>NC_052162.1:34903471-36103471 GCF_902713615.1 Scyliorhinus canicula | reverse complement strand
TCTTCCCTTCTCTTTCCACCTTGAGTGGGTTAAGTCTGGTACGCCGGTTAAGAATCATTCCTCATCTTTGAACCTGATGGCTATTCAGTTAGGTCTGGTATCCCAACCGAGCAAGGCTTGGAATTACTCAGGAAAAAGGAGCAGGAACCCTAACTAATTGTGTTCTATCCCTGGGAAAGAACTTGTGCCTTATCATAGCGTTCACTCCAAGGTGCCCATGGCTGTCAACATTCTGATTGTAATTCCCCAACTGCTGCGCCACATGACATCAGCTAACTCAGCAAAGATCAACACTTGACCCAGTGGGCTCAGGGATAATTGGCTTTAAGTGGATCATTAATACAGTGAAGTTCAGTAACAGAGCAAAGTTGGGGTTGCACTCATTGGTACTGCAATCAGATGAGCCAACCACAGACCGTCCAACAGGAATCAGGGTTATTGGCTGCCTCCTTCCTTCTCCTCAGCAACTTCCCACATACCTGGAGAAAAGGCGGTGCCTTCATGGTAGGGAGCTGGCACAAGATGCAGCAAAACAAATCATGGCATGAGCCCATGCAAGTACTGCAGGCTTCCTCCAGAGAGATACAGTAGTGGAAGCATCGCTTAAGCGCCCCAATGGTTCACTCAATGACATTGTGTTGCAGCATGGCTCTCAGTATATGAACGTTGCCCAGGGGTGCATGGATTGTGCACCAGATTCATGAGCCGGCTGGATCAGTGAGTAGCCCTTGTCACGTGGGGTCTCCCTGCTGGTACAGCAGACTGTTGTAGAATGAAGGCATCGTGACCACTGCAAGGATAGCGAGCATTCAGAAGGATGATATGCTGAGCATGAACATAGAACATACAGTGCAGGAGGAGGCCATTCGGCCCATCAAGTCTGCACCGACCCACTTAAGCCCTCGCTTCCACCCTATCCCCGTAACCCAATAACCTCTCCTAACCTTTTTGGTCACTAAGGGCAATTTATCATGGCCAATCCACCTAACCTGCACGTCTTTGGACTATGGGTGTACACTAGCTGCGTGTTGAGGGAGTGAAGCTCTATGCATCGCTGAATTTATATGTGTCCAGAAACCACTCAGTGTGCAGTCAATGGCACCCTGCACCATGGGGAAGTCTATCCTGCCAAAGCCACTGCTTCTGGAAAGAGAGGAGGCAATGTATTCCTCTCACTTTGCGCACAGTTCATCAGTCTCTCCCCCCCCCCCCCCCCCCCCCCTCCCCTGCAAAAGCAGCAAATGAAGAAAGGAATGATGTGGGAGACGTCCCTGCTCCAGCTTGGAAGGAGAATCAAATCAGCGTTCATCACTTACTCACTGACACCATGAGCTGCCTATTCTGCATTCTTCCACTGCACGTTCCCAGTGCCTATACTACCAGCCAACCCAAAATACCTTCCAGCGCAGTCCGAAACTGAAGTTTGCACACACAGCACACAACGTTATCGTGGTTCAGAAATGGAATCTGCAGCACTGATGTTACGGGTGCTACGCAAATGGATTTTGTGGCCACTACTTTCAACTCGTTAAAATAGGATTTTGTTTTTTTTTTCCACACCAGTTTTGAGAATTTTCATCCCAGTGCTATAACCAAGAACACCAGTAAGAAGCAACTGACATATTAAAAGTGACAGTCCACAAATCTGATTGCCCCTGAATGTGGGGAAGCATTAGTTTGCAGGGTTCAAAGCAGCACCTTGGAATCATGCTGGCTCCTCATTCATAATGTTTCAGATGGAAAGTCAGCTTTTGGTGGGATTTCTTCAAGGGGAGGTGTAATCATTCAGACAGCAGGAAAATTGTACAAATTCAGGAAGGTGGCTGGCAGAGGTCATGCCAGGATATTTATATCACATTAGAAGCCAAGGTCCAGCCAATAATGGAAATGCTGTCTCCACTCTGGCAGGAAGCAGAAAACCAACAGGAAATTTGTCTGCTACCAATGAAAAGAGGCTGTAGAGAAGGTCATGCCGGATGTTTACCGGGGCATGGCTGCTCACAGTGCTCCCATCCCCCCCGCCCTCCCCACTAACATACAATGACATGCACCTCACTTTAATCCATCTCCTCATTGTCACACATTTAATGCCAATAGCAACACATTTCCCAACACCTCGTATCTTGCGCTTTGTATATTTACTAATTAACCATGATGGGCACACTTGCTAAACATCTTTAGTGCCCTTATAGGACCTCCTTTCTTGCAGGAGAAGGTCACACACAAGTTGAGACGGCAGGCTTCGAAGGGAAGTGGAGCCCACCCGCCCACACTTTCCCCCATGGAAAAAATAAGTTAAGGCCATGACAACCTTGACAACCACAGGTAGTTCTAGCCATTCCATGGTTTGAGGTTTGAGTTGTGGCTGTCACAGGCGACATTGTTTGATGACAACCTACCTCGCGAAGCAAAAGCACCACAGGCATTGCTACACAAGCTCAAGTCGGATCTGCTTTCTGAAGGGCAGCACGGTGGCGCAGTGATTAGTGCTGCTGCCTCACGGTGCCGATATCCCAGGTTCAATCCCAGCTCTGGGTCACTGTCCGTGTGTAGTTGGCACATTTGTCCTGCGTTTGCATGGGTCTCATCCCCACAACCCGAAAGTTGTGCAGGGTAGGTGAATTGGCCACGGTAAATTGCCCCTCTATTGGAAAAAATGAAGTTTATATTTTTAAGAAAGGATTTGCTTTCTGAAACCCAGTCTAAGTCTGGCTTTGAAAGCAGACCAAGGCAGGCCAGCAGCACGGTTCAATTCCCGTACCAGCCTGCCCGAACAGGCGCCAGAATGTGGTGACTAGGGGCTTTTCACAGTAACTTCATTTGAAGCCTACTTGTGACGATAAGCAATTTTCATTTAATTTCATTTTCAAGTCTGCTCTATGCAGCACCCTCCTTCTCATACCTCTTCTCCCAGCTGCTCTGCTCCAGCCAGCTCCTGGATTTTTAGGGCTCCCCACCGTCTGAGCCCCGAAGCATGCTCTCCCAGACCATAAATGACTGCTGTTTTGGGAGCAGTCAAACAAAACAGTGCAGCACCAGCAAAATCTTCTTTTCAGAAGTCAGAATGAATTTTTATAGATCAGAAAACAGGCCCCCAGAATGTCCTGAATCCTAAAAGGACAAATTTTACGTTCTGTGATGAGTGAACCCTTTATAATAATAATAATCTTTTATTGTCGAAGTAACTGTACATAGAGTACATAGAACAGTACAGCACAGAACAGGCCCTTCGGCCCTCGATGTTGTGCCGAGCAATGGTCACCCTACTCAAACCCACGTATCCACCCTATACCCGTAACCCAACAACCCCCCCCCCCCCTCCTTAACATTACTTTTTAGGACACTACGGGCAATTTAGCATGGCCAATCCACCTATTCCGCACATCTTTGGACTGTGGGAGGAAACCGGAGCACCCGGAGGAAACCCACGCATGCACGGGGAGGACGTGCAGACTCCGCACAGACAGTGACCCAACTGGGAATCGAACCTGGGACCCTGGAGCTGTGAAGCATTTATGCTAACCACCATGCTACCGTGCTGCCCCTTACTGTGAAAAGCCCCTAGTCGCCACATTCCGGCACCTGTTCGGGTAAGCTGGTACAGGAATTGAACCTGCGCTGCTGGCCTTATTCTGCATCACAAACCAGTTGTCTAGCCCACTGAGCTAAACCAGCCACGTTAAACAAGGTTTCTGATAGATCCTTCCTGCCTGATAGTGTCACAAGCTCTTGAGATAGTTTATCTTGTAGCAAGTTATGTGGTGCGGCAGATTAAGTTATGTGGTGTCAAAATGGTCGAATGGTCTAAGGTGCCAGACTCAAGGAGTGAAGTCCTTCCACTGTAAGCTGGGTGCTCTGGTCTCCAACTGGAAGTGTGGGTTCAAATCCCACTTCTGACACATACTTTTGAGGATCAGGGGTTATGGGGAGAAGGCAGGAGAATGGGGATGAGAAAATATCAGCCATGACTGAATGGCGGAGCAGACTCGATGGGCCGAGTGGCCTAATTCTGCCTCTATGTCTTATGGTCTTATCAATATCGCAAAAAGGATCTACAAGCAGTGTTAGACCCTTTATTAAATATTTTAATCAGCTATGAGCAGCCCAATCCAATACGGTGGGTGACATACGAGGAAGTGTGTAACATTAAAACAGATGAGATGACAATGCATTTCTAGGCTAGCTCTACTATTTCTATTGCATTAGATACAAAGATTTCTTATGCATATTTTGGGGAACACAAGGTAGAATTTTGTTAAATTTTCCCTGATTACAAAAATCCGAAGACTTGCCTTTGACACATGAAAAGAATTAGTGTGATGAGCTTGTGGCAATTTATAGGTATACCTACCAGTTCATTTCCCATATTGCAGGAGAAAAAAACCTAAAATATACAACAGTGCATTTTTACTGTTTCAGATTTAGAAATTTCTGAGAATTTTCTGAAAATATATATGCTAAGTGAGGGCACAAGGTGCATTTCCTTGCATGGAACTTTGAGGAATGCCTCTCAGGGACTTTTCCGCTCTGCACTTATTACACCGTAGAGTAGAAGGACCATTTTAGAGCTCGGGGGGAGGTAGTCCCTGTCCTTTTGCAAGTCAACACAAGCCCAGGTAAGAGTCCCATGCTCAGATCAATGAACCATGGCAATGACAGAACCAGCAAATCTGCGTTGGTGGTGGCGGAAGAACTAAAATCCCATGAAACCACTGCTGCTTCCAAGCGGAAGATCTTTTGGGAAGCTGACTTGTGATGCCTTTAAGCACACATGAAGAATGCATGTTCACATGCAGTAACCAGTTCACTTGTATTTTTTACCTTCCAAGAGTGCTCATTTCTCATTGATGTGGAAAATGGGAGACAATAATGAACACATGAAGAGGAAAGCGTAGGGTGTTTGTGTGGCATGGAGAAAGAGCAGAGGATCTGACTTTGGCTAGATCATCACCATACTCCAATTATTAATATGAATAGTCTTTATTAGTGTCACAAGTAGGCTTACATTAACACTGCAATGAAGTTAGTGTGAAGGTCCCCCAGTCGACACACTCCGGCGTCTGTTCGGGTACACAGAGGGAGAATTCCGAATGTCCAATGCACCTAACAAGCATGCCTTTCGGGACTTGTGAGAGGAATCCGGAGCACCCGGAGAAAACCCACGCAGACACAGGGAGAACGTGCAGACTCCGCACAGACAGTGACCCAAGCAGGGTCCCTGGTGCTGTGAAGCAATAGTGCTAACCACTGTTCTACCATGCTGCTAGACTTTGACAGACTTTTCAGTATTTTGGAGTCTATTTTAATTTTTCTTTGAAGTCAATATTATTTTTTTCAGGAAAGATTGCAGACACTTTGGCCGCAATTCTCTGGCCGCCTTGTGCTCAAGTGAGTGCACAATGTGGCCAGAGAACCCTGGGAGAACCCTCTAGTGGGACTACCAGCAGCCTCCGCTCCTTGCGGGATGCACCCAAATCCAGCGAGGCATCAGAGTTGGAACTCCGCTCAAAAGGGCCGTGACCAAACAGGGAGGCTGCAGCCAGGCGGCGATCAGTGCTGGTCGCATATGTGGAACAGGCGGAACGTCACCCAGGGGGTCTCCCAGGCCATTGGAGACCCCTCGGTGGTCAGGGTCAGTGCAGGGTGGCCCCCTGGCCCTCATCCTGGAACATGGGCACCTTGGCACTGCCCAGCTGGCATCTTGGCACTGCCACTTTGATACTACCAAGCTGCCTGGAGCACTACCTGGGTGCCAATGCAAGGGTGTCCGAATTTCAGGGTGGCACTGCCAAGGGTCAGAGCCCGAGGGGGTCCATGTCCATGAAGGGAGTGGTTTGAAGGATGGCAGTGTGCAGGGCAGGTAAGTAGAGGCCTCTGGTAGGTTGGGAAAGTGACGGGTGAGGTCTTGGAAGGGAGGGGTGCAGTAAGGGGACTTGGGGGGCCTGAATTGGGGCCCCCAGGGATCCCAAAGCGCGGTGTCCTCACTTGGGGGGGGAGGGGGAGGGGGGGTATGGGGTAGTGCCCATTTGTGTGGGGGGTGACATTGCCCATGGGTGGGGGGAATGTGGGGGACCCACAAGCTCACTTAGAGATTGGGGCACCCTTTCAAAATGACAGCCTGATCTCAGAGTTCAACTCCTCAATGCTAGGTGTGGGCAAAACCAGTGAGAAACACCCCAGGGCCCAAAAAAGTGACTAAGTGTCACTGAATAGCAGCGGGGAACTCGCCGGCAGAGCCACAGGAAAGTCCCTGAAAAATCCGCCACAAATTAACTTAGAAATTTTGGGGGAGAATAGCGCCCTATAAATATGATCATAGCTTTGCTGTTACAGGCTACAATTAATTTCTCTACCATCGCAAAAGCAGATCTGTGCATATACATATATCAACATTACACAAAATAATAGGCTTACTCATAACATTGAATTTTTGTAATAGATGTAATAATATCCGGAACGCAAAAATAACACGATAAGGTCTATTTTAATAAGGTTCTTGATTCGAATGAAGATGTCTCAATATATGAAGAAAATCAGGAGCAATTGGTGATATGTTTTCCTTTTCAACGGCACCAAAGCATCATCAGAACACAACCCATGATAATTCTCGCTGCCATTCTTTTGCCCACTGCCTTGTTTTGGAATTCACAAATAATGCATTTTGCAATTTTAGCTAATTTAGCTGATTTAACTAAGGATTTAGTAAGACTGAATACTCATGGGAGCTAGCCCACCTTTCCAGTTGCTGATCCCAGATTGAAAGTCCAGCTCTATGGCTACAGACATGAAAATGAATGAAAAATGAAAATCGCTTATTGTCACGAGTAGGCTTCAAATGAAGTTACTGTGAAAAGCCCCTAGTCGCCACATTCTGGCGCCTGTTCGGGGAGGCTGTTACGGGACATGCAGTATGATTGAATCTTATCCACGCTGTGAAACAACCTAGCAAGCCACTCTGTATTATGGTAGGTGGCTCACCATCATTTTCTCAAGGGCAATAAAAGCTGGCCTTGTCAGGTATCCTTATATGTTTTTAAATGAATTTTAAAAAACATGGGATAACAAAGCCACACCAGCGTCAGAAGGGATATAGGTTCAGACGTGCGCTATAGAAGGTAATCCAGGCAGACTTTTTTTGCATGTCTTGCTGGTCTTGTCTACCTCCGACATGATGGCATGATTTGAAAAAGGGTAGCAAGTTTTCAAACCAACATTTCTTTCTCAATGCACTGAAACAGAGAGCCGGTAATATATCCCATCGTTATTTGCTGATCGAGCTTCAAATTACTGCACTTCAAAATAATTCAGTGTGTGCAGCATTGAAGTTATCCTGAGGAACATTAAGACCGTAATTAGAAAGCTAACAGCCCTGAACATTATCATAGAGTAAACCGGACTGCAACTTCCAATAACTGCACATGTGCATTTAAAAGGGAATATTTCATAGTTACTGTACAATTTACTCTGATTCTCCACAAAATTCGTTACAATGGCATCTCATCAATTGATTCCATCGTGAAAAGTACATTAAGGGTGTGAAATTGTTGTTCTGGACCACAAATTACACAAATTAGGACGTAATTGAAGTTTTAAAAGTGCAGTAAGTCAAACTGGTCCTTGTCAAGCTCTCCATAGTAACTGTTAACATTTTGATAAAATCCTTTCACCTGAAAGGATGACATGACAATAATTCATATTATAAGACTTTTACTGAACAGATTAAAAACATTATTGACTAAACACCATTTTTGTCAGCAATTTATGCAGAACTTTCCCCTTTTACTTTCAACATGACTGAAAAACCCATTTCACATAAAATCTTTACACTGTTCCTGAAATAGTCATTTGATTCCCCAAAGCAAGCCAAAAGTAATTCTTAATTCCTTAGGGTTTACTTCTGTTACTTCCCTTTACAGCCTGGTAACTTTAAATCCCAGACTACCTTTCACAATGAGGGTTTCTCTTGGTGACTCTTCCTCTGAAACAAGATAGGCAAATCTTTCAGCCTCATTTCAAATCCTCACAAATTTGGTCCTTTCAATGCAAGCACCAGCCTCCACTGTATTCCTGCAGAGTGAACCACAGAGGCTTTTGGCCTCCGGCTGCTCCCTCTCTCCCAGATCCTGACAAACATCCTTGTCGGTGAGTTTCAAGAATACCTTTAAGAAAGCCTATAACCCAATCTCACAATGGTTTCCTAAGGACTCACCCTTCTCAAAGCCCATCTCTATGTAAGTGTGAATCATATGGATTTGTATCCAGGTAGAAAATGAAAATTGCTTATTGTCACGAGTAGGCTTCAATGAAGTTACTGTGAAAAGCCCCTAGTCGCTATATTTCGGCGCCTGTTCGGGGAGCCTGGTACGGGAAATCGGATAATCTATTCTTTACTTTCCAAATGTATTATTCTTTACACTCCAAATCTGTTCTATCTTGGAATTACATGTGCAGTTTGAAGCATAAATGTTTACCACCCGACATTCGCAACACCATCGTGAGACTTTGCAGACTTACTGTCTAACCACTGCAAACACAGATGGTGCTGCCATGGTTTCCAAGTGTGAACACCTTACACCTTCTTTGCAGAAAACAACCCAAAACTCGCTTCAGCCACCAAACTGCTGTTCGGCGGATTTCAGAACAGGCCAGTAAGTCCCCAAATATAAGAATCTTATAAACCTTTATAGAAAACACCCTGAAAATGTAACTTTATAATCTGGAGGCTTCTTCCATCAGAAATTAATTAATGTTGGAGAATTAAGAGAATACTTTTTCCTCCTGACTATGTTTTTCCTTACTTTGTTTTGCTTTGAGTATATGATTTTACAAATGAAACTTTTTTATATGTACTGAGTATTTTTAATCTAGTTGAAGAGGCACGCTGTAGTTTACTCTACTCACACATATTACATAACCCTTCTAGAAGGCACCACACTAAAAAGGATCGCTGGTTGCCCCTCAAAGCCAGGCAAATGTTTGTCAGCAGATGTAAACATAATAAATGTTTTTTTGTCACTGATCCCAACGTCAAGGACATCTTTTGTATATTTAAACCACTAACTTAAGACAGCTATCACAAATTATACCCAACTAGCAACTGATCAGTGTAATTCAGTTACATTATTTTCTGACTTCTGTCGAAAATGGAGCTTAATATTTTAAAAATAAATTTAGAGTACCCAATTAATTTTTTCCAATTAAGGGGCAATTTAGCGTGGCTAATCCACCTACCCTGCACATCTCTGGGTTGTGGGGGTGAAACCCACGCAAACACGGGGAGAATGTGCAAATGCAGCTCAATTTAACCAACAGAAACCACCATGTACAATTATTTTTTTTAAAGAAATGCCTCATTGCTCTTTATTCTCCTCCCTTAGCATCCTGAGGTGAATTCCTACTGCCACTCTGACTGAGAAAGTTAAATCAGCATAGGTTGCCACTAAACCTATGCTCCTGCAGATGAATAACTCAGTCCATTACTAAATTCTATACCTAATCATCCGTCATTGAGGAAGATGTTAGTTTTTTTGTTATGGAATGGCATCAAAAAGCAATAAAGGTTCGTTCATAGTGTTTTCTTCCTCAGTAATGATAACAATCAAAATGTGGGTTACAACCTCCAGCAAGACAACATGTATTGACTTCCACATAATTTTTTTAAAATCATGGCATTAAAATACCATAATAAATAATGATACTTTCTTTTATTTGGCACCTTTCATATTATGGAATTTAATGTTCCTCACACTATGAATTACTTTTAAAGTGCAGTCTGTATACTAAGATGGTGTAGCTTATTAAATCATAAAGAACTGTTTCATAAGAGCCCACATTTTACATTATGTAAACCAAGTCTCGTACTCCACCCCAATAGGAAACTCTGCTGTTAAATATTAGAAATAACTACTGCTAATATATTCAAATGAAACATGATTCGAAAAAGGGATATTTTGATGACTTTCCCAACATTCGCCTATAATCACACTTAAACAAGCCTTTAATTAAAGCTATAATTATCCAATATTTAAACATTTTCTTCTAACTTATGGCCTGGTTTCATAATGGGCACACAATCCGTGACACCTGGACAACGGATTAAAATCTACACCAACTTTTTTAAATCGGTTTTTAATGGGTTTAGTACACAGATGAATTTCATGCACATTAACATCTTTATTACTAACATCCTGCAGTGTGATTTCAATCAAATACCATTCAGATTGATACTTCTATCCTTACACCTTCATTTTTCTCATCAGATTATGTTCGTACTTCTTGTTAAACAAACCACTCCACTGGTGATAAGTTAATCAGGCAGGGCTTATGATGCAATTGGCGAAATAATACACTGATGGCGAAAGATTGCATTTTCTTTCTACAAAGGAGCAGTGCACCCAGACAGGGTCAAAATTGTAAATAGTACCCCATCCAACATTCTCCTCTGTAAATTATGCAATTGAAAAATCAATATGTATTCAAATTAAAAGACAATACATACTCCTGCTACTTTATCAGAGCAAAAGTTTGGAACATCTATTTGCTGAGATAACTACATTCCAGGTCCCTTGCAGTCTGAGCCAGCTTCTCAGTTAGCCTATGGCAGGCTAGAAGTGTAACCTTGCCCATCATCCTTGGCATTCCACTTGACTCAAATAAAGAATGGAGGAAAGACTGACTGCCTAGGATAGACTAAATGCACAACAAATATGTATGGTTTTAAAATAATTTCACAAACAATGACCTACGAAGAAATGTACAAACAATATATTTAATTTTTTTTTAAACTTAGGCAGTAAACTTTTAAAATCTTAAACGATTAATATTTCCATAAAAGGCTTGTTATTAACGTGTGCTTTGTAGGTGAGAATTGGGAACAGTAAAGTTGGATGTTATAAATTTACACTCCTGGGGCTAATTTTCACTATTAATGTAAGGTGAAAAACAGGTGGTAGTGACCTGGCAGCCTGTTTCGCACTTCTTCCTGTATGTTTGAGAAATAAAAATCAGGGAAGTGTAAACCATAACCAGCAATAAAAGTGAAAATTACTCCCTAGTGTGAAACTTGTCCATTGGGAGTATGCTTCAGAAAATCCAGGCAGAAAAAACAACTATGTTCAGGAGCACAATTTCATAAAATTTCTATTCATTTTTGGAAGCTACATGAGGAAATTATTCTCTTGCTAGTACAGAGCTTGAGTATCACTGGAGATAGAAAAGCTGTTGAAGCTTTTCATCTTGGACTCATCAGGATATTTGCAAGAATATCAAATGTAAAGGGAACAACAATTGATACTTCATGAGAAGAGAGTGCTGATTGGTTGACAAGTGGGAGTCCTGATTGGTAGAAGTGCTATCATTGAGAATGCACCAGTTAACTGATTACATAGATAGATACATAGAATTTACAGTGCAGAAGGAGGCCATTCGGCCCATCGAGTCTGCACCGGCTCCTGGAAAGAGCACCCTACCCAAGGTTAACACCTCCACCCTATCCCCATAACCCAGTAACCCCACCCAACACTAAAGGCAATTTTGGACACTAAGGGCAATGTAGCATGGCCAATCCACCTAACCTGCACATCTTTGGACTGTACTGTGGGAGGAAACTGGAGCACCCGGAGGAAAACCACGCACACACGGGGAAGTTGTGCAGACTCCGCACAGACAGTAACCCAAGCCGGAATCGAACCTGGGACGCTGGAGCTGTGAAGCGATTGGGCTATCCACAATGCTACCTTGCTGCCCCACAATGCTACTGTGCTGCCCCACAATGCTACCGTGCTGCCCACAATGCTACCGTGCTGACTGAATGTTAACTGCCAGGCAGCTTAGACTTTGAATGGTCAAGGCATTGCCCTAGGGAATGCACCAGAACATTGTTGTTGCCTAGTTTGTTCAGTTGAAACAGCCGTAATATGTGAACATATTATTTCTGCCTGCAAAGGCCAGGGTGCTGTGTATTAATATATGTAGCCTCTGACATGCACAAGTGTGCCACACTATGAGCCAAATTTATAATCTTAAATTGGTTGACATCATAATTATTTGAATGCTCAGGATTGTTTAGCAAATGCTGACCTATCATAGAATCGCGTCGAAAAGTCGGGTCTGTTGGCGCGATTCAATTACAAAAGATTAAGTCTTCTTTTGGACACGTTTTCTGGGGTGTTTCTCAGTGAATCACACCACTATTCAACTTTGCCTTTTTTTGGCCTCGGGAGTTACTCCCCGCCAAAGCCACACTCCGAGAGATTTTCTACTGTCAAACCGATCTCGCCAGCAGGAATGGCTGCTCACAGACCGGGCACCATTTTGAATGGCGGCCCCGATCTTTTCTCCCTCCCCTTTCAGGCTCTTGGTACTTTATTGTGCCTCCTGCACCCCCAAACTTCTCTACGCTTCTGGGACCCTGGGCAAGGCTCTCCTGGTCATGACCTCTGGCAGTGCCAACCATGCACCCAGGCAACATGGCATTGCCAGCCCAGCACCCTGGCAGTGCTCTTGGCATTCTGGCACTGTCACCCAGGCACTCTGACAGTGCCCCCCTGGGTGCACCCAGCATGCTAGACTTGCAGTGCCAAGGCGACCGGCTGCCAGTTGGTGTGCCAAGGTACTTGTCCTGCCCCCAACCATCTGTGGGCCAGCAATGGCCTGCAACACCCCCCCCCCCTCCCCCCCCCCCCCCCCCCCCCGAGGTGCCGTTACGCCTGGTCCATGTTTGTGTGGACCAGTACCAATTGGTGTCCTTGCGAGGTCTTGCAGGCATGGCAGTTGACCCCCGGGTGCCGTGTGAATCAGGCGTCCAGGTGCTAGCGGGCTCGGTGTGGAACTGAATTTGGGGCTCTTGCGCTATTCACCTGTTGTGCGCGGACCCACGCCAGCCGCAATACTGTCATTGAATCACATCCTATGTTTTTTTTTAAATTTAGATTACCCAATTATTTTTTCCAATTAAGGGGCAATTTAGTGTGGCCAATCCACCTACTCTGCACATTTTTGGGTTGTGGGGGCGAAACCCACGCAGACACGGGGAGAATGTGCAAACTCCACACGGACAGTGACCCAGAGCCGGGATCGAACCTGGGACCTCAGCGCCGTGAGGCGGTTGTGCTAACCACTAGGCCACCGTGCTGCCCAATCACATCCTATGTTTTGAGTTTTACAAGCGCAGGCTGGTTGGGTAAGGTCAGTACCTTGCCTGTTGCAAACAGCTGAAGGGACAAACTATTTGCCAGTTTTGGGAAACACAGCCTCCATTCCTCACATCACACCAGCCCTGAAACTTACCTACCACTTTACTCATGTGTGTGATAGACAGCACAACTTTTTGACTTGATGACAGAATCGTGTTAATGGTGAACACCACTTCTATTGCTGCAGCATAGCAGCAGCGTGAAGTTTCTAGCTTCAGCTGTTGCTCAACTTTTTTAATTGGACAACAATAACAACAGCTCCGACATGTCTCTTTTTTTCAGCGATATTGAAATTATTCTCCTTCAATTTCTTATGTTATTTCTTATGTTATCTAAGTAGTTATGTAAGAAGTTATTAAAAAGGTTTTACGTTTGATACTGCACTTAGCCTAAATTTAAAAAAAGCTATCTTACTCTTTATGGCCAATCAGCGTTCCAAGATCATTTTCAGTTTCTTATCCACATTAGAGTAAAATTGGGAGTTTCTGCTTTTGTTATAGCATGTCCTTCAATCTGTCTATTCGGCATTGAGTGATGCCACCTCAATTAATCTGAATTCAAGACATTGGGCACTTCAGAAGTGTGCTCCAACTATATTTGTAAGTGAAGTACAACTGAGCATGCATCGACAAGAGATACGAGCATTTTTTTATTAAGCTGATGCCTCCATGTGAATGACCGATGCCATCAGAGCGCATACATGAAATACCCATTAGTCCACAATTTGTCAATCTGAGGTCAACAAATATGAGGGACTCTGTTGGCATCAGGTGCTGCAAAGACATATCAATGCTCCAAATTGAAAATTCAGATAAACTCAAATAAATATAAAGCGGCGGAAAATGCAATTCATCGTGTTCATCCCTATATGTGAAAAATGAGTGAAAGGACACATGGTGAATGTGTGACAAGGGGAACAAGAATCCCATCCCGGGACTGTGGGAATCAGCAATAATACTGTATTTGTCACAAATTTGCACATTTTATGTACAAAATTACATTTATTCATTTGTTCCTCACCACACTACATACCCCACTCCCTCCTTACCACCAATTTTCACCTCTGTTCCTGAGGCCATGATTGCTGAATGAGGTGCGTTTTGTTTTTATTTGTTCCTGGGATGTGGGTATCGCTGGCTAGGCCAGCATTTGTTGTCCATCCCTAATTGCCCTTGAACTGAATGGCTTACTATGCCAAATCAGTGGAGAGAAGTCAAGAGTCAACTGCATCGCTGTGAGTCTGGAGTCACATGTCGGCCAGACAGGGTAAGGACGGCAGAATTCCTTCCCTGAAAGACATTAGGGAAACAGATGGGTTTTTACCACAATTGGTTTCATGGTCATCATTAGACTTTTAATTCCAGAGTTTTACTGAATTCAAATTACACCACCTGCCATGGTGGGATTCAAACCCAGGACCACAGAGCATTACCCTGGGTCTCTAGATTACTACCACCTCCCCACAGGTATTGGCAACTGTCTGGTGTCTCATCCAACTGGCCCCCTTAATGTATAAATGGAATTTGTGAATCACTGACGCAGATGGTTTAATGTTAATCTTCACTTGCGCTTGTTCCAGTAGATAACAGCAAACTGGTGCCAGTCCCCTGGTGGATTTACCACCCCTGCTCCAGGAGTATTAGATTGCAGCAACCCAACAACTGCCCTAAATTGTAAAATCAGCTAGCACAGAGCAGGAACCAATCCTTTAAAGTTCTGACATTTAACATTTTTTACACAGTCACAGGATGGGCTTTTTGTTCCATTTGTCACCCACTCACCATGTGTCCCTTCACTCATTGTTCACAAATAAGCAGGGCTCATGCATCCACCGTTGCATTAGAGCGATACTCATGAAGTATCTTTTCACTTGCCTCAGTATAGATTGACATAATGCAGATGGATGTTATAAGTTTCTGAAGCAAATGGCTAAGATGGAAAAAAAATCTCTCAAATACTAAATCAGTTTATAAACAACTTGTGCTTTTGTAGCCTACTGTTGGCTTTCACTTGTGTCTAATATGTCCGACATGCCATCCCATTAACACCTTCTGTTTCAATTTTCTTTGGGCAGACTGTTTAGTTCTGCTTATGGATATTCTACATTACCTCAAGAACAACAGTGGACAATTATGACGTCCTGGTGATATGTCCTGTGCATTTTGCAGGCCTCAACATAGTAAATGCCGAGGGAATAAATCAAGTAGGAAAACACACCTAGCTTGTTTCTTGTATTATTTACCTTTGAAGGTACACCTTTGTTAAGCAGCGAAAAGCAATGCAGGCTCCCGTCAAGCCATCAATCAGCCTGCAGGACACTAACATGGGTCTTGAAAATTGTAAAACGATTTGATCAGGTAAACTTAGAGAAGGAGTTTCCTCATGTGGGGAGGACCAATTCTAGAGTCAAAAATATAAGACTAATAAATACCATAGAAAATTCAGAAAACATTTCTTCACCCAAGAAGTTGTTAGAATGTGGAACTTGCCAACACAAGGAGTAGTTGAGACAAAAATCAAAGGTGTGTTTTGGGGAAGCGAGAGAAAGAGAGAGGAATAGATGATATGTTGATAGGGTTCAGAGAAATAGGGTGAGAGGAGATTCATGTGGAGAAGAAACTGGCATGGATCAGTTGGGTTGAATAATCTCCTTCTTTACTGCACAAACTAAGTATTCTATGTAATTCAGAATCCTCAAAACATTACGTTCAAGAGGTACAATATGCTCAGCCCCCGACCAATAAAAACATGACGGAGCTAGAGAATCCCATTTGTCTATGAATTTATGATTTTGTACAAGTTATGCTTATTATAGGACCTAGAGATTAAAAACCTATTTTACAGCTGTGATTAAATTAGACAGTATAATTTTTATATAGAATAGATAATAGCAGATTAGATTCTCTCGTATTCTCACAATAAAGTAGCATATCATTTTATAATGGGATGGATAGAAAATTAGATAACTGCAAATGCTGTATTCAGTCTATCTTCGCAGAAACACCCTTTTAACTTTGGTGTTGTCTTGGAGTAAAGGTTTTGTCTACAGTCTTGGAATAAAGGTTTTGGCTACATTTTCTCAGGACAAATACATGTGAATAGCTTTAACAGAATCTGTTTATTCTTTCGGACCGGGTCAGTCGGCCCGATGACCACTTGATCTGCCATCTCGTGCAATCCTGGTTGATCTTCTACCTCAACACCATTTCCCCTTGCCTTCCTTAGGGGTCCAAAAATCTATTGATCTCAATCTTGAATAAATTCAACAACTGAGCATTCAGAGTTTTCTGGGGTAGAATCATAGAACATAGAACATTACAGCGCAGTACAGGCCCTTCGGCCCTCGATGTTGCGCCGACCTGTGAAACCACTCTAAAGCCCATCTACACTATTCCCTTATCATCCATATGTTTATCCAATGACCATTTAAATGCCCTTAGTGTTGGCGAGTCCACTACTGTTGCAGGCAGGGCATTCCATGCCCTTACTACTCTCTGAGCAAAGAACCAACCTCTGACATCTGTCCTATATTTATCTCCCCTCAATTTAAAGCAAAGTCCCCTCATGCTAGACATCACCATCCGAGGAAAAAGGCTCTCACTGTCCACCCTATCTAATCCTCTGATCATCTTGTATGCCTCAATTAAGTCACCTCTTAACCTTCTTCTCTCTAACGAAAACAGCCTCAAGTCCCTCAGCCTTCCCTCATAAGATCTTCCCTCCATACCAGGCAACATACTGGTAAATCTCCTCTGCACCCTTTCCAATGCTTCCACATCCTTCCTATAATGCGGCGACCAGAATTGCACGCCATACTCCAAATGCGGCCGCACCAGAGTTTTGTACAGCTGCAACATGACCTCATGGCTCCGAAACTCAATCCCTCTACCAATAAAAGCTAACACACCGTACGCCTTCTTAACAACCCTCTCAACCTAGGTGGCAACTTTCAGGGATATATGTACATGGACACCGAGATCTCTCTGCTCATCCACACTAACAAGAATCTTCACATTAGCCCAGTACTCTGTCTTCCTGTTATTCCTTCCAAAATGAATCACCTCACACTTTTCTGCATTGAACTCCATTTGCCACCTCTCAGCCCAGGTCATTTATAAAAATGACAATCAGCAGTGGCCTCAAAACAGATCCTTGTGGTACACCACTAGTAGCTGGACTCCAGGCTGAACATTTCCCATCAACCACCACCCTTTGTCTTCTTCCAGCTAGCCAATTTCTGATCCAAACTGCTAAATCACCCTGAATCCCATGCCTCCGTATTTTCTGCAATAGCCTACCATGGGGAACCTTATCAAATGCTTTACCGAAATCCATAGAGAATTCCAAAGATTCACAACTCCCTGAGTGAAGAACTTTGGCCTAATTTTGGTCCTAAACGGCCAACCTCTCAGTCTGAGACTTTTGCCTTCGGCTCTAAAATATCCAGCCAAAGGAAACAAATTCTCAGTACCTACTCAGATAAATATCAGAATCTTATGGCATGAATTCCCTGGTTATTGGGATTTAGATTTATTGTAACGTGTACCGAGGTCGAGTGAAAAGTATTGTTTTGTGTACAGTCCAGGCAGATCACTTCATACATGTAAACATAGAACATACGATAAATACATGAGGATACATAATGAAAATACATAAACATAGACAGTGGGTGAAGTATATGGGGCGGGATTCTCCCAACGAGAGACTAAGGGCGGAATTCTCCGCTCCCGTGATGAATCGGGAAGGTCGTCGTGAACTCGGCTGAGTTTCACGACGGCCTCGGAAGCCGCTCCTCGCACCTTATTCACCCCCACCTGGGGGGCTAGGAGCGGCGATCCGTAACTTTTGGCCGGCGGGCCTTGACGCTTGCATCAAGGCGGCGCGCCGAGAATGACGCGACGGCGGCGCCTATGTGACATCAGCCGCGCATGCGCAGGTTGGCCGGCTCCAACCCGCGCATGCGCGGCTGACGTCACAACGGCTGACAGCTCCAACCCGCGCATGCGCGGTTGCCGTCTTCCCCTACGCTGCCCTGCAAGACTTGGCGGCTTGATTTTGCGGGGCGGCAGAGGGGAAAGAGTGCGTCGCTTGGAGACACTGGCCCGCGATCGGTGCCCTCCCGAGCACGGCCGTGGTGCTCACTCCCCTCTCCACAGGCCACGAACGGCACTTTGGCGCCCATGTTCATGATGGCAGTGACCAGGGGCGAAATTCTCCGACCTCCAGCAGGGTCGGAGAATCGCCTGGGGGCGCGTAAAATCCCGCCCCCGCCGTGGCAGAGATTCTCCGCCACCCGGGAAGTGGCGGGGGCAGGAATCTCGCCCCGCCGATCGGAGAGGCCCATGCGGCGATTCTCCGGCCCGGATGGGCCGAAGTCCCGCCGCTGGGAGGCCTCTCCCGCCGCCGAGGTTTAAATCACCTCTGGAACGGCGGGCTCAGCGGCGCGAGCAGGCCCCCTGGGTCCTGGGGGGGGGGGTGGCGATTGGACCACGGGGGGTGCCCCCACGGTGGCCTGGCCCGTGATCGAAGCCCCCCGATCAGGGGCCGGGCCAGTGCCCTGGGTGCACTATGTTCCTCCGCGACCGCCACGGCCTCCGCCATGGCAGAAGCG
This sequence comes from Scyliorhinus canicula, assembly GCF_902713615.1. Classification (NCBI taxonomy): domain Eukaryota; kingdom Metazoa; phylum Chordata; class Chondrichthyes; order Carcharhiniformes; family Scyliorhinidae; genus Scyliorhinus; species Scyliorhinus canicula. The sequence continues at coordinate 36,084,667 of NC_052162.1, read as the reverse complement.
GAAGGGAACACCACATCGCGCATGCGCCGACAGTGACGTCAGCGGCCAGCTGCCGCTGATGTCACTGCCGGCGCATGCGCCGACCGGCGAAAGTATTTCGGCCAGCCCCGCTGCCGGCGGCGACGGGTGTTTGCGCCAGTCTTCTGGTGCAAACCGCTCCGGCGCGGGGCTGGCCCACAAAGGTGGGGAGAATTCCCCACCTTTGGGGCGGCGCGACCCCTGAGTGGTTGGCGCCACTCCCCTACTCCGGCACCCTCCGTCATGCCGGGTAGGGGAGAATGCCGCCCCAGGTGTGGTTGCCGCGGTCGCGAACATCAGGCCGCTCGGCCCATCCGGGCGGGAGAATCGCCGGTTGCCGTGAAAAACGGCGAGCGGCGATTCTTCCGAGCGGGGGGTGGGAGAATCGGGGGGTGTCGTGAGTTGCCCGGCCCTCCCGCAATTCTCCCACCCAGCGTGGGGAGCGGAGAATTGCGCCCTAACTGCCAACGCCGGAGTGAAAACCGAAGTGTTTCACTCCGGCGTTGGAGGCCGCTCCTCACCCTCTATTCTCCCACCCCCGGGGGGCTAGGAGTGGCACCGCGTCATTTACATGCGCCGTGCCTTGGCACCGCGTAAAAGCGGCGCCGCGTAAATTATGTCACCCGCGCATGCGCACATTGGCCGGCGCCAACCCGCGCATGCGCAGTTGCCGTCCTCCCCGCAAGAAATGTGGGGGGGGGGGGGGGGGGTAGAATTGCGCCCACGGTATATAGTGTAGAGAAGATGTGTAGAGATATCAGTTCAGTCTATTAGATCAGTTCTGGTAACAGCAGGGAAGAAGCTGCTTTTGTATCTACTGGTGCATGTTCTCAAACTTTGGATTCTCTGATCCCAGCGGCAGCCCCCCCTCGTTCCCAGCAGTGTGGAATGGCTTTACTGGGAAACCTCATTGACAAGCAGCGGGAAGAGAGAACCCCACCGCCAGCCAACGGTGCGCCACCGAGAAACAGGCGGCTGGCGGACCTGAGAATCCAGCCCCTACATCTTTCAATGAGATTATCTAAAGAGACCAAAATTGGACAAAGTACTCCAGCTGAGGTCTCGCAGAGTCCTACACAATTGCAGCAAATTTCTGTATTCTTGTACTCCAACAACATTGGAAGAAAGACCAACATACCATCTTCCTTGCTACTTTCTTGCTGTCCCTGCATGCTATGTTTCCATATTTTGTGTACAAGGATAACCAATTCTCTTTGAACATCAACATTTAATAATTCCTCACCTTTCAGAAATATTGGCTAGAATTCTCCGGCCATTGGGATTCTCTGTTCCCTCCAGCAGCACACCCCCACCTGCAGGTTTACCAGCACCGTGGGGTGTCTTCAATGGGAAATCCCATTGACAGCGGCAGGAGCAGAGAATCCCGTCACCAGCAAACAGCATGCCACCAAGAAACATGCAGCTGGGGGGACCGGAGAATCCAGCCCATTATGTTTCACTGTTCCTCACATTATACTCCCATTGAAATTATATATGATATATTTGCCACCTTATTGCTACTCACTGACTCAACTATAACCTTTTGCGCAGAATCTTGAGGCACGTTTGGGACAATCCTGGAGGGAAAGTCCAAGAAAGTATTGTAGGATTGGGATTCCAACATGATCCTGGGGGCGGCACAGTGGGTAGCACTGCTGCCTCACAGTGCCGAAGGCCCGGGTCCAAGTTTGATTGGATTTTTTCAAGATATTAAGAGTGACAGAAAGGATGTGTGGGAAGAGGGTCATACAGAGTTGAATTTAGGTTTTCATTTTGACATTGTGGTAGAGGTTTATGGTTCTCCTCCCCAAGTGGCAGCTGTTAAGGCAATTGTTCATTTTAGATCTGAGATTGATGGATTTCTGTTAACTGAAGGACAATAAGGGATATGGGCAAAGGCAGGTAAATGAACTCAGCTCACAGATCACCCATAATCTCACTAAATAGCAGAATCGGTTCTGGAAACTAAATGGCCGACTTCACCCATGGCCTAATGAGGCCTGATCTGCCATTTTAACCTCAGATCTGAGGGGGGAAATGTGCCGGGAGCTGGACTGAGGACCAGAAAAGGGTAGTAAGGAGAATTTATTTTAAATATCTAAGTTTTCTTAGGGGCCGGAGCAGCAGGTGTGCCCCTGATGCCCACTGGAAACCCCCTCCTCACCATCAATACTTGCATGTTCTGATAGAGAGATTATCGAGGCATTTTCCTGAACGTGGTTTCTGGGACATTGCTGTGCTCAAACTAACAGCAATACTTCCATATGTTGCAACAAGAACTACACTGTAAACGTGCCTCATTAGCTATAAAGTGTTTTAAAGCATTCAGGGGTCATAATAAAAATCCCTTCTTTCTGTAGCTATGAAGAATTCCGTCAACACACCCCTTCCAGAAGTTCTAGGATGTGATTTAACGGAAAAATTCCTAAGTGTCATTTAGGGCGCAATTGTCTGGATATTTATTGATGGCCACGTTGCTGAGATCGCGGCCTATATTTAACAGCACTTAAAGCTTCTCGCCATGATTGGTTGCCCCGCCGTCTGATTCACCAGATTCCCATCTCTGCAGCTCACCGATAACAATGGGGAGTTGCTTTTAAACGCACCCTCACCACTCACTCCAGTCAACACACACAAGCATGGTCCCACGCAGATCTACTCCTCACTTTGGGGATGCCGGCCTTGTAAGACTTCTGGACACCGTGGAGACAAGACGGGTCATCCTGCTCCCACCAAAGGATTTGATCAGCCAGCAGCAAGGCCACCAAATCCCCTGGGAAGCAGTGGCAGTGTCAGCAATGCGGGCAGCCTGACCAGGAGGACCACCGTAAAATGTCGGAAGACGACCAATGACCTCCATCGAGCTGCAAAGGTAGGTTATCACCTCTCTCCCGGCATCAATTCTGCCTGCCACCCCTTAAATTCCCAACCCACCCCCCGACAAATCAGTGAGTGACACCTCGCACCCTCCCCATATCCAATCTTCATACCTATTCCTCAGCACCCCCTAGCACCCACCAGCACAACTACATGTCTAGTTGCGGTGCTCACATATGCCATCTGGCGTTCAGGGAGTGTAACCCATTCCTGTTAATGAAGGGCACTGATAACCCAGTGCATGCAAGGTGACATGCGTGCCATCAATTACCCCCTGGACCTGGGGCATTCCGATGATGGTGAAGCATCCTGCAGCCCAGACATCTTGGTGGGCTTGGTCCAGATTAAAGTTGATATTATCAGCTGCCTGAGGAGGGTACAAGACCTCACAAATGCACTTGTGGGCAGTAGCTTGTGAAATGCTGCACAAGTCCCCGATCGAGCCCTGGAAAGAACGGATTGCGTAGAGATTCAGAGCTGCGGTAACTGTAACTGCCACCGATAGCAAGCGTCCTCCTCCTCCACAGACTGCCAAGTCCACGAGGATCTGGAACAGGTGCCGCACTGTCTCTTTGTTGAGACAGAGTCTCCTGCGGCACATGCTGCCTAGTCATCTCCTCGAAATACCAATGATGCCTATAAATCTTGCTGGCATCCCCCTCTGGGTTCCTCCTCGGCCTGATGGGCAGCCAGGTCTTCAGAGTGTGCACCTCCCCCCGCCCCCATACACGGGGTGCTGCCTCCAGCCGGCATCCACGCTGGTGCCTTCGCTGGCATATGGCTGCTTCGGCTGCTACCAGTACCGCGAGGGCAACCTCTGCAGGATCGACACCACCACCCAATGAATTGGAGAAGGAAACAGACTGAAAATCAGTACGGGCTTCCACCCCAGACCCTCAAATCCTCCAAACTTCTCCCACCCTTACGTGTCCCGCTTTTGCACTGGCATAGTGCAAAAACAGGCCCCACATGACCAGGGTTTTGTGAAGAAGAATGGATCTGGAAATGTGTCGACTGTGAAAATTATATTTGTGGAAATTGGGTAAAGTAATGCCGGTGTTTGATGAGACTTGGTGCTAAAGCTTTAGAGAAGTGAAGATGGAATTTGATTTGAAGAAGTTCAACGTTTTGAAGGATATTGTGGCTGAAATGAATGCGATACGTGCTGAATGGGCTGACTGAGAAATGTGTGAAATATGTCTTTGTATCTGCTATGTGTAATTTATCGGTCATATTATTGCAATTTTCCTGTTAATTCATGTTTAATTTACGTTGATTTTGGTGTGATTGCTAATACAAGTGAAGTCTTGTATATTGGTCTTAGTTGGATTGTTTGTAGTTTGTTTCCACAAGGGTCATAACAGTATTTCCATGACGTTGCTGCTCTTATCCTTCTCCATGGGGGTTGCAGAGGAGGGAGGCACAACTTTCGAGACATAACATCTCACCCATTGCTGCAAAGCAAAATGACTGAAGAAGAGAACAATATCCCTAGAATCCCAGCGCTAAGGGGAAATTGACTAACTCTTACAGCGCAATTTAACCTCAGGCAGCCGTCCTATACCTTAGAGATGACAAAGATAAAGAGGTCAGTGAATAGCTCTAGAACGGGTGCAACTACGTTTTTTATAGGTTTTTTGGTGATATTTAATGAAATATTTATGTGGGGCTTTGGGGCATACAATCAAGATCTGCCCCGGGCATCACCAGACCTCTGCACACCACTGTTTGTGCTTCAAACCGGATTGCCTTCTGGGCTTATATGTCCACCTGAGCCCGGTGTCAAAGGACCCAGGTATCTTAGAAAAAATTGTCCTTCTTTCCAGCTACAGAAAAAAGGAAACAGCAACAGCAGCCTCCAGGCATCTGCAGCCATTAGCAGCAAACACAATCTGCAGCTGTGAAGCCTCTCACAGCTAACAAGGCCAATTCCATAAAAGCAATAGACTTCATCTGTGAAGCTAGAGGCTGCTCACAGTGACCTACAGCATAGATCCAAGAGTCGGGCTCTGTCTGGAAGTGTTTGATAGGACAGCCAAGTAACTGCTGTACTTGCCCCTGTTATAGATATTCACAATATTTTTATAATAACCTTTATTAAGTAGGCTTAAATTAATACTGCAATGTGGTTACTGTAAAAATTGACACACACCGGCGCCTGTTCGGGTTCACTGAGGGAGAATTCAGAATGTCCAATTCTCCTAACAAGCACGTCTTTCGGGACTTGTGGGAGGAAACTGGAGCACCCAGAGGAAACCCAAGTAGACATGGGGGGAACTTGCAGACTCTGCACAGACACTAACCCAAGCCAGGAATCAAACCCAGGTCCCTAGTGCTGTGAAGCAAGTGCTAACCACTGTGCTACCATGCCGCCCATAAAGCTGGCTTGAAGGCGTCACAGACAAAAAGCCCCACAACATGCCCCCACCCCATTGGCCCAGGGCTACCCTCAACCTTGAAAGCTTCAGCCCCCCAACCAAGCCCAAACCTCCTAAGGAGTCTCCCAATCCCCCCAGTGCTCTTGAGCTGCATCCCAGAAAATGGATGTGGCTGCTCCCCTCCTCAGTTCCACTCAGCAGCCATTGTGCCAACTTCATGTTTTTGAAAGGAGTATTAAATTACGCCCATGTGATTTCTCGCTGGAGAGACGGCTTAATTCCCAGGAAGCCGTTACATTCGACTTCAATCTCACTAATGAGATGGCGATTTATGCAAATTTGAGTCAATGATGTCCTCGCCATATTTGTGCGAGATCAGGAGTGGGCCGGTTAGATAGCAGACTGGTTCACACCCAGCGCAAGTCTCGGTTTTGGCCTTTCTCACTATGTATTCGGCACGCCCAGATTCACGCCGGTTACAACGCAGTGGTTAAATAACACTCCAAGTTATTGAGTCAATAATATTGCAAAAGAAAAGTAGTGAAAAAACATATGACTAATTACTTCTTCCTCAAATTTCAGCAAATCCACTGAGTAATAAAGATGATGCAGACTTGATGGTGCTGTGGCTCGATTTATTTTGCACCTACCAGTACAACAGTGGAAAAATCACACTTTGCATGGCAATATGCTTCTGTGTTGGCTGTTAGACTTTTACTGTGTCTTCCAAACTTCTTCCTAACATCAGTCAGACATTGACCTGCTCGTCCATTGCTATTTAGATGGCAGAAAAACCTTTTATCTGGACACAAATTCAAAAGTTCAGTCGTCTTGAAATTAATATCTTTGAATAGTAGAAATGCTTGAAATATTCATATGAATTGCACGTGAACTGAGGTTCTAGCCTGTGGGAAATAAATGAGCTGATACCTCCTTTAAAAGACTTGAGAACAACACAAAGATTTCGGCATTCTCAAAGACTGCGAAAGTTGGAGAGCCATGAAAACCGATGTTGCAAAGCATGGCACCTGAAGAAGAATACCTCCTTCAAAATAGCAGACAAATACATTTCAGAGGAGTGAATTAAAGCGTCCCATGCTAATATTGTACAGCAAGACTTTGTCCCATTGGATGCAACCATTAACAGTGCTGCAGGACTGTTATCTGTTATTCCTGTGCTATGTCACGAAATGCCGTAAACTCCTAAATGAGCATTGCTATCATTCTCAAGGTAAAACATACAACATTGTGGAATTAGGTGCATACTTTCCATACACAGTCATGTTGAAGCATATTCGCTAGTTTTATTTTGTCTTAAAAATTGATATTTCCACATTGTACAACCTAAATTCTACTTGCTACGAAATGTCACTTCAACTTTTAGTGAGGTTCTGCTGTAGTCTTCAGTACCTCTCTACTATTGTTTACAATGGTGACTTACAACCCAAACATAATACAATACTAAATAGGTTTGCATTGACAGATTTTCCAATTGCTCGAGAATACCTTCATATTTCTCGCACCTTGATAGAATTTGGTTGTGTGTTAAAGATAATTAAAGTACAATATTACTAAATTACAGGGGATTAATAAATATGTAATGATGAAATGGTCAGATCTGACGTATGTCATTTAAAAACTCCACAGTCATCAATTATGATATAAAAATATCTTGGAAGAGCCTTATCTGGACAGGTTTGTTGCATTTTATTAATCGATTATTTATTTATCATGAAACAATATGTTTATGTGAATGCAGAATCCTTCTGACATTGTCTAAGTTAATAAAGATAAAGGGCCAATTTTAGCTTCATTCATTCACCAAGAAACTGACAAAATTAGGTTCAACACTGGCAAAACATCATACCCCAGCCCGCCAGGGTTTTCTCGCCATAAAACCAGCACTGAATTCACCTGACTAGTTAGATTAAAAATACTCTGAAAGTGTGCGAAATTCTTTTTTTCAAATTTAGAGTACCCAATTCATTTTTTTCCAATTAAGGGGCCAATCCACCTACCCTGCACATCTTTGGGTTGTGGGGGTGAAACCCACAATGTGCAAACTCCACACCGACAGTGACCCAGAGTCGGAATTGAACCTGGGACCTTGGCGCCGCGAGGCAGCAGTACTAACCACTGCTCCACTGTGCTACCTAAGTGTGTGAAATTCTTACGAGAAAAGTAATTAGGACTTTTTTTACTTCATACCATAGTTACTTTTAAAATTTTCCAGTTGAATTTCTAACACAGTCCTCAAAATGCTTGACACTTTCATTTTAAAAAAAATTAAATTAGCAATAATTTGCGGAGGTGTGTATCTTCCTTCGACAGTACTCAACTTAAAGCCTGACACCCACTTTGCCTTATCCACAGTTGAGCCATTCGCTGTGTAAAAGTTTTACCTCAGCTCTCTATTTTAAGACAAAAGCATTGGCAATCCTAGGCATTAAGCAAATGGTGCTTCCATACATTTCCATCAGCCTGTAAATTGCAGGTCTGAACTAAATTTAATTTGACTAAAGGTTGGGAGATAGAATTACATAAACATAGAAATTCCCCATCTCTTGACATTCTGAAACACAGCCTCACAAGAAAGGTGTAATACTCAAATGGTTGCAGATCCATTATTCTCCCAAGAATGGAATCTCGGGCAACCATGAGGATGGTATATGGGCTATGGAGACCACAACTGCAGACTGAACACATTCTGCGACTATAAGGAAAGAGAGAAACCAAAGCAATGTAGAAATGAGAAGGGTAGATTGAAAAGTGTAAGAAACAGGCAGTGAAAGCCCCAAAATTATTTCCTGCTCTACTCTTAGCAGCTGAGCCGAGCCAGGTTAACATATGACAGAAATTAATAATAATAATAATAATCACTTATTGTCACATGTAGGCTTCAATGAAGTTACTGTGAAAAGCCCCTAGTCGCCACATTCCGGCGCCTGTTCGGGGAGGCCGGTACGGGAATTGAACCCGAGCTGTTGGCATTGTTCTGCATTGCAAGCCAGCTGTTTAGCCCACTGTGCGAAACTAGCCCCTATAATTCAATAAACCTCAATATATTATAAATTCAATTAACCTCAATATATTATAACATAGGCATGAGGAAAATTAACCTTTTGTTCTGTGGATACAAAATTGGCAAAATAATAGGAAACAGAGAGTAACAGCCAATGGATATTTTTGATGCTGGAGGTAAATTTGTAGTGGTGTTCCCCAGAGGTCAGTATTGGGACTCTTGCTTTTCCTGATATCTATTAATGATCTGGACCTTGGTGCGCAGGGGACAGTTTCAAAGTATGGAAACTTGGAAGTATTGTAAACTGAAAAGGACAGTGTAGAACTTCAAAAGGACATAGAAAGGCTGGTGGAGTGGGCAGATAGGTGGCAGATGCATTTCAATGCAGAAAAGTGTGAGATGATGTATTTTGGCAGGAAGAACATGGAGAGACAATGTAAAATAAGGGGTAAAATTCTAAAAAGGGGTGCAGGGGAAGAGAGACCTAGGTATATAACTGCATAGATCATTGAAAGTGGCAGGACAGTGGAGAGAACGGTTAATAAAGCATATAGTATTCTGGCCTTCATTAATAGGGGCATAGAGTATAAGCGCAAGGAGGTTATGCTTCACTTGAACACTAGTTAATCCTCAACCGGAGTATTGTGTACAGTTCTGGCGCCACACTGCAGAAAGGATGTGAACGCATTGGAGAGAGTACAGTAGAGGATTACAAGAATGGCTCCAGGACCTTCAGTTAACAGGATAAATTGGAGAGGTTAAGACTGTTGGCCTTGGCGAGAAGGCTGAGAAGAGATTGAGATGTTCAAAATCATGAGGGGACTGCATAGAGTAGATGAGGGGCAATTGTTCCCCCTCATAAAAGGATTAAGAATGAGAGGGCACGGACCTAAGGTGATTCGCAAAAGAAAATGTGATATGAGAAAAAGAACTTTCACACGAGTGGTTTGGGTCTGCAAAGCACTGCCTGAGAGTGTGGTGGAGGCAAGTTCAACTAAGGCATTCAAGTGGGGATTAGGTGATTACTTGAATAGAAACTATATTGCAAGGCTTCAGGGAACAGGCATGGGAATGGTACTAAGCCTTAATGCTCGTTTGGAAAGGCGGTGCATACACAATAGACCAAATGGCGTCCTTTTGTGCTGTAACAATTGTGATCACTATTCAGCGATCCTTGTAGAGTTGCACATCTGTTTTATTAAACAAGGACAGGAACAGGCCCGGCTGTGATGCATCCATAGTCCAATCGCCAGCCAATTGTCTGCTTACCCATATAAAGATGACCAATTGGATGAGGTACGAGACACCACTAGTAGTGCCAAAATTGCCATCCAACCTAAAATAGCCAGCAGAAAATTCGGGGAAAAAATAAAGTAGGAAAAGGGACAAGAAAGACTGAACTTTGATCAATGGGCACAACTAAATAAATGCTAATAACTTAACTGAAAGTGGGCCTGTCATGCCTATATTCCTCTGAAACAAAGATTTCATTGACGCCAGAGCTCTTTTAAAAGAGTTGCTCTGCTGACAATTTGACCAATTTTCTCTCTCCTTGAAACACTAATTGGACCAATTGGCCAATCTTCCTTTGTGAGGTTAGGGCAACTCCTTATGGGAGATGCCACAGCTGAGCCCAATCTTGTTTTGACTGGACATTAATTAACACACATGCACTTTGCATAATAATCACTCAATGGTGATCACTCTTAAATAGCCTGACTAATTTGTGCAATTTGTTGATTTTCTCCTGATCTTCCTTGGGAGATTGGTGCCTTCTGCTTAAACAGATCATACGTAGGTCTCTCATTTCTTTAGTGCAGTTTTAGTAATTCTTGCCTATTGTACATACTCACATTTAATTGGTCCACCGTTGGTGACCATGCCTTCAGTTGTCTAGCCCCAAAGCCCTTGAAATCTCTCCCGAAACATTTTCGCCTCTCTAGCTCTCTTGCTCCTCCTTTAAGACAAGCCTTAAAAATGACCTCTTTGACCAAGTCACATGTTTAATTTCTCCTTATGTGGTTCAGTTTCAAATATTGTTTGATTACGCTCCTGTTAAGCACCTTGGGTTGTCTTCCTATGCTAAAGATGCTCTATAAATTCAAGTTGTTGATGACATTACTGTAAACAAATGTAGCTCAAACCCATTTTACAATTTATTGTTGATGCACCACTGTCAATGAACTCTGTTGATTATTCTTTTGTCTACGATGTACGTACTGTGTATGTTCCCTTGGCCGCAGAAAAATACTTTTCACTGTATTTCGGTACATGTGACAATAAATATCAATCAAATCAAAAACAGCCTAGACTACAAAAATGACTAGTTTAAAATTAAAATGCCACCCTAGTAATTTGAGAGCTGGTAAGAGAACACAAAGTAAAAATATTTACAATTTTATCCAATTTACTCTTTCTACAATCTTAAAAGATATGCATACTAAAACTGAATGAATCAAAGTGTATTTGATTTCCATTTGGATTTGTAAATGCAGACTTTGAGTTAGTTTTGCAATGAAACTCTGATCCTCAAAAAATAGAATTATAGAATCCCTCAGTGCAGAAGGAGGCCAATCGGCCCACCGAGTCTGCACCAACCCTCCGAGAGAGCACTCTGCCTAGGTCCGCTCCCCCCGCCCTATCCCCATAACCTAACCTGCACATCTTTGGACACTAAAGGCCAATTTAGCATGGTCAATCCACATAACCTGCACATCTTTGGACTGTGGGAGGAAACTAGAACACCTGGAGGAAACCCACGCAGACACGGGGAGAATGTGCAAACTCCCCACAGCCACTCAAAGCCAGTATCAAACACAGATCCCTGGCGCTGTGAAGCAGCAATGTTAACCACTGTGTCACCATGCCATCAAATAGTTGATGGTTTTCCGATTTTTGCCTTAAAACTTAAATTACTTTAAAACGCACGTCATTTCTACTATAAACCGGATAAGTGTGAGGTGATGCACTTAGGCAGGACAAACAAGGCAAGGGAATACATGATGAACGGCAGGGCCATGGGAAGCACCGAGGATCAGACGGACCTTGGTGTGCATGTACACTGGTCCCTTAAGGTAGCAAGGCAGGTGGATAAAAAGGTTAAGAAGGCATATGGTATACTTGCCTTTATTAGCCGAGGCATAGAGTTTACGAGCAGGGAGGTTAAGCTGGAACTGTATAAAATGTTGGCTACGCTATAGCGAGAGTACTGTGTGCAGTTCTGGAATTCACAATATAGAAGGGATGCAATAACGTTGGAAAGTTGCACAGGAGATTTACCAGGATGTTGCCTGGGCTGCTGAGTTTTAGTTATGAAGAGAGATTGGTAGACTGGGGTTGTTTTCGCTAGAGCAGAGGAGACTGAGGGGGGGGGGGGGGGGGGGGGGGGGGGCATGACTGAAATATAAAAATATCATGAGCGGCATTGATAGGGTGGACAGGAAGAAACTTTCCCCCTTGCTGCAGGGATCAAATACCTGGAGGCATAGATTTAAGGTAAGGGGGAGGAGGTTTAGAGGGGATATGAGGAAAACATTTTCACCCAGAGAGTGGTGGGAGTCTGGAACTCACTGCCTGAAAGTGTGGTGGAGGCAGAGACTCTCATAGCATGTAAGAAGTGGTTACATGTGCACCTACGATGTGAAGGCAAACAAGGTGCTGGAAAATGGGACTGGAATAGTTTGGTGGTTGTTTTTGACTGACGCAGAAGTGATGGACCTCTACGACTCTATGACTCCAAACATGCATTTAAATTGGTTAGCAATTACTTTTACTATTTTTGATCATAAATCTATTTCAATCCTAACTTTTTCCTGAGGTGGACTATTCTGATAAACGATTCCAACTCAACTGCCACAGCAAATAAATATTATAGATTAATTCTCCAAGTGCCATCCATCCATCAATCAATTAGAAGGAACACATATACAAAACTAAATCTGGCGTAACTACTGCACAGTAACAAAACAGCTTGTTTCAGGTGGGCTGCATGGTATGAAACACAAAGATTTCTGTCAATTTCAGTGCAAGTTGCATGTTTCAACAAGTCCGAATAAAAATGTACACTTATAACAGAAGCAATGCCGGTGATAGAAAATACAAAAGGATGTATTAGCAAAGTATTTTGAAAATGATTACCTGTCTGGTATTTAAATCCAGATTAATTTTAAGAAAAAAGTTTGAAAATGTTATGGATTTGTTTTTTTTGGGGGGGGGGGGGGGGGGGGGCAATGCAGAATGTGACACATAAAGGGATAGCTTCAGGCAAGGCAGCTAGAATGAAGCTTACAGAAGAAAGTGGCAAACGTTCTTTCGATGTTCAACAGGAACAAGACCCTACAAAATGTCAACAGTCTACGGATTGTTGTAGCATAATGAGTGCTGATGATCACTGGGCGTTGTTTTGTTCTGTACACCATTTTTCACGATAATCTTTCCTTTCCAACGGTTCTGTCCATAGTGACTACAGGGCTTGAAATAGTTTATTATGGTAGCTATGTGGGCAATGAGGGAAGGAAGTATGAGCGAAGGTATGAGATAAGGAAAGCAACAATTGAAATTCATTTGAACCATCAGCGTGCTTTCAAATGAATAGAAAAAAGATACACTTTAATTAATGAAACTACAGGACACTTGTGTATTCTAGGGGAGAATTAAATTCACAGTTTTTCTGTTTTACCAGTTTGCGATTGGGTCATCCTGTATCTTTTTTGTAAAATTTAAATTACCCAATTCTTTTTTGACCCAGTTAAGGGGCAATTTAGTGCGGCCAATCCACCTACCCTGCACATCTTTGGGTTGTGGGGATGAGACCCACGCAGACAGGGGGAGAATATGCAAACTCCACACAGAAAGTGACCCGGGGCCGGGATCGAACCTGGGTCCTTGCCGCTGTGAGGCAGCAGTGCTAACCATTGCGCCACCGTGCCTAGTGGGGGTCATCCTGTCCCACAGGTCAATTGTAATAGTTTATTTCCTCATTTCTCAGAGGGCTGAAAAGACTTCCTAATGGGTAGTTGAGTAAATGTTTATAATCAATTAAATAGCTAATCATTATTAATTCCAAATAAAGGGGCAGGGTAGGGCGAGGCGGAAAGGTGCATTTGGAACACAAAATTAAAAATAATATACTAAAAATAATATACATTCAAATCTGACAGAAATTAAACTAAAATGTTTTCTCTCATCAATTGCCACACTTCCTCATTTTAAGCTTTAAACTTGCTTAACCTGACAGTTTATAAAAAAACACATCATACAGTAGGGGTTGGTTTAGCACACTGGGCTAAATCGCTGGCTTTTAAAGCAGACCCAGGCAGGCCAGCAGCACCGTTCAATTCCCGTACCGGCCTCCCCAAACAGGCGCCGGAATGTGGTGACTAGGGGCTTTTCACAGTAACTTCATTGAAGCCTATTCGTGACAATAAGCGATTTTCATTTCATTTCATTGCGTTCCTTCAGGGAGAAACAGCACAGTACAATCTGCTGCAATGTTTCATCCCACTGTTAAAAGCATTTGTGGGATTTGAACAAATCGAGCTCTGCCAACGTCTGCAGTTTTTGATACTAAAATTATTTTGATGGTGCTGGAATGTTTTTATTTGATGTGAAGTCAACACTTTTTTTTAAACAATGAGAAGTGAATCTCTAGCCTACTTTCAAAATTCATATTCACGATTGTGTAATGTATTCATATCATTGGATAAGATACCAGGGGCCAGCCAGCAGCCAAGACTCACTGTCGCTGGGGATAAACAAACCCTTCAAAATAGGCTGGGAGAAAAAAAATCGGAGCATACTATCCACAATCTGAGAAAAAAAGTTACTATTGTAGTCCAGAAAGTGCTTTGGTGTGCAATGATTCACCAAGTTACTAAATCCTACCTATAGTCTGTAACTTAACCTGCAAAATTTTGTTTCCTCTCACTCTCCCTGCCTCCCTACCCCAGGCAGCAATGGTCATTTTTAGGGTTTTGTGGCATTGCTTATTCACTGTGATTTACAATGTGATTTATTTTGACACATTTCAAACGGCATAGATCTAAAAGCAGCTTTGTGGGTGCATTTTACCGAATTGCCCTTCACCTACTGGGGGTTTGAGCACAGAGTTCGGGTCAGTCCTGAAGGGTTTAGTTTTAATGGCAGTTTAAATGGTCAGATGGTCAGCTTAAACAGTAAAACCCTGTGAGGAAAATCCTGCCGGGTCCACAACATCAACCACAGAATCTTTACCGTGCAAAAGGAGGCCATTTGGGCCAGCGAGTCTGCACTTGCTTCGCAGAAAGAGCACTCCACCTAGTCCCACTCCCCTGCCTTATTCCCGTGAACTTGCACATTCTTTCCTTTCGGATATCAATCCAATTCACTTTTAAATACTTTTCACTGCATACTCAAACTCCAAATTCAACAGCACTGGCACACGCACAAGGGGCCAACTGATCTCCCAGCCAGTGTGCTGTACAATTCAGTCATTGTGTGCTCGGAGAGGATAAAGTTCCACGTCAAGAAGACAGATTGATCACATTTGCACTCCTGTTTAAATTGGTTTGCAATCTGTCCTTTTCAGATCACAAAGCTCACTAATAATAATCATCTTTATTATTGTCAGAAGTAGGCTTACATTAACACTGCAATGAAGTTGCTGTGAAAATCCTCTAGTCGCCACATCCAGGGAGGGAGAATTCAGAATGTCCAATTCACCTAACAAGCACGTTTCGGGCCTTGTGGGGAAAAACCGGAGCACCGGGAGGTAACCTATAGAAGACACTAGAACGTGAAGACTCCGTACAGACAGTGACCCAAACTGGAATCGAACCCTGGCGCTGTGAAGCAACAGTGCTAACACTGCTAACTACCATGTTCCCGCAGTGCGGACAGAGGCAGGTCCCTAGCTTCTTACCCGCTCCTCCAGCGCGGAGGCTTTCAGAATAACAAATTTGTCAGTGTATGAAACTCAAACAAGGCGCCTGAATCAACATGTTGATGGAGACCTATGCAAGGAGTCCCCCACCCAGGTTGAAAAGAGAAAGTTCTGGGAGTAATACTCAGCCGGCATTTTCTGTTTTTATGTCAGATTTTTCCAGCACCCGCTGGAATTAGCTTCTGCATTGACCTGCGTTTCCTGTCTCGGATACCAATGCCGTTTCTCACTGTGCAATAATATTTTCAGCATTGTCTGTTTAGTTTGGACTTTCCAACACTGCATCTCTTGCGATGCGATCTCTGCTCAGACCCAAACTGCTGCAGGTTGCACACGAGGGAGGTCTCCCGTGCACAGAAATGGCCAAATATCCCACGGCAAGAATAAACAAAAAAAACCTTGGGCTATGTTTTCAAACACATTTGAATGGCAGCAGTTCTAAGGGATAACTTTGAAAAGACGCAGCAACAACAAATTTAAAAAAAACTCCGGTCCCGACAGCCAGAGGTAACTTCCCTAACGGGACCACGGAGCAAGTTGAGTTCGGGACGATGAGAAACACGCCGCTCAACCATCATTTAAAATGGGCAACCCGCCAGCGGATTCCTCTTGAAGAGGAAAAATCAACACCAATTCTCCAGAGAATCTTGCTGCATTAAAAGTTGCCACGCATGTGATCCCCTCTGCGATTCTGGGAAAGCACTGGGTGGTGGGAGAGTGAGTTGACAGGTATTCCCACCCGCAGTGGGAATCTTCTCCAGAGTGAGTATCCAGGGAGAATGTGTGTGTGAGAGAGAGAGAGCCCGGGGGCTCCTGACTGACAGCGCGGGTACTTACAGGACACATAGACAGTAAACCCCGGGCAGAGACTCGCTGTCCCTGATCAGGTAGCTGCCGTCTTTGCCGTTTCTGCACAGCAGCGTCTCCCCCCGTTCCCGGTTGATCTTCCCGTGGTAAATCGGATGGTCCATCCCCGTCCCTCTTCTCGAAGCGCCGCGGTGACTGGGTTCGGCTCGAGTTTTGCGAGGCCTCCCCCTCCCGGAGACCAACGCGAAAGCTCAAGGGTTTTATTTTCAAGCTTTTTTTTAGTTCACACCTCACAACAACCAGTGACGTTGATCGCGCGCGTAAGTGAGACGAATCACGACCAGAATCTCCTAAAACACCGAGAGATGGGGGGGGGGGGGGGGGGGGGGGAGCTTGCCCCCATTGCCCCCACCTAACACACTGTTCCCCACATTCCTCCATCCTCCTGCACAGCCTCTCCATTGTCTGGGGGGGGGGGGGGGGGAACTTCCCTCACCTGTTCCACTCTTACCCAATATTATTGCACAGTGAGAAACGTAGAAACATAGAATTTACAGTGCAGAAGGAGGCCAATCAGCCCATCGAGTCTGCACCGGCCCTTGGAAAGAGCACCCTACTCAATCCCCCGCCTCCACCCCATCCCCGCAACCCAGTAACCCCACTTAACCTTTTTGGACACTAAGGGCAATTTATCATGGCCAATCCACCTAACCTACACATCTTTGGACTGTGGGAGGAAACCGGAGCACCCGGAGGAAACCCATGTAGACACGGGGAGAACGTGCAGACTCCGCACAGACAGTGGCCCAAGCCGGGAATCAAACCTGGGACCCTGGAGCTGTGAAGCAACAGGGTTAACCACTGAGCTACCGTGCTGCCCTCTTAAGACTGTAAGAAGTCTGACAACTCCAGGTTACAGTCCAACCGGTTTGTTTCGAATCACTGGCTTTTGGAGCGCAGCTCCTTTATCAGGTGAATATATTATTGTAGCCAGAGAATTGCCTGCTCTGGCTCTCCTCCTTGCTCTCGCACCATTATTCCAACAAACAATCCTTGCCACAGCACCGCACCCACCCCATCCCTCCTGATTCTCATCTACATGTCAGTGACAGGATGGGGCCCTTGGGAAATGGTCCAGCTGAGCAGCAGGGGTTAGCCAGGCCAGGGGGTGGGCAGGTGGGGTGTCCAGATTGCCAGGGGGATTGGGCAGGCCTGAAAGTTGGAGGGAAGTTCTAATGTTGCCAACAGGTCTGGGGTTGGGCGGTGGAGGGGAGCGCAGACATGGTGGGGTATGTTGAAGGTGGGGGCGGTAAGATGTTTGGCAGAATCCTGAGACAGGATGGACTGGCAGGCAGGAATCTCAGATGGGGGTGTAGCAGACTAGCCTCAGGAATAGAGGCAGAACGCATAGGGTGTGGGGCGAAAGGCCCTGGGATGGTGATTCGGACAGACCCGGTAGAGGAGGGAGTTGCAGCGAAGAAGGGGGTTGGAGGGCTATTCCAGAAGAACCAGAGAGGGGATACAACATGCTCAGATAAGGCGTCCAGAAGTGCAAGGGCGGGGATCCAGCAGTCCGCAGGAGGTGCTTCTGGCTGCCTGGAGTGGGAGGGGTGCCAGGAGGCATGAACCTCTGGAGGGGGTCCAGTAGAGCTCGTCAACTTTCACCTAAAAATACACTGAAAAGTTAAATATAGAGGCAGTGATACATTGAAACAGTAGAAGGAAGGCTGAGATAAAGGCACCTGGATGACCAGAAGTTTATCTCAGGAGGAAAGAGATATAGTAGAGTATTGACATCAAGGCAGCATTTGGCCAAGTATGGCATCTAGGAGCCCCATCTAAACTGGAGCCAATGAAAATCAGGGGGGAAACTCTCCGCTGGTTGGAGTTATACCTGGCACAAAGGAAGATGGTTGTGGTGGTTGGAGGTCAATCATCTCAGCTCCAGGACACCATTGCAGGAGTTCCCCAGGGTAGTGTCCTAGGTCTAACCATCTTCAGCTGCTTCATGAATCACCTCCCTTCCATCATAAGGTCAGACTTGGGGATGTTTGAGGATGACTGCACAATGTTCAGCGCAATTCGCGACTCCTCAGATAATGAAGCAGTTCATGTCCAAATGCAGCAAGATCTGAATAATATCCAGGCTTGGGCTGATGAGTGGCAAGTTATATTCATGCCACACAAGTGCCAGGCAATGACCATCTCCTACGAGAGAGGATCTAACCACCGCCCCTTGACATTCAATAGCATTACTGTAGCTGTATCCCCACAATCAACATCCTGGGGGTTACCGTTGATCAGAAACTGAACTGAACTAGCCATATTAATACTGTGGCTGCCAGAATAGGTCAAAGGCTAGGATTCCTACAGTGAGGAACTCACCTCCTGACCCGTAAAGCCTGTCCACCATCTAGAAGGCACAAGTCAGGAGTGTAATGGGAAACTCTCCACTTGCCTGGATGAGTACAGCTCCAACACTCAAGAAGCTCGACACCATCTAGGTTAAAGCAGCCCACTTGATTGTTCCCCCTTCCACAAACACTCAAACCCTCCACCATTGACAAATAGTGGCAGCCATGTGTACCATCTACAAGATGTACTGCAGTAATTCGCCAACATTCCTTGGACAGCACCTTCCAAATCCACGACCACTACCATTAGAAGGACAAGAGTAGCGGATACCTGGGAGGCCCACCACCTGGAGGTTCTCCTCCAAGTCACTCACCACCCTGACTTGGAAATATATCGGCATTCATTCACTGTCACTGGGGCAACAAAGTGCATTTTGCTTTGCTAAGAATCTGTTACACACTTTTTAAAAAAGTATTTTTATTAAAATGTTAACATTTTTACATTTAATACACATAACATTACAAAACAAAATAAACCCAACACCAACCCCTGAACCCGCACCACCCTCCCCCCCCGCCCCCCCCCAAACCCCAACCAACCTCCCCACCTCCCAACCCCCTCAGCAGTTCATGGTAACCAGCTACCTGAAATGTAGTGTAAAGAAACATCTTTATGGAACCTCTCACACTTCTCTTAAAGCAAATTCCACTGTTGCTAATGCAAGATCACCATTAAATCCCCCAGCCACACGAGTCACAGGGTGGAGAAGCTGACCTCCACCCCAACAGGACCCTCCTGCGAGTGATCAACGAGGCGAAGGCTAAAACATCTGCTCCCACTCCAGTCTGCAACTCCAGCAAGTCTGACAGCTCAAATATAGACCCTAGGGGACTGGGCTGTCAATCCACATGCAAGATCGCCGACATACGGTTCCAAACTGTCACGCTCTGCAGCCTTGCAGATAATGATATACAGATAGGCAGCTAATGAACACAGAACAGGACATGACCAATGAGCAGGCAGGTCACTCAGGGATGGTATCTCACTATAAAAGGCACGAGGCACTTACACTCCGCCTCTTTCCACTGATGAACATCTACAGAGTGAGTCAGGGTGTATTTACAATATCACTCCTCCAGCACGTGGCTAAGAGCTAGTCTGGTTCAGTCAGGCAGAGTAACCACACTTAGGTTAGCAGAGAGTCAAACTCATCGAGAACTGTGCGACTGGTTCAATAAATCAGATTGAACTAACTTCAAGGTCTGGAGTATCTTTTGGTTAAAGCTGCATCCAGTTGCAGCCTATGTTATTCCAGAGTACATAACACATCACAAACTATCTATTTCAGGCAGGACCAGAACACGTGTACTTGATTGGTTGGGCCCCTCCCACACCGCTCACAAATATCCCCCCCCCCCCAACAGCCAACCCATCCTAAGCTTTGTCAGGTGAGCTCTGTGTACTACCTTTAGCTGTACCAACCCCAGCCTCGCACACGAGGTTGAGACATTCACCCTCTGCAGCGCCTCAAACCACAACCCCTCCTCCAGGACCATCCCCAGCTGCACCTTCCACTTTGCCTTCACCCCTCCAGAGTCACTTTAGCCTCCTCCAAAATCCTCCCATAGACCACTGAGACAATTCCCCCCCCCCCCCCCCCCCCCCCCCCCCCTCCAACCACATCACCGACAACATCCCCTCCAGCAATGAGGAGAGCGGTGCCACCGTAAAGTTCTGAAAAACCTTCTTTGTTAAAACCCGCCCACCGGCATGTACCTGAAACCCTCCCCAGGTGGGACGCCAAACTTCTCAAACTTTGCCAAACTGTCAAAATTTAGCTCCAACTCCATCGACAGGTTTGCTGACGACATGACCATAGTGGGTCGGATCTTGAACAACGAAGAGTCAGAATACAGGAGGAAGATAGAGAACCTAGTGGAATGGTGTAACAACTACAATCTCTCCCTCAATGTCAGCAAAACTAAAGAGCTGCTCATTGACTTCAGGAAGCAGAGTATCGTACACATCCCTGTCAGCATCAAGGGAGCCAAGGTGGAGATGGTTGACAGCTTCCATTTCCTAGGTGTGCACATCACCAAAAAGCTGTCCTGGTCCACCCATGTTAACACTACAACCAAGGAAGCACAATAGCGCCCATACTTCCTCAGGAAATAAAGGAAATTTGGCATGTCCGCATTGGCTCTTACCAACTTTTGCAGGTGCACCATAGAAAGCATGCTATCTGGCTGCATCACAGCCTGGTATGGCAATTGCTTGGCCCAAGACTGTAAGAAACTACAGAGAGTCATGAACAACTGCCCAGTCCATCAAACAAACCCGCCTCCCATCCATTGACTCTGTCTACACCTCCTGCTGCCTTGGGAAAGCGGGCAGCATAATCAAAGACCCCTCCCACCCGGCTTACTCACTCTTCCAACTTCTTCCATCGGGCAGGAGATACAAAAGTCTGAGAGCGCTCACGAACAGATTCAAAAACAGCTTCTTCCGCGCTGTTACCTGACTCATAAATGACCCTCTTCTGCACTTATGGACTGATCTGATCTCTTCACACATCTTCACCCAATGCCTGTGTCTATGTATTTACATTGTGTATTTTTTGTGTTTGCCCTATTATGTATTTTCTTTTCATGTGCGGAATGATCTGTTTGAGCTGTGCGCAGAACAATACTTTTAATTGTACCTCAGTACATGTGACAATAAACCAATACAATACAATCTAATTCCCCCAACTCCTCCAAAGCTACAAACCGCCCTTCCAAAAACATGTCCTTCATTTCCATCGCCCCTCGATCCTCCCATCCCCGAAACCTTCGCATCCATCCTCCCTGGCTCAAACCCATGTTTCCTTCGCATCGGCATCAAATTAGACCACACCTCCAACCGAAAGCGCTGCCGAAAATTGCCCCCATATTTTCAGCACAGCCACCATCACAGGTCTGCCCGAGACCTTCCCTGGGGCAAATGGGAGCGGTGACATTGCAATGCTTGCAACCCCGACTGCTGGCAAGAGCCTGCCTCCATCCTCACCCACAAAGGCTCCATCACCTTGCTCCAACCCCATACCTTTTCCGTGTTTGCTGCCCAATAATAGCAGGTTCAGAAGGGCCAAACCCCCCGACTACTGTACTCTCTAATGCACCGTCCTCCTAAATCCATGCCACCTTAACTGCCCACACAGATGGCAAAACCAACCTATCCACCCCCATAAAAAAACGATTTTGGCAAAAAGAGCGGTAAGCACCGAAATAAAAATAAAAACCGCGGCAAAATATTCATCTTAACCACTTGCACCCAACCTACCAACGAAAGGGGAATGCTGTCCCACCTCGATAGATCCACCTTGATCCTGCCCACCAGATTCATAAAGCTCAACTTACAAAGTCGGGCCCAATCCTGAGTCACCTGCACTCCCAAATACCTAAAGTGGTTGTTACCACCCAAAATGGCAACCCCCCCTACCCCGACACCGGCCTCTGGAGAAGACACGACAAAACACTTACTTTTTCCCAAATTTAAATTATAGCCTGAAAAAGGAAGCAGCATATAGTGCAAAGCATCGAGGGAGCAGTTTGCAGACTGCCAAGAAGACTGAGGAGGCAAGCTGCTAGTAAAACATGTGAAATGTCTAATGTTGCGAAGCATAGTTTTGTAGTTTTGCAATTTTTAAATTGATTTGATGACTATCCCCCCCCCCCCCCCTCCCCTCCGCCACCCCTGCCCCGCACCCTCCCAGGTTTCCCTCCATTCGTCAACAGCCTACTTCCCCAGGTAACTGGGGTATCTGGACTCCGAGCACCAACACCACCTCCACTTCCAGGTCAGAATGTTCCTTATCTCCTCAAGAGTTGGTCATCCTGATGCTGTTCCTTGGTGACATCATCCAAATTAGTTTTCACATGTATGCTGACAATACTCAGTTCTACCTCAATAGGACATCCCTCAATTCCTCCATCGTTACTAATTTATCAGACTGCTTATCCAACATCTAGCACTGGATGAGCAGAAACTTCCTCCAATCAAATATTAAGAAATCTGAAGTCATTGATTTCAGTCCCTGGGCCAAAAGCTATTCCCTAGTTACTGATCTCATCTCTCTCCCTTGCAACAGTGTGTGAATAAACCAATCTGTTCACAACCTTAGTGTCACATTTAACCTCAGGAACACGTCATCGCTATGACTGCCTATTTCCACCTCCATAATATCACGTAATTTAGCCTCATCTCAGCTCATTTGTTGCTGAAACCTTCATTCATGCCTTTGCTACTTCCAGTCTTGACTATTTCAAGGCAGTCACGGCAGGTCTTCCACATTCTATCCTCCATAAACTTGAGGTCATCCAATGCTCTGCAACCAGCACCTCTACTCTTACAGTCCAGTTCCAGAGTGCAGCCTGAACCTGTCTGGATGGGGTAAAACAGTCAAACCTCACAAAAGTATAACTCGGTATTCCTTTAATTGTATAATTGTACCATTGATAACATACAAAGGACTGTACCCGGCATTCTTCAATTTCAATCAAAACCCAGAGTGTTCCCTTTTACTCCTCTACTCACCCAGACCTGTTGATCAACATGCAAATGACCGATCCTATCCGCAGTTACAAGTCGTTTGCTTGCCCCGAAACACATCTTATTATTGTACAAAAAAAGACACACTTTTTGACAAGGTTTGACACTAACCCCCCTTTTGATTGTAACAACTTAAATCTTGTATCAAATCCACATCCTCGGTTAATGAATATCCTGTTAACACATAAAGATGTTTCAATGGGGAATATTCTGGGTTTGTCAGCATCAGCAGATTGGTGAATAACTTTTGGATTGCAAGGGACTTGGTGCATACCCAAATGTAATGGAATCACAGACATCAACTTGCAAATTCTGCTTATAGCTTAGTCACAGGATTTTAAGGGTCCAGACAGTCATTTCTGGGAAAGACAAGTCATCTATGTTCTGAATCTTGTGGTTAACAGAATCAAGAAGTTGCTTCATCATGTCTGTGTCTCTGAATAATTTAATTTTAGTTCCCAGCTTGTTTTTTTTAAAAATTCAGTTAAGATCGACATCCGGTGGCGGCTATGAGGGAGTAAGTCGCACATTTGGTAGCTCTCGTTCCGGTCTGACTTTAAGACCTTTTTCCCCGACTTTTTTGAACTTTTGAGCACTGGAGTGTGTGGTGAATGTGATTCGCACCGGATTATAATCTGTATATACATGTGTCTGTATTTTAAGTGCAGTTGCACTACCAGTCCTCCAGGGGGAGTAACTCTGGGAATGCTCGAGTTGTACGGGGCTTCTCCCTTGGCTCTGCCCAGGACTCCCCCCCCCCGGAAGCTGCTGTCTAAAGATCAGTGCCACATGGTCAGCTGGCCAGTTCACCGAAAGTTCAATGGCTAATAGGCTGCCTCTGTTGTGAGTATATTAAAACCGTTATTCTAATCCTACAAGCACGTGGCCGTAGAATTGTTGGTTCCAACAATTTAATATACTCAGGAAACAGTCGAACAAATCATGGAAGCAGCCCTCAAGCCCGGACGCCTAGAACTCGACCCAGAGGATGCAGAGGCTAAGGAAATTTTTTCCCACTGGCTGAGATGTTTTAAAGCCTACCTGGCAGAAGCCAGCACCGCCAGAACAACGGAGGAACAAAAACTCAGCCTACTGCACGCAAGGGTAAGCCACAGAATATCCACACAGCTAAATCCGGCTGGTTCTTACACCACAGCGCTGGCAATATTGGACAAAATGTACGTTAGGCCCATTAACGAGGTTTATGCACGCCACGTGTTTACGACTCGCCGTCAGCGGCCTACAGAAACGTTAGCCGAGTTTGTAAGGGAACTGAACAATCTTTCCAACGACTGTAATTATCAAGCTGTTACCGCGGCTGAACATAGGGAGCTTGCTGTGCGGGACGTTTTCGTGCGGGGCTTAGGTCTAACTATGTGCGCCAAAGACTGCTAGAAAAGGGGGCCCAGGACTTAGACACTACTGTGAGCGCTGCTACCACTATGGAAGTTTCCTTCCACAGCCTCACCTCGTTTCCCGCGGACCCCGCAACCTCATCGTGGACCCCCGACCAACAGTCCCCCCAAGCCTGTGCCGCATGGCCCCCCAGCTACCGCGCTGCCAAAGCCAGTTACTCTGCTGCCCCAGCCAGTTACTCTGCTGCCCCAGCCAGCTACTCGGCTGCTCCAGCCTGCCATTTCTGTGGACAAAGCCAGCACCCGTGGCAGCACTGCCCGGCCCGTAACGCGACCTGCAGCAGCTGCGGGCGAAAAGGACACTATGCCAGAGTGTGTCTGGCGAAGAAAGCCCCAGCCTCTAACCCTCCCACGGCTCAAAGCACTCGTTCCCTGAATTCACAGGCCTGCAGGCCCCGAAATGCTGCAGCCTGTATGCCGACTCCGCCCCTACCCGACATGTGCGACTCATGGGGGCGGCCATCTAGGCAATCCTCCTCCATGCGGCCGGCCATGTGCGACTCATGGGGGCAGCCATCTTGGCAATCCTCCTCCATGCGGCTGGTCATGTGCGACTCATGGGGGCGGCCAACTTGGGATCCATCCCCTTCAAACTCTGAAACTCACCTCGATGACTACGAACTCAGAGGGCAGTCATCACGGGGCCACTCCAGCACAGCTGATCGAGCTGCCGACTACCCGCAACTCAGCGCAGTCACTCTGGATCAATCCCGCCCCAAGCACCTACGAAGTTCGATGGCGGAGGTCCAGATCAACAGGTACAGCACGCCATGCCTCTTTGACTCCGGGAGCACCGAGAGCTTTACACATCCAGAGCTGGTAAGACGCTGTTCGCTTTCTACTTTTCCGGTGAGCCAAACTATCGCCCTCGCTTTGGGCTCCCACTCAGTCCAAATCCAAGGACGCACCGTTGCTACGCTCACAATTCGAGGCGCTAGTTATTCTAAATTTAAACTTTATGTCCTGCCCGACCTCTGCGCGCCACTCTTGTTAGGCCTGGACTTCCAGTGCAACCTCAAGAGCCTCACCCTCAGCTTCGGCGGGCCCCTGCCCCCACTCACTATCTGCAGCCTAACCATGCTGCGCATCTCCCTCCCCTCCGCTCTTCGCCAATCTCACTCCAGATTGCAAGCCAGTAGCTACTCGCAGCAGGCGATACAGCCTACAGGATAGGGTCTTTATCCGATCGGAGGTCTGACGGCTGCTCAGTGAGGGGATCATAGAGGCCAGTAATAGTCCCTGGAGAGCTCAGGTGGTGGTCGTCAAGACCGGGGAAAAATTTTGCATGGTCGTCGACTATAGCCAGACCTTAAATCGCTTTACGCTCCTAGACGCGTATCCCCTCCCCAGAATTGCAGACATGGTCAATCAGATCGCCCAATATAGGCTATTTTCCACGGTGGATCTGAAGTCTGCATACCACCAGCTCCCAATCCGCCTGGAGGACCGCCACTACACGGCATTCGAGGCCGATGGCCGCCTCTTCCATTTCCTCCGGGTCCCCTTCGGCGTCACTAACGGGGTTTCGGTGTTCCAACGAGAAATGGACCGAATGGCAGACCAGTACGGGCTGCGGGCCACGTTTCCCTATCCGGACAATGTTACCATCTGCGGCTATGACCAGCAGGACCACGACACCAACCTCCACCGTTTTCTCCAAACGGCACAGAAATTAAATCTCACTTATAACAAGGAGAAATGTGTTTTCCGCACAAACAGACTGGCCATCCTCGGCTACGTCGTGGAGAACGGAGTCCTGGGCCCAGACCCGGACCGCATGCGCCACCTCTTAGAACTCCCCCTCCCTCATTGCCCCAAGACCCTCAAACGGTGCTTCGGGTTCTTCTCATACTTCGCCCAGTGGGTCCCTCAATATGCGGATAAAGCCCGCCCACTCTTTAATTTCCCCTGTCAGCTGAGGCACGCCAGGCCTTCAGCTGCATCAAGGAGGACATCGCCAAAGCAGCCATGCGGGCAGTGGATGAATCCACTCCCTTTCAGGTTGAGAGCGACGCCTCAGAGGTAGCTCTAGCAACCACTTTAAATCAGGCAGGGAGGCCCGTTGCATTTTTCTCCCATACCCTATCCGCTCCAGAACTCCGACACTCCTCAGTCGAGAAGGAAGCACAAGCCATCGTGGAGGCTGTTCGTCACTGGAGGCACTACCTCGCAGGTAGGAGGTTCACCCTCATCGCCGACCAACGATCGGTTGCCTTTATGTTTGACAACTCGCAAAGGGGAAAATAAAAAATGATAAAATCCTTCGGTGGAGGATCGAACTCTCCACCTATAGTTACGATATTAAATATTTACCGGGGAAGCTCAACGAGTCCTCGGATGCCCTATCCAGCGGGACATGCGCCAGCGCGCAGATCAGCCGTCTGAAAGCCATCCACGTTGATCTCTGCCATCCAGGGGTCACCCGGCTGGCCCACTACATCAGAGCCCGAAACCTGCCTTTCTCCAACGAGGAGGTAAAAGCGGTCACCAGGGACTGCCCGATCTGTGCAGAGTGCAAGCCGCACTTCTATAGACCAGACAGGGCCCACCTGGTCAAGGCTTCTAGGCCCTTTGAACGTCTTGCAATCGATTTCAAAGGGCCACTCCCCTCCACTAACAAGAACATTTATTTCCTCAACATCATCGACGAGTTCTCCCGATTCCCTTTTTCCATTCCATGCCCTGATATGACCTCCCACACAGTCATTAGGGCCCTGCATAGTATCTTCACCCTGTTCGGTTTCCCCAGCTACGTGCACAGCGACCGGGGTTCGTCCTTTATGAGCGACGAGCTGCGTCAGTACCTGCTCGACAAGGGCATCGCCTCGAGCAGGACTACCAGTTACAACCCCAGGGGGAACGGGCAGGTGGAGAGGGAGAACGCGACGGTCTGGAAGTCCGTCCTACTGACCCTCCGGTCTAGAAAACTCCAAGTCTCCCAATGGCAAGAAGTCCTCCCAGACGGGGAGGACTTCACGGGGCCTCACGGTAGCATGGTGGTTCGCATCAATGCTTCACAGCTCCAGGGTCCCAGGTTCGATTCCCGGCTGGGTCACTGTCTGTGTGGAGTCTGCACGTCCTCCCCGTGTATGCGTGGGCTTCCTCCGGGTGCTCCGGTTTCCTCCCACAGTCCAAAGATGTGCGGGTTAGGTGGATTGGCCATGCTAAATTGCCCGTAGTGTAAGGTTAATGGGGGGATTGTTGGGTTATGGGTATACGGGTTACGTGGGTTTAAGTGGGGTGATCATTGTTCGGCACAACATCGAGGGCCGAAGGGCCTGTTCTGTGCTGTACTGTTCTATGTTCTATGTTCTATGACGCGCTCCACGCAATCTGATCCCTCCTCTGTACAGCTACAAATCAAACCCCTCACGAGCGACTCTTCATTTTTTCTAGGGGCACTACCACGGGAGTCTCACTTCCGGCGTGGTTGAGGACACCAGGCCCGGTCCTCCTGAGGAAGCACGTCAGGGGGCACAAAACTGACCCCCTTGTTGAAAAAGTGCACCTCCCCCATTCCAACCCCAAGTACGCATTTGTGGAGTTCCCGGACGGTCGCCAGGACACAGTATCCCTTCGGGACCTGGCACCCGCTGGATCCAGCCCCCCCCCCCACCTCCGCTGAGGAACCCCTTACCCCGTTCCCTATGCTGCCGCCCCCTCGCGCCCCCGATTCCGCAAGCTCACCCCACCGGTTCCACGCGCCAGAACCAGCCCGCCCCCAGCGCCCCCAGTCTCCGGTCGAGCCAGAGGTGTATAAAGTTCGGACGAGACCCGCCCCGGAGTCTGCCATCGTACCCCAGCTCTCAACACCCACACAGCCACCGCAAGAGGCTGCAACCCTGGTGCTCCGCAGATCGAAAAGAACAATTCATCCACCGGATAAACTAACTCTGTGAGCCACCACCCCCGCTGGACTCGACTGTTTCACAGGGGGTGAATGTGGTGAATGTGATTCACACCGAATTATAATCTGTATATACATGTGTCTGTATTGTAAGTGCAGTTGCACTACCTGTCCTCCAGGGGGAGTAGTTCTGGGAATGCTCGAGTTGTACGGGGCTTCTCCCTTGGCTCTGCCAAGGACTCCTCCCCCGGAAGCTGCTGTATAAAGATCAGTGCCACATGGTCAGCCGGCCAGTTTATCGAAAGTTCAATGGCTAATAGGCTGGCTCTGTTGTGAGTATATTAAAACCGCTATTCTAATCCTACAAGCACGTGTCCATAGAATTGTTGGTTCCAACAGAGTGAAAAGCAATAGCACTCTAGATCTGAATCCATACAGAGTTGTATGGACTTCAGGAGCAGAAGGGAGCGAAAACAGGCGAAGAAGGGGCTGAACAAAGGTGGTGTGAAAGCTCAAGTGGGAGGAAAGATGGCCGATGAACGGACCACGGAACGGACGGTCCAGACACACTGGACAACATGCTGCAGGTCATGAAAGAGAGCTTTGCAGCACTGAAGCGGGATAATTTGGAACCGCTCCAGAAAGCGGTGGAGAGACTTGACCAGAGGTTGGATGCTCAGAATAAGAAGGTCCAGGCACTGGAGAAGACAGTGGAAGAGCAGGCGGATTTCCAAACGGTAGCGGACGTGGAAATTAGTAAGTTGAAGGAGCAGCAAGCAAGGCTGATGAACAAGCTGGAGGACCTGGAAAACAGGTCTCGCCGGCAGAATCTGAGAATCATTGGGCTCCCGGAGGGGGCAGAGGGAGTGGATGCCACGGCATATGTGGCAGACATGCTACAGAAGCTGGAGGGGATGATTTCTTCCCGCGTCCGTTGGAGCTGGACAGGGCACACAGAGTGCAGGCGAGGCAGCCATGAGCCCCCCCCCCCCCCCCCCCCCCCCCCGGGCGATGGCGGTCAGGTTCCATAGGTTCGTGGACAAGGAGCGGGTTCTACAGTGGACCAAGGGCATGAGGAGCTGCTCATGGAACAACAGTGTCCTGCGCATGTACAAGGATCTGAGCCAGAAGGAGGGCAGCCAACAGACAAATTAAAGAGATTCTGTTTAAAAAGAAGGTCAAGTTTGGGCTACTCTTCCCGGCGCGGCTTTGGGTCACAAACCGGGAACAGCAACATTATTTTGACAACCCGGAGGAAGCGATGGACTTCGCTAGGGGGCATAGACTGGTGCCGAACTGAGGACCCATGGACTCAAGTTAGAGTGTACTGAGGGATGTCTGCAGTTGTT
Organism: Scyliorhinus canicula; assembly: GCF_902713615.1. Lineage (NCBI taxonomy): Eukaryota > Metazoa > Chordata > Chondrichthyes > Carcharhiniformes > Scyliorhinidae > Scyliorhinus > Scyliorhinus canicula. The sequence goes on along the minus strand of NC_052162.1, from coordinate 36,055,090 downwards.
CACAGATTGCCCTTCATGGTAGCGATGTCGTTAGGCATGCTCTTTTATTTAAAATTGGGGGTGTTCTTGTGTTTGTGTTTGCCTGTTTGAAAGTTTTAAAGTTAAAGCCAAAGTGATAGTTAAAGTTTAAGTTGCTGGGTGCTGGGGGCTGTTCGGGTTCTCTTTGCTTTTTTTTTCCTCTTCTGGGAATGTTGCTTTGTTCTTTGTTTGTTTTCTCTCTGTTTCGGTCCCAGAGCGATTGATCGAACAGGGCTTTTCTAGGGAGGTGGTGTTGATGGGCGGTGGGGGGGAGGGGAGCGGTGGGACAATAGGTGTGAGACATGGTGGCGCCGGAGTTGAGAGCCACCAGGCTAGGTGCTTTAAGCTAGTCAACGGGAGCGAGGTGGGGGGTGTGTATACAGCCAGTATATGGCAGGGGTTAGGTTACAGGGGCGTTGTTGCTGGAAGGGGGGGGGGGGGAAGATGATCTGCTGACGAGGGAGGGACCTGAACCAGGTTACAGGGAAGGGGTCGGGGGTGGGAGCTGCCAAGAGGCGGAGCAGGGGAGGCGCGGCACATGGGCAGGGGGTAGGCTCAAGAAGGGAGATGGCTGATCAGCGTGGGGGGGGGGGGGGGGGGGGTTGGGGTGGGGGGGGGGGGGGCGCCAGGGTGCCCTCCAACCAGGCTGATCACCTGGAATGTTAGAGGATTAAACGGGCCGGTCAAGAGGACACGTGTGTTCGCCCACTTACGGGCTCTGAAGATGGATGTAATGTTGCTGCAGGAGACACATTTGAAAGTGGCGGACCAGATTAGATTACGGAAGGGCTGGGTTAGCCAGGTCTTCCTTTCGGGGCTTGACGCTAAGACCAGAGGGGTCGCGATCATGATTAACAAACGGGTTAAATTTGAGGCGGACAGCACAGTTGCGGATGGGGGTGGCAGTATTCTCATGGTCCGGGGCAAGCTTGAGGGGGTGAAGGTGGTCCTAGTGAATGTTTACTCTCCAAACTGGGATGATGTAGATTTCATCAAAAGACTGCTGGGGAAAGTCCCCGACTTGGATTCGCACAAGTTGATTATGTGTGGGGACTTTAATACAGTCCTTGACCTCGACCTCGACCGGTCGTGCTCCAGAACGGGCAGGGTCCCGGCAATGGCAAGGGGACTGAGAGGGTTCATGGAACAAATGGGGGGGGTAGATCACTGGAGAATCAGCCGGCCAAAGGGGAAGGAGTTCTCGTTCTATTCACGTATTGACTTCTTTATTATGAGTAGGGACTTTTTGGAGGGGGTGAGGGATACTGAATACTCGGCGATCACTATTTTGGACCATGCTCCACATTGGGTCGACCTGCTGGTCTGCAAAGAAAGATATCAGTGCCCACAATGGAGGTTAGAGGTGGGATTGTTGGCAGAGGAGAGGGTGTGTGAGAGAGTGGGGAAATGCATGCAGGACTACCTGCAGGTCAACGATACAGGGGAAGTCTCAGCAGCGGTGCTCTGGGAGGCGCTGAAGGTGGTGGTGAGAGGGGAACTGATCTCAATCCGAGCCCATAGGGACAGAACGGATAGGGTGGAGATGGACAGACTGGTGCAGGAGATGATACGGACGGATAGGGAATATTCGGAGTCCCCGAGGGCAGAGCTACTTAGGGAATGACGGAAACTGCAGGCGGAGCTGGGAGCGCTATCCACTGGGAAGGCCGTAGAGCAACTCAGAAAGGCCAGGGGCGCGGTGTACGAGTATGGGGAGAAATCCAGCAGAATGCTTGCGCAGCAACTTAGGAAGAGGGAGGCGGCCAGGGAGAAAGGGACGGTAGTGGATGGGGCAGTGAACTGGGTGGGAGACCCGGCAGGACTGAACAGGGTATTCAGGGACTTTTACAGTAAGCTGTATACCTCGGAACCCCCCACGGGGCTGGAGGGGATGAGGCACTTCTTAGATGGGCTGACCTTCCCAAAGGTGGGCAGGGGGTTGGTAGAGGGGCTGGGGGCCTCGATTAGAGCTGAAGAAGTAATGGGGGGCCATGCAGTCGGGTAAAGACCCGGGGCCGGATGGGTATCCAGTGGAGTTCTACAAAATGTTTGCGGGTATACTGGGGCCGGTGCTGGTTAGGGTGTTTAACGAGGCGAGGGACAATGGGGTGTTACCCCCGACGATGTCGCAAGCCACCATCTCACTGATATTAAAACGGGATAAGGATCCGCAGGTCTGTGGGTCCTATAGGCCAATCTCCCTGATTAATGTAGACGCTAAACTGCTGGCCAAGATCCAGAATTGAAGACTGCGTACCGGACGTGATTGCGGAGGGCCAAATGGGGTTTGTTAAGGGCAGGCAACTGGTAGCCAATCTATGAAGGCTCTTGTAACCACAGTTGTTATAGGGCAGCACGGTAGCATTATGGATAGCACAATTGCTTCACAGCGCCAGGGTCCCCGGTTCGATTCCGGCTTGGGCCACTGTCTGCGCGGAGTCTGCACATCCTCCCCGTGAGTGCGTGGGTTTCCTCCGGGTGCTCCGGTTTCCTCCCACAATCTAAAGATGTGCAGGTTTGGTGGATTGGCCATGCTAAATTGCCCTTAGTGTCCAAAATTGCCCTCAGTGTTGGGTGGGGTTATTGGGTTATGGGGATAGGGTGGAGGTGTGGACCTTGGGTAGGGTGCTCTTTCCAAGAGCCGGTGCAGACTCGATGGGCCGAATGGTCTCCTTCTGCACTAAAGTCTATGATATGGTTGGTCCATTTCAGTCTATGGCTAATGGTAACGCTCAAGGTCTTGATAGTGCGGGATTCAGCAATGGTAACGCCATCGAATGTCAAGGGGAGAAGGTTAGATTCTCTTTTGTTGGAGATAGTCATTGCCTGACACTTGTGTGGCATGAATGTTATTTGCCATTATCAGCCCAACCTGAAGGTTGTCCAAGTCTATGGACACTGTCATGACGATGTGATGTGTGCATATGGAGGTGGCAACCATTCATCGACTTCTTCGCGGGGAACTAATCGTCAGCAGGGGCGTGGGGGGGTAGAATAGTGTAGAGTAGTGGGGAAGAATAGGCGGGTCTATTTGCGAGAGTGGTACTGTTATTTGCACTATGTTTTTTGTAATTGGTATCTGCACACTAATGCATATTGTTACTGTTTACAATGCCAAAAATACTTCAATAAAATTGTCTGTTGGGCAGCACGGTGGCCTAGTGGTTAGCACAGCTGCCTCACGGCGCTGAGGTCCCAGGTTCGATCCCGGCTCTGGGTCACTGTCCGTGTGGAGTTTGCACATTCTCCCCGTGTCTGCGTGGGTCTCGCCCCCACAACCCAAAAATGTGCAGGCTAGGTGGATTGGCCATGCTAAATTGCCCCTTAATTGGAAAAAATAATTGGGTACTCTAAATTTAAAAAACAAATTAAAAAAAAAAAAAAAAATTGTCTGTTAAAAAAAAAATTCAGTTAAGATCCTCTTTGGTCCTGGGATATGAAACTTGGTCCATTCATGAAACTTGCCCGCTGACAAAATACTTTTACTGTACAGATGTTTGATCCTTAAAGTTGGCTCACTTTAAATTAAATACGTTTTAAAAAATTATTTCACAGGACGTGGTCATTGTTTATCAGGCCAGCCCATTCTTAATTCCACGTGAGAAGGTCTAGTGAACTGTCTTCTTAAACTACTGCAGACTATGCAGTGTTAGTTTACCCAGAGTGCTGCTATGGAAGGAGTTCCAGGATTTTGGCCCAACAACAGGGAAAGAACAGCAACAGTGAAAGAACAGCAATGTCAGGATGGTGTGTGACTTGGAAGGGAATTTACAAGTGATGATATTTCCAGGCATCTGCTACCCTTGTCCTTCTAGATGGTAGGGGTCATGTATTTAGAAGATGCTGTCTAAAGAGCCTTGGTAAGTTACTGTAGTGCATCCTGTAAATGGTAAATATTGTTGCCACTGTGCATCAGTGGTGGAGGGAGTGAATGTTGAAGGTGGTGGATGAGGCCCCAATAAAGCAAGCAGCTTTTTTCTGAAGTGTCAAGCTTCATGAATTTTGTTGGAGCTGCGCTCATCCAGGCAAAAGGAGAGTATTCCATCACACACCTGGCATGTGCTATGTCGATGCTGGACACTGCTGGAGTCAGGAAGTGAGTTACTCACTGCAAAATCCCCAGTCTCTGGCCTGCTCTTGTAACCACAGTTGTTATAGGGCAGCACGGTAGCATTATGGATAGCACAATTGCTTCACAGCGCCAGGGTCCCCGGTTCGATTCCGGCTTGGGCCACTGTCTGCGCGGAGTCTGCACATCCTCCCCGTGTGTGCGTGGGTTTCCTCCGGGTGCTCATGTTTCCTCCCACAATCCAAAGATGTGCAGGTTAGGTGTATTGGCCATGCTAAATTGCCCTTAGTGTCCAAAATTGCCCGCAGTGTTGGGTGGGGTTACTGGGTTATGGGGATAGGGTGGAGGTGTGGACCTTGGGTAGGGTGCTCTTTCCAAGAGCCGGTGCAGACTCGATGGGCCGAATGGCCTCCTTCTGCACTAAAATCTATGATATGGCTGGTCCATTTCAGTCTATGGCTAATGGTAACGCCCAAGGTCTTGATAGTGGGGGATTCAGCAATAGTAACGCCATCAAATGTCAAGGGGAGAAGGTTAGATTCTCTTTTGTTGGAGATGGTCATTGCCTGACACTTGTGTGGCATGAATGTTATTTGCCATTATCAGCCCAAGCCTGAAGGTTGTCCAAGTCTATGGACACTGTCATGACGATGTGATGTGTGCATATGGAATATTAATCTTTAATTTCAGTCGCGGTCAGACATATATTGAACTTCTTTAAAAGGACTTTTAAAACAAGCAAAGGCACCGACTACAAATGGCTGATAATTTGCATTTGTGAAAGCTACGTTCCCTGTCATAGAATGAAGAAGTTTGCAGAACCCTAAGATAGGCAGTGACATATCCTTAAAAGTGGAAAAGCCTCCTTTCTACATTATCATGGGGGAAATGATTCATTGAAGGAGGTAATAGCGGTGACATTAATATTTATTCACCTATGGCTATCACAAGGGTTAACAGGATACAAGGAATGAATTGACTGACTGGTTGCAGGCCACTATTGATCCTAGATGTCCTAACAACAGGTCAGAGTGTATCACATTATCAGATGAGACAATGGGGGGGATTTTCCACCCTCAATTTTGATGAGCGGGAAGCCAGAGAGGGTGGAGGGAAGGGGGGGCGTAGAATCCAACAGGAGACCCAAATACCATTTCGCCGGCAGGATTTTCTGCCCGCCCACCAATGACATAATGAGGTTCCTGCCATGTAAGGTCAGGAATCCCATTACCGTACGTTTAAATATCATTACCAGACTTCCCCACTGTATTTTCTCTCTCACATTAAGAATTGCCCCTTGCCAACACAATGTCATGTTGGTGGGGTTTACAATCGGCATGGGCCAACAGGTACGCAGCAAACGGTCCCCGTTGGGGGCGCATAGGTAAGTATAGCCGCAAAAGGAGAGAGGGTAATGCCTGGGCACTATCCCTTTATAAATTTCAAAAATCTTATGATCAATCGAGTGGAGAAGAAAGGGTGAGGACTGACACTGCACCTCCCAACACGGAACTGCTTCAGTATCTGAGGAGTCACCAATTGTACTGAACATTGTGGGGATTCAGCGATGGTAATGCCATTGAATGTCTAGGAGAGATATGGATTTTCGTCTGTTGGAGGTTGGCATTGCCTGGCACGTGTGGCACGGATGTTACTTGTCAGTCCAAGCCTGGGTGTTGTCTACGTCTTGCTGCATATTGGCATGGACTGTTTAGTATCCGAGGAGTCGCAAATGGTGCTGAACATTGTGCAATCATCAGCAGCAGCGAATATCACCATTTGTGACCTTATGATTGAGGGAAGGTCATTGATTAAGCAGCTGAAGATTGTTGGGCCTAGGACACTACCCTGATGAATTGGGACGGAGGTGATTGACCTCTAACAATCACAATCATCTTCCATTGTGCTAGTTATAACTCCAACCAGTGGAGAGTTTTCTTCCTGATTCCTATTGACTTCAGTTTTGCGAGGGTCCCTTAATGCTAGACTTGGCCTAATGCTGGCTTTATGTCAAAGATAATCACTCTCACCTCAGCATGATAATAATTTCACCAGACTAGCTTTATATTCCAGATTTTATTGAAGTTATATTCCATTAGCTGCCATGGTGGGATTTGAACCCGATAGCATGAGTCTGGGCCTTTGGATTACAAACCCAGTGACAATACCACCACGCCAGCATCGCCCTGCAGACACCACCATCTCCCCTTTGCCATGCCTAGTACCTTTAACCATATCACTGGGACAGAATCAAATTGGCTGAAGACTGGTACTTATGATGCAGGTGACCTTAGAAGAGACTGACAGGGATCATTCACTGAGGCAATTTTGGCTGACAATAGTTGCAAATGCTTCAGCCTTGTGTTTTCCACTGATATGCTGGATTCTCCCATAATTGAGGATGAGGATATTTGAAGAGCCTGTTCCTCATGTCAGTTTAATTGTCCACCGCCATTCACAACTAGAACTGGATGGACCGAGGAGCCTAAATTCCTCAACAGTTAGTGTTGTTAAATTTCTTGGGTTCATCAACTGTCTGCACCAAACAGATCAAGAATTGGTCTTTGACAGTCAAAGGTTAAACACTTTGTTTTGCAAGGTTGGCCAGGTACTGTTTTATCTGCTCCCTGTGTCCCTATTATTCCAGGAGCATTAAACCGCATTGCCAGGACAGCATCTCGCTGTGAGCTTCCAGCGTTGTGGTTTCTTCCCAGTTCACAGCTTCCCAGCGCACTCAGACACGTTAAGGATGAAGCTCAGAGCCTCTCGGAGGCGAACTCCAATGTGTGCAATGGCTTTGTGCAGAGTAATGGGACCATTGTGCCAAACATGCAATAAGAAGTCAACTCCATAAGTTGTCAATGGCAGCATGGTAACCACCACAATGCCTGACGGCCAGGGTTAGACAGTGACATTGAGACCATGGTTAAACATGTTCCCTTTGCCGACAGCACCAGAATCAGCCTCCTTCAGCTGCTCTTCACTCATGGGAATGGCCATCCTTGGGACAGACTGCATGTTGACTATGTGGGACCGTTTCTAGACACCATAGAACATAGAAAAATACAGCACAGAACAGGCCCTTCAGCCCACGATGTTGTGCTGAATCTTTGTCCTGGATTAATCATAGATTATCATAGAATTTACAGTGCAGAAGGAGGACACCCGGCCCATCGAGTCCGCACTGGCTCCTGGAAAGGGCACCCCACCCAAGGTCAACACCTCCACCCTATCCCCACAACCCAGTAACCCCACCCAACACTAAGGGCACTTTTGGACACCAAGGGCAATTTATTATGGCCAATCTACCTAACCTGCACATCTTTGGACTGTGGGAGGAAACCGGAGCACCCGAAGGAAACCCACGCACACACGGGGAGGATGTGCAGACTCTGCACAGACAGTGACCCAAGCCCCCCACCCCCAAATCCCCCCGCCCACTGTCCCTCTCTCACACTCTCTCCATCTCTCATTGTCTCCAACAATATGGCCCCTCTCTTTTGTAAATACTGAAGAAATGTACTCGTTCAAGACCTCCCCTATCTCTTCAGGCTCAATACACAATCTCCCGCTACTGGCCTTGATCGGACCTACCCTCACTCTATTCATTCTCATATTTCTCACATATGTGCAAAAGGCCTTGGGGTTTTCCTTGATCCTACCCGCTAAAGATTTTTCATGCCCTCTCTGAACTCTCCTAATCCCCTTCTTCAGTTCCCTCCTGGCTATCTTGTATCCCTCCAGTGCCATGTCTGAACCTTCTTTCCCCTCAGCCTTAAACAAGTCTCCTTCTTCCTCTTAACAAGACATTCAACCTCTCTTGTCAACCATGGTTCCCTCACTTGACCACCTCTTCCCTGCCTGACAGGATCATACATATCAAAGACACGTAGTACCTGTTCCTTGAACAAGTTCCACATTTCACTTGTGTCCTTCCCTGACAGCCTATATTCCCAACTTATGCACTTCAATTCTTGTCTGACAGCATCGTATTTATCCTTTTTACCCTTTCCCTAATTGTAAACCTTTCCCTGTTGCACGCACCTATCCGTCTCCATTACTAAAATGAAAGTCACAGAATTGTGGTCACTATCTCCAAAAATGCTCCCCCACTAACAAATCTATCACTTGCCCTGGTTCATTACCAAGTACCAAATCCAATATGGCCTCCCCTCGGGTCGGACAATCTACATACTGTGTTAGAAACGCTTCCTGGACACACTGCACAAACACCACCCCATCCAAACTATTTGATCTAAAGAGTTTCCACTCAATGTTTGGGAAGTTGAAGTCACCTTGTGACTTCTGCACCTTTCCAAAATCTGTTTCCCAATCTGTTCCTCCACATCTCTGCTGCTATTGGGGGGCCTATAGAAAACTCCCAACAAGGTGACTGCTCCTTTCCTATTTTTGACTTCAACCCATACTACCTCAGTCTGCAGATCCTCCTCGAACTGCCTTTCTGCAGCCGTTATACTATCTCTAATTAACAATGCCACCCCCCCCCCCCCACCTCTTTTACCACCCTCCCTAATCTTATTGAAACATTTATAACCAGGGACCTTCAACAACCATTCCTGCCCCTCTTCTATCAAAGTTTCCGTGATGGCCACCACATCGTAGTCCCAAGTACCGATCCATGCCTTAAGTTCATCCACCTTATTCCTGATACTTCTTGCGTTGAAGTATACACACTTCAACCCATCTCCGTGTCTGCAAGTACTCTCCTTGTCAGTGTTACCTTCCCCCACTGCCTCACTACACGCTTTGGCGTCCTGAATATTGGCTACCTTAGTTGCTGGACTACAAATCCGGTTCCCATTCTCCTGCCAAATTAGTTTAAACCCTCCCGAAGAGTACTAGAAAACCTCCCTCCCAGGATATTGGTGCCCCTCTGATTCAGATGCAATCCGTCCTGCTTGTACAGGTCCCACCTTCCCCAGAATGCGCTCCAATTATCCAAATACCTGAAGCCCTCCCTCCTACACCATTCCTGCAGCCACGTGTTCAACTGCACTCTCTCCCTATTCCTAGCCTCGCTATCACGTGGCACCAGCAACAAACCAGAGATGACAACTCTGTCTGTCCTGGCTTTTAACTTCCAGCCTAACTCCCTAAACTCGTTTATTACCTCCACACCCCTTTTCCTACCTACGTCGGTGGTACTAATGTGCACCACGACTTCTGGCTGCTCCCCCTCCCCTTCAGGATCCTGAAGACACGATCCGAGACATCCCTGGACCTGGCACCCGGGAGGCTACATACCTTCCCGGAGTCTCGCTCACGACCACAGAATCTCCTATCTATTCCCCTAACCATTGAATCTCCTATTACTATTGCTTTTCTATTCTCCCCCCCCACCCCCTTTCCTTCTGAGTCCCAGAGCCAGACTCAGTGCCAGAGACCTGGCTGCTAGGGCCTTCCCCCGGTTGGTCATTCCCCCAACAGCATCCAAAACGGTATACTTGTTTTAACATAAGAACATAAGAACTAGGAGCAGGAGTAGGCCATCTGGCCCCTCGAGCCTGCTCCGCCATTCAATTAGATCATGGCTGATCTTTTGTGGACTCAGCTCCACTTTCCGGCCCGAACACCATAACCCTTAATCCCTTTATTCTTCAAAAAACTATCTATCTTTACCTTAAAAACATGTAATGAAGGAGCCTCAACTGCTTCACTGGGCAAGGAATTCCATAGATTCACAACCCTTTGGGTGAAGAAGTTCCTCCTAAACTCAGTCCTAAATCTACTTCCCCTTATTTTGAGGCTATGTCCCTCGGCCACAAGGGATCACTGCACTGTCTGCCTGTTCGTTTTCTTTCCCCTGACTGTAACCCAGCTACTCTTGTCCAGTACCTTGGGTGTGGCTACCTCCCTGTAACTCTTCTCTATAACCCCTTCTACCTCCCGGATGATCCGAAGTTCATCCAGCTCTAGCTCCAGTTCCCTAACACGGTTTCTGAGGAGCTGGAGTTGGGTCCACTTCCCGCAGGTATAGTCAGCGGGGACACTGGTGGTATCTCTCACCACCCACATCCTACAGGAGGAGCATGCAACTGCCTTTGCCTCCATCCCCTTTTACCTTACAGAATATAGCTGCCCTGTGGACTAGTGCTCATAGGGGGACATGCATCGCGTAAAGGTTCAGGGCGACCGTCACCCTGACGGCCAGGGGGAGCGGGTGTTCTCCCCCATACTCCCGCAGTGCCAGGTGTGCCATCATCTGGCAGGTATGTCACACTGTCTCTCCTCTCTGCTCCACTGGAGTCTTCGGCAGCATGCCTGGTCCGGCAGGTCTTTGAATGACAGGCAGTTCCTCATGCGGTGCCTCCTTGGCACCTCCTCCTCCTCAGCCTGTTAGGCAGTTGGCTCTCCAACCTGGGTGGCTGCCATCTATCCCTCTGTTGTACGCTCCACTTCTGCCCGCTCCGCTGCTGTCCGCTCCCCTGCTGCAGCTTCCTCCACCTCGAGCAGCGCCCACTCGTACAGCCGTAGGGCATCCTCGAGGGCTGTGGCGACTAGCAGGAAGACCACCATTGCTGGTTGGATTCCAATATCCATTGTCTGCAGGGGGTGAAAGGCCGACAGGTTAGCATGGTGCGTACCTCTGTGCCCAACCAGGTCCACCGGGCTACATGGTGGCCCCGGTTGACACTGGGGCTCCACCCTAGCACCCCTGACCCTGTCGGTGGCAAACACCTTGGGGTCCTCTGGTCCTGGCGCCCATCCCTGATGCCAGGGGTACCATTTGCTGGCAGCGCCCCTGCCAAGGGTAGGCACCGCGGCCCCCGTAGGGGCATCTGTGGGTGTTGCCCTGGGTGGGCAGCCAGCGGGTGTCGGTCGCGTTGGGGGTTTAGGGGAGGAGAATCGCAGAGGCCCTGAAGAATATTGGGTCGAGCCCGCTAATGACTTGCAAACGTGTTTACTGTACGTGCATTCCGGTACGCATTGACGCCACTTTTGAGGTGACGGAGAATGGCGATTTGGAGTCAAATAGGCACCCACCACGATTTTGGTGTTGGAACCGATTCTCCGCCCATTCGTATTTCGAGATTTCAGCAGCAGCTAACAGAGAGTCCCGCCTGCAGTCTCAGTATGGTGGTCTTGTTTCCAAAGGAGAAGCACATGTTGGTGGTAATGAGGATGCGGGTAATAAGGATCATGGGACTGGTTGATGTATTGGACAGGAGTGGGATGGTTTGTGTGAAATGTTCTCGGATAAACTGATCATTATGAATTCTGGCAGCTCGGAAGACTGGTGATCCATGTCTCCCCTGCTCTTCCCCTTCCTCACGCTGTTCCTATTTATGTACTTCTTGCAGCCTAAATGGTGTTCCGGGTCCCCCAAGATGGGAACGTTATGCAGCATTTGACAAGCAACAGCAATGCCTGTTCAGCATTTTACTTAACCTGACAGTCTGGTTGGATATAAGGCTGACACTAAGTATTGGAGCAGGCTGAATGCATCATAATTGTCCATGGGGGAAGCGGATGTAGCTGCTGCTTCTGTTGTGGAGGACCTTGTTATTCTCCCTTATTCAGCAGTGGACTGCAAAATGGAAAATATTACTGATTTCATTGCTGCAACCTTGGAGGAAACCGATGCCTAAATAATGAAGACCATGCTGACCTTAGCACCTGGAGGCAATGCCCTGATTGGAGACTCCAATTGTGGCTTCAGCACATGACATACAGCGATAGTCTTCCTTGCGAAGTGCACATACCCGAGATCATGCTCCTCAGCAAAGCTCAGGTGTTTCCGAAAGACACCTTGTGGATATGACCTGCTGTTCTTACCCTAATGGTAAAACGTTCACCAGTCTTTCTCTATTTACTTTCATAAAAGAAAGTGAAGATTGTTTGAGGTGGACTTCAGCCACAGTTTTCAGTATGCTGAGCATGGGTCAAACATTGCAGGCCTTTAGGCTTTATACACATTTGTCCTAATGCAAACCAATCACATCCAAATGGTGCTGGCACAGACACAGTGTGCTGAATGACCTACTTTCATGCTCTTTTTCCTTTGCCAAAAACATTTGCTGTAGTATCAACCTCAGAAACGTGCTCCTGTCTGCACCAATTAAGCATTGCAATTTCTCATGCCAGCCCGGCGTGCAGCTAGTCTGATTGTCAGATTAATACAAAATAGTGTCTAATTATGGCCTGGAAATGCAATCCAGGGGTTCAAACTAATTTTAGTTAGGAAAGTTGGTCGACAATTTTATTTTGGCATAAAACAGTAAATAGAGAAAGACTGGTGAACATTTTACCATTAGGTCAAACCACATAACCAACATGCCTGATCAGCAAGTGGATTTTGCAATTTGCTGTCGTAAGGTTCCTTATTTTCCAGTGTTCTTTCCCAGATTTATTGAATTTGCTAAGCAATGGCCCATGGTAGGATTAACCTATTTTTGGTAGATGGTGACTACTTTTTTGAATAAAATCTTTGCAGTTATTTTTGTGTGGTACCTTCAGCCTGTCTTCCTGTGAAGGCTACAAAATCGGAAGTACTGAAGTACGAAAATGGGACATGCAGCATGCCTGGCCACCTGTGGTGTGGCCCATGCTGCGCCTCGTGTTGGGAAGGACCCCAGTGAGGAGGGCATGCCATGTGTGCACTGGCAGCTTTTACAGGGCACAGATCCTGACAGCAATTCGCCATTCCAGCTGATTTGATGCGCGTTCTGGAAACGTGGACTGCTCAGCTCCCGTGAATACTTGTGCAAATCCCTCCAATCTGCTCGGTTTGTGACCTGTGCACACAAAGTGCTGCCAGAATTTGGGGGCTGTAGCTGCAATGCCCCTACGTCTGCATTATGGCAGGGAATTGGGAGCAGGGATTGCAGGGAGGGAAGACAGATTGCTCAGAACTCTGCCCACTGCTGCGATGTTTTTGGCCACAAATTCAGCTCCACTTGCGCTTGTGCAGAGACAGACTCAGTTATGGAGAGATGACACAGCATGTTCGCTGCTGACTGGGGATGAGCGCATGAGCATCGGGTGATAAATCGGAGCACTTTGAGTGGAGTTTCCCCTCCCTCTCCTTTTGTCATCATCCCTCTCCTGGCCCAACGCCACATCATTCCTACCACCATGATTGTCATCAGCTCGAAAGTTTAAGTCAGCCGAACAAAGGTCACAATTGGCATGGATTTATTTGAGAGCCGTGCTTGAAGCTCCTTGAAGGCAAACCTTCTCTGCACACCACACATTCCTTCCCTGGATCACCAGTTCACTACTGATTGAGCAAGACCCCTCCTTCTTAACGATAGACCCCTGGAGTGCAGCCTCTGTATCTGGCTATGTATTGCTTTCAGAGAATGGTGTCCCACAACATAGGTTATTCCCAGTTCTACTTTGCTGCCAGTGTCTGCTCGTACTCGCTTGTGCAGTGTGAAACGAGTTGTCTAAGTGGAACCATCGAAATGCAAGTATTTGCAGTGGTGTATGTCTGTACATCTTATAATAGTGCACCCTCAGAAGGAATTATATCTCCTGAGGAATCGTGCACACAGATACCCGTGATATTATATGTATATGTGAATGCCCTGGAAGACAAATGAAAAGGATATGGTTTAGTTGTGGCATAGTCACAATCTTGAAAACCAGCATACTCTGTCTCCTCATTGTTCATTGGTGAAATGAAGCCTACGTGTGCATAATTCTGCCGGCAGCTATCTGTGCGCTCTCTGTCACTCCATCTCTGACTGTGAGAAAGGCAAATATGCCATTTATCTTTGCAGCATCCTCTTCTGCAGTTAGCTGGATTATGTGTGGTGATTCACCTCCAGTCCTGCCCCTCTCCCTTCCATTATGTTCTCCAACAAGGGGTGAAAAAAAACAGGACAGTGAGTGAGTAAATGTCAGGTATTCAGCCGATGCATGGCGTGCATTCAATGAGGGTGATTATGAGGAAGAGGCACGGCGCTGTGCGAGGGTTAGGGTGAATGGCAGCGAATGGGTAAACAGAGAATTGACGGGCAGCACGGTGGCGCAGTGGGTTAGCCCTGCTGCCTCATGGCACCGAGATCCGAGGTTCGATCCCGGCTCTGGGTCATTGTCCGTGTGGAGTTTGCACATTCTCCCCGTTTCTGCATGGGTTTCGCCCCCACAACCCAAAGATGTGCAGGCTGGGTGAATTGGCCACACTAAATTGCTCCTTAATTGGAAAAAATGAATTGGGTATTCTAAATTGATATAAAAAAAACAGAGAATTGAAAGTGAAGGCTGGGTGCAGCCGAAACTTGAGTATTTGAGGAATAATGTGATCGAGAGTGCTTTGCAAGCCAGAGTGTTGGGGCTTAAACCACAGGATGTAGTTGCGTCAACAAATCTGCTCACATTTCTGACACAGTTTTGGTCATCAAACCATTATCTAGATTACATCCATGACCTGGGCATGACCTTTGTACTGTTCACCTCCCCCGTGACCTCCAAATATGCCTTTTTAGTGAGAGATGGGCCCATAACTTCTGTGTACCTGCGGGAAGCCATGACCCACCGATACTGAAAGTACTGTAAGTACATGCCCACTTACCAGCACTCAAAAATTGAATCAAACTTTCCAACTCCAGCAGCAGCCTTGGGCCTGCATCAGGACACTCTGCGCAGACCCCGTGTGACGCAGTTTGAATGTAGCCATGACCCTTTCTGATGGGAAATTGAAACTGCAGGTTCATATTGAAGACAACAGCAACAGATTTCACAGTTGTTTTAAAGGTATGTTGAAGCTTTTTTTGTTTTTTCTTTTAAACAGGCAATGCTATTGCTATTGGTTCTTTGAAAGTAATTTTGAACTTCATTTTTTATGATTGAAGATGATTATTATTTAATAAGTGAACATAGATTTTGTTATTTGTTTAAAATCTGTGAAACGACTATTTGAATCTGCCATTTATTATTATATAACATTACGTGTGGCATGCTGAAAAGGGTTTGTGTGGTGAATGTAACTCCGTAATTCACACTATTGTATATCCATGAGACCATGCATTTGTAAGCGCAGTTGCGTTGCCCGACAACTAGGGGGAGTAGCGCTGGGAATGCTTAGGAGTTTGTACAGGGCTCCACCCTTGGCTCCACCCATGACTCCTCCCCCTGGACTGCTGTATAAATACCAATGCTCAGAGCCAGTCGTTCAGTTCATCGAGAGTTCAACGCGGAACAGGCTGGCTCTGTTGTAAGTAGATTAAAACCACTGTTCATAACTTAAAGCACGTGTCTAGTGAACTGATGGTCTCATCAGTTTGCATGTTTTCATTTAGAATATAGCAAGTGAAAACTTAGTTGGGAAGAAGAGAAGTCAGAACTTTTCGGACCATACACAAGGGGATACTTGAAACAGGACAAAATGTGAATAACACCGTCTCCTTACAGACTTGGAGACGGGGACACAATCTGCTGTGATTCTGACCTGGTCATAAGATTGAAAAAGTTCCCCCAGGGCTTTTTGGTTTGAGCTGTCTTTGTAACCTCCGATTTTTAGTTTCTTTGTGTTTGTTATTATTGGGCGTGATTTAAGCAAAATATTTCAGAGTCCGTTCTGGGCGGGATTACTAGGGTAATTCTTGGTGCCAGGAATAACCCCACTATCTAACAGAACTATTGCTATTTCGGGCCCCAGAGGCACCCCGATCTCCCGATTCGCTGACGCAATCCCTAGACCCAACCCCCAAAGCCGCAACTCAGCTGTTGGAAGGTCCTCAAACCCCCCCCCCCCCCCCCCCCCTCCTCTCCACACCCCACCACATACTGGCAGGACACCCCTGGGCCCGATCTCTGGCACGGACAAAATGTCCGCTTGGCATCTTGGCACTACCAGCCTGGCACCCTGGTAGCACCCCTGCCAGCTTGGCAGTGCTATCTGGGCACCCTGGCAGTGCAAGGCTGGCACTCAGATGGCACTGCCAGGGTGCCACGATGGCACTGCCTGAGATAAAGGCCATTGGGAATCCCCAGGGAAAACTCTCCCGGGATCTACCAGTCATGTCTCGCCCCAATTCTGCCTTCTTTATTTCAATTACCTTATTCGTTTATAATTATCTCATAATTGAATGTTGTGTTTGATGTTTCAGTAAGTCATTTGTAGAAGTTTGTAAAGTTTAGTGGAAACATTTATGACCAAAAATAATATTATAAATACAAAACGTTGATGCCATGTTAGCATTTAGCTTAATGTTTAACATTAGCAGCTGATGTATGACATTTTGTTTAATAACTACCTCAGTGTTTCCAGATTTCTTGCAATAAAATATATTTTTTAACTTTGACACAATGATCAAAAATATATATATCTTACTTGAACACAATGGTCGTGTTATATTTCTATAAATAACTATAACAATCTTTATTGGTGTCACAGGTAGGCTTACATTAACACTGCAATGAAGTTACTGTGAAAATTCCCTATTCACCACACTCCGGCGCCTGTTCGGGTACACAGAGGGAGAATTCAGAATGTCCAATTCACCTAATAGGTGAAAGAGGGAGGATTGGGTGGAGGAGGGGAAGAAGGCAAGGAGGGGAGGGGGGAGTGAATGAGGAGAAGGGTGGGAGGCAAGGGAGGGATGGGGGTGGGGAGGGAGGTGAAGGAGAGGAAGGAAGGGAGGTGAGGGAGGGGAGGGAGGCAGGGGAAGGTTGGAGGGAGGATTCAATGTCCAAAAGCAACAGCTGCCAGGCGAATAAAAACTGTCCTTACATCACCTGGAGCTTGGACTTCCTTAACTGCACCAGGAGGTATGTCTGCATCAGGTTCCATATTGCCATCCTCTTCTGGGTGAATGCACAGTCCACGCTGAAGGGAAAAGTTGCACAATGCACATACTACAACTGTCATGAGGTTGATCTTCGCTATTAAGACAGCGGCGCCGCAGTTAGAGTTTGGCTTGTGGTCTTCCTTCAACATTTCACAAAGTCATCCCATTGCTTACACGTTGAAGCACAGAGTCCTGGCACACCTCTCCTCTGACATCATTTCATATGAAGTCCTTTGCCTGTACACTGGGTAATCGATTTGCTTCCACACCAGCCAGACTTATAGCCTGACTCCAAATTTTGATTCTGCGCGGGATTCTGCAATACATTTCTCAGAGATAGTTCACATAAGCTTACAGGAGGCTTGCATATGCCAACTAAGGCATTAAACTTTGCTAAAGCATTTTATATAATCAATGAGGCTTGTAAGGATCAACATTATATCAGGGAGACTCTTAAACAGCACAGGCATGCTAACATCAAATGCCTTGAAGTAGCTAAGAGCACCAGAATCGAGGCCATGAACATCCAAAACCACCTCCATCTTAGGATGTCAGAGTCCCGACTGCCAAAACAAATCTTCCTTGTCTAGTTCAAGGAAGGCTCTAAAACAGAGGAAGTCAAAGGAAGCACTTCAAAATCAGCCTGAAGGCTTACTTCAAGAAGTGCAACATAGACATCAAAGCCTGGGAGACCCTAGCTCAGAGGTGGGCAGTACGGTGGCACAGTGATCAGCACTGCTGCCTCATAGCTCCAGGGTCCCGGATTCAATTCCGGCCTCAGGTGTCAGTGTGGAGTATGCATTTTCTCCCTGTATCTGTGGGGGTTTCCTCCGGGTGCTCCGGTTTTCCCACACAGTCCAAAGATGTGCAGGTTAGGTGGATCGGTCATGATTAATTGCCCCTTGGTGTTCAAAAGGTTAGGTGGGGCTACAGGGTTGCTTGGACAGGGTAGAGGCGTGGGCTTAAGTAGGGTGCAGATTCAATGGGCTGAATGGCCTCCTTCTGCACGGTAAATTCTATGATTTAATGAAGTGACCTACTTGGAGGACTATCCTGATTGAATGGACACAATTCTTCAAAAACACCCGACGGCATACACTCCAAACCCATTCTATCCATTACAGTTCCTTTAATGGAATTAACATCCTCATGCCAAACCAAATGTGAAAATAAAATCTTAATTTCACTTTCTGTGACTGCAAACTCACTTTATGCATGAATGTACTTTTTAATGGAATGAACAGCCTTGTGACAAATAAAAGTTTAAGAAAAAAATCTTTCATTTCATGTGCATTTAAACATATTTCTAAAAACTTTAATAAAAACATTAACCCATCAACAAACTTCTTTCCTATGTCCCCTATCTGCTCACTGCTTCTGGACGGGGGAACGAAAGGGCAAATAAACAAGTGTAAAAACCTACCTCACATCGGGGCAAGCAGGCCAAGTTACAGTAATAATCATTTTTATTAGTATCACAAGTAGGCTTACATTAACACTGCAATGAAGTTACTGTGACAATCCCCTAGTCGCCAAACTACAGGATTGAAAAACACAGGAGCGGAAAGTTGAATTTGTGCGTTTTCAGCATGCATGTCCATGCATCGGGATTTCCCCAGGGCCCCGACGCACTTATGAGACCTACGATCTCCGTCTGCCAGAAGATTGAACGGAGGTTACAGGTGGATTGCTGGGGGAAAGTATTGCGCTCCTGCTCCAGCCAGCATCCAGCAGTAAGTCCAGAGATTCATCAATGAATCTTATGCCTTGGTCTACCTTCCATTCTGAACAAATTCAATTTCAATTTACGCAATTTTCTTGTAAATGCAGTTGAAATTGCATCATGTTGGTGGGTATCACGCTTGCTTCACTGTTTGAAGGCTCAAAACCTCAAAGTAAAAAAAAATAATTGAAGCAATGGAGTTGAAATTACAGTTCTTACACGCTCAGTTGACTTCCAGGGTCAACCTCACAATTGCACCGCCCCTACCCAGCCACCCCTGAAGCAGCCTTCATTCTAAGATCAGGGCCAAGTCTATCACAATGCTTCTTTATAATTAATGTACAGTTATTTAAAAATGTGCTGGCAAACAGCAAAACCTTTAGTTGATAAGTGTTTTTTCTATATTTCTTCTCAAAATGTGGGCATCACTGGCTGGTCAACATTTGTTGTTCGTTTTTAATTTCCCTAGAGGATGTGGTAGCAAGCTGCTGCAGTCCAAATGGTGTTGATACACCCCCAATACACTTAGGGAGGGATTTCCAGGATTTGGATCCTGTGACAATGAAGGAACAGAGATGGAGTTTCACGTCAGGATGATATGTGGTTTGGAAGGGCACTAGCAGGTGGGTGTGTGATGTACCATCAATTGGACTCGAGGCACGATGAAGATCCAAACTGTGGCTTTAATCAGCTAGTTGTTAGCCCAGTGGTCGACTACAGAGAAAGGCCGACCGCCTCGGAGGCGGGGTCTGCTTGCCTTTCGACCAATTGGTGAGCAGTCACATGACTAGTCCCAGCCAATCGGACGAGAGGCACATGGCCAACCAGAGCCAATGGGGAACTAATGCTCTGCACCAATGGCAGTGCTCACATTCATACCACCACATTCAGCCCTTGTGGAGAAAGAAGACGGGGGGGGGGGGTGTAAGTGGAAGTGAGGGGGGGGTCCGAGGAATGGTTGTATGAGCAGCGAAAATCGAGAAAGGTGGGCTGCCCACAGGTTCATTAAGCAGAAACAATAAAAACAATAAAAAACAATACTACTACGAACTTAAGGTGCAACAGAATAATAACAAAGTCCAAAACAAATGTCCCATAGTCTCATCAGATGGACACGATCAGCCTGTCGGGTGCCCGTGGTGTTCTGGAGGACTGTCGCAGTGGAGCCGGTGACGTCGGGCCGATGGTCGTCCTTGCCTCCGGGAGCGTCGGTCGTAGATGTGTCTCCGTACCCTGGGCCGGTGGTGGAGACACTGTAATCGGGAGAGAGGGGGCATGTGCGCTGGGTCGTGGGGGCACTGGGGGGAATTGGTGTTGGGGGAGGTCGCACGCCGGCGGGTGCCAGGTCCCGAAGCAAGACCGTATCCTGCCGACCGTCGGGATACTCCACGTATGCATACTGCGGGTTGGCGTGGAGTAACTGGACTCGCTCAACCAACGGGTCAGACTTGTGCACCCGCACATGCTTCCGGAGCAAGATGGGCCCGGGGGTGGCCAGCCAGGTCGTGAGAGGGGATCCTGAGGACGACTTCCTGGGGAAAACAAGAAGACGTTCATGAGGTGTTTGATTAGTGGTAGTACAGAGGAGAGACCGGATTGAATGCAGGCGTCAGGGATGACCTCTTGCTAACGGGGAATAGGGAGATCTCTGGACCGTAGGGCCAGCAGGATGGTCTTCCAAATGGTGCCATTCTCCCACTCGACCTGACCGTTACCCCGGGGGTTATAATTGGTCGTCCTGCTAGAGGCTATGCCCCTGCTGAGCAGGAATTGACGCAGTTCGTCACTCATAAAGGAGGACCCCCGGTCGCTGTGGATGTACGCGGGGAACCGAACAGGGAGAAGATGGATAGGAGGGCCTTTATGTCGTTTGTTGTGGTCATGTCGGGACAGGGAATGGCGAAAGGGAAGCGGGAGTATTCATCGATAACACTCAAGAAATGTGTTACGGTTGTTGGAGGGGAGGGGACCCTTGAAGTCTATACTGAGACGTTCAAAGGGGCGGGATGCCTTGATCAGATGCGCTCGTTCGGGGTGGTAGAAGTGCAGTTTGCACTCGGCGCAGACGTGGCAGTCCCTGGTGACGGTCCTGACCTCCTCAATGGAGTAGGGCAGGTTGCGGGTCTTAATAAAATGGTTAAAGCGGGTGACCCCTGGATGGCAGAGGTCCATGTGGAGGGAGCGGAGGCGGTCGATCTGCGCGCTGGAGCAGGTACCGTGGGATAGGGCATCGGGAGGCTCGTTGAGCTTCCCAGGACGATACAAGATATCGTAGTTGTACGTGGACAACTCGATCCGCCACTGCAAGATCTTGTCGTTTTTGATCTTGCCCCTCTGTGCATTATCGAACATGAAAGCTACTGACCGTTGGTCTGTGAGGAGGGTAAACCTCCTGCCGGCCAGATAGTGCCTCCAATATCGCACAACTTCGACTATGGCCTGTGCCTCCTTTTCCACCAAGGAATGGCGGATTTTGGAAGCGTGGAGGGTTCGTGAGAAGAAGGCCACGGGTCTGCCCGCTTGGTTCAGTGTGGCCGCCAGAGCTACGTCAGACGCGTCGCTCTCGACCTGGAATGGGAGGGACTCGTCGATAGCATGCATCGTGGCCTTTGCGATATCCGCTTTGATGCGGCTAAAGGCCTGGCGGGCCTCCATCGACAGGGGAAAGGAGGTGGACTGGATGAGGGGGCAGGCTTTGTCGGCGTAGTTGGGGACCCACTGGGCGTAATAGGAGAAGACACCCAGGCAGCGTTTGAGGGATTTGAGGGAGTTGGGGAGGGGGAGCTCCATCAGGGGGCGCATGCGTTCGGGATCGGGGCCTATCACTCCGTTACGCACTACGTAGCCAAGGATGGCTAGACGGTCGGTGCTAAACACGCATGTATCCTTATTGTAAGTTAAATTAAGGAGTTTTGCGGTTCGGAGGAATTTTTGGAGGTTGATGTCGTGGTCCTGCTGGTCATGGCCGCAGATGGTGACGTTATTGAGATACGGGAAGGTGGCCCGCAAACCGTGCTTGTCGACCATTCGGTCCATCTCCCGTTGGAAGACCGAGACTCCATTTGTGACACCGAATGGAACCCTGAGGAAGTGGTAGAGGCGCCCATCTGCCTCAAACGCGGTGTACTTTTGGTCACTCGCGCGGATGGGAAGCTGGTGGTAGGCGGACTTAAGGTCCACCGTGGAAAAAACTTTGTATTTCGCGATCCTGTTAACCAGGTTGGAAATACGGGGGAGAGGATACGCGTCCAGCTGCGTAAACCTGTTGATGGTCTGGCTGTAATCAATGACCATCCGGTTTTTCTCCCCAGTCCGAACTACCAGCACTTGGGCTCGCCAGGGACTGTTGCTGGCCTCGATAACTCCTTCCTTAATGAGCCTCTGGACCTCGGACCCGATGAAGGTCCGGTCCTGGGCACTATATCGTCTGTTCCTAGTGGCGACAGGTTTACAATCTGGGGTGAGATTAGCAAACAAGGAAGGGGGATCCACTTTGAGGGTCGCGAGGCTGCAAACAGTAAGAGGGGGAATAGGGCCGCCGAATTGGAAAGTTAAACTCGGCAGGTTTAACTCCCCTGGGCCGTGAGGTCCGCTATGCAGCACCCGGTGATTTGGACAGAATGCGAACCCGAGGCCAATTCAATCTTATGCTTAACTGGATGGATGGGGAGCGCGCAGCGTCTAACCGTGTCGGGATGGACGAAACTTTCCGTGCTCCCGGAGTCCAGCAGGCATCTCGTTTTGTGTCCGTTGAGCTGGATCATTGTCGAGTCTTGGCGAGCGTGCGTGGTCGCGACTGGTCGAGTGTGATGGAAGCAAGTCGTGGCGAGAGTTCCAGATCCTCCTCGGTGGCAGAGTAATCGCTTGCAGGGCTTTCTGTGTTGGCCCAAGATGGCGGCGCCCAGGACCCGCACGTGGAATCGGGGTCCCAAGATGGCGGCGCCCAGGATCCGCACGTGGAGCCGGGGCCCCAGGATGGCGGCGCCCATGGCCCGCACATGGCGTCTGGGGCCCAAGATGGCGGCGCCCGTGGGAACCTCGTGGCGGCTGGGGGCAGTGTCAGCGGCGTCTGCAGGCCGGTCGGGGCAGCTGGGAGCACGGGTTGGGAGGACCGTGGGGCCGTTGCGGGGGCCGGGAGGCGGGCCGGAGAGGTTGGTGCGCGGTGCGGGGCCCTAGGGGGTCCGGGGGGGGGCGATCCGTGGTCGCTGCGCGGAACAGCAGTGACCAACGTGGTCTGGCAGACCACCGCATAGTGGCCCTTCTTCCCGCAGCTCTTACACAGAGCGGAGCGGGCTGGGCAGCGCGGGCGGGGGTGCCTGGAGAGGCCACAAAAATAGCAGCAGGGCCCCGATAGCTTATTGGAGCTTCCCGCAGCGCAGGCCTGGGGGGGGGGGAGGTCGGGGTCCACGGAGGACGAGGGTGGCGCATGCCATGAAGTCCAGGGGGTTGCTGCGCGTCCAGGGGCGGATGCGCGGGCGTTCAGGTCAGCAACCTTAGGGTTCATGCCTCAGCTAGGCTGAGGGCGTTCTTCTCCAGCAATCGTTGGCAGATAGAAGGGGACTACATGCCAGCAACGTAAGTGTCTCTAATTAAAAGTTCCATGTGCTCAGTCGCTGAAATTTGGATGCATGCGTACATTCTCCCTAGAGCTGAGAGGGCCTGGTAAAATTCGTCGAGTGACTCACCAGGGAACTGTTGTCTAGTCATCAGGAGATGCTGTGCGTATACTTCGTTGACCGGCCGGAGAAAGTATCCTTTGAGAATCTCCATGGCCGCATCAAAATCGCTTTCGTCCTCAATCATTAAATATACCGCCGTGCCCACGCATGAGTGGAGGATGTGGAGTTTCTGCTCCTTGGTGGGCTTGCCGACTGCAGTTGTCAGATAACTGTTGAAACACACCTGCCAGTGTTTAAAAATTGCAGACGCATTTGAGGCATGCGGGCTGGTGCGGAGGCAGTCAGGGTTGATGCGTAGCTCCATTCCAAAATTCTAGCTGATTAAATTGATGTACCATCAATTGGACCCGAGACATGATGAAGATCCAAACTTTGGCTTTAATCAGCTAGTTGTTAGCCCGGTGGTCGACTACAGAGAAAGGCCGACCGCTGGGAAACCTGGGTACTTATACCCCGCCTCCGAGGCGGGATCTGCTTGCCTCTCGACCAATTGGTGAGCAGTCACATGACTAGTCCTAGCCAATCGGACGAGAGGCACATGACCAGCCAGAGCCAATGGGGAACCAATGCTCTGCACCAATGGTAGTGCTCACATTCATATCACCACAGTGTGTTCCCACGCATTTGCTGTCCCTGTTTTTCTAGGTAATGGATGTTGTGGGTTTCGATGGTGCTGTCAAAGGAGCCTTGGTGAGTTGTTGCAGGGCACTTTGTAGATGGTACAACTGTTGCCATTGTGTTATGGTGATTGAGACAGTGAATGTTTAAGGTGGTGGTTGGCGAGCCAATCAAGCAGGCTGCTTCGACCTAGATGGACTCAAGCTTCTTGAGAGTTGTTGGAGCTGCACCCGTCCAGGCAAGTGGAGACGATCCAACACACCCTTGATTGTGTCTTGTTGATGGTGAACGTCGGGAGTCAAGAAGTGAGTCACTCGCAGCAGGGTTTCCAGCCTCTGGCTTGCTCATGTAGACAGGCTGGTCCAGTTCAATTTTTGGTCACCCCCAGGATGTTGATCATGGCAGATTCAGCAAAGGTAATGCCGTCTGTCTGTGATCTCCATTTTTACAGTGACAGCCGACTAGGCTATGGAATACTGTAGTTGCTTTTGGAATGCAATTTGAAAGTAATAATCAGTAGACTAATTCACTTCAACGTTTGATAAGACCCTAACAAGCTGTATAGTTTGATACATTTTGCGAGTTATAGACATTACTATAAGCAGTCCCTCCACAAATACATACACCAGACCAACAATCAAATACATTTTGCGGATAATCCTGCAATTCAAATCAGCAACCAAACTCAATTATCAGATCAAAGAACAACCTTTTTGTTTTATGTTTAACTAAGGATATTTTGGAGCTTTACGTAGAATGTAATTATTTTAAACTTAAATAGATTTGATTTCAATGTATACATGTATATGTATAATGGATAAAATAAATTATATATATATGTATATATATATTTAACCACTATTTGCAGAATGTACTTTTTTTACACAAATGTTTAAACAGTTGATTCAGCTTAAATGTGATACAACAGGTCAGGTGATGTTGATAACTTCACATAGATAGAATCACTGTGGTTGGATTCATTTTTCTCTGAGCAGAGATAGAAAAAAACAAAACCAGGATGCTGTGGTCTGGCAAGGAGGTTCAAATATTTTAGTTTTTTTTTTGTTTTTCCTTGAATTTACTGAAACAATATACATCGCTTCTGTCCATAAAATGAAAACGTCCAACTTGGGATATAAAACTACATCTTAGAATGGATTTAGATTTACTATCAATTGAAAGTTTATTCAAAACTAATTAAATTGTTTTGGAATGTAATTATTTTAAAAATATGACCCACATATGTGTGAAATGCAGAAGCAACAAGGATCCAAATAAGAAAGTGAAAATAGTCAGTGACAGGCAAAAATGGGACAGGGGTCACATATAGTGGGCGGGATTATCTCAGGCCGGGGCCGGGCCGGAGAATCCCCGTGACTGGCGTGAATCGCACCATGCCGCCCCGACGCTGGCACACGATTCTCCACGATTCATCCGAGACGCTTTTGTTGCAGGCATGCAGTCCCCACAGATCCGCCAGAGACTATTAGAAAGGGAAACCTTGAGCCTCACGGAGGCACAGTCCCTCGCTACCTCCCTAGATGTCGCAGACAGAAACGCCCGCTCATACACACCTGACCGTGCGGCGGCCATCAGGGCAGCGTGGAATTCAGCCACTCTCTCCCCCACGACTCGGACTCCCCACAGGCCTGCGCCGCAGGAAGCCCTGAAAAACCCGCGGGGCCCCGCCGCTATTTTTGCGGCCAGTCGAAATACCCCCGACAACGTTGCCCAGCCCGATCGGCAACTTACAAGTGCTGCGGGAAGATAGGCCACTTTTTGTCTGTCTGCTAGGCCAAGGCGGTCGCTGCGATCCCGAGCAGCGACCGCGGGACTCCCCCTCCTCTCTCTCCAAGGGCCCTGTGTGGCCCGCGAACCTCGCTGCCCCCATCCCCCAATGCCACGTGCAACCTCTGGGTGCCGCCATTTTGTGCTTCCGACGCCACGTGCGGGGGACGGGCGTTGCTATTTTGTCCAACCCCCACCACGTGTGGCCGATGGGTGCCGCCATCTTGGATCGGCTCCGAGGACCCCGCGGGTGACTCGCACCGCCCGATGACGACTCCGACTATCTGCCACGACTCGCTTCAGTCACTCTGAAACAGTCTCGACCCTGCACCATCTCTACGGCAACAACGAATGTCCTGCTCAACGGGCACGAAACGACCTGCCTACTGGACTCCGGGAGCACGGAGAGTTTTGTACACCCTACCATGGTAAGATGCTGCGCTCTCTCTGTCTATCCTGTCAAGCAAAAAGTCGCCCTGGCCTCAGGCTCCCATTCAGTGGAGATCACCGGGTTCTGTATAGCGGACCTCACGGTCCAGGGGAGGGAGTTTAAAAATTACAGACTCTACGTCCTCCCACACCTCTGCGCAGCCGCACTCCTGGGGTCAGACTTCCAGTGCAACCTCCAGAGCCTAACATTTAAATTCGGTGGCCCTATGCCCCCCCCTTACTGTCTGCAGCCTCGCGACCCTCAAGGCCGATCCCCCGTCCTGGTTTGCAAACCTCACCCCGGATTGCAAACCTGTCACCACCAGGAGCAGACGGTACAGTACCCAGGACCGGATCTTCATCAGGTCCGCGGTCCAACGGCTTATGAAGGAAGGGGTCATCGAGGCCAGTAACAGCCCCTGGCGAGCACAAGACCGGGGAGAAGAATAGGATGGTCATAGACTACAGTCAGACCATCAACAGGTTTACGCAGCTGGACGCGTACCCTCTCCCCCGTATATCCGACCTGGTCAACAGGATCGCACAGGTGGACTTCTTCATGGTGGACCTCAAGTCCGCCTACCACCAGCTCCCCATCCGCGCAAGCGATCGCAAGTACACTGCGTTCAAAGCGGACGGGCGGCTCTACCACTTTTTAAGGGGTCCCTTCGGTGTCACAAACGGGGTCTCGGTCTTCCAAAGAGAGATGGACCGAATGGTCGACCGATACAGCTTACGGGCAACTTTCCCGTGTCTCGATAATGTCACCATCTGCGGCCACGATCAGCAGGACCACGACACCAATCTCCGCAAATTCCTCCAAACCGCAAGACTCCTGAATTTGACTTACAACAAGGACAAATGCGTGCTCAGCACCGACCGCCTAGCCATCCTCGGCTACGTAGTGCGAAATGGAGTGATAGGCCCCGACCCGGAACGCATGTGCCCCCTTATGGAGCTCCCCCTGCCCCACTGCCCCAAGGCCCTGAAACGCTGATGCGGTTTCTTCTCATATTACGCCCTGTGGGTCCCCAACTACGCCGACAAAGCCCGTCCCCTCATCCAAACAGCCATGTTCCCCCTGTCGACGGAGGCCCGCCAGGCCTTCAGCCGCATCAAAGCGGATATCACAAAGGCCACGATGCACGCTATCGACGAGTCCCTCCCCTTCCAGGTCGAGAGCGACGCGTCCGACGTAGCTCTGGCGGCCACTCTGAACCAAGTGGGCAGACCCATGGCCTTCTTCTCCCATACCCTCCATGCTTCTGAAATCCGCCACTCCTCAGTCGAGAAGGAAGCACAGGCTATAGTAGAAGCTGTGTGACACTGGAGGCATTATCTGGCCGGCAGGAGGTTCACCCTCCTCACAGACCAACGGTCGGTAGCTTTCATGTTTTACAATGCACAGAGGGGCAAGATAAAAAAACGACAAGATCTTGTGGTGGAGGATCAAGTTATCCACCTACAACTACGACATCTTGTATCGTCCTGGGAAGCTGAACAAGCCTCCCGATGCCCTGTCCCACGGCACCTGTGCCAACGCACAAGTGGACCGCCTTCGAGCCCTCCACCTGGACCTCTGCCACCCGGGGGTCACCCGCTTCTTTCATTTTGTAAAGACCCGCAACCTGCCCCACTCCATCGAGGAGGTCAGGACAGTCACTCGGAACTGCCACATCTGCATGGAATGCAAGCCGCACTTCTACCGCCCCGAAAAAGCGCATCTGATAAAGGCTTCCCTTCCATTTGTACACCTCAGTATGGACTTCAAAGGTCCCCTCCCCTCTACCAACCGCAACACGTACTTCCTCAACGTGATTGACGAGTACTCCCGTTTCCCGTTCACCATCCCCTGCCTCGACATGACCACACCCACCATCATTAAAGCCCTCCACACCATTTTCTCCCTGTTTGGATTCCCTGATTACATACACAGCGATAGGGGGTCCTCCTTTATGAGTGACGAACTGCATCAATTCCTGCTCAGCAAGGGCATTGCCTCAAGCAGGACGACCAGTTATAACCCCCGGATTAACAGACAGGTCGAGAGGGAGAACGGTACGGTCTGGAAGACCATCCTGCTGGCCCTACGGTCCAGAAATCTCCCAGTCTCCCGCTGGCAGGAGGTCCTCCCAGACGCCCTCCACTCCATCCGGTCATTTCTTTGCACGTCTATCAATCAAACACCTCATGAAAGCCTTCTTGTCTTCCCCAGGAAGTCTTCCTCAGGGACCCCACTCCCGACCTGGCTGGCTGCCCGCGGGCCCATCCTGCTCCGGAAACACGTGCGGGTGCACAAATTGGATCCGTTGGTCGAGAGGGTCCAGCTGCTCCACGCTAACCCGCAATACGTGTATGTGGAGTACCCCGACGGCCGACAAGACACGGTCCCCCTCGTCACCAGCCCCACCCACCCCCCTCCAACCGCAACTGCTCCCTGCAGGCGCTCCCCTCCCTGGCCCACCATGATCGAGTCGATATGAACTTTTAATGGACACTTTTTTCCCGACTCTGTGAATAATTTGCCGTGTAATAACACATCTCTGTATATAGTTACGGGCCAGTGGGCAGCTGCCGTTGGAGAGGTATAGTCCCATATCACTAGTCATACTACCAGTATCTTGTCCCAACCGCACTGGACGCCCCCCCCCCCCCCCCCCCCCCCCGGCTTCTCAACGAGCACATGACCCCCCACCCACCCCCAGTTCCTTTCTTAACAAGGGGTGAATGTGGTAGTATGACTCTTGGTGGAGAAGGCACACTGCCCATTGACCCAAGTGTTGCTTTCCTATTGACATAGAATTTACAGTGCAGAAGGTCAAGATGAAGGTAGCTCCGCCCACAAGGTGGTATAAAAACCCGTGTTTCCCAGCAGCCATCGTTCTTTCTGTACTCAAGATGCTGGGCACACTTCTTGTAGATTAAAGCCTTCAATTCGGACTACTCCTTCGTTTCTGTGGTTATTGATCGCGCATCAGTGTTTTTTTCCTTAAATGCCAAGATTTGCAGAGACCCTGGGTTGGATTCTCTGTAATGTCCCCACGCCGGCATCACAACTGTGGATTTTCACACCAGAAAAAGTGGTATGAAAGGGCCACATATTCATAGCCCTGCAGGGGGCGAGCAGTGAACCATCGTAAAGCAAGCAGCTTTTGCTGCAGATACGGGCCCCTGCACTTCTGGGTCAGAGGCCGCGCATGCGCACGGCGGCAGCTTCCAGCATGCGCCGTGTTCCATGACAGACTCAGACTGCGGACCTGCACTTCAAACAAAATGCCCCCGATTGGCCGCACGCCTGACCCGGACCGTACGCCCAAAAATTGCCCGGTCCCATATAAGGATCCTCCTGCCCTCCGATCGGCTCGCCCCCGACCTGGACGGCCGGGGCTGAGTCCGCAGCCACCACGCTAGTATCCCGACCAGGCAGAACCTTGTTCGACCCATGCCATCGGACTTCGGCCGGTTGGGGGCGGCGAATGGCAGGATGGGCCTCCAGCAATGGCCACAGGTAGGTGATTTGTGGCATGGCGTACTCTCTGTACTTGTATTGTTTTGTCCTTTGTGCGTGTGCCTGTGTAGAGATTTGAAAATGAAATGTAAATTGCTTATTGTCATGAGTAGCCTTCAATGAAGTTACTGTGAAAAGCCCCTAGTTGCCACATTCCGGCGCCTGTTCGGGAAGGCTGTTACGGGAATCAAACCGTGCTGCTGGCTGCCTTGGCCTGCTTTCAAAGCCAGCGATTTAGCCCAGTGTGCTAAGCAGCCCCGAGCGGCCTGTCGAGAAACGTGGCATGCTGTTTTGGGGGGGGGGGGGGGGGGGGGGGGGAGAATCACGTGCGGGTGCTGGGACGGCGTGGCGGGAATCGCCCGGCACCCCCGCGATTCTCCCACCCGGCGTGGGGGTCGGAGAATTGCGCCCGTGATCTCCTTACAGGTACAGTACTGGAACCTGGTGGGCTCCGCTTCTGGCTCCGCCCCTCCCTCGGATGGTATATAGACCGGCTGCCTGCGGGCGGCACTCATTTGTACAGCAGACACAGGCAGGCAGGTTCTTGGTTAATAAAGCCTAAGTTCACTCACTCTCATCGTCTTGCAGTGAATTAATGGTACATCAATTTATTAACCAAAGACATCACTATGGAAGCCGCTCTAAAGCCTGATAAACTGGAACTCGACGCACGAGCAACAGAAGCTCCCACTGGCTCCACTGTTTTCAGGCCTACCTCGACTCCTTTGTAGCGCCTCTCTCCAATGCCCTCAAGCTGCGTATCCTCCACGGCCAGGTGAGCCACCGAATATCGGATATGATTCAGGACACGGCCACGTACGAAGCGGCGGTCGCAATCCTAAAGAGACAGTTCGTGAAGCCCGTGGACAAAGTGTTCGCGTGGCACCTCCTCACTACCCTTGTCAATGTGCCGGGGAATCACTGGACAAATACTGAGAGAACCTGACGCTATTCGCCCGCAACTGCAACTGCAAGGCCGTGATGGCCAACGATCATATGAAACTGATGATCCGAGACACCTACGTGGCTGGGGTTCGGTCTAACTACATCCGGCAGCGACTGCTGGAAAACGGGGCCACTGACCTACAGGACACATTAAAACTAGCCACCTCATTGCAGGTGGCCTACCAGAGCCTCAGCGCGTTCCCGGCAGACCCAGCGAATCCCTCGCGTCCGTCATCTGACCCGACTATGTCTCAGGACTGTGCCGTGCGGCCGCCCGTGCAGCCCAGGGGACCATCATACTTCTGCGGGCAAGGCCAATGCCCCCGGCAACGTTGCCTAGCCCGCACCACGCCATTTTGCCAGAGTCTGTCTGGCCCGATCCAAAGCCCCGAAGTCGAAAGCTCACCAGGCCTGATCCACGGACTCACAGGCCACACAAGGTGGCTGCGTGCCTGCTGGTACTGCCCCCTTCAGGCACGTCAGCCACCTCATGCAGCTCATGAGGGGGTGCCATCTTTAACTCTGCCCGACACATGCAACCCGTGGCGGTGGCCATATTGGCCACCAGCTTTGACACCAGCCGACACGTGCGACCAATGGGGGCAGCCATTTTGGTCGCCAACTTCAACTCAGTCCGACACGTGCGACCCATGGGGGCCGCCATCTTGTGACCTCGCTACCTCAGACCACGCACACTACCCGCAGCTCGTCGCAGTAACCCTCGACCAGTCACGGCTAAAACATCTGAAGAATTCGATGATGGCCGTCCGGGTCAATCGGCACGAGATCCCCTACCTTTTCGAGTCCGGGAGCACAGAGAGCTTCGTGCACCCCGACACGGTAAGGCGCTGCTGCCGCCACATCTATCCCGCATCCCAGATAATCTCACTGGCCTCCGTATCCCATTCGGTAAAGATCCGGGGGTACTGTGTCACGAACCTCGCGATACAGGGCGCTGAGTATGCCCAATTTAAACTATATGTCCTCCCTCACCTCTGCGTACCCCTACTGCTTGGACTCGACTTCCAATGCAGTCACCGAAGCCTGACGCTAAAGTTCGGTGGACCCTTACCCCACCCTCACTGTATGCAGCTTTGCAACCCTTAAGTTCCCCCCCTTCGCTCTTTACAAACCTGACCCCCAACTGTAAGCCCGTCGCCACCAGCAGCAGGTGGTACAGTTTGCAAGACATGATTTTTATCAAGTCCGAGGTCCAGCAACTATTGAGGGAGGGGATCATCGAGGTCAGCAACAGCCCCTGGAGAGCACAAGTGGTGGTCGTCAGGACCGGGGAAAAGAATCGGATGGTTGTGGACTACACCCAGACCACTTGATGCGTACCCCCTCTCCCACATAGCGGAGATGGTCAACCAGATCGCACAGTACCGGATGTTCTCCACTGTCGATCTGAAATCTGCCTACTATCAGCTCCTGATCCGCATGGAAGATCGCCACTACACTGCTTTTGAAGCAGCCGGCCGACCTTTCCACTTACTCAGGGTCCCTTTCGGCGTCACTAACGGCGTCTCGGTTTTTCAGAGAACGATGGACCGAATGGTGGACCAGTATGGGTTGCTGGCTACATACCCGTACTTGGACAATGTTACCATCTGCAGCCATGATCAGCAGGACCACAACACCAACCTTCAGAGGTTCCTCCAGGCCGCCTAATCCCTCAACCTCACATATTCAGAGAAGTGCGTTTTTCGCACTACCCAGCTAACCATCCTCGGCTATGTCGTGGAAAATGGGGTTTTAGGACCCGTCCCCAACTGCATGAGCCCCCTCATCGAACTCCCATTTCCCCACAGCCCCAAGGCTCTAAAACACTGCCTGGGGCTATTCTCCTACTATGCCCAGTGGGTCCCCAACTATGCGGACAAAGCCCGCCCACTTATCAAAGCCACGATATTGCCCCTGACGGCTGAGGCCCGCTCAGCCTTCAGCCGCATCAAGGCAGATATTGCCAAAGCCGCGATGCACGCGGTAGACGAGTCTATCCCATTTCAGGCAGAGAGCGATGTGTCAGACGTCGCCCTGGCCGCCACCCTCAACCAGGCGGGCAGGCCAGTAGCCTTTTTTCCTAGAACACTCCAAGACTCCGAGAGTCGACACTCCGCTGTCAAGAAGGAAGCGCAAGCCATTGTGGAAGCTGTGCGCATTGGAGGCACTACCTAGCCGATAGGAGGTTCACCCTCATCACTGACCAATGGTCGGTAGCCTTCATGTTTGACAATGCACAATGAGGCAAAATAAAAAAACGACAAAACCACGAGGTGGAGGATCAAGCTCTCCACCTATACGTACGATATCAAGTAACGTCCTGGGAAGCTCAATGAGCCCTCTCATGCCCTGTCCCACGGCATGTGCGCCAGCGCACAAGATGACCGACTTCGGGCCATCCACAATGACCTCTGTCACCCCGGGGTCACCCGGCTCATCCACTTTATTAAGGCCCGCAACCTGCCCTACTCCACCGAGCAGGTCAGGGCCATGACCAGAGACTGCCAAGTCTGCGCAGATTGCGAACTGCACTTCTAGCGGCCAGACAAGGCCCACCTGGTAAAGGCCTCCCGACCCTTTGAGCGCCTCAGTATCAACTTCAAAGGGCCCCTCCCTTCCACCAACTGTAACGTATACTTCCTGACTGTCATTGATGAGTACTCACGCTTCCCCTTTGCTATCCCCTGACTCGACATGACCTTGGCCACTGTTATAAAGGCACTGCACAGCATTTTCACCCTGTTCGGTTTCCCTGCAAACGTCCACAGTGACCTGGGCACCTCTTTCATGAGCAATGAGCTGCATCAGTACCTGCGCAGTAAGGGCATCTCCTCGTGCAGGACTACGACCTACAACCGCAGGGAAAAGGGCAGATGGAGAGGGAGAACGCGACGGTATGGAAGGTCGTCCTTCTTGCCCTTCGATCGAGAAGTCTCCAGATCCCCCGCTGGCAGGAGGCCGTCCCCGATACGTTCCACTCCATTAGATCGCTTCTCTGCTCAGCGACGAACGAGGTCCCTCATGACCGTTTGTTTGTCTTCCCTAGGAAGTCCATCTGCGGTGTCTCGCTTCCATCCTGGCTGACAACTCCGGGACCTGTATGAACTATATGAGGACATATAGTTTAAATTGGGCATACTCAGCGCCCTGTATCATGAGGTTCATGACACAGTACCCCTGGATCTTTACCGAATGGGATCCGGAGGCAAGGGAGATTATCTGGGATGCTGGATAGATGAGGTGGGAGCAGCGCCTTACCGTGTTGGGGTGGACGAAGCTCTCTGTGCTCCCGGACTCGAAAAGTCAGGGGATCTCGTGCCGATTGACCCGGACGGCCATCATCGAATTCTTCAGATGTTTTGGCCGCGACTGGTCGAGGGTTACTGCGCCGAGCTGCGGGTAGTCTGTGTGGTCTGAGGTATCGAGGTCACAAGATGGCGGCCCCCATGGGTCGCCGTGTCGGGCTGAGTTGAAGATGAGTCCCCCCCCTTCGCTCTTTACAAACCTGACGCCCCCCCCCCCCCCCCCCCCCCCCCCCGACTGTAAGCCCGTCGCCACCAGGAGCAGGTGGTACAGTTCACAAGACATGATTTTTATCAAGTCGGAGGTCCAGCAACTATTGAGGGATGGGATCATCGAGGTCAGCAACAGCCCCTGGAGAGCACAAGTGGTGGTCGTCAGGACCGGGCCACTGTTATAAAGGCACTGCACAGCATTTTCACCCTGTTCGGTTTCCCTGCATAGGTCCACAGTGACCTGGGCACCTCGCTCATGAGCGATGAGCTGCGTCAGTACCTGCGCAGTAAGGGTATCTCCTCGAGCAGGACTATGACCTACAACCGCAGGGAAACGGGCAGGTCGAGAGGGAGAACGCAATGGTATGGAAGGTCGTCCTTCTTGCCCTTCGGTCGAGAAGTCTCCAGATCCCCCGCTGGCAGGAGGCCGTCCCCGATACGCTCCACTCCATTAGATCGCTCCTCTGCTCAGCGACGAACGAGGGTCCTCATGACCGTTTGTTTGTCTTCCCCAGGAAGTCCATCTGCGGGGTCTCGCTTCCATCCTGGCTGACAACTCCGGGACCCGTCCTTCTCCGGAAGCATACGAGGAGCCAATTGACCGACCCCCTGGTCGCGAGGGTCCAGCTGCTGCATGCCAACCCCCAATATGCCTACATCACGCACCAAGACAGACGGCAAGACACGCTCTCCCTCCGGGACCTGGTGCCCGCTGGGTCCCAGGCCAACTCCCCACCCCCCACCACCACTACCTATCGCCACCCCCCCGAATCCCTTACGTCCCCACGGGACTCCTGTACTGTACCGAGCCTACACTGCCGCCATCCACCACGCCCCTGCCGCCATCCACCACTCCCCTGCCTACCCCCACCCCTCAACCGTCGCCGACACATCGGACCGAAGCTCCAGACAACAAGCTCTCTGAGTCATCAACTGCAATGCCCGTACCCGCCGCACTGCCAGAGCTGCGGAGTCCAGACAGACTGAACATATGATGACCCCACTTCACCCCGCTGGACTTCATATTTTAACAGGGGCTGAATGTGGTGAATGTATTCACCATAGTATAAGCTGTCTGTGTAGCACTGTGGCCCAATGGTAATGTGATCTCCTCACAGGTATTGTACTGGAACCTCGGATGGTACATAGACCGGTCACCTGGGGGTGGCGCTCATTTCTACAGCAGACACAGGCTGGCAAGTTCTTGGTTAACAAATCCTAAGTTCACTTACTCTCATCGTCCTGTAGTGAATTAATGGTAAATCAAGGGGCTTTTCACAGTAACTTCATTTGAAGCCTACTAAGCGATTTTCATTTCATCTCATTTCTCCTAATCTCAGTCCTAAGTGGCCGACTCCGTATCCTGAGACTGTGACCCCTTGCACTAGACCCCCACCAGAAGAAACATCATCCCTGCATCCAGCCCCCCGCCCCCCACTCGCACTCCCCCCCCCCCCCCCCTCCCCACCCCCAACCCCAGCCAGCTCGCATCAATGGTGCAAAGGTGACCGGCCCCAAGATTCGGGGCGCTGACCTGGGGAGGCTTGCAGACGCCGCAGAGGTGAGGAACCGCCGGGCTCCACACGTAGGACGTGCCAAACGTGAGTGATTGCCGACCTGACTGACCCATCCCTCCCTCTGACCACATGTCCATTCTCCCGCAGGTCCTCCAGCCGACTGCACGGCACATCCCAGGTATCTCCCTCTCCTGACTTCGAGGGGAACACCTCGGAGAGAGCTCCGAGGATGCAACCATTATAGTCATGGCACAGCTGTCAACCCACCCTCCACCAGAGCAGATACACACGCCTGAGTGGGCCATGTTATTGGACAGGCCTCTGGGGCACAAACTGGCGAGCACCGCACTACAGCTGATAAACATCAGGTGGAGGCAGGAACCCCCAAGCGAAACAGCAGTCGGGGGCTGCTGGATTCCAGGACCCAGCGTGGGTCCCAGCCTAATGCGAAGTCTCTGCAAGTGGGTTACCCGGAGCTGATGGAGATGATATGGAGTGGCCAGGTCATTCAGAGGGAGATGTCAGTGTCACTCCAGCAGATCCATAACAGCTTTAAGGAGTACCAGAGGCTACGAGCACAGAGATGGTCCCGGAAAGGAGTGACATCGAGGCCAAAACTGATAGTGTGGCGCGGTTGAAAACCTGGTTCACAATGTTGGCACCGTGAGTGAAGGTGTCCAAGGTATCGCGCAGTCAGAGATGGTCATGGCTGAGGGTCTCGGCAGAATGTCTGCCTCACTGGGGGATGTCAGCCAGTACCAGGCTGATCGCGATGAAGTTCTACGGGACATGTCCCGCTCTCAGATGGCATGGCCGAGGCGCTGCAGAGAACGTCCCAGTCACTGAGGAGCATTGCTAAGGGCATCAACACCATGGTGCGGACTGTGGGGAATTGCTAAGGCTGGCAGAGCCAGATGATGCTGGGGCAGCCGGGGCTCAAACCAGCTGCCTCTCCACCCCAAGGTGAACCCCAGGGCCCTATGGGTACTGACTGGGAGGAGGGGATGCTGAGTGCAAACCCCGGCCCGTCCCATGGAGTGGCGACGGTGGCCGCCAGCTCTTCTGAGTTCCACCCCTCTGATGAGGCGTGTCTCGCAGTCTGCACATGGGACAGGGGGCATGGATGTTCTTGTGCCACAGATAAGTGAGGCCGGAACCCTCTGGCACTAGAGTCCCCAGGGGAGACCCGCAAGGGGCTCCAAAGGCCACAGGACAAGGTAGGCAGCTGGCAACCTCCACCAGATGTACATCCATGTAGTGATAGAGCCAGGAGGGTAAAGCACATTGAGGATCACTGGGGGCACCGGGGGAGGGTGAGGGTGAGGGGGGAAGTAGGGGGTAGGGAGGAGGGGGTTGGGGGTGGTGGTTGGCACCACCAGGAATGGGGTATTTTTTCAGCACATTGAGCATCTTTTTGCACAGCCATTATGATGCCTCTGTCACTTTTTTCCCTAATACAGGCTGACCCCCCAGACCCTTTTCCCATCTCTTCAGACAGCCTTCCCTCCCCATGGCGCTCACCAAGCATCTGGCCGTGGACATATCCCCAGAGCTGTGTTCAATCCCTGGGTGTTCGGACGTGGCATGTACGGTGTTGTCTCCTGAAGTGATCAAGCAAAGTGTCCAGGAATCAAGGTGTAATTGGGATGCTAGGCAATGACTCCCACATGTTGCATGACCCGCCCACCCACGGGAATCCACTTAGCATCTGTTAAGTGTTCACTTAACCACGATTGCAAATTCCCTATCAGCAATAGCCAGCGGCCTTGGAAGTTGGCGGGGTTCATGGGTGGCCGTTTGGGCAGACGAGCAGGGACAAGGGATGCCCCCGGAACGGGTCTCATGATCCAGGAGTTGGCATGGTGGTGTCGCGAGTGGTTGCCCACCAGTTGCCCCACAGGGCCTCCCCCCACTCCCCCATGGTGACCCACCCCTGTGGAGGATCCCCCACCCCCAGCCCAGGGTTCCCTACCCCCACCGAGCACTGGGGGGTGGAGGAGGGGGGGCAACTCTCTTTGCCTGTGAGCAACCCACCTCTTCTACTCCCCACAGAAGCCTTTCTGCCAGGTTCACATTTTTTAAAAGGGGTACTAATCGGCGCAAGTGTATCTATTTGCTGGGGAGGCCGCAGAATGACGGGAGGCCATTGATGGGTGGCTCTCGTTGATTGTATGGAAATGGGGCTTAAGTGGTGATAATTGGTTTGTCGACACGCTATGCCGAAATCCCGATTCTGCTTACAGGAGCAGGCCAGTTGCATCGCAAACTGTTTGACGCCCACGCAGATTTTGTTTTTGGCTTCTCCCATATTCACCGGCCTTGTTTCACTTGAGCGAGAGCACAACAAAGCCAGAGAATTGCGCCCAAGGATTCCAAAATTGCACACAATGCTCCAGGTGTGGTCTCAACCAAGTCCTGTACAGTTACAGTAAGGCATCCTTACCGGCAGCACGGTAGCATTGTGGATAGCACAATCGCTTCACAGCTCCAGGGTCCCAGGTTCGATTCCGGCTTGGGGCACTGTCTGTGCGGAGTCTGCACATCCTCCCCGTGTGTGCGTGGGTTTCCTCCGGGTGCTCCGGTTTCCTCCCACAGTCCAAAGATGTGCAGGTTAGGTGGATTGGCCATGATAAATTGCCCCTAGTGTCCAAAATTTCCCTTAGTGTTGGGTGGGGTTACTGGGTTATGGGGATAGGGTGGAGGTGTTAACCTTGGGTAGGGTCCTCTTTCCAGGAGCCGGTGCAGACTCGATGGGCCGAATGGCCTCCTGCAATGTAAATTCTATGTAAATGTAAAATCCATGCTCCTGTACTCAAGTCCTCTTGCAATGAAGGCCAACATACTATTTGCCTTCCTAACTGCTTGCTTTCAGTGACTCGTGTACAAGGCCACCCAAATCCCTTTCATACATTAATTTAAAACTGAGAAAATTGGTTCGGCCAGTTCGCCTGCCATTGAAGTGGTCCCTCCTGAGATGGCGTTGGCTGTGGATCACTCAATTGCCGAAAAGAGTACTGAGTCTGCGGTTGGGCTACAGTGGTCCAGGAGGATTTTTTAATGGATCCTCTTTCCTTTGTTGCCCCTGTTAACAATTGTAACTTTTATACATCGTTTTCAGAGTAGTGTATTAAGGGACTTTGGGGGAGAGGGATGTGGTGGCACGGCCCCTTTAAGGCGGCGAACTCCACAGACCCCATGACCAGCTTGGGGCCAAATGTGTGGGAGTCCACAAACCCCAGCTAATGGGGATTGGGACCCTGGGCAGTGTGGACCAGGGTGATGAAGAGTAAATACCTGTTGTATAGTGCTCTGCACCTGTTATCTAACTTCCTTTGCCTTTCATCAATAAACCCTTTTATTTCTGACTGGAAGCCTCCAGTGTATATCTCAAACCACCACAGAGTCCTACATTTGTCATCACTCATCTTTTTCTTTTTACATACTTATAGAAACTTTTACAGTCCACTTTTATGTTACTTGCAAGATTACTCTTGTTATGGGTCAGGGTTTAGAGAATCCCGAAGTGTATCATGGAGTTCACCTGACCCACAACTTTTAATAGATTGTGGTATGGGGAGCACATGGACCACTCTACAGGTGTGGTACAACAGAAATGGAAAAGTATTTTTTAAAGCAAAACAATGTTTATTCTATGAACTCAAGTTAACCTTTTTAAAACATACTGTGAACATCTTCGCAGCCGTTAATTCAAATACAACCCCCAAAGAATACAACACTAAGTAATCCTTAAGCTGTCCTTTTAACATCCATAAGACTTAAA
Organism: Scyliorhinus canicula; assembly: GCF_902713615.1. Taxonomy (NCBI): domain Eukaryota; kingdom Metazoa; phylum Chordata; class Chondrichthyes; order Carcharhiniformes; family Scyliorhinidae; genus Scyliorhinus; species Scyliorhinus canicula. The sequence goes on along the minus strand of NC_052162.1, from coordinate 36,015,739 downwards.
AAAGAACTTTTAACAGAAGCACACCAGGTTAAAGTCACTACTGAGAGCTGTTATTAGTTTTAAATCACCAAAGAATCGATTTACAGTTTTTAGATTACAGAGAGAGAGAGACTAATACCCCTTCTGGCTGTGACTGCAGCTATCCAGCTCTGAAAACTAAACTAAAACACACCCTGCAGTTAACAGCCTAAAATGAAAGTAAAAAGCCGACAGACAGCCCAGCTTCACCCACACTCTGACATCACTGCAGTAATAAACACCCACTTCTTAAAAGGTACTCTCACTACAGATATTTATATCCACACCCATTTATTAAAGGTACTCTCACATGACACTCTCATACTTTATTTTCCTCTCTTTATCAATCTCTTTGTCCTCCTTTGCTGAATATTGAACTTTTTCCAATCCTCAGGCTTGCAACTTTTTCTAACAACATCATAGTGATAAAACTTAACTTTCTGATGAAAAGTCAATTACCTGAAAGTGCTTCTATCTCCACAGATGCCACCAGTCCTGCTGACTATTTATTTTATATTTTAACTTTCTGTGGTAAAATGAATGGGAAAATTAAGCATTATTTGAAGAAAAGATAGATTGGCATCTATGCAAAGCTAATGGTGGAGCAATAGCAGCACCAATATTTGAACATTCACATATCTACTCCTCGGCTGAGATTATTGCACTGTCTATCTATAAATAATCATGAGCGCCATTAACCTTGTTGTTATTTTGACAAAATATTAGGGCCCATTGTCTGAGCACATTACTGCTATCATTTTGGGACATTTTGCTACATTAAAGGTGCTATAAATTGTAAACACGGGGAAACACAGTGGAGAAGGGGTTAGCACTGCTGCCTCACAGCGCCGAGGACACGGGTTCGATCGCAACCCTGGGTCACAGTCCGTGTGGAGTTTGCACATTCTCCCCGGGTCTGCATGGGTCTCACCCCCACAACCCAAATATGTGCAGGGTAGGTGGATTGGCCGTGCTAAATTGCCCCTTAATTGGAAAAAAATGTTTTAAATGAAATTGTAAATTGTTGTTATTTATCAGACAGTCCCAATCTATATCTAATCTGTTCACACATTTTTTTTAGTAGCATGTGGAAATTCATAGCACATAATCACACAAGCAGCAGTCACATCGGAAGGTACAAGACCTTTGTTGCAACAAATAAACCCAGAACCCAGAAGATAGAAGATGGATAGCTCAGCCACATCCTTACTAAAGGAGGAGGTGTTATGAAACATTCTGTGTGTGACCCAGGTCCACCTCAGCTGAATAATTTTGTTGCAGCAGCATGCGATAAATTGCAGAAAAAAATAACTCAACTTGGTAGGAATGCCAAGTCACATAGGGAAATATAGCACAGCATGATCTAACAGCTTGACGAGATGTGAAAAAAGCAAACTGAAAATAAAGGCACAAAGGGTATCAACAACAATCCATTTATTTTACAAAATACCAAGGCGGTGTTCATTTCTTTATATTTTTGGTCTGTACATGCTGTGTGATATACTGGATTCCTGAGGTCCCATCTCAATTTCTGTAGTACCCCAGAAGAGTGCTACCCAAGAAGCTGGTGGTGGGGCTTGCTATGATTGGATGATTTGGTGGGACACAGTAGCATGCTGAAAAGTGTCTCCAGCTAAGTGGGTTCAGCTCCTAGCAGGTCTTCAGGGCTTCAGGCCATTAGGCTGATGCTCTGCAATTCTCTTTCAGTATTGCACTGAAGTGTCAGCCTAGATTATACCATTCATGTGATGGAACCTGCAGCCAAGTAACTTGGCTGAGGCTGCACGACCAAACTGACACTTAATGTGGTTTAAATTCAAACCAAAAGAAACAACAGGGGGGCGGAATCGGCGCAGCACTGTGCGAATCGTGCCACACCACTCCGTGCGGCAACGCAATCCTCCTCAGTGCGGAGAATAAGCAACGGCGTGGTCGGCACGGCGCCTGTTGGGGTATGCACCGACTCTATGTCCCAGGCCGGCATGGGCCAGCGCGCCGATTCTCCGGCCTGGATGGGCCGAGCAGCCATCAACAAAAAGCCGAGTCCCGCCGACGCCGTTCTAACATCCTCTGAGCCAGCGGGACCTCGGCGTTGAAAGATCCGGGGGCGGCCTGTTTGGGGGGGTGGGGTCAGACGACAGGAGTGGCCTCCGTAGTGGCCTGGCCCACGATCGGGGCCCACCGATCAGCAGGCCGGTCTCTCTGCCCCCCCGGCCTCCTTTCCTCCACTCTGGCTCCTGTAGCCCTGCACCATTTGGCTTCGGGGCCAGCGCGGGGAAAAAGGCCACTGCGCATGCACTAGTTGGCGCCAGCCCAACTGCGCATGCGTGGACACCGCGACGCCGGGTTCAGACCGGGATCGGCAGCTGGAGGGGCATAGGCCGCTCCAGCACCACCCTAGCCCCCTGTGGGTTGCAAAATGGGGTCCCGGAACGGGCGCCGACGCCGGAGTGAAACACTCCCATTTTTTTGTCCGGCATCGGCACTTAGCCGCCCATTGGGAGAATCTCGCCCCTCAGGTGTTAGTTTGACGAGCTGATGTTAGGTTGGGAAAGAGAAATCTCTTTGGGTGATTTTAACTTCTGGCGAAAACATAAAATTAGTGACATTAGATTATCCACCCAATATAAACCTTGTTCATATTTCCTTCAATAGAAGGGAGAACACATAATGGTAGGCCAATCTGATGTCGCCATGTTACAAATGCTTCCAAAGTTAAAATGATCCCCTCTGAATGAAGTCTCCCATGGGTCTGTGGTGGCACCTCCCTTGTGTTTGGAATTTATATCAATGATTTAGATTCGGAATGTTATCGCAAAGTGATTAGATTTACAGCTGATACTAAACTTAGATTGAGTTGGAAGAAATAGTTGGGACCTGGCATGGTAGCAAAAATAAAACCTGTAAAAATGGTTAGAACAGCAGCAAGTGAAGCGTAATGCATTATATAAATGTAAGGTACTCCATATTTTAATAAATAATTAATAACACGTCTACACTATTGTTCACACTTGGCCGAAGGCAAGTTTCAAATCATTCTCAGTATTGTTAAGATTATCATTTAGCATTAGTTAAGTCACTTTTCAACTTTAGTTGACTAAAGTGGATAGAATGCTGAACTATATTTTTAAGTTCACAGGAAATAAGTCAGAGGCTGCCCTTCTGAACCACTACACCTTGTGCACGTATACACTATTTAATAAAAAAATTTATAAACGGATGCAGGGGTAAGGGATGATGACTATTCTAAGCTGATAGAACAGGTTAGTGATTGCTGTGAAGTTTGCAGGAAGTACAGAAGGACACCAGCACGACCGATAGTAACCCTACCTTTGGCCAGGGATTTTAATGACATTGTGGCCATGGACCTTAAGATCTGGGATAAAGCAAATAATATATTTATTTCGCATTTTGTAGATTTAGCTACCAGATTTAGTCAATCAACGGTTGTACGAAGTAAAGAAAAGAGAGTAATTTTGGACAAAATTGTGGAAAAATGGATCGGGACAGGAATGGGTCCACCAGCAAAATTCTTTACGGACAATGGGGGAGAATTTGCTAATGATGAGTTTAGGGATATGTGTGAAAACATGAATATCAGAGTTATGAACACGACTAGGTTAGGTGGATTGGCCTGGCTAAATTGCCCTTAGTGTGGAAAAGATTAGGTGGGGTTACTGGGTTACGAGGATATGGTGGAGGTATGGGCTTAACCAGGGGCTGGTTTAGCTCACTGGGCTAAATCGCTGGCTTTCAAAGCAGACCAAGCAGGCCAGCAGCACGGTTCGATTCCCGTGCCAGCCTCCTCGGACAGGCGCCGGAATGTGGCGACTAGGAGCTTTTCACTAACTTCATTGAAGCCTACTCGTGACAATAAGCGATTTTCATTTTTCATTAAGTAGGGTGCTCTTTCCAAGGGCCGGTTCAGACTCGATGGGCTGAATGGCCTCCTTCTGCACTGTAGATTCTATGAGCACATGGAAGGTGAACCTTTTGAGAGTAGGAAGTTTATAATCATTCAAGAGCCAGTTAGATGATATGATGGGAAGACTGGGTAGATGCGCTAGGATAAGCCCTTGTTGTTGGTTCTCATCTGTTGGTGTTATGCAGTGTAAGAAGTAAGAATTATAAATTTTGATTTTCCACTTGATTTGCTAAGCCCTATTGCTTTTGCATCAGTTCCATCTAATGCACTGTCCAATTCATGTGATTTAATGGCTTTGCTCTGCACGTAAGCTCCAGTTTCCCAAATATATCCTGAACAGACAGATTAATAAAAAGGATTTACCAGGAGTCTTTAATCATTTTGTATTCAGAACTAAAGAGAAATTGGAGGGGGTGCAAACTTGTACTGATTATTAATGAGGCATCAGGAAAAGGGCATCAGCCAACTGTGAATGTTTGAACTGTATTCTGTATAAGAAGTGGAAAGCAATTAAAACTTTCCATGTGTAAAGTAATGATGGTGTGCAACAGCATGAATTACTGCAGGATCTTTTTAATTTCACATAATCTCTCCTTTCAAGCTTGCAAACATCTTGGCACTTGTTACTGATTACACCCAGCAAAGGTCTCCAAAGAACTGCATCCCCACACTGTACATGTCAGAGGATAAATACAGATAAGGAAACTTGTTGGACTCAAGTTTACTTATCTCACAAATGTTGCACAAGTCGGAGCCTTTCCAAACTCATAACGATTGTTCACCATTTCCTGCCAGTGCTTAATTAATGCTTCCACAATCAAATAGTCAGTGGAACCCTTGTCCCTTTGTGACTGGCACATGTCTGTCCAATAAATTGTATCAGAGTTGAACTTGTACAGTAACTTTGTTTGAGTAGCACATGAGCCTGGAAATGACTCCATGCGATATCATTGATGGAACCATCAATTCACTAGACACGTGCTTTAAGATATGAACAGTAGTTTTAATCTACTTACTACAGAGCCAGCCTGTTACCCGTTGAACTCTCGATGAACTGGCAGGCTGGCTCTGGACAAGGGTATTTATCCAGCAGTCCGGGGGAGGAGTCATGGGCGGAGCCAAGGGTGGAGCCCTGTACAAACTCCTGAGCATTCCCAGAGCTACTCCCCCTAGTGGTCGGATAACGCTACTCCGCTTACAATGGTATTGGTAAATACAGTGTGAATTACTAAGTTACATTAACCACAATCATCTTAGAGAACTTAATGGCCTTTGCGTTAAATTTATTTGTCTGCTGTTTGGACTGGAGATATTTAACTAATACAGGTCAGCACATCAATCAAAACAGCAGCCATGCTAGCATGTGAACAGAAAGCTGTACAGTACTGAAGGGCCACACACTCACACCGAAACGCAAAGAGCACAAGAATGGAACGACTACCACACAATATTCAGCTGAAACAATCTAAATTAATGTGAAAGTATAATGAAGAACACACAAAGCTGAGGAAGGAAGAGGTTTCAAGAGCATCATTTATTCTCAGGATTCAATTGACCCATCCATATTGCTTCAGCTTCCAATTTTGGGAGCTTCATTTCAAATGAATGAATTAACAGCTGAATTAGGACAGCACGCAAAATGAATTTACCCAGACCTGTTAATCAGTGTACTGTCAAAGGAAATTAAACCTCACTCAAACCCCTTCATTAGCTCATCGCCTTGTGATTCTTCCATAGTGCCCAAACACCCTTGAATAATTGTGAATAAATACACATCTGTGAACATGGGAGGAATGGTGCCTGATAGAAACATGAGGAAAGTTTGCATGCGCAGATGAAGTACATTTAACAGACTTCCTAACAGACCTTGTTAAATTAGTCACATTTCAGATGATCATCCAAGCTGTTGAAGTGGATTGTAGAGCTGGAATCACAAGGCCCCAAGTAAGTGACACACTGAACTGGTTACACATGATCAAACACATTGGTGGCTAAGTTCGATTCATTTGTGATGTATACTTCCGTCAGTGTTTTGAGGCAGCTGAGAGAGATGCCCAAGAGGCCAGCATTACACTGAGCATATTCAGGTGTCATTAAGGTGCAGAAGGTAATCATTTTTGTCCCTTTTTCCTGCAAATGAAAAATAGGCAGAACGAGGACAAATTTCTATACCAATGTGCAACGCTAAACAATTTATTGTTGATCAATTTAAAAATCTTTAAGACAAAGGGTAGGTTTTTGCCAAAACAGAGGAGGTCCCGTCTTTGTGGTGGCCGGCACACTCGGACAGGCAGGGACAGGCGGGCAGGGGGGCAGGACCTCCCCACCATATTTCCAGGAGGATGCACTTAAGAGTGAAATGAAATGAAATGAAAATCGCTTATTGTCTCAAGTAGGCTTCAAACGAAGTTACTGTGAAAAGCCCCTAGTCGCCACATCCCGGCGCCTGTTCGGGGAGGCTGGTATGGGAATTGAACCATGCTGCTGGCCTTCTTTGGTCTGATTTGAAAGCCAGCGATTTAGCCCTGTGCTAAAGGAAGGTTCCAATTAAGAACAGTGGGTGACCCAACACTGTCGACCCAATCAATGGACTCGTAGCCCTGAAGCCTTGGCAGCATTGCTAAGGCAGCAAGGCAAATATGAGGGTGCCTCCACTTTGAGGCTGCCTGGTAGGGTGAGCATTAAGTACATTTCTACGGTGGACGAGCTGATCAGGCTTGGAGATAGTGGCAGCATTGGGACAGAAGTGGTGTGATTTGCTGCAGGTGGCCCTGTCACTGCACCATAGATCCTCCGGTCTGAATTTTACATCTGGAAACCAGGCCTGCTACCATCCCACATTTGCATGAAATCCACTGTGATGACGTTGCATTGCGAACCTGATGTCAACCCACCACGTATTAACCCTAATCCCCAGACATCCCGCTTTTCCTTTGCCGATTGAGCATACTGCCCTCTATTCATCAAAGGAGTTGGCCTCCTTCCCACTGGGCATCCATTAACTGGATCAAAGATGAATTATCGGGCGTCTTTCAAAGGCTGGGGTGGGAGTCAGCGATCCACCCGCTTCCGAGTCTGACAACTGCCCATCACCGAGCAGCGTAAACTTCTCCCCGACTGTGGTGACTCCTCCACTGAGAGTCTACCTCCATGCAGCTGGCAGCTTCCCCTTGCACTGGTCAGGAACAGAAAGAAGTCTTACAACACCAGGTTAAAGTTCAACAGGTTTGTTTCAAACACGAGCTTTCGGAGCACTGCTCCTTGCTCAGGTGAACGGCATTCACCTGAGGAAGGAGCAGTGCTCCGAAAGCTCATGTTACTGTGCTCACCCCAGTCCAACGCCGGCATCTCCACATAGTGGCCGGGAAAGCAGTGCACTGCAACTGGCAAAATGCCAGCAGTCCAGGAAAACCATCCTTAACTGGGCTACTAATCACATCAAATTGGCTGCACTCTTCTGATCAGCAGGCAGCTGAGCTTCTACCATTCCCACTGCTGGGAAACCTCTCTGGCTCTGGTACTGCATGGGGAGCCATCCTGACACACAGCTTCCCAGAGTTTTACCACCTAACCTCTCCCCCCAACCTCCCGCACGCCAGTAACATCCAGGCCAAACAGCTGCAGCACGTATTTCTATCTCCAGCTTTTATAATATTCACTGATTACCAGGTCAGTGCATCATTTAAAAGCTCAGCTGGCTGATGGTATGATAAATTCTAAATTACTGACTGTTCATTCTGCATTGTAAATCGTGTCAGCGTTCAGTTGTTTCCTGATTTTAAAGCAAGTGCACCCGTTTTTGTTTTCTCTCATTCCCATCCACTCCCATAGTTCACTATATCTCTTCAGAAATAATTACAAATGTCAGTAATGTGCTATCAATTGTACTAAAGACACGAATGGGTACAAGAGAGGCTTTATTACAGTTAGATGTTTATCCTCCGACTGCAGCTGGTAGAATGGCTGCTCTGGAGAACTCATACATATTTATACAGCTCCTTGTGACCGGAGCTAGCCGGAAGGGGTTACCGGTGAACCTGTAGTACAGGTGCTGCTGTACATCCCCTAATACAGGCACACACACAATTACATTCACCCCCTGTTAAAAATGAGTCCGGCGGGGGTGGCGTGGAACTATATACAAAATTGTGAATTATTTACAGAGGGGAGGAAAAAACATTATGTGTCCATCTTGTAACCCGGTGGCCGTCAGAGGTTAAGTCTGTCCGGTGGTCTGACGGTTCGCTGGGAGCGACGTAACAGTGGTGGTGATGTCTGTACAGGCGGTGGCGGCATCGACAGCGCCGGTGCTGGCGTTGTTGGTGCTGGCGGTGTTGGTGCTGGCCAGTAGCTGGATGACTCCGGGAGCGTGTCGAAACCTTCTTTGTCCTCTAGCGTGGGCAGGGGAAGGAGGAATGGACCTGATGGGGCTGCTGTTGGGAACGCGGATGGCGCGTGGGTGGGGAGGTGTGTGGCAGTGGGATTGGCACCCGGCCCTTCAAACTGTCCCGTTCTCCCTCTCTACCTGCCCATTTCCCCGGGGGTTGTAGCTGGTCGTCCTGCTGGAGGCGATACCCCTGCTGAGCAGGAACTGACGCAGCGCATCGCTCATGAATGAGGATCCCCTGTCGCTGTGGATGTAGGCGGGGAAACCAAACAAAGCGAATATGGAATCGAGGGCCTTGATGACGGTGGCAGACGTCATATCTGGGCATGGGATGGTGAATGGGAACCTAGAGAATTCGTCGACCACACTAAGGATATATGTGTTGCGGTCGGTGGAGGGGAGGGGCCCTTTGAAATCCACACTGAGGCATTCAAAGGGGCGGGACGCTTTCACCAGGCACGCGCGGTCTGGGCGGTAGAAGTGCGGCTTGCACTCCGTACAGACTTGGCAGTCTATGGTGACTGTCCGTACTTCCTCGACGGAGTAGGGAAGATTGCGGGCTTTGATGAGGTGGTATAATCGAGTGGCCCCGGGTGACAAAGGCTGTCCGTGCAGGGACCGGAGTTGGTCTACTTGTGCGCTGGCACATGTACCTCGGGAGAGAGCGTCTGGGGGCACGTTGAGCTTACCGGGGCGATACAAGATCTCGTAATTATAGGTGGAGAGCTCGATTCTCCACCTCAAGATTTTATCATTTTTGATCTTGCCCCGCTGCGTGTTGTTGAACATGAAGGCTACCGACTGCTGGTCAGTGAGGAGAGTGAATCTCCTGCTGGCCAGGTAATGCCTCCAGTGCCGCACCGCTTCAACGATCGCCTGGGCCTCCTTTTCAACAGACGAATGTTGAATTTCGGAGGCATGGAGGGTGCGGGAAAAGAATGCCACGGGTCTGCCTGCCTGGTTTAGAGTGGTGGCAAGGGCAACATCTGAAGTGTTGCTCTCTACTTGAAAGAGCAGTGTCTCGTCTACTGCATGCATCCCAGCCTTGGCTATGTCTGCTCTAATACGGGCGAAAGCCTGTTGTGCCTCGGCCGTGAGGGGAAATTGAGTTGACTGTATCAGTGGGCGGGCCTTGTCCGCGTATTGTGGGACCCACTGAACGTAGTAGGAGAAGAACCCCATGCAGCGTTTGAGGGCCTTGGGTAGTGGGGAATGGGGAGCTCCAGGATGCGGTCGGGATCGGGCCCCAGGAGTCCGTTTTGGACTACGTAGCCGAGGATGGCCAAGCGGGTCGTGCTGAACACGCACTTCTCCTTGTTGTAAGTGCGGTTGAGGAGAGATGCGGTGTGGACAAATTTGGCAAGGTTGGCATCGTGGTCCTGCTGGTCATGGCCGCAGATGGTGACATTATCTAAGTACGGAAACGTGGCCCGCAGTCCGTACCGGTCAACCATTCGGTCCATTTCTCTTTGGAATACCGAGACCCCGTTAGTGACGCCGAAGGGGACTCTAAGAAATTGATAGAGGCACAAAGGCAGTGTACGGACGGTCCGATTTACGATGGGGAGCTGGTGATAGGCGGATTTCAGGTCAATCGTCGAGAAGACCCAGTACTGTGCAACCTGATTGACCATATCAGATATGCGAGGGAGGGGGTACGCGTCGAGCTGCATGTACCAATTGATGATCTGGCTGTAGTCCACGACCATCCTGTGTTTCTCCCCAGTTTTAACCACTACCACTTGGGCTCTCCAGGGGCTATTGCTGGCCTCGATAATACCCTCCCGAAGCAGCCGCTGGACTTCGGATCTGATGAAGGTCTTGTCCTGGGTGCTGTACCGTCTGCTCCTGGTGGCGACGGGCTTGCAATCTGCAGGCAGATCGGCAAAGAGGGGGGGAGGGTCAACCTTGAGGGTGGATTGGTGACGCTAAATTGCCCCTTAATTGGAAAAAATGAATTGGATACTCTAAATTCATTTTTTAAAAATAATCAGAGTAACCATGATCTTATTGAATTGCCATGATGTGGAGATGCCGGCGTTGGACTGGGGTGAGCACAGTAAGAAGTCTTACAACACCAGGTTAAAGTCCAACAGGTTTGTTTCAAACACGAGCTTTCGGAGCACGGCTCCTTCTTCAGGTGAAGAAGGCCTTCACCTGAAGAAGGAGCCGTGCTCCGAAAGCTCGTGTTTGAAACAAACCTGTTGGACTTTAACCTGGTGTTGTAAGACTTCTTATTGAATTGCGGGGAGGTTTCATTGTTATCTTCTTATAAAATAGGAAAAGTGTTATCAGTCAGCTGAACATACAATCTGATGTGAACAAAATTGAGACTGGCAATCGAAGAAATTAAAATGGCCAAAAGCTAAGCTGTCCTCACAATGCTAATAATTTAATTAAATTCCCAAATACAATATCCATGATTGTTTTCCATTGCATTCACACTAATTTGTTTAGTTTCCTTATCTGAGGAGCAGGATGGCTCTCATGGAGCTTTTCAATGCCACAGCCGTCCTACTTCAATAATCTCCTTTGCCCATTCATCCCTGCACAATACAATGCTGATCTTAAACATCCTGTGTCTTCACTGGCACCTTTCGGCTCAGATGAGGGCATGCATGGCAATCGGTGGGCGGATGCCTAATTCACACTGGTGTGTGCCATGCTGGTTCCCTGGCACCAAGCCATCCTGAAGGCAATGGGTGGGAGCAGGGTGACCCACTCACAAGGGATGGGAAGCCAATTAAGGCACGACTTCAGTTAAATCTTCAGTTTTTTCCTGAATTTTATGGTTGTTGGCCCTCATGTGAATAAGTTTAATCTTTGATACTCGAAAGCAACGTTGGAGCATTTGTGCAGCCCCTGAAGTAAATTCAGCCATATTGATCAAGCATTTCACTTGGATATGTTGTGAAACCAGTGTTGTGCATATACTATTGACACGGGGTACCCTAATAGACAACCACATTCAGAATATTGCTTTTGAGATTTTAATGATGTATTAGTCATAAATAGGAGCTAAATTAACGTGTTTCAAATGAAATCCTGTGCATGGGTTTTCAAAGGGAGAGACAGAAGCCACAACTTTGTGAGCCTACTTTCTTATGGCAATAAACTGTGACAGCATCAAAAAGTGAGTTTAGCAACATCTTCAAAACTATGCATGCACATCTCCCACTGGGCTGCCTCCCAGCCATCTGAAGCCTGCCGATTCTTGTATGACTTGCACGTAAAATTATTTACAGCAGTTTCTGAGGCATAAAACTGGCGTAGAGCCAGACAATTAGAAAGTACTTTCGGAAAGAAAAATATTGAATAAAACTGTGAATGTGCCAGCATGCCACATGCTCCATAGTAATGACCGTGTACAGATTTTAAAATACTTTCACAAAATATATTGTATTTGACAATCAGCTGATGGCTTCAACATGTGGAGAAGCTGAATTTCCTCAGTGGGGTATTTAAGCTTCGTCAGGTGTGTTAAATAGATTGACAGGTGGGTCAGATTCCCCTGTTAAAGCATTTTTTAAAAATTAGCTGGTGTGCTGTTCTGCACCATTGAAAACCAGCATGCTGTCACCAGCTTGTTTTGAGAATAAAAAATGGTGCAATTATCTTTTGTATGTGTGAAAACATCACAAGATTTTAACTCAAACTCCTCTCACTTCTCGCCCTGAACTGTGTTCTGTAACTGGTCGCCATAATTCAAAGGAGCAATATCCTGTGTACATAATGGCAAATATACTTTGTTCAAAAATCCAATAAAAAACATTTATAATTCAAAGGAGCAAAAAGGGTAAGAAAATGGAGGCAAAAGGGGATATTTTGAAGCAACATGTCCAGCAGCCCAAATATGCCTAAAATGGCCCAATTTTGTGTTGGTGATTATTCAGGCAACCGTAGCAGCTATCTAAATATCTAAATAAAGGAATAGGGTCCTTTGAATTTGAGGAGCCAAACACTTGTTTCGGTATCTTTTTGTTAAATTAGTCAGTGCCTTTGGATCAAACTGGAGCCTAACGGCCAATCAGAGCAATCCCCGGAAATTGTTTCCTATCAGGTAAACCATTCTTTGTGAACTTATCTTTGTACGGAGTGAGAGGGAAAACATGAGGGAGCAGTACAGTGGCACAGTGGTTAGCACTGCTGCCTCACAGCGCCAGGGACCTGGGTTCGATTCCAACCTTAGGTGACTGCCCGTATGGAGTTTCTGCATCTGTGTGGGTTTCCTCCGGGTGCTCCGGTTTCCTCCCACAGTCCAAAAATGTGCAGGTTAGGTGGTTTGACCATGCTAAATTGCCCCTTAGGGTGGGCTGCAGGAATGCTGTGGGGGATTGTGCCTAGGTAGAATAGTCTTTCAAAGGGTTGGTATAGACTCGATGGGCCAAATGAACTTCTGCACTCACACTCTCTCCTTCTCAAAGCACAATGATAGTCAGCAGCCTACCACATTCATTAAGAAGAAGTCTGAAGATAGATTGCAAGTGATCCTCGGGCTGGCCCTTTCAGGTCACATTACAATCAAGCGTTAACTAATTTGTCCTCCATTGCTCTCGGGGGAAGTTGGGGGGCGGGGGGGGGGGGGGGGGGGCAGATAGCCTGCAAAAGCCAAACCAAAACTATAACAACCCCCATGAGACCCCTGGGGACGCCTGATAGATCTTCCCGTGCGGCTTATGGAATACGAGCTCTTGCCCTGAAGGGCAGAGGTCTAACAGCGGGGCTCATCAAAATCCATCTATAAAAGCTGGCCAGGAAGGGAACCGGCTTCTTCGCATGGCCCCAGCTGGGACTAGCTGTACTCTCCTCTGCGTTGCAGCTTTCATTTGCTTATAGAATAAATCAATCTGCTTTAAACCTTTTCAGGACTCCTGTGATTGTAATACTGGCAACGAAGGAAAATTGAACTACAGACGAATTGCCGACATCCAAATCACGGTTGAATCTCACTACAGGTGAGCAAGATAAGAACAGATTTTAAATTGGCGCTCTTCAGAAGTCTCGATGCTTTTGGTCCGAGGGTAGAAGGCTGGGCCCAGTACACTGAGCAAATGTGTTTCCTTTCTCGAGCAAACACCATTATAGGGGATGACCGCCACTGTGATGCAACAGTGCTAGCCACTGTCCCGCTCCCTCATTATACTCCTGACCGCCTGTTGGGCCCCTACCTTTACTGTCACCACCGCCCGAGCAACATTGGTGCCAGACTCGTTGGCTGAGGGCCTCTACAACCTGGCGAGATGTCCCCCCGAACACCAGGGGGAGGACTCACAGCGGCGTTGCACCTGTGGTTGGAGGAACCGTGGAAACAAGGAGTATCAGATTCGCTTACCAGTGCGCCACCCAGGTCGGAAGACACACCCATCTAGAGCTAGAGCTTTACACATGCTGCAGCCCAACAAGGACGAGTGCATGCTGTTAAACTGCATCGCCGCACCAAGAACAGCCCCCACCAAAGTCACCGCTCAAGTTAATGGGCACCCACTTGAAATGAAAATTGATGCTGGGGCTGCGGTCTCATTAATAGGGAGGCAGACATACCAGAAAGTCCGGACAGGAATCCAGCATCAGGATCGGAAAGACACTGAGGCATGTTTGGCTAGGTATACGGGAGAACCGTTGTTCATCGCGGGCACAACAATGACTCCAGTTGCCTATGGGCAGCAGTCCGTCCATTTGCCTTTGATAATGGTATGAGGGCCCTGACCCGGTCTGTTGGTCTGTGACTAGCTCCAGAGGCTCCACCTGGATTGGCAGCAAATTTTCAAGGTGGGCACTGGGGAATTGTACGAGGTCCTAAGGAAAGACTTGGAGGTTTTCCAGGATGGCCTGGGAAAAATAAAGGGTGCTGTGGCCAAAATCTTCATAAACCCAGAAACCCAATCAAGGTATTTTAGGGCCAGCCTAGTTTCCTATGCCTTGTTGATGAAGGTAGACAATGAGCTTAACCGGCTGGAAAGCACAGGAATCATTCACCCTGTGCGGTTTGAAGAGTGGGCATCCCCTGTACTCCCAGTGCTGAGGCCGGATAAAACCATCCGCCGGCTTTGTGGTGATTACAAGTGAACGGTGAACAAGGCCTCGCGGTTAGGTGGGTGTCCAATGCCACGCATGGAGGACGTCTATGTGAAAGTTACTCTTTCTCAAAAGTAAACATGAGTCACGCATACCTCTAGTTGGAGCTGGACACAGCATCCATTGCTCAGTTTGTTGAAGGAGGACAGGGAAATTCTGCCGATACTGTTGGCCCGGATACAGCATTGGGCGATGCTATTGGTGCTATATGAGTATGTGTTCGAGTAGTGCCCAGGCGCGTAGATTGCACTCGCAGACGCTTTGAGCTGTCTCCTATTGCCGACACGCGCCCCTCCGTCTCCGCTAATGGCAGGTGAAGTTGGGTCGGCCTTTAATTTTGGACACCCTGTCGGTCACAGGCTGACAGGTTTGTGAGTGGACAAAAAAGGATCCAGTCTTAGCGAAGTTACACCACATCGTCCTACATGGGAGAGAGCAGGGAAGACTATCTCAGGAGCTGTGGGCTTTTCAGACTAAGCAACGAGAGCCTAATATGGAGGACAGCATCCTTCTGTGGGTAGCTCATGTTCTGTCCAGAGCCAAGGCAGAAAGATTATATTGCAGGACCTACACAATGGACACACGGAAGTGTCCAAGATAAAGATGCTCGCTAGGAGCTAGTGGCCAGGACTTGATGACGACATCAAGCAATTGGTACAGCAAGAGCATCAACAACCCCCACTAGCTACACCCCTTCATTCCTGGGAGCGGCTAGGCCGACCCTGGGTAAGGTTGCATGCTGACTTCGCTGGATTGTTTCAAGGCTCGATATCCCTGTTAATAGTTGTGGATGCCCATTCCACATGGTTAGATGGGTATTGAATGCCGTCCACCACTTCATGGGCTACCAACAAGAAGTTACACCTTTCATTTAGTATTGATGGCATCCTGGCGGTGCTGGTTACAGATAACGGCACTCCTTTTACTAGCGAGGAATTCTCGTACTTCAGGAGGTCAAACAAGGTAAAGCACATTCAGACCACCCCACACTACCCCTTTTCAAGTGGAGGGAAGACAGGATCTCCTGAAACAGTACCACAGCAGAAGGGTGCAGGACAGACATTTTCAGCCAGGGGACATGGTATATGTCCGGAACTTCGGAGACGGTGCATGATGGAGACCAGTGGAAAGGACTGGATGGGTATCATACGCAGTGAGAACCAAGAAGCCGATTGTGCGAAAGCACCGTGGACCTCTTTAAAATCAGGGAACATGTATCAGGATCAGCTCAGCTGGATGAGTCAAGCCTCCATCCCTCCTACCTGTCACCCAAGGGCCAAGGGGCAACAGCCACCAGAGGCTCGGACACAGACTGTGCAAGGTGGAAAACTCAGGGTCAGACATGGAGACACAAGCCTCCATAGTGTTGGATGACACTTTTATCAGGGAGCGGTCACTGATGACACCCCCAGACAATCAGCACAGAAGCGACTCTGCCCAACGCGCTGCACGCCCTCTTGACCCAGCCCCACAACCGCTGGAAACACAACTGCGGACGAAGCAAAGAAGGAGGCCTCCGCCGCCCTCCATGACAGAGGGGCCTGTGAACTTTGGTAGGCGGGGTAGGGGATGTAGCAACTCCACGAGACCCACAGGGAGGAATATAAGCTCCCCCACTGAGGGGACAGAGGCCTAACGTAGGGTCTCATTAAAATCCACCAATAAAAGCCGGCCAGGAAGGGAACTGGCTTTCTTTGGATGATCCTGTCTGGGACCAGTTGTACTCCCCACTGCGAGTGGCTTTCAATTACTTATGGAATAAACCAATCTGCTTTGAATTTTTTTGGGACTCCTGTAAATGTAATTAAATTAGTAATGACATATTAATTTTTTTTAAATATAAATTTAGAGTACCCAATTCAATTTTTCCATTTAAGGGGCAATTTAGCGTGCCAATCCACCTACTCTACACATCTTTGGGTTGTGGGGGCGAAACCCACGCAAACACGGGGAGAATGTGCAAACCCCACCCGGACAGTGACTCAGAATCGAACCTAGGACCTCAGCGCCGTGAGGCTGCAGGACTAACCCTCTGTGCCACCGTGCTGCCCTGTAATGACACATTAATGAGTTTGTGTGAAATTCCACGGTAAACTGTTTTGACAAATGCTGAAAGATTTTTCCCCTGTGTGGGAGAGTCTAGGACCAGAGGCAGAATCCCAGAGTAAGGGGTCATCCATCAGAGATTAGGAGGAACCTCTTCTCTGGAGCGCAGCGAATCTGTGGGATTCTTTACTGCAGTGAGCTGTAGAGGCTGGATTGTTAAGTGTGTTTAAGGCTGAGATAGACAGGAAAGTGGAGCTGAGGATTCTCACATCAGATCAGTCGTGATCTCATTGAATGGCGGAGCAGACTCGATGGACTGAATAATGGTAAGGCTTGCCTTATTTATATGTATATTGTACAGCATCTTCAGGGGAGGAGCAGGTGTGCAGTAACTACCAATTGCTAAAAGTTGTTGATCAAGTTGAGCCGCTCCACCATTAGCTCTGTAAAATTCACATCTCTCTTGCCGCCTCACTGTTGACATACATTGGATGTTGAGATGTTTCTGAATTTTTGCAGCAGATATAAACTGTCCTCAACAGAGAAAACAAGGGCTAGTCTGAAGTGATGTATGCACTCTCACATGGAATGGCACCATTTATTAGTCCACAGATGTTTAATTTGGATGGGAGAGCTTTGTAGTTGTGCAACTCTGTGGAACCATCTATGAAACTGAGCGGGGGTCAGCTTCCTTTTCTCATTGTGATGTCAACAACCTTGCATGTGTTTAAAGATTTAACGGAAATCGTTCCACATGCCTGAGCAGGCGCGATTTCTCGGGAGCTCCCCGATGGCTGACCCAGTGAGACTGCGACCCGTATCTATCGGCCATTAGTGAGGGAAATGATCCTCTTGAGCTCCAGGGTGGAAATGGTTGTTCTGCCAGTTGATTCATCTGAACTGCGTCGGACAGATCCCTGCTAACAAGGGGGAGCTGTACATAAACGTTCCCTCAAAGACATGCCAGTCAACACACAGTCATACCATTGCGTCGAGCGGCTCCACGCTTCGGGGATGTCAACCTGGCCAGACTGCTGGACGCTGTAGACGCAAAATGGGACATCCTGTTCAAGAAAAGTTAGCAGCAACCCACTGGCACCAGTCCCGCAGGCCACCAGCTGACCCCCCCCCCCCCCCCCCCCCCCCCCCCCGCCCCCCCGCACCCCCTCCTCCAACTCCCCAACAACAAGTCGGCGGCTGACGCATCGCCCCCCAGTCAGGGTTAGGGTTAGTCTATCGTGGACAGTCTTCTGGGGCACAATCTTGTGATCTGAGTACCACACAGCTGCTATTGCAAATCAGGTGGAGGCAGGAACACCCAAGGGAGGCAGAAATCGGAGGTCTGCTGGATCCCTGGACACAGCTGAGTCACGGTTAGATGCTGAGCCTCTGGACATGGTTACCCCAGAGCTGATGCAGATGCTAAGATACTGCCGTGAGATTCAGGAGTGGATGTCAGCGACACTCTGGTGCTAACTTTCCCTTGATCAGGATGTCCCATTTTGCGTCTACAGCGTCCAGCAGTCTGGCCAGTTTGACACGGGCAGCACGGTAGCATTGTGGATATCACAAATGCTTCACAGCTCCAGGGTCCCAGGTTCAATTCCGGCTTGGGTCACTGTCTGTGCGGAGTCTGCACATCCTCCCCGTGTGTGCGTGGGTTTCCTCTGAGTGCTCCAATTTCCTCCCACAGTCCAAAGATGTGCAGGTTAGGTGGATTGGCCATGATAAATTGCCCTTAGTGTCCAAAATTGCCCTTAGTGTTGGGTGGAGTTACTGGGTTATGGGGATAGGGTGGAGGTGTTGACCTTGGATAGGGTGCTCATTCCAAGAGCCGGTGCAGACTCGATGGGCCGAATGGCCTCCTTCTGCACTGTAAATTGTGTGTGTGTGTATGTGTGGACTCCCAAAGGCTAAGGGTTAAGGAGATGGTGCCTGAAATGCGTGGCACCGAGGCCAGCACTGCTCGGGTGGCGACGACAGTGGAAAGCATAGAACATAGAGTGCAGAAGGAGGCCATTCGGCCCATCGAGTCCGTACCAACCCACTCAAGCTCTCACGTCCACCCTATCCCCGTAGCCCAAAAACCCGTCCTAACCTTTTTGGACATTAAGGGCAATTTATCATGGCCAATCCACCTAACCTGCACGTCTTTGGACTGTGGGAGGAAACCGGAGCAGCCGGAGGAAACTCACGCAGACACGGGGAGAACGTGCAGACTCCGCACAGTTAGCGACCCAGCAGGGAATCGAACCTGGGACCCTGGGAGCATGGAGAACAACGTCAGCACCGTGTTTGGTAATGTCCAAGGCTTGATCAGTCAGTGACGACCATGGCTGAGGGCCTCCACAGCATCTCCCAGTCGCTGGGGAACATGTCTCAGATGCAGATGGACATTGTCGAGGCACATGGCCCAGATATACCTGGTCATTGCCGAGGCTCTCTAGAGCATGTCCCAGTCACTGAGGAGCATTGCTGAAGGCATCAACACCATGGTGAAGACAATGAGGAGGCACCAGGGCCGGCAGGGTCGGATGGCGCAGAAAACTCTGCAGCTCACTCCAGCTGCCCCTCTGCCACAGTGATCCCATGAGCCCCATGGGCACCGTCTGGTAGAAGGTAAAGCTTGAGGCTGGCCCAGTGCCTACCACCAGACGACAGCGGTCTCCACCCCACCCAAATCCCCCCTCCTGACATTGTTGCATCTCAAGGTCAACGGGGCAGAACAGGATGGCGCGGAGACACCAGTGCCACCGGAAATGCAGGCAGTGAACTCCGACTTAGACCCTCCAGAGGATGCCCACCAGGGACATCAAAGACCACAGGGTGGAATGCTGCTGGCTGCCTCCTCTTCTGATGTGCATCCTGGGGACACACCTTGACATGGCGGGAGAGCACAGAGAGTTAAGAAAGTTGAGGACCATTGAGTGGGTTCTGGGGGGTGGGCACCATCAGTACCATCGGGACAATGAGGGTTTTGAATGTGTACAATTAAAACATAGAACATAGAACATAGAACACTACAGTGCAGTACGGGCCCTTCGGCCCTTGATGTTGCGCCGACCTGTGAAACCATCTGAAGCCTATCTGACCTACACTATTCCATTTTCATCCATATGTCTATCCAGTGACCACTTAAATGCCCTTAAAGTTGGCGAGTCTACTACTGTTGCAGGCAGGGCGTTCCACACCCCTACTACTCTCTGAGTAAAGAAACATGTTACATATGGTCCATGTAAAGCCTCTGCTACGTTACGGGGGGAGTCGGGGGGGGGAGGGTGGAGGCGGCCCGCCAGCGGGATCTACCAGTCTCACTGTTGTCAACGGGATTTTCGATCATCAAGTACTAACTCACCATGTGTAAGTAATTCTGCAGCGGCTTCAACATACAATACCTTTGTTCTTGACATTGCACCTCGCTCCTGTCAGCAGGCATTGGATCCCCGTAAGATTATTTAAACTTGGGAGAGCTTAATTAATATAAAACCACCTGCTGCCAAGTTTGTGTAGAAACACGTGGCGGGGTGCTCGGTAACCGTCACCCTAAGTGTGGGCTAGCCCAGTGAGAAACTCCCCAGGGGCGAAAAAAGTGACTAAGTGTGGTTAGATTCTGGTGGGGAACATGCCAACAGAGCCGGCGGGAAACTCCCAGCAAAACCTGCAATAAATGATACTTGGAAACTTTTCCGTTAGATCGCACCCACTCTTTCTGAAATACAACTGATTCAAGTTCGAAAAACCCGATTAAGCTAGTTACCGAATTAATAAGCTGCAGCTGTTCTTAGAGCATTTGTATTCCCCTGTTTTAAGGCTGGAATAAAACTTTGCTTCTCTTAATGTAAGTAACAGTTAATTGCTAAATTAAAGAACAAAAAGACTTTTCGATAGAAACTAACCCCTGAAACTCTCACTCGCCGTGCTCAGCAGCTATCAGCGCAGACCCAATATACCGCAACATTGCCTACCGTATGGGGGCAAAAGTGAGAAAGGGAGGCTCTCAGCCTCATCAAGATTTCATAATAAAATAATTATTATAATAATAATAATCATGAAAGATTTCAGACTTCCCCCACATTCAAGGCATCATGGACTGCACACATTTGAACACAAGACCTCAGAGCATACCTGGAAGGGCATTTATTCACTAAATGGTGTATGATGAAATGAATTGCACTTCGTGCCCAGTGTTCTCACAATTCTCATTATGCTTTCAACCTGCACCAGTCCTTAACCGCCTCTCTCTTTCACCAGGACCTTTTGAATAGAGTCTGATTCATTCAATCCAAATAAATCACAAACCAAGATTTCACAGGTGCTATTTATCAACCGAGGAACAATTTCCACATGAAGCACGTTATAAATTATCCAGATGCTCTAACAAGGTAGGCCACGGTTTAAAAACAACAGTGCTGTAGCATGAGCACACTAAATGTGGTTTCAAAATATGTGGGTGGTGTTAACTAACCAAGGAGAAAATGACTTACGTATTTTTGTGTCTGCTAGGATTTGGCAGGATGCTGGTTCACCGATGACGGATTTTCAGTAACACTTGAATAAAGTCATTCCCCCCCCCCCCCCCCCCCCACCCACTGTATTATTTTTGTGGTTTCCTTTGAAAATTAGTGCAATGCCCATTTAATATCCATGGGAAATGATTGTCCATTTCACACAGTTGATTCTACAAATGTGTATTCAGTATTATTATGTATGCTTGACATTATGGCCCTGAACTTCCGAGGACACTGCTGCATCGCTGAGAGTGAGGCGAGGCGAGACTGAGAGTGAGGCGAGGCAAGACTGAGAGTGAGGCGAGGCGAGACTGAGAGTGAGGTGAGGCGAGACTGAGAGTGAGGCGAGACTGAGAGTGAGGCGAGGCGAGACTGAGAGTGAGGCGAGGCGAGACTGAGAGTGAGGCGAGTCGAGACTGAGAGTGAGGCGAGTCGAGACTGAGAGTGAGGCGAGGCGAGACTGAGAGTGAGGCGAGGCGAGACTGAGAGTGAGGCGAGTCGAGACTGAGAGTGAGGCGAGGCGAGACTGAGAGTGAGGCGAGGCGAGACTGAGAGTGAGGCGAGGCGAGACTGAGAGTGAGGCGAGACTGAGAGTGAGGCAAGGCGAGACTGAGAGTGAGGCGAGGCAAGACTGAGAGTGAGGCGAGGCGAGACTGAGAGTGAGGTGAGGCGAGACTGAGAGTGAGGCGAGACTGAGAGTGAGGCGAGGCGAGACTGAGAGTGAGGCGAGGCGAGACTGAGAGTGAGGCGAGTCGAGACTGAGAGTGAGGCGAGGCGAGACTGAGAGTGAGGCAAGGCGAGACTGAGAGTGAGGCGGGGCGAGACTGAGAGTGAGGCGAGACTGAGAGTGAGGCGAGGCGAGACTGAGAGTGAGGCGAGGCAAGACTGAGAGTGAGGCGAGGTGAGACTGAGTGAGGCGAGACTGAGAATGAGGCGAGACTGAGAGTGAGGCGAGACTGAGTGTGAGGCGAGGCGAGACTGAGAGTGAGGCTAGGCAAGACTGAGAGTGAGGCGAGACTGAGAGTGAGGCGAGTCGAGACTGAGAGTGAGGCGAGGCGAGACTGAGAGTGAGGCGAGACTGAGAGTGAGGCGAGGCGAGACTGAGAGTGAGGCGAGGCGAGACTGAGAGTGAGGCGAGTCGAGACTGAGAATGAGGCGAGGTGAGACTGAGAGTGAGGCGAGGCGAGACTGAGTGAGGCGAGGCGAGACTGAGAGTGAGGCGAGGCGAGACTGAGAGTGAGGCGAGACTGAGAGTGAGGCGAGGCGAGACTGAGAGTGAGGCGAGGCGAGGTGAGACTGAGAGTGAGGCGAGACTGAGAGTGAGGCGAGGCGAGACTGAGAGTGACGCAAGGCGAGACTTTCTCCCGCCATTGTTTCCACCCCCACCGTAATTGCAGAGTTGAGTTGACTCATTTAAATGCTGAGAGAAGTGCAGGCCGCGTGAATCCATGTAACGTCTCAGATGGACTGGCAAAGGTGGAAAGATGGGGTGGTGGAAAACCACGAAGGGGCAGAAATTCATATCCAAATAAATTTTCAGCGGGAGCCAGGAGAAAATAACTAGAGGAGGTGGGGGAAGGGAGGGGGGTGAGGGGGTGGGGGGGGGGGGGGGGGGATGTTCAGGGGGTCCCTGGTGCAGAATTAAGACATAAATCTGCTGCTACTTAGATGAGGAAATGATTGCATTAGAAGAAGCTCGCAATAGAAGAAGGGCAGTGGTGCCATTGTCAAAGCATCTCTTGATTGTTCCAACCCCCTAGATCATGCTCAGGCACCATTGCATCAAAAAAGAAATCTGCATTCTGAAAGAAAAATGTCATCTGATTGGCACAAAATGTAGGTGCATTAAAATGGGACTCTGAGGTTGGTCAGGAAGCCAAGAGGGTGATCAGAGGCCGGGGGTGAAGATTGAGGCTCTGATTGTGGGAAGATTATTAAGTTAGCTTGGTTGGCCAGCGCAGGAGAAATACTGCCTCAACCCCTCAGGACTTTAAAATATTGGCTTTAACATTGTATGGTTATGTTGAAATGGTATTCTGAAAGTTATAGAAGAGCATTAGAGAGGAAAAACTCATAAAGCGCATCATTGTGGGCTGGATGGTGTCGCCGGTTCACACACTGGACTATTTTTGAAATGAATCTACAGGATCTGGGCGTCGCTGGTTAGGCCAGCATTTATTGTCCATCCCTAGTTGCCCTTCAGAAGGTAGTGCTGAGTTGTCTTCTTGAACTGCTGCAGTCCTTGGGGTGTAGGTACACCCACTGTGCAGTTAGGGAAGGAGTTCCAGGATGTTGCCCGAGCGACAGTGAAGGAACGGTGATATATTTCCAAGTTAGGGTGGTGAGTGATTTGGAGGAGAACCTCCTGGTGGTGGGGTTCCCATACATCTGCTCGTCCTTCTAGATGGTAGTGGTCATGGGTATGGAAGGTGCTGTCTAAGGAACCTTGATGAGTTCCTGCAGTGCATCTTGTAGATGGTATATAAGTCTTCACTGTTTTTCGGTGGTGGAGGTTTGGAATGTTTGTGGCAGGGCGAGAAACCAAGCAGGGTGCTTTGGCCTGGGTGGTGTCAAACCTCTTGAGTGTTGTAGGCACTACACTTATCCAGGCAAGTGGAGATAATTCCATTACCTCTTGACTTGTGCTTTGTAGATGGTGAACAAGCTTTGGGAGGTCAGGAGATGAGTTATTCGCTGTAGGATTCCTAGCCTTTGACCTCCCCTGGTAGCCACAGTATTAATATGGCTAGTCCGGTTCAGTTTCTGATCAATGGTAACCCCCAGGATGTTGATTGAGTAGGATTCCATCTCTGGGACCTGTATTCAAGCCCAGCCCAAACTATTGAGATGAATACCATACAGTGGCATAATATGAATTGTTTGGCAGTTTCCATCCAGTACCAAGTGAGAATTGACACATAACATGAAAATGCTACAATCAGACTATCTTAGTCAGAGAGTTCCCTTCTATTCTTTCGGATGAATAGAACACCCCAAATCATAAAGGAAATGGGGAGCTGCCAGTGTGAGGACGATGCAGACCTATGTCCTGAATTTTTCAGATTGTGGGGACTCCCATCCAAAGGGGTGGAAAGGAACACATCCCCGCCAACTCCAAGTGCTCCACTGCCACTTCCCACATGAATGCATGTTAATAGGCTGCAGGCAGGACTTCTCCACCCCACCCCATCCCACACTCAGGAGGAAATCCCACCTTAGAGAGCTGCCAGTCAATCTAATTGATCAGCAACTCTCCAATCCCTGTAGCGATTGAAGCAGAAATGCAGCAACATACTTGAACCTAAGTCCTGGGACTGGAACACAAGGGACGGGATTCTCCCCAACCCGGCGGGGGCGGGTCCCGGCTTACCGGAGTGGCGAGAACCACTCCAGCGTCAGGCCTCCCCAAAGGTGCGGAATTCTCCATACCTTTAGGGGCTAGGCCCGCGCCGGAGTGGTTGGCGCCCCACCAGCCGGCGTCGGGGCTGGCCGAAAAGCCTTCGCCAGCCGACGTGCGTCTGCCCATGCGCCGGAGCATCAGCGGCTGCTGACGTCACCCCGGCGCATGCGCGGTGGAGGAGGTCAATTCCGCCTCCGCCATGGTGGAGACCGTGGCGGCGGCGGAAGAAAAAGAGTGCCGCCACGGCACAGGCCCGCCCGCCAATCGGTGGGCCCCGATCACGGGCCAGGCCACTGTGGGGGCACCCCCGGGATCAGATCGCCCCGCGCCCCCCCCCCCCCCCCGGACCCCGGGGCCTGCTTACGCCGCCAATCCCACCGGCACAAAAGGTGCTCTGATTCCCGCCGGCGGGATTGGCCTGACAGTGGCGGGACTTCGGCCCATCACGGGCAGGAGAATCGCCGTGGGGGGCTTGCGACCGGCGCGGCGCGATTCCCGCCCCGCCGATTACCGGGTGGCGGAGAATTCCGGCCAAGGTAAGTGGGCTTGTTTAGCACAGGGCTAAATAGCTGGCTTTTAAAGCAGACCAAGGCAGGCAAGCAGTGCGGTTCAATTCCCGTACCAGCCTCATCCAGCAGGCGCCGGAATGTGGCGACTAGGGGCTTTTCACAGTAACTTCATTTGAAGCCGACTTGTGACAATAAGCAATTTTTATTTTCAAGTTTAAGGGTCCCAAGGCAAGGAGGGTATGGAAGTCCCCACACCAAATGAATCCTCCAGCCAACCTAAAAATTGAGGCTGAGTGGGAAAGAGCCCTTAAGTGGCTAACGAGTGGCACCTAAGGGCCTCTATTGGGGAAGAGGTGGATTCCCATCTGAGGCATTTCCCGCCTCAGTGTATAATCGTTGTGCAGACGAGAACCCAGAGACAATCCTGTTCCTTCAATTTCATGATTCTATGCCTGCCAAACATCCTGTCAGCTGGGGAGTATTCCCCAGGGTCCCCTGTAATAGGTGGACCCCACCCCCCAGGGTTCGCTGAAATAGGGGGATCCTCCCAGGGATCCTTGCAATGAGGGGCCCCCTGCAGGGACCCCTGTAATATGGGGCACCCCACAAGGATCCTCTGCCTAAAGGAACCCTTTCCACAAACCCCCTCACACACACAGAAACCCCCCCCCCCCCCCCCCACACACACACACACACAGGTCCCTCCCTCCCAGAAAAAAGACCCCTGTCTGGAGGCTAGGAGCAGCCCAGACACGGCAGTGGGAAGCATTATATCTGTAACACCTACCACACAGCTCCACATGTCCATTCCTAGAAGGAGAGCAGCTGTGTCCTACATCTGGTACCCACAGATCAATTAGCAAGCCATTCATAGCTTTGGGGACTATGATTGACAGCTTGTAAAAGCCCTCTGCAGCTTTGATCCATTCATGTCCTTTCACACTTCAGTAGCCTAAGTGGTGAAAACCCACTGTTTGTAAACATTGACCACATCAAAGAGATGTAAGTGCAGTGAAATCACACGCTTCAGTGATTGGAATGCACTTAGTGCCTGAAATGCGCTTACAGCTCTTTGACAATTTCAGGGGTCCTGGGGGGCCCTATTACAGGGGTCCTAATGGGGGGTCCCCCTAATATAGGGGTCCTTGGGGGGTGGGTACTCCTATTACAAGGGTCCCTGCAGAAGCTCCCTCTTGCAGTGGTCCATGTGGGGGGAGTCTCCCTATCTCAGAAGCCCCTGTGGGTGGGGGGGGGAATCTCGTAGAGGAGGAATGAGCAGGCAATGCATTGTTGGGGTGGGGGTGCACCTCGGATGGGCTCAGATGGTCTCTACCAGCGTGGCCCTGGCGTGGTGCAGCTCGTGGTGGGCCAAGAGGGCAACCATTACCCCTTTGGCCCACTGCAAGGCCCATCACGTCAAGGCAATGCTGGTAAAAACCATAAGTGATCCTCGCCCACGTGATTCCTGGACGTGGGACCTGGAGTATCGAGGGGAGGCCAGTGCATAGGGTGCCGGGCCTGCTAAATAGATGCAAATGGATCATTTATTTCCATTTGCATTTAGTTCCACGCTCCTGCTGGTATGCGGCATGGACCTCGTTCCCACCGCCAGTGGGGGGGTCGGAGCATCGCTGGTGTGAATGTATTCACCTGAATATGAACTGTCTGTATAGTACTGTGACCTATGACCAGGAAATGATGATACAATCTACTTCCAGGTATTGTACTGGAACCCCGGTGAGCTCCACCTCTGGCCTAGCCCTCCCTGGGACGATATATAGACCGGCTACCTGTGGGCGGCACTCATTTGTACAGCAGACACTAGCAGGCAAGTTACTGGATAGTAAAGCCTTATGTTCACTCGTTCTCACAGTCTTCCAGTGAATTGATGGTATATCAATCGCGTTCCGATGCCGATCCCGACGGGGAAAAATTAAAAATGACAAAATCTTGAGGTGGAGGATCGAACTCTCCACCTACAATTATGATATCAAGTATCGTCCTGCGGAGCTCAACGAGCCCTCAGATGCCCTGTCCCACGGCACATGCGCAGCGCGCAAGATGACCGACTTCGGGCTATCCACGATGACCTCTGTCACCTGGAGGTCACCCGGCTTACCCACTTTATTACGGCCCGCAATCTGCCCTACTCCACCGAGGAGGTCAAGGCCACGACCAGGGACTGCCAAGTCTGCGCAGAGTGCAAACCGCACTTCTATCGGCCAGACAAGGCTCACCAGGTAATGGCCTCCCGGCCCTTTGAGCGTCTCAGTATTGACTTCAAAGGGCCCCTCCCCTCCACCAACCGTAATATATGCTTCCTGACCGTCATTGACAAGTACTCCCGCTTCCCCTTCTCTATCCCGTGTCCCGACATGACCTCGGCCACTTTAATAAAGGAACTGCACAGCATTTTCACCCTGTTCGCTTTCCCTGCGTATGTCCACAGTGACCGGGGTGCATCCTTTATGAGCGATGAGCTGCGTCAGTACCTGCTCAGTAAAGCCATCGCCTCGAGCAGGACTACGAGCTATAACCCGCAGGGAAACAGGCACCTGGAGAGGAAGAACACGACGGTATGGAAGGCCGTCCTTCGTGCCCTTCTGTCTAGAAGTCTCCCGATGACCCGCTGGCAGGAGGTCCTCCCCGACGCCCTCCACTCCATTAGATCACTCCTCTGCACAGCCACAAACATGAACCCTCACAACCGTTTGTTTGTCTTCCCTAGGACGTCCATCTCCGGGGTCTCGCTTCCATCCTGGCTGACAACTCTGGGACCTATCCTTCTCCGGAAGCATACGAGGAGCCATAAGACCGAACCCCTGGTCGAGAGGGTCCAGCTGCTGCACGGCAACCCCCAGTATGCCTACGTCACGCATCAGGATGGACGGCACAATATGGTCTCCATGCAGGACCTGGCGCCAGCTGCTTCCCCTGCCAACATGCTACCCCCCCACAACCTACTGCCACCTCCCACGCCCCCCTGGGTCTCCTGTATTGTCGCGCGCCTGCACTGCCTCCAGCCACCATGCCCCTGCCTACCCCCACCCCTAAACCGTCTCCAACATGCTGGACTGAAGCTCCAGACAGCACGCCCCCAGAGTCACCATCTGCAACAACCGTGCCTGCCGCACCGCCAGAGCTGAGGAGGTCTAAAAGAACGATCCGGCCTCCAGACAGACTGAATATTTGATGACCCCACGTCACCTCCGCCAGACTTGATTTTTTTTAACAGGGGGTGAATCTGGTGAATGTATTCATCGGAATATGAACTGTCTGTATAGTACTGTGACCTATGACTAGAAAATTATAATATGATCTACTTCCAGGTATTGTGCTGGAATCCCGGTGGGCTCCGCCTCTGGCTCCACCCTCCCCGGGGCAATATATAGACCGGCCACCTGTGGGCGGCACTCATTTGTACAGCAGACACTGGCAGGTCAGGTTTTTGGATAATAAAGCCTTAGGTTCACTCGTTCTCACAGTTTTGCAGTGAATTGATGGTATATCAATCGCGTTCCGATGCCGATCCCGATTTTGCCCCGATGCCCAATTCACCATCCCAGGATGGAGGATCCAGGAATCCCAGGATGGAGTATCCCGCCTACAGTCTTTACTACCTCGGCTGCATGGAGGAGATGCAAGGCCATGCAGGCATCCTTTCTCAGAGGAGGGAAAGGCTGGTTACGGGTAACATACATTCTACAATTAGGCTCCTGTCAATTGTTATTCATAGACCTCGCACTCATTGGTTCGAACCTCCTCTTTGTCTTGCCACTCTATGTTCTTGATTTTCATTTTTCCATCTACCATTTTGAGAGTGTAGTGTTTTTCCAAGCTTCCTTCCAAATGTGCAACTGTTTCCTTCAGTGCTGCAGTCCTATTCTTATAATTCCTGGCTTCCTTCCGGAATCGCGAACATTCCTGAGTCACCTCTGAAAACTGGGTCACCAGTTCTACCATTAAATTAATTTTGTTTCACTTCATAATGTTTCCGAGGGGCAGACCTGAGGGATCCTTGTACCATGTGAAGGTCCTTTAACAGGTTTTCCTTTTTGATTCTTCGTCATGGGTTATCCTGTAATGCCGCGGAGTTCCAAGTAGTCTTTGTTCTGTCATGTTGTTGAAGGGTAACGGCCTGTTTTTGAATCTGATCTCAAAGGACGTTTAGCTGCTCTTTCAACTGCTCATTTTCTTGTTCAACTCTGGACTTCTCACTCTGCGTGTAACTTTGCCATTGCTGAGAGCGCCAACATTGCTTTTTCTGAAGTAGAATTTAACATCTTTTCCAACGCCTCATTTTTTCTGAGGCCGTTTGGTTTGTTAAGGTGTCTTTCAAGAAAATTAGCTCTTTGAGTGCCTTTTTTGTCTGCTGTCGTGCTTGGCTATACTTCAGGTTGAGTTCTTCCAACTCACTTTCTGATTGGATCTCTGGTTTTTCTTGCTCTGCCTGGTGCAGGACTCTTTTCTTGCTGCTGCTACAGTTATTTTTTAAAAATATAAATTTAGTATACCCAATTTTTTTTTCCAGTTAAGGAGCAATTTAGCATGACCAATACACCTACCCTGCACATCTTTGGGTTGTGGGGGTGAAACCCACGCAAACACGGGGAGAATGTGCAAACTGCACACTGTCAGTGACCCAGAGCCGGTATTGAACCTGGGACCTCGGCACCGTGAGGCAGCGGTGCTAACCCACTGCGCCACCGTGCTGCCCTCTGCTGCTACAGTTCTGGAAACATGTCCACAACTTTGAAAAGGAAATAATTTAGAATTTCTGACTTAGGCTTCCCACAAGGATATATTGCTGGGACTTCCAGAGAGTTCTGTCCCTCTCTGCCACCCTCATAGGGTTTGTCCGGGTTCTGCCTTTTGCATTTTCATCATTTTGCTGAGTGTTTTCTATGCCTCTTATTAAGCTCTGAACTCTCCTCAACTGGAAGATTAAAATATTCATCGAAGGCTGTTAACAATTCCCTGAAGCTCATTTCAGATTCATTAATGTCTTGCATCAGGGCAACGTGATTCACAAAATCATCAAACCAGTAAAATAAAAGCACTAGTCTGGTTTTCCTCTGACTTTTTATTGAGGCCTGATGTACTCAAGTAATGTGAAAAGTAACTTCTCAAGAATTCCAAATGTTCTGTTGGATTAGGCCCTGCGCTGGTCCAAACCTATCTGGTTCGTTGGATATTTTAACCATGGCGGGCGTTTCCCCAAAAAATGACATTGGGAGGGATTCTCCGCTGGTGGGATTCTCCTTTGCTCCGGCAGCTTACCCGCTCACGCGGGGGGATTTCCCGACGGCGGGGGGATTTTCACACAATGGGAAACTCCATTGGCCGGCTGGCGGGTCGGACGATACCACTGCTGGCGGGGGCGCAGCGCACCAGAAAACAGGTGCGGCGGGACGGAGAATCCCAACCAAAGTCTAACTTCATGTACGGAAATCGGTGCGCATTGCATCGGATCACAAATGCGATCCCCATCGGGATCTTCCCAAACATGGTCATTTTTTTTGGAGGGGGGCGTGAGTTCCAGCAACGTTGAGAGGGTCCGGACCTAAAACACATTGGCAAGCCTAGCTTCACAGAGATCGGGGAGCCATTTTTAAAGTGATAGCAAAGGCTACCCTCCAACATCGCCTGATCGAGGCTTCAGTGACCCGTTCCCCACCCCCACTACCATCCTCGTCAGCATCAACTCCCTCTCTCCCTCTCCCCCCCTTTAATGATCACTGGCATTGGGGTCCTCCCAATGGGTCTCCCTCCCTTCAGGCCCTGCCTCCTTCTTGCCGACACCTTCTTGCTGGCATCAGCCCCCTCCAATTTCCAGTGCCAGCACCTACCGTCCCACTCCAGGTGAGAAACACCCTGCTTTGGTGTTGCCAAATGCTCCTTCCTTTGTGCCCCCTTCATGCTCGACCTACTTTCAAGCCCTGCCCATTTCAATCTCTGACTCTTGGAGGTGCCAACCAGGTACTCCTCCTTGAGCCCTGTCGGTGCCAACCTATAAGTGCCAACCTAGCTCTCCCCCTTCAACCCTGGCCATGCCAAACTGCTACTGCCCCAGCCACCCTGCCATGCCAGGTTGACACTGAAAGATTGGCACTGCGAAGGTGCCAGGGCACTGCTATGTTCCCGACCATCCTGGGGCTACTATGTCGTCAGAGCCCCTCAGTGTGATCATCACGCCGAGTCTACGGTGGTGGAGACTAGTTGGAGAATATTGGGAGCGAGTCATTTTAATTATGGTAATGCTACTTAATGCTGCTTTTAATATGTTAATCTGATTTATGCTCACCAGATCACGTCAACTGCAGCTGGCCGAAAGCATCACGCATTGTTCAGCACCCAGCACAGATCGCATTTCAGACCTCTCCTGCTATTCTCCCAAAATTGTGGGATTTGTGCCGGGCACAACACAGCTGGAAAATTGCCCCCCCCCCCCCCAAAAGTTCAAAACTGGGTACAGCTTTAAGAGCTTCCAAAGCTATTAAGGAATAAGGCAAAGGTGGGTAAATGGATTCATGTCACAGATCATCCATGATCTCAAAGAATGGTGAAACAGGCTCAAGTGGCTAACTCACCTACTCTTGTTCCTATGTTCCTCGATACTAAAAGGCTGCTTCAGGGCATTGCTTGCTATGTTGCTGTTAAGTGTTTTCCAGGTTCTTCCATCTAAAAACATGTGTCTCAGAAGAATCCTATCCCCATGGATCAGTTCAGAGATAATTTATTACCAGCAGATTAATAGGAATCAACTGTAGCAAACACATTAATTTATTTCAAACAATATTATAAAAACTGGTGTACAGGTCCAATCATATAATGTTACAATTTTACTTTTGTGTTTGTCTGATGGCTAAATTGCAAAACACATCTCATATTATTGTAGAAAGCACTAGTTTCAAGGCTGGTAAATGATGTGAAATTTATAAATTGAAGAGCTAACTTTTATTTTACTTTTAAATAAGAAGTATAAAAGTTAGGGATGACTTTTAGTCAGTATGAATCCTATTGTTTCAGTATATCAACCCTCCCCCAGCGGTATCTAATTGTGTCTTGACTCATCCAAGAACAGTCAGCACATCAGCTCGATACACAACTTTTTAATATTACTGAGCAATAATTTATGTTTTTTCAGTGAGTGGCTGAATATTTAACTGCAATCTTGTAATCTTGTGATTTGACTGGATGTTGGTAACTCCCAGAAGCTTTTAGATATCTTTAAAACCTACATCAGTGCTTGATATTGTTTGGACGAGCACAGGGCAACAGATATGCTCCTAAAACTATCTTCAGTAAGCTATAAATAAGCTATATTGCAGCAAAATGTATGGTTTTCAGAGGTAATCTTAATGCATGTTATTTTGAGTTTGCATTATATCAGGGCAGCACAGTAGCATTGTGGATAGGACAATTGCTTCACAGCTCCAGGTTCCCAGGTTCGATTCCAGCTTGGGTCACTGTC
The DNA here is from genome assembly GCF_902713615.1 of Scyliorhinus canicula. Lineage (NCBI taxonomy): Eukaryota > Metazoa > Chordata > Chondrichthyes > Carcharhiniformes > Scyliorhinidae > Scyliorhinus > Scyliorhinus canicula. The sequence goes on along the minus strand of NC_052162.1, from coordinate 35,983,397 downwards.
TGTGCGGACACATCCTCCCCGTGTGTGCGTGGGTTTCCTACGGATGCTCCGGTTTCCTCCCACAGTCCAAAGATGTGCAGGTTAGGTGGATTGGCCATGATAAATTGCCCTTAGTGTCCAAAATTGCCCTTAGTACTGGGTGGGGTTACTGGGCTATAGGGATAGGGTGGAGGTGTGGGGTTGGGTAGGGTGCTCTTTCCAAGAGCCGGTGCAGACTCGATGGGCGAAATGACCTCCTTCTGCACTGTAAATTCTATGATAATCAGAAAGTACAACTACTGGACTTGGTATATGCTGACTTATTAGAATAATCTGTTTCTTGAAAGCTAGAGAAATGAAGAAAATGGCTTTGATAACATCAAGAATGAAGGTCTGAAATGTAGTTTTAGAAAAAGCCCATCATGACATTACCAACATTTTGAAGTTGGCATCATTACTTTTAGATTTTCATTTTCTGAAAACAGACTTTGGAATGTTCATAACCATGGGCAGATGTTCATCCTCCAAAGGCAAGGGCATCAAGATCAATCTTAACCACTTAACATGCCCCCTGGCTGAGATCGGATCCAAATCTGCAACTGGCACTGCACCTGACAGTGGATTTACATCTGTAGTTTACATTTATATAGTGCGTTTAATATTCTTAGGTACTTTAGAAAGCCATAATCAAACATAAATGGATATGCAAGTCAAAGAAGGAAATATTATGCGTGGTAGCCAAAAGCTTGATCAAGGAGGTGGTTTTTAATAATTCTCATGCCAGAAGAGAGAGAGAGGTGAAGAGGCAAAAGTGTTCAGACCTGAAGACACATCCTCCAGTGGTTGGATGAAGGAATGGGTGACACAAATGATCAGGTTGAAAGGAAGAGAAAGTTTACAGCTGGTGGGGGGTAAAAAGATTGACACGGCCATTAAAGGATTTAAAAACTAAAGATAAAAAAAATTAATTTGGGACTTTGAGCATCCAGGAGCCAATTTAGACCAGCCAGAACACGAGTGATGTGGGTTGGAATTAATGCAGACTGGGATATGGACAGTTGAGATCTAGGTAAGCTGGAGTTTAAGCAGGGTGGGGATGGCAGGCCAGCCATTTCTAGTGTGACAATGGCGATTTTATTCTTTGCATGTGAGCAGCATTAATGTCATGTTATTAGTTGCTCTTGGGAAAGTGATGGTAAGCCATCTTCTTAAACAGCTGCAAACTATCTGACGTAGCTATGCCTTCAATGTTAGGAGGGAGGGAGTTCCAGTATTTTGACCTGACAGTGAAGGAACAGCGATATAGTTCCAAGTCGGGATGCTGTGTGACTTGGAGGGGAAGTTGCAGGTGGTGGTGTTCCCATGTCTCTGCTGTCCTTGTTTTTATTGGTATTAGTGTCGAAGATATAGGGCGGGATTCGCTGCTCTGCCAGCCATGTTTTCCTGGGCGGCGCGCCCTTACCGGCAACGGGATTCACCATTCCCACCACTTTCCAATGGGATTTCCCATTGTGGCCACCTCACTCTGCCGGGAAACCCGCGGTCGTGGATGCACTGCTGGCGCAACAGAGAATCCCGATGGCAGAGAATCTAGCCCACAGAGTTTGATGTGGTGGGTAAATGTAAATAAGAACTCTGCTGCTTCCAATATTCAACTGGATAAATTGGAGCTTGTTCCAAGTCTAGATGCCAAACAGCAATATGACAAATGAAAAAGTTTATATTTCCAAAGAATAATAACAAGTCAGAAGACTGGAAAGAATATCAAGAAGACCAAAGAATGACAAAAAGATTGATAAGGAGAGAAAACGAGAGTACAAGATAAAGTTAGCCAGTAATATAATGACAGACAGTAAGAGTCTCTAAAGATATTTAAATAACAAATGACTTAACAGAGTGAGCATTCATCCTATAGAAAGTGCGTCTGGGGAATTGGGAATGGAAAATAGGGCTATGTCGGATGGAATAAACAGATATTTTGCATCAGTCTTCACTAGAGAGGACATAAGTAACTTCCCAGGAATATGTGTATATCAGAAAATGGAAGGAAAATTACAATTACCAGGGAAGTAGTATTGAACAAATTGTTGGATTTGCAGGCTGATGAATCCCCTGGTCTGGATGGACTTCATCCTAAGGTTTTGAAAGAAGTGGATAGTGAGATAGTTGATGCATTGGTTTTCAAAATTCCGTAGATTTGGGAAAGGTTCCATTAGATTGGAAGATAGCAAATCTAATTCCTTTATTCAAACAGGGAGGGAGACAGAAAGCAGGAAACTACAGGCCAGTTAGCTTAACATCTGTCATAGGAAAATGTTAGAAGCTCTTATTAAAGATGTCATAGCACGGCGTTTGAAAAGGTCAAGGCAATCAGGTTGAGTCAACATGGTTTTGTGAAAGGGAAATCATATTTAACCAACTTATCGGAGTTCATTGAAGGTGTCACATGTGCTGTTAATAAAGGGAAACCGGTGGGTGTACTGTACTTTGATTTCCAAAAGGCATTTGATAAGCTGCCACATCATAGATTATTAAGTCAAATAAAAACTCATGGTGTTGGGGTAACACATTGGAATGGATTGAAGATTGGCTAGCTAACAAGAAACAGAGAGTTGGCATAAATGGGGCTTTTCCTGGTTGGCAAGTGGTGTGGGCCTCAACTTCTTCCAATTTATATAAATGAGTTGGATGAAGAGATTCAAGATATAGTTGCTAAATTTGCTGACAACACAAAGGTAGGTAGGAAAGTAAATTGTGAAGAGGACATAAGGAGGTATAAAGGGATATATAGGGTAAGTAAATGGGCAAAAGTCTGGCAAATGGAGTATCATTTTGGCAAATGTAAATAGTCCATTTTGGCAGGATTAAAAAAGAAGCTTATTATCTAAATGACAAGGGATTGCAGGGCTCTGAGATGCAGAGGGATCTGGGTGTCCCAGATTCCAAAGTAGGGAGGTTATGCTTCAGTTGTGTAAGGCATTGGTGAAACCACATCTGGAGTATGTACAGTATGTACAGTACAGTATTGTGTACAGTATTTATGTACTGTATTGGTCCCCTTATTTAAGGAAAGATGTAAATGCATTAAAAACAGTTCAGAGAAGGTTTACTAGACTAGTACCAGAAATGGGCCGGTTATCTTATGAGGAAAAGTTGAAGAGATTAGATTTGTATCCACCAGAGTTTACAGGAGTAAGAGACAATTTGATCAAAACATTTATGATCCTGAGGGATATTGTTAGGGTGGATGTGGAGAGTATGGTTTTCACAGGATTGACTTTAGGAGGCCATGGAGGTTCAACAAACCTAAGACCTTGATTCAGGAGATGTTAACACTACAGACTGCAATGTTACGCTAACCAGTTACCCACTCAAACAGCATATGACGTCAGGAGATGATATCACGCAAACATTCGCTTAAAGTGCCTCTGTTCAGCTGCAAGGCTGCTGGCAAGAAATCACTGAAAATACCAGAAGTACACAACAGGGACGATGTTTCCTCTTGTTGGAGAATCTAGAACTAGGGGGCACAGTTTAAAAATAAGGGATCATTCATTTAAGATCGAGATCAGGAGAACCTTTTTCTCTTAGAGAATGCTGAGCCTCCGGACCTCTCTTCCTCAAAATTCAGTGCAAGCAGAGTCTATGAATATTTTTAAGGCAGAGCTCAATAGATTTTTGATTAACAAGGGAGTGAAAGGTTATCGGGGGTAGGCAGGAATGTGGGCTTGAAGTTACAGTCAGATCAGCCATGTTCTTATTGGATAGCAGAACAGGCTAAAGGGGCCAAGTGGTCTACACCTGCTCCTAATTCGTATGCTTGTGTAACAATACAGACAGCGAAGCAGTCAAGGGAGAGTTTCCTGAGCAGTTCTACCAATTGGCTGCATATCTTTGATGGCAAAGCAGGGAGAACCCCATTTGCCCATCGATCTGGTCTTTGCCTAAACTTCCATTTGGCCAGTTAGAACAATCATAAAGATAACCCAGCAAGTGTCTTTGTTCTGGAGTACCAAGAGTAATGTTCTTGTCGGAGGCCTGATTTATATTACAAGAACACTTGTAGCTAAAGCTACAAATGATTTATTAAGATTAACTGTGGGTCAAATATATACAAAACAACAAATGAATAATAGTATGAACATGCACAAGCAACCTCTCTCCCAGCTCCCTAGTCAGTCTAAGGTCACCTGACTCTAACATTCACTTATATACTAATGAGACTCCTAGTGGTCAGCCGGTGAATTACAACACATCCATGATATCACCACAGCAGATTTTCCAAAAAGGATGATGGCCACAATTTCCCCACATCTCAGATTTGTAGACACCCTTATGTGACTCTGAACATGCCCATTATTCCAACGCAATGAAGGAACACAACTTAGCAAACATAGCGGCAAGATTTTCTGTGACTGCCACCTGTTAACAATGTGTTGTTAATACAGCAGGAACATTTATCTTGTTATATTTATAATAACAATCAGATCAAAAATTCCCATGACATATCCTATATTACCATGTCAGTGATGAGAGGAAACCTTCCCTCCTTTTTAATGTGAGGACATTACGGAAAATTCAAAATAAACTGTGAAGAAGCAACTAGTCAGACCAGATTAATTTTCTGTTTCAGTTCATTACTGCATATTGCAGCCAGCTGTGAAGGACCTATGCTCGCTGGTCACCCCGTTTACAGCTGTCACAGATGCTTTGCCAGCTCTTGAGGTGCAAGTTACGGTTACCAGAGATCCTTTTAGCATGTCGTCCTCTACAGGGTATCTGTGGCAAATATAAACAGGGTAAGCAACTGCAGCTTGCTTCAACCAATCAGATTTAAGCATCCTTACTCAGATGTGCAAAGCTTGAACCAGGAAGTGTAACTTAGAATATTTAATTCAATGTATAATCATGTAAAAAAGAACAAAATTAGAGAAATAAACTAAGAGAGAGATAGAAGAGCCAACAAGAAAAAAAGTGTAACTATTTTTTAAAATCTCCAACAATACTTACTTTCTAAAGGAATGAAACTCCACACTTTTAAAATTACATTTTCAAGGCTAGGGAGGTTTGATACCAATTAAAACTTATCACAAAGTTTGAAAGTCACTTTTAACTATATGTAAATTATAATCCAATCTACTCCATAATATTGGTGAGTGCAGACTGGCTCCCTATTGTCACTGTCACAAAATCTGAGCCATTCAATGTACTTAGATGAGCACTCTGCATCAGGCATTACCTTTTGATAGGGGAGCTGGTCTGATGTTATTCATGAAGGCTCAACTTTACCCTCGCCTGAGGTGTGGTAATCCACAAGTTAAATCACCACCAGTCAGGACTCCCCTCAAAAGGGACAGTGCGCTCAGTTTACCTGGGACTATGGTGACTTAAATTAATTTCACATTGTGATGGCGAAGCCTCTCTCTGCAATTGGAATGAATAAGGAATCAAGCCCTTCAAACTCACCAACCAGATTTTTCTGTCACAAATAAGTACTCAGCATTGCAAAATTTGATGATTCACCGTAATTGTATCTATTTGAAATGGTTAATCTTTTGACCTCTAAGCTGGTGCACCTTTGCAGTCAGGTGCACATTTGCAAACCAGGGGGAGTCAGCAAGGTTGAATTACATTTTTTAAAAGATGAGATTTAAACAGATTAAATAAATCCAAGATTTACTAAGTGGATTCCAAATGTAATTTTAATTAGCAATTTATGAACATTTACTCTTGTTTAGCTGTGCAAGAATGATCAGGACAACATATTGACAGAAAACACAGCAATGGTGGTTACCATCTTTTATCTAAGATCAGATTTCAGCTTCCGCTGAAAACTGAGTCCTGTCTTTATTGTTATGTTAAATGGTAAAGTGTTAATGTGTCAGCAGTTTTGGAGGAAATATTTGTTTTGTGTGCAAAATGTAAAATACAAACGCAAAGTTGGAAGATTTAATCCTTCCAAAGAAACTTATATTTGTTTCTATAGCAAGTCATGAAATGACTAGACTTTGGTTACAAGTCACTTTGAATAACAGCTTGTAAGTGTTTAAAGACTAAGCTCCAGTTCCATCTATTATGATCCTGGATCAGGTACTAACAATTACTGATCAATAGAGTGACACAATAACCCTTAACTGCTATCTTTACTCCCACTCAAACAACAAAACCATCTCAGGTTACAATCCACTTTTAAATACAGTCAGCCGACTCAGGAATACTTGTTTCAAAGAGATGTCTTGGACCCTCCACTTTGAGAAAGAGAAATCTTTTGAGACTGCTTGAAAGAAAGAGACCTGGCACCCTGTCAGAATAATGCAGAATCTCTGGCTATTATCTTCTGAAACCTTCTCAGCTCCCCTTCCAGCCAAGAACTAACTCTGAAAACCTCGACACCTGACTGCTTCAACCCCTAGCTCCTCCCATTAACTACATCATCTCACTGAACTAAACAAAATGGGGTGAATTCACCACGGGCGGGATTCTCCCTTCCGCCGGCAGTGCCCGCAGGTTTCTCGGTGGCATGGGGTGGCCACAGTGGGAAATTCCATTGCACGGCAGTGGGAACGGAGACTCTCGTTGTCGGCGACAGTCCACCGCTGAGGAACATGCGGCTAGGGAGGCAGATAATTCACCCCAATGTCTCTAATGCATGAGCTGTAATGGCGCAATCAAGATTGCTTTTTACCCACACTTGGTGCTAAAAATGAGCCCCCACATAAAGCTTGCCATGCCCGAGTCCCCAGATGTCTAATTCAGCCGACTCAGGGCTCAGCTGTTCACAGCTAACAAAGGAGAGCATTTAAACAGTGCCTCAGCACTCACTCCCAGTTAAACCAGGAAAATGGAAGCACAGAGACCTTCTCCTCACTTTGGGGAGGCCGACCCAGCCAGGCTTCTGGATGACATGGAAGAGAGGGGAAATTACTTTTACCCCCGAGGATGTAGGAGAATCAGCAGCACGGTGGCAAATGCCACCTGGAAGGCAGTGGCAGCATCAGTGAGTGCGGGCAGCATGACCAGGAGGGCTGAAGACAATGTGGGAAGAAGATGAATGACCACCACTCTCCTCCTGGCATCAGTTCTGCCTGCCACCCTTAAATTCCAAACCCACCCCCTTCCAATCAACTGGCTGACATCTCACGCTGTCCCAACATCCGACCTCCAAGCTTGTTCCTCAGAACCCCCTTGCACTCACCATCACAGCCCTTTAGCTGTGCAAGAATGATCAGGACAACATATTGACAGAAAGCACAGCAATGGTGGTTTCCATCTTTTATCTAAGATCAGATTTCAGCTTCCGCTGAAAATTGAGTCCTGTCTTTATTGTTATGTTAAATGGTAAAGTGTAAATGTGTCAGCAATTTTGCAGGTCTAGGCATGGTGTGCATACATGCCATCTGCCATAGACCTCCTGACCTATCAAGTGTGCAGCTCATAATGTCCTCTCATTGTCCCCGCAGGAGAAGATAGCCCATAATAACAGGGAAAAGGAGAAGATGGGGGTGGAATTCAGAGTTGCAAGTCCTCAGCCCCTGTGAGGAATGTTGTTCCTTGCAAGCTTTCCCTAAGCTCTTCTTATGGATCTCTGTCAGGTTCTCCCACCAAGTATTTGGGTTCTCTCGGAGTGACTAGGCCACTTATAGGTCGAATCCCATCAGAGTCACCAGTAATTGTTGCTCTCTTTATTTGGTTCTAAATAGGTCAATATGGTCGCTTTCCTTAATCCTAGTTACGTTTGCTTTAGAGTCGCCATGTATCTTTCGATACCGCCACAAGGCTCAAACCCGAATACTGATCAAAGAACCGATACACCAGTTAGTAGTTCTAAGTCAATACTATTTATTTACACACACACAGTAATATCTACTCATGCACAAAATAGTACAGACTAAACTATCTCTAATGCTAAAGCCTATACTTAGCTTCGGGTGCCCACTCAGTCAGAGGAACAATGGCCGTTGTTCAGATCTGAGGCTGCTGGGGTCGAAGTGGTAAAGGAGAACAGCTAAGGTCGTCCATCTGATAGCGAGCGTTGACCTTCGACTTACTTGCTTCTAGTGTAGCTGGTGGACGGGTCTCTCCGCTTTGAGAGCCAAGTCCAAGAGAGCGATTCTCTCCTGGGACCTTCTTCTTATACCTGAAAGGGCTTTGCGCTCTTTTGAGCAGGTCTTGAACTTGGCCCCAATCAATTGGGCTGTATCTTGATCACTCGTATTGATCTTGACCAATAAAGGGGTGGGTGCCCTGATGGCTGGACGTGTCCTATGTGGCCGTTGGCCTGGCTTTGTTTGCGCTTTCGGTTTGGGGAACTGGCACCGCGAGGTCTGGAGCTAGATCGGTTACTTGAGTACTGATGTGTTAGGCAGGTTGGGTCGACGTGAACTGCACTTGATGCAGTGTAGCGAGAGACAGACCTCTAACACTGGAGAAGATCCAACACGATATACATGTTCAGCTATGTGTTGACACTATACTGAATTGACTGGAGACCTAGTACTAGCCTGACCAGACTTACTAGCTACCACATGGTGTTTGCACTGGCTCGCTCATGGATTCTGACTGTCTCAGTGGCTGGGTCCAGAGAGAACGGGAAACCTACTGCCCTCTGGCTTTATAGTGGTAGTGTCCTGTCTGGTGATTGGCTGCTCTGTGCTGTGTGCTTACTGGTCACCCTGTGTGTCAATCACTGCCTGTCTGCACTCCATTATATGCATAGGTGTATATCATGACAAGTACCTTTCCTTTCATCCCGAAGATGGGCCATCAATATGCTTTAATAGACCTACAGTTTCAGTCTCGCCTGGGAGCTGCGGTCCCAATACACGTACAGACTCTGTGCCTGCTTGCTTTCTTAGCATTATCCGTAGTTCTCTGCAGTCTTTGCAAACATCCATTTTGTATTCTGGATGGCCATCCCAGATGGCTACAGGAAAGGGCCCTGAGATTGTAGGGTTGGCTGGGGAGTGAGCAGTGACCAGCAGTGAGGTTGGCCTGTGCCAGAGAAGTGAGGATCCACTGCACTTTCATCCAGATGACCTGTCACAATTGAGTTGTTGATGTCCCACACAAATATCGTTCCTGTTCACTGACCACATATCCGTTGCCTTGCAGGATCACCATCTCATGAGGCCGGATCATCAGGAGTTGTGACTCACCCCCGCCACCAAAGAGACCACCTCGGAGGAGAGCTCTGAGGAGAACATTGACAATGCGCTATAGGTTTTACCTGCACCGTCCACCATCACAGAGACACGCACCTCGGTCGGCAAGATTAGCAGATAGGCTTCTGGGTCGCCATCTGGTGAGCACCACTCGTGCATGAGGACACGGTTTACATCAGAGCACCCCGGGGCCTCTCCCCGTTTAAATAATAAGTTGCCTTCCCATTTTTTCGACCAAAATGCATGACCTCACAATTATCCACATGGTCACTTGATGTTTCTGAATACTACATTTTCCTGATTTATGTACCAGGACATCCAACTCCCTCTATATCTCAGAGTTCAGCAATCTCTCTCCATTTAAATAATATGCTGTTTTTTTTATTCTTCCTGCCAAACTGGAGAAGTTCACGTTTTCCCAGATTATACACCATCGGCCAAATTTTGCCTACTCACTTAACATATCTTTTTGTAGCGTCTTCATGTCCTCTTCACAGCTCACTTTTTGGGTGTTCTGCAATATGTGCTTGAACATCTGCCATTGCATTTCTACTGACCTATCCCTTAACCTAATTCACCAGTTCATTTTAGCTAGCTCTGTCCTCATGCCCTCATCATCACCCTTAAGTTTAAAACACTAATCTTAGATCCACTTCTCTCTCCTTCAAACTGAATGTGAAATTCAATCACATTATGCTCACTGCTACCTGTTTCATTAGCATATCTGCTAGAACATGCTGCTCTAAGAAACTGTCCCGAAAACAATCTATGAACTCATCATCCTGGCTATATTTTCCAATATGTTTTGTCCAATATATGTCTGGATGAAAATCATCCATACCTTTCTTGCAAGCCCCCAGTATTTCTCATGCATACCGCATCCTCCAGTGTAGTTATAGTCTATAAACTATTCCCACAAGTTACTTTTTACCTTTACTATTTCCGTAAAACCATAGGACGTAGGAGCAGATATAAGCCATGTGACCCATCAAGTTTGCTCTGAAATTCAATGAGATCATGACTGATATGATGTGATAATCCTCTACTTCACTTTCTTGCCTTATCCCCATAATCCCTGATTTTGTTACTGATTAAATGTCTGTCTATCCCAGCTTTGAACATACTTAACAAACCAACCACTACAGCTCTCTGCGATAAAGAATTGCACAGATTTACTCCCCTCTGAGAGAAGAAATTCCTCCTCATTTCTGTCTTAAATGGGCGACACCTTACTCTGAAATTATGCCCTCTGGTCCTAGACTTTCCCACAGGGGGAAATCACCTCTCGGTATCTACCCTGTCAAGCCTCCTGAAAATCCTATATGTCTCAATAAGGTCGCCTCTCATTCTTCTAAACCCCAATGAGTATAAACCCAGCCTACGCATAAGAAAATCTCTCCTACCCGGGAGCAACCTAGTGAACCTTCAATGGATGGCCTGCAATACCCGTGTATCTTTCTTTAGATAAGGGGACCAAACACAGTATTCCAGGTGTGGTATAACTAGTGCCCTGTATAGTTTTAGCAAGATTTTCCGATTTTTATACTCAATTCCCTTTGAAATAAAGGTCAACATTTCATTTGTCTTCCCTATTATCTGCTGAACGTGTCTGCTAGCTTTTTGTGATTTATGCACATGGATCCACAAATCCCACCGTGCTGCAACTTTCTGAAGTCCTTCTCCATTTAAATACTATTCAGCTCTATTATTCTTCCTGCCAAACTGCATAACTTCACATTTTCCTACCTTCCACCTGCCAGGTTTTTGCCCACTCACTGAACCTGTCTATATCCCTTGTAGTGAATGTATAATTGTTATCTATTATATTTTATATCTGTTACAGTGATGTTTTTAAAAGCCTGAGTTAAGGTATATATTTGTTGCAGTAATATTATTAAAGAACCTAGTTTAAGATGTCCAGATGGTGGGCAGGATTATCCATTTGAGAGGGGGCGGGATTCTCCACCCCACCTCTCCCGTTTTCTGATCCGGCCAATGGGATTTCCATTGTGGGCACCCCCACGGTGTCGGGAAATCCGCAAGCGTGAGTGCGCTGCCGGCGGAACAGAGGATCCTGCCGACGGAGAATCCGGCCCTTGTTCCTCCGCCAGAGCTAAATTGCACCTGATTTGCACTCCCGCTGGGAACACATATCAGGAAGCGATTCCAAATCCTCAGTACAAATTCCAGATTTTTGCATGGCGAGGATTGCAAGGGATTCCTGCCATTTTGAGCAGGCTGCCCCATATCTAGGTCCCCCCAACTGGGTCCCCATTCCCCCCACAAAGCTATTCAGCTCCCCGCCCCACCCAACCTCCCAGCAGCACGATTCAGCCTCCCTCCGCCCCCAGGATTTTCTGGGTCACCTGACCCCCCCCCCCCCTCCCCTCTGTCCCCACTACCAGAGCCCCACTAAATAAAGTGACCCCGGAAGAGAGACCTTGTCAAAAAGCTAGAGAACAATTCAGACAGAGGCAGTGAAAACAATCACTGCTTTAACACTCAGTTGAGCAATACACCTGCGATCCAAGCAAAGGAGGCACCAGTTGTCAATTCCTGGAAGGGGAAAACCAGTCAATTGGGTTTAAGCCCCCTCAGATCTTTGATCTGCACGCCATTTGTTCATTTCGCTTTATATTGATTTTAGTAGGCACCTGAACCACTTTAAACAGACCTTGGCCGCTAACATCTAGAAGGACAAGGGCAGCAGATACTTGAGAACTCCACCACCTAGAGGTTCCCCTCCAAGTTACTCACCACCCTAACTTGAAAATATATTGCCGTTCCTTCACTGTTGCTGGGACAAAATCCTGTAACTCCGTCCCTAACAGTACTGTGGGTATACCTACACCTCAGGTACTGTAGAAGTTCAAGAAGGCATCTCACCACCACCTTATGAAGGGTAATACGGGCAATAAATGCTGGCCTAACCAGCGACGCCCACATTCCGAGAATTTATTTCTCAAAACTGCTGTTAGTTTTACAGCTGACCACTTCAAAGTCACTCAACTGTGAAGGGAGATGAATAGAAAGCACTTAACTCTGTTTGAAGTGGCCCAGGAACAGTCAATCAAAGCTTAATATTTATAAACATTGTGTTTAATTTCACAGCTGACCACTTCACAGTTACTCAGTGTGAAATGAGATGAATAGAACAATGCTGACCGCTGAGTGTATGTGGAAGCTGTCAATCACAGCCTAGTAAAATCTTTAGCTTCTTCTGGGGGATTCCTGATAAAGGTCTCTCTTCTGGGGGGCTTCCTGAAAAGGCGCTCTCTTCTGGGAGGGTCTCTTTATTTACCAGGTCTTTGCAGTGGGTATCTTGTTTTCGAAGGTCATGGGGGGTCTCCTTATTTGCGGGACTTTTGGGAGGTCTCTTTATTTAGGGGGTCTTTCTGAGGTTTCCCTATTTAGGGGTCTCTGGGGGTCTCTTTATTTACAGGGTTTCTGGTGGGAGTGGGATGGGCAGGTCTTAGATTGTTGGGGGGATGGGTAGCATCCCACAGGTCTACCGTATCAAATACATGCTTGTCAGATCCAGCACCAGTTCTCGCCCACATTCTTCCTGACCCAGAGGAGCGGAGAATCACGAGGGCCCAGGGAATATAGTGTCGGGCCCATTAGCAGGATAAAAATAAGTCTTAATCCTCCCATTCACGCATTGCGCACAGCTCAATCCCAACACCGGGGGGGGGGGGAGCCAGAAATGTATCACCCGTTTTCTCCCTGACGCTGGTTTCTCAACAGCATCAATAACTCTGCTACCAGTGATGCAAGGCAGAGAATTCAGGTCTGTGTGTCTGCTAAAGCTGTAATTAAGAAGTCATAATAGGTGAGGTCATGATTGTTTCTAACCATTTACTTATTTGTACATTGAGGGTGAATGGGATATTGTTATGATTACTGGAGGTTCCTCGGAGAGTAGATAATTTATGGGGGATGTTATTTAGCCCTAGCTAAACAGGTCATGTGATGTCTTAGTGGGTACAGATGATGTAATGAATGGGAAGAGTCAGATCTGCCTGTAGATGAGCAATGTGCCAGAGGATTTGGAGTCTCACAAGTTGGGAAGATTTTAAGTTGAACAGGTGGTTTGTCAAATGCTGCCAGGCTGAGCAGGATTGTGCTGGTTCTGCTCCTAAAAAGGTCTCTCACCAAAATTCTCGACACAATAAAGCAAATAATCTGTTTGTTAACTCTATTTATAAATGGCATTTGAACTGTATTGGGTTACTTAACTCAAGTTAGTAACAGGTAAAGTAACGGGCGTAGATAGTAAGTTTAAGTTTTCCCTTGTGTATAATAACTGTTTAACTGATAATTCCAGAGCTTTTTTTATGTTAATGATGTGTTCAAATTAATCTTTGTTTCATCATAAATGATACCTTTTGGTCAGAGTCATTATTCCTGGGGTGAAGTATCCTTTCCTCAGAGTTTTTAAAGTAAAAAAAAAATCTTTAGGGTTCTTGTTCAGTATCCTAACAAATGTTAGGGTCTGGTCCAGGATCTTTCCGCCCTCTGGAGACACTTTGGGGTAGATTTTCCAATACCACCCATCACAGGTATGGTCAAGGGTGGGATGGAAAATTTGATTCACCGTTTAAAGGTCTGTTGACCTCGGGCATGCATTTTCAGGCTGAGCGCAACTCGAAAATCTCGCCTTTTTTGTCATTCTCACCACTCACTTTCCCACTCATTTTTGTGTCATCTGCAAACTTGGCAAGAGTGCATTCACTTCCCTCATTTGAGTAATTGATATTTATTGTAAATAATTGTAGCCCCAACACTGATCCCTGTGGCACTCCTCTAGTTACAGGTTACCATCCTGAAAATTCCCCTCTTATCCCAACTCTCTGTCTTCTATTAGTTAGCCAATCCTCTATCCATGCTAATATAGTAATCCTACCCAATTCATATTTTACAATTAAGGGGCAATTTAGTGTGGCCAATTCACCTATCCTGCACATCTTTGGGGTGTGGGGGCAAAACCCATGCAAACACGGGGAGAATGTGCAAACACCACTCGGACAGTGACCCAGGGCCAGGATCGAACCTGGGACCGTGGTGCTGTGAGGCAGCAGTGCTAACCACTGCGCCACTGTGCTGCCTAACATCAAGGACTCTTATCTTGTTAAGTAGCCTTTTGTGCAGTACTTCTTCAAACACTTTTTGGAAATCCTAATATATTACATCTACTGGTTCACCTTTATCTATCCTGCTCATTACCTCCTCAGGAAATTCCAATAACTATGTTAGGCATAATTTCCCCTTCATGAAGCCATGCTGACTCAGCTTGATCATATTATGTATTTCTAAATGCTTTGCTGTTACATTCTTTATAATGGACCCTAGCATTTCCCCAATAACAGATACTGAGCTAACTGGTCTATAGTTACCTGTTTCTCATCCCTTGGCTGTTTTGCTCCCAGCCCTCCTGCAGACCCAGCTGTCACTGTGGGTCAGCTGAGTAAATTTCAGCCATTGGGGCACCTGAGATGTACCCTGCCAATATCTTCAGCACAAGAGGACTTTACAACATTAATCCCTGGGTGGAAATAATGAGGAGCAAAATCCAGCTGATTAAAATTAAAATTTCCTTTAATTGGTGTAATGTGGGTATTATCCAGTCAGTCATCACAGCAAAATTTATGCTAAAAGGAAGATGAAAACTTACACCTACTGAATTTGCCGAAACCAAGCACAACCCACTCGCTCCTCTTTTTTTAATGTCTATCCTCTAAATGCTTCTAAAGTTGATTTGCAAGGTCACTGTTTCCATCATCCCCCTTGTTTCAGTTTTCCACTATTACAGCAATGAAATGGATAAAAGCAAACTTCTGGTGTGTATTTTTCCAGCTACCTAAATTTCATTTTATGCAAATAAATACTTTCCAGCACAGGCGTATGTCAAACCACAGACGTATAGACAGTTTACCCGATAACTTTAATACTTAGACGTTCCCTTTTCTGATGTGCAGCTGCAGGTAGGAGGGTAATACCATAATTTACCCCATCCCATGTTTCACTCAGCGTAACACCCTGCACTCTCATCACATTCAGACAGCGTAGAAGAGGCAAAATCATTTTTTTTTTAAATGAGGAGAATGAGATATTGAATTGGTTTACTGAGCTACGCTACCACTTGCTATGAGATACAAGGCGATTTCAACCTTGGATTCAAAGAACGATGAGTGAAGATTCCAGTTCAACTGAGTTTCATATAAATGTTAACCTATCTTTGTTGTCTGGATGGTGATTCAGTTGCTGCGTATTTTCAGTATTACCTGGTTCCATTGTAATTAAGTTTGTATTTTATTATTGCCTTATACTGAAAAAAGAAATAAATAGAATATGCTGTCTCGCCAGAATAAGAATAGCAGCAAATGAAAAGAAAAGTGTCTGTGGTAATTGGTCTAGTGCAAAGAATGGCAGTATAATGGGCCAGGGTGCTGATTCCACTAGCAACTCCCTTGACCGAATCAGCTTTTTCTACAGCTGGGAAGTGAACCTGAGACTTCTACTGTGGCTTAATACTTCAGTATATCGAGCTTCATATTAGGCCAGATCCTTCTATTTCCTGCTTAGTCACTGGGTGAGTCAAATATTATTACATTAAGAGGCTATTAACTTGAGAAATCCGAAAGATAAAGCATCTCTGACATGCCAGAATTCAGTAAATGTCAGTCTGTGGCACCCTCAAGCTAGTTCCTTTAATATTTTCAAGTTTATTAATGTATTCAAAATATTTCTGTAGCCTTTCATTTATTAATATTCACCTACTACACATTAATCCACAAAATGGAAAGTTTTAAATAGCTTTATATCTGATTAAAGTACAGCCATGGGACTCCTCCTCCCAAGTACGTAACAAACCTTAGAGAAGTGGAAGCATTGAGCATTTCAGAAAGTAGCGTGAATGGGAAGCTCTCAACCTATTGATATAAATCAAATGCTTCCCAGCATCTGGAAAAGGAGCAGAGCCAGGACCGTAAGGTCGCAAAAGTGGCTTCTAAATAACTGTTACTTTGGCATTCTTGATAATGGGCACGATTCTCCGCTCCCCACGCCGGGTGGGAGAATCGCGGGAGGGCCGGGCGAATCACGACACGCCGCCCTGGCACCCCCCGCGCTTCTCTCACCCGACGCTCGGAGAATCGCCGCTCGCCGATTTTCACGGCGACTGGCGATTCTCCGGCCTGGATGGGTCGAGCGGCCTGACGTTCCCGAACTGTTCACGGTGGCGGCAACTACACCTGGTCGCTGCCGGCATGAACATAGTGCAAAAGGTAAATTTGGGGCCTGTGGGGGGCAGAGAGGGGATTGAGCACCACGGCCATGCTCGGGAGGGGACTGGCCCACGATCGGTGCCCATCGATCGTCGGGCCTGCGTCTCCAAGAAACGCACTCTTTCCCCTCCGCCGCCCCGCAATATCAAGCCACCACGTCTTGCGGGGCAGCGGAGGGGAAGCCGGCCAACCAGCGCATGCGCGGCTGACATCACTTAGGCGCCGCCGTCGCGTCATTCTCGGCGCGCCGCTTTGACGCAAGCGTCAATGCCCGACGGCCGAGTTTCTCACAACAGGCCGCTCCTAGCCCCCTGGGCCTCCCAAGCCATCGTGAAACTCGGCCGAGTTCATGACGGCCTTCCCAATGCCGCACGGGAGCGGAGAATCGCGCCCAATGTTCTGAAACTACCCAAATTGTGATCAAAGTACCCAATTCTGGGTTGCCAGTTTGTTTTGAGTTAGCTGATCTCTGCTGCAGTGCTTGAGGGCAGCACGATAGCACATTGGTTAGCACAGTTGCTTCACAGCTTCTGGTTCAATTCCCGGCCTGGGTCACTGTCAGTGTGGAGTCTGCATATTCTCCCTGTTCTCCCCGAAGCAGACTTCAGGCCCGATGGACACCAGGCTGGCACGTATTTTGCTTTCGTACAGGACCGCGTCACACGCAGTAACTGTGGTGACCCTTGCTGAGATACTCATGGGTCATTGGCTTTGTACCCAACTCAGTCTGAATTCTCCCGGATATTGGTGTGATGGTGTGGCGTCACTAGGAATTGAAAGGGCATTTCCTGGTACAACATCGATCTCTCTAACGCTTTGAACCTGACGACACGGTGTTCGTTCATAACTTCAACAACGGTGGTCGCTGGCTCACTGGAATTGTTGTCCGTCAAACGGGGCCAGTCTCTTACCAAGTTTGGGTCTGGGGGCAGCTAATGAGATGGCATTTGGATCATATTTGCTCACAAAGGTTGGTCCCTCATGAAGAAACCTGTTCTGGATCCTCCAAGCCCATTGCCGAACCAGCCTACTGTGAAGCCTCCAGTCTATGTCGACGCCGACATGCCCGACATTGTATCCTCAGATTCAGAAATGGAGATGGAGACGTCTAGGTCTCAGATGCCGATTCAACAGTTCAGCCGCCTCCTGCCGATAATCCACCGCAGCAATCCTGCTGCCGATGACATTTTCCTACAAGGTATACACCAACTTATCTGGCGCATCAGGTACTCGACAATTTAGGAGAAAGGAAGCGAGTCCAAGTTCTCCGTCTGCTCCTCCTTCTCCTCATTAGTCATCAAGGGGTCTTCCGAGAAATATTTCATGATATTTCCAACATCTTCTATTTTTAACAAAGGCCTTGAAATTTGTTTGCTACATTTATGAACTTAATGGAAAATTCATTTTCTTTAAATCCCTATGGTGCAGAAGCAAACCATTCAGTCCATCAAGTCTGCACGACCCTCTGAAAGAGCATCCTACCTCGATCCTATCCCCATAACCCCACCTAATCTTTTTGGATGCTAAATTGCATGGCCAATCCATCTAACCTGCAAATCTTTGGACTGTGGGAGGAAACCCGGACGAAACCCACACAGACGCCGGGAGAACACGCTAACTCCACACTGACAGTCACCCAAGGCCGGAATTGAAACCGGGTCCCTGGCGCTGTGAGGCAGCAGTGCTAAGCACCGTGCCACCTTGCCACAGTAGACAAACAGCAGACAGGAAATAAACAGCAGACAAACGTGTTTCATACAAATTCATAACCTTCATATGATAGATTTGCAGCGTGGAATGTTAGTCCAAATGTCTTGATGTTTTTCTCTTGTCAATAACTGAAAATAAGATATAACGTGGACATAAGAAAAAAAAAAAGGCATTGTAAATGTTTGCATGTCTGAATGAACGGATGGTGGTATGGCCTTCAACGTGGCAGGAGTCGAATTTTGGTTAGATCATAGTGGAGGAAAAATATCACAAGCAATTAGTTATAACCACGCAGTGTATTTAGTCAATAGTCTACATGAAATGACCACATTCTTTGGTTTTGAATATATCTGTGAATAAAAGCTGCTATCGGTTTAACTTGATGCAGAAAACTAGATGAGTGCCATCATCGTGTATCTGACTGACCAGATTCACACCCGCAGGTCCTATAGTTTCGCATTCACTTTACGGGCACCACACCTCGTATGCATTGCATGTGACGAAAAGTATTTTGTAACAAGGGTACAGTGTAGGGTCTAATTTGAAAGCCATAGAACATAGAACATAGAACAGTACAGTACAGCCCTCGATGTTGTGCCGAGCAATGATCACCCTACTTAAACCCACGTAACCTGTATACCCGTAACCCAACAATCCCCCCATTAACCTTACACTACGCGCAATTTAGCATGGCCAATCCACCTAACCCGCACATCTTTGGACTGTGGGAGGAAACCGGAGCACCCGGAGGAAATCCACGCACACAGGGGGAGGACGTGCAGACTCCACACAGACAGTGACCCAGCCGGGAATCGAACCTGGGACCCTGGCGCTGTGAAGCATTGATGCTAACCACCATGCTACCGTGAGGCCCCTAACCAACTTCATGTCGGGAGCTACAACAAATATTCCTGCATTGATGATCTGAACTGGAATGCAGGGAACACAATATACACATTTTCAGACAACACAGAAACTCATCCAAGGCCACTCAGTAGGGAAAGTGGCTTAATGTGAAGGCCATGGCAAGTGGGAGGACGAGCTAATAACATTGGTAAAACGTACGTGGTGGTCTAAATGTTACAAATAGAGGACGAAAGCAGAGACCTTTCACGGGAGTTTCTGGCCATTCATGCTGGTAGAATGTTATGGTTCCACCGACGGCATACCCACGCCACAGGTTTCATGGCAGAGGGTTACATTCAATGGAAAATCCCCATTGACAATGGTGGGACTAGAATGGTGGGACCACTGGCCAAATTCCCTCCACTGCTGCAGAACATGGTGCGGAAGGGGAGGAAAATCCCACCCAGTGATAAATCTATACAGAAAATTAGTTATATTGCTGCTGTGACCAGTCTTTGGTAGCCCTACTTTTCAAAGGGTTTAGAGCGCTTTGCACCCAGTGCAGATGTGGGTGCGCCGGGTGAATAGTGGGAGAGGGAAAAATCGAAATTCGTGCCGGGCATGAACCATTTTGCGTTTCATCCGAGTACCGGATCACGGCAAAAATGGTAAGAAGCTCATTAGGCCTAATTTGCATTCATTGTGATCTCAATGAGATTGAAGTCGAATGCAGTGACCTCCCAGGTGAGGAGTCACATGGGTGTTGTTTACTACTCCCTTACAAAAACGTGAAGCTGGTGAAATGGCTACCGAGGGGCAGTGAGGAGGTGAGTAACCCTTTCCGTTTACCGGCATGCAAACTAAGGGCACTGGGACTACTGCCCCAGTCCTCGAAAAGAGTGAGGGGCAATTGATTGAGGGGGGCAGGACTGTTCGGAGAGCTGAAGGGTTCCAGATCGTGAATTGCCCCTGGGCCGGGAGGGGTGGAGGGGTGCGGGTGTGGGGGGGGGGGGGGGAGACCCATAGCAGGGGCAGCCACAGCCTGTCTATCCTGCCTAACTCTCCCAGGACACAGCCATGTTGCAGCTTTTCTCATGAAAGTCAATTTCACCTCCTTTAACTGTGAGAAGCCTCCAGCTTCACAGTTGAAGGCTATTTCAAATGTAAGTACCCTTGTTAGCTCTGAGAGCACTTCGTGTTCCTGAACTCTCAAGTGCCTCCTTGAAGGCACAAGTGCCATTTCTCAGAGGATGATTGGTGCACTGGATGTCCTGCAACCTTTGATGCCTGAGCAGTGTGCCTGTACTCGAGGAGCCATGGAGGCAGTTGCCAACAATCAAACAGTAAAGAGCAGGGCTTCACCACCGAGGACCCTCTCGTAGCCAAAGGGTAAGTGTCTGGATGAGCGGAGGGCAGCTGAGCACATCCTCCCTAATGATGCCAGCAGAGTTCTGGGGTCTAGGCAATCCTGATCTGGCTGGGGGTGAGTGTGCAGCATGAGGTTTGCCCGCAGAACTGGTTCTCTGGATAGCACTCGGAGAAGGCAGGATAGTCATGGTAAGGGTGCGGGAGGCCTGGGGGATTTGAGGGTCCCGGGATGGAGCCTTAATTGAATTTCCATCTCGCTCCTTATCCAATTCCTCCAAGATACAACAATGTTTGCTGGTGTAGATTCCACGGAGGCTGCGCTCGCTGTACTTGTGGCAGCCGAGGCAGGCAGATGCTGGAGAAGGCAGAAACGCACATACAGGCTGGAAGTGACACAACAGTGCAGGGGGTCGCCTCTTCCCCTGAAGAACCGGCCACCCATCAGGCTGAGGAGTGGGTAGAAGGGGAGGCGAGCAATGGTCCAAGGTATACAGACAACTTTGTTCCTTCCATGAGCTGATAGACACCATATGCTGCAAAAGAATGCATTTCAATGGAGCGACAATGCAGCACCTGTGCCACATCCTCAAAGGCATGGCACCCAGTGGAGGAGGAGGACACCACTCCCGCTGTCCGTGAAGGTCACTGCACCCCAAAACTTCTATGCCACAAGGCCATTCCAGGGCTCGATCTGGGACCCGTGTGGCATCTCGCACTCATCAGCCCATAGGTGCATCTGGGAGGTGGCAGATGCTATGTATGCCCGGGCATCAGATTATGTCACCTTCCTGCTGGACCAAGCCCATCAAGATGCCCGGACTCCAGATTTTGCCACCGTCGCAGGGACATCCTAGGCTCAGGGAGCAATCGATGACACTCATGTGGCCCTGCGATCACCGTGAACCAGGGAGTGCCCTATTTTAACAGGAAGTGGTTCCACTCCCTAATGTTCAGATTGTGTGCGACCACCACTTCAGAATCATAACGTGTGTGCCCATTACCCAAGGAGCACGCATGACAGCTACATCCTGGGGCATGCGGAGATACACCGTGTCTTCGAGGACCATTCCAGGATGACAGGTTGAGATCAAGGTGGAGACCCACTACCATGAGGCGCACGTTGCCACCCGTATTGTCACTGAGTGGTGTGTGGTGCAGCCGAAACCACGGTTCCTTGGTTGGACCTCTCTGGCGGTGCCCTGCAGTATACACCCCAGAGGGTCACCCGCTTTGTGGTGGTATGCTATGGCCTCTCCAATCTGGTACAGCAGCAGAGCAACATGCTGGAGAAGGAGGAGGAGTTGGAGGGACATGCAGCTTCGGAGGAGGACCACTAGGGGCTGAAGCACAAGCACAAGGAGGAGCCGGAGGTGGAGGACAGATTGAAGCAAAGGTCCGATATGCCAGGACGACCAGGGAGGCCCTCATCATCTCCAGATTCACATAGGACAAAGCCGTGTCCATCAGCTCAACAACCCCCTTCTTGTCCCCTGTTTTCTCCCCCTGACTTACCCTCCAATTCCATCCCCATTTCCCCCCAAATACCTCTTCCCTCATCACGACGCCCCCTCACCGACCGCCCTGTCTCCCCTCTAAAGCAGGAGAGTGATGCTCACTCACTGTGCAGGAAGCTCTGGCGCTCCTCAGGTCCTGATTAAGTCTGGCCCCTGTCGTTCTGCTGAAAGTGCGCTCACACCCATCCTCATGACGGAGATGATGAAGATTCAATGGGGGATTTGATATCAGGGTTTTGAGGGGTGGGTGGGGGTGTTGGGGAGGTGGAAGCTGGGGAGGGGGTGCTGAGGGGGGGATGCTGGGGGGAAGCTGGGGGGGTGTTTGGGGGGGGGAAGTTGGGGGGCGAGCGGAGGAACAGAGAGGTGGGATACAGGCAGCCCACTGTGAAAGATTAACGTGACAAAGTCCACATGTATCGGGCTTGAAATGTTTTAATGGCGAATATTTTAAGGTGACAGATTTCCATTTCCTCTAGCTATCGATAGTGATCTTACCAGTGCCTACTCGGTGCTTCTCACTCTGCTTCATCTTCCATGGTCTAGTACAACATCTAGGTGTGTCTCCAGGATGCACATCAGAGGTGGAGGCAGCCTGCTGCTTTCCGTGTGCCCTGTGGCCTTTGATGCATTTGCCAACTGTCCTCTGGAGGGCCTGGAGCCGGGGTCCCTGACCGACTTACCAGTTCACAGGCATCGCCGTGCCACCCTGTTCTGCCACCTGCCCTTGAAATGTGCCAGTGTCAGGTGGGGGGTAATCAGAAGAACTGGAGACGTCCATAGACTCCTTGGTGGCAGGCTCCCATTTGGGCTCCAGCCCTGAGAGTGCCAGTAGAACATTGGGTGACTCCATGGGATGGCAGAACAGCTAAAGTGAGCTCCAACATCTGCTGAGCCTTCTGGCTCTGCCAGTCCTGGATACTCCCATTTTCTGCACCATGATGTCAACGCACTCAGCAAATGCTTCTCTGTGGCTGGACCACAGGCTGGAGTGCCTCGGCAATGTCTGCCTGTCATCAATAGACACCTAGAACTGTATTTTATTTCGTCCCAGAATGAGTCCTGAGGTCTGCCCATGGTAAATAATGGGTGAATTTGCATGGAGAGTGTATGGGTAAAGGGTGGTGGGTTGGGGGTATGAGTCAGCACTAAGTTGGCATAGGTCTTTAAAAGATCCTTGGGAAAATGGGGTCATGCATTTTCATAGATGGGACGAGGGCAACAGAAGTGGGCAGTTGGGCATTGATTACCATGGAGGGTGTAAGGCACCAAAAGGAAAAGTGACGATATGAAGTGGCATTCGTTGGCATGGATGGGATATGGAGAGCGTGTGGAGGGTGCGAGGGTGTGAGGGCTAGAAGGCTTGTTATTGGTTTTATTGGTTTTTTACAGCTGGGACAAAGTGCCGGAGCACCAAGTCGGTCCTTTTAGCCAGCATGTTTCCACACATGGCAGCCCCTGTGGCTGCCTCTGCACTATTTTGCTGAGTCGGCACTGTTGTTTTATAGTCAGCTATTACAGCTAACTTGACCGCAGAAAAGTTCTGCAGACAACAAGGTATAAATAATCCATAATCTGATATTAGAGATGCCAATTGATGGATAAATATTGGATAAGATACTGGGAAAAATTCTCTGGTTCCCTTCAAACAGTACCTCCAGCAGTGAAGGATTCCCTTTGTCCTAAATTGAAATGTCAACCTGGCATATGTGTTCAAGTCTCAGAAGCCAAACATGAACGCTCAACCTACTACTTCAGAGCCACTGAGTCAAGCTGACAGTTCAGTCAAGGATCTTGTATTTTAACCCCTCCCTTTGGCAGGGATGCCACTTAAACCGTCCTTAAATAAGATTCCTGCCAGACAAACCCCTGTTGAGCTTGCAACTACAAGACTTTGAAAAACCAAATGTCAGTGCCTGCTCAAATCACCTAAATCAGTTAATAGGATATTTCCAGTATTTTTTCTGTTTTTATTTTGGGCTTCCAGCATTTACAGTATTTGATTTTCTACTTGTCTAGATCTGACAGGCATAACAGTGTTACAGACAGTGGGGGAACAGGCAAACTGAACTCCTTTATTTTTCTTGCATTCTGTCCGTAAACAAGATTGTTCTAACTTTTGAAATAGACTGAAGCGTGTTCCCCCAAACCCTCTGTGCATTTTTAAATGACTTGCAGCAAACTCCCTTTTGGGTTAAATCAGAAGTATTGTTGACTCATACATTCAAACCTGGGAGGTTGACGTTGCAGCTACATACACAACACACAAAGAAAAATGCTTTACAACTAGCAATAATTTAGAACAAAAAAAAAAACAAAGATAGGAATATTAATTCACATGAAAGTTAGAGTCCAGAATCTCTGAGTCCAGTTAGGGTTCCTTTACACAGGAGTTAAAATTCAGACAGGTTCAGATAGGCATCAAAGAGCCATTCGCGGGAGGTGAAGATGTATCAATTTAAAGGTATCCACCATAGACCTCAGCATCTACAGGGAGCAAAGCCCAATTAGGGAAGATTCCTGGGACTTCCTCTTGCCGATTCAGTTTCTCTTTATTCACTTTATTGTTCTAGAATTTTAAGGGATGCTATTACATTAATGCCAGCCAAATCATTCCCATGTAGGAAATCTATTCCTGCCACATGCAGTTCAGGGACAATTCCTACAGTCAATGGTCCCAACCACCACCATCAGCATCGAGGCTCCCCCCCACCCCGCCGCACCCCAAGACTAGGTTGCACCGTGGGTGGGCCCACTGGAGACAGACAGACATGTAGCCTGCTCCCAATCCATTGATTAGTGCCTTGGCTTTAAGGGAGGAGTCTAGTAAAGGTTTTTCTCCAACATCAAAGATTGAGTGGCCCCCTGTGTCTAGGAGCCGTATAATGGACTTGTTCGTATCCTGGGAAGGGTACAGGGTACACTGTTCCTGGGAGGACAAAATTCCGTTCGTCCTCTGGGATTTTGTCTGGTTCGGGCCACACGTATGGCATACCCTCAGCTGGGCATTTTCTGCAATGACGGTCCCTGCCTGCACTGCTGCACCTACTGGAGTGTCCTCCTTGGGACTACTCTTGTGGAGTCCTATAAGACCCATGGTCTTCCCTTTTACCTTCCAGCATTCAGGTCTGAAGTGCCTTATTTTGTTACAGTGGGAATGCACCGCTCTCAAGAGGTTCTCTTTTTGGGTTTGAGGAGGACTTCTTGCACCCTCGGTTGTAACTCCCTTTCTGGATGTAATCCCTCTTCCGACCGAGTTCTCCCTTCTTATCTTTACAAGCATGTTTGAGGTGGTTAGGAACGGGTCTGCCTGAGTTATCAGACTTCTGGGTGAGATCAAAGCTATCCACTGTGGCTACTGCATCCTGGGCAGAATAGGAGGCAGTTTTTAAATGTCCTCGGAATATCAGTTCTTGTAATCCATCTTCGGTGCACTGTACTTTTAAACAGTAAACCCATCGGTGGAAAGCAATTTGTTTTTGCCTTTGAACTCCAGGTAGGTCTGCATGGGCTTCTTACGAGCATTCTGGAATCACTGATGATATTCCCACAGAAACAAACTCATAATCACTAAGGATGGCAGCCTTGGTCTGTTCATAAATAGTGTACATTTCAGGAGTAAGCATAGAACAGACATCTTGGGCCTTTCCTGTCAGCTAACCTTATATCATAGTGGTCCAGATTTCTGGTGGCCATTGTAGCTGTCTTGTTACTTTCATGAACACCATCGTCCACAAATTTGGGAATGAACCTGGTGTATTTAGGCTTCAAATCTTGGAGCTGGGGCTTGGGAAATTTGGATAGTTAGAGAGGCTTCCCCTCGCAGCTTTCATTTGTCTGGTCACCCGCTCTTTCTGAACCTGTCATTTCATTTCCAATTTTTTTGAGTTGGAAAGCCTTGTCCTGCTCTTGAGCTTCCCTTTCGCTCTCCCTTTCCCTTTGATTTCTCTCTCCACCTTTAATTCCATTATCCTGACAAGGCTAATAACCAAACTCTGCAATCTTGGACTTGACCCCTCCCTGTGCAACTGGATCCTCGACTTCCTCACCAACAGACCACAGTCTGTCAGGATAGGTAACAGCACCTCCTCCACAATAGTCCTCAACACCGGGACCCCGCAAAGATGTGTTCTCAGTCCTCTACTGTACTCCCCATACACAGACGACTATGTGGCAAGATTTAACTTCAATTCAACCTGTAAGTTTGCGGATGATATGACTGTGGTGGGCCGTATCTCAAACAACGACGAATCGCACTGCAGAAGGGAGATAAATCACTTGGTTGCATGGTGTACCGGAAACAACCTCTCTCTAAATGTTGGAAAGACCAAGGAATTGATCATCAACTTCAGGAAGCTTGGCATGACACCCCCCCCCCCCCCCCCCCCCCCCCCCCCCCCATCTACATCAATGGCTCCGAAATGCAGATGGTCAATAGCTTCAAGTTTTTGGGGGTCACCATCACCAACAGTCTGTCCTGGTCCACCCATGTTGATGCAACAGTCAAGAAAGACCAACAACGTCTCTACTTCCTATGGAAGCTACAGAAATTCGGCATGTCAGCATCAACTCTCACAAACTTCTATCGATGTGCTATAGAGAACATCCTATCCGGCTGCATCACAGCTTGGTATGGCAACTGCTCGGCCCAAGATCGCAAGAAACTGCAGAGTGTGGTGAACTCAGCCCAACGCATCGCACAAACTTGCCACCCTCACATTGATTCTGTCTACAACTCCCGCTGCCTCAGGAAGGCAGACAGCATTGTCAGAGATCCCTCACACCCAGGTTTTGCCCTCTTCCAGACTCTTCCATCAGGCAGAAGATTACATAGAATTTACAGTGCAGAAGGAGGCCATTCGGCCCATCGAGTCTGCACCGGCTCTTGGAAAGAGCACCCTACCCCCTATCCAAGGTCAACACCTCCACCCTATCCCCATTACCCAGTAACCCCACCCAACACTAAGGGCAATTTTGGATACTAAGGGCAATTTATCATGGCCAGTCCACCTAACCCGCACATCTTTGGACTGTGGGAGGAAACCGGAGCACCCGGAGGAAACCCACGCACACACGGGGAGGATGTGCAGACTCCGCACAGACAGTGACCCAAGCCGGAATCGAACCTGGGACCCTGGAGCTGTGAAGCGATTGTGCTATCCACAAGGCTACCGTGCTGCCCCCGATATAGAAGTCCCACCCTGAAATCGGGTTTGGCGAGCCAGAGCAGGGCCGGCTCAAGGCACCGGCAACTCAGGCAGTCGCCCGGGGCGCCGGGTCCTGCGCATGCGCAGTTGGGCCGGTGCCAACCAGCGCATGCGCGGTGGCCGCCCTCCCCCGCGGTGGCCGCACTCCCCCAGGGCGGCAACCCCCCGGTCCGCCCCCTCGGTCCGCCCCCTCCCCCCGCCCCCCCCCCCCCTCGGTCCCCCCCGCCCCCCCCCCCCCCGCGGGTCCGCCCCCCCCCTCGGGTCCGCCCCCCCCCCCTCGGGTCCGCCCCCCCACACCCCCCTCGGGTCCGCCCCCCCCCGCACCCCCCTCGGGTCTGCCCCCCCGCCCCGCCTCGGCCCCGCCCCCCCCTCGCCCCCCCCCAAGAGCGCCGAAGTTCAGCTTGCCCGGGGCGCCAGCAACCCTAGGGCCGGCGCTGAGCCAGAGTATCTCACTAATGGATCTGAAGGGATAGATCCGAAGTCCACTTGGACCTGGAAAACAAATACTCTGACAGATACTGACTGGGCAAGTGGTAGAGACCATGCCAGTACTCTGTACAGGTTGGTTCTGTAATATTAGCACTGTTGGAGTCCCTTCTTTGGCACTTGCCAACATACGACAACGCTGTCCGAACTTACAAAAGTGGTATATATCCTTTTGAGCAAACACAAATTCTACCTTTGTAAATGTTTCTGCAACTCGGTTGGAGAGTGTCAAAAATTGTTGCTGCATGGACCTGACAGATGACCGACCAAAGAAAAAAGTGACTGATCATAGCCTGCAGAAATGTGAAGGTGTAATTTATTCACCTACAGACATACTCAATGTGCTAACAGCAAAAGATAAGGCAGCTCTGTAAGACTGAAAGGTGGCATAGCATAAATATAATTGTTGTAAACCTACACGGACCGGAAGAAAGCAAGTAAATAAGAACAGCCATCAACTCAGAATTCTGGAGGAGTACAAAATGCTCTTTTGCTGCTTTTAATGCTTT
Source organism: Scyliorhinus canicula (assembly GCF_902713615.1). NCBI lineage: Eukaryota > Metazoa > Chordata > Chondrichthyes > Carcharhiniformes > Scyliorhinidae > Scyliorhinus > Scyliorhinus canicula. The sequence continues at coordinate 35,955,334 of NC_052162.1, read as the reverse complement.
TAGTGTTAAGTTGCTTCAATATTATCGGAGCACTGTCAGTGGCAGGTGTGCTGTTCCCTTCCTTCAGCTGCAAGTTATTACAGAGATAGTTTAGACTCGGGGAACAAACACAGAAAACCTATAGGTTGCACCAATATTTCTTCAGGACATTCTTCAGGCCTGCCAGAAATTCCAGACTGATGTCTCCTTGTTCTAAGGCACTCAAGTCCAGATAAGAAGCACCAAGAATATCGGCAATATAAAAGCACTTTTACTTATCTAGTTCCTAGACAAGAAGAATGATCTATATATAGGTTGCTAAAAAGAAAATATTAAGTCCTGGAGGACTATCTACACTACAACACAATCTTTATTCCTTCACTAAGAATACAAAGGTTTAATTAAGTGCTGTTAGTTTCACTGCTGACCACTTCAAAGTCACTCAACCATGAAGGGAGATGAATGGAACAAGGCTGACAGCTAGGGGAGTGTGGGAGCTGTCAATCACAGCCTAGTAAAATCAATATCACAGAGAAATGAATGAATGGCTTGCAGATCAAAGATCTGAGGGGGTTTAAATCAGCTAACTGGGGCAAAATTCTCCCCTACCCGGCGGGGCGGAGGGTCCCGGCGTAGCGGAGTGGCGCCAACCACTCCGGCGCCGGGCCTCCCCAAAGGTGCGGCATTCTCCGCACCTTTAGGGGCTAGGCCCGCGCCGGAGTGGCTCCCACTCCGGCGACTGGCGGCAACGGCCTTTGGCGCCACGCCGCCCAGCGTCGGGGCTGGCCGAAAGGTCTTTGCTGGTCGGCGTGAGTCCGCGCACGCACCGGAGCGTCAGCGGCCGCTGACATCACCACCGGCCATGGTGGAGGCCATGGCAGCGGCGGAAGAAAAAGAGTGCCCCCACGGCACAGGCCCGCCAGCCGATCGGTGGGCCCCAATCGTGGGCCAGGCCACTGTGGGGGCACCCCCCAGGGTCCGATCACCCCGCGCCACCCCCAGGAACCCGGGGCCCGCTCGCGCCACCTGCTCCCATTGGCAGAGGTGGTTTAAACCATGTTGGCGGGAGAGGCCTGACAGCGGCCGGACTTCGGCCCATCGCGGGCCGGAGAATTACCACGGGGGGGGCCCGCCGACCGGCGGGGCGCGATTCCCACCCCCGCTGATTCCCGGCTGGCGGAGGATTCCGGTCACGGCGGGGGCGGGATTTACGAAGGCCCCAGGCGATTCCCCGACCCTGCGGGGGGTCGGAGAATTCCGCCCCAGATTTTCCCTTTCCAAGAATTGACAGGTGCTGCTCCCTGTGCCTGAGCCAGCAGATGTATTGCCCAGGTGAGTGTTGAAGCTACCTTTGTCTGCTTTCAGATACGTGTCTCTCTTCTGGGGGCTTTCTGACAGGGGTCTCTCTTCTGTGGGGTCTCCTGGAGGGTCTCTTTATTTAGGGGGATTCAAGGGGTTTTATTTAGGAGATCTCTGATAGGGGGCTGTGCGTGGGGAAGATCGGGTCACCCCCGTACTGTGGGTTGCAAGGATCCTTCTTGTCTATTCCTTGTTTATTCCCTTATTTAATTTTTCTTTTATTTTTGCTGTTACATTTTTTTTTTTAATTTCGAGTACCCAATTCATTTTTTCCAGTTAAGGAACAATTTAGTGTGGCCAACCCACCTACCCTGCACATCTTTGGGTTGTGGGGCCCAAACCCACGCAAACACGGGGAGAATGTGCAAACTCCACACAGACAGTGACCCAGGGCCTGAATCGAACCTGTGATCTGGGCCCCATGAGGCAGCATTGCTAACCACAGCGCCACCGTGCTGCCCTTGCCGTTAAATTTTTGACCCATGGATGATTTATGGACATGTGTCTTTAAGGCAGTCTTTAATTCAAACAGAAGAAAGCAGTGGCCTTTGCCTTTATTTCAAACAGAGCTTCCAGAAGGCTGTGCTGTTTTAGACTGGTGATTGCAGACTGGAGAGTGTCAATGATGGCTCGGTTTGATTGTTTTGGCTGGTGGCCAATGCATGGGTCCAAAAGGCCGTGCTCTGCCCAGTAACAGGTGGTGATCGGATTTGATCCCACTGGAATGGTTTCAGAGTCACGAGGTTCCAGTTTGGTTTCACTTTTGATTTTGCCACTTGGATGGTGGGATCTAACTAACTGTGCAAAAATATCTAATTAAACCTCTTCAAAAGGCTGCTGTGGGGACTGACTACCTCTCCAGAAAGTCTGGCTCCATGCCCTTGAGACTACTAAGGTCTGAAATCGAACCACGAGCTGGTGATGTGAAATAAAGTGTCTCAAGAAAGAAATAGGCCTGAATGCGAACCTCGAGCTGAAGGCCCAGTTTGATGAGAACTAAAGTGTCTCTCCAGAAGGCCTGCTGCCTGTGAGTACTGAATTCTCTGGCCCATGGGGACCCTGAAAGAATGACTGACTCAACAAGGAAGACCATTACCGGCTGTAAACCAGAGACTTTAATCAACAAGCATGCTGAAGAACCACCCTTGAAGTAAAAAATCTTTGGACCTTCATCCTGATTATTTTCCCTCTCTCCACTCCTCTGTGTTAGTCTGTCTTGTGTGTGTGGATAGAGGGTGGGGCAGTTAAAGTGAGTAGCAGGTATTAGCATATTGTTATCCAGTTGTACTTAGTGCATATTGCATGATAGTTCTTGGTATAAATAAACAGTAATTGTGTTTAAACTTACAAACCTAGTGACTGTAATTATCTGCGGAACCTGGCTATCGGCCGCCCACGCAAAATGGCGGCCTGATAGCAGGATTACCTAGGGAATCCCTCGCAATTTTCACCATGCAAAAATTTGTATGGTTAAGGACTGGGAATCACTTCCTGATCCAGTGCACTTCAACTCCGACAGGAGAACATAGGGTGGGATTTTCCGTCGATGGAATCCTCTTCGCTGCAGCGCAAGCACGCCCGCAGGTTTCCCAACGGTGTGCGGGTGGCCACAGTGGGAACCCCATTGGTCTGTTGCTGGAACGGCGGATCCCGCTGCCAGCGGGGACGCGCTGCAGCAGCAAAAAGGTCTGGGGCGACAGAGAAATCCGCCCATAGTCTCCCAAACAGAAACATCTGCACCCGGCATGTAACTCCCCATCTGCACAGCCAGGTTTTGGATCCAGTTTCTCTGAAAAAGAAATTCAGGGACATGGTTTACAGCATCACTGGAGGTGGAGGCGTAGCCTGATGGAGTCGGCAGGGCCAGCTTCACAGAGATCGGAGTACCCTTTAAAACATGATGCCCCGATTTGCACAGAAAAAAAACAACTATCAGTACCCCACCTGCATGGACACGGGGTACCCCCCATCAACATCAGAGATCCCCCCACCCCTAACCACCACCATCAGCAGCGGGGCTCTCCCCCCCCCCCCCCACTGTGGTGAATGTAACTCCATAATTCACACTGTATTGTATATACATGAGACCATGCATTTGTAAGCGCAGTTGCGTTGCCCGATCACTAGGGGGAGTAGCGCTGGGAATGCTTAGGAGTTTGTACAGGGCTCCACCCTTGGCTCCGCCCACGACTCCTCCCCCTGGACTGCTGTATAAATACCAATGCTCAGAGCCAGTCGTTTGGTTCATCGAGAGTTCAACGCGGAACAGGCTGGCTCTGTTGTAAGTAGATTAAAACTACTGTTCATATCTTAAAGCACGTGTCTAGTGAATTGATGGTTCCATCAATTTAATCTACTTAAGAAACAGTCAGGATCAATCATGGAATCAGCCCTCAAGCCTGAGCGACTGGAACTCGACCCACAGGCTGCAGAGGCAAAATAAATGTTTTCTCATTGGCTGCGGTGTTTTAAAGCCTACCTGGCGGAAGCAAGCACAGCCGAAACAACGGAGGAGCAGAAACTGAGCCTACTGCACGCGAGGGTGAGCCACAGAATCTCTACTCAACTAAACTGCGCCGGTTCGTATACTGAAGCCCTAGCGCTACTCAACAAAATGTATGTAAGGCCTGTTAATGAGGTCTATGCACGAAATCGCTCGCAGAATTCCTGAGAGAGCTTAAAACTTTATCTAGTGACTGTAATTACCAGGCGGTTACCGCGGCAGAACATAGAGAACTTGCTGTACGCGATGCCTTTGTTGCGGGCCTTAGGTCAAATTACGTGCGCCAACGACTGCTGGAAAAGGGGACCCTAAATCTTGAATGACTGTTGAACTTGCTACCACTATGGAGGTCTCCTTCCGCAGCCTCACCTCGTTCCCCACGGACCCCGCGACCCCGTCATGGGCCCCCGACCAGTGACTCCCCCTGGCCTGCGCCACGCGGCCGCCCAGCCACAATGCTGCCCCAGCCTGCCACTTTTGCGGCCAGAATCAGCACTCGCGGCAGCACTGCCCGGCCCGCAACGCGACCTGCAGCAGCTGCGGGCGAAAAGGACACTATGCCTGAGTGTGTCTGGCGAAGAAAGCCGCAGCCTCTAACCCTTCCATGGCTCAAAGCACTCGTTCCCTGAATTCACAGGCCCGCAGGCCCCGTAATGCTGCAGCCTGTATGCCGACTCCGCCCCCACCCGACATGTGCAACTCATGGGGGCGGCCATCTTGGCAATCCTCCTCCATGCGTCTGGCCATGTGCGACTCATGGGGGCAGCCATCTTGGCAATCCTCCTCCATGCGGCCGGCCATGTGCGACTCATGGGGGCGGCCATCTTGGGATCCATCCCCTTCAAACTCTGAAACTCACCTCGACGACTACGAACTCAGAGGGCAGTCATCACGGTGCCACTCCAGCACAGCTGATCGACCCGCCGATGACCCACAACTCAGCGCAGTCACTCTGGACCAATCGCGCCTGAAGCATCTGCGAAACTCAATGGCGACGGTCCAAATTAACGGGTACAGCACGCCGTGCCTTTTCGACTCCGGGAGCACTGAGAGCTTCATACACCCAGATCTGGTAAGACGCTGTTCGCTCCCCGTTTTCCCCGCGCGGCAAAGTATCTCCCTCGCTTCGGGCTCCCACTCTGTCCAGATCCAAGGGCGCACCGCCGCGACGCTCACAATCCAAGGCGCTAGCTATGCCAAATTCCAGCTCTACGTCCTGCCCGAATTCTGCGCCCCACTCTTATTAGGCCTTGATTTCCAGTGTAATCTCAAGAGTCTCACCCTCAGTTTCGGCGGACCCCTACCCCCACTCACTATCTGCAGCCTAGCCACGTTGCGAATCTCCCCCCTCCTCTCTTTGCCAACCTCACCCCGGACTGTAAACCCGTAGCCACTCGCAGCAGGCGGTACAGCCTGCAGGATAAGGTGTTCATCAGATCAGAGGTCCGAAGGCTTCTCAGTGAGGGGATCATAGAGGCCAGCAACAGCCCCTGGAGAGCTCAGGTGGTGGTCGTCAAGACCAGCGAAAAATTCGGCATGGTCGTAGACTACAGTCAGACCATTAATAGGTTTACACTCCTCGATGCGTATCCCCTCCCCAGGATTGCAGACATGGTTAACCAAATCGCCCAGTATCGGATTTTTTCCACGGTGGATCTGAAGTCTGCATACCACCAGCTCCCAATCCGCCCGGAGGACCGCCACTACATGGCATTCGAGGCCGATGGCCGCCTCTTCCATTTCCTCCGGGTTCCCTTCGGCGTCACTAATGGGGTTTTGGTGTTCCAACGAGCAATGGACCGAATGGTGGACCAGTAGGGGCTGCGGGCCACGTTCCCATGCTTGGATAACGTTACTATCTGCGGCTATGACCAGCAGGACCACGACACCAACCTCTACTGTTTTCTCCAGACGACACAGAAACTAAACCTCACCTATAACAAGCAGAAATGCATTTTCCGCACGACCAGACTAGCCATCCTCGGCTATGTCATGGAAAACGGAGTCCTGGGTCCCGACCCGGACCGTATGCTCTCCGTAGAACTCCCTCTCCCTCATTGTCCCAAGTCTCTCAAACAGTGCTTGTGATTCTTTTCGTATTACGCCCAGTGGGTCCCTCAATATGCGGACAAAGCCCACCCACTCTTTAAGGCCACACTTTTCCCCCTGTCGGCTGAGGCACGCCAGGCCTTCAACTGCATCAAGGAGGACATCGCCAAAGAGGCCATGCGGGCGGTGGATGAATCCACCTCATTTCAGGTTGAGAGCGACGCCTCAGAGGTAGCTCTTGCAGCCACTTTAAATCAGGCAGGGAGACCAGTCGCATTCTTCTCCCGAACCCTCTCCGCTTTGGAACTCCGACACTCGGCAGTCGAAAAAGAAGCACAAGCCATTGTGGAGGCTATTCGTCACTGGAGGCACTACCTCGCAGGTAGGAGGTTCACCCTCATCACCGACCAAACATCGGTTGCCTTCATGTTTGACAACTCGCAAAGGGGCAAGATTAAAAATGATAAAATCCTGCGGTGGAGGATCGAACTCTCCACCTATAGCTACGATATTAAGTATCGACCGGGGAAGTTCAACGAGCCCCCAGATGCCCTATCCCGCGGGATCGACCGCAGATCGACAGCCTGAAAATCATCCACTATGACCTCTGCCACCCGGGGGTCACCTGGCTCGCCCACTACATCAAAGCCCGAAATATGCCTTTCTCCACTGAGGAGGTAAAAGCCGTCACCAGAGATTGCCCGATCTGTGCGGAGTGCAATCCGCACTTTTTTAGACCAGACAGGGCCCACCTGATCAAGGCTTCTAGGCCCTTTGAACGCCTCGCGATCGATTTCAAAGGGCGACTCCCCTCAACTAACAGGAATGTTTACTTCTTAAACGTCATAGATGAGTTCTCCCACTTCCCATTTGCTATTCCGTGCCCCGACATGACCTCCCACACAGTCATTAGGGCCCTGCATAGTATCTTCACCCTGTTTGGTTTCCCCAGCTACGTGCACAGCGATCGGGGTTTGTCCTTCATGAGCGACGAGCTGCGTCAGTACCTGCTCGACAAGGGCATCGCCTAGGGCAGGACTACCAGCTACAACCCCAGGGGGAACGGGCAGGTGGAGAGGGAGAATGCGACGGTCTGGAAGACCGTCCTACTGACCCTCCGGTCCACGAATCTCCAAGTCTCCCATTGGCAGGAAGTCCTCCCAGACGCGCTCCACGCTATTAGGTCCCTCTTATGCACAGCGACCAATCAGACCCCTCACGAGAGGCTCTTCATTTTTTCCAGGGGCACTACCATGGGGGTCTCACTTCCGGCGTGGCTGAAGACACCGGGCCCTGTACTCCTGAGGAAAAACGTCAGGACGCACAAAACCGACCCCCTTGTTGAGAAGGTGCGCCTGCTTCACTCCAACCCCCAGTACGCCTTCATCAAGTTCCCCGACGGCTGTCAGAACACTGTATCCCTCTGGGACAGTGCACCCGCTGGGTCCAGCATCCCCTCTATCACTACAGGTGCACCCCTCACCCTACACCCCATCCTGCCGCCCCCTCAGGCTCCCGAGCCCACTAGCTCGCTGCATCGGTTCCGCGCAACCCAGCCGCCCCCTCGCGCTCCCGAGCCCACTAGCTCGCTCCACCTGTTCCGCAAGCCCGCACCAGCTAACCCCCAGCGCCCTCAGCCCCCAGTCGAACCAGACGGGTATGGAGCTCGGACGAGATCTTCCCTGGAGTCCGCCATCGTACCCCAACCCACAACACCCGTCCAGCCACCGCAAGAGGCTGCAACCCCGGGGCTCCGCAGATCGCAGCGGACTGTCCGACCACCGGACAGACTCAATTTATGAACCACCACCCCCGCCGGACTAGATTTTTTTTGTAGGGGGTGAATGTGGTGAATGTAACTCCGTAATTCACACTGTATTGTATATACATGAGACCATGCATTTGTAAGCGCAGTTGCATTGCCCGACCACTAGGGGGAGTAGCGCTGGTAATGCTTAGGAGTTTGTACAGGGCTCCACTCTTGGCTCCGCCCACGACTTCTCCCCCTGGACTGCTGTATAAATACCAATGCTCAGAGCCAGTCGTTCGGTTCATTGAGAGTTCAACACGGAACAGGCTGGCTCTGTTGTAAGTATATTAAAACCACTCTTCATATCTTAAAGCGCGTGTCTAGTGAATTGATGGTTCCATCACCCACCCACCCCCAACCATCACCATCAGCATCAGAGATCCCCCCACCTCTAACCACCACCATCAGCATCAGAGATCCCCCCACCCCTAACCACCACCATCAGCATCGGAGCTCCCCACCCCCAACCACCACCATCAGCATCAGGGCTCCCACCCCCCTCCATTCACCATCAGCAGCAGGACTTCCAACCCCTCCCCCACTCCCCTCCAATCACCATTGTCATCGGGGCTCCCTGTCCACCATAAGCATCAGCATAGGGGGGCCATCCACACCCCCACACCCCAACCCGTACTTCAAATTGGCCCTGACCCCCCATCACAAATCGCCCCCACCCCCCAGAGATCAGCAGCCTCTGACCCCCGAATTGCCTGGGTGCCCCCCAACCCCCAAGTACATAGACTCAACATTTATCGGGCAGCACGGTAGCATGGTGGTTAGCACAATTGCTTCACAGCTCCAGGGTCCCAGGTTCGATTCCCGGCTTGGGTCACTGTCTGTGCAGAGTTTGCACGTTCTCCCCGTGTGTGCGTGGGTTTCCTTCGTGTGCTCCGGTTTCCTCCCACCTTCCAAAGATGTACAGGTTAGGTGGATTGGCCATTCTAAATTGCCCTTAGTGTCCAAAATTGCCCTTAGGGTTGGGTGGAGTTACTGGATTATAGAGATAGGGTGGGGGTGTGGGCTTGGATAGGGTGCTCTTTCAAAGAGCCGGTGCAGACTCGATGGGCCAAATAGCCTCCTTCTGCACTGTAAATTCTATGATTCTATGATTCTACAGGAGTGACCTTACCCACCCCTCCCCAGGACCCTTACATTATGGAGATCTCCCAGGGACTCCTGCAATAGGGGAACCACCCCAGGGACACCTGTAATAGTGGTCCCCCACACAGTTCTGCAGCCCAAAGGAACAGCCTCCACAGATTTCCCCCACACAGAACCCGCCCCCCACCACCCCACACAGACTCCCACATCAAAGACAGGTAAGTGCAGTGAAATTGCATGCTTGAGTGATTAGAATGCACTTACACCTCTTTTATGTGGTCAATGTTTACAAACATTGGGGTTTACAAACATTGGGGTTTCACCACTAAGGCCAGTGAAGCATAAAGGGTTATGAATGGATCAAAGCGGCAAATTGTTTTTACGAGCTGTCAATCACAACCACTACCCGAAAGCTATAAATGACTTGCAGATAGTAGATCTGAGGGAACCAGAGGCAGGCACAGCTACTCTCTTTCGAGGAATGGACACATGGAGGTGCAAGGTATAATGCCTCCCACTGCCCATGTCCGGACTGCTCTCTAGCCTCCAGATAGGGGTCCCTTTTCTTGGATGGGGGGTGTTTTGTGTGTGATGGTGGCTGTGGAGGGGGTTCCTTTGGGTAGAGGATCCCTGTCGGAGTCCCCCCTATTACAAAGGCTTGTGGAGGAGTCCCTCTATTGCAGTGGCCCCTGGGGGGGGGGGGGGGGGTCCCCCTATTACAGGAGTCTCTGTGGGGGTCTGCTAGGGCTTGCATGAGCAGGTAGTGCATTGCTGATTGTTGTTGGGGGGGGGGGGTAGCTCTCAGATGGGTTTGAATGGTCTCTACCAGCATGGCCCTGGTGTAGTGGACCTGGTGGTGGGCCAAGGGGACAACCGTTGCTCCCTTGGCCTTCCTCAAGGTCCATGATATCAGGTTCACGATTGGTGAGACTACAAGTGATTCGTGCCCCCGTGAATCCCAGTCGCGGGGACCAGAGAATCATGCGAAGCCGGAGCAAATGGCGTAGGGCCTGCTAAAAATTGACATCCTTCCGCCAGCAGCAATGGTGGATCTCGTCCATGCCACCAGCAAGGAGCAGTTGGAGCATGGCGTTGTGATTTTCTCCCAACCCCAATTCTCCGTCCCATCGGATAACGCATTCCAGATGGAGAATCTCATCCCTCATTTCTGAATACAGATGCCCGAGTTGATGGGAGAAGGGAGAGCTTTGCCAGTTTTAATGCACATATTTAGCACCAGGGCTCTGTATATCAGCACAGTATGGCATATGCAAAGGATCAAACTACAGGAGGCAGGAAGAAGTTTCATTTATTTCAGCTTCATAAATCAAGTACATTAGAGCTAAGTATAATATCTGTAACCTAAAATGAGCTGGAGCCTGTCAGCTAGCAGAGGGTAGAATGCCAAATAGCAAAGCAAATATCTCAGCACCTTACTCAGGCTGGAATCTGTTTGCTATAAGATTGTTAGCATCACACTCTTGCCAAAGTCTCTGCATCTTCCTCCACAACATCCTGGCCCTCATCATCACCATCCCCTTCACCATCCTTATTGTCAGAGGGGACATCTCAGCCAAACCTTTGTTGAACGTAATTGTGCAGAACGCAGCAGACAATGATGATCCTGGGAAATTTCTGTGGTGAGCATTGGAGAGCCCCTTGTGATAATTGTAGACATTTCAGATACATTGTATAATATGTATTTGGTGCAGAGAGGGTTAAACGCCTGGGTTAGTGTGTGTGTGTGTGTGTGAATGCTGCAGTCACGTTTTTTAAAATCCTGGTTTGAAAGACAGCTGGACTTTTTGGAGCCAGAGGTGCAATTAAATTTGGACTAATGAACTTTTATTTATGTTAAGAGGGTTCCTTGCAGTGGAGTTAATTAGAGACAGTGGGTGGGATTATCTGTTCAGAGACTGTATTGACGCTAGGACAGAATCGGTGGGCTTCTACAACAGCAAAATTGCCGCCAGTCAAAGAGCAATTCAAGATCCATCAAGACACCGACGGCACTTAGAACACGAACGATTCCAATGAAAAACGGTGTTGGATTTGCCAGGGTCAGGATTGGCACCTGAGAGGCTGACAAGCTGCAGCCGCGTATTAGCATTCCACACCCCATCCCGGCCAACATGATGGTACTGTTTGCAGTGGAGCACGTCCACCCCATTAATGGGTCAGCAGGGGCCAGAGAATATCTAGGGGGGTGGCCTGAACCCATGACACTATGTTCGGAGTGGGCAGTCAGTGGTGTATGCAGTCGCATGCTGCCTTGCCAGCTGCAGAATGGTGTACTATGCCCATCCATCCCAACCCTAGGCCCACCTCCTGGCTGCCCCCACTTCTCCCCTCCATCCCTGGCAGAAGCCCCCCCGGCCAGCGACCCAATTATCAGCACACTACAGCGATGTTGGATGCTTCTCGAACCCCTCTTTCTCCCTCAGCAGCCACGGCGCCTGTTTCCCGATTTTTGAAACCACAAGTGAAACTTACCATTGGTAATTCCTCCCGGCAAAGGCAGAGCATCACAGAAGTCACAGAGAATACCGGTCAGGCCCGCTAGTGATTTGGGGGCAGTGTTTACTGTACGTGCAGAGTTGAATGCATTGACCACTGTCGAGGCACCTGACCATGACATTCTGGAGGGAGCCCAGCACTGGCTACGATTTTGGCCTCACCACCAATTCTCGGCCTTTCCCAATTTCAAGCATGACTTGGTGGTCAAGAGGTTAAGGTGATGGACTGCTAATCCATTGTGCTCTGCACACGTGTGTTCGAATCCCATCCTCGTTGGTAACATATCTATAGGGCGGCATGATGGCACAGTGGTTAGCACTGCTGCCTGTCAGTGCCAGGGACCCTGGTTCACTTCTGGCCTTGTCTGTGTGGTGGTTATACGTTCTCCTCGTGCCTTTGTGGGTTTCCTCCGGGTGCTCCGGTTTCCATTCACAGTCTAAAGTTGTGCAGGCTAGGTGGATTGGCTATGCAAAATTGTCCCATAGTGTCTAAAGATGTGCAGGTTGGGTGGGATTACAGGGATGGGGCAGGGGAGTGGGTCCAGAGTAGAGTGCTCTTTCAGAAGGTCAGTGCAGACTCGCTGGGCAGAATGACCTCCTTCTGCATTGCTGTGATTCTACGAAACAGTTTCAAAGGATTTCTCTTTCTCAAAGTGCAGTATTCAAGACATCTCTTTGCAGTATTCCTGAGTCTACTAACTGCATTTAAAAGTGGATTGGAACCTGAGATGGTTTTGTTGTATGAATGGAAATAAAGATAGCAGGTAAGGTTGTTGTGTCACTGTGTTGATTAGCATGGTTAAGGGGTAATTATAAGTTTGTTTCTTGCATGATGTTAAAGATATTTTAATACTGTGTTAGTAATGAAGTTTGTTTCAATATCCTTATTTGCATCAAATCACTCCTGGAGTGAGGTATCCTCTCCTCACAGTCTTACAAAACTAAAATAAAATATTGGGGTTTCTGTCTGGTACTCGAGCCACTGCTGGGGTCTGGTCCGGGATTGTAATGCCCCCCCTGAGTGTTCCAAACATCTAAATCTCATCTTTAGGAGGCCTAATGTCTGTTCAGTCTCAGCCCTGGTGGAGGCATGTGTGAAATTTTACCTACTGCTCCTCAGCATCATTGTGCTGAGGATGAACTGGCATCATCAACCAAGTCTGCTGGGGGTCTCACTTGCCACACAGGAGCCAGCCCTGCAATCATTGAGGTCTTTCAAAACTTGAAGTTGGTCAGAATGCAGGACCCTGTGAACCAAGCATAAACATGCAGATTGCCTTCTGTGATGACATATCAGCTGCACATTCAAAGTGTTTCTATTCCTTCCTCATTGTTGAAAGTTAATTGACTGTTGCCAGCTGGGAGCTCTCAAGGCCACATTTGTGCAGACAATAGTCCCTTTACAATTGTAGCAACCCTGTGATTGCTGCAAAACCCAACACTCTGAAGCCTGCCTTTCAGGATCCAGGTGCAATTGGATACATTGGTGCACTCTCCTGAACAGCCTATCTGTCACCTCCTATGTCCACTTGTGTGTTACTGACTGGGAGACGCTGCAAAGATCTACAGTGGTAAGCTGGAAGGAACCGCTGGAAAAAAGGTTTCAACACCGATGATCTTTAATGTCACTGGCATGGGATTGCCTTCAGGTACTTACAGTTGCTGCTCATCACAGAACAATGTGAGTAACCACATTCTGGGACATTTTAAGGTGCATTTCACTCACCTGTAGATACCTGCACAGCCTGCGATTTACCCGTGGTCGGGTTATTTCTTGCCGTCACACTGGCTCCTGGTCACCAGCAACCTGACCTTCTTGAGGACTCGCTGCCTCGTGCTGCTCAGGCCATTGCTGGCCCTGGCCCTGTGCCAGTCTATTCTCCTCCTCATCGGGATGAAAGCCTGGAGCCTGCCCCTGCACCTCAGTGGATCTGTGAATAATTGCAATAATTGCAATAATCAATCTAATGAGCATTCATTTCAGGTTTGTCTCCATTTCAGAGCTCCGAAATCAATGCTAAGCCCCATTCCTGGTTTTCAACTAATTACGGCATCCCAGCCCCAACCCTTCCACGTGAAGGACATCCTGGAGGAAAAGAGTTGAGTGTTCCTTGAGACTCTGCAGAGAGACCATTGCCGAGGCAGCACAGAAAGAATTACCACCAGATCCCTTGTCAGCTCTGACCATACAGCCAAGAGGATGGAAGTTTGGAGTTGAGAGTTTGCTGTCATCCATCAGCTATGCTACTTAGAAAATCATCCATTTCCCTCCCTCCATTCATCCCTGTCTCTAACAGCAACAGATGACAAATGGCACAGAGAATAGCAGCTCCATATCTTGCTGAGATCACGATGTAATAAAATCCATGAGTCAGGGAAGAAAACTGCTGTCGTGTGGGCCTCGCCATAGAAAGGAAAACACAATTGAGCATGCTTCTCAGCCATTTGCCCCTTGATGGTCAGGGTGTCCCTTTAGTCAGCCAATTGTGCTCATCTCAAACTCTGCCCTCCCGAAGAGGCCCTCTTCCCAATGAAAGTGATCATAGTTTCAGTTGCAACAGCGTTGCACAGCTGAAACTTGCTCCACTGCCTCCTACTCCCTTGATAGGTCTATCACCTATCACCCTTGACCCTTGACCCACACAATATAACCATTCCTCTCCCTTCTGCCACCCTTGAACCTCCCCTTGTTATCCTTGCACCTATAAGCATTACCCGAAGGTGCCAGAGGACTGGAGAACAACTAATGTGGTCCCATTATTTAAGAAAGGTTGTAGAGACAAGTCGGGAAACTACAGACCAGTGAGTCTCGTGTCAGTGGTGGAGAAACTACTGGAGAAGATTCTGAAGGAGAGAATCTATCTCCACTTGGAGAGGCAAGGTTTGATCAGGAATAGTCAGCATGGCTTTGTCAGAGGGAGGTCATGCCTAACAAATTTGATTGAATTTTTTGAGCATGTAACCAAGTGTATAGATGAGAGTAATGCAGTTGATGTATTTTCAGCAAAGCCTTTGACAAGATCCCACATGGGAGATTTATTAAAAAGGCAAATGCACATGAGTCACAGAGTGATTTTATAAGGTGGATTCATAATTGGCTTAGCGGTAGGAAACAGAGGGTGACGATAGATGGCTCCTTTAGTGTCTGGAAGCCAGTGACCAGTGGAAACCACAAAGATCCGTGCTGGGCCTCCTATTGTTTGTCATTTATAGAAATAACATTGTTGACTATGTGGGGGGGGGGGGAGGGGGGGGGGGGGGGGGGGGGAGGGGGGGGGGGGGGGTAAGATCAGTAAATTTGCGATGACACAAAGATTGGCCAGGTGGTTAACAGTGAGGTTCAGTATCTTGGGTTATGGGAAGATATAGACGGGATGGGCCGATAAGTGGCAGATGGAATTTAACCCTGAAAAATGTGAGGTGATACACTTTGGAAGGAGTAATTTAACAAGGAAGTACACTGCGAAAGGTCTGACACTGGGAAGTTCCGAAGAACAAAGGGACCATGACGTGTTTGTCCACAGATCTCTGAAGGCAGAAGGGCAGGGTAATAGGGTCGTGAAAAAGGCATATGGGACCCTTGACTTTATCAATCAGTGCATAGATTACAAAAGCAGGGAGGTCATGATGGAGCTGTATAGAACTTTGGTGAGGCCACAGCTGGAGTACTGTGTGCAATTCTGGTAGCCACATTATAGGAAGGATGTATCTGGAGGGGGTGCAGAGGCGATTCACCAGAATGTTGCCTGGGATGGAACATTTATGTTATAAGGAGAGGTTGGATAGGCTTGAGTTGTTTTCTCTGGAGCAGAGATCACTGAGGGGTGGCCTGATCAAGATGTACAAGATTAGGAGGGCCATGGACAGGGTGTAGGGAGCAGCTGTTCCCCTTAGTTGAAGGATCAGTCATGAGGGGACACAAGTTCAAGGTGAGAGGCAGGAGAGGAGGAAAAACCTTTTTACCCAGAGTGTGGTGACAGTCTGGAATGCACTGCCTGGGAGGGTGGTAGAGGGGGATGCCTCACATCCTTTAAAAAGTACCTGGATGAGTACTTGGCACGTCATAACATTCAAGACTATGGGCCACATGGTGGTTTGCAGGATTAGGTGGGAAGGTTAGGGCCTTTCATGCATCGGTGCAGACTCGATGGGCTGAAGACCCTCTTCTGCACTGTAGTATTCTGTGATTCTGTATGAGATGCTAATGCATACCAGATGGATTTCCTGACTTTTGCATCTCAGGAAGCACAACCTACCTTTAAAATCCCAAAACCTTAATTGCCAAAGTTCATCGTGCCGTCAGGAAACTAATTTTTGGCCTCACACCAAATTAATTTCTCCCACCCAGCAAGCTTCCTGCTGCAAGCGAGACTGGAGGATTTACCCTGTATGTTTGACCTGCCTGGGGTTCCCTGATTCAGCTCGAACACGAAGGGGGGAAATTCTAACTCCGGAGACAAAGTGGGCTGGAGACAGGTGGGCCGTTTTTTGGATCAGGCTCACAACTTTGTTCGAGCAGGTTTAACAGAGGCATGTTAACAGAGGCTGTGACAAGTGGTGTCCTGCAGGGTTCAGTGTTGGGGGCCACAGCTGTTCTCTTTATATATTAACAATCTAGATGACGGGACTGGGGGCATTCTGGCCAAGTTTGCCAATGATACAAAGATAGGTGGAGGGGCAGGTAGTATTGAGGAGGTGGGGAGGCTGCAGAAAGATTTAGACAGTTTAGGAGAATGGTCCAAGAAGTGGCTGATGAAATTCAACGTGGGCAAGTGCAAGGTCTTGCACTTTGGAAAAAAGAATAGAGGCATGGACTATTTTCTAAACGGTGACAAAATTCATAATGCTAAAGTGCAAAGGGACTTGGGAGTCCTAGTCCAGGATTCTCTAAAGGTAAACTTGCAGGTTGAGTCCGTAATTAAGAAAGCAAATGTAATGTTGTCATTTATCTCAAGAGGCTTGGAATATAAAAGCAGGGATGTACTTCTGAGGCTTTATAAAGCACTAGTTAGGCCCCATTTAGAATACTGTGAGCAATTTTGGGCCCCACACCTCAGGAAGGACATACTGGCACTGGAGCGGGTCCAGCGGAGATTCACACGGATGATCCCAGGAATGGTAGGCCTAACATACGATGAACGTCTGAGGATCGTGGGATTATATTCATTGGAGTTTAGGAGGTTGAAGGGAGATCTAATAGAAACTTACAAGATAATGAATGGCTTGGATAGGATGGACGTAGGGAAGTTGTTTCCATTAGCAGGGGAGACTAGGACGCGGGGACACAGCCTTAGAATAAAAGGGAGTCACTTTAGAACAGAGATGAGGAGAAATTTCTTCAGCCAGAGAGTAGTAGGTCTGTGGAATTCATTGCCACAGAGGGCGGTGGAGGCCGGGACGTTGAGTGTCTTTAAGACAGAAATTAATAAATTCTTGATTTCTTGAGGAATTAAGGGCTATGGGGAGAGAGCGGGTAAATGGAGTTGAAATCAACCATGATTGAATGGTGGAGTGGACTCGATGGGCCGAATGGCCTTACTTCCGCTCCTATGTCTTATGGTCTTATGGTCTTATGTTCAGATGCCAGAGAGTAACCTATTCACTGACGTTGAGACTTTAATTAGTGCAGGCAGGTGCATATTGGTACAATGAACACGGTCAAGATGTGTTGGTGATATATAATATATATATCAACAACTGGAATATTTTAGAAGGTCAGTTTTTTCTCTGTGCTGTTAAAAATTGAGAAGTGAGGGCAGCACGCCGGCGCAGCGGGTTAGCCCTACTGCCTCACGGCGCCGAGGTCCCAGGTTTGATCCCGGCTCTGGGACACTGTCCGTGTGGAGTTTTGCACATTCTCCCCGTGTCTACGTGGGTCTCGCCCCCACAACCCAAAAGATGTGGTGGCTAGGTAGATTGGCCATGTTAAATTGCCCCTTAATTAGAAAAAAATGGAGAAGTGCTGAACTAACAGGTATTACATCCAGTCACCTGACGGTGGTGTCACATGACCTCCCTCACCAGGGCCCAAGCTACGCTCTGATAATATCTGTTTGGTACTAAACTCCAGCAGTTCCTGTTTGACCAATAAAGTAAACAGGACTCCGGCAAGAGCTGCCCTGTCTACCATCCAGCTGGCGGTAGCAGAAAAAACTCGGACCTTCATCAAACCTGCCAACCACTGAAACCTTTCCAAATTTAAGGGTTGAGGAAAATATGCCACTATTTATTTATAAAGGGGGAAATCAGAATTTAAAAATACCTTTCTGTTTACAGACGAGTAGAGAGTGGCATAAATCGGGGCGGTTTAAACAGGCCCTCCCTTCCTGGCCATGACAGATGTTAGTAAATTTTGACTGAGGCTTACAGCTTGAGATTCCAGGGCTCAGGAAACAGGCCAGCTCAACAGAAGCAAGACTGAGCAGTCATTTAAGTGGATATTTACTGAGATTGTCCATCTGAATAACACTCAATACAGCCGGTATCAGAGTTTCTCTGGAAAATGTTCTGGTTCAGATATAGATTTCTCTCAACTCTCACATGGTCAGGATGTGTTTGACAGGAGACCAGAAGCAGATGACCCCCGCACATGCACAGAAGGAAAGTGCACAGCAGAGATGCCCACAGGAGGGAGGTCGACTGGCTGAGGTTACAGGAGGCACAATGCATATCACCGAGTTTACAGGAAGAGGCTTGCCTCCCTTCTTCTCTTGGAAGAGTAGAGCTTCCCCAGAATGAGATTGTCATATTCAGTGATGGCAGACACCTGAACGTTCCTAAAAGAGGACCTACAGCTTACTGACCTGTCAGACTTATACTACCAGTGACTGTGAAAGTCATCATCGCCTTCAAAATTTTGCTCTTATTCCTTCTTAAAAGATCTTGAGGGTCTTACAGACATCTGCATGTATGTGCATAAAGATAACAAGTGGATTATTTGCCAGAGTTAAGTGATGTAATTTTTCCCCAAGATAGCAATACCCAGAATGAACAGGCACACAGATTCATCTCTCTTGATAGATTTCCATGAGTACAAGGTACCGCTGACTGCACACACGTGGCAATCTGAGAACGACTATTACAACCTGAAGGTTTATCAATAGCAAGAGATAACCATCTATCAAAGCACAGCTTGTGAACAACAACAGCAAGAGGCCCAGGCAGCAGTGTGGCAGGTTCCTTGGGTACTGTACATGATGTATTGGATAAATCAAATGAGACTTCTAATGTTCTGTGATAGACGGAATGGTACCTTTAGCGAAGAGATGGTTGTTGTGTTTGGTCTTCTATACCTTATGAACAAATCCACCAAACACCTCGACTTGTCCAGACCAGAATCTTTAATAAGTCTTGTGTGGTAAGATAGTAATCTGTTACAGAGTGCATTATCATGAAGTGTGCTTCTTACTCCTTTGGAAGGGCAGCACGGTGGCCTACTGGTTAGCACAGCTGCCTCACGGCGCTGAGGTCCCAGGTTCAATCCCGACTCTGGGTCACTGTCTGTGTGGAGTTTGCACATTCTCCCCGTGTCTGCGTGGGTTTTGCCCCCACAACCCAAAAAATGTGCAGAGTAGGTGGATTGGCCACACTAAATTGCCCCTTAATTGGAAAAGATAATTGGGTAATCGAAATTTTTTTTAAAAAAATTACTCCTTTGGAATATGCACCTAGCACCGACCATTCACATGTATGTCTTTCTACCCTCTCAATCTTCTTCTGAAGATGACCGATGTGTCTCCCCTTATGTGGGAGTCACTGGTCACATGACCTTGGTCTTGAAACCGCAAGGGGTGTCTGCACTGCCACCTGCTGGTTGGAGGTTGTACATCATCCATCTAAGATATAGCCCATAAGCATACAATCACAATGGTAACTTATATTTGTTGTCCGCAGCTGTAGGACCTTGCTAGTGTTTACGGTAAGATAATTGGGTGCTTAACCTCACAAACCTGGTTCATAGTGTTGCTCTTTTATAACCACTGTGTGTGTTTAACCTGTATACAATGGACAAATGGTCACATAAGTTTGTTTAGTACAACAATAGTTTATTTGGCATGCACAAGATTGTTTACTTAATTAATCACACGTTCATGCACATTGGACTATAAACTAACACACTTAAATGACCTTGACTTTTCTTCCAGGTGACAGGCAGATACAGAGTAGATAAGGCCTTATCTGGAATCTAGTAATCTGGCAGGGCTGCAGTTCTGGTAGGTAGTCTGTGTTCTCTGTTGACGTCCTTCTGTGGATGGTGTGGGCTCCTGTTCTTGGCTGGTGTTGGTAGCTGTCGATGCAGCAGTCGAGAGAGCGAGTGATGGCCTGCGCAGTGCCCTTTATCCTATCTTTTGCACCCTTTTGAGAGGTCCCAGGTATAGGTCCAATGGATCGATAGGGCCCCGATCACCCTAATCGATCCTGACCAATTGGGGGTGGACATGTTGATGGCTGGGCAGGTCCTGGTCGGCCAGGGCCATTAATGTCCAAGGCACGTAGGCCCTTCCAAATAAGGAAAGCAGGCTCTGCTGAGTCTGCCATTTATTGTTAGTTTCTACCTGGAGCCATTGTCCCTGGAAGACCTCCAAATGGCCTTTCGCTGGTGTGAGTTTCTGCATAAAGTCTGGGCTGCAGTTGTATATTTGCAGGCTGCAGCCTGTCTGTGTTCCAGCTTGGCCAAATGTCCCATTCACTCTTTGCGGGCGGCTAGGTCACGGCTGGGTCACTGTCTGTGTGGAGTCTGCACGTCCTCCCCCTGTGTGCGTGGGTTTCCTCCGGGTGCTCCGGTTTCCTCCCACAATCCAAAGATGTGCGGGTTAGGTGGATTGGCCATGCTAAATTGCCCGTAGTGTCCTAATTTAAAAAAAGTAAGGTTAAGGGGGGGTTGTTTGGGTTACGGGTATAGGGTGGATACGTGGGTTTGAGTAGGGTGATCATAGCTCGGCACAACATTGAGGGCCGAAGGGCCTGTTCTGTGCTGTACTGTTCTATGTTCTATAGCCACAATAGGACTCCCTATTTTCTGATAGACAATTTAGTCCAAAATAATAAAGTTCCAATATTGACGTGTGTCTTTCCCCTGCTGCCAGGTAATTCTTACAGAGTGTGAGTCTTGGCAGGAAAAAAGTCAGTGCATTATGAATCAAACACAAACAAAGACAAAGAAAATTACAGCACAGGAACAGGCCCTTCGGCCCTCCCAGCCTGTGCCGATCCAGATCCTTTATCTAAACCTGTTACCTATTTTCCAAGGATCTACTTCTCTCTGTTCCCCGCCCGTTCATATATCTGTCTAGATGCATCTTAAATGATGCTATCATGCCCGCCTCTACCACCTCCGCTTGCAAAGCGTTCCAGGCACCCACCACCCTCTGCGTAAAAAACTTTCCACGCACATCTTCGGGCCTCATCAGATGAAGCCGGCTTCATAAAGGGAAATGGCAAGTTTTTTGGTGAGCTTCATTTCTATAAGTGGGATCCCTGATCCAGATATTATGGGTGATTCACTGTGGAACAATGACAATGTGGAAGCCGGTCTTGTGAAGCAAAGGCAGCAAAGCTGGGCCTCCTTCATGTCCAGCTAGTGATTGATGTGACCAAGAATAACTGTTTTGGCTCTGCAAGTGCTGGCCATTCAGGAACTCCTCTTCACCAATTCAATTGCACTGCACATCTGAAGACTCTGCCCCACTCCCACACCCTACCCCACCCCTAACCCACCTGCACCCTGTTCATACCAATCCTACCAATGCACTTCTTTATTATTCTTGTCTACTGCTGGTCTGCTGATGTTGTCACAACTTACAAAGAAGTGGGTTTAAGCGTTCCATTAAAGGCAGCAGCACCAATAAAGAGATAGATACAGTTAAAATCAATCGTAGAGCCAGGAGCAACTTTGTTCCGAGCCGCATTTTAATTTGGTCAACTCCGTTGAATTGAATTAATGTGTTTCGAAAGCGAGACTTGCACATCTTCATGTTAATTTATAAATTTCTATCATTTCTAGGTTTTGACCCTCTGGATGGGTTCATGGGCTGTAATAGCAGTGGCACCACAAACAGAAGGCTCTGGTATTGTCTGTTGCGAGCTAGTAAGTGACAGCAGTGTTATGCCAAATACTGGATGAAAGAACATAGAACATAGAACAGTACAGCACAGAACAGGCCCTTCGGCCCTCAATGTTGTGCCGAGCCATGATCACCCTACTCAAACCCACGTATCCACCCTATACCCGTAACCCAACAACCCCCCCTTAACCTTACTTTTATTAGGACACTACGGGCAATTTAGCATGGCCAATCCACCTAACCCGCACATCTTTGGACTGTGGGAGGAAACCGGAGCACCCGGAGGAAACCCACGCACACAGGGGGAGGACGTGCAGACACCACACAGACAGTGACCCCGCCGGGAATCGAACCTGGGACCCTGGAGCTGTGAAGCATTTATGCTAACCACCATGCTACCCTGCTGCCCTAAAACAAGTGAGGTTTTGAGGAATGGTGGTATGCAAATCTGAAGCGGTTGTTAGTTCGCCGTGAGGCGCCTATTTTATTCCAGGTAAGATAGGAGGTGGGGAATTACAATTCTCTGGTAGGAGTCTGCACGTCCTCCCCGTGTGTGCGTGGGTTTCCTCCGGGTGCTCCGGTTTCCTCCCACAGTCCAAAGATGTGCGGGTTTGGTGGATTGGCCATGCTAAATTGCCCGTAGTGTCCTAAAAAGTAAGGTTAAGGGGGGGGTTGTTGGGTTACGGGTATAGGGTGGATACGTGGGTTTGAGTAGGGTGATCATTGCTCGGCACAACATTGAGGGCCGAAGGGCCTGTTCTGTGCTGTACTGTTCTAAGTTCTAAGTTCTAAGCACACAGCTGTTAATGGCTCAGGAGAAACCCAGGCAAATGATCTCAGCAACTGCCAAGGAAGCTTGAGGTTGTTCTAATTTATGCTTAGCCAAATAATTAAAATCGCAAAGGGGAAGGAGCGAGACGCGCAGTTCTGAACATGGTCTGTTTCACTAAAAGTTAATGAATAACAGCATGCTGAAACCAGGACAGAAACACAAAATTATTTCTTATTCAAAAATCTTTTACATGCAGTTGTTTTTTTGGCATTACAAGCTTGTACCTGAAGGTAGACTGCTGAATATTAGCTCTGGAAACTATGCCATCTCTATTTCGTCTGGCAGCAGTTTTCCCCTAAACTGTTTTTTACATTGCTGCACATGCCGGAACATTGCCCGTCGGGTCTGTGTGACTCTATGGACATTAGAGAAACCATTGGCAACACATTTGGTCAGGATGATGAAAAATGTAACTCCATTGAGCTGCATTGCTACTTAGAAGGGAGCTCAAAGACTACACAAAAATTCCAAAACATGAACCTACAGATTTGCATTTATTGATGTTCTGATTTAGGATTTATCCACCAATTAAATAACAGTGCTAAGATCAGCCCTCAAGATCAACAAAATTAAATATAAGTGGCATCCCTGATCCAGATATTATGGGTGATTCACTGTGGAACAATGACAATGTGGAAGCCGGTCTTGTAAAGCAAAGGCAGCAAAGCTGGGCCTCCTTCATGTCCAGCTCCCTCTCTCACAGGACACGGCTAGGGAGATAGTCACAGTGCACAAGCCAGTAAACATCATCACCATGTGGTAGAGAGCTAGTCTGGTCAAGCCAGTAGGAGGTTATCAGTTAGGTTAATAGAGTGTCAACCCACAGCAGATTATGTACAGTAATCAGCAAGTTCAATAAAACAGGACAAATCCTGAATCAGAAATATGAACAAACATCGTACTGGGTTTTTTGAGTTTCAAGGGCTGGATTGTCAGGGCCCGATTGCATGTGGGTCACTTCTTGAAATTTAGGCAAATGGTGTTCAGTTATCAACTTGAAAAATGTGATTAAAATTAATTGTAAAAGCTGTGTTTGTAATTCCATTTGCACATTGTCACAACAGGCTGATTTCAATACCCAAGAGATCTTGCTTACAAACAGTGTTGCCAAAAGTAATGGTCACTAGTTGATTATTTTTTTTTTGAGCTGTCATTGGACAGTCAGCAAGCAATTGAAGTTGCTCATGTCCAGAGGGGTGAATAGCACACATTGTCATAATATCCACTCATGTATATCATGGATGCAGACAGGCAGTGATTGACACACAGGATAACCAATGAACACACATGACACAGAACAACCAATCACCAGACAGGACACCACCACTATAAAGTCCACAGGGCATTAAGACTTCCTCTCTCACAGGACACGGCTACTGAGATAGTCACAGTACACAGGCCAATGAACATCATCACCATGTGGTAGAGAGCTAGTCTGGTCAAGCCAGTAGGAGGTTATCAGTTAGGTTAATAGAGTGTCAGCCCACAGCAGATTATGTACAGCAATCAACAAGTTCAATAAAACAGTGTTGGACCATCTCCTGTGTCGGAAGCCTGGCTGGCGTTGCCCAACCTCTGTGGGTACTATTAGGCTGCCAACGCAAGTGGGTAATGGACGAGGAGGGGGCAGCATGGAAGAGGATGGAGGCGGTGTCTTGTGTGGGCACGAGCTTGGAGGCGCTAGTAATGGCGTCGTTGCCGCTCTCTCCAACGAGGTATACCACGAGCCCGGTGGTGGCGGCTGCCCTCAAAATTTGGGGGCAATGGAGACGGCACAGGGGAGAAGTGGGGGGCTCGATGGAGGCCCCGATACGGGGGAACCATCGATTTGTCCCAGGGAGCATTGATGGCGGATTTCTGGGCTGGCACAGGGCAGGGGTTAGGAGGTTGAGGGACCTGTTTGTGGAGGGGAGGTTCGCGAGCTTGGGGGAGTTAGAGGGGAAGTTTGGGCTCCCCCGGGGAACATGTTTCGGTACATGCAGGTTAGGGCGTTTGCCAGGCGGCAGATGGAGGGGTTCCCCTTGTTGCCCCCACGTGGGGTACGGGACAGGGTGCTCTCGGGGGTGTGGGTTGGAGGAGGGAGGATTTCGGACATATACCGGTAATGCAGGAGGTAGACGAGGCCTCGGTGGAGGAACTGAAGGGTAAATGGGAAGAGGAGCTGGGTGAGGAGATTGAGGAGAGGACGTGGGCGGATGCCCTGGAGAAAGTGAATTCCTCCTCTTCCTGTGCGAGGCTTAGCCTCATACAGTTCAAGGTGCTGCATAGGGCCCACATGACTGGGTTGAGGATGAGTAGGTTTTTCGGGGGCGAGGACAGGTGTGCTAGGTGCTCGGAGAGCCCAGCGAACCACACCCATATGTTTTGGTCGTGCCCAGCGTTGGGGGAGTTTTAGCAAGGACGGTGTCGAGGGTGGTGGGATCCAGGGTTGAGCCAGGCTGGGGACTTGCAATTTTTGGGGTGGCAGTGGAGCTGGGAGTGCAGGAGGCGATAGAGGCCAGTGTTCTGGCCTTTACGTCCCTAGTAGCCCGGCGGAGGATCTTGCTCCAATGGAAGGATGCGAGGCCCCAAAGCGTGGAGGCCTGGATCAATGATGTGGCGGGGTTCATTAAATTGGAGAGGGTGAAATTTGCCCTGAGAGGATCAGTACAAGGGTTTTTCAGGCGGTGGCAGCCTTTCCTGGACTTCCTGGCGGAACGGTAGGGAAATAGGCCGACAGCAGCAGCAACGCGGGGGGGGGGATTGGATTGGGGGGAGGGAGAACTGTGTACATCGGTCTGTGGGGTGTGGCGGGTGCTATCTCTTTCCCTTTTGTTGTTTGGGTGATCTTTTGTTTTTTTTTTCTTTTTCCTTTTGTTTGAAGTTGCTCTTGAAGTTGGGGGGGGGGTATTGTTCTTGGGTTGCTTGTTAATAGAGTTATGATGTTTTATTTTGTAAAAATTCCAATAAAAATTATTTTAAAAAAAAAAGACTGCCCCACTCTCACAGGACACAGCTACTGAGATAGTCACAGTGCACAAGCCAGTGAACATCATCACCATGTGGTAGAGAGCTAGTTTGGTCAAGCCAGTAGGAGGTTATCAGTTAGGTTAATAGAGTGTCAACCCACAGCAGATTATGTACAGCAATCAGCATGTTCAATAAAACAGTGTTGGACCATCTCCTGTGTCGGAAGCCTGTTTCTCGTTTCACTGCATCTAGTTGCAGTCGATGTTAGACCAACGCAGATAACACATCACACGTCACCATTAAAAGGTACAAGTGCGTTGCCACCTTCATCCAGACCACAACATGGATTTCTATCCTATCATATTAGATGGTGTTATTACCAGTTGTAGCATCAATCTTTTACCTCTTTGCAATTCAATCATGAGGCAGTGGACTTTAGAAATAAAGATATATGGTTTCCTATGCAGCCTTCAGGAGCTGCTTACTATCTCAAGTTGTGCAAGTTTCCTCATCAGATACAAGATCGACATCCAATTTCAAAATGATGGTAAGATCTACACAGGGCAGTTTGCAGGGCAAAAAGCCATTTTGGTGTTCTGGAACATTATAGGAGGGATGTGTTAGCACTGGAGAGGGTGCAGAGGAGATTTACCAGGATGTTGCCTGGGCTGGAGAGGTTTAGTTATTAGATAGACTGTGGTTGATTTTCTTGGAGCAGAGGAGGCGAAGTGGAGACGTGATTGAGATGTACAAAATTATGAGGGGCATAGATAGAGTAGACAAGAAGAAACTGTATCCCCTCGGTGAGGGAACCAATGACCGGGCCCAGGGTGGGAGAGGGGGGGGAGGGGGGCATAGATTTAAAGTAAGGGCAGGAAGTTTAGTGGGGTTGTGAGGAAAAACTTCTTCACACAGAGGGTGGTTGGAGTCTGGAACTCACTGCCTCAAAGGAGCAGAGACCCTCGTAACATTTATGATGTATTTGGATGTGCACTTGTGATGTCCAGGCTCACAAGGCTATGGGCCAAGTGCTGGAAAATGGGATTGGAGTAGGTGGTTGTTTTTGACCGACGCAGACGTGATGGACCGAAGGGCCTTTTCTATGCTGTCGAACTCTATGAATTTATGACTCTAACTCTGAGTCCAAAGTGCTTTCAAGTTTCCCTCTCCTCTGTCCAAACCAGCAATGACTCCAGAATTATGCCAGACAGTGGCTGGGATTCTCTGCCGCCCAATGCCGGCAGCGGAATTCGCCATCGTGTGAAGAATCCTATGCTGAGAAGAAAGCCCGACGCTGGTCCCATTGCGATGCACTGGTCCCCCCCAGCGGTATTGAGGTTTGTGCTCCACACCAGTGCTCCATGCAAATCCGCGATTTGTATCAATTTGATGGACTGGAACGAGATGCTCCACACTTCTCAGGCAGGAGTTACGCGAGCGTGAATTGGTGCAAGTATTTACAAGCAGGGTCCGGGCGCCATAGCTGTTGAGGGGGAGTAAGAAAGTAAAAAACTCTTCAAACCTTTCAGCCATGCTGGGGACTCTCTGCCTGGACCACAGGCAGCAGAGGGGATTGATTTGGTGGCCAGTGCATGAACTCAAGGTGTCCCCCTCAGGATCAGGGTAGCCTGGCTCATACACCAATTGCTGCAGTATATGTTTGAAACCCACCCCTTTGCTGCAGCTTACAGGTTCCTGGCTGTTGAGATTGCTGACTGCTCACTGTCTCCTGTGTATGCTCAGAGGGCTTCTGTTCATGTGGGAACCCACCCAGCCCACCCCTCTGGAACCCTCAAACCCCAGCATTATCATCACCGGGATGAGCATGATCATGCTCAATCGCCGGCCCACCAGGTGTTGGCACTTCTTAGAAGCGCAGCCCCACTGCAGAGGAAGCGGGGGATTAGCATAGCTCATCCTAATCAAAGGATACCTGCACATTGGCCGCTGGAACCCTCCCTGGCACACCGCCCCACTCAGAGTAGAAGCCACACCAGTGGCACTATCAGCTAGCCTATCCTTGATGATCACGAGATGTTTCCACGTGCTGCATGTCCACCGGACACCTGGTCCCATCCATCCTGTGTCCAGCCAGGAAACCTGACCAGCTCCCTGTCCCAACCTGTGTGCTAAAACCAAGCTCCACATAACACTGCAGCTATACTCCCAGCACATACGCACATCCCTCACTCAGCCCCATCTGTAGCACTTGCCCACACACCAGCCTCTCAGAATGGGGATGACTGGCAGCACAAGTTGACCATTTTCATCATACAATCAGTTGCCACCCTGCTGGTGGGACAACACACAGCCCACCCAGTGAGGAGACCCGCAGTCGACCCCCACTGGGAGAAACGGGACAGGGTCTCTCGCTAACACAGGTTATGCCAGACCTCGGTACCCCAGTTGTCACGTACGGGTGGTGAGGATAGAGGCACCCACATCACAGGCATGGTGCCACTCACTGGTGGGGAGAGGGGTACAGTGCAGATGGCATCATATCAAAGGAGCTGGTAGAGGGAGGGGAGGGGACATATTAGGGTGGTGCAACAGTACAGCTCAGGGTGACTATGTAACCTGGTGACATTGGATGGTCAAGAGAATCTTCATCTTGCTAACATTCTCTGTCTCTCCCCCCTCCACCCGCAGGCACAAAGGTTTCGGAGTACAGCCAGCTATGCTCATTATCTACCTGACCGCTGCTGTCATTATGGATGCACGGAGACTGGAGGCACAGGGCCAGACCTGTAAGGACCCTGCACAAGAGGAGCCTGCCCCAGAATAGCAGGGTTACCCACTGAGGTCATGGCTAATGACGCTGATGCGGAGTGTCCGGACCAAGGCAGAGAACTGTTATAACCGTTCTCATGCAACAGCTGTCATACAAGGTGAGGTCATCCCCTGCTGCCCTCATCCCCTGGCATCACTCGGTGAGAGTGTCACCATGTGGGCCGTTTATTATGGATGGCCTGCCTCACACCGACTCCTCCACCCCCACCACCCAGCAGGCTAATCTCATCCTTCACACCCATCAGAGAGAGGTTAGCGGCAGATCAGACTGATGGTGCCAGGTGTTTAATGGTGGCTCTGTATAATGGTGTGCCCTAACCCATAACTATCTTCTATCTACTACACCCCGTGTCAAATTAGGTGCCATTTATTTTCCTTATCTTTCATGGCCTACCCCTACTGCTCCTTCTAGGTGTTACCCCAGACAGCACATCAGAAGTGGAGGCTGCCTGTTGCATGTCTCACCCTGCCCTGTGATGCCCTTGCCAGTCGTCCTCTGAAGTACCTGGGCCTGGATGGGCGCGGCTGACTTTCGGGTATTAAAGACAATGACATGTCACCCTGTTCTGCCCACTGCCCATCAGATGAGCCAGTGTCAGGTGGGGGAGATTCAGAAGGGCTGAGGCTTTCCAGCTCCTCCCCTGCACCGGTTTGGGGCCCCATCACTTTCTCCTTCCTCGGGGTGCTCACTAGCCCCCGGCCAATCCATGGGATGGAGGTTAGGCCGGAGTGAGCTCTGGAGGTGCCAATGTCACCTGAAGGTCCGCCCTCATCGGAGCCATGGTCTCAATACCCTCAGCCGTGGTGCACTGAGACAGCGACATGTCCCTCAGTGAGTGAGACATGTCCTTCACTGCCTCGATTACATCCCTCTGGGACTGTGCCATATCTCTCTGTACCTATGACATGTCCCTCTGTGACAGGCTAAGTTTAGTTAGTCCTCAGCTATGGTTCTTTGTGAGTGAGCCAAGCTCTGGTGTGCTGCAGCAATGTCCATCTGCACCCGGTATATGTCTGCCTGGTTAATTGGGCTCTCCTATCCTGCGCCTCAGCCAAGGACAGCACAGTGTGCCCCAAGTTTTGGACGTACTGACATTTGGCTCTGACGTCTTACCCCAGGCCCTTCACTTCAAATGTCACCCTTTCAATGTTGGCCTGGGTGCATTAATTGTCGGCAACATTTCCTGCACCAGAAGATGGTTGGACTCCTCCAGCTGTACTTGCAGGCACTGGAAAGTGGCTGTCATCCCCTCCTGTAGATTCTAGCTCAACAACTGCACCTGAACCAGTGATGGGTTCATATTCTTCAGAAGCACAACATCTGTCTGGATGCCACTGTTCCCTGGGATTGGGCAGCCCTCTGGCCGTCCGCTGCCTCAGGGGTCTCTGCCTCCACCTGCTGTGCTGCAGCATGTGTGTGGTGCTCACCAGAGGGTGACCCAGGATCCTGGTCTGTATCATTATCCACCGAGGGATAGTCTCTGTGATGGTGGATGGTACAAATGACAGCAGTATTGAAACGCCGACAGTGGTGCTCCGGGGCTGTGCTGGGGATTTGGCTTGGGAGGGAGGGGGGGGGGGGGGGGGGGCAGTAACTGCGG
This sequence comes from Scyliorhinus canicula, assembly GCF_902713615.1. Classification (NCBI taxonomy): domain Eukaryota; kingdom Metazoa; phylum Chordata; class Chondrichthyes; order Carcharhiniformes; family Scyliorhinidae; genus Scyliorhinus; species Scyliorhinus canicula. Next base: position 35,925,781 of record NC_052162.1, on the reverse strand, counting down.
ACATGGGGGGCCTTGTCTGATGGTGAGGCTGAAGACAAAAGAAATGGGGTGATATTTTGGGAATACTGGTCTGTGGGAAATGGGTGACTCATCCGCTGTAAGGCCATCTGCGTTACATTGTTTGGGGCATGCTGACCTCCACCATAGCCACCACCCTCTCCTTGGCCTCCACGGCGGGTCTCAGGGCCCTCTCCTCAGAGGGTGCGTGAACCCGAATGTCTGTGATTTTCCCTCCCGCCTTCTGGCTTTGCACAAATTATGGGCCACCTTATCCTTGGGGACACAGAAAGGGGATGCTGGAAGGGGAGTTCTATGGGGTCTGTAGATGTTGGCATGTGTGTGCAAGGCTCCTGGTCAAACAGGGCAATCCCTGTGTTGGGGTTTGGTGGAGAATGGGTTGTAAGGGAGATGCAGGCAGGTGAGGTGTTGTTGACCTCCAGGGGATTGGGGACAGGTGTGGGTAATGAGGGACGGGAATGATACCAGGGACACAGAGGTGATGACTCACCAGAGCTGCCCTATAAGGTCATTCATTTTCTTTCGGCATTATGTAGCAGTCCTGGTGATGCAGTCAGTGCTGACAGCCTCTGCCACCCTTTCCCAGGTGCTGTTGAGTAGGGCAGGCTTGACTCTCTGCCCCACCCTGCAGAAGTGGGTATCACTCCTCTCCTCGATGTCATCCAGCATTCAGTCAATCTGGGATTTCCGGAATCAGGGGGCAGGTCTTCGTGCAGCCATCATCTTGGCTGGAATGACAGTCTGTGGTGAGTGGTGCGCTTATAAACTGTCCAGCTTGTGAGGCTCTTTAATGCGAATACTGGCCCTAGCAAATCAGATACCTGTGAGGCCGGGAATCGCACTTGAGCAGGCCAATGTGCATGATTTGAATTTTACCTGCAAGGCTCTCCGAATTCCATGCGATTCACTTCCAGTGGGAGAACATCGTTTCTCAAACGGTGAATCCAGCCCAGTACATATAATTCCCCAACTTTCTGCTTTAATCATTCTATCCTGTCCTCTCCACTCTCTCCTTCAACAACCATAAGACATAGGAGCAGAATTAGACCATTCAGTCCATCGAGACTATTCCAGCATTCAATGAGATCATGAATGATTTGATGTGATAATCCTCAACACTATTTAATCGCCTTATCCCCATATCCCTTGATTCTCTTGCTGATTAAAAATTGTCTGAGCCTTGAACTTAACGACCCAGCCTTGACAGCTGTCTGCGGTAAAAAATTCCACAGATTCACTACCCTGTGAGAGAAGAAATTCTTCCTTCAGGGAGTTGCCCCAAAGTCCATCCGAGGGCCGCCACACTCCAAAATGCAAGACCTTCCCACCAGAAACCCCTTAAATAAAGAGACCACTGAGATCCACCAGATAAAGAGACCACCCCTACAGATACCCCCAAATAAGAAGACCCCCCCCCCCCCCACCCTAGAGACCTCTCAGAAAAGAGAATCTTTGTCAAGAAGCCCCCAGAAAAGAGAAACCTGGAAGCGAGAGAGCAGTCCAGACAGAGTCAGTGAAAACAATTACTGTTGCAACACTCACCTTGGCAATACACCTGCTGGCTCAGACACAGAAAGCACCACTGTCAATTCCTGGAAAGAGAAAGCAGTTAGCTGTGTTTCAACCCCTCAGATCCTTGAGCTGCAAGCCATTCATTCATTTCCCTCTCTGGGCTGTGATTGACAGCTTCCACTCAAATTGCTGATCACCTTAATTCCACCACCGCTTTCCCCCCGGCCCCAAGCAGGGGTCAGCTTCCATATGTACACAAACTATACTAATTATACATCTCAAACACCAGGTTTGACCCTTTCACCGTCTCTGCATTGTTGGAATGCTTGTCTCACACCAAGCCTTTGACGAGCTGTCACAAACTGTCACTGCTTCACCATCACCACACTTCATCCACCCTCCCTGCCCACACCCCACACCCCAAAGCACTGCCACAAGTTGAACCGGACTGCTCGTAAACTTCATACTCAACACCAAGCTCACCTTCACAATATAATTTCCAACCATTAAGACTGCCTATTTCCATTTCTTTCACATAGCCAACCTCCATCTCTGCCTCAGCCCACCTTCTGCTAAAGCGCGTATCCGTGTGCTCATCAAATCCAGTCTCACTTATCCGCATACTTTCCAGGCCAACATCCATTTGTCCACCCTCTTTCAACTTCAGTATTTCCAAAACTCTGCTGCCTATATCCTGCACCAAATTTTTCCTATCTATCAGTCCCTTCCTCAATGATCCACATTTGTTCCTCGACCCCCAAATGCTACGGATTTAAAATTCTGACCCTCATACTTAATCCCCCCTTAAACCTCTTCTTATCTCTGCAACCTGTTTCTGCAACTCTGCTTTCTTGTGCATCACCTTTCCCCTTCACCTCATCATTGCTATTTAAGCCTGTAAAGCATCGGGAGTTTGGAGAGAGAAAACCCATAAAGCAGCAGATGTTTGGAGAGACTGGGAGCCCATAAAGCAGCAGTGGAAGAGACCCGACCTTTACAGGTTAGGCAAGTGCAGGATAATTGAGGAAAGCCAGCATTAAGGCAAAATCATGTTGAACTAAATTGCTGGAGTTTTTTGAGGAGGTAACCGAGAAAGTTGATAAGGGAAATGCTGTTGATGTAGTGTAGAATTTCAAAAGACATTTGATACAGTGCCACAAAAACTTGCAGCTCATGAAATAAAGACACTTGGATAAGAAATTTTCTGAGTGACAGGAAACAGAGAGTAGTGATAAATAGTTGTTTTTTCAGATTGGGGGGAGGTTTATGGTGGAGTTCCCCAGACACTTGGCTCTTCCTGATATATGTTAGTGACCCAGACTGTGGTGTTGAGAGATTTCAAAATTTTCAGATGATATGAAGTTTGGAAAGATTGTCAACTGTGTTGAGGATAGTCTTGAACTTCAAAAGGACATTGACATGTTGGTGGATTGGGCATACAAGCGGCAGATAAAGTTCAATGCAGAGAAGTGTAAGATGATTCATTCTGGGACGTAAAAATGTGAAGATATAGTATAAAACAAAGGAAGAAACTCTAAAGGAGGTACAGGAACAGAGGGACCTCGGCATATATGTACAAAAGTGATGGAAGGTGGTAAGGCTTGTTGAGGGAGCACTTAATAAAGCATATTATATCTTAAGCTTTAGTAATATACACACTGGTTTGGACTGGATTGGATTTGTTTATTGTCACGTGTACCGAGGTACAGTGAAAAATATTTTTCTGCGAGCAGCTCAAACGGATCATTTAGTACATGGAAAGAAAATAAAATATATAATAGGGCAGCATTAGGTACACAATGTAAATACATAGATAAAGGAGAAAGGCTAGTGATAGCGTCAGTGTTAGAATTAAATTACATAGAACATAGAACAGTACAGCACAGAACAGGCCCTTCGGCCCTCGATGTTGTGCCGAGCAATGATTACCCTACTTAAACCCATGTAACCCGTATACCCGTAACCCAACAATCCCCCCATTAACCTTACACTACGGGCAATTTAGCATGGCCAATCCACCTAACCCGCACATCTTTGGACTGTGGGAGGAAACCGGAGCACCCGGAGGAAACCCACGCACACACGGGGAGGACGTGCAGACTCCACACAGACAGTGACCCAGCCAGGAATCGAACCTGGGACACTGGAGCTGTGAAGCATTGATGCTAACCACCATGCTACCGTGAGGCCCCAATTTTAAGAGATTAGTATGGTTATAGGAGATGTAAAAAGAGGATCTGTTTGGGAGAGCTCGCAGAGAGCCGCCACGCCTCCGGCGCCATCTTGAGGTGCACTGAGGACAAGAGTACGGAGGTCCATGTTGACCTTGTATAAGACACTAGTTAGGCTTCGTCTAGAGAACAGCATCCAGTTCTGGGCATCATATTTGAGGAAGGATGTGAAAGCATTGGGGAGTACAGAGGTGATTCACAAGAATGATTCCTGGGATAAAGGTCTATGAGACGAGATTGGTGAGGTTGGGAGAAGAAAAGGCAGAGAGGAGACTTGATAGAGGTGCTCAAGATCCTGAGAGGTATAGACGGGGTAAATGTTGAGAAACTGTTCCCCCTCGGGAGCATTGAAAACTACAGAACACAAATGTTAAATAATCGGCAGAAGGAGTAAATATGATACAAAAGAATTATTTTCACCCAGAGGGTGATTGGAGTCTGAAATGAACTTCCTGAGGAGGTGGTAGAGGGTGTTCGATCGACGTATTTGTAAGGGAATCGGATTGCTACCTGAAGAGAACGAATGGGAAAGGATACAGCGATAAGGTTGGGAAGTGGTAGAATGCTCTTTCAGCAAACCAGTGCAAACTCGATGGGCCGAATGGCCTTCTTCTGCATTGTAAAAATTCTGTGATTGTACCTCAATGCGTATCCTGTCAGTTTCACACTCACACAATGTTGCTCGTTCTGGGTGAGTGTGCTGTACACTCAATTTGGCTCTATTTCGTTCCTTAGCTGTGGAGTCGCCAGGTATTGTTAAGATACCGCCACAAGTTTCAAGTTCAAGTTCAAATCAATAACTCCATACACCAGTTAGTAAGTTCAAACAAGACACGTTTACAGTAATCTACTAATCATGCATATAAAACTATAAGACTAGGCTAATCCTACCACTAATAGGCCAAATACTTATCTGGATAAGGGGACTGCCGGATCAGGGAACAATGGCCTCTAGCTTTGTCCTGGGTCCGCAGGCTTCCAGTAGTTATGGACTAAAAAGGGGTCAGGAGTGTCTACTCTCATAGCGTGCGTTGAATGACACTTATGTGATGGCGGCTGCTGTCCAGACCTCTCCTTCTCAAGGTTATTCTGCTGCAACGGTGTTCTGCTGGGAGGGCTGGCTGGTCAAGGAGAGGCTGGCAGAGAGAGAGAGCTGGGGTTGCGGTCTCTGTCTTATACCTCTCTCAGGGTCTCGGGCCCACCTGGGCGGACCCTCTATACACTCGCAATTGATTGGGTCTCTTCCCAATCGATTGATTTGAATTCCCCAATAACGGGGCAGTCCCTCGATCACTGGGCGGTTCTTGGGACTTATTGTTTTGGACTTCTCTTGGTGCCGAGAAGTCTGGCCTTCTATTCAATGTATCGATTTGCGTTAACTTGTTTCCATTGTACCTGGGAATAACCCAGTATCGCCTCATTAGTATGCTAACTTGTTTTATTTCACAGTGCTGTCTGGTTTCTGCAGCAGTCAGAACTGGTCTCTGCAGCAGTCAGAATACACAAGCGCTTCTGCAAGCTGCCTGCTTTTTCAACATGTCCACTTTCCCTGCATTCCTTGTGATCGTCCATTTTGTGTTGGCCAGGTGGCTACAACAAACACCTGTTTTCTGCACTAGTGTTCAACTGTTTGAAGAAACTGTTTAGTACTTACAGCATAACTATGTAGTCTCTCTATGCCACAGGACCATGTGTAGAAGCACAATTTACATTTACATTTCCTAATCTGCTGCAGTCATACATTAGCAGAATAAATGATTCAAATTAAAACAATGCTGTGCAGGCAGTTTTCATTATGACATTGTGAGTTGGGATTATTACAAATTTGAGAGGTTCCAGTTATCAATCACACTTCCAATTATTTCAGTTCAATCAAAAAAATGTGGCGACTTGTTTGGTGCACTTTTGAAAAACATAGCTTCAGAATATATCTGTGGGCAGATTTGCAAGTAACCTGATAATGATAATGTTTAATAATGCTGTCTGTGCATATTTACTTGTTGCACATGCCGGGAAACCATACATTGCTGTCAGCAATCCATCACAGTTTACAAATGCGCCAGAATCAGATGCCGCACAGGTGCATTTGCAACAGAACATCAGCAAGAAAGATATTCCCTCAGTAGCCACTTTCAACTTTCCACACAGACACATTATCATTGGGTATAAAGTACCGTGAACATTTCAATGGATAGTTCACTAATTTTGACTTTAACAAAACATGAATATCCCTGTGTCTGCGTAGGTTTCACCCCTACAACCCAAAACGATGTGCAGGGTATGTGAATTGGCCACGCTAAATTGCCCCTTCATTGGAAAAAATAATTGGGTACTCTAACTTGCACAAAATTTTAAAAAATGAAATTTTGCGGGGGGAGATGAATCATTGCACTTCAGTAGCATGAACTCTGTTCAAGAAATTAAATGCATCCCAACCAGTCGCAATGTTACAAAGAAGGCAAAAGCAGAGCAGCACCTGTCCATGACACAGCCACATCCACTCCGGCATGGGAGAGATGTGGGGGGAGGGGTTGGCCTCACAACATTTTGCAACCCCAGACCACAAAATTGGGTTGCTTAACGTGTGCATTTCCAGTGCTACAGATACCATCTGAGGTCCAAAATCTCAGCCATCTGGACTTCTGGTATGAGCCATTTTGTATAGGCTGGAAGCATGTCCCGGCAGAACATAGAAGCAAATTAGAGTTTAGAACGGTAAGAGGCAACTTGATCGAAACTTTGAAAATCCTGAGGGATATTGAAAAGGTGGATGTAGAAAGGATGTTTTCTCTTGACAGAGAATCTGGAACTTGGGGTCACTTTTAAAAATAAGGGGCCGCTCATTGTTTCTATAAAATCTATATAATCAGGATTTTTAATTCTTTACAAAAACTTTGTAACAAACAAGCAAACAAATGTAGAAAGATAGCTTTAGAGTCAATGTACAACAGGTACATCACAAAACAATAGTCATTACATAATTGGGAAAGAATAAGACCGGATGATTTTGGGGCAGAATCCCCAACATGATCCTTCCACAGATAAATGACGTTTCTGAGCCCAAACGGGACATAGGTAATGTTATCGACCTACATCTCACCCGTAGCGACTTAACAAAATGGCAAAAGAAGTAAACAATATCCCGGGAACCCTAGAACTAAGAGGAATCGACTAACTCTTACAGTGCAATTTAAACTCTTCTCCAGATCCAGACTGGAATAGGCAGCCGTCCTAGACCTTCCAGATGGCAACATGACAAAAATAAAGACAAAGAGAAGATGGAGCACAACCAGCCTAAGGTCTCCCATTGAAGAAGTTTAAAAACAAGGAACAAGAACAGGAGAATCCGAACTTCCATAATCCATCTCCCATCCCCAGATCAAAGGACAGAACAAATCACCGGACCACCAGCACCAGTACTACCCTCAAGAGGACAACAGGGTGTGGTGAATGTAATTTAGTAATTCACACTGTATTTGCCAATACCATTGTAAGCGCAGTAGCGTTATCCGACCACTAGGGGGAGTAGCTCTGGGAATGCTCAGGAGTTTGTACAGGGCTCCACCCTTGGCTCCGCCCACGACTCCTCCCCCTGGACTTGCTGTATAAATACCCTTGCCCAGAGCCAGCCTGCAGTTCATCGAGAGTTCAACGGGTAACAGGCTGGCTCTGTAGTAAGTAGATTAAAACCACTGTTCATATCTCAAAGCACGTGTCTAATGAATTTATGGTTCCATCACAGGGCAACGCAGAACCCAAAAAAATATAAACTGACCCCAATCGTAGAACAGGGACAAAACCCACTCCAGGGCAGAGGGCCATCAGAACGACCCCCATATCCGAGAGCGCCCTTGGAGGAAGGGGGAGTGTCCTGGGAGGGAGGGCCGACTCACCACCCACCCTGGAACTATGAGAACCGCCCCCCCAACACAACCAGGACCACTCAAAAGAAAAAGGATTATGTCACCCAAAAGCCAACATAGATCCGTACCTGAGTGTCCACGACAACAAAGCTCACCATCCAACACCACCACAACCAGCCCTCACAGGCACCAGTACTAAGCAGGAAAGTAGAAGCAACGTCCCCAAAACTTCTCAAAGTCAGAGGAAAAGTGAAGAAGAACAATAACTGTCAGAACTAACCCCTCAGACCCACAAATCACCTCCTAAGATATTATTACCGGACAAGAAAAGGCCATCCAACCCAAGTGGGCCCCTTCCAACTCCCAAGACAAAAAACAAATAAGGATAATTGTTGGAAGCAAACTTTAGTCCCTTCCCCAATCTTCACCTCTACGGATATGGACCTACCCACACCAGACTCCTGCGATGTCAAGCCTGGCCCAGCCCAACATCACCACAAAGAAAAAGGACTCCAAGGAATCCCTTGATACCCCAATCCCTGTACCCGACCGAAGCTAAGCCAGTTCAGTCCCGTACAGGATGCAACACCTTTCCTCCCCCTCCCCGGATCCACGCTGGGAACAATGTGGTCGCTGAATTGTGCCCATACCGTCCATCTGGGCCTGAAGAAGAAAGAGACGCAGCCCAAAATAGAATCTTCATGGGCGGACCTTCTTTGAATGTAGCAAGGGCAAATCTAACCTTACCACCCACACCATCCACCTCTCCCACCGCTCCAACTCTTCTCATCCTCCCCCAAGGATAGAATAGGATAAAGAAGCTGATCCTGAACTCAATATTCAGCCTAACATGATAAAACCTTATTAAATCAGGATAACCCACAGTGCAGGACATCACTCGAAACATTTACTTCCCTGCAAACAAAAGAGTGGGCAATATTATCAACATGATGACCAGGGAGTAAAGTCCAGGATAACAACTAAGAGACAAGGCAGTCATCAGGATGAAAACCACTCCACTGGAGCATGGAGAAAGTAGATGTCCAGGATAACACAAGATCAGAAATGGAGATCACTCTTCAGGATCTTCCAAGGATTTCAACGAATGGAGTACAAATTTACTTAATTCCAACATGCTGCCTTGACCAAGCCCAGGCAGTCAACTACCTCGGCTCCAGCAGGGATGGGGCGGCTCAGCCAGCTCTGGCAACCCCAACCCCTTTTGCCCAACAGCAGAGCAGGACCACACACAACCAGGGGTTGGAAGGCCAGAACAACCCCAGGCCTCAGAGATAGGATTAAAGGTGCTCCATCAAATCCAAGCTGCCTGGCCTCCAAATTGAGAATCACAAGACATGTCAGCCAGTACTCAAACATGACTGGGAGCATCTCACCAGAGACACCAGATACGACTGAACTCCTCACCGTCTCCCTTTCGTCCTCACCCAATCCTTCTTGGGATGTACAACAGGCCGGTGCAGCTGGAACTCAACTGTGCAGAGGTTGGTGTCCACCAGAGACAGCGCTCTCTCTGCTACAAGAACCTTCTCATATACCATCTCTGCCTCCATTGAGACACTCGCAACCCTTCAAATTTGGCTTCAATACTCTTCACCGCAGTGCCAAGACCATCGGACGGATCAGCTTCATCACAGCGAGGGAGAATGGAAACCTGTCACAGTGATAACATTTCAAACCTGAAACATGTAAAGCAGCATGGTGGCACAGTGGTTAGCATTGCTGCCTCACAGCCCAAGGGACCCGGGTTCAATTCCGGCCTCGGGTGACCATCTGTGCGGAGTCTGCACGTTCTCCCCGTGTCTGCGTGAGTTTCCTCCAGGTGCACTGGTTTCCTCCCACAGTCCAAAGATGTGCAGTTTAGCTGGATTGGCCATGCTAAATTGCCTCTTAGTTTCCAAAAGGTTAGGTCGGGTTACGGGGATAGCGTGGAGGCGTGGGCTTAGGTAGGGTGCTCTTTCCAAGAGCCGGTGCAGACTTGATGGGCCGAATGGCCTCTTTCTGCATTGTAAATTCTGTGATTCCATGAAATCCTCTGAAATTTTATTCTTCACAGTGGACCTGCCCACATTTCCGCACAGTGGTCCAAGATCAAAATCCCCGATGCAGTATCCATCATGAGGATGGGTGTCAGCCGTTGTCAGCAGAAAGACTGGAGTCAGACTTAATCAGAATCTGAGGAGCACCACATCTTTCTTCATAAACGAGCGGTCATCACCCTCCTGCCTTGTATAGTGACCTGCTGACAGCGCCAACTCAGGACCATCACTCTATAACGATGTTACGGTGACCCTTGGAGTGGGGAATAGGACAGTCGGAAAAGTGGGAAATAGGACTTCCGGGCAAGTGGGAAACAGGATGGTTGGGGAAACGGGGAACAGGGCAGTCAGCAAACTGGGAACAGGGTGGTCAGGGAAGGGACAGTATGTTAGGGTGGGAGTTGGTAGAGCTGACGGACACACAGCCTTGACTGATGTCAATCCAGAGTCAATGAGGGCCTCCCTTGTCCTCCTGACATGTCAGACCCTGGATGCCCGCTGCCTGTCCTCCATCCTCTGGCTGCTTCTCGAGCTCACCCTCCAGCTCCTCATGGTTCTCCTCCTCCTCTTCAGACAAACCCACAAGTTCCTTCTCCTCCTGCTACTCATCCAGTGTGTCCCCCACTGCTTTACCTGAAATTGTGAAGGGCACAGCAGACCACCACAAAGCAGGAGACCTTCTGGGGTCTGCACTGCACCCCCCCCCCCCCCCCATAGTGGTCAAGGCATTGGAACCACATTTTGAGCAGTCCGATGCACTGCTCAATGATAGCACAGGTGGCAACATGGACCTCATTATAACGGTTGTCTGCCTCGGCTATCATGCACGCCCCAGGGTAGCGAACGTGTACGTGCATGATCCTGAGGTGGTGATCACAGAAAATCTGAGCATTCAGGGAGTGGAACCCCTTCCTGTTAATAAAGGGCACGCCCTGATGTCCCGGTGCTCAGAAGGTGACATGTATGCCATCGGATTTGGCCCCAATGCCTGATTCTCCGTCCCATGGGGAATGTGATCCTAGCGTCCCAGGACGGAGAATCCCTCCCTCTGCTTCCACCACCTTTTCCGAGTGGATAACTTTACACTTTGACACAGTGTACTCTCTCTGCCATGTTCTTAACCACTCTCTCAGCCTGTCTAGATCTATGGCCTCTTAACATCCTCCTTACCACTTCCTTTTCCACCTAACTTTGCATCATTAGCAAACATGGATAAGTTACTGTCAGTAATTATAGTCTGCCAACCAAAAATGTCCTGTTTATTCCTTTTCCCGGTTTTGTGTCTGTTAACCAATCCTTTGTTCTTGCTAATATATTAACCCAACCCTCTGAGTCCTAATGTTGAAAAATGTCTTGCATGGCCTTGTCTGATATTTTATTTTGCAAATCCAAATACACTGCACTGCCTTATCCACCTTACTAGCTACATCCTCAAAAAACCTAACTGATTTTGCAAACATAATTTCTCTTTCATAAATCCATGTTAATTCTTAATCATATTTTGCTTTTCCAAAAGGCCTATTACCATCTCGTTAATCATGGCTGTGCTTAAGGCTGGGATCCCATGGCTGTTGCTGCAAGTCATTGGCCACCAGCGGGATCATCCGGTCCTGCCAAAGTCTGCGGCCATTTGCATGTCTCGCCCACCACGCTGCTGGGGAGCCCACTCCAGGGGGGCTGACTTTGGCAGGGCCAGAAAATCCCACCCTATATGTCTGCAGTTGACGTGGTGGCCACCTCCATTAGTACACTGGCAGACCCCACCATGCTTCAGCATCGGATGGCCAATGTTTCAACATTGTTTTTTAGAGCAGTATGTAAATAGTCCTACTTGGGAAGGAGCCATACTGGACCTGGTATTGGGGAATGATCCCGGCCAGGTGGTTGAAGTTTCAGTCGATGATTACTTTGGGAATAGCGATCACAATTCCGTAAGTTTTTGAATACTCATGGACAAAGATGAGAGTGGTCCTAAAGGAAGAGTGCCAAATTGGGGAAAGGCCAAGTATAACAAAATTCGGCAGGAGCGCGGGAATGTGGATTGGGAGCAGCTGTTTAAGGGTAAATCCACATTTGAAATGTGGGAGTCTTTTAAGGAAAGGTTGATTAGAGTGCAGGACAGACATGTCCCTGTGAAAATGAGGGATAGAAATGGCAAGATTAGGGAACCATGGATGATGGGTGGAATTGTGAGACTAGCTAAGATGAAAAAGAAAGCATACCTAAGATCTAGGTGACTTAAAACTGATGAAGCTTTGGAGGAATATCGGGAAAGTAGGACAAATCTCAAACGCTCAATAAAGAGGGCTAAAAGGGGTCATGAAATATCTTTGGCTAACAGGGTTAAGGAAAATCCCAAAGCCTTTTATTCGTATATAAGGAGCAAGAGGGTAACTAGAGAAAGGATTGGCCCACTCAAAGACAAAAGAGGGAATTTATGCGTGGAGTCAGAGGAAATGGGTGAGATTCTTAATGAGTACTTTGCATCGGTATTGACCAAGGAGAGGGACATGATGGATTTTGAGGTTAGGGATGGATGTTTAAATACTCTAGGTCAAGTCGGCATAAGGAAGGGGTTAGGTTACTGCGGGAAGTGAGGGACAAAATAGCTGGGGCCTTAACAGATATCTCTGCAGCATCCTTGAGCACGGGTGAGGTCCCGGAGGACTGGACAATTGGTAATGTTGTCCCTTTGTTTAAGAAGGGTAGCAGGGATAATCCAGGGAATTATAGACCTGTGAGCTTGACTTCAGTGGTAGGCAAACTGTTGGGGAAGATACTGAGGGATAGGATCTATTCACATTTGGTTCTTTATACATCGGTCCTAGGGGGAGGAGTCCTGGGCAGAGCCAAGGGAGGAGCCCAGTACAAACTCTCGCGTACTCCCAGAGCAACTCCCCCTGGTGGTCGGATAGTGCAACTGCACTTACAATGGTGGATAGTGAACATATATACACAAAGTTATATTGGCAACTATATACAGCATTGATCTTACAACGGGTAGATAACGAACATATATACATGGAGTGATATTGGCAACTATATATAGTGTGAATTACATTCACCACAGCTTGCAAGCATGGTAAATGTATGCGGATGAGGAAAAGCTGTGAAAGTAGGTCGAGGACCTCTCTCCTCCTGTCCATCTCCTGCACCAAGGCCTCCAGTGCTGCGTTGGAGAATGTTGGAGCCACTCTTTCTATGCTATTGAACCATTTATCAGTTTTCTTCCTGCTTGGACACTCTGTCTCCCAGCCACTTCCATCTTCTGCTCCGATTGAAATGCACCTCTGTTTTAAATGCTGCAGGCTGGCTTTAAATTATGTTAGCCACTCACTGTTTTTTCACCTAGTGCTCAGGCATGCAGCTTCTTAGAAACACACTTAGCCCTGACTGCATGCTACAGTCATGGGTAATGACAAAGTTCTGAGTGTCACCTCTGTCGGAAAGAACAGGTGTGGGTTCATTGCATTCCAATCGTAGCACTCGTATTTGGGACTGACCCAATTTCACAGCTCTAGTCTCTTCCCCTAATTCTCACCTGTAATCAAAAACATGCACTGGAAAGCTGGCCAGTGTTCAGGAGGCTGTTTTTTCACAATTAAAGGCGAAGGAGCTTTTTTAGTCACGTTTATGACAACAGAAGAGGCTAAACATTATTGTGAAAATGGTGACTGAAGCGATTATGTAATTGCAGCCAAAACGTGAGCGATGATCGCAGCACGAAACACTGCCCAATTTTCAGAAGACTCGGCAGGGATTCTGCTGTTCAAGCTTCAGCAACAGAGGGCGATCCTCTTGTGGAACAGGTATTAATGTACAAGTTCAAGCTTCTTGGAGTAGAGTTAATTGACCCCAGGGGAAAACGCAAATAAATTTCACTGATTTCAACAGAAATGGCAAGTTTTCCACCTTTGTGTGCATTACCATTCCTGGGAAATCAAATGCATGGCACAAACATACATTTTCATTTGCTTTGTCTTTAGGTCAATAACATGTAAAGTATGCAACTAATCTTGCTCCCATTTCTGCATACCGGGAGCCCATGCCAACATTTCAACTCGGATGGTTCAAAACTGTGTTGTGAACAACTCTTCTTCCACAGAAAGCATGCATGCTGTTTTTCTAATGTCGCACCCTGGGCAGGAGGTCACCATGGCCATAGGCGGGGTTTGGGTTGGTTGGGCAGTATCTAGCAGCTGCATAATTCCAAGGCCGTCAAGGCCTCTCTGCACATAGTCTGAAGCCAAATTTTGGTACCTGTCCTTCTTGTTTCTGCCCTGAGGAGTGCAAGATGAAAAATTTTGGCAGCATGTCACTCTATTCAGCAAAACTTTCACAAAAGTGCCAAAAGCCGAGAAGCCTACCAGAATTTAACCAAATTGATTCAATCCAATTTGGGACACAGGAGGCGGGATTCTCCGAGCCTCCGTGCCGAAATCGCAATCGGTGCGAGGTTGGAGAATGGCCATCAAACCCAAAATCCGGTCTGACGCCGCTCCCGCAATTCTCTAGTCCCCGGAAAATCAACGTGAATCACGCGCGGCGGTCTACGCGGCGCGGGTCGGGGGCCATTGACAGAGGCCCCTGCGGCAATTCTCCAACGTAAACTGGCTGAGTTCCCAACAGCGTGGTTCTAACCACATTTTGCCTGTCGGGAAAGGCCATTGGCGGTTGTGGAGTCAGTCTGCAGCTGCCCTGGTGGGGGACGGGGGGGGGGGGGGGGGGGGGGGGACGGAGGGATCCTTCACAGGAAGGGGGCCTCACTGACGGCCAGGTTATCGATCAGGGACCACCATTCCACGGGGACGCGCGATGTCGGGGGAGGGGCCTATCTTTTTGTTGCCGGTCCGTGGTGTGGGTCCGGCATGTCAGGCCACCGCCGTGCACATTCGCAGGGTCCCGTCTTGGCTGCCGTAGCTGCGAGGATTACTCCGGGGCCCTGCTAGCCCCCTTCAAGTAGGAGAATCATTTTGGACTTTCTTCAGGAAAGTCCAGAGTGATTCGCCAGTGTTTTGATGCTGCCATTAGGACATTGCCCCATTATTGGAGAATCCCACCCCTGATTTTCAGTAATTTGAGATATGGCATATGGTAAGCACAGCATGTTTGGGAGGAATACTGCCCCATACTGAATATCTGTCGTTAAGAGCAGCCTTCTGTCAATGAGAATTCAAATTACTCATCCAATCCAAAATCTGCCTGCTAATTTCACAAGGTTCAATCCTATTGGATATTCTACTGAACGGCACTGGTCAAAGGGGATTTGACAAATTAGGGTGTGCAATAGGCGACTATTATCGTAACAAGATAGTGACATCCTTTAAAAAGAGAAAAAGACAGGAACTTATTTTCCAGAAGTCATGTTAGACTCTTTTGTATCTCCTCCTCCGACAAAGGTGTTATAGGTTAGTCACATAGTGTATTCTTAATAATCTCTTTGAGCAATTTATCGACATCTCGAAGTTAAGTTTGTATTTTTCCAGCTTTTAACTTCCTTTTCTGTACTGAGCTTCCAATTTCAGCTCACATTTTGCTGAGAGAAAGAGTTGTACAATGTTTCAGGCAGTGGTTTACATTCTTTTAGATTTTACAGAAAGGTGAAAGTCGTTTTCTGTAACTGACATGATCATTATCGTTTAGAATCAGACACCAAAAATTAACGAAGGAACACTTCAATACGCAGGGCTCAGTTTTCATACGTTACATCCTGCTGATCAAACCTGTGGCCTTTTGAGGCTGTGGTTTCAAACTGCTTCTTTTCACACATAAATATGCTCAAAAGCTAAAGGTGTCTAGGCATATTCTGTTTTTTTTTTAATGCTCCTTAGTCTTAGGAAATGCTGTGCAGGTGTCTTCTTACAATTAATTCATTTTAAACCTGTCCATTCTTTCTCTGACAACACACCATAAGCTTTCCGTTAACAAAATTCTATCCCTTCCGCTGTTGACAGCATTGATCTCTGCCGAGTGTTTCCACCAATCATATTCGCCATTTTGTACCTTGCCTTGGTGGTTATTTTTTGAGGTTTTGGGAGCATCAGACTGAGCCCATCGAGTCCTCATGTAGTGTCTATGGACATGAAGTTTAGAATCAAAGAATGATTCAGTACAGAAGGCCATCCATCCCATTATGTCTGTGCAGTTTTCTGAAAGAGTATCTTCTGTTTTCATTTAATTTTGTCCCATATTATTCTTCCTCAAAATCTCCCAATCACTGAGGTTAGCAATATGGGCCTATATTTGCTTGGATGATCCCCCTGTCATTTTTTGAACCGGGGTGTAACAGTTTCGATCCTCCAAGTCCTGAGTCCAGTGCGAATCCAGACTGCAAATATCAGCAATGTTTTTGACAATGGAGACCATGTCAACTGAGGTACCTGGGAGTCCTGATGGATACTGGCCAGATATTAAAATGCCAGCTGTACTTTCTGTCCCCTTTTCCTTGCTCCATGTGTGTAAAGTCCCACCTGAATTGCTGAGACCTAAGAAATCAAGACAGAGCAGAGACCACACCTGGCTTCATGTTGCACAAAGGATAAGCGAGGGACCTACAGGCCAGTGAGTCCCACGTTAGTGGTGGGGAAACTAACGGAGAAAATTCTGTATGCGAGTATCTATCTCCACTTGGAGAGGCAAGGTTTGATCAGGAATAGTCAGCATGGCTTTGATTGAATTTTTTGAGCACGTGCCTAAGTGTGTCGTGGAAATTATAATAAAGACAAATTATTTGAGAGTTTGATTAAGGAAATTTATTTGACACAAATATTTGCGGAGAGGGGAGTGGTCCGACTGCATAACCATTCCACAGCACTCTGAGTTATACACTTGAAAACCATTATATTTTTAGTGTGAAATAAACAACTTTGAAGAGATAAACCTTGGGAACATACGCAGGAGGAAATATGAATGTTTTGCCCTTGGTTTAAAAACAATTCGAATACACATTTTGTCGTCCTTCTGAAGAACAACTTATCATCATAATAAGGCCGAGTCCAAAATACTAGGCAGTATTTTTTTACGTTACCTGACCTACTTATTTCATTCAAAAGCAGTGTTAAACTATAGTCAAGCATTCCCAGCATGCTTTAGCAAGTGCCTTTTTTATAAAATATAGCCACGCAGCGAGATAAAATGAATACCCTTAAGAGGCAATTAATCCGCACACTGAAGTCACTTCTACAAAGTAAGTAAGTGAGGGTAGTGTAGTTGCTGTAGTTTACATGGACTTCAGCAAAGCATTTGACAAGGTCCCACATGGAAGTCTTACAAAGAAGGCAAATGCACATGGAATACAGGAGAACTTGATAAGGTGGATTCAAACCTGGCTGAGCTGTAGGAAACAGAGGGTGATGCCAGCCTTTTGCTTTAGTGACTGGAAGCCAGTGTCCAGTGGCGTACCACAGGAATCTGTGCTGGGTCCCCTATTATTCGTCATTTACATAAATGACTAAGATGACTATGTGGGGGGTAGAATCAGTAGGTTTGCGGATGACACAAAGATCGGCTGGATAGTTAACAGTGAGGCTTAGATACAAATGGGATGGTCAAATCGGCAAAAAAGTGGCAGATGGAATTTAATCCTGAAAAGTGTGAGGTGTTACACTGCGGAGGGAACAATTTGACAAGGAAATATTCGATGAATGGGAACACTGTAACGTCCTGAGGAACAAAGGGACCTTGGCGTCTTTGTAAGTAGATCACTGAAGGCAGAAGGGCAAGTTAATAGGGTGGGGAAAATGTCATATGGTACACTCGCCTTTGTCAATCGTTGCATAGATTCCAAAAGCAAGGAAGTCATGTTGGAGTTATACAGAACATTGGTAATGCCACAGCTGAGGTACTGTGCGCAGTTCTGGTCGCCACATTATAGGAAGGATGTGGCTGCACTGGAGTGGGTGCAGAGGCATTTCACCAGGATGGTGACTGGAATGGAACATTTAAGTTATGAATAGAGGTTGGATAGATTGGGGTTGTTTTCCCTGGAACAGAGAAGACTGAGAACCGACATGATCGAGGTGTACAAGATTACGAGGGGAATGGACAGGGTGGATAGGGAACAGCTGTTTCACATAGTTGAACAGTCAGTTACGAGGGGACACAAGTTCAAGGTGAGGTGCGGGAGGATCAGGGGGGATTTGAGGAAAAGCTTTTTTTAACCCAGAGGGTGGTGTCGGTCTGGAACACACTGCCAGGGAAGGTGGTAGAGGTGAGTTGCCTCACATCCTTTTAAAAAGTACCCGGGTGAGCACTTGGCACGTCTCAACATTCGAGGCTATGGCCAAGTGCTGGCAAATGGGATTAGGATTGGCAGATCAGGTGCCTTTCATGTGGCAGTGCAGACTTGATGGGCCGAAGGGCCTTTTCTGCACTGTATTTTTCTGTGATTCTGAGCAATCTTTGAGGCATTCACAGGGTTGTTTTGTGTTGCTGTGATATTCGCCATTCTCTCAGACTGCTGAGCAGTGGAGATCAGAGGAGAGGGAACCACATTGCATTGTAAAATTGCTTTCATTGGAAATAGTTCTGCTATATAAATAAAGAATTAATAACTCTTTTAACTTTTTGTTAGATACTGGACTACCTCAAAGTCCAGTTGATCCCCAAGACATCCATTTCTAATATGTAAACAAGGTTATGAAGAAAATTTTCCAGATGTATGAACCTGTTCTGTTTTCAGATACCTACAGACCTGCAGCTTATTTCGAGCATTTTCTGTTTTGTTTCATATTTCCAGCAGTACAGTTCTTTTTTTCCTTTTCATCTAAACTAGGGCACATTAATGATTTTTCACTTTGCACAATTACAAACACAGCTTTAGCTTGCACGGCGTGGCACATTCAGTAATAAAGGTGTTAAACTGAAGACAGCAATGGTAAAAAATGCAAGAAAGTGACTAACTGTTATGTGAGGCAGAGCATCTAGTGGTACAAAACATCACACATACATCCAGGGCTCATTGAGTGTGTGAAACCAGATGGAGCTGTCTGTTTTGTAACAAATATCACGTGTTTTGCACATTTTACATCAGTCCCAAACTGTTTCTGTTTACTCTCACAGCAAGATTCAAAACAAAATAATGTTCATCTGAAGAGAAGGGCAGTATTCTGGAAATTACCTCAGATAGAATTTTTGTTACTGGCAGTGATATTATTTTATGATTTTCATGCAGAGTTTCTACTGATTTTATCCATTCTCCCTTCCCCCAAATTATTGATTTTTTACGACATAAAATGTTCTGGATACTAGCTACACATCTGTACCGTCCCCAAATTTCTTTCCCACTGTACATTGATTCTTGCTGGGCAACTCTGCTGGGATCAATCCCGTTCTCAACCTATGTTCACATAAAGGTACACCTTCCGCAGGAGTCATTGTATTGTCGCTGGACTAGTAATCCAGAGACCCAGAGTAATGACCTGGGGACCCGGGTTTGAATCCCACCACGGCAGATGGTGAGATTTAAACTCAATAAGAGGTCTGGAATAAGAAGTCTAATGCTGACCATGAAACCATTGTTAATGGTCATGAAAACTCATCTGGTTCACTACTGTCTTTCAGGGAAGAAAATCTGCCTCCTTACCTGATCTGGCTAAATGTGGAAATTATATGAAAAATGAAAATCGCTTATTGTCACGAGTAGGCTTCAATGAAGTTACTGTGAAAAGCCCCTAGTCGCCACATTCCGGCGCCTGTCCGGGGAGGCTGGTACGGGAATCGAACCGTGCTGCTGGCCTGCTTGGTCTGCTTTAAAAGCCAGCAATTTAGCCTGGTGAGCTAAACCAGCCCCTCCAGATGTGACTCCAGACCCACAGCAATGTGGCTGAATCTTAAATGCCCTCTGGAGTGGCCTAGCAAGCCACTCAGTTATATTCAGCCGCTACAAAAGCACAAAAAAGAAATGACACTGGATGGATCACCTGGCATCAACCTAGGCACCGGAAACAAAAACGGCAAACCCAGATCCGTCAACTCTGCACAGTCCTCTTTACTAACATCTGGGGGCTTGTGCCAAAGTTGGGAGAGCTAGACAAGCAACAGCTAGAACAGACCAAGCAGAGGTGGTGGCACAGTGGCATATAGTTGGGAGGGAGTTGCCCTGGGAGTCGTCAACAGAGACTCTGGACCCCATGAAGTCTTGTGGCTTCAGATTAAACATGGGCACAGAAACCTCCTGCTAATTGCCATGTACCATCTACCATCAGCTGATGAATCGATACTTCTTCATGTTGAACACCACTTGGAGGGAACACTAAGGGTGGCAAGGACAAAGAGTATGATTTGGATGGGTGACTTCAATGTCCATCACCAAGAGTGGCTCGGTAGTACCACCACAGACCCAGCTGGCCTGGTCCTAAAGGATATAGCTGCTAGACTGGGACTGCAGCGGGTGGTGAGGGAACCAACAAGAGGGAAAAAGATACTTGACCTCATCCTCACTAATCTGCCTTCTGCAGATGCATCTGTCTATGCCAGTATCAATAGAAGTGACCACCACACAGTCCTTCATATTGAGGATACCCTCCATCGTGTTGTGTGGCACTACTACCGGGCTAAATGGGATAGACTTTGAAAAGACTCAAGACTGGGCATCCATAAGGTGCTGTGGGCCACCATCAACAGCAGAATTGTATTCAACCACAATCTGCAACCTCATGGTCCGGCATATGCCCCACTCTACCATTACCACTAAGCCAGGGGATCAACCCTGGTTAAATGAAGAGGGCAAGAGAGCATGCCAGGAGCAACACCAGGCATACAAAAAAAATGAGGTGTCAACCTGTTGAAGCTGCAACACAGGACCACTTGTGTGCCAAACAGCGTAAGACCATAAGACCATAAGACATAGGAGCAGAATTAGGCCACTCGGACCATCGAGTCTGCTCCGCTATTCAATCATGGCTGATAAATAGCAAGTAATAGGCAGAGCTAAGCGATTCCACACGAACGCATCAGATCGAAGCTCTGCAGTCCTGCCACATTCAGCTGTGAATGGTGGTGGACAATTAAACAACTTAATTTGTGGAGCAGGCTCCACAAATATCCCCGTCCTCAACGATGGAGGAGCCCAGCATATCAGTGCAAGAGACAAGCATTCGCAACAATCTGCAACAAGAAGTGCCGAGTGGATGAGCCATCTCCAGTCTCCGGACGTCTCCATAATCACAGATGTCAGTCTTCAGCCAATACCTGATCTGGATCTGAATTGATTTCACCTTGCAGTTTCAGTGCGTGGGAGGAGCTGAAAGAGAGCGGTAAGATTCCCTACTTTAAAAAAAACTTAACTTGCAGTTTGCAGTGAGTGGGAGGAGCCGAATTGCGCTCTGGGAAGGTGAGTGAATTGATTTCACCTTGCAGTTTCAGTGCGTGGGAGGAGCTGAAAGGGAGCGGTAAGATTCCCTACTTTTCAAAAAACTTAACCTGCAGTTTGCAGTGAGTGGGAGGAGCCGAATTGCGCTCTGGGAAGGTGAGTGAATTGATATATTTGGGCAGCGGCTAAACCCGAGACAGTACACGTGTAGTGTCTCCCACCCGCCCTCCTCCTGTAACCAAAAAAAAAGACTGTGTTGAAAAGGAGCAGCGGACATCAGATTCCCGGCGGGAGCAGTGGCGAGGGGTCTTTGGGAAGGTACATTTACCTCTTTAAAACTTTAAAAACTTACCTGGAAGAGCGACATCACAGCAAAGCAGAGATCTGATTGGCTGGTCAGGAAAGTGCTCCAATTAGCAGCAGCTGGGAGAAATTTAACTCTTCGTGTGTTCGTAAGTTTTGTGATTGGTAAGTAAAATCTTTGTTCCTTTCACTTATTAATTATTTGATAGTATAGTTTGTAGTCAGTTAAGGTAAAGGGTAAAAATGGCAGGAGATCCCAGACCCGTGTTATGCTCCTCGTGCTCAATGTGGGAGTTCAGGGACGTGGCTGATGTCCCTGACTCCTTCATGTGTGGGAAGTGTGTCCAGCTGCAGCGCCTGTTAGACCACATGACGGCTCTGGAGCTGCGGGTGGACTCATTTTGGAGCATCTGCGATGCTGAGGAGGTCGTGGATAGCACGTTCAGTGAGTTGGTCACACCGCAGATTAGGATTGGTGAGGGAGACAGGGAATGGGTGACCAAAAGGCAAAGAAAGAGCAGGAAGGCAGTGCGGTCATCTCCCTCCAAAACAGGTATACCGTTTTGGATACTGTTGGGGGAGATGACTCACCAGGGGAAGGCAGTAGTAGCCAGGCTCATGGCACCGTGGCTAGCTCTGCTGCACAGAAGGGCGGGAAAAAGACTGGCAGGGCTATAGTCATAGGGGATTCAATTGTAAGGGGAGTAGACAGGCGTTTCTGTGGTCGTAAACAAGAGTCCCGAATGGTATATTGCCTCCCGGGTGCTCGGGTCAGGGATGTCTCAGATCAGCTGCAGGACATACTAAAGGGGGAGGGTGAACAGCCAGTTGTCATGGTGCATATAGGCACCAACTATATAGGTAAAAAAAAATGATGAGGTCCTACAATCAGAATTTAGGGAGTTAGGAGATAAGATAAAAAGTAGGAACTCAAAGGTAGGTTGTAATCTCAGGATTGCTACCAGTGCCACGGGACAGTCAGAGTAGAAATTCAAGAATAGTCAGTATGAATACGTGGCTTGAGAGATGGTGCAGGAGGGAGGGGTTCAGATTTTTGGGACATTGGAACCGGTTCTGGGGGCGGTGGGACCATTACAAACCGATGGTCTACACCTGGGCAGGACTGGAACCAATGTCCTAGGGGGTGCTTTTGCTAACACTGTTGGGGAGGTTTTAAACTAATGTGGCAGGGGGATGGGAACCAGATTAGGAAGTTAGAGGTCAGTAAAGAAGCAGCAACTAAAGCCGGTAAGGTACGAGATAATAAACTCCATGTGACTAACAGGAAGCGTCGACAGAGAAGAGATGATGAACGCAAAGGGACAGGTGGTCTGTTGTGCATTTGTTTTAATGCGAGAAGTGTAGCAGGTAAGGCAAATGAACTTAGGGCTTGGATCAGTACCTGGGAATATGATGTTATTGGTATTACTGAGACTTGGTTGAAGAAAGGGCAGGACTGACAACTGAATATCCCAGGGTATAGATGCTTCAGGAGGGATAGAGAGGGAGGTAGAAGGGGTGGAGGAGTTGCATTACTCGTCAGAGATGATATCACAGCTGTGATTAAGGAGGGCACGATAGAGGATTCGAGCACTGAGGCAATATGGGTGGAGCTAAGAAATAGGAAAGGTGCAGTAACATTGTTGGGACTTTACTACAGGCCTCCCAAAAGTGAACAAGAAGTAGAGGTACAAATATGCAGACAGATTATAGAAAAATGTAGGAGCAATACATGGAAGTATGGAATTGAAGGTGATTTAGCAGTTTGGATCAGTAATTGGCTAGCTGAAAGAATACAGAGGGTAGTGGTTGATGGCAAATGTTCATCCTGGAGTTCAGTTACTAGTGGTGTACCGCAAGGATCTGTTTTGGGGCCACTGCTGTTTGTCATTTTTATAAATGACCTGGAAGAGGGTGTAGAAGGATGGGTTAGTAAATTTGCAGATGACACGAAGGTCGGTGGAGTTGTGGATAGTGCTGAAGGATGTTATAGGATACAGAGGGACATAGATAAGCTGCAGAGCTGGGCTGAGAGGTGGCAGATGGAGTTTAATGCGGAAAAGTGTGAGGTGGTTCACTTTGGAAGGAGTAACAGGAATGCAGAGTACTGGGCTAATGGCAAGATTCTTGGTAGTGTAGATGAACAGAGAGATCTCGGCATCCAGGTACATAAATCCCTGAAAGTTGCCACCCAGGTTAATAGGGTTGTTAAGAAGGCATATGGTGTGCTAGCCTTTATAAGCAGGGGGATTGAGTTTCGGAACCACAAGGTCATGCTTCAGCTGTACATAACTCTGGTGCGGCCGCACCTGGAGTACTGCGTGCAGTTCTGGTCACCACATTATAGGAAGGATGTGGAAGCTTTGGAAAGGGTTCAGAGGAGATTTACTAGGATGTTGCCTGGTATGGAGGGAAGGTCTTACGAGGAAAGGCTCAGGGAATTGAGGTTGTTTTCGTTAGAGAGGAGAAGGCTGAGAGGTGACTTAATAGAGACATATAAGATAGTCAGAGGGTTAGATAGGGTGGACAGTGAGAGTCTTTTTCCTCGGATGGTGATGACCAACACGAGGGGACATAGCTTTAAATTGAGGGGTGATAGATATAGGACAGATATCAGAGGCAGTTTCTTTACTCAGAGAGTAGTAGGGGTGTGGAACGCCCTGCCTGCAACAGTAGTAGACTCGCCAACTTTAAGGGCATTTAAGTGGTCACTGGATAGACATATGGATGAAAATGGAATAGTGTAGGTCAGATAGGCTTTAGATGGTTTCACAGGTCGGCGCAACATCGAGGGCCGAAGGGCCCGTACTGCGCTGTAGTGTTCTATGTTCTATGTTCTATGTTCTATAGGGTGGTTGTGATGGGAGATTTTAACTTTCCCAACATTAAATGGGATTCGTGTAGTGTTGGAGGCGTAGATGGAGCAGAGTTTGTAAGGAGCATCCAAGAGAGTTTTTTAGAGCAGTATGTAAATAGTCCAACTCGGGAAGGGGCCATACTGGACCTGGTATTGGGGAATGATCCTGGCCAGGTAGTTGATGTTTCAGTCGGTGATTACTTTGGGAATGCAATCACAATTCCGCAAGTTTTAGAATACTCATGGACAAGGACAAGAGTGGTCCGAAAGGAAGAGTGCTAAATTGGGGAAAGGCAGAGTATAACAAAATTCGGCAGTAGCTAGGGAATGTGGATTGGGAGCAGCTGTTTAAGGGTAAATCCACATTTGAAATGTGGGAGTCTTTTAAGGAAAGGTTGATTAGAGTGCAGGACAGACATGTTCCTGTGAAAATGAGAGATAGAAATGGCAAGATTAGGGAACCATGGATGATGGATAAAATTGTGCGACTAGCTAAGATGAAAAAGGAAGCATATGTAAGATCGAGGCGACTCAAAACTGATGAGGAATATCGGGAAAGTAGGACGAATCTCAAACGTGCAATAAAAAGGGCTAAAAGGGGTCATGAAATATCTTTGGCTAACAGGGTTAAGGAAAATCCCAAAGCCTTTTATTCGTATGTAAGGAGCAAGAAGGTAACTAGAGAAAGGATTGGCCCACTCAAAGACAAGAGAGGGAATTTATGCGTGGACTCAGAGGAAATGGGTGAGATTCTTAATGAGTACTTTGCATCGGTATTCACAAAGGAGAGGGGCAAGACGGATGTTGAGGCTAGGGATGGATGTTTAAATACTTTAGGTCAAGTTGTCATACAGAAAGGGAAAGTTTTGGGTATTCTAAAAGACATTAAGGTGGACAAGTCCCTAGGCCCGGATGGGATCTATCCCAGATTACTGAGGGAAGCGAGGGTCGAAATAGCTGGGGCCTTAACAGATATCTTTGCAGCATCCTTGAGTACGGGTGAGGTCCCGGAGGACTGGAGAATTGCTAATGTTGTCCCTTTGTTTAAGAAGGGTAGCAGAGAAAACCCAGGGAATTACAGACCTGTGAGCTTGGCGTCAGTGGTAGGCAAACTGTTGGAGAAGATACTGAGGGATAGGATCTATTCACATCTGGAAGAAAATAGACTTATCAGTGATAGGCAGCATGGTTTTGTGCAGGGAAGGTCATGTCTTACAAACCTAATAGAATTCATTGAGGAAGTGACAAAGTTAATTGATGAGGGAAGAGCTGTAGATGTCATATACATGGACTTTAGTAAGGCGTTTGATAAAGTTTCCCATGGCAGGTTGATGGCAAAAGTGAAGTCGTATGGGGTTCAGGGTGTACTAGCTAGATGGATAAAGAACTGGCTGGGCAACAGGAGACAGAGAGTAGTGGTGGAAGGGTGTGTCTTAAAATGGAGAAGGGTGACTAGTGGTGTTCCACAGGGATCCGTGCTCGGACCACTGTTGTTTGTGATCTACATAAATGACCTGGAGGAAGGTATAGGTGGTCTGATTAGCAAATTTGCAGATGATACTAAGATTGGTGCAGTTGCAGATAGCGAGGAGGACTGTCCGAGAATACAACAAAATATAGATAGATTGGAGAGTTGGGCAGAGAAATAGCAGATGGAGTTCA
This sequence comes from Scyliorhinus canicula, assembly GCF_902713615.1. Taxonomy (NCBI): domain Eukaryota; kingdom Metazoa; phylum Chordata; class Chondrichthyes; order Carcharhiniformes; family Scyliorhinidae; genus Scyliorhinus; species Scyliorhinus canicula. Next base: position 35,899,967 of record NC_052162.1, on the reverse strand, counting down.
ATCCAGGCAAATGCGAGGTGATGCATTTTGGAAGATCTAACTCAAGAGCGGACTATACGGCCAATGGAAGAGTCCTGGGGAAAATTGATGTACAGAGAGATCTGGGAGTTCAGGTCCATTGTACCCTGAAGGTGGCAACGCAGGATGATAGAGTGGTCAAGAAGGCATACAGCATGCTTGCCTTCATCGGACGGGGTATTGAGTACAAGAGTAGGCAGGTCATGTTACAGTTGTATAGGAATTTGGTGAGGCCACATTTGGAATACTGCGTGCAGTTCTGATCGCCACATTACCAGAAGGATGTGGATGCTTTGGAGAGGGTGCAGAGGAGGTTCACCAGGATGTTCCCTGGTATGGAGGGTGCTAGCTATGAAGAAAGGTTGAGTAGTTTGGGATTGTTTTCGTTGGAAAGACGGAGGTTGAGGGGGGACCTGATTGAGGTATACAAAATTATGAGAGGTATGGACAGGGTGGATAGCAACAAGCTTTTTCCAAGAGTGGGGGTGTCAGTTACAAGGAGTCATGATTTCAAGGTGAGAGGGGGAAAGTTTAAGGGAGATGTGCGTGGAAAGTTTTTTACGCAGAGGGTGGTGTGTGCCTGGAACGCTTTACCAGCAGAGGTGGTAGAGGCGGGCACGATAGCATCATTTAAGAGGCATCTAGACAGGTATATGAATGGGTGGCAACAGAGAGAAGTAGACCTTGGAAAATAGGAGACAGGTTTAGATAAAGGATCTGGATCGGCGCAGGCTGGGAGGGCCGGAGGGCCTGTTCCTGTGCTGTAATTTTCTTTGCTCTTAATACAATTCACTCCACGTGATATCAAAAAATGGCTGAAGGCACTGGATACTCAGCAATGACCTGCTCACAGACAGTCAGTTTGGGATCCACCAAGGTTACTTTGCTCCTGACCTCATTACAGCCTTGGTTCAAACATGGACAAAAGAGCTGAATGCCAGAGGTGAGGTGAGAGTGATTGCTCTTGACATCAGGCAACATTTTGACTGAGTGTGGCATCAAGGAGCCCGAGCAAAACTGGAGTCAATGGGAATCAGGGGGAGGAAACTCTCCGCTGGTTGGAGTCATACCTGGCACAAAGGAAGATGGTTGTGATGGCTGAAGCTCAGTCATCTCAGCTTCAGACATAACTGCAGGAGTTCCGGGCCCAACCATCTTCAGCTGCTTCACCAATGACCTTCCTCCCATCAGAAGGTCAGATATGGGGTTGTTCGAAGATGACTTTACTACATTCAGCACATTAACAACTTCTCAGATAATGAAGCAGTCCATGTCCAAATGCAGCAAGATCTGGACAATATCCAGGCTTGGGCTGGCAAGTAGCAAGTTACATTCATGCCACACAAGTGCCAGGCAATGATCATCCCCTACAAGTGAGGATCTAACCATCGCCCCTTGACATTCAATGGCATTACAATTGCTGAATTCCCCACAATCAACATCCTGCGGGTTACCAGTGGACTCGCCAACACTAAACGCATTCAAGTGGTCATTGGATAGGCATATGGACAATAAGGGAATAGTGTAGAGGGACTTTAGAGGGGTTTCACAGGACGGCACAACATCAAGGGCCGAAGGGCCTGTACTGCGCTGTAATGTTCTATGTTCTATGTTCTATGTAAAAACTGAACTGGACTAGCCACATTAATACTGTGGCTACCAGCACAGGTCAAAGACTAGGAATCCTACAGCGAGCAACTTACCTCCTGACCGCCAAAGCCTGTCCACCATCTACAAGGCACAAGTCAGAACCGTGATGGAATACTCCCCACTTGCCTGGATGAATGCAGCTCCAATAACACTCAAGAAGCTCGATTTAGTGAGAGGGAAGAACGGAGGGAGATCAACATTATTGTAGAAGTGGTGCTGGGAAAATTGATCGGATTGAAGGCGGATAAATCCCCAGGACCTGAGAATCTGCATCCCAGAGTGTTTAAGGAGGTGGCTCTGGAAACAGTGGATGTATTGGTGGTCATCTTCCGGGATTCTATGGAGTCTGGAACAGTCCCTGCAGATTGGAGCGTAGCTCATGTCACTCCAATATTCAAAAAGGGAGGTGGAGAGAAAGCAGGGAATTACTGACAGGAAGCCTAACATCGGTAGTGGGAAAAATTCTTGAATCCATTATCAAGGACTTTATAGCCGAACATTTAGAAAGTAGTTGCAGGATCAGTCAGAATCAGTATGGATTTATGAAGGGGAAATCTTGCTTGACAAATCTGCTGGAATTCTTTGAAGATGTAACCATTACAGTTGACAAGGGGGAGCCAGTCAATGTGGTATATTTGGACTTTCAGAAGGCGTTTGACAAAGTCCCGCAAAAGAGATTGTTGTGCAAAATTAAAACGCATGTGGTTGGGGAAGTGTATTGAGGTGGATAGAAAACTGGTTGGCAGAGAGAAAACAAAGAATAGGAATTAATGGATCCTTTTCAAATTGGGGCTGGTTTAGCAGAGGGCTAAATCGTTAGCTTTGAAAGTAGACCAAGGCAGTCCAGCAGCATGGTTCAATTCCTGTACCAGCCTCCCCGAACAGGCGCTGGAATGTGGCGACTAGGGGCTTTTAACAGTAACTTCATTTGAAGCCTAATTGTGACAACAAGCGATTTTCATTTCATTTCATTTTCATTTCAATTGGCAGGCAGTAACTAGTGGGGTGCCACAGGGATTGGTGCTGGGAACCCAGCTATTCACAATATATATTTAGGATTTGGATGAGGGAACAAAATGGAACATCTCAAAGTTTGCAGATGATACCAAGTTGGGTGGGAGGGTGAACTGTGACGAGGATGCAGAGATCCTACAGCATGATCTGGACAGGTTGGGCGAGTGGGCAAATCATGGCAGATGCAGTATAATTTGGATAAGTGTGAGGTTATTCACTTTGGAAGCAAAAACAGGAAGGCAGATTACTACCTGAATGGTTGTAAATTGGGAGAGGGGAGTGTGCAGCGGGACCTGGGTGTCCTTGTACACCAGCCAATGAAGGTAAGCATGCAGGTGCAGCCGGCTGTAAAGAAGGCTGATGGTATGTTGGCTTTCATTGCGAGAGATTTCGAGTACAGAAGCAGGGATGTGTTGCTGCAATTATACAGGGCCTTGGTGAGGCCACACCCAGAATATTGTGTGCAGTTTTGGTCTCCATTTCTGAGGAACGATGTTCTTGCTCTCGAGGGAGTGCAGCAAAGTTGGTGGACTGTCATATGAGGGAGAGATTGAATAGGTTGGGATTGTTCTCGCTGGAGTTCAGAAGAATGAGGGAGGATCTCATAGAGACTAGACAGGGTAGATGCAGGGAAGATGTTCTCAATGGTGGGTGTGTCCAGAATCAGGGATCATAGTCTGAGGAATCAGAGTAAACCATTTCAGACAGAGGTGAGGAGACATTTCTTCACCCAAAGAGTAGTGAGCCTGTGTAATTCATTACCACAGGAAGTAGTTGATGCCAGAACATTGAATATATTCAAGATGCTAGATATAGCACTTGGGGAGAATGGGATCAAAGGCTATGGAGAGAAAGCAGGATTAGACTATTGAGTTGGATGATCAGCCATGATCGTGATAAATGGCAGAGCAGGTTTGAAAGGCCAAAAGGCCTCCTCCTGTTCCTGTCTTCTATGTATCGATATACCATCCAGTAGAAAGCAGCCCATATGATTGCTCCCCCTTCCACAAACATTCAATCGCACCACCACAGACAAACAGTGGCAGCCGTGTGTACCATCTACAAGATGTACTGCAGGAACTCACCAAGGTTCCTTAGACAGCACCTTCCATACCCATGGTCACTACCATCTAGAAGGATAAGAACAGCAGATACCTGGAAACACCACCACCTGGAGGTTCCCCTCCCCTCTAAGTCACTCACCACCCCAACTTGGACATATATCCGTTCCTTCACTGTCACTAGGTCCTGAAACTGCCTCCTTAACAGCACTTTGGGTGTACCTACATCTCGGATTGAAGAGGTTCATGAAGGCAGCTCATCACGACCTTCTGAAGGGCAACTAGGGCTGGGCAATAAATGCTGGCTAACCAGCATAAATTATTTATTTTTTAAAATCTCAATTTGAGGATTTGAGGGCTTTGGCTGATGCATGTAATCCGTTATTCTTTATACTGCCACCTTGGCTAAAATTAGCTAGCAGGGCACGGGTCAGCAATGAGACCTGAGGCTTATTTCTAAGGATAGATTGTTCAATACTGCAGCTAAAGCTCACTGCTGCACTGATTACACTAGACTTCATGTGGCATCAGCCTCATTGTGTATCACAAACTCCTGGAGCATATTAAGGCAGTCAGAGAGAGTTAACTTTCAATTAGGAAATAGAATGCAATTTAATATTGCAGGTTCAGATCTTTAAGATTGCAGCTACTATTTAGACAGTTATAATAATCTACCAAAGCAGAAGCCTGGAATTACCTTGCCAGATACCTTCATATTCTTATTTCTTTATTTTTTCATTCATGGGATGAGGACATCATTGGCAAGGTTAACAGTCACTGTCCACCCCTAACTCCCCTTGAAAAGGAGGTCATGGGCCACCTTCTTGAACCACTGCAGTCTATGTGATGACGGTGTTTGCACAGTGCTGTTAGGCATGGAGTTCCAGGATTTGGATCCAGGGACAATGAACACACGGCAGTAAATTTCCAGATCAGGATAGCAAGTGACTGAGGCGACCATGAGGCGAGCGGCGGCGAAACAAAGGAGGACTCTCGGCCCGGTCAGAAGCCTCTCTCTCGACCCTCCTGACCCGGGGAGTGTGTGAGAGAGAGAGAAGGGGAAAGAAAATAAAAGGAAGGGAAGGGAACGGACCAAAAAAAAAACCATAAACTAAACTAAATTTTAAAAAACTAGCCAGAAAAATGAAAGTATAATAAAAATCTGAAACCTGAGGAAGAGCTGAGCTGGCGAGAACACAAGAGAGGGGGAAGCAAGAGTACCTGCAGCATAAGGAACAGCAGCCTGGAGAGAGAGAGACAGATGGCTGGAGGAAAGAAAAACATCAAAGTGAAGGGACAGCGAGACGCAAAGAGCAGCAGCAGCAGCGAGGGAAAAGCGCAGGCGGACGACCCCACGAGTCGAGATGGAGGTACGGGCGATCCTGGAAGGGGAAAGGATGGCGGACCTCCTGCAGTGATATCCAATCTGTGATTAATAGCCTCCAGTAATTCTCTTTGTGCTAGGTATGAATCCAACTGGCAGAGAGTTTCCCCTCTGATTCGCATTGATTTCAATTTTACTGGCTCCATGATGCCATATTCAATCGAACGCTGCCTTGATGCAACAGCCATTACATCTGGAATTCAGCTCTTTTATCCATGTTTGGACCAAGGCTACTGAGGTCTGGAGGAACCCAAACTGAACAGTGGTGAGCAGGTTGTTGCTGAGTAAATGCTGATTCTTAACCCCATCAATGAACCTTCCTTTGTGATGATCGAGAGTAGACTGATGAGGCAGTAATTGGACAGGTTGGATTTCTCCTGCTTTTTGTGGTCAGGATATACCTGGGAAATTTGCCAGATTGATGCCAGTGTGGTAGCTGTACTGGAACAGCTAGGCTAGGAACACAGCTAATTCTGGACCACTCGTCTTCAGTACTATTGCTGACAATAGTGGCCGGGATTCTCCGCCGTCGGGATTCTCCGTTTTGCTGGCGCCCGGGGGTTTCCCGACGGCGTGGGGCTGCCCCACAATGGGAAACCCCATTGACCGGCCAGCGTAAAAGAGAATCCCGCCAGCCCGTCGGGGCAGAAATGTGCGCGGCGGGCAGAGAATCCAGCTCGTTGTCAGGGCCCATGGCCTTTGTAATATTCAGTGCTCCAAAAGCTAGTGATTTGAAACAAACCTGTTGGACTTTAACCTGGTGTTGTAAGACTTCTTACTGTGCTCACCCCAGTCCAACGCCGGCATCTCCACATCATGACTAAGATAGGTGCTGATTGTGGCACATTAAGAGATCAGAATGTGTTAATGGCAGAACAAAGATAAGCAGAGTGTCAAAGGGCAATTCAGAACAAAGAACAAAGAAAATTACAGCACAGGAACAGGCCCATCGGCCCTCCCAGCCTGCGCCGATCCAGATCCTTTATCTAAACCTCTCGCCTATTTTCCAAGGATCTGCTTCCCTCTGTTCCCCGCCCGTTCATATATCTGTCTAGATGCATCCTAAATGATGCTATCGTGCCCGCCTCTACCACCTCCGCTGGCAAAGCGTTCCAGGCACCCACCACCCTCTGCGTAAAAAACTTTCCATGCACATCTCCCTTAAACTTTCCCCCTCTCACCTTGAAATCGTGACCCCTTGTAATTGACACCCCTACTCTTGGTAAAAGCTTGTTGCTATCCACCCTGTCCATACCTCTCATAATTTTGTAGACCTCAATCAGGTCCCCCCTCAACCTCCGTCTTTCCAATGAAAACAATCCTAATCTACTCAACCTTTCTTCAGAGCGAGCACCCTCCATACCAGGCAACATCCTGGTGAACCTCCTCTGCACCCTCTCTAAAGCATCCACATCCTTCTGGTAATGTGGCGACCAGAACGGCACGCAGTATTCCAAATGTGGCCTAACCAACATGACCTGCCTACTCTTGTACTCAATACCCCGTCCATTGAAAGCAAGCATGCTGTATGCCTTCTTGACCACTCTATCGACCTGCGTTGCCATCTTCGGCGTACAATGGACCTGAACTCCCAGATCTCGCTGTACATCAATTTTCCCCAGGACCCTTCCATTGGCCGTATCGTCTGCTCTTGAATTGGATCTTCCAAAATGCATCACCTCACATTTGCCTGGATTGAACTCCATCTGTCATTTCTCTGCCCAACTCTCCAATCTATCTATATTTTGCTGTATTCTCTGACAGTCCCCCTCGCTATCTGCAACTCTACCAATCTTAGTATCATCTGCAAACTTGCTAATCAGACCATCTATACCTTCGTCCAGATCATTTATGTATATCACAAACAACAGTGGTACGAGCACGGATTCCTGTGGAACACCACTAGTCACACTTCTCCATTTTGAGACACTCCCCCTTCCACCACTACTCTGTCTCCTGTTGCCCAGCCAGTTCTTTATCCATCTAGCCAGTACACCCTGAACACCATGCAACTTCACTTTTTCCATCAACCTGCCATGGGAAACTTTATCAAACGCCTTACTGAAGTCCATGTATATGACATCTACAGCCCTTCCCTCATCAATTAACTTTGTCACTTCCTCAAAGAATTCTATTAGGTTTGTAAGACATGACCTTCCCTGCACAAAACCATGCTGCCTATCACTGATAAGTCTATTTTCTTCCAAATGTGAATAGATCCTATCGCTCAGTATCTTCTCCAACAGTTTGCCTACCACTGACGTCAAGCTCACAGGTCTATAATTCCCTAGATTATCCCTGCTATCCTTCTTAAACAAAGGGACAACATTAGCAATTCCCCAGTCCTCCAGGACCTCACCCGTGCTCAAGGATGCTGCAAAGATATCTGTTAAGGCCCCAGCTATTTTGACCCTCGCTTCCCTCAGTAACCTGGGATAGATGCCATCCGGACCTGGGGACTTGTCCACCTTAATGTATTTTCGAATACCCCAAACTTCCCCCTTCCTTATGCCAACTTGACTAGAGTATTTAAACATCCATCCCTAACCTCAACATCCGTCAGTCCCTCTCCTTGATGAATGCCGATGCAAAGTACTCATTACGAATCTCACCCATTTCCTCTGACTCCACGCATAAATTCCCTCTTTTGTCTTTGAGTGGGCCAATCCTTTCTCTAGTTACCCTCTTGCTCCTTATATACGAATAAAAGGCTTTGGGATTTTCCTTAACCCTGTTAGCCAAGGATATTTCATTACCCCTTTTAGCCCTCTTTATTGCACGTTTGAGATTTGTCCTACTTTCCCGATATTCCTCCAAAGCTTCATCAGTTTTAAGTCGCCTAGATCTTCATCTTAGCTAGTCTCACAATTCCACCCGTCATCCATGGTTCCCCAATCTTGCCATTTCTATCCCTCATTTTCACAGGAACATGTCTGACCTACACTCTAATCAACCTTTCCTTAAAAGACTCCCACATTTCAAATGGAAACAGCTGCTCTCAATCCACATTCCCTCGCTCCTGCCGCATTTTGTTATACTTGGCCTTTCCCCAATTTAGGACCACTCTCGTCTTTGTCAATGAGTATTCTAAAACTTACGGAATTGTGATCACTATTCCCAAAGTAATCACCAACTGAAACTTCAACCACCTGGCCGGGATCATTGCCCAATACCAGGTCCAGTATGGCCTCTTCCCAAGTTGGACTATTTCCATACTGCTCTAAAAAAAACTCTCCTGGATGCTCTTTACAAATTCTGCTCCATCTACGCCTCCAACACTACATGAGTCCCATTCAATGTTGGGGAAGTTAAAATCTCCCATCACGACCACCCTATTTCTCCTACATTTTTCTATAATCTGTCTACATTTTTGTACCTCTACTTCACGCTCGCTTTTGGGAGGCCTGTAGTAAAGTCCCAACAATGTTACTGCACCCTTCCTATTTCTTAGCTTTACCCATATTGCCTCAGTGCTTGAATCCTCCATAGTGCCCTCCTTAATCACAGCTGTGATAGCATCTCTAACCAGCAATGCAACTCCTCCACCCCTTTTACCTCCCTCTCTATCCCTCCTGAAGCATCTATACCCTGGGATATTTAGCTGCCAATCTTGCCCTTCACTCAACCAAGCCTCAGTAATACCAATAACATCATATTCCCAGGTACTAGTCCAAGCCCTAAGTTCATCTGCCTTACCTGCTACATCTCGCATTAAAACAAATGCACCTCAGACCACCTGTCCCTTTGCGTTCATCATCTCTTCCCTATCTACTCTTCCCCTTAGTCACAATGGGTTCATTATCTGATACCTTACTGGCTTTAGTTGCTGCCTCTTTACTGACCTCTAACTTCCTAATCTGGTTCCCATCCCCCTGCCACATTAGTTTAAAACCGCATTAGTTTAGAACAGGGAACAGATGGCCCAGGTGGGGGGAGGGGAGATAATGATGAGGGGGAAAATAGATCGATGGAAGAAATTAAAATTAATTGATGGAAATAAAAATGGGGTGAAGGTGGAGGATAGAGTTCTCAGTCTGATGTTGTTGAACTCAATGTTAAGTCAGGAAGGCTGTAACACGCCTAATTGGAAGATGAGTTGCTGTTCCTCCAGTTTGTGTTGGACATCACTGAAACATTGCAGCAGGCAAGGAAGGACATGTAGACATGAGCGTAGGAGGGTAAGTTTAAATGGCAAGCAGCAGAGAGGTCTGGGTCCTGCTTGCAGACGGTCACCCAGTCTGCTTTTAGTCTCTCCAATATAGAATAGACCGTATTGGGAGTATCAAATGTAATAGACCAGATTGAAGGAGGTTCAAGTGAAGCACTGCCTCACCTGGAATGTGCATTTAGGCCCTTGGATGGTTAGCAGGGAGGAGATAAAGGGGCAAGTGTTGCACCTTCTGCGATTGCATGGCAAGGTGTCGTGGGAAGAAGGTGAGATATTGGGGGTGATGGAGGAGTGGACCAGGGTATCCCGGCGGGAAAGGTCCCTGAGAAATGCTGACAGGGGGGAGTGAAGAGTCGATGTATTCGGTGGCGGCAAGATGCTGGAGTTGGCAGAACTGGTGGAGGATGATTCTTTGAACACAGAGGCTGGTGGGGTGAAAAATGAGGACAATTGGGTCCCTATCCTGGTTCTGGGTAGGGAGGGGAAGTGGTGAGAGCAAGAGGTGCGGGAGATGGAGAACCCTGTCAACCACAGTGGGTGGGAAAACATGATTAAGGAAGAATGAAGACTGGTCAGCAGCACTGTTTTGGAAAGTGGCATCATCGGAACAGATGCAACGGAGGCGAAGGAACTGGCAGAACGGGATGGAATCCTTACAGGATGTGGGGTGTGAAGAGCTGCAGTCGAGATAGCTGAGGGAGTCATAGAGCTGGTAATGGATACTAGTGGACACTCTATCCCCAGAAATGGAGAAAGAGAGGTCAAGGAAGGAAAGGGAGGTGTCAGAGATGCGCCATGTGAAGTTAATAAAGGGGTAGAAATTGGAAGTGAAATTGATAAACCTTTGGTTGTCAGTGGGACCAGCATGTAACAAGCACAGTAAGTTGCAGCATACATTGTTAATTAAGAAAGTAATTAAATTAACTAAATAACATAAGTAATGAAGGAATGACAGGTGTTATGTTGCATCTGTGGAATGTGGGAACGTTTGGATACCAAGGCAATCTCGGACAAACATGTCTGTAGGGAGTATCAGCAGCGAGAGAAATTCCAGGTCGGGATAATTGATCTGGCAGCCGAACTACAGACACTGCGCAACATGAGAAAAGGGAGACATACCTGAACATTTTGTTCCAGAAGATGGTCACACCTCTTAGAATAGAGTGTGGTAACCCAGCAAGGCCTGGATTTAGGCCCAATTAAAATTAGGTATTTAAAATTAACGAATTGGGCATTTTATATCAAGCCACAGACACTCTAGCACTCAGCACCATGGGAATTCGACTGGCTACGTTCCAATACACAACCAACAGACAAGCTGGCAGAACATGTTTGGACCTGTCCAGTCAATCACCCACCAGGAGATCGTCACACACTTTTGGTATGCACAGGTCTATTGGCAGTAGCCCAGATCGGGCCAGACTTTCTGTCACCCAGAGGTTCTGCTGTTACCTTATATGGGAACAGGTTATATGCAGCCCACGCTAACCAGAGATGGACACCTGGGGCGGACTCAGGTGGTCTGTCAAATGGTCATCAACTGGACCATTGGGTACTGAGACCCCTTCCCGAGGCATTATTGGCAGAAAGCCAGAGGAAATGGCAAAAGGACGCGGAGGAAGGGGAATTAAAATAGGCACCCATGGCACATCAGGAGCAAAGACTCGGTGCAGAGGAAAGCAAGACGGCTGACCAGAGAAGGAAGGAAGGAAGGTGCGAGACCCACCTTCGTGATGACAGACCAGAGGAACGCAGTGATCAAATCCATCGCCCGACCAAGCCATCTATGCGGTAGTATAAACTGATCTGGGGCGGGATCCTCCGACCCCCCCGCCGGGTCAGAGAATCGCTGGGGGCCAGCGTGAATCCCGTCCCCGCCGGCCGCCGAATTCTCCGGCACCGGATATTTGGCGTAGGGCGGGAATCGCGCCGCGCTGGTCGGCGGGCCACCCCCGGCGATTCTCCAGCCCGCGATATGCCGAATTCCCGTTGGTTTTATCCTGGTCCCGAAGGCGTGAATTGAACCACATCCCTTACTGGCGGGACCAGGCGGTGTGGGCGGGCTCCGGGGTCCTGGGGGGGGCGCGGGGCGATCTGGCCCTGGGGGTGCCCCCACGGTGGCCTGGCCTGCAATCGGGGCCCACCAATCCGCATGCGGGCCTGTACCGTGGGGTCACTCTTTCCCCGCCATGGCCGGCGCGTAGGTGACCCCTCCCCCCTGTGCATGCGCAGGAATAACGTCAGCAGTCGCTGACGCTCCTGCGCATGCGCGGATTCCTGCCGGCTGGTGGAGTCCCTTCGACCCCGGCTGGCGTAGCGCCAAAGGCCTTCCACGCCAGCCGGCGGGGCGCCAACGACTCCTGGGCAGGCCTAGCCCATAAAGGTGCGAGCTTGGCCCCTAAGCGTGCGGAGGAATCCGCACCTTTGGGGCAGTCCGACGCCGGAGTTGTTCACGCCACTCCATCCCGTCGGGACCCTCCTCCCCGCCGGGTAGGGGAGAATCCCTCCCCTTGTGTGGCTCTAGAGAATATTTTGTGAGTAATTTACGGGTTGATTGTGTGTTAAATAAATATTGTTGAACTTGAATTTGTGTTTTTGTTTTGTTCTCCTTGCTATTAAAAGACATCCAGGTAAAACCTTTGAGCAAGTAAACTGGTCGAAAGTACCTGAGCTTTTACAGATACAATAATAGGGTTGTCTGTTTTAGTCAGCAGTGAGGAACAGGAGGACATGATATGCTCCTCCTGTGCTATGTGGCAAATCATGGAAGCTTCAGTCGTCCCTGGTGACCATATGTGCTGGACGTGTGTCCGACTGCAGCTACTGGCTAACCACATATCATAGCCAGAGCTGAGGGTGGATCACTGTGGAGCATCCACAATGCTGAGCAAGTCATAGATAACATATTCAGTGAGGTGGTCACACCACAGGTGAAGATTGAACAGCCAAAAACGACATTGGTGACCATTAGGCAGAGTAGAGAAAGCAGGTGGTGCAGGAGTTCCCCGTGGCCATCCCCCTTTCTAACAGATTTACTGTTTTGGATACTGTTGGGGGAGATGGCAGTGGCAACCAATTTCAGGACACCATGGGTGGGTCAGCTGCACAAGAGGGAGGAAGAATGTGAGGGCTGTAGTGAAATGAAATGAAAATGAAAATGAAAATCGCTTATTGTCACAAGTAGGCTTCAAATGAAGTTACTGTGTGATGGAACCATCAATTCTACGGACACGTGCTTGTAGGATTAGAATAGCGGTTTTAATATACTTACAACAGAGCCAGCCTGTTAGCCGTTGAACTTTCGATGAACTGGCTGGCTGGCCCTGTGGCACGGATCTTTATACAGCAGCTCCAAGGGGAGGAGTTCTTGGCGGAGCTAAGGGGGGAGCCCAGTACAAACTCTCGAGTACTCCCAGAGCTACTCCCCCTTGGCGCACATAGTTCGATCTAAGGCCCGCTACGAAAACGTCCCGCACTGCAAGCTCCCTATGTTCAGCTGCGGTAACGGCTTGATAATTACAGTCATTAGAGAGATTGTTCAGTTCACGTACAAATTCGGCTAGCGTTTCTGTAGGCCACTGACGGCGAGTCGTAAACACGTGGCGTGCATAAACCTCGTTAATGGGCCTAACGTACATTTTTTCCAATATCGCCAGCGCTGCGGTGTAAGAACCGGCCGGATTTAGCTGTGTGGAGATTCTGTGGCTTACCCTCGATTGCAGTAGGCTGAGCTTTTGTTCTTCCGTTGTTCCAGCGGTGCTGGCTTCTGCCAGGTAGGCCTTAAAACATCTCAGCCAGTGGGAGAAAATTTCTTTAGCCTCTGCATCCTGCAGGTCGAGTTCTAGGCGTCCGGGCTTGAGGGCTGCTTCCATGATTTACTTCAACTGTTTCGTTAGTATATTAAATTGATGGAACCATCAATTCTACGGACACGTGCTTGTAGGATTAGAATAGCGGTTTTAATATACTTACAACAGAGCCAGCCTGTTAGCCATTGAACTTTCGATGAACTGGCTGGCTGGCCCTGTGGCACGGATCTTTATACAGCAGCTCCAGGGGGAGGAGTTCTGGGCGGAGCCAAGGGGGGAGCCCAGTACAAACTCTCGAGTACTCCCAGAGCTACTCCCCCTGGTGGTCAGGTAGTGCAACTGCACTTACAATATCGGTACATATATACAATGGGAACAGAGTGACATTGGTAACTTATAACACCGTGTGAATCTCATTCACCACATTCACCCCCTGTGAAAAAAATCAAGTCCGGCGGGGGTGGCGGCTCACAGAGTTAGTCTGTCCGGTGGACGAATTGTTCGTTGCGATCTGCGGAGCACCGGGGTTGCAGCCTCTTGCGGTGGCTGGGTGGGTGTTGAGCGCTGTGGTACGATGGCAGACTCCGGGGCGGGTCTCGTCCAAACCTCATACACCTCTGGCTTGACCGGAGACTGGGGCCGCTGGGGGCGGGCTGGTGCTGGCGCGTGGAACAGGTGGGGCGAGCTTGCGGCAGCATAGGGAACGGGGTAAGGGGTTCCTCAGTGGGGGTAGGGGGGGGCTGGATCCAGCGGGTGCCAGGTCCCGAAGGTATACTGTGTCCTGGCGACCGTCCGGGAACTCCACGAATGCGTACTGTGGGTTGGAATGGAGGAGGCGCACCTTTTCAACAAGGGGGTCGTATTTGTGCGCCCTGACGTGCTTTCTCAGGAGAACTGGGCCTGGTGTCCTCAGCCACGCCAGAAGTGAGACCCCCGTGGTAGTGCCCCTAGAAAAAATGAAGAGTCGCTCGTGAGGGGTTTGATTTGTCGCTGTACAGAGGAGGGATCTAATTGCATGGAGCGCGTCTGGGATGACTTCTTGCCATTGGGAGACTTGGAGTTTTCTAGACCGGAGGGTCAGTAGGACGGTCTTCCAGACCGTCGCGTTCTCCCTCTCAATCTGCCTGTTCCCCCTGGGGTTGTAGCTGGTAGTCCTGCTCGAGGCGATGCCCTTGTCCAGCAGGTACTGACGCAGCTCATCGCTCATAAAGGACGAACCCCGGTCGCTGTGCACGTAGCTGGGGAACCCAAACAGAGTGAAGACACTATGCAGGGCCCTAATGACTGTGTGGGTGGTCATGTCGGGGCACGGAATAGCAAAAGGGAATCGGAAGAACTCGTCTATGATGTTGAGGAAATAAATGTTCTTGTTAGTGGAGGGGAGTGGCCCTTTGAAATCGATCGCAAGGCGTTCAAAGGGCCTAGAAGCCTTGACCAGGTGGGCCCTGTCTGGTCTATAGAAGTGCGGTTTGCACTCTACACAGATCGGGCAGTCCCTGGTGACCGCTTTTACCTCCTCGTTGGAGAAAGGCAGGTTTCGGGCTCTGATGTAGTGGGCGAGCCGGGTGACCCCTGGATGGCAGAGGTCATCGTGGATGGCTTTCAGACGGCTGATCTGCGCGCTGGCGCATGTCCCGCGGGATAGGGCATCCGAGGGCTCATTGAGCTTCCCCGGTCGATATTTAATATCGTAACTATAGGTGGAGAGTTCAATCCAGGATTTTATCATTTTTTATTTTGCCCCTTTGCGAGTTGTCAAACATAAAGGCAACCGATCGTTGGTCGGTGATGAGGGTGAACCTCCTACCTGCGAGGTAATGCCTCCAGTGACGAACAGCCTCCACGATGGCTTGTGCTTCCTTCTCGACTGAGGAGTGTCGGAGTTCTGAAGCGGATAGGGTACGGGAGAAAAATCCAACGGGCCTCCCTGCCTGATTTAAAGTGGCTGCTAGAGCTACCTCTGAGGCGTCGCTCTCAACCTGAAAGGGAGTGGATTCATCCACCGCCCGCATGGCTGCTTTGGCGATGTCCTCCTTGATGCAGCTGAAGGCCTGGCGTGCCTCAGCTGACAGGGGAAATCGTGTGGCCTTAAAGAGTGGGCTGGCTTTGTCCGCAAATTGAGGGACCCACTGGGCGTAATAGGAAAAGAACCCCAAGCACCGTTTGAGGACCTTGGGGCAATGAGGGAGGGGGAGTTCTAAGAGGGGGCGTATACGGTCCGGGTCTGGGCCCAGGACTCCGTTCTCCACGACGTAGCTGAGGATGGCCAGTCTGTTTGTGCGGAAAACGCATTTCTCCTTGTTATAAGTGAGGTTTAATTTCTGTGCTGTTTGGAGAAAACGGTGGAGGTTGGCGTCGTGGTCCTGCTGGTCATAGCCGCAGATGGTAACATTGTCCAGATACGGAAACGTGGCCCGCAGCCCGTCCTGGTTTACCATTTGGTCCATTGCTCGTTGGAACACCGAGACCCCGTTCGTGACGCCAAAGGGAACCCGGAGGAAATGGAAGAGGCGGCCATCGGCCTCGAATGCCATGTAGTGGCGGTCCTCCGGGCGGATTGGGAGCTGGTGGTATGCAGACTTCAGATCCACCGTGGAAAATAGCCGATATTGGGCGATCTGATTAACCATGTCTGCAATTCTGGGGAGGGGATATGTGTCGAGGAGCGTAAAGCGATTTATGGTCTGACTATAGTCGACGACCACGCAAACTTTTTCCCCGGTCTTGACGACCACCACCTGAGCTCTCCAGGGACTATTGCTGGCCTCTATGATCCTCTCACTGAGTAGCCGTCGGACCTCCGATCGGATAAAGACCCTATCCTGTAGGCTGTATCGCCTGCTGCGAGTAGCTACTGGTTTGCAATCTGGAGTGAGATTGGCGAAGAGAGGAGGGGGGGAGATGCGCAGCGTGGCTAGGCTGCAGATAGTGAGTGGGGGCAGGGGCCCGCCGAAGCTGAGGGTGAGGCTCTTGAGGTTGCACTGGAAATCCAGGCCTAATAAGAGTGGCGCGCAGAGGTTGGGCAGGACATAAAGTTTAAATTTCGAATAACTAGCGCCTCGAATTGTGAGCGTAGCAAAGGTGCGTCCTTGGATTTGGACTGAGTGGGAGCCCAAAGCGAGGGCGATAGTTTGGCTCACAGGAAAAATAGGAAGCGAACAGCGTCTTACCAGCTCTGAGTGTATGAAGCTCTCGGTGCTCCTGGAGTCAAAGAGGCATGGCATGCTGTACCCGTTGATCTGGACCTCCGCCATCGAACTTCGTAGGTGCTTGGAGCGGGATTGATCTAGGGTGACCGCATTGAGTTGCGGGCCACGTGATGGGTGCCCGGGGAAGTCGTAGTCTTCTGAGTGGGCGTCCGGTCGAGTAGATGCCGGTACATTCTGGCGAGCTTGATGCAGGATCGCTGCGCTGAGTTGCGGGCCGCGTGATGAGTGCCCGGGGAAGTCGTAGTCTTCTGATGAGCTATCTGAGCATGGAGATGCAGATGGGGCCCGTGGATTGCACGTGGTGAGCGGTGAGGAAGATGGCGTCCAAGATGGCGGCCCCCATGAGTCGCACGTGGCCGGCCGCATGGTGGGGGCTTGCCAAGATGGTGGCCCCCATGGATCGCACGTGGCGGGAGGGGGCGGAGTCGGGGCATAGGCCGCAGCGTTTCGGGCCCCGCAAGGCCCGCTGGTGCTGGGAGCGATTTGTTCTCTCTTCTGGGGAGTTAGAAACTGGGGCCCTTTTACGAGGCACACTCTGGCATAGTGGCCTTTCTTCCCACAGCTGCTGCAGGTCGCGGATCAGGCTGGGCAGTGCTGCCGCGGGTGCTGGCTTTGGCCACAGAAATGGCAGGCTGGGGCAGCTGAATAGCTGGCTGGGGCAGCAGAGTGACTGGCTGGGGTCGCAGAGTTACTGACTTTGACAGCGTGGTAGCTGGGGGGTCCTGCGGCACAGGCCTGGGGGAGTTGTTGGTCGGGGGCCCATGATGAGGTCGCGGGGTCCACGAGAAACGAGGTGAGGCTGCGGAAGGAGACTTCCATAGTGGTAGCAGCCTCCACAGTAGTATCTAAGTCCTGAGCCCCCTTTTCTAGCAGTCTTTGGCGCACATAGTTCGATCTAAGGCCCGCTACGAAAACGTCCCGCACAGCAAGCTCCCTATGTTCAGCAGCGGTAACGGCCTGATAATTACAGTCATTAGAGAGATTGTTCAGTTCACGTACAAATTCGGCTAGCGTTTCTGTAGGCCGCTGATGGCAAGTCGTAAACACGTGGCGTGCATAAACCTCGTTAATGGGCCTAACGTACATTTTTTCCAATATCGCCAGCGCTGCAGTGTAAGAACCGGCCGGATTTAGCTGTGTGGAGATTCTGTGGCTTACCCTCGCGTGCAGTAGGCTGAGCTTTTGTTCCTCCGTTGTTCCAGCGGTGCTGGCTTCTGCCAGGTAGGCCTTAAAACATCTCAGCCAGTGGAAGAAAATTTATTTAGCCTCTGCATCCTGCGGGTCGAGTTCTAGGCGTCCGGGCTTGAGGGCTGCTTCCATGATTTACTTCGACTGTTTCGTTAGTATATTAAATTGATGGAACCATCAATTCTACGGACACGTGCTTGTAGGATTAGAATAGCGGTTTTAATATACTTACAACAGAGCCAGCCTGTTAGCCATTGAACTTTCGATGAACTGGCTGGCTGGCCCTGTGGCACGGATCTTTATACAGCAGCTCCAGGGGGAGGAGTTCTGGGCGGAGCCAAGGGGGGAGCCCAGTACAAACTCTCGAGTACTCCCAGAGCTACTCCCCCTGGTGGTCAGGTAGTGCAACTGCACTTACAATATCGGTACATATATACAATGGGAACAGAGTGACATTGGTAACTTATAACACCGTATGAATCTCATTCACCACACTGTGAAAAGCCCCTAGTCGCCACATTCCACCGCCTGTTCGGGGAGGCCGGTACGGGAATTGAACCGTGCTGCTGGCCTGCCTTGGTCTGCTTTCAAAGCCAGTGATTTAGCCCTGTGCTAAACCAGCCCCTAGAAAATAATATCAAAGGGCTCGTCTGGGATTTGAACCCAGGACCTCTCACATCTTCATACAGCGCAACCCCTGAAACGAGAATCTTACCCCTAGACCAACGAGTCAGTAGTGGTAGGGGGTTCAATTGTAAGAGAAACAGACAGGCTTTTCCGCAGCCACAGAAGAAACTCCAGATGGCTATGTTGGCTGCCCAGTGCCAGTATTTGGGACATCTGCTCCAGGCTGGAGAGGAACTTGCAGTGGGAAGGGGAAAGGGGAGGATCTAGTTGTCATGGTACAGTTAGGTACCTGAAACTTGGGCAGGATAAGGAAAAATACTCCGCATTGTCAGTGTAAAGAGCTAGGCACCAAATTAAGAAGCAGAACCTCAAAGGTAATGATCTCTGGATTACCACCTGGACCATGTGCATATTGGCAAGAGTTAGAGATGACTTTGGTTTAGGAGTCAAGATGTAGAATAGCTGTTGAGGAATAGTCGGGAACAAATGTCACAAGTGGGAGTTATCCGCAGCCCCCCTACAATGCAGGACAAAGAATACAAGGAGAAATATTGGCTGCTTGTGATAAAGGACAGCGATAACCATCCTTCTCTCAAAGACATTAGAACAAGATAAGCTTTTATGACAATCTGGTAGTTTATGGTCAGCATTACTGACACTCGATTTTTATTCTGTATTTTAATTTAATTAACTGAGTTTAATTTGCCCAGCTGCTGTAGTGTGATTTGAATCACACAAGTGGATTATTAGGCCAAAACTCTGGATTACCACGATGCTGGTGTACCCAGTTCCATTTTGGAGATGCTTGAACGAGAAGTGCAGCAAAAGGACGTTACTCATTTTGGACCACAAGGATACTCTCCCCAAACAATTTCAATCTGCTCGGCATCGAAGAGCCAAAGGATGTGGCAGCAGGTGAGGAACAGATTTAATAGCTCCAGTCAGTCTATCAAAGTAGGGCTGACCACCATACAAAGCTGATTTTCACGTATGCATGTACAGTGAGCTTTGTCTCACGCTACTAAACCACAGAGCAAGCGAAGCTGCCAGAAAAAAAGCTATTTCTCTGCCTCGCATTCATACCCATGTTGCAGCTTGGCACACCTGGCAATGCCACTTCTCACCGGAACCGGAACTGCTGTTACATTGCCATTTAAAAAGATGAACCTTTGGAGTAGCCTTACAGCACAACTTCTACGGAGTGGCAATCAGAGCCATGCCTAGTTACTCAGCTCAAAATCAAGCCAATCCTTTCTCACCTGACCTTCCGACTCTGGCCAGGCGAGGACTGTGTATGGCAGCGAGCTCCGCGGGCTTTATCCAGGGCTGCAGTACCAGAGGTAAGGAAGCCATTCCCCCCTTCTTTACGGCAGTGGGGGGGGGGGGGGGGGGTCAGTGGGTGTTCTCAGTGGGCAAGGTTGTGGGGGTTCAGTCAGTCTGTGGGGGTCAGTCAGGTGGACAGTCACTGAGATGGTCATTAGGGGGTTTCGCAGGGCGTGTGGAGGAGCTGGCAGGAGTCATGTGGGGGTGGGGGGGTTCAGAAGATGAGAACAAAGAACAATACAGCGCAGGCCCTTCGGCCCTCTAAATCTGTGCCGATCATGATGCCGGTCTAAAAAAAAACTTCTGCACTTCCGGGGTCCATACCCCTCTATTCTCATCCTGTTCGTCAAGCTGGCTCTTAAAAGTTGCTGGTGTATCTGCTTCCAACACCTCCCCCAGCAGCGAGTTCCAGGAACTCACCACCCTCAGTGTAAAAATAACTTGCCCGCACATCTTATCTAAACTTTCCTCCTTGCACCTTAAACCTACGTCCCCTAGTAATTGAATTTTCCACCCTGAGAAATAGCGTCTTACTACCCACTCTGTCCATGTCACTCTTTGTAAACTGCTAACAGGTTGCCCCTCTTCCCCCGTCGTTCTAGTGAATCCAAGTTTATCCAACCTCTCCTCATAGCTAATACCCTCCTGACCTGGTAAACCTCTTCCACATCCTTCCGGCAGCATGGCGACCAGAATTATACGCAATACTCCAAATGTGGCCTAACCAAGGTTCTCTACAGCTGCGCATGACTTGCTAATTTTTACACTCAGTGCCCCGACTGATGAAGGCAAGCATGAGGTATTCCTTCCTGACTGCCTTATCCACCTGCGTTGTCACTTTCAGTGATCTGTGGACCTGTACTCCCAGATCTTTCTGCCTTCCATTCACTGTATAATTCCCACCTGCATCAGGCCTTCCATTAGAAGTCATTTTAATTCTTCTAACCTTTCCTGGGTAACAATTACTGTCAGACAGTGTGGAGCTTCCAAAGTTTGTGATTGAAATCGGACTTTTTGATGGTTCTGATTGCAGGGCAATTGCCCAATGGAAATTTGAACATCCCAGACAACTGCTGGGCAATTCTTACCCGGGAGTTCCCCAGTGCATCTTTGGGGTATCCCCTGCTACAAACGCTGAAGTATTTACTCACACACTGTGATATGAGCTCCTGCAGTGCTCTCCAAATTCCCAACATCTCAACACTATTTTGTTATCTATGCACAGGACAAGGCAGCAATGGGACAAGTGCAGAACCAGTCCAGGTTGGCTCACAGACCTAGACAGCAGAGGATATTCCAGGCAGGTGTATGGTGCGATTAATTGGGTGGCATACCATAGTGCAGGAGTTGATCAGAGCAATGAGGGTGGAATACTATTACCAAAATCACAGAGGATGCCATTTGCAACTTATCCAGGATCTTAGTGCTCTGAAGCCAAGCCGAAGAGATTCAAACACAAATGTGAGGGTGAGGTTGACAAAACTGGGTGATGAGGTTGACAAAGCTGGGACGGCAGAGTGGCACAGTGGTTAGCACTGCTGCCTCACAGCTCAGGTTCAATTCCGGCCTCGGGTGACTGTTCGTGCGGAGTTCGCCCTTTCTCCCCGTGTCTGCGTGTGTTACCTTCGGGTGCTCCGGTTTCCTCCCACAGTCCAAACATGTGCAGGTCAGGTGGATTGGCCATGCTAAATTGCCCCTTCATTTCCAAAAAAGGTTAGATGGGATTACTGGACTATGGAGATGGGGTGGGGACATACTGTGCTCTTCCAAGGGCCAGTGCAGACCCGATGGGCCAAATGGCCTCCTTCTGCATTGTAAATTCTGTTCTTCTATGAACCTATTGGCTTTGAAGAAGCAAAGAAGATTAATGATTGGAGGAAGGCTGGAGTCAACAAACTGGACAGAGGCAGGAGGAGGGGCAGAGGTTTTTACGTTGGTTAAGTCGAGCCTGAAAATATGGCATTATTGACGCCTTTAAAATAATAAAAGGATTAAACTCTCTCCGTATGGGGAGAGTATTTAAACTAGGTAGGGTAGGAATACCTCGCAGAACGTCAATATAAATTACAAAAACATTGAGCTGTATTTGATGCAGGAATTTTTAAAGGAAGATAACAGTGCCTGAGGAAATGGAACCATTAAAAGTACCAGGAAGCACTGGGCCCGGAAAGGTAAAAATATATGAAAACAGGAACAGACCAACTGGTTCATCAGGCCTAGTCCATTTGGTCTCTTACAAATTGTACACATCATCACCTCTATTGTCCAGTCGTTCAGCTAGGTTCAAAAACAACTTTGCTGAAAAACTTAAATGGAAAAATATTCTGGAAATTCCTCTCTCAATCCCAAAGTTGATTAAGCAAGTTCTAAATAAACAAGATTTAAGAGATGTCTAGCGACACAAACCTACAGTGACCCACTTGCAGTCTATATGTATATACTATGTATTCATCGAGATGTTTTTCACATTAAAACGCATAAAGCTCCCTCTTCAATAATTATAGAAAATCTGCACTTACTATATGTCCCAGAAACTTATTCTAAAAGTCAGCTATAATCTGGGAAACCAAATAACTCCTAGCATTGAATGTAGCTCAATGTTTTTCTAATTTGTATTGATATTTCCTGGTTCGCTGTCATCTCCCTAGCTCAAATACCCTACCCACATGGAGAACAATTAATCATTTTATTCTTTTGACGACCTGAATCATATCTCCTTGAAGATTATACTTTTCTCAGCCTGTCTCAAAAGCTATACGTCATTAATCAAATAGCCCTCTTCATCGAGGGCCTTGAAGAGGGAGAAGTCGGAGGAGAAATTGAGTTTGATAAATGACAATCTTTTTCAGTTGAGAGATGAGCAGATGGAAAAGGCTGAGATACTCACAAGGTACCAGCGGAGTAGGTAAAATTAGCTAAACTCACAAGTTTATGCTGACAAAAGGAATGAGATCACCACAACAGCTTGGGTAGGGTAAGTGTTAAAATGTGTAGCCAGGTAGGGGCGTTTTGCTGTGTTGGAAGGAATCGAAATCAATTCTCATTTGTGGATCAGATAAGCTAAAATTCCTTTATTCAGTTACTACTTCAGCCCAGGTCATCAGCTATCCTGGCACAGAGTGCATTCCCCAAGTAAGGAATCACACCTGTGCTAATTCCAAAATCATTGCCTTGATTTTCATGTATATTTATACTGCACCACAAAACAGGCAGGAGCATCATGAATATGGAATTGGCTGAGTGACAGGAAACAAAGATTAATGGTTAATGGGTGAATATTGAGCTGGAGGAAGGTTTATAGTGGGGTTCCCCAAAGGTCAGTATTGGGATCGAATGGGTGTTAGGGCAGCATGGTGGCACAGTGGTTAGCATTACTGCCTCACTGCACCACAGGCCATGGTTCAATTCTAGCCTTGGGTGACTGTCTGGGTGGTGTTTGCATGTTCTCCCGTCTCTCCACGTATTTCCTCCGGGTGCTCCAGTTTCCTCCCACAGTCCAAAGATGTGCCGGTTAGGTGGATTGGCCATGCTAAATTGTCCCTTAGCGTCCAAAGATGTGCAGGTTAGGTGGGGTTAGGGGGATAGTTTGGGGGTGGGCCAAGGTCGGGTGCTCTATCAGAGGGTGGGTGCAGCATCGATGGCCCAAATGGCTTCCTTCTGCACTGTAGGGATTCTATGGGACACATGCTTTTCCTGATATATATTTAGTTGCTTTTCCTGATATATATTTAATGATCTTAACCATGATGTACAGGGCACAATTTCAAATTCTGCCGTGGATAGAAAACGTGGAAGCACTGGAAACTGTGGGGAGAACAGTGGAGAGCTTTAAAAGGGCATAAGCAAGTTGGTGGAATGGGTGGACATGAGGAAAATCTTTTGCACTCAGCGAGTAGCTACGATCTGGAATGCACTGCCTGGGAGTGTGGTGAAGGCAGGTTCAATTGAAGTATTCAGTAAGGACTTAGACAGTTATCTAAAAAGGAAGAATGTGTTGCGGGTATGGAGAGAAGATGGGAGAATGGCACTAAATGAATTGCTCATTGGGAGAGCTGGTGCAGACACAGTGGGCTGAATGACCTCCTTCAGCACTGTAACAATTCCTGTGCTGTTGAACTGAAACTCTCATTCACTTTGTAATCAAGCTTTAAAAATGCTACCCAGAACATTATGTGCATCGATTGCACAGTTCTACAATAACTGTTGTCTTTGCTGAATTATTTTTCCAAAGGAACCCAAAAACATTTATCGGGTGCTCAGAGATTCCACAACACTTGGATTTCAGCAGTAAAGACATGAAAATGCCACAAACTCAGGTGAGTAAATCACTGCCTCGAAATAGGTATAATTTTTCCAGATTTACTGGTTAGGACCTTAAAACAAATTGTGGCTTCGCTAATTTGGAAAAAGAAGACAAAATAATCAGTAGCAACTTGAGCATTTCGAACACCCTTCACAAAATCTTCCTGTAACTGTATTCTTCTGAAAGCATATGTCAGTATGAAACTGATTTATTTGCATGCCAAGGGCAAAAAGAAACAGGCTACAGCTCATCTGTCACTTCCTGTCTAGAGAAAGCGGCTTCGCCACTTAAACCATTCTCAGTCTAAAGAAAATTACTGCTTGGAAAAGTTTTGTGTACTTTAGTTCCAGTTCTCGTCAGCTTGGGGCCACAACCAAGACTGAAGTCATAATTAGGAAGAAAGTAACAATAATCAGAAAACCCACAGCTAAGGGGCTGAATTGGGTGATGTAGCGCCCGTTTTCTTAGGTGCTAGACAACCACATAATGCTCAAAACTTTCTTCCTTCAGCTAAAAAGGTTTTGATAGAAAAGTGGAGATGGTTGTGTAGTGGTATTGTCACTGTACTGGTGATCTCAAGACCCAGGGCAATACCCTGGGGACCAGGGTTGGAATCCCACCACAGCGGATCGGTGGAAATTGAATCCAATAAATATACCTGGTGCTGTTCCTGGCATACCCTCCTGTACTCTTCATTGAACCAAAGTTAATCTCCTTGCTTGGTGATAGTGGTGGAGTCGGGATATGCTGGGCCATGAGGTTACAGATTGCGGCTGAGCACAATTATGTTGCTGATGATGGTCCACAGCGCCTCATGGATGCCCAGCCTTGAGTTGCTAGATATGTTCAGTCTATCCCATTTAGCACAGTGGTAGTGCAACACAACACAATGGACGGTATCCTCAATGTGAAGACGGGACTTCATCTCAACAAGGACTGTGCGGTGGCCACTCCTACTGACACTGTCAATGACAGATATATCTACTGCAGGCAGTTTGGTGAGGATGAGGTCTAATAGGTTCTTCCTGTTGTTGTTCCCTCACCACCTGTCGCAGACCCAGTTTAGAATGGTGTCTTTTAGGGCTCGACTAGCTTGGTGATGGACATTGAAATCCACATTCTGTGCCTTCGCCACCTTCAGTGCTTCAATATGGAGAAGTTCTGATTCATCAGCTGATGGTGGACAGTATGTTGTAATCAGCACAGGGTATTCTTGCCCATGTTTAACCTAAAGCCATGAGGCATGATGGAGTCTAGAGTCAATTTTGAGGACTTTCAGGGCAAGTAGCCAGGTCGTCGCCACTGCTGCCTGTCCTCCATCCTCCGGCTGGTTCTGCAGTTCCTCCCCGGGTTCGTCCTCCATGCCCTCCTGGTCCAGCGCCTCCTACTTAAAGGTGAATACATGTTCCTCTCCCTCCACTATGTCATCCCACTACTGTGCCAGTTTGTGGAGGACACCGCAGGCCACTAGGAAGCGGGTAACCCTCTGGGGGGGGGGGGGGGGGGGGGTGTACCACAGTGCACCATCAGAGCGGTTGAGTCATCGGAACCACATTTTGAGGAGTCCTATGTACCGCTCAATGCCCGGTGGCTGCATGGACCGCGTTGTAACGGTCTCCGCATCGGTCCCCAGCTTCCGTACTGGTGTCATTAGCCAGATCCTCAGTGTGTACCCCTTATACCTGAAGAGCCAACCTGGGGTGGTCCTTGAAGAGGCCGGGGATGTCCGACTGCTCCAGGATGTAGCTGCCATGCATGCTCCCTGGGAAGCATGCAGGCACATCATCTTCAAGTGGTGGTCGCACACGAGCCGGATGTTCAGAGAGTGGAACCCATTCCTTTTGATGTGGGGCACTTCCAGATGGCCCAGTGAGCGCAAAGCGACATGCATGCCATCTGTTGCCCCCTGGGCCTGGGGCATCCCATCGATGGCAGAGAATTCTCACCTGGTTCCCTGGGTCCATTATTGGCCCTGGGTCTCTGGTGGGTGCATTGCTGGATGCATCCACTGTCCCCCTGGTGGTGCTAACAGCAATGTGGAGCTGCTGGCAGGATTTCAACACCCAGGTGCTTGACCCCAGGATATTCCTGGCTGGCATTTAGTGTGGCGGACCTTCCCCACAGGGGATGATGCGGGGCCTTTGCTGGCTCTCCAGCTGCCAGGTGAGGTCCCCGACACCTGGATTAAATTCTGCTGAGAGACTGAAGCATATTGTTAGAATAACATGAGAGGGAACTTACTCTGCATTTAATGCTGCAACACCTGACCTGGAAGGGTTTCATGCTGACAATGACATCTGAAATGAACAATGTTCTCTCTACCAGCACCAGATTCATACAAAATTCATTAAAAATATTTTTAAAATACGACAGTGAAGAGATTCAGGCTAATAATGAAAGGTTCAGTCTCAAAGACACAGTCAGATCTGAACAATTTATTGATAATGACCAAAACAATTGCTCTAAAACTCAAAAAGATTTTTGCTGATTCTACCCTCTTTTGAATTGTTAACTTCTTTTGTTGTACCGTTTTACATGTGCTAGTTACCATCCATCATGGCATTCAAATAGTCTTTCTTTATTTTTTAGCCTGGACATTGAGCATCAGCAAGTCACAGATGTCAGATAAATCACAGTAAAGCCCAATCTGCCCTCACCACTTACAGACATTTCCTGCTCAATCTCAATAGATAGTGGGCAGGAACAACAGCAAATATTTCCCAATATTCTTCTCTCTCCTTACTTCACAAGGAAATCAAGTCACTTGCTGCATCGGCCTGCTTTCTTACCAAAAATCAACAAGCAGCTCAAACTAGGAACGAAAGCTGGAACCTTACTGCCTGCTCCACGGAGTGAGTAGTTTTGAAAATAAAGTTCTAAATGTTGGCACATGGTAACATGGCATGCGTTGCAAAGCTAGCTTGCTTAATTTTTTTCTGAATTTTGATGGTGTTTGCAACAACTGTTCGTAGAAGTTAGTTAGAGTCCCAAAGGCCAGAACCTGGGTAATGAGGATAACGAGTGCGCTCCAGAGCACAGCGTCCACTGAATTTACAGGGGCTACAGTAACTGAGCTATGGTCTGTCAGCAATGTGGAGTGAGAAACTAAAAACACCTTTTAATGTTGCTTGTTTGGCAAGAAACCAGTACTAATGCATACAGGAGAACCTTTTAAGCCAGTACGTAGAAGGACCTACAAGAGAGGGGCGGTCCTGGACTTAATTTCCGAAGCTGGGCAAATGTTTGAAGTATCAATGGGAAGCATTTTGCAGATAGCCATCATGACTCCATTAGATTCAAGATTGTCATGGAAAAGGACAAGGATGGGCCCGAGATCAAAGTTCTAAACTGGGGCAAGGCCGATTTTAATAAAATCAGACTTGATTTGGCCAGAGTAGACTGAGAGCAGACACTTCGAGGTAAATCTGTGACAGAACAGCAGGATGCATTCAAGAAGGAAATAGGGAGAGTACAGGGTCAACATGTTCCAAGGCCTTCACAAGATCGCAGGCTATAAAGCAAGGCCAGGCGGAATCTGGGGCTGGAGCTTCCCTACCCGATGATCTGAACATGTTCTATGCCCGCTTTGAGCAGTCAGCCAATGCATCAGTGCCACCCGCCCCAACAGCCCTGGACACACCCATACCCACTATTACAGCCTCAGAGGTAAGAGCTGCCTTCTTGAAAGTGAATCCGCGGAAAGCGACGGGCCCAGACGGAATCCCTGGGCGAGCACTCATTGCCTGCACAGACCAGCTGGCGAGTGCATTCACAGATATCTTCAACACCTCACTCCTCCGCTCTGAGGTCCCCACCTCCTTCAAGAAGACCACCATAATACCAGCACCAAAGAAGAACAAGGTAGCCTGTCTCCAGACCGGTGGCCCTAACGTCTGTTATGAAATGCTTTCAGCGGCTAGTCATGAGATGGACCACTGCCAGCCTCCCAGACAGTCTCGATCCACTGCAGTTTGCCTATCACCGCAACCGGTCCACTTTCTCACTGGCTCTGCAATCAACACTCAAACACCTCGACAACAAGGACACCTATGTAAGACTGCTGTTTATCAACCACAGCTCCGCCTTCAACACCATTATCCCGACAAGACTAATAACCAAACTCTGCAATCTTGGTCTTGACCCCTCCCTGTGCAGCTGGGTCCTTGACTTCCTCACCAACAGACCGCAATCTGTCAGAATAGGTAACAGCACCTCCTCCACATTAGTCCTCAACACCATGGCCCGGCAAGGATGTGTGCTCAGTCCACTACTGTACTTCCTATACACACATGACTGTGTAGCAAGATTTAACTCCAACTCAATCTATAGGTTTGCTGATTATACGACTGTGATGGGCCGTATCTCAAACAATGACGAATCAGACTACAAGAGGGAGATAAATCACTTGGATGCATGATGTACCGAAAACAACCTCTCTCTAAATGTCATAAAGACCAAGGAACTGATCATCGACTTCAGGAAGCGTAGCACGACACACACTCCCGTCTGCATCAATGGCTCCAAAGTGGAGATGTTCGATAGCTTTAAGTTACTGGGAGTCACCATCACCAATATTCTGTCCTGGTCCACTCACGTTGATGCAACAGTCAAGAAAGCCCAACAACGTGTCTACTTCTTACGGAACCTAATTAAATTTGGCACGTCTGCATCGACGCTCACAAACTTCTACAGATGTGCGATAGAGAGCATCCTAATCAGCTGCATCACAGCCTGGTATGGCAACTGCTTGGTACAAGATTGCAAGAAACAGCAGAGTGTGGTGAACTCAGCCCAACGTATCACACAAGCTTGCCACCCCCACATTGATTCTGTATACACCTCCCGCTGCCTCAGGAAGGCAGACAGCATTATCAGAGACCCCTTCCACCCAGGCATTGTCTTCTTCCAGACCCTTCCATCAGGCAGAAGACCCGCACCTCCAGGTATAGGAACAGCTTCTTCCCTACAGCTACAAGACTCCTCAACGAATCCCCCTTGGACTGATCGGTTCCCTGTAAGAACACAATTCACAACGCCCTATGCTACTCTTGCTCATGTATTTGCTTTGTTTGACCCCTTGTTACACACTGTGACCAATCACTTTGTCGATGTACCATTTGTTAATGTTCTCTGTTGATTATTCTTTTTGTCCACTATGTACGTACTGTGTACATTCCCTCGGCCGCAGAAAACTACTTTTCACTGTACTTCGGTACATGTGGCAATAAATCAAATCAAATCCATCAAGTAAAATGGTGGGACCAACAAACCCAGTGAATCCTGGATATCGAGGTATATATAGCATTGGATCAGGAAAAAAAGGGAGGCTTGTGACATATATTGTGGGCTCTAAACAGCAGAAGCCTGAGAGGCGTAGAGAATGCGCAAGAGGGAACTTAAAAAGGACATTAGGAGAGCAGAAAGTGGACATGAAAGCAGTCAGCCTAATGTCAGTAGCAGGGAAAATTCTAGAGTCCATTATAAAAGATTTTATAGCAGAGCACTTGGAAATCAGTGGCAGGATCGGACGGACAAGAAACAAAAAGTAGGAATTAATGGGTCTTTTTCAAATTGGCAGGCAGTGACTAGTGGTACCCAGCTATTCACAATATATATTAATAATTTAGATGAGGGACCAAAATGTTAAATCTCCAAATTTGCAGATAACGCTGGGTTAGGTGTGAGGGTGAGCTGTGAGGAGGATGCAAAGGACGTTCAGTGTGATTCGGACAAGTTGAGTCAGTGGGAAAATGAATGGCAGATCCAGTATAATTTGGAGAAATGCTAGGTTATCCACTTTGGAGCAAAAACAAGAAGGCAGACTATTATCTGAATGACCATAAGGTAGGTGAGAGGAATGTGCAATGAGAACTGGGTGTCCTCGTACACCAATTACTGAAGGTAAGCATCAGGTGCAGCAGGCGGTAAAGAAGACAAATGGTATGTTGGCCTTCATAGCGAGAGGATTCGAGCATAGGAGCAGGGATTTCTTGCTGAAATTATACAGGACCTTGGTGAGGCCACACCTGGAATATTGCGGGAGTTTTGGTCTCCTTACCTGAACCATCCAAATACAATTGAACTGCTGCTTGAACACTCTCCAGTTAACATCAAGTTTACCGGTGATCTGGAGTTGTCGTGGAGCCTGAGCTTTCTCCATCAGTCCTTGATTCTTCGATGTCCCGCAGTAACAGGTCGGTGCTTTGAAATTCGAGTTGCGTATTAGTTTTTCTGACTAAATCCTTACTAAACTATCTAACTAGCTTCAGCAGTCACTCTGGTGCCATGCTATATTACCCTTGGTGGTAATATGTCATGTTCTTTGTCTTTTGTTCCAGAATGGTCAGTCGAGTTGATGACAAAGAATCCACCAATCATTAGATTGAAATAAAACTAAATTATTGTATAACAATTAATTAAATGAAGTTTGCACATGCTACTGAGCTATAGTTAATAATAAAGTAATATTGAATCTGTCTAGCAGTAATCAATAATCTAATAGTCACTAATAATATCCTCGTATTAACTCTCTCTAATCTAACACTCGCCTCGTGCTGTTCTCAGGTTTTCTCCTTCATGAACACTACCTAGCATTCTCTGAGGTCTGATGTATGTACAGAGAAATGGTGGTGCCCTCAAAGGTGTAATAATTAACCCTTCACTAGCTTGCCTGTACACATATCATTACAAAGCTGATGCCATAGATGTTGTGACGCACCCAAAAGGAAAATGCGGTCGCAAAAGCGGCGGCCAAACACCACCTTTTTGTGTAAGTGGTGTGGAAATAGACACTTGCAGAGGCAATGTCCTGCCTTTGGGAAAATTTGTGCCAAGTGCAAGGACAAAAAACACTTTGCTAAGCAGTGTTTTTCGAGCTCGAAAATCGAAGTGCAAAAATCTACAAATGCCGTTGACAAAATTAATTTTGTAGATACATTTTTCATAGATGTTGTCTCTACTGAAGACCAGCCCAGCGTAGCCAAGCAAAATAAAATGTCTTTGACGAAAATCAGAAGCGATGATAATGAAGTTTTGATTATAAATAAAGATAACTGGACAGTTTCTTTATTAATCAATCAAACGTTGACAAAAGTCAAACTTGACACAGAAGCAAGAGCCAATCTTATCAGTATCACGGATATTGAAGTGATGAGAATTAAACCCAAGATTTTGAACAGACCGGATTTTAAAAAGATTATAATGGTCACGAATTAATACTCCAGGCGAAGTGTAAGCTGAAGTTCAAGTCAGAGATAGAATGAATAAAGTCAAATTTTTAATTGTAGCCACAAATCATGAATCGTTCCTGGATGTAGAAGCATATGCAACACTTGAATTAGTCAAAAGAGCATACGGCGTTGACTGTGTTTTGACTGCGCACAGTGCATTTGTGGATTCGATAGTGTGAGCATTTCCAGAAATCTTTCAAGGTTTTGGAGTTTACTTACTGAATTCAACTGAAGGATAATGCACAACCTGTAATACATGATCCAAGGTGAGTACCAGCTCCATTAAAGGAATGACAAATCTAGGGGCGATTAAGAAAATTAAAGAACCAATAGATTAGGTAAATTCAATGGTGTGTGTGAAGAAACACAATAATTATTTAAGGATCTGCATGGATTCTAAAGACCTCAAAGCCAACATTAAGCGAGAACACTATTCAATACCAAAACGTGTTGACATTACGAGCGAAATGTCAAGTGTGACATCCACCGCAGGGTTTTTGGCAACTCAAATTGGATGAGGAGAACTTATCTCAGGCATGTTGTCTTGGTAGATAAATTTGGAATAGATTTGCCTAGAATGTTGATCATTCCCAATATCCTCAGAATTCCTTTCTTGTCTGATGGTCGTGACATATTCAGTATTTCCTGTATCTTCACTTGATCTGGTTGTATGCCTTGAGCAGACAACCTGTCCCCCAGAAACGTAATTTCTTGAACACCAAATTGACACTTGGCTTTGTTCAACCTGAGCCCATATTTCTTAATACTGCGCAGTACTTTGATGAGTCTGTCATTGTGTTTTTCCTTTGTAGAACCCCATACTATAATATCGTTACCATACACACAAACTCCTTGAATACCTTCCACAATATGCTCCATTGTCCTGTGAAAGATTTCAGATGAGGATATTATCCCAAACGACATTCAAAAAAAAACATTAGCGCCCAAATGGAGTGTTAAATGTACAAAGCTTAGTACTCTATAAAGAAGGTTAACACTGGGCAGAGGGGCATGAACAAGAATGGTTTACTCTGAAGACAGCTTTACCAACAGCTCCAGTACTAACACTTTTTGACCTGACCAAGAAAATAAAAATCTCGATTGATATGTCAAAAGATGGCTTAGGTACCGTGTTACAGCAGGAAGATGGAGAAGATTGGAAGGCAGTTGCTTATGCATCTAGATCGATGACCGATTCTGAGTGTTGATATGCTCAAATTGACAAGGAATGTCTCGGACTAGTTAATGGCTTGGAAAAGTTTCATAGTTCTGTGTATGGCCTACCGACATTTCTGGTCGAAACGGATCACAGACCATTAGTAGCCATTGTCAGAAAAGCTTTAAGTGAGATGTCACCGTGTATCCAGAGAATAATGATGAAGCTCCAGCAGTAGGATTTTGATCTCAATTACACTCCAGGCACGCACATCGTAGTTGCAGATGCGCTATCAAGAGCTACAGCTGTGCTGGAAGAAAACAATATTGACAAAGATGTGCGAGTGCATGCCAATCTGATAACAGAGGCACTGCCGGTGTCTGAAGAAAAATCAAAGCTAATAATCGAGGAAGCCAAAAAGGATGAAGTTCTGCAGATGACAGTCAAAAATCACAACGAGGGATGGCCAAAAGGGCCATGCTCAAAGTATCACAGTGTTCGAGCGGAACTAAGTGTAGCCAATGGATTGTAATACCACATGCTTTGCGAGCTGAAATTTTGCATAAAATTCATGAGGGTCACCTCGGAATTGGAAAGTGTAAAGAAGACAAGGTATATTGGCCAGGGATCAACAAGGACATTCAAAGAATGGTAGAAGAGTGTGCAACACGTTAAGAATTCCAGCATAGACTAATGAAGGAACCAATGCAGATGGATGACAGAGTGACACTTCCTTGACAGATAGTGTAATGATATATATATGTATCCAAGTAAAGGGTTAATTATTACATCTCAGTGTAATACCAGCAGTTTGCAGTATGAATATAAGAACTCAGGGAATCTTGGGTAGTCAGTTAAGTTTTAGCAAGAGAGAGATATAGATCACAGCATAGTTAAGACTAGATAGAAGTAGCATGTGTAATTCATAGTTTCGTAGTTTATCATAGAATTTACAGTGCAGAAGGAGGCCATTCGGCCCATCGAGTCTGCACCGGCTCTTGGAAAGAGCACCCTACCCAAGGTCAACACCTCCACTCTTTCTCCACAACCCAGTAACCCCACCCAAAACTAAGGGCAATTTTGGACACTAAGGGCAATTTTGGACACGAAGTGCAATTTATCATGGCCAATCTGCCTAACCTGCACATCTTTGGACTGTGAGAGGAAACCGGAGCACCCGGAGGAAACCCACGCACACACAGGGAGGATGTGCAGACTCCACACAGACAGTGACCCAAGCCGGAATCGAACCTGGGACCCTGAAGCTGTGAAGCAATTGTGCTATCCACAATGCATTAGTTATTAATTACTTCAACATAGATTACTTTATTAATAGTTTTAGTTCTGTGGAGTGTGCAAACTAAATATATTTTAATTGTTATTCAATAAATCAGTTTTGTTTTAAGTTAGAGATTGGTGGTTTCTTTATAATCACGCCATCAGACCAGCCTGGATTACAAAGCAAAGAGTAACGATATATTACCAAAGAGTAATATAACAGCTAGCAGGGATCGACTTGTTTTATCTCGAAGGAAAGGAAAATTTGTTTGACATAGACTACTTTTCCAACTTTCCTGAAGTGACACGTCAGCCAGGTGTGCCATCACGCACGGCATTGAGTGATAGTGGTCCATGTTTCAATTGTCAGGAATGGAAGGAATTTGCACAGAAGTACGATTTCAAACATTTTACATCCAGTCCTTTACATGCACAGTCAAATGGAAAGGCAGAGAAAGATGTACAAATGTGAAACTGGAACTAAAAAAATCGATGGACAGCCAGGTTCATCCATATCACAATTGCACAGTTATCGAGCATCACCGTTGAGCAATGGTTTATCACTGTCTCAGTTATTGATGAATAGGAAGATAAGAACAATGTTGCCATATCTTTCAAATCAGCCAACCAGTCGTAAAATAACAAATCGACTGATGTCTCAGAAGAAGAAGCAGAAGAGATACTATGACAGGTCAACCAGGTACTTACAATCTTCAGAACAAAATGACACAGTCAGGATGGAAGATCCTGATGGTTGGTCGAAATGTGCAAACGTCACGCAGCAGATAGAGCCAAAGTCATCACAGAACAAGGACAAGTACTCAGAAGTAACAGGAGAGCTCTGTTAAAGATTCAGCAACCTGTTACTTCATTGACAGCAGATGATGTATGTGACAGCCTCTGTCTAACCAAATCAACGTGACCTGAACAAGAAAAAAGTGAACAGTAAGGTAATTCCACCAGAAACATCTTCAGACCACTCAAAGGCCAACCAGATTCAGCAAATCAACAAAAGCTTAGAAGGTCTACCAGACAACGAAGGAAGCTGGACAGATCAATCTGTAATGGACACTCCAGCTCCCCCCTCCATCCCCCCCACCACCAGCCGCTACCCACCGGCAGGGCAGCACGTGGCCCACCCAAGGGGAGTGCTCACAATAGCCCCTGTAGGAGGACGCCGGACGGGGCCTTGGAAAATACTGCTGGTATGGATAGTGGCAGGCACGGGTATCCCGGCAGCAGGGACAGGTGCCAGGGCCAGAGGCCCCCATGGTTCCGGCCTCCAATACGACCAGGGGCACGGAGGGCAGAGTGCCGGGGGAACAGCTGGGGTTGGGAGTGAAGAATGGGGGAGGGAGAGGGTCATGCATGGGCAGCATTTACAGTGCAGTCTGGGGCCACAGTGTAGAGTGTTGCCCTTTGGACCTGGTTGGACATGCACCATATTAACATGTCTGACTTTCACCCCCTACAGACAATGGGCTGCAGAATCCAACCAGGAATGGTGGCCTTCATCCGAGTTGTCACAGCTCTGGGGGATGCACTGAGGATGTACAAGCAGCAGCGGAGCCTGCCTCGAGGAACATGAGGCAGCCGGTGAGAATGGAGAGCCGGCCAACCAACAGGCCGAGGAGAGGGTGGGAAGAAGGCACCGCATGCCGCCTCATGTGTACTGGCAGAGCCTGTCATCATGGACCTATCGGACTGAGCATGTCAGCAAAAGCTCTAGCTGAGCAGGGAGACTGTACGACATATCTGCCAGATTGTGGGGCAACTGGCACTGTGTGGTATGGGGGAGGACACCTGTTCCTGGTGATCATCGAGGTGACGGTCACCCTGAACATTTATGCCATCGGGGTCCTTCCAGGCACCAAGTGGGGACCTGTCCGGAATCTCATAGACATCGGTGCACGGGTGCATCTGTGCCATCACAGAGACCCTGTGTACTCGTTCTGCACAATATATTGCTTCCAATATGGACTGATGTACCATCAATTCGACTCAAGACACAATTAGGATCCGAACTGTGGCTTTAATCAGCTAGTTGTTAGTCCGGTGGTCGACTACAGAGAATGGCAGACCGCCGAGAACTCTGGGTACTTATACCCGCCTCGGAGGCGGGGCCTACTCGCCTCTCGACCAATTGGAGAGCAGTCACATGACTAATCCCAAACAATTGGACGAGAGGCACATGACCAGCCAGAGCCAATGGGAAGCCAGTGCTCTGCACCAATGGCAGTGCTCATATCCATACCACCACATGGACCAAGCCCACCAGGATACCAGGGCAGCGGAGTTCACCGTAATCACCAAGATGCCCCAGGTCCAGGGCATGATCAATGGGATGTCGCCCTTCGAGCACTGGCCCATGATGGGCCAGCCTTCACAAACTGAAAGGGGTTCCACTTGATGAATGTGCAGCTGGTGTGTGATCATGAGATACACATCATGCACGTTTACTCCCGATACGCGGGCAGTGTGCAGGACGTCTTCCTCTTGGAATACTGGACAGTTCCTGTCCTCTTCAAGGCGCATCTGCATGTGTGAGGTTGGTTCTTGGGCAACAGGGTTATCCGCTGTGGCTGTAGCTGCTAACACCTATCTGGAGGCTACAGACCGACGTGCAGACCCGCAACAACGACGCTCATAGAGCAACCGGGGCATGATCGAGTGGTGATTCGGCATCCTGAAGATGTGGTTCGGGTGCGTGGACCGCTCTGGAGGGGCCCTCCAGTATATCTCTAGGACAGTCTGCCACATGAACACCGGGCCCGTCCTATGAGGAGGGTGCAGGGAAAGGCGAGGGTGGACAGGACATGGGACCCGGTAGGCACAGGAGGTTGCACAACGTGTGCGCCTGGGCCGATATGCATGGGATGCTCTAATCGCCTTCAGCTTCACCGAATAGGGGGCCTGGCCATTGGCACAGACATCCCACCCCCACCACCCCTCCCATCAACACTCACCTGTGACCCCCCCCTCCCGCCCCCAGCCCCTTTGCAACCTCTTCCGACATTCCTTCCCACCTCACTACAGGGTGTAGGCCCTGGGTGGCAGTAACAGCGGGATGGAAAATGATGACGACTGCTCTGCGATGAGCTCTGGAGCTCTGCACCATTTGACAATGACTGAATCCTGCCCACGGTAGCACTTTCCACCGTCCACCTGGGTGATCCCTGCCTGTGAGCTGGGCATTCCAGCACATGGTCCTACCGAACCCTTGGGGTGACGGGGGTGGGGACTGTGGGTTGGGGGGAGGGGAGCGGAAGGGGGGGGCACGGTTGTGGGGAGGGATGGGTGTCGGGCACAGGGTGATGAGCCCTGGCTGATCTGGGGTCCCTGGCCCTTGCCCACCCTCAACATCTGCCCATCTTTCCCCGCCCGCGTGTGGAGTAGAATGCACTGACAGCACTGTCCAGGCACCGGAGCAGGGCATTCTGGCGTGCGCCCGGCGCGGCCACGATTTTGGCTTCATGACCGAATCTCCCCCCAATCGCCTTTCCCGATTTCAGCGTCAGCCAACAGGGAACCCCGCCCCTTGTATTTAGTACCTAGTATGGGTTTGTTTTAATTTGTAATGTATATTCATATTTTTGGTTTAATGCAAATAAGCGTTGCAACTTAATAAACTTGCTGAAAACTAACATGTCATGTAATTTCATGTCATGATAATGGCCTGTAACTTCCGCGGAGTGCTAATCTCCAGCGGTTGCCATTCCCAAACAGATTTACCCAAGCTGTCATTCCAACGCCCATGTCTCACCCAACCTTCCTCATTCAGGCAGGGTGAGACAGGAGCAGTTAAGCACGCCCCCAGCTGCAGCAGTCTGGAGTAACTGGGGCACAGAGAGGCAAGAAATGCCCCCTTTTCACGGCATTTTCTGTCAGAAAGGAGGTGTTTAAAAGGAAAATTAAAAGATCAGTGGTTCAGGCAATGGCGGAGGGAGGTGGGGGCAGAGGTGGAGGGGGGGGGGGGGGGGGGGGGGGGGGGGGGGGTCGGACCAGATTTTGCAGAGGGTCGGACCCTCCTTCACCTGAGGAAGGAGCAGTGCTCCGAAAGCTCGTGTTTGAAACAAACCTGTTGGACTTTAACCTGGTGTTGTAAGACATCTTACTGTGCTCACCCCAGTCCAACGCCGGCATCTCCACATTATAACTATTAATGCCTGAGTTCTTTACCTTAACTTGCAAACTAGGAATAAGGTTAACAAGATTTAATAACAATAACTAAACGTAACTCCACTAACTGTGAAACTATTCTGATATTACCCTCTTCACAGTACACTCATGAGAGAGAGAGCGCGAGAGACCCCGTGTGGCTGATTTTTATACCCCTGTTGGTCCAGTCCTCTGGTGATCATGTGGTGCTGCTTTTTACCCATTAACCCCTTGCATACATGCACCTACAGAGATCACTACATCCACCCCTTTTTCGTGTGTTAAAGATTTTCTGTATGGTGTAAAGAAAATTGAACAAACATAATGAATTCAGTCAACTGGGGACAGATAATACAAGTAACGTTGTGTACAGTATGTGACGGTAATGATGACTGTACAAAGTCAATCAATGTTTATAAAGTCCAAACTTAACAAAAACCTTTGTGAGTCCAGACTGTATGAATTTGTTCGGTAGAGTTGCTTTCGTCTTCTGTTGTTGATGTGGTGATGTTGATGTTGTTATTTCTTTGTGAACGTCGTCAGTGTCCCTGTGTTTAAGTAACCAAGAAGTCATCAATGATGTGTTTCAATGGTCGAATCACTTTGTTGTATGATTTATGCTTTTTCTTTATGCTTGTGGTAGCGATTCTGTGTTGCATCCTTCTTGAACGCTGGTTTGCTTGTTTGTTGTGGAGCAAATGCGAATTTGTGAGATTTGTTGCCATGCCATGTCATGTTTGTACTCTTGTTGCGCTCAATGTGTGTTCCGTGTGGATAATTTGAGTAATTGTCACAGTTATTGGTGTCAGTTACATTGAGTGTTTCTTCTTGAGAATTGTGAGAATGATTTGATTTTGTATTGATGTTGGTGACATCAGTCATTTGTGGTGGATTTGATTGCTCTTCTTTGCTGCCTTGGTGCTCCTCTGCTGGAGATGTTTCGGTACATTTGAATCATCTGTGATCTCTTTATGCTCCTCTTCAGGAGTTATTTCTGGTTCATTTGCATCACCTTTGGTTTCTTGGTGCTCCCCTTCTGGAGTCAAAATCTTCAAGATTTCAATTGACGTGGTCTCACTGGACCCAAGAGTAGCCCTATTCTGTGCTTCTGTACAGACGAGCTGAGATCTGTCAGTCTCTCTGTGATCCTGCACACTCTGTCTGTCAAGTGTGATCACTTTGTCACTGTTTCCACATACAGTGGGTCGATATTCAGTGTCATCTTTCCGGTTAAATGAGCTGGGTAGACTTTCATAGCCTTCTTCTGGTGGCCCAAATAAGCTGGGTAGACTTTCATAGTCTGCTGCTGGTGGCTCAGATAAGCTGGATAGCCCTTCATAGTCTTCTTCGTGCACGGTTGTCGCTCTGGAGTCTTTAATTGCTTCCATTCTGGAGTCTGTCAACGAGCTAGCCATGGAGGCTTGTATCGTTCTCTCTGTGGAGTCGTGCAGTGTTCTCTCTGTGGAGTCAATCTGTGCGCTCTGTGTGGCATCGTCTTCTTCTTGGGTATTGCTGTCATCCAATGTATCGACAATCTGCCATGGTATCATGGTATTGGATTCATCTACCATGAGAAGATTCAGGTTGGGCTTTTCAACCGTGTTGCTGATGCAATGATCATTAATTCCAAATAACTCATCCATGTCTGAGCAGTAATCGTCAATGAACAAATCCTCTCTTTCTACTTTGGATTTGTCATTGTGCTCTCCTCTTTGGGTGTTGCAAACTGCTTGTTCCACGGTGCTGCGGAGGTAATCTTTAACTGTGGGTGGAGGCTCGGGCTTCATTCTGTCGTTCGAGGAAAAAAGTCTGTGTTTTGTAGCTTTAAATGTCTTATTTGCAATTTTTGGGCATTTCCCTTTTAAGTGGGTGTGGTCCGGGTCCTCTGACATCATGACGCTCGTGACGTAATGCGTAGGAATCGATTGCGCATGCGCAGTCCGAGTTTCCTGTACTGTGCTCTCTTTTTGCAACTGCACATGCGCCGTTTTTACTCTGTTTGAGAAGTGCGCATGTGCGTACTGGCTGGAACGCTCTTGCTCAAGATGGCTGCCAAACAAAAAGTGCTACTGCATCGAGTGAGATCCTGCCTCTGCCTCGTGGTATATTTTGCCGCCGTTTTTTCTTTGGATAGATTGAAGGTACTGATTTTTTTTCTGTTCATGCACGACCCACTGTATAATCACGATGTCTAGAGTTAGATACTGTTGTTGTGAAAGTCTTTCGTTAAAGTTTTCTCAGATAGTCCATAAATTAATTGATCTATTATCATAGCATCTCTGAAATCAGCATAATTACAGCCTTGTGCTAGTACCTGGAGGTCTGCAATGAAATCAGTGATTGACTCTCCAAATCTCTGGCACCTATTACAAAACTTAAGTCTTTCCAGCATTTCACCAGACTGACTTTTACAGTGCTCTTCAAATTTTGCAATAATGACTTTAAATTTAGTTTTGTCTTCACCTTCCAAGAAATTGAATGAATTATATATCTCCATGGCCAGTTTCACTGCCACAGCTAAGAATTATGCTTTTTTTTAAATCTGGTGCAGTGGTCATGTCCTTAATTTCCAGAAACATATTAAATTGTTGTAGGAAAAGTTTCCAATTATACTGGAGATTACCAGAGGTTCTGAGGTGTTCTGGAGCTGGAAGTGACTCCATCTCACCAGTTTGTGCCCGAGAGATCCGAGTGTTGCAATGCCTTCCTCGGCCGAATATCTTATCCAATTTTTTTTTCTTGTCTCTTTTTAAAAAATTGTCGAACCTAATCTAGCTAGTTTCTGTTTTTGTTGTTAAGGCCAACACTCCTTGGTACCATGAGGTGTTACCTGCGTGGTCGATAACACGTGTTACTCAATCCTTGGTTGATGGTGAGGTCCTCTGAATCTTGTTGAAGAAGGCTCAAACTCATCCAGTAACAACAAAGATGTATTGAGTAACAAACACTATAAGTGTACGAATTCTTTACCTTAACTTGCAAACTAGGGATAAGGTTTACAAGATTTAACAACAATAACTAAACGTAACCCCACTAACTGTCTAAACTATTCTGATGTTGCCCTGTTCACAGTACACCCACGAGAGAGAGAGCGAGTGACACTGTGTGGCTGCTTTTTGTACCCCTGTTGGTCCAGCCCTCTAGTGATCATGTGGTGCTGATATTTACCCATTAACCCCTTGTGTACATCCACCTACAGAGATCACTACAGGATGGTTCCCAGCCCAGCAATTGTCCAGAGAACGTTAATACTTCTGGCCAATTCCCAGGTAAGCCCTTACTTCCCAGAACATCCTAGAGGGATTCCCCAATGCATCATTGGAGTAGCCACTAAATACAACGCTCAAGGAACCAGGAATTATGGGCCTATTAATCCTCTAAATGTAAGATAATTTTTGGACTCTAAACATTTCTCAAATTACAGAAACATGCATCACACAGTGATGCACACCATCAGTACGGAATAGTCCAGCCACTATTTGAAATTACTTGCTTCTAACAGGCTGTCAAATCCAATACCATTAAATCTATTTTCTTTCAAATAAATTTAACAGTTAAAAGCCTGTGAGAACATTCCTGACATTTAATTTATTATCACTTAATTTCTTATTCTGAACTATTCTGTATGGTATCAACACTCACTGATAGAAAAACAGAGTGATCGCTTTCTGAACTCCCTTTCTAGATCTTCCTCACAATTACTTTCTCTAATGAATATATATAAGAACTTCATCCACTGAGAGAGAAAACATTTTATTTCAAGGATAGATATACGGATCAACAGGCAGATAGACAGACAAATGATAGCAACATCAAGGGGAGACAGAGGTCTAGAATGTGGGAATGTTGACGCGATGGCCGTGATTTTCCCACCGAGTTGCAGCCTGTTGCCGATCCCATTGTGCCGGGTGAGGACCAAAACGGTCTCCGCACTGGGAGCCGATCCGCAGGCGGCTCACCGGACCTGCAGAGCCCGGCGCGATCTGGATTAAGACTGGATAATCATGTTTCAAAGACTCATTAGGTTCATCTAAATATGTGCAGCCTGTTTAAGATCGCATTCTCCCAGCTCCTGGGAGTCACCGGCTGCACCAGCAAGGCCTCACCCAGGCACCAATTCGTACTGGTCTCCACAAGTGGCCACTCCAGGGGGCTCGGAGGCCTGGTGATCGAGGAGAGGTCAGGGCAGTGCCAGCACCTAGGTACCCTAGCAGTGCCAGGGTGTCCAGTTGGCGGCGCCAAGGGGTAGGGAATGAGGGAGCCATGCCTGTGAAATGTGGGAGGGGAAGGGGGTATGAAGGGTGGAGGGGTCAAGGGGGGTTATGAAGGACCATCATAAAGGTTGGGGCATGAAGGGGATCCTGAAAGGGGTGAGGCTGAAAGGGGTGGGGCCAAAAGAGGGGACACTAAATATTGGGGGCCCTCAGTGATGCCATAGCAGGGTGTGTTCACTTGGGGAGGGTGCCTCAATGCCCACAAGGGAGGATGGGTATGGGCAGGGTCACGCACATGCCTTAGTGGTGGGGGTGGTCATGATAACATTTAGTGATGGAGGAGGTTGCTCCTAGGGGATTAGGGTTGGGGTGTTGCCGTTGTCTGCAGGAGTGGTGGGGGGGGGGGGGGTCACATTATTCATGGGAGAGTGTTGGGGGACCCTCAAGCTCACTTTGAGATCAGTGCACCCTATCAAAATGTCACCCCGATCTCTGAGGAGCCGGTCTGGCTGGCGAGTTTAGTACATTCTAAGCGGGATTTACCACTGAGAAACTCCCCAAGCCCCCAAAAACTGACAATAGGTGCAATTTAACGGCCGCATTGTGCTTGAGCAAGAGCATGACACGGCCATTAGATCATGACAGAGGCCAAAATCGGAAACTGCATTGGGAGGCAGTTGGTTTGCACTGGTCCATCCACATTGGTGAGACCTGAATCCTGCCGTGGCGTGGCAAGAAATCAATAATCATCATGTTGCCTTCCTGATGCTAGGGTCAAGGATGTCTCAAAGTAGTTACAGACAGTCTGGAGGGGGAGGGTGAACAGCCAGTGGTCATGGTACACATTGGTACCAACAACATAGGCAAAAAAAAAGAGATGAGGTCCTAAAAGCAGAATATAGAGAGTTGGGAAGATAATTGAGAAGTCGGATCTCTAAGGTAGTGATCTCAGGATTACTACTAGTGCCACATGCTATTCAGAGTAGAAATAACAGGACATATCGGATAAATATGTGGCTGAAGAGATGGTATAAGGGGGCTGGTTTCAGATTCCTGGGGCATTGGGACCGTTTCTGGGGGAGGTGGGACTGTACAAACTGGATGGATTACACCTGGGCAGGACCAGAACTGATGTCCTAGGGGGAGTATTTGCTTGGTGATTGGGGAGAGTTTAAGCTAATATGGCAGGGGCATGGGACCTATACAAGGAGTCAGAGGAGGAGGAAATAGGGACAAAAATAAAAGGCAGAAAGGGGCATAAGAAAAGTGATAGGCAGATAAACCAAGAGCCAGATTCAAACAGCGTCTCAGTGAAAAATATTGGGAGCGGGACTAGTAATGTTAAAAAGACAATCTTAAAGGCTTTGTACTTTAACGCATGGAGCATTCACAATAAAGCGGATGAACTAATCGCACAAATAGACGTGAATGGGTCTGATATAGTTGGGTTATGGAGACACGGCTGCAGGATGACCAGGGATGGAAACTGAATGTCCAGGGGTATTCAGTATTTAGGAAAGACAAACAAAAAAGAAAAGGCAGTGGGGTTGCATTGTTGGTCAAGGAGGAAATTAACACAATAGTGAGGGAGGATATTAGCTCCAA
Source organism: Scyliorhinus canicula (assembly GCF_902713615.1). Taxonomy (NCBI): domain Eukaryota; kingdom Metazoa; phylum Chordata; class Chondrichthyes; order Carcharhiniformes; family Scyliorhinidae; genus Scyliorhinus; species Scyliorhinus canicula. The sequence goes on along the minus strand of NC_052162.1, from coordinate 35,856,573 downwards.
CAATGTGGAATCTGTATGTGAAGAGCTGAAAAATAGGAAGGGGCAAAAAACGTTAGTGGGTGTCATATATAGACCTCAAAACTGCAGTGATATTGTTGGGAATGGCATTAAGCAGGAAATTAGAGATGTAAGTGATAAAGGAACAACTGTAATTATGGGTCATTTTAATCTGCATATAGATTGGGAAAATCAAATTAGCCACAATACAATAGAAGAGGAATTGCTGGAGTCTATGCAAGAGCGTTTTCTGGATCAATATGTTGAGGCGCCAACTAGAGACTAGTCTAGGTACTGTATAATGAGAACGGAATCAGTGGCAATCTAATTTGCATGCAAGAATCCCTGGGGATGAGCGACGATAATATGAGGGAATTTTCATCAAGATGGAGCGTGAAGTAGTTGATTCGGAGACTGGGGTGCTGAATCTTAACAAAGGAAACTACGATAAAATGAGGTATGAGTGGGCTATGATCGATCGGGAAATGTTACTTAAAGGGATGATGTGGAGATGCCGGCGTTGGACTGGGATGAGCACAGTAAGAAGTCTTACATCAGAAGGTTAAAGTCCAACAAGTTTGTTTCGACTCACTAGCTTTCGGAGCACAACTCCTTCCTCAGGTGAATGAAAATCTCATTTAGCTGAGGAAGGAGCTGTGTTCCGAAAGCTCGTGATTCGAAACAAACCTGTTGGGCTTTAACCTGGTGTTGTAAGACTACTTAAAGGGATGACAGTGGATATACAATGGTAGCACATGGAGGAATTGCAACAATTGTTTATTCCTGTCTGGCACAAAAGTAAAACGGGAAAGGTGGCCAATCCATTGCTTACAAGGAAAATTAGGGATAGTATTCAATCCAAGGAAGTAGCATATAAATTGCTCAAGAAAAATAACATATCTGAGGATTGGGAGCTGTTTAGAATTCAGCAAAGAAGGACCAAGGGATTGATTAAGAAAGGGAAAATAGAGAACGATGGGAAGCTTGCAGGGAACATAAAACTGACTGTTAAAGTTTCTATAGGCACAAAAAGAGAAAAAGATTGGTGAAGACAAATATAGATCCCTTACAGATAGAGGGGCATGTATTATGGGGCAAAGAAATGGCTGAGCAACTGAATACATACTTTGGTTCTCTCTTCTCAAATGAGGACACAAATAAGATACCAGAAATTTTGGGGAATGCAGGATTTAGTGAGAAGAAGTAACCAAAGGTGATCAATATCAGGAGATAAATGGTATTGGGGAAATTGATGGGATTGAAGGCTGATAAATCCCTAGGGCCTAATAATCTACATCCCAGATACTGAAGGAATTGGTTCTAGAAACAGTGGATACATTGGTGGTCATCTTCCAGGATTCTATCGACTGCGGAACAGTTCCTGCAGATTGGGGGGTGGCTAGCGTAACTCCACTATTTAAAAAGGGAGGTGGAGAGAAAACAGGTAATTATAGACCAGTAAGTGGGGAAATCTCTAGAATCCATTATCAAAGATTTTAAAGCAGAGCACTTAGAAAACAGTGGCAGGATCGGACAGAGTCAGCATGGATTTATGAAGGGGAAATCATGCTTGACAAATCTACTGGAATTCTTTGAGGATGTAACTAGTAGAATTGATGAAGGGAAGTCAGTGGATGTGGTGTATTTGGACTTTCAGAAGGCTTTTGACAAAGTCCCGCATAAGAGATTAGTGTGAAAAATGAAAGCGCGTGGGATTAGGGCTAGTGTATTGAAATGGATAGAAAGCTGGTTGGCAGACAGAAAACAAACTGGCAGACAGTGACTAGTGGGGTACCGCAGGGATTGGTGTGAAGACTCGATAGGCGGCACAGTAGCACAGTTGATAGCACTGTTGCTTTACAGTGCCAGGGACCCGGGTTCGATTCTCAGCTTGGGTCACTGTCTGCGCTGTGTCTGCACCTTCTCATCATGTCTGCATGGATTTCCTGAGGGTGCTCCGGTTTCCTCCCACAGTCCAGAGATGTGCAGGTTAGGTGGATTGGTAACGCTAAATTGCCCTATAGTGTCCAAATGTTAGGCAGGGTTGTTGGGTTACGCGAATAGGATGGAGGTGTGGGTGTAGGTAGGGTGCTCTTTCAGGGGCCAGTGCAGACTCGATGGGCCGAATGGCCTCCTTCTGCACTGTAATTTCTATGACCCCACCTATTCACAATATATATTAATAATTTAGATGAGGGAACAAAATGTCATGGGCTGGATTCTCCGATTTTGAGGCTATGTCCGGAGGAAATGTCCAGTTCTACGATGAAAAAAATCGGCGAGGCCTCAACACCGACCCTCTGACCGGTGAGGGGCTAGCAGCCGCGCCATGTAAAACACATGGCCATCACAAAATAAACGGGCGGAGAATTGCCGGGTCCGTGGCTGCGCATGCACACGGTGATGACCTGCAGTGGACGCGCCATACAACATGGTGCTGGGCGCGCGTGGACCTGACCTGCCAGATAGTGCCCTCCTGGACACCCCCTCGTCACCCCCGGACCACCCCATACCAGTCCCCCCAGCCCTCGCCGAAGCCCCCCTCGGGCAGCGGCAGGGCTCCCCCCCTGACTGTGGCAACGCTGGACACAGTCCGCAGCCGCCACGCCAGGGTCACGAAAACTGTGAGCACAAGTGAACCACGCCGTCATGAACTCGGCCCATCAGGGGCAGAGCATCAGGGAGGGCCTTCAGGTAACGTCCTGAGGCTGTCCCAATGGCGTGCACCCTACTCCCCGATGATTCCAAAAGCAGGCGCCCCCCTCCGCCCGATTCAGTCATAAAACGGGATTCTCCGCCCGATCGGCGATTAGAAAATAATGGATGGATTTGGTTGGATTTGTTTATTGTCAAGTGTACCAAGGTACAGTGCAAAGTATTTTTCTGCGAGCGGCTCAAACAGATCATTTAGTACACGAAAGGAAAAGAAAATACATAATAGGGCGACACAAGGTGCACAATGTAAATACATAGACACAGGCATCGGGTGAAGCATATAGTAGTGTAGTATTAATCAGGTCAGTCCATAAGAGGATCGTTTAGGAGTCTGGTAACGGCAGGGGAAGAAGCTGTTTTCGGCATCAGCAAATGGAGAATCCAGCCCAATATCTCCAAATTTACAGATGACACCAAGTTGGGTGGGAAGGTGAACTGTGAGGAGGAAGCAGAGATCCTTCAGTATGATTTGGACAAGATGAGTGAGTGGGTAAATGAATGGCAAATTATCCAGTATAATTTGGATAAATGAAATGAAAAATGAAATGAAAATCGCTTATTGTCACGAGTAGGCTTCAAATGAAGTTACTGTGAAAAGCCCCTAGTCACCACATTCCGGCGCCTGTTCGGGGAGGCTGTTACAGGAAGGTAAATGCGAGGTTATCCATTTTGGTGGCAAAAACAAAAAGGCAGACTAATATCTGAATGGCCATAAATTAGGAGAGGGGAATGTGCAATGAGACCTGGGTGTCCTCATATACCAGTCACTGAAGGTAAGCATCAGGTGCAGCAGGAGGTAAAGAAGGCAAATGGTGTGTTGGCCTTCATTGCGAAAGGATTCGAGTACAGGAGCAGGGATGGCTTGCTGTAATTATACAGGGCCCTGGTGAGGCCACGCCTGGAATATTGTGTGCAGTTTTGGTCTCCTTATCTGAGGAAGGATGTTCTCGCAATAGAGGGAGTGCAGCTAAGGTTTACCGGGCTGATTCCTGGGATGGCAGGACTGACATACAAGGAGAGGTTGAATTGGTTAGGATTATATTCGCTGGAGTTCAGAACAAAGAGGGTGGATCTCATAGAAACCTATAAAATTCTAACAGGACTGGACAGGGTTGATGCAGGAAGGATGTTTCCGATGTTGGGTGTATCCAGAACCAGGAGGCACAGTCTGAGGATACGGGGTAGAATATTTACGTCAGATATGAGGGGAAATGTCTTCACCCAGAGAGTGGTGAGTCTGTGGAATTTATTATCAGAGGAAGTAGTTGAGTCCAAAACATTGTATGGTTTCAAGAAGGAGTTGATACAGCACTTAGGGTATAGGGGATCAAAGGATATGGGGGTGGGGGGGAAGTGACATTAGGCTATTAAGTTGCAAGATCAGCCCTGATCATCCTCCTGTTCCTATTTTTTCTATGTTTCTAAAGCTAATCTCCAGATAATTAATAACAACCTGTATCTAATGGCTTCCCATGATCTAACCGCCTCCCCAGCAAGTGGTCACATGGGTGCCAATTAGTATACGTGAAGCTGGTAGAATGGCTGCTGTGGGGATCCAAGGAGGTGAGTAGCCATATTCGATCCTGGGCAGTAACCTCAAGAGCACTGGGGGTGCGGGGCAGGGGTCGGCCTCGGCATTGTGGGGCGCCATCAGTTGGGGTGATCGACCCTAGGCTGATGAGGGGTTGGGTATCACAGCATCCTCAGGTCCGCCATGCCACCCCCTGGATCGTGTGTACCCATAAACAGGGGCAACGCCAGCTCCCACCTATCAGTCCCATCGTCCAGCCATGACTCCCACTGACCATGGCGGCTTCTGTCCACGTGGCTGAATAGGAAGTGGCAATCGTAGTAAAATGAGCACTTCACAGCTCCCATGTGGATTCCCGCGGGCAGGAGTGCCATGTCGCAGGTGGGAGTTATTGCCTCGCATCCCAATAAGGCCATGAGGTCTGGACACTTTGCCTGAACACTGGAGGCCTCAACACCACAGACGCAGCAGCCAACATCCAAACACCCAGGTGCTGGGTCTCGGCACTGGGGGCGTTCCCACAACCAAAGGCTGGGTGTGTGCACAATGTAGGGAACCTGTGTTCGGTCCAGGTAAAGTTTCCAGCGGGTGTCTGGGTACAGGGTCGGGGGTCCAGTGCCTAGTGACCCCCACTGCGACCAGGGGTGCATGGGCCGGGCGGGTTGGATGGCACCCATGAGGGATGACAGGAGATATGAGGGTGGTAGTCATGGGGGACTTGAGGGTCCCAGTGTGGAAGCCTGCACTGGATATTTGTCTCACACCCTCTCAAAGCCTTACAGAATTTACATTATGGATGATACCTTGGATCCAGCGGAAGATGCCCTCAGGGTGCTGCTGCAAGGCCACGTGGCCAGGTGCTGGAGATGGGAATGGCAGCAGTGTCGACTGAGGCTTGAGGCGGTGGCCTATGTGCAGGGCCCCGCTCCACATCCTGAGGACCTGGCCACACATCAGGCGAGGGGTTAGGCCGGCGATGACTCAAGGTGTATGCGCTGGTCTTTCGAGCAAATGACGGACAGTGTGTGCCATAGGAGGCTCGGCCTCAACAATCTGAGAACACGCACGATCAGATTCAAAAACAGCTTCTTCCCCGCTGTTAGCAGACGCCTAAAATGGCCCTCTTATGGACTGATCTGATATTTTCAATCATCTCCTGTACTGTGTTGTACTGCACTCTGTATGCTTCACCCGATACCTGTGTCTATGTATTTACATTGTGTATTTATGTATGCCTTCTAGTTTTTTTTTCATGCATGGAATTATCTGATTTATCCGTACGCAGAACAATACTTTTCACTGTACCTTGGTACACGTGACGATAAACAAATCCAAATCCAAAGATCCAAAGAAACCAGAAATCCCTGCGGAAAACAAATGAAACGTGACCCGGCTCTGAACCAGAGAGTGGAGCTGAAGGTCAAGAACCAGAATCCACCAGTGAAGCAACAGATAACCAGACAAGGCCCGAGAGTCCTGAAAACTATCTGAGCAGTGAACACGACAGAGAGCCGGAGAAAGCCCCTGGTCCAACAAAATCACCTCTGTCAGCATTCACAACATCCAGTTAAAGAACTGTGTAAAAAAAACCACAGAGGTACAGAGATGAGTAAAAGACTGATCAAAACAGAGTGCGAAAGAATAGATAAGAGACTTTGCATACTTGAGTGGGTTATACTCACAGCCTATTTTGTTCAATAGAAGTTTATCTGGAGCATTATTGTTTCGTAAAAAAATATATATATTATTCACTGATGGGACATGTATGTCACAGGCAGAGCCAGCATTTATTATCCATCCCTAATTGCCCTTGAGGGGGCAGTTAAGAGTCAACCACTTTGCCAAGGATCTGGAGTCACACGTAGGACAGATTAGGTAAAGATGGCAGGTTTCTTTCCCTCAAGGGCATTAGTGAACCAAATGGGTTTTTACAACAATCGACAACAGTTTTATGGTCATCGTTAGACTTTTAATACCAGATTTTATTTTTATTGAATTCAACTTTCACCACCTGCACTAGCAGGATTTGAACCTGGGTCCCCAGAGAATTACTCTAGTTCTCTATTCCAGTGACAATAGCACTATGCCACTCCTCCCCATGTCACGATGATAGGCTAATTATGATAGTGGACTCCAGTACGAGACACAATACAGTAGACTCTGCATTTCTTGGGATCACCTGACCTAATAAAGTTAGTTTACAGCAACGGCATCGTCATCCTGCGACTTAAAAATGATACATGATCCTGCCTTTCATCCAACACTGGCAGGCACGTCTTCAGGAACTTAAACCATATACTTTAGAATTGCCTCCCAAAACTCTTCTGCTTCTCCACCTCTCTCTACTCTTTTATTCCCCTTCTTAAAATATTTTGTCAATCTTTCCTAATTTCACTTCCTTGGTTCAGAATCTCTGCGTCTCTGTGATGAGATGTTTTTCTGTGCTGAAGATGCCTTGTAACTACAAGTTGTTGCTGTTGTGTATCAAAGTACACCTTGGTTCTTCTGAAACACAAAATCTGTGAACAAAGTGCCTCCCTCAGGGAGCTATTTTGCTTTCAGGGCCGGGATTCTCCCCTACCCGGCAGGGCGGGGGGTCCCGGCGTGTCGGAGTGGCATGACCCACTCTGGCGTCGGGCCACCCCAAAGGTGCGGAAGTTTTAGGGGCCAAGCCCTCACATTGAGGGGCTAGGCCTGCGCCGGAGTGGTTGGCGCTCCGCCGGCTGGCGTGGACGTCTTTTGGCGCCACGCCAGCCGGTACCGAAAGGTCTTCGCCGGCCGGCGTAAGTCCGCGCATGCCCCAGGGCGTCAGCGGCTGCTGATGTCATCCTGGCGCATGCGCAGGAGAGGTGGTCTCTTCCGCCTCCGCCATGGTGAAGACCGTGGCGACGGTGGAAGAAAAAGAGTGCCCCCACGGCACAGGCCCGTCTGCCGATCGGTGGGCCCCGATCGCGGGACAGGCCACCATGGGGGCACCCCCCGGGGTCAGATTGCCCCACACCCCCCCCAGGACCCCGGCGCCCGCCCGCCCCGCCAATCCCGCTGGTCAGTTAGGTGTTTTGATTCCCGCTGGCGGGAGAGGCCTATCAGCGGCGGGACTTTAGCCCATCCCGGGCCCGCCGACCGGCGCAATTCCCACCCCCGCTGAATCTCGGGTGGCGGAGAATTCGGGACACGGCGGGGGCGGGATTGACGCCGGTCCTGGGCGATTCTCCGACCCAACGGGGGGTCGGAGAATCCCGCCCCAGGTCTTTAAACGGCTAGAACTTCGCTGCGCAGCTTTAGTGTCGAGCCAGAGCAATCTATACCTTTATTTTGAGCAAAAATGGCACAACTTTAAAAATTGCTGAATTAATACCTAATTTAAAAGCAGCTGATCATTTGACTCGAAATCTGATTGAGGGTTATAAGGGTAAATTTAGGCGCAAGTGATTGAATTGTCTATGAGCCATTAAGAAATTTTATTCAGCAATGGCAATACTATCCAAAGGAAGTTTACAGTCAGAAGTCTAGCATGCTTTAACTATGTGTAATTACCTCGCCCTGGTGATTTCAATAAACGAAGAGATTAGGAGGCAAATTATATTTTATTTGTTGTAAGGAGTGAGCTTGATTGTCTTTTCCTCTTTACATAATATTAAAGTTTGAGCCAGAGGAACAGCGGTTGCACATTAACTGAACAGTGAGTGCGTGGAGAGAAAGTAAAGTTAATAATAAAGTTAATATCAGCTAGGGTTCCGGCTCCCAAATGTTATCTATTAATGTCTGCTGGAAATGCACATCAGCAGGCATCATTGAGTCAAGCATTGTCGAGTGAGCACAGGATCCAGCTTCATTATAATGTCCAGTATGATTGAACGTCCTTTCCAAACCTACATGAATTATGGCCGCAAGACAACCGAAGGTGTCCACATTACAGTCTCCCACTCAGTGTCTTCAGGAGATAGAGGGAAAGCAGTGAGAAAAATACAAAACAGGTCAACAGAAAACTGACAACAAACTTTGCTGTCAATTAGTCAATTCGATAACAACCTTGGAGTAACGATGTTGACAGGAAGCAAAATAATAAAAGGGTTAATAAACTTTTCTCTGTTAAGTTCTGCTTGGTCATGATCTCCAATTCCTGTTTTGCGCTATGACTGAAATAAATTTAAATTAGTAACTTCTCTTTCAAGTAAGACTATGGAGTTGACTGGGAAAAATAAAATTCCATATTTGAGAGACATCTTAAGAAAAAGCAGCAGCAGCAGCAGAACGCACAGCCCAACAGCCTGTTCCGCCATTCATTAAAGTCATGGGTGAAATTCTTTCCACCCCCAAATTATCCCTGGATTCCTTTATTGCCCAAAAATGTAGGAGCCCCCATGGTCCTCGTAACTGCGCCGGGTCCGGATCCTCCACTTTGTCCTCCGACATAGAGATGGTATAACGGCTAGGCACCCATCTTTTCCGATGAAAGCACCTGCGGGGCAGTTCACCCCCTTCCTCCAGCGGCAGGGGGACAGCCGCAGCGTCATCCATGGTGTCCATATCAGAGTCCGATGTCCTCACCAGTGGTGCCGCAGGGGCATGAATAGTCTGTCAGGGAGGGCTCTCCACGGTCCTCGGTATGCTCCGGGGGAGGAAATGAATCCGAGACCTGCACCTGGTCCAGGTGCTTCTTTACAACATGTTTTCTGGCCTTGACCATTCCTGCTACCCATGTGGGGCCATTCGCACAATTTCTGACACATACCTTTTCACCTGCGTTGAACTGCCTTTCTCGCCGAGTTGTCGTGGCCCCTGCGTTGGGCCTCTTGGTGTTTTTCTATTCTTCCGCCTAAATTTGGGAATAGTAGGCTCAGCCTGGTTCGGAGTCATCTGCCCATGAGTAGCTATGCCGGTGTTATTCCCATTGTGGAATGTGTGGTTGTCTTATACTTGAATAGTTTAGTGTCTACTGATGCCGCTGACTGATTTTTCAACCCGACTTTTAGGGTCTGGACAGGTATCTCCGCCAACCCATTGATGCCGGGTGGTATGATGCTATCCTTATGTGCCGAATGCTGTTAACTTCATGAATTTTGTGAGCTCCTGGCTGGAGAAAACCGATTCATTGTCTGAAACTAACACCTCCGGGATGCCCTATGTTGCAAACGATGTGCAAATCTTTTCGATGATTGCTGTTGCATTTGCCGAGTTCATTTTGGAGACATCCAGCCATTTGGAATGGGCGTCTACTATCACAAGGAAAATTTAACCCATTAATGGGCCTGGAAAAATCGACATGAGGTCGCGACCATGCTCTGTCCTGCCATTCCTATGGGTACAGGAGGGCTGCTGGTGGCACCTTCTGGCCTCGTTGGCATTCTTAGAACCGACCTACCAATACCGCGATGTCTGCGTCCAGGGCCGGCCACCAGACATAGCTCCTGGCCAGCATCTTCATTTTTGAGACTCCAGGGTGCCCATAATGTAGTTCAGCCAGTAAGGCTCCACAGCCCTGACTTAAAACTATTATTCGTGCTCCCCACAGCAGTATCCCGTCTTCCAAAGTGATCTGCTCTAGTAGGGGTGGAATTCCGTCTGGACTGGTCTTTACATCTCCCCTGATAGTACCATGTGTTTTTTGATAAAACTGGGTCCCTTTGCAAACGATGTAGCGTGGCCGAGCGGTCTAAGGCGCTGGATTAAGGCTCCAGTCTCTGAGTTCGAGTCCCACTGTTGCCAGAAGTAATCTTAGTTTAGGGGATGTTTAGCACAGGGCTAAATCACTGGCTTTGAAGGCAGACCAAGCAGGCCAGCAGCATGGTTCGATTCCCGTACCAGCCTCCCCGAACAGGCGCCGGAATGTGGCGACTAGGGGCTTTTCACAGTAACTTCATTTGAAGCCTACTCGTGACAATAAGCGATTTTCATTTCATTTCATTTCATTTCTGTGGCCACCAGGAGGATTCCCAGGAAATGTAGTGTCATCACTGTCTCTTCTATTCTGGGTACCAATGATGGGGTGTCCGGTAATGGCAGCCTGCTTAGTGCATCGGCGTGTGCCACCCGGGTTCCTGGCCGTGCTCCAGTTGATACTGTTATGTTGCCAGTAGCAAGGCCCAGCGTTGGATCTGGGTCGAAGCTATTGGTGGCACCGCTTTGTCTTCTTTCAGCAAGCCCAGCAATGGCTTGTGGTCTGTGATTATCGTGAATTTCCGCCCGTTCAAGTACTGGTGGAATCTCTTCACCGCGAAGATCACAGCCAGTCCTTCTTTTTCCAATTTGGGTGTACTTTTTCTGTACTGTTGCTAAAATCCTGGAGGCTAATGCTTTAGGCCGTTCCTGTCCGTTTTGCCCTGTGTGCCAGAACTGCCCTAACACCATATGGAGACGTGTCGCAAGTTAGCACCAACTCTTGCCTGGGGTCATAGTGTGCCAAGACGTTTTCTGAGGAGAGCTGGTGTTTCATCTTCTTGAAAGCCCTGGCTTGGCGGGTGGACCATTCCCAGGCTTGCCCCTTTGGGGAGTCCAAGATGGAAGCCCTGTCCTGTATGAGCTTTCCATAGTATGTTACAGTCCTAAAAAAGATCTTAACTCCTGGATTGTGCTGGGGGCCGGGCATCTTTTATCACCTGTTGCACGTTTTGCTATGGGTGTAAAACGCGTTTATTGGAGTGTATTAACACGCCTCCGTTTAAAGGCCGTGTGCTTAACACTACTAGGCTCTATGTATGTATTTTCAGCTCAGGAGTCGCCAGATGCCGTATAGACACCTCACAAATATTCCAAGGTCAGGTTCAAAGTAATAAAACGATACACCGATTAGTAAGTTCCAAACGATCAATATTTATTATACAATTATAATAAATACGCATGCACACGCTAAGGGACTAAGCTATGACTAAACTAAGCAATCAGAATACTTAACTAAACAGGAACAGGCAAGGTCAGGGAGCGAGGCCTTCGTTCCGATCTTGGTCTGCAACCTTCAGAGAGCGTGCTGGTCACTGGGGGTCTAGTGGGCCTGGTTCGCGTAGCGAGCGTCGTATTGGCACTTACGGTTCGGCGGCTGGTGCTCAACGGCTGGAGTCAGGATACAGGTTGGAGTTCTTGGTCAAAGCCGGAGCACGAAACAACAGACAGGACCATGGGTGGGGGTCTATCTTTTATAGGGGTCCCCAATGTCCTTGCCTTTTCTGGGCGGGCTTTACCTTCAGGTATCGATTGGATCACTCCCAATCGATATCTTTTGAATTCCTCCAATGTGAGGGTCTTTCTTGATGGCGGGGGCGGTTTCTATAGTGGATACTTCTGGTGCCGCTCTGTCTGGACATCCAATTAAAGTATCTTATTCAAACCCAAATGTTGCCATTGTGTGTGCCTAGATCTGGACTGCCTCATTAGTATGTAAAGCGTTTTGCTATTATCACCTTTGGTTTGAGATCTTCCACCTGGCCAGAAACTAGTTTTGCTGCTTGCAAAATGCTAATGAGTCTTTGCAGACTGCTGCCTTGGCTAAACTGCTTTTCCCTGCAGTCTTAGCAATTCTCCATCTTGTTTAGTCCAGTGTCCATTTTAGGTGGCTACAGTGGCTACACACCCTCACCTGATCCTCCAAAGGGTGTAGCCCTGACGTGTCAACCTTGTACCTCAGATAAGTTACTTGAGGTGCATGAAAAACACATTCTTCCCTCTTTAGGAGCAAGCCTGCTGCTGAAAACCTCCGGAGAACTTCTTCCAGGTTTTGCAAGTGTTCTGTCTTTCCCATAATGAGGACGTTGACCAGGTAAATGGCAACCTGCGGTAAGCCTTGTAATATATTCTCCATTATCCTCTGGAATTTCACACCAGGCTGAAGATACCCCAAAGGGTAATCTTGTGTACTGAAAAAGGCCCTTCAGGATGTTGATCCAGCTTCAGCTGTAGATATGTGAGGCTCATGTCCAGCTTTGAGAATAAGAGTCCTCCTGCCAGCTTTGCATATATTTCTGGGGAATTAGGCATTTGTCCAGTTTTGAGTAGCGGTTAATCGTTTGTTTGAAGTCTCCACAGAGGCAGACTGAGCCGTCCGGCTTAAGAATAGGCACCACGGGTGCCACCCATTCTGCAAACTGGACCGGTTTTATTATTCCTTCACACTCCAATCTCTTGCTTTCTGTATCGACTTTCTCCCTTAACGCGATGGGTACTGGTCAAGCCTTGTAGAATTTTGGGACTGCCTCTGGATCTACGTGTAATGTCGCCTTTGCTCCCTTTATTGTTCCGAGCCCTTCTCAGAAAACCTCTGGGTATCTGCACAGGACGTCCCTCGGGTGACCATTTTCCAGCTGGATCTCTTTTAGCCAGTTTCGTCCCAGTAAGCTTGGCCCCAAACCACCATTAAAGGCAGCCGAACCAGCTGCTCTCCATAAGCCACAGGTACACGTGTTGTGCCTAACAGTCTCAGTGGTTCCCCTGTGTATGTCCTCAGTTTTGCCGAGGTCCTGGTTAGGAATAAGGGTTGGAGTCCAGTGCAAATTTTATTAAATACTGTTTTGCCTATCACTGATATGGCTGCTCCCGCGTAGACCTCCATTCATGTTGGACGTCCATTATGGTTAATTTAATGAGTTTTGATTCAACCATTGTTGCACAATTTAGTTGTTCCTCATCAGAGGCAGGGGGGCTTCTAGGGTATGCATTCTCCTCTACCGCAGCCTACATGTGCTTCTCCGAAATGTTGGTTTTGGGCTTCTATTTCTCCTCTCTGGCTCTGAATTCTGGCAACAATTACAATATCTTGCCGGACGGAAGACTGCAGGGGCTGCTGTCTGTCTGGTCCTAGTTTTCCCTTGCTTGGAAGCAGTTCTGCGAGTGGGCCTGGGTTCCTTAGTATCCGAGTCATTCCTGAGGGTAGCTATGCAGTTGTGCATCCCCAGTGGTAGTCCCTTAACTCAGTTGCACCACATCCATCGGTGTACCCTGTAACTCATGTGCTCCATTTGCCGCTTTTTCCAAGGACAAAGCCAGCTGCAATGCTTGTTTGCAATCCACCTCGGCCTCTGCTAACAGACGTTTCTGTATTGCTAAATTATTTATTCCGCACACTAACCAGTCTTGGAGCGTCTCATTTAGTGTCAGGCCAAATTCACAAGCCTTTGCTAATCACCTTAATCTTGTTAAAAAAATTAGTGACTGACACCCCCGTGCCTCAGAATGCTGAGTAAAACCAGTATCTTCACAGAATCAGAGTTGGCTTAGGGTCATAGTACTCTTTTACTAAGTCCGTCAATTCCTGGAAAGTTTTCATGACCGGTGCCTCCGGAAAAGTGAGACTGTGCATAATGGCAAAAGCTGCCAGCCCACTCACCCTAATGACCCATTGCTTTTCATGCGGAACTACATCATTCGCTCTATAAAAGTACTTCATCTGCTCTACATGTTGGGCCCAGTCTTCCACTGCAGGGTCAAAAGAATCCAACTTCCCAAGTAAAGGCAGTTTGCCTGTCTGTGGCTTACCCTCAATATGTGGCGGCTTATAATGAGCAGGTTCCTTCGGGTCATTCCGTTTTCCTCGTCGCCACTGTAATAAATCCACGGAGGCAGGCGTCCTTCCACCAGAGTTCTATTTATTAACAAAACCAACAGCAGTACGACCAGGTGCATTCAGCTTGCTGTCCACACTGAGAGTGCAGAGGATCTGACACTCCCTGTTGTATATAGAGAAGATGTTCCCTGATTGGGCCACTAACCAGGGAACTCATATTTCAATTGGCCAATCTCAAAGGCCTGGTCTAAGTCATTGCACTTACTCTCTGGGGTAGAGAATACCCAAGAATTACAAAATTGAATACATTTTTCTTCATCTCAGTCCTAAATGGATGACCCATTATGCTGAGACTATGGCCTATTGTTCTAGGCTCTCCAGCCAGCAGAAAGCAACCTCTCAGTGTTGCCTCTTTCAAGCTCTCAATTAATTTTTTGCATGTCAATGAGATCTCCTTTTCTTCTAAATTCCAGATAGTGCAGGTCCATTCTACTTAATCTCTACTCATTGAACAATCCCCACAAGCCAGGAGTTAACCTAGTGAATCTTTATTGCACCCTGTAAGGCAAGCACAGCCTTCCTCAGGTAAGGAGACTAAAACTGTACTCAGTACCCCAAGTGTGATCTCACCAAAGCCCTATAAGATTGCAGCAAGACTTCCTTAATTCTATACTCCAATTCCCTTATAATAAAGGCTAAAATACTATTTGCCTTCCTAATTGTTTTGTGTGCCTCCATATTAACTTTCTGAGGTTTATGCTCAAGAATACCCAAATTCCAATGAATAACAACATTTGCTAACACCTCACCTTTTAAAAAATGTTCTGTTTTTTAAGAGCATGCTTTTTGACTAGGATAGAATAGGGACTGCAGTCGCGTCATGGACAGAAAAGGTCTGGGGCGGGTTCACTGTTGGCCGATGCCAAAATCGTGAAACCCAATTGGGTAGAAAATAGCCTCAGACACCAAAATCGCAGTAGGCGCTGGTGTGTCTCCAAATCGGGATCTTCCGGCACCACGAAAATGGCGTAAATGCATCGCTCGCCATGTGCCTTTTAAGCACCGTTGGCCTATCATTAGCGGGCCTGACTCTCTATTCTCAGGGGCCTCCGCGATTCACTGCCGCCGATGGACCGAGTTCCCGACGGCATGGTTCACTTGTGGCCTCAGTGGTCGGGAATCCGGCATGGTGGCTGTGGACTCTGTCCAACGCCGCCACAGTCAGCCAGGAGCCGTGCTGCTAGCCGAGGGGGGATTTCACAAGGGCTGGGGGGACTGGTGGGGGTGACCAGGGAGTGGCGAGGTGGGCAATATTTGGTAGGTCAGGTACGCGAACAGCCAGTGCCAAGTTTTATGGCGCGACCGCTGCAGGTCGTCGCCATGCGCATGCGCGGCCATGGACCCGGCCATTCTCCGGCTGTTTTTTTTGTGGGAGCCGGGAGTTTAACTTGGCTCAGCTGCCAGCTCCTCACCGGTCGCAGGATGGGTGAGGGTTCGGCGCCGATTTTTCCATCGTAAAACACCACACTTCATCCGCTGGCGTCAACACTTAGTCTCAAAGGTGGTAAATCCAGCCCTTAGTATCGAATGCCACGTGTTCGAAATTGTCTGTGAACATTGAGAAAATATTACATTCAGCTGCAACATTTGTTGTAATTAGATAGCCAGCTGATGTATACTTCTCTACATAGGGATTCTCTGTTGAGGACAAGAAAAGTGCTCCCACCAGCAGAGAATCGCTCCTGGTCTCCGCTGGCGATAGGAGTGGGGCCTAGGAAGTGACTCTCTCCCCTTTACCATGCTAATTTATGCATGGGGAGAGATGTCCGGATTCCATTGGAATCCCAATATCAGGCCGCCATCTTGAGCGGGCAGAACACGGTGGGCTGCCTCCCCCCACAAGTTTTGCCCCCCACCCCGCTGACAAGTAAGGGCACCGACCTCCCCCTCCAACATGGGAATAACAGATCACCCCCCCTACAGCACGCATGCATGAGGATGACACAACACCCCCCCCACTGTCCCACAGTCCCCATCAGATCCCCTCCATCAGACCCCCCCATCAGAATCCCATATGACCCCCAACAGACAACCCCAACAGAAATGCCCATCAGAACCCCCACCCATCAGAGACATCCCAATCAGAACCCATTAGAGAATCCCCCCATCAGTACAGAAGGAGGCCATTCGGCCCATCAAGTCTGCAATGACCCTCTGAAAGAGCACCCTACCAAGGCCCACTGCCCCGTAACCCCACCTAACCTTTGGACACTAAGGGGCAATTTGGTATGGCCAATCCACCACCCTGCCAATCTTCGGACTGTGGGAGGAAACCAGAGCACCCCGACGAAAACCATGCAGACACAGGGAGAACATGCAAACTCCATACGGACAGTGGCCCAAGGTTGGAATCAAACCTGGGTCATAAGCATTGTGAGGCAGCAGTGCTAACCATGGTGCCAATGTACCACCTTCCCTTCATGCCTGAGTACATCTCCATTATTCTGCTTTGATGCTAACCACAAAGTTTCTAAACACTCATGCTATGATTGATAGGTTCCCCCCCATGTCAAAAAGAGTCAAGTGCTTTCTGCTGAGAAAAAGATGGCTCTGCTGGGGGTCTCTGATGGGGGTCTCTGATGGAGGGGTCTGATGGGGGAGTCTCTGCTGAGGGTCTGATGGGGGAGTCTCTGCCGCGTGTCTCTGTTGGGGGTCTCTAATGGGGTCTCTAATGGGGGTCTCTGCTGGGGTCTGTGATGGGTCTCTGATGGGGGTCTCTAATGGGGGTCTCTAATGGGGGTCTAATGGGGGTCTCTAATGGGGATCTGATGGGGGAGTCTCTGCTGGGGTTCTCTGGTGGGGGTTCTGATGTGGATGTCTGCTGGGGGTCTCTAATGGGAGTTTCTGATGGGGGTCTCTGATGGGAGTCTGTGATGGAAGTCTCTGATGGGGTTCTCTGATGGGGTTCTCTCTTGGTGGTATCAATTGGGGATCAGATGGGGGAGTCTCTGCTTGGGGTCTCTGATGAGGGTCTCTGTTGGGGGTCTGATGGGGGAGTCTCTGCTGCAGGTTTCTGCTCAGTCTCTGATGGGGGTCTCTGATGAGGGTCACTGATTGGGGGGGTCTGATGGGGGTCTCTGATGGGGGTCTCTGATGGGAGTCTGTGATGGGGTCTCTGATGGGGGTCTCTGATGGGGTCTCTGATGGGGGTTTCTAATGGGGAGTTTCTGCTAAGGGTAACTGATGGGGTCACTGTTGAGGGATCACTGATGGGGGGAGCACTGTTAGGGCTCTGATGGGATCTGATAGGGGTTTCTGATGGGGGTCTAATGGGGGACAGAAGGGGTGCCTAGATGGGGGTCTCTAATCGGGTTCTGATAGGGGGTCTTTGATGGAGTTCTCTGATGGGGTCTGTTGCTAGAATTATAGAATTTACAGTGCAGAAGGAGACCATTCGGCCCATTGAGTTTGTACTGGCCCTTGGAAAGTGCACCCTACCCAAGCCCACACCTCCACCCTATCCCTATAACCAGTAACTCCACCCAACCTTTTCGACACTAAGGGCAATTTAGTTATGCCAATCCACCTAATCTGCACATCTTTGGACTGTGGGAGGAAACCGGAGACCCGGAGGAAACCCACTCACACACGGGGAGGACGTGAAGACTCCGCACAGACAGTGACCCAAGCTGGGTATCAAACCTGGGACCCTGAAGCTGTGAAACAACTGTGCTAACAACTGCTACCATGCTGCCCCTGTTGGGAATCTCTGATGGGGGTCTCTAATTGGATTCTAATGGGGGATCTATGATGGGTGGTCTGTGATGGGAGATCTGATGGGGGATCAGATGGAGGACCCTGGTGGGGGTCTTTGTTGGGGGCCTCTGTTGGGGGTCTGATTGGGGGTCTGGAGTGTCTCTGATAGTGGCCTCTATTGTGTCTTGTTGAGGGGCTTGTTGTTGAGTTTCTGAATGGGGGTCTCTTTTGGGGGTCTCTGTTTGAGGTCTGCTGGCGGGTATAATGGAGTCTAATGGGGATGTGATAGGGGGTCTGATGGGGGTCTATAATGAGGGTCTCTGATTGGGGTGTGATGGGTGTCAGATGGGGTCGAATGGGGGGGTCTCTGATGGGGGTCTGTTGGGAGTCTCTGATACGGGTATCTGTTGGGGTGTCACTGATGGGGGTCTCTGATGCGGGTCTGTTGGGGTCCCTGATAAGGTGTCTGATTGGGGAGGTCTGGAGTATCTCTGATCATGATCTCTGTTGGGGGTATCTGTTTGAGGTCTGATGGCAGATATAATGGGGGGTCTAATGGGGGTCTGATGGGGGTCTCTGATTGGGGTCTCTGATGGTGATCTGTTGGGAGTCTCTGGTGCGGGTATCTGTTGGGGAGGTCTGATTGGGGTGTCACTTGTGGGGGTCTTTAATGGGGTGTCTCTGATTGGGGTCTGTTGGGGATTTCTGATACACATCTGTTGAGGGAATGTGATGGGGGTGTCACTGAGGGGGGATCTCATGGAATCCAGAGAGAGCTTCACATGGAATCCAGGGAGAGCTGGCAAATTGGATATACAATTGGTTTGATGGTGAGAAGCAGAGGGTAACGGTGGAAGGATGCTTGTCGGACTGGAGGCCTGTGACCAGTGGTGTGCCTCAGGGGTCATTACTGTTTGGTGTCTATATCAACGATTTGGATGAGAATGTACAAGGCATGATCAGTAAGTTTACAGATGACATGAAAATAGGTGGTATTATAGACAGTGAGGAAGGTTATCAAAAATTGCAGCAGGATCTTGATTAGCTCGGGAAGTGGGCCAAGAAATGGCAAATGGAGTTCAATACAGATAAGTGTGAGGTGTCACATTTTCGAAAGTCAAATCAAGTTAGTGCTTTCACGATGAATGGTAGGACCCTTGTGTGTGCATGCTGTGGTGGGCAAGGCAGGATGCCCCTTCTTGTTGGGGGGGGGCCTTCTTGTTGGGGGGGCTTCTTGTTGGGGGATATTTGCATTTTGGGGGGGTTGAAGGATGCTTTTTGATAGACTTTGGGGGGCATCTCAGTTCTGCACTGACCCCTTGATCCACCTCAGTGTCCCCCGTGTCAGGGCTAGGCTTGGACAAGTCTGCACCAAAGCCCGCCCAAAGGATTTCCCGCTGTGGGGGTTGGTGCATAATGGTGGGGTGGGGGACTCGGCCTTCTAGGGGCCGGACAGCATACCGAGGCCGCCAGCGGGAGGTCTAAGCATTGCAACGGGTTTGGCGCTCAACCTGTTTTTCCTTTGACGCTCCATTCCCTGCCCGATCGGGAAACCTGATCGGTGCGGCGTTGAATGGAGAATCCCGGCCACAGGTACGAAGAACATTTACTTGGGCGCGGTACCTGTTACCAGCATCTCAGGCAGGATTCTGGGCTCCAGGGGAAAAAACATGGCAGAAAAAAAACTGGAGAAAAGAAATGTAATGCCATGTGAAATTAGAAATGATCCCTTAACACTGCAAAATGCTGCATCAATGTTGCAATTGGTTTTTTAAGATCCACACTGAAGCCAGTCAGCCTGCAAGCTGTTTTATACAAAACTGTTTTAAAACATAATGGACTTACATTTGTGTTCATTGCGGTTTTAGTAGACAATCTAACAACCATGCAATGAAACAGCACAAATAATTTCTTCATCTCCTTGTATACTGAGTTTGGCACAATAATTTGATCGTACTCCAGGCAATACTGATAAACAGAGTTAAAAATAATAGAAACCTGAAAGTCACACTAGAGAAGAAGTTTGCTTTCCAGCATTTTCAGCACCAGCTATGATACAAACGGGCCCTGTAGTCAACATGACAGCATGAAATGAATTCTTCGAGGTTTATGTGTGGGCTTTTACTGCCACCTTATGAATATATATGCACATTTCAGAAAAGACTTTCATAAAAAAACACCTACGAGGTCATTCATTTTCAAAATTAGCAAAATGGGAATTGAGTTTTTACTCATACACAATGAAAATGTTGAAATGATTTGGAGGTGTGGTTAAAAAAAAATTAAAACTGTATAGTTCCTTTTGAAAATGATGGTGCTAATTATATTTGATGTCCAATCTTGGAGCGCGGGGGCGGGGGGGGGGGGGGGAGGGGGGTGAGTGATTGGATTAAAAATCAGACTGAAATGTACTCAGAACTACATACTCATTATCACCATGCCAAGATAATCTATTTCAGGTAAAATGTGTTGTGCCTATAACTGCAAGAGAACTACATATCACAAAGAAAACACAGGGGTTTAAGTATGCATTTTGGAACAATAAAACAGGTGAAATGAATTGAGTCCAGTTTGTGCAATCAAGAGTCACCACTAATGTTTCCTCTATCTTTTGCCATCCAGGTGAGGAATGAATTTTGTTATTTTGACCAATATCAAGGTAATGCCCGGATTTGAACACACAAGCACTCGGTTATAAATTCAACACCATAACCACTGCACTACGTATACAAGAAAAGGAGCTGTTTATTTATTATATCATAGTTTGTAGTTTAATCACTTGACGAAGAAAGCTTGAATTGGTAGCAATGGTTCAAGACAAGGCAAGGATCCTTTGTTTCAATTTGACAATCTAAAAATAGAAAGAGTTAAACCGTGTGAGTTAATAGAAGGAATGGGAAAGGCAACTTTTTTTTTTCAAATTACCATGTTTTCACTTCAAACTGCTATGAATAGTGTGGAAAATAGTTCAGTAATTTTTTCACATTAACTAACATAATCAGGCAGAAGTAATGTTTCTCTGAATTTAGAGAGAAACTGGTTCTTCAAACATTGGAACATAGGACCTGGAGTAGGCCCCTTGAACCTAGTCTGCCATTCAATAAGATCATGGTCTGATCTGTGACCTAACTCCATATACCTGCCTTTGGCCTATATCCCTTAATATATTTGCTTAACAAAATCGTATCTATCTCAGATTTAAAATGAACAATTGATCTAGCATCAATTGCCGTTTGTGGAAGTGAGTTCCAAACCTCTACCACCCTTTCACTGTAGAAGCACTTCTTAACATCTCTCCTGAATGGTCTGGCCCTAAATTTTAGACTATGTCCCCTAGTTCAAGAATTTTCAACCAGTGGAAACAGTTTATCTACCCTGTCTTTTCCTGTTACAATCTTGAAGACGTTCATCAGATCACCAATTAACTTTCCAAATTCTAGAGAAAACAGGCCTAATTTATATAATCTCTCCTCATGATTTAACCCGTGAAGTCCAGATAACATTCTTGTAAACCTTTGTTGAACTCCCTCCAAGACTAAAATATCCTTCTGCTCACAGATCTGCCCAGATCTGCTCACAGTACTCCTTTTGTTTACCTGCAGCACAATCTCTGTGTTCTTACACTCCAGTCCTCTGGACATGTATGCCAATATTCCATTAGCCTTCTGGATGACTTTCTGCACTTGTTTGGACATCGACTAAATTTAGCTTTATATCATTTAGAAAGTATCCTGATCCAACCTTTTTTGGTCCAAAATGGATAACCTCACACTTGCTTACATTGAAATCCATCTGCAACAGTTGTGCCCATTCACCTGTCCTTCTACACCAATGCTTTTCAAACATTTTTGTGGAACCCACTTTTACCATCAGGCCCACCTTCGGGACCCACCCCAGCCAACCGTTGAGACCCAACCCAGCCAATCTTAGCGACCCGAGCCATACCCACCTTCCCGACCCATATCGGCTGACCTTCACAGCTCATGCCAGCCGACCTTTGCGACATACAATTTTTGCTTACCTTTAATGCGATAGGTGAGCCTGCTTGGTCCTCACAATCTCACTCGCCTGGGTCATTCAATGTCACATTTATGTCCTGTTAAGTACTTCAGCTGATGATTTAAGTTCTCGCTGCATCCCAACAAAGTGGGATTAGTGTGTAAACATAAAGCGCATGGGATTGGGGGTAGTGTATTGAGATGGATAGAAAGCTGGTTAGCAGACAGGAAACAAAGAGTAGGAATTAAAGGGTCTTTTTCAAATTGGCAGGCAATGACTAGCGCGGTACCATAGGGATCGGTGCTAGGACCCCAGCTATTCACAATATATATTAATGATTTTGATGAGGGAACAAAATGTAATATCTCCAAATTTGCAGATGACACCAAGTTGAGTGGGAGGATAAACTGTGAGAAGATGGCAGAGATCCTTCGGTGTAATTTGGCCAAGTTGAGTGAGTGGATGGCAGATGCAGTATAATTTAGATAAATGCGAGGTTATCCACTTTGGTAGCAAAAATGCGAGTGCAGATTATTATCTGAATGACCATAAATTAGGAGAGAAGAACGTGTAATAAAAATGGGTGTCCTCGTACACCTGTCACTGAAGGCATTTGCTACAATTATACAGGGCCTTGGTGAGGCCACACCTGGAATAGTTTGGGCAGTTTTGGTCTCCTTATCTGAGGAACAATGTTCTTGCTCTCGAGGGAGTGCAGCGAAGGTTTACCAGACTGATTCCTGGGAAAGCGGGACTGACGGATGAGGAGAGAGTGAATCAATTAAGATTGCATTCGTTGGAGTTTAAAAGAATGAGGGGGGATCTTATGGAAACCTATAAAATTCTAAGAAGACTAGATAGGGTAGATGCAGGAAGTATGTTCCCGATGGTGATTGTGCCTAGAACCAGATGGGGTCACAGTCTGAGGATACAGGATAGACTATTTACGACAGAGATGAGAACTTGCTTCACGCAGAGAGTGGTCAGCCTGTGGAATTCGTTACCACAGGAAGTAGTTGAGGCCAAAACATTGTGGCCGGGATTCTCCACCGGCGTGATTCTCCGTTTCACCGGGGGTTTCCCGACGGCGTGGGGCTGCCCCACAATGGGAAACTCCATTGACCGGCTGGCGCAACGGAGAATCCTGACGGCCGGTCGGGGCAGAAATGTGGCGCGGCGGAGAATCCCACCCTGTTTGTTTTCAAGAAGCAGTTAGATATAGCACTTAGTTTGAAGGGATATGGGGGGAAGGCGGGAACAGGCGATTGAGTTGGATGATCAGCCATGATCATAAAGATTGGTAAGGCAGGCTGACCGAATTACCTTTTCCTGCTCCTATTTTTTATGTTTCTATCCTTTGAAAAAAATCAAGAGGTACTTCTCTGCTTATAACATACTTGCGTTTTGCATTCTGATTTGCTTCAGCACAATTAACAAAGCCATATCTCAAGAAATCATCTTTATGCTGCTTTGTTCCTGATTTCAGTTTTTTCTTTGTTTAAAACGATCCATTTTCAGTTCTTCATAGTCTTATTGCCTTTCCTGCTCATAGTTAGAAAATGGAGGATTTTTTTCTCCTGATTTCACTCTAAAAGCATGGACGCACAGGGCGCATGTCGTCAGTGTACATGCCAGGTGCGTGAGCAGCTCTCTGCTGCCGCTTCTGGCCGAAAGACTGCATTATTCCGTTTAAAAGCTGATCGTGGCTGGCATTCTCAATTTTAAAACCAGTCTTGGCCGCTTCTCCCGGATTGGGAACGCTGCAACTGATCGTTCCACAAGCCTCCTGACACCCACCCTCAACCCACAGCTTGAAAATCCCTGATCTACACTTCCGGTTGCGGTGATGCGGAGCTAAGCCGTACGTTCGGTAGCTCCCGCTATTTTTGGACTTTCAGGCTCTTTTAAAGGCCCGCAGCAGCGCTGGTTCAACTTTTCCCCGGGTGGGAATGCGGCCACTGTGCCCGCCTGCCGGTGGATGGGCTGGACCAGGAGCGGTCAGAAAATCGACTTTGAAGCAGAGAAAGGTGCGAGGTAAGGAAAACAAGATGGCGGCGGGCGGGGAACCGGCAGTGTGGCAGCAGTGGTCGCGGGAGCAGCAGGAGCTGTTTCAGCGCTCCTTCAGGGAGCTGAAGGCTGAGATCCTGGAACCGTTTAAGGCCTCGCTGGACAAGATCATGGCGACTCAGACGGCTCAGGCTGCAGAGATCCGGCAGCTACAGCTAAAGACCTCGGAGAACGAGGACGAGCTCCTGGGCCTAGCAGTGAAGGTGGAGTCGCACGAGACGCTTCACAAGAAATGGCTGGCAAGGATGGAGGAGTTGGAGAACCGCTCCCGTCGGAAGTACCTGCGGATTTTGGGCCTCCCGGAGGTGCTGGAAGGTTCGGATTTGGGGGCCTACGTGGTTATGATGTTGAACTCGTTAATGGGCGCGGGGTCGTTCCAAGGGCCCTTGGAGCTGGAGGAGGCCCATCGAGTGCTGTTGAGGAAGCCCAGGCCGAACGAGCCGCCTAGGGCGGTGCTGGTCCGCTTTCACCGCTTCGTTGATCGAAAGTGCGTGCTGAGATGGGCGAAGAAGGAAAGGAGCAGCAGGTGGGAGAATGTGGACATTAGGATCTATCAGGACTGGAGCACGGAGGTGGCGAAGAGAAGGGCTGGCTTCAATCGGGCGAAGGGAGCACTTCACAGGAAGGGGGTGAAGTTTGGCCTGTTACAGCCGGCTCGCCTTTGGGTCACTTACAAGGACCCCCGCTCTACTTTGACTCTCCAGAGGAGGCCTGGGCTTTTATCCAGGCAGGGAAATTGGACTCGAACTGAGGACTGGGGGGCTGGGGAATGATGTACATTGTCCGGAGGCTTTGTCCTCCTTGGTATCCTTTTGTTTTTAATGGCTGTGTTTGATGTTGCCTTTTTGTTGCTCTGCTTCTTCGTTTTTTGGAGCTGTTATTTATTTACTGTGGTGCTTTTTAGTTTTTTCCACTGGTGGAGGGTTGGGGAGCTGTTCGCGGTCCCGCTGGGTCATGTGCCCATCTTTTTCCCCGCATGTTGGGCTGGGGGGGCAGGGTTCGGGATGGAAGCGCGGGCTTTCTTCCCGCGCTAGAGGAGTTGGGGGCGGGGCCGGCACTAGGAGGGGAGATTGGCGGTTGCATTGAATCGGGGGGAGGGGGTCGTAAGCATGGCGGGGGTAGCCAGGGTCAGCCAGGGTCAGCAGGAGTCGGCTGACTTACTGAAGTACAAAGATAGGGGTTACGCAGCTAGGGGGAGGCCGTAGCTCGGGGGGCTCGGGGGGGAAGTAGGAGGTGTACCAGGTTGCCGCTGCAGGGGCCATAGGGAAATGGCTGGTGAAGGGGGGGGGACTGGGAGGGGGGTCTGCCACCGTGGGGAACGGGCCTGGGGGGGTTCCCTGGGCACGTGGTGAGCCGTGGGAGAGCTATGGCTGATCGACGCAGAGGGAGGGGGAAGACCCCCCAGATTCGGCTGGTCACATGGAACGTGAGGGGGCTGAATGGACCGGTGAAGTGGTCCTGGGTCTTGGCACACCTGAGGGGGCTGGGAGCAGACGTGGCCATGCTCCAGGAGACGCACTTTAAGGTGGCGGATCAGGTGAGACTGAGACGAGGTTGGGTTGGACAGGTATTTAACTCTGGGCTAGATACGAAGAATCGAGGGGTGGCGATTTTAGTTGGCGAGCTTGTCGTTTGTGGCGTCGAGTGTGGTGGCGGACAGCGCAGGGAGATACGTAATGGTGAGTGGTAAACTTCAGGGGGAGCGGGCGGTTCTGGTCAATGTGTACGCCCCCAACTGGGACGATGCGGGCTTCATGCGGCGCATGCTGAGCCAGATCCCGGACCTGGAGACAGGGGGTTGGATCCTGGGTGGGGACTTTAATACGGTGCTGGATCCGGCTCTGGATTGCTCGAAGTCTAGGACGGGTAAGAGGCCGGCGGCGGCCTCGGTGCTGAGGGGGTTCATGGATCAGATGGGAGGGGTGGACCCTTGGAGGTTCTTGAAGCCAGGGGGGGTAGGGAGTTCTCCCTTTTTCTCCCATGTTCACAAGGCTTATTCCCGGATTTACTTTTTTGTTCTCAGCAGGGCGCTGATCCCGAGAATGGTGGGGGTGGAGTATTCGGCGATAGCCATACCTGACCATGCTCCGCATTTGGTGGGCCTGGAGCTGGGGGAGGGGAAGGATCAGCGCACGCTGTGGAGGTTAGATGTGAGGCTTCTGGCAGAGGAGGAAGTGTGTGGCCGGGTCCGTAGGGGTATAGAGGGGTATCTGGAAGCCAATGAAAACGGGGAGGTGCAAGTTGGGGTGGTTTGGGAAGCGCTGAAGGCAGTAGTCAGGGGGGAGCTGATATCCATTCGGGCACACAGGGAGAGGGGGGAGAGGATCTAGAGGGAGAGGCTGGTGGAGGAAATGGTAAGGGTGGATAGGATGTATGCAGATGTCCCGGAGGAGGGGCTTTTGAGGAAGCGTCGCAGTCTCCAAGCGGAGTTTGATATACTGACCACCCAGAAGGCGGAGGCGCAGTGAAGGAGGGCGCAGGGGGCATGAGTACGGGGAGAAGGCAAGTCGGATGCTGGCCCACCAGCTCCAGAAGCGGGAGGCGGCGAGAGAGATAGGGGGAGTCACAGATGCAGGAGGGAACTTGGTGTGGGGTGGCAGGAACATCAATGGGGTGTTCAGATCCTTTTACGAGGGGCTGTACTGGGCGATGCCCCCTAGGGAGGCGGGCGGAATGGACCGCTTTCTGGATGGGCTGGAGTTCCCAAGAGTAGAGGATGAGTGGGTGGAGGATCTGGGGGCCCCAATCGAGTTGGAGGTGCTGATGGAGGCGCTAGGGAGCATGCAGACAGGGAAAGCGCCGGGACCTGACTGGGTCCCTGTGGAATTTTACAAGAAGTTTTCAGATCTGCTGAGCCCGCTGCTTGTAAGGACCCTGAACGAGGCGAGGGAGGGCAGGGCTCTGCCCCCAACGATGTCTAGGGCAATCATCTCTTTGATCCTGAAGTGGGACAAGGACCCCCTCCGGTGTGGGTCTTACAGGCCGATCTCGCTCCTTAACGTGGATACAAAGTTGTTGGCCAAGATACCTTCCAAGAGGGTGGAAGATGTGGTCCCGATGGTTATCCATGAGGACCAAATGGGGTTTGTGAAGGGGAGGCAGCTGAATGTCAACGTACGGCGGCTTTTTAATGTTATGATGATGGCGCCGGTGGCTGGGGAGGCGGAAATAGTAGCATCGATGGATGCGGAGAAAGCTTTTGACAGGGTGGAGTGGAGTTACCTGTGGGAAGTGCTGAGGAGGTTTGGGTTTGGTGAGGGATTCATCAGCTGGGTGAGGTTGCTGTACAGCTCCCCGGTGGCGAGTGTGGTGACGAACAGGAGGAGGTCGGAGGACTTCCGGCTTTCCCGGGGGGACGAGGCAGGGGTGCCCCTTGTCTCCCCTGCTCTTCGCGTTAGCGATTGAGCCGTTGGCCATGGTGCTGAGGGATTCGGAGAACTGGAGGGGGATTGTGCGGGGGGTGGGGGCGGAGAGGAGCACCGATTTACTGCTGTACATCGCGGATCCGGCGGGGGGGGGGGGGGGGGGGGGGGGGGGAATGCCAGAGGTGTTGAAGATACTTGGGGAGTTTGGGGACTTTTCGGGCTACAAGCTCAATGTGGGGAAAAGTGAGCTGTTTGTATTGCACCTGGGGGATCAGGAGAGGGAGATAGGGGAGCTCCCGTTGAAGAGGGCGGAGAAGAGCTTTAGATATCTTGGGGTCCAGATAGCTAGGAACTGGGGAGCCCTGCACAGGCTTAACTTTTCGAGGCTGGTGGAACAGATGGAGGAAGAGTTCAGGAGGTGGGACACGCTGCCGCTTTCGTTGGCGGGCAGGGTCCAGTCGGTTAAAATGACGGTGGTCCTGAGGTTTTTGTTTCTTTTCCAGTGCCTCCCCATATTGATTCCGAAGGCATTTTTCAAGAGGGTGAATAATAGTATTCTGGGGTTCGTGTGGGCGCGGAAGACCCCGAGAGTGAGGAGGGTATTCCTGGAGCGAAGAAGGGAGGCAGGCGGTTTGGCGCTGCCCAACCTCTGTGGGTATTACTGGGATGCGAATGTGGCAATGATTCGCAGGTGGGTGATGGAGGGGGAGGGTGCCGCATGGAAGAGGTTGGAGGTGGCGTCCTGTGTGGGTATGAGTTTGGGGGCATTGGTGACGGCCCCGCTTCCACTCCCCCCGGCAAGATATTCCAAGAGTCCGGTGGTGGTGGCGTCCCTCAGAATTTGGGGGCAGTGGAGGCGGCACAGGGGGGAAGTGAAGGCCTCAGTTTGGGCCCCGATATGGGGCAATCACTGGTTTGCACCAGAGAGAATGGATGGTGGGTTTTTGAGTTGGCATAGGCCAGGCATCAGGCGGATGGGGGACCTTTTCCTCGATGGGAAGTTTGCGACTTTAGAGGAGTTGGAGGGGAAGTGGGGCCTCCCCCCTGGGAATGCTTTCAGATATATGCAGATTAGGGCGTTTGTTAAGCGGCAGGTGGCGGAGTTCCCGCTGCTGCCGCCTAGGGGGGTGCAGGATAGGGTGCTCTCGGGGACGTGGGTCTGTGAGGGGAGGATCTCGGTGATTTATCAGATGATGCAGGAAGAGGAGGAGGCCTTGGTGGAGGAGCTGAAAGCGAAGTGGGAGGAGGAGCTAGGGGAAGAGATTGACGAGGGGACGTGGGCGGATGCCCTGGGGAGGATGAACTCGTCCTCTTCTTGTGCACGGCTCAGCTTAATTCAGCTGAAGGAGCTGCATAAGGCGCACATGACTGGGGCCAGGATGAGCCGGTTCTTTGTGGGGGAGGACAGGTGCGGGAGGTGTTCGGGAGACCCAGCGAACCACACCCACATGTTCTGGGCATGTCCGGCGTTGGAGGGGTTTTGGAAGGGGGTGGCAGAGACTTTGTCCAAGGTGGTCAGTTCCAGGGTGGAGCCGGGCTGGGGGTTCGCGATCTTTGGGATAGCATCGGAGCCGGGAGTGCAGGAGGCGAGAGAGGCCGGTACCCTGGCCTATGCGTCTCTAGTAGCCCGGCGTAGGATTCTCTTACAGTGGAGGGACGCAAAGCCGCCGAGCCCGGAGGCCTGGATCAGTGACATGGCTGGGTTCATCAGGCTGGAAAAGATTAAGTTTGCCCTGAGGGGGTCGGTACAAGGGTTCTTCCGGCGGTGGCAGCCTTTTCTCGATTTCCTGGCGGAGAGGTAGAGGGTGGTCAGTCTCAGCAGCAACCCGGGGGGGGGGGGGGGGGGGGGGGGGTTGGGATTTGTTGGTGATGGTGTGTTTGCTATTTCTTTTTCTTTCTTGCATTGTTATTAGTTATTAATTTATTACTTTGTATTGGGGGGATTTCTGTTTCGGTTTATTTTTGCACCTTGTTTACTTTAATTGTTGGGAGAAAATTTGCTGTTGAAAAATTTGAATAAAAATTATTTAAAAAAAAAGAAAATCCCTGATCTACAAAGTATACAATGCCACCCAACCTTATGTCATCAGCAAATTTGGATATATGACTTCTATTCTATTATCCAAGTTGTTAATGAAATATGTGAACATTTGAGGCCCTAACACAGATCCCTGTGGGACACCACTAGTCAGATCCTGCCATTTGAGTACCTGCCCAATATCCCTACTTTTTATCGCCTGCCATTCAACCAATTTTCCAGACATGTCAATAATTTGCTCTCAATTCCGTGGGCTTTTACTTCAGTTAACAGTCTCTTATGTGAGACTTTATGAAATGCCTTCTGGAAGTCCATGTCAACAACTCATAGACATTCCCTGTCCATTATCTTCGTCACCTCTTCAAAAAATTTCACGCAGTTTGTCAGGCATGACCCACCTGTCATGAATCCATGCTGGCTGTCCCTGATAAACTGAAAGTTTTCCAGTTGTTCAGTTACCCTATCCTTGATTATAGACTCCAACAATTTCCCCACCGCAAATGGTAGGCTAACTGGTCTGTAATTCCCTGGCTTTCCTCTTTCTCCCTTCTTGAGCGGGGTTACATGAGCAATTTTCCAATCCTGAAGGACGACTCCTGAATTTCTGAAAGATTATGTTGCGAGCTGAAGACTGAAGGTCAGAGCGACAGACGGGAGAATCCCACGGTATGTCCTAAAGATGAAATCTGAGCTTTGGAAAATTCACTTTTTGCTGAATTTGTGCTTCGATTAGCTCCTTTTAAGCGTTCAAACAGTTCTTTTAAGTGTTGCAGATGTTCTTCCAAACTTCCACAACAAAATCATCAATGTACACGGCGCAGTGACTCAGTCCTTGAATAACTTTATTCGTTAGTCTTTGAAATGTTGCCAGTGCATCCTTCATCCCAAACGGCATCATTTTAAATTGATGAAGTCTATTTGGTGTCACAAAGGCTGAAATTTCCTTTGCCCTCTCTGATGTCAATAGCCCTTGTCAATAGCCCTTTAGCAAGTCTATTTTTTGTGATGAATTTAGACTGTCCAACTCTTTCAATGCAATCTTCCTCATTTTCCTCAATTCTTAACATTACGTTAATAATGAAAAGTAGTAAGTGGAGGGAACAAATTTAATATCTTCACGAATAATCCAACACAAAGCAAAGCAATCTAAATATTTACTCCATAAATTTGGAGTTCACTGTTGAAAGTAAGTGTGTAACTTGATAAGCATAATTAGCGTTCTGCCCACATTTAGGTTTCTGCATTATCACAGCGAGGAGGTGGGGGAGAAGAAACAGCTGTGGGAGCCAGGTGCAATAACAAAAGATTCTTCCAATATTAGAACAGCAGGAGAGTTATCAAAATAGAATTGAGAACCCCCAAGGATATAAATGAGGTTGAAATAGAGGATAAACTAAATATAATTAACCAACTAAATAATTACTTCCTGGA
The DNA here is from genome assembly GCF_902713615.1 of Scyliorhinus canicula. Lineage (NCBI taxonomy): Eukaryota > Metazoa > Chordata > Chondrichthyes > Carcharhiniformes > Scyliorhinidae > Scyliorhinus > Scyliorhinus canicula. The sequence goes on along the minus strand of NC_052162.1, from coordinate 35,826,181 downwards.
AGCATTCACTGGAGATAACATTAGTACCATGCAACTCAACAGAGGAAGTTAGCCACTTTGATATTACTCTTCAGCTATTGGCTACTGATATTCAGGTCTTCTGTCGCCGCATTAATAGGAAGCTGGCAAATGTTCCTTAAACCAGTGGCAAATAATTCTATTTTGATCACAGGGCTATTTCTGGTTGTCAAAAGAAAGCACAATGTATGGGGCGGCACGGTGGCGCAATGGTTAGCAGTGCTGCCTCACGGCGCCGAGGACCTGCTAACCGGTCTATAATACCCTGGTTTCCCCTTTTCATCCTTCTTAAAAACTGAAGTGACATGTGCAATTTTCCAAAGCAGAGGGACTACTCCTGAATCTTGGGAACTCTGAAAGATTATAGTTAGGGCATCTACAATATTGGATCCTGGCCCCGGGCCACTGCCTGTGTGGAGTTTGCACATTGTCTCCGCGTCTGCATGGGTCTCACCCCCACAACCCAAAGATGTGCAGGGGAGGTGGATTGGCCACGCTAAATTGCCCCTTAATTGGAAAAAGAAATGAATTGGGTACTTTAAATTTATTTTAAAAAAGAAAGCACAATGGTTGAGATGATCATGCACAGATTTATCAATTTCATATATCATGATAACACCACTCTATGCCATAGCTAGCCCAGTGCTCGAGGGTCTGTTTGACCTTCAACACACAAGGAGTTTACAGGAAGCCAATTATACCTTCTGAAATTGAATGGGGCAGAGCAACTCAGTTAACTAACTGTGCCAAGACACAGGCGACAAAGTAAATGCAGCTTTAATCACCTACACATCCTCAAAAACCAATAAACCACAGGGATTCAGCTAGATATCAGAAGGCACAAAGTGTGATTGCGGATAATATCTATGAAAGGCCATAAGTCATCACAACAAAATCATAGGAATATAGGAGTAGGCCATTCAGCCCTCGAGCCTGTCCCACCATTCAATGAGATCAATGAGACCTAACTCCACATACCTGCCTTTGGCACATATCCCTTAATATCTTTGCTCAACAAAAATCTATCCGTCTCAGATTTAAAATTAACAACTGTTCTAGCTTCAACGGCAGTTTGTGGGAGAGAGTTCCAAATCTCTACCACCCTTTGAGTGAAGGAATGCTTCCGAACATCTCGCCTGAACGGTCTGGCCCTCATGTTTAGACTACCGCCCTCTTTTAAAATTTCTAACCAGTGGAAATAGTTTATCTTTATCGACCCTGTCTTTTCCTGTTAATATCTTGAAGACTTCGATCAAACCACCCCTTAACCTCATAAATTCCAGTAAAAACAGGCCTATTTTGTGTGATCTCATCTCGTAACTTAACCCCTGTTGTCTAGGTATCATTTTTGTAGACCTACGTGCACTCCCTCCAAGGCCAATACATCCTTCCAGTCCAAAGATGTGCGGGTTAGGTAGATTGGCCATGCTAAATTGCCAGTAGTGTTCTAAAAAGTAAGGTTAAGGGGGGGGGGGGGTTGTTGGGTTACGGGTATAGGGTGGATACGTGGGTTTGAGTAGGGTGATCATTGCTCGGCACAACATCGAGGGCCGAAGGGCCTGTTCTGTGCTGTACTGTTCTATGTTCTATGTTCCTAGAGTGTGATGCCCAGAATTGCTCACTGTACTCCAAATAGGGTCTAACCAGGGTTTTATATAGCTGCCGCATAACTTCTGTGTCTTTGTACACCAATCCTCCAGATATAAAAGCTAGCATTCCATTAGCCTTTTTGATTATTTTCTGCATTTGTTCATGGCATTTTATAGATCTATGCACATGAACCCCCAAGTCTCTTTGGACATCCACTGTACTTAACCTCTACCCATTTAGAAAGTACCCTGCTTTAACCTTTTTTGGTCCAAAATGGATAACCCCACACTTGCTTACGTTGAATTCCATCTGCCACAATTTTGCCCATTCACCTAGACTGTCAATAATGTAATTTTAGGCTATCATCCAGAATATCCAGATTAATTATGTCCCTCAGAACTGCTATCATCAATGCCGCCTAATTTTATATCATCAGAAAATTTGGATATATGACTTTCTATGCCATCATCCAAGCCGTTAATGAATAATGTGAATGATTGAGGCCCCATCACAGATTCCTGTGGTCCACCACTAGTCACATCCTGCCAATTAGAGTACTGACCCATTATCCCCACTCTCTCGCCTGCCAATCAACCGATTTCCTAACCATATCAATTGTTTGCCTGCAACTCCGTGGGCTTACACCTTAGTTAACAGTCTCTTATGTGGGGCTTTATAAAATGTCTTCTGGAAGTCTGTAGAAGTAACATCTATAAACAGTCCCCTGCCCACTTAGTCACTTCTTCAAAAAATTCAGTGAGCTTTGTCAGGCATGACCTTCCCTTCACAAATCCATGCTGGCTCACCCTGATCAACCAGAATTGTTTGAGGTGTTCAGTTACCCCATCCCTGATTATAGACTCCAGCAATTTCCCCACCACAGATGTTAGGCTAACCAGTCTATAATATGCTGGTTTCCCCTTTTCATCCTTCTTAAAAACGGAAGTGACATGTGCAATTTTCCAAAGCAGAGGGACAACTCCTGAATCTTGGGAACTCTGAAAGATTATAGTTAGGACATCTACAATATGCTCCCCTACTTCCTTTAACACTCTCGGGTGTAAACCATCAGGTCCTGGGGATTTACAGCGCTAGTTCCATTAATTTCCTAGTTACTGGTGCTGTACTTAATGTTAATTGGATTAGGTCCCTGTCCTCTATCAACTATTAATTCTTTCGGAACTTCCAGCAAGTTACCCTCCTTTTCAACTGTAAATACTGAAGCAAAGTAATTGTTCCACATTTCTGTAATTTCTCCATCATCATTGATAATATCTCAATTTTCAGCTTTTAATGGGCCTATGTAGCTCTTTACCACCCGTTTTCCCTTTATATAACGATAACTTTTCTTCTTATTGACTTTAGAACATAGAACAGTACAGCACAGAGCAGGCCCTTCGGCCCTCGATGTTGTGCCGAGCAATGATCACCCTACAAGCCAACGTATCCATCCTATTCCAGTAACCCAACAACCCCCCCATTAACCTTATTTTTTAGGACACTAAGGGCAATTTAGCATGGCCAATCCACCTAACCCGCACATCTTTGGACTGTGGGAGGAAACCGGAGCACCCGGAGGAAACCCATGCACACACGGGGAGGACGTGCAGACTCCGCACAGACAGTGACCCAGCCGGGAATCGAACCTGGGACCCTGGAGCTGTGAAGCATTTATGCTAACCACCATGCTACCGTGCTGCCCCTTTGATGTCCCTTGCAAGTTTATTTTCATAATCCCTGTTAGTAACTCTTATAAGCTGCTTTGTGACCCTTTACTGATCTTTGTATCTATCCCATTCGTCCGGATCTGTGCTGTATTTTGCATTTTTGTAAGCCATTTCTATTACTTTTATGCTGTCCCCTAACCTCTTCAGATGTCCATGGTATTTTTTTTATGATGGAGCCTTTTACTTCCAGAGGAAAATGCTTGCTCTGTATCTTGTTAAATGTTTCAATATTCCTCACTGATCTCCAGTCATTAGACCCATTAACAGATCTTCCCAGTTTACCGTGGACAGTCTACTGTCTCATCCCGTTAAAGTCAGCCTTACCCAATTCCAAAATTTTAGTACCTGATTCGTGATTTTCACTTTCAAACGCTATATTCAATTTGACCATGTTGTGATCGCTATTTGATAAATGTTCACCCACAATTAGACTACTAATTAAATCGGGCTCATTACTCATAACTAAAAATATTGCCTGTCCCTTTGTTGCATTTAGAACATATTGAAGCAGGAACCTATTCGAGAAACATTCCAGATATTCACTAGATTTCTGACAGGTGCTTGTCTGCCTCTCCCAATCTACGTGTAAGTTAAAATTCCCCATTAATATGACTCTTCCTTTGTTACACATTTGCCTAATGTCTGCGTTTACACAATCTAACACCTCAGAACTGCTACCAGGGGTCTTTACCTATTACAGTTTTGGATTATTTTCTGTTCCTCAGTTCTACCTGCATGGTTTGTACTGGATGCTTTCCCGTCATATCCTCCCTCACCATTGAAGTGATAGTATTTCCTATCAGTAAAGCTACTTCACCCCTTCTTCCATCTTCCATGTCCCTCCTGTAAACTTTATAACCAGGTTTATTTAGTTCCCAGATCCAACCATCCTGCAACCATCAGTGAATTCACAGGTGTTCCTGTTGGGTTGGAAACAAGCCTACTTGGCCCTGTTTTTAAAAAAATATCAAAACAACCCAGTCCATTATTCTGAAACTAAGACCTGCCAAAATAATGGATTTGATCATTGATAAAATACTTGGAATAACTCTCTGGAAATATTGTCTCAAGAGAGGAGATCTAGCCTAATCAATTCCATTGACATTTTATTAGAGAATAACATATGAAACAGTGTTGTTTGGAAAACAAAAGTAGTTTTAAGGTATTGGTATATAAGGTATTACAGTCCTTGCAGACTTGGGAGCAAGTGGAGGAGGATACCCGCTCCTGGTAACTGTCAAGGTCACTTTAGCCCTGAGGATGGCACGGTGGCACAGTGGTTGGCATTGCTGCCTCACAGCTGCAGGAACCGGGTTCAATTCCAGCCTTGGGTGACTGTCCATGTGGAGTTTGCACTTTCTCCCCATGTTTGCGTGAGTTTCCTCTGGGTACTCGGGTTTCCTCTCGCAGTCCGAAGGCATACAGTTTATGTGGATTGGCCATGCTAAATTGCCCCTTGTGTCTAAAGGTTAGGTAGGGTTACTGGGTTACGGGAATTGGGTGGAGTTGTTAACTTAGGTAAGGTGCTCTTTCAAGGACCGGAGTAGACTCGATGGGCCCATGGCCTCCTTCTTCACTGTAAAATTCTATGAGCTTTTACACCTCGGGTTCATTCGAAGGCTCGAACAGGGACTTGTGCAGCATAACCCAACTAACAGCCCACAAGTGCATCCGTGAAGTCATGGATGCCCTTTTTGCCCGGCAGCTGACTACATAAACTATGACATGGACCAGGCCCATCAAGATGCCCAGGCAGCAGGATTCTTTGCAATTGCTGGGATGCCCCAGGTCCGGGGGGAATAGGTGGCACGCATGTTGCCTTGCGTGCACCGGACAGTCTGGGAAAGCCCTTCATTAACAGGAAGGGGTTCTACTTCCTGAACGTGCAACTTGTGTGCGATCAGCACCTTAATATCATGCACGTGTGGGCACATTTCCCAGGGAGTATGCACGACAGCTATATCCTGGGGCAGTTGGAGGTCCCCAGCGTCCTTGAAGGACATCCTAGGATGACCAGTTGACTCTTGGGGGATAAGGGGTACCCGCTTAGACGTGGCTAATGAAGTATGTACGGAGGCCGGTGACCGATGCGGAGACCCGATATAACGAAGTCGATGTGGTCACCCAGGCTGTCATTGAGCGGTGCATTGAACTACTTAAAATGCAGTTCCGAGGCCATGACCACTCTGGTGGTGCACTGCAAGACACCCCCAAAGGATTTGGGGTGGTCTGCCATGTCCTCCACAACCTGGCACAGCAGTGGTGAAGTGTGCTGGAGGTGGAGGAGGAGGACTATGTGGTCTCATCAGAGGAGGAGGTTGAGGAGAAGCCGGGCCAGGATGGGCTGGAGGGCAAGCCTGGAGAGGACCGATGGGGAGCTGCCAGAGCAGGAGGATAGGCGACAGCAGCGAGGTACAGCATGTCCGGAGGGCCAGGGAGGACCTCATCCTTGCCCCCTTCTCATCCCCCCCCCAACCCATTTCCCCCTCCAACTGACCTGTCTCTCCTCCCCCCTCCCTTTGCACCCACCCTCCCACCAATTCCCCAACCCCCCCCCACAAACATGTTCCACCCTGTCAGGGCATGTTTTGCATCACTCCATAAGACCATAAGACATAGGAGCAGAAGCAGGCCACTCGGCCCATCGAGTCTGCTCCGCCATTCAATCACGGCTGACAATTTTCTCATCCATAACCCCTGATCCCTTATTAATCTATCTATCTCTGTCTTAAAGACACTCAGTAATTTGGACAGATTCACCACCCTCTGGCTGAAGAAATTCCTCCTCATCTCTGTTTTAAAGGATCGTCCCTTTAGTCTGAGATGGTGTCCTCTGGTTCTAGCTTTTCCAACAAGTGGAAACATCCTCTCCATGTCCACTTTATCCAGGCCTCGCAGTATCTTGTAAGTTTCAATAAGATTCCCCCTCATCCTTCTAAACTCCAACGAGTACAGACCCAGAGTGCTCACCCGTTCCAGGGGGCTGGACCTGTCGGCACTGTCAGCAGGTCAACATACAGGGAGGAGGGTGATGATAACCCGCTGTGAGGTGACCTCATAGGATGCTGGCGGTCACCTTGAGGTGGAGGGGCAGCTGTATTGAGCTCCAGAGGTCTCTGCGTCATCTGGCTCTGCCAACACTGGCGGCTCCTCATTGTCTCCGCCATGGTGTCAATGTGCTTAGCAATGTCCCTCTCTGAACGGGCCATGCTCTGCACTGCCTCACCAATGTCCTCCTGTGTCTGGGACATTCTCCGCAGCACCCCGGAAATGCACACCCGTGTCTGGGACATGCTCCACAACTCACCGTCAAGGTCCTCCTGTGAGTGGGAGAGGTCTCCCAGTGACTGAGGCATGCAGTCGAAACCCTTAGCCGTGGCTGTCACTGACTGAACAACACTTTGGAAGCCACCGCTCATGATGCTGACGTCGTGTTCCAGGCTATCCACCAGGGTCGTCACCCTCAGTGCCACATTTCTGGCGCCATCTTCTGCGGCCGTAACCTTTGTGACTCCTTCAATCAGCTATGGACCTGCTGCAGTGTCGCGAACATCCCCCTCTGGATATCATGGCCACACCCGAGCCTCTGCATCAGCTCCAGGATAATCTGGTCCAGGGGCCTAGCATCTAACTGGGTCCCAGCTGGGTCCTGGGATCCAGCAGCTCTCTCCGACTGCTGTCCCCTGGACGTTCCTGTCTCGAGCTGATGGGCATCAACAGCTGTGCAGTGCTCACTATTTTTTTTTTTTTTTAAATTTAGATTACCCAATTATTTTTTCCAATTAAGGGGCAATTTAGCGTGGCCAATCCACCTACTCTGCACATTTTTTTTGGGTTGTGGGGGCGAAACCCACGCAGACACGGGAAGAATGTGCAAACTCCACACGGACAGTGACCCAGAGCCGGGATCGAACCTGGGACCTCAGCGCCGTGAGGCGGTTGTGCTAACCACTAGGCCACCGTGCTGCCCGTGCTCACTATTTTTGCCCCAAAAGCCTGTCCACTACTTTTGCGCACCGAGCTGAGATTCTCTGTGCTGGTGGAGGGTGGGGTTGACAGGTGTGACGCCTCGGCAGTGACATCCTCGCAGCTCTCCTTGGATGGAGGGTGGGTTGCAACCCCGAATGGGCCAGCACCATCAGGTGGAGATCCTGTGGGAGAATGAACATGCGGTCAGTGGGAGGGAAGCATCTTTATTCTGGCATGAACAACTCACGTGTGACAGGTGATATGGGTGGGGCCGGTGGATACTCACCTCCGCGGCACAGACAAAGCTCGATGTCGGTGACCACTCTGTCCTCGGCTATCCCTGCAACCTCCAAGGCTTGTTCCACGTAGGGGGTGAGGTGTCTGATGCTCGGCGCCCCGCCACCCATCTGAGTCCGTTCACATCTGCTGTGGGACAGGTTCTCCTGCGGGGACAGAGAGAGGGCATTGGGGGCCGCACCCTTCATGCGTCTTGGGACGGGGCTATGGCGGGGGCTAAAGTCACCACTGTTTGGCATGGGTGGGGTGCATAGATGGGTGAGAGGGTGACAGGTGCGAGATTGTGCTGGGTGTGGGGGGGGGGGGGGGGGGGTGCAGTGGTGGTGCTGTGTCAACCGCAGGGCTCTGGAGAGGGCCATCGGGGGGTGGAAGTGGGGAATGACAGGCAGGACCAGTGCTGTGGGCCGGTTCCAACTCACCCCTGCAGCCGCTGGATGTTGCTGAGCTTTTTGCGGCACTGGGTGGCGGTCCTCCTGGTGACACTCCCCGAGTTGACTGCCACTGCCTCCCAGGTGGCATTGGCTGCCCTGCGGCTGACCCTCCGAGCCCCTCGGGGGAATAGGATATCCCGTCTGGACTCCACCGCGTCCAACAGTCAGGCCAGTCACCGAATCGTGGAGCAGGCCTGCACGGTAGCACGGCTGCGTGTGTCCGGGGTTTGCTCTGTGGAATCGATTTAAGAGCTGCTCCTTCTCATTAGAGGAGAGCTGCCAAGCATGGCCCTGGCGAATCAGCTGGCGGGACAGTCATTTCAGATGTGAAGCTTGTGGGGCATCATTAAGTGCCCAAATTAATGTTAGTTACTGGTGACGGCCTCGCCGGGTCAGCTATTGGGAAACACTCAGCTGTTACCTCCCAGTACCACACTTGGAAACCTTTCCCTTTTCGGTTTGATCGTGCCCTGGGAATCGAGAGGTAAAGCAATTATGAACAGTTTGTGCAGCAGTCAAGATAAAGCAATCGGAAAAGGGGTGGTGTAAAACCTGGATACTGGATTCACTGTTAAAAGTAGAGTGAAAGGTTTGTTTAAAAGAGTCATTTGCAAAACCTGGACTGGAATTCGGAATGCAAATCATTAGTGGAAAGCATCATTGTGAAAGACGATTCAAAAGCATGTTTGGGGTGGGAGTTTGGAAACTCTCATGTCACAATCATCTGGGGGATTCTGAGGAGAAATCCTCAGTCACTAACTTGGGTGAAACGCAGAGTGTGTGTATTTGATGACAGTCTGTGTACTTAAAGGGACTTTGTGTTAATAGGACCATTGTAGCATAAAATGTTCTTTGTAATCTGTGTTAATCTTAAAATCTGTGTGTATTTGTGAAAATAAGGGAGGAGTAAAAGAGTATTGTACCATAATCCAAATTTTTCATGTTTAAAAAATGCTTTTTCTTGTTTTTGAAACTAATTAGTGGTCCTGCAACTCTGTTCCTCCATGTTTTATTTTTAAAAAGTTATGGGGTGGGATTCTCTGTCCCGCAAGTCCCCATTTTCCTGCAAGGCGCGCCCTCACCAGCCGCGGGATTCTCCATTCCCGCAGCCACCCAATGGGAATTGCGCGGGTGTGCGTGCAGTGCCGGCGGAGCAGAGGATCCAACGGAGAATCCCGCAGAGGGTCTTTTGAGCTAAGGTCCCATTCTGGAATTTTCTCGTCCAGTTATAGCATCAACTAGGATTGTGACAGTGTTGAAATGCCTTATGATGCAACAGGGTATTGGTATCAGCTGAACATCTAACTATCCTGAAAATCATCTCTGAATCGAGGCCACTTTGTAAATGAGAAACAAGTAGTGGCTTCAACAGTGCTCTCTGATGCACTTCACAAAATCACACAATGCAGAAGGGGCCCTTTGGCCCATCGAGTCTGCGCCAAAATATGAAAAGACCTTACCTACTACCTCATCCCATTTACCAGCACTTGGCCCATAGCTTTGAATATTAAGACATGCCAAGTGCTCATCCTGGTACTTTTTAAAGGATGTGAGACAACCTACCACCCTCCCAGGCAGTGTATTCCAGACCATCACACCCTCTGGGTAAATAAGCTTTTCCTCAAATCCCCCCAAACCTCCCATCCCTCACTATGAACTTGTGTCTCCTCGTGACTGAACCTTCAACAAAGGGGAACAACTGCTCCCTATCCACCCTGTCCATGCCCCTCATAATCTTGCACAGCTCAATCAGTTCGCCCCCTCAGTCTTCTCTGCTCCAACGAAAATAACGCAAGCCTAACCAACCTCTCTTCCTAATTTAAATGTTCCATACCGGGCAACATCCTGGTGAATCGCCTCTGCACCCACTCCAGTGCAATCACATCCTTCCTATAATGTGGTGACCAGAACTGCACACAGTACTCCAGCTGTGGCCTCACCAAAGTTCTATAAAACTCCAACCATGAACTCCTTGCTTTTGTAATCTATGCCTTGATTGATAAAGTCAAGTGTCCTGTATGCCTTTTTCACCACCCTATTAACCTGCCCTTCTGCCTTCAGAGATCTAGACAAACACGCCAATGTCATTCATTGAATACTTCCTTGTCAAATTACTCTTACCAAAAAGTACTATCACACACTTTCCAGGGTTAAATTCCATCTGCCACGTTTCTGCCCATTTGACCATCCCATCGATATCTTTCTGTAACCCAAGACACTCGACCTCACTGTTAACCACCCTGCCAATCTTTGTGTCATTTGCAAATGTTACTGATCCTGCCCCCGCCCCCCCACAGTTATTTATGTTGTTTATATAAATGACGAATAATAGGGGACCCAGCATAGATCCCTGTGGTACGCTACTGGACATTGGTTCCTGTCACTAAAACAAACTTGTGTGATCACCCTCTGTCTCCAACAACTATGCCAATTTTGAATCCACCTTATCAAATTAGCCTGCATCCCATGTGCATTTACCTTCTTTACAAGTCTCGCATGTGGGACCTTGTCAAAGGCTTTGCTGAAATCCATATAGAACATAGATCATAGTTCATACAGTGCAGAAGGAGGCCATTCAGCCCATCGAGTCTGCACCGATCCACATTAAGCCCTCACTTCCACCCTATCCCCGTAACCCAATAACCCCTCCTAACCTTTTTGGACACTAAGGGCAATTTAGCATGGCCAATCCACCTAACCTGCATGTCTTTGGACTGTGGGAGGAAACCAGAGCATCCGGAGGAAACTCACGCAGACACGGGGAGAACATGCAGACTTCACACAGACAGTGACCCAGCGGGGAATCGAACCTGGGACCCTGGCACTGTGAAGCCACAGTGCTATCCACTTGTGCTACCGTGCTGCCCTTTTTTAATTTTTTTTATTTTTTAACTATAAACTACATCAACTGTAGTTGATGTAATGTGGAGATGTTGGCATTGGACTAGGGTGGGCAGAGTAAGAGGTCTTATAACACTGATTGTCAACACTGATAGTTGAAACTGATAGCCAGGTTCCACATGCATGAGTGTGGCCTCAACCAGGACCTTGAATTCATGTCTCACTACATTCACCCCCCCTACCATCTGGCCTGGGCTTGCGAAATCCTACCAACTGTCCTGACTTGAGACAATTCACACCTCTTTAACCTGTGATTATCCCTCTCTCCAGTCACACCATCTGGACTTGTAAAGACTTAATTACCTGCATCTTGCATCATTGACTTTGTCTATATATGTGTTTGTGGAACCCATCTCTTCACTCACCTGATGAAGGAACTGCACTCCAAAAGCTAGTGATTTCAAACAAACCTGTTGGACTTCAACCTAGTGTTGTAAGACCTCTTACTGTAGTTGATGTAGTCACTTATGCCACTTAAATCCACACACCATTCTCCCCACCACCCACAGCACCAGTTCCCTGTATAATAACTGCTGCATTCTCTCTTGCATTCAAATATTTGCCCTCATCCTGGTTTTTAAACCATGGAGCATTTTTTATGCAAAAGGCTTATCAGAATTCTTGTGCATGTCTGCAGATGTTGCATCGTAAGGCATTTCAATATATATTCAGAGAGATAATCCAATGTTTTCATTAATGATCAACATGAATTTTTATTCACTGATTCCCTCTGACAGATCTTCATAGATATTATGCATAATTATTACTCTCCTCTATAAAACGTCCTCATACTTATTTTTCTTTGATCTGATAGTGGCTATGATTACGACACCTTGGGCTAAGACGCGCTCAGTTTCTGCCCCCCTTGACCCGGAGTTGCAACACAATTGAATTCACCAATAATTCTTAGAAAATTACCCGTCTTTGGCCCTTCGCTGCCCAATAATTACAAGATTTGTAAATTTAAACACAATTACTGGTTATTTATAACAAGAATTATAATGAAATATGCAGCAAATACAACTCAATTATTATCTAATTCCTAATCCCCCCCCCCCCCCACTTTAACTTGCCCACCCTCAACATACACACACATACTAACACACAAGACAAACAAACACAGAGGGGAAGAGAGGGATGAAAATAACAAGTAAAAGCATGAAGAGTTTTTATTTCAGATCATTGCCTTTAAGTACACCTGCCTTCAAATCCAGTCTGTAATGGTTTTCACTGTAGATTCATTCAGGTCTCTGGAGTTTCAGAAATATGGCTGCTCACAGCATTTCAGGAGAGGGAGAGAGAGAGCGAAAGCGAGAGACATAGCGGGAGCAAGAGAGAGAGAGAGAGCAAAAGAGAGAGAGAGACAGATCTGATCAGCCCATCTCTGTCCTCCTGTAATTGAAGGCTATTCTCCTCACTATTTACCACCCCATCAATTTTCGTATCATCCGCAAACTTACTGATCAACCCTCCTACACACATTTCTAAATCATTTATATAAACCACCAACAGCAAGGGCCCCAACACTGATCCCCACTGGACACAGGCTTTCAGTCAGAGAAATACCTCTCAACACCTCTATTTCCTGCCACTCAGCCAATTCTGGATCCAATTTGCCAAGTTTTCTTGGATCCCATGAGCTCTCATCTTTGCTATCAGTCCCCCATGTGAGACCTATTCAAAAGCCTTGCTGAAGTCCAAGTAGACTACGTCAAATGCATTTCCATCATCTACACACCTGGTCACCTCTTCGAAATTTCAGTCAGGTTGGTCAGATATGACCTCCCCTTAACGAAACCCTGCTGACTGCTCTTGATTAATCCCTGCCTTTCCAAATGCAAATCAATTCTGTCCCCCGGAATTGTTTCCAATAGTTTTCCCACCATGGAGATTAGACTGAGTGGCCTGTAGTTTCCTGGTTTATCCCTTCCTCCCTTCTTGGATAATGGTACCACATGAGCTATCCTCCAGTCCTCTGGCACCTCTCTCGGGTGCCACAAAGTCTGAGTTATGTTGCTCGAAAACTAGCATCATTTACTAAGTTGCAACTTTTTGGATTCCTCATTCTCTTTGCTGCTTGACTTAAATATACATGTCAATTAATCAACCATGAATCAAAGTGATAACAGCAAAAAATAAAGGAAGGGAAAATAAGGGAATCAAGACAAGCACCATTACACTATCTTGCAGAGGTGGGAGAATCGCCAGGGGGCGGCGTGAATCCCGCCCCGGCGGTGGCTGCCGAATTCTCCGGCGCCGGTTTTTCGGCGGGGGCAGGAATCAAGTCACGCCGGTCGGGGGCCATTGGCAGCGGGCCCCCCCGGCGATTCTCCGCCCCGCGATTGGCCGAGCGGCGCGCGCTTTCAGCCGTTCCCGCCAGCATAAATCAAACCAGGTCCGTACCGGCGGGACCTGGATCTGCGGGCCGCCTGCAGAGTCCTCGGGGGGGCGCAGGGGGATCTGGCCCCAGGGGATGCCCCCACGGTGGCCTGGCCCGCGATCCAGGCCCACCGATCCGCGTGTGGGCCTGTGCCGTGGGGACTCTCTTTCCCTCCGTGCCAGCAGCTGTCAACCTCCGACATGGCTGGCGCATAGAAGAACCCCCTGCGCATGCGCTGGGATGACGCCGGCAAACGCTGACGCACCCACGCATGCGCCAACTCGCGGAGGTCCTTCGGCGGCAATTGGCACGGCGCCAAGCCCTTCCGCGCCGGCTGGTGCGCACGCCAGCCCCGCCGGCGCCGGCCTAGCCCCTGAATGTGCGGAGGCTTCTGCACCTTCCGGGCGGCCTGACGCCGGAGTAGTTCACGCCACTCCTCGGCACCGGTACTGCCCACCCCGCTGGGTAGAGGAGAATCCCACCCCTCATGTTTATGCTACCTTGGCAACACTGCTGCCTCACAGCACCAGGGATCCGGGTACCCAGTTCCAAACTCAGGTTTTATGCCTTGGCGACATGGAGGGATGATATACTCCAGGTTATATGTCCGAACAGCAACTCCTTCCATCGTACTTATTTTTTGTTTCATATTTTTTTTAATATAGATTTGGAGTACCCAATTATTTTTTTTCCAATTAAGGGGCAATTTACCGTGGCCAATCCACCTAACCTCAACATCCTTTTTGTGTTGTGGGGGGCGAAATTCACGCAGACATAGGGAGAATGTGCAAACTCCACACGGACAGTGACCCAGGGCCGGGATTCGAATCCAGGTCCTCAGCGCCGTCGGCAGCAATGCTAACCACTGTGTCACCGTGCTGCCCCTTCCATCATACTCATGATGATACATCAGAAAGACTGTGCTTCTTTAGACTCTTGACCCTAGAAGTTAAAAAAACTACGGATTGGGTTTCAGCAGCAGAGGGGCTGAAGTAGAGATGGTGTCCAATAATATGGCGATGGATTGGAAGTGATGTTCAAAGCTCAATTGCAGGTTGAACAAAAATGACAACTTTTTACGCAAACTCAACAAATGAACGGAATCAGAGGTAAGGGGTTGGAGTTTCTTGTGAAGCCCCAAAACAATTGCTTTGATCTTCCCGATGCTCAGTTGGGACAGGTTTCAACTCATTCGCTCCCATGAGCAGCACACGGAGAAGGCAGTATTTACCCAATTTGTAACCTCTGCTTACTTTATACTGCCTCAATTTCTCGAAGAAATTGGCACACTTTTCAGGGACAGCGCCTTCAATAAAACATCCTGGTTCTTTTTTGTGGAGAAAGCAGTTCTAGGAGTTTCTCCAATCACATTCATTGCAGTGCAGTTGCTTTCAAAACTCCCAACAAAATCTCCAGCAAAAAGTTGCCAGCTTTAAAAGTGCAACAAAACTTTTATAAAATTTTGGCCCTTTTGATTCTGTACCTCCACGTATAATAATGTCCCCTATGCATGGAAGAACCACACAACGGAGGTTTTTTTTAATGAGCTGACCACTCAGAATTCAATGCGCTTGGCTATTCATTCAACCAGCACCAGAGTGCCCAGGAGCACAAGCAACATTTTGGTTTAATGTTGGAATCAGCCCAAGAATCTATTCCTTGGTGTATGTCAGTCTATATGTGTCAAGACTGAAAACACAAAGTCTCCGCTCTCTGGCATGCCAGGAAAATTAATAGGTTTCTGAAAACCAACACAATGCCTGACAACTCCTCCTTCTCAGAATTCTAAAACCTTGCTTTGACATTCTCAATACTGCATCCTGTTATGTAAGTGCTAAACACTGTTCAATGCATCAATGACCGCTTTGTTCAATTCAACTTGTGTACAGCACAGATTGATTTTACCATTCTAATTGCATTAAGATGCTCTAGAGTTGACTAAGTAGGACAATTTGAAGACTAAATATCAATGTATTGTCTGGTAAATTCTTGTTAATTGTTTTACTGCCTGAAAGAGAGGATTTTAAAAGCAACTGCACTATATGTTGTTGAAAACAAAGCTGTGGGGAGTATGCAGGGGGATGGGGGGTAAATTTAACCCCATGAAATGGGTCGTTTGGAGTCAGGCAAGATGTAAACATTTTGAACATCTCAAGCCCAACTCCGACCCACATCCAACAGGATGTTTCTGGGTTTAACGGAGGAAGAAAGAAGAAAAGGGAATTTCCGGAGGCGGGGGGTTGGCGGGTGGTAGTCAGCTGACCACTCCCAGGAGGTGGATTGGTTGTTTATTATAGTGAGGCTGCCTCCAAGCCTCGCCACAGTCACTCCCCTCCCGAGTGCCCCGCGCACAACACGGAGCCAAACCTGTCAATCAGGCTGCCTTCCGAGCAGGAATGTATTTGGAGAAAAAAATGACTTGTGCTGTTGTGTACTGGTGCGAAAGCTCCTTCCCTGCCTCGTTCTCACAATATGTCCCAGTAAATTGTGGGGCCACTGCATCAGAAAAGATGTATCTTATTCCATGCCTTTTATCTGATTATCACTGAGACCCTATCTGCTCGGCCATTCAGTACACACTTAAAATGTACTCAACATTAACGTTACAATTTGAAAAATGTAAGAAGATCATTTTAAAAGCCCGATTACAGAGAATTGCCAACAAAACATCACTGCTTCATCACATATTGTGTCCTTTTGAGAGGTTAACTGTGCCCAATTGGAGTCAGGTCTAATACTTGGAATCAATCTTCGAACTGGATTGCCTACCTATTGCAGGGAGGCCACCCAGAAATCTTCATAATTAAAACTTGGACAGCAAGAATTATATATTTTCAATGCACACACCTGGAAAATGGCATTCATGGCTGCAGCTATGAACATATGCAATGATATCTATCCACAGCTCATTGCTCAGCCTGGCATCATGCAAACCTGTTGAAAATGTCAACCAGCCTTGGTGTGAACCGGGAGTAAATTATCTCAACTGGTTTAAAGGTGAGCGGTTAGGCACATTACAGCCATCCGATTAGGCACATTACAGCCATCCAGACTTAACATTGAGTTCAACAACTTCAGACTGCCAACTCTCTCCTCCACCTTCACCCCATTTAAATTTAAATTTTATCAAAGTATGTCCATTTCTTCCACCGATCCATTTTCCCCCCCACCATTGTCACCCCTCCTCCCACCCCAGACCATTCAGACCATCTGTTCCCTGCTCCAAGTTTTCTTTGACACACTGCTTACATCTGTTCTGCCATTGACACATTCTGATCTCAATGCACCACTATCAGCACCCTTCTTGGTCATTATCACCACTAGTTACATTCCCTTTGTCTTTTTGTCCATGACATCTTCGTCAATCTCCACCTATCGAGGGCCCTTTATTCAGCCCCACTGTTCCACAACACCCCCTCCCCCACCCCAAAACATTATAAATCTTATCCTATTTCCAGTTCTCTCTATCCTTGACAATGAGTCATCCAAACTCAAAACATTAGCTTCGTTTTCTCTCCATAGAGCTGTCAGACCTACTGAGATTGTCCAGAATTTTCGTTTTTGTTTCAGATTCCAGCATTGCTTTTATCCTGGAATTAAGAGGAGTAATTTGACATTGTAGCAAGTTCATGGGGCAATGACAGCCTGTTTTTGTTCCCCAGACCAGTAGTAGATCTGGGAACCTTTTCACCTTCAAATGCCTCCTGCACAGCAGCTTTTCCGTTTCTCCTTTAACCTCTATTCATTATCCAACAAGCTTGGGATACCATAAGAGCTGTTCAGTCAGGAATAGCACAAGTTAGCACAATCCAAAGATGAAGTGAAAGAGTTCTAATGAAACAATAGGACCATTAGATTTTCCAATGCACCTGCTGTGGGAAAATGCCTGGAGTCCTTTGGGGAGTTGCTCCAAAGATTTGACAGAAGCTCACTCAATAGCAAATTACTAACAAAGATCCAAATCTGCAGCAAGTCATGAGGTGGCATGTGACATGATGCATGGGACTTACCATAGTTCACAAGAAACATTTTAAAGGGCAAATAGGATTAAATTAGGTTTATACGGAGAAAAAGATAAACTGCACGAGTGGAAAATATTCATTCGCAAGTAATGGCCAAATTAGATACATTGGAGGAAGTGGTAAAGGCCAACAAATGCTGAAATTAACCACTGCAACTTACCTATTTATTTTTATCATAAGTTAAAAAAAAGGTTAAGTCCCAGATGACCACAGGCTGCTTTCCCCTTTGAGGGGAGAGCTGAATGGCGGTGATTTAACCTGAGGATCACCACGCCTCAGGTGAAAGACAAGGTTGAGAAAGCGGGGCCTTCATGAATAACCTCAGCCAGTACGGGGATTGAACCCATACTGTGGCTCTGCATCACAAACCAGCTGTACAGCCAACTGAGCTAAACCAGCCCCCAGCTGTGACGGGCAGGCTAAAGCGATGTCGGAGACATGGAGAGATATCATCATGTCTCTCACATCACTACTTTCTGCTTTTAAGAATGCACGGATTCTAACTCTACCCAGGCAACTAACCACAGAGTAGATGAAATGGTGTGTACCGAACCACAAATCAGATCAAATGGACTTCAGGCTTGTAATGAGACCACAAGATCAATCATTATGAGGCTAACTGAGGACACAAGTTTAAGAAGCAGATGTGATTCTGAGTTTGTGCTGAGGAGCTTTGC
The DNA here is from genome assembly GCF_902713615.1 of Scyliorhinus canicula. Taxonomy (NCBI): domain Eukaryota; kingdom Metazoa; phylum Chordata; class Chondrichthyes; order Carcharhiniformes; family Scyliorhinidae; genus Scyliorhinus; species Scyliorhinus canicula. Next base: position 35,808,169 of record NC_052162.1, on the reverse strand, counting down.
AACACTGTGCTCTAACACAGATCAATACCGCAGTAACCTAGTATTGACAGATAAAACAAAAATGGCAATATTGATCTCGGCAAATTGTTCAATATAATGGCGAGTTCAAATATCAAAAAAGTGAACATTAGGGCATATGTCAATAGAGCCTTTAAGTTAAAAGGATGGGAATTCTAGAATACAAAGGAAAGATACTGAAATATTTTGCACCTCAAACTTGGGTCAACTAGTGTTACAGACAAAAGACTCAACTCTCAAATTATCATACAACATTCCCTTTTTTATACCTGACCAGGTTACCGCAAAGTATCAAAACACCACTATAAAGGGTATCAGAAGCTCTGTTCCACAGAGTATCAAAATTCTGTTCTTCAAAAGGTATCAATACTCATGGCTTGGACCTACATACCACCCATAAGGAGACAAGGTGATCAGGCACCTCTTGGTGCATTCCGTTTGGATCCTGGTCCCAGGCGCGTCTTCTCATAGTGGTTATTCCTGCAAGGTATCACTTCAGAAGTTCCTTTGTCTTCCCTTTTTATACAGATCTTGCTCATGTGTTAGAACCTGCGGGGTGGGAACAATTAACTTCCCCATGGAACTTGCATAATATGTGCGCCCCTGTTGAGGGGTCGGGGTACATAAAGCCGGCCGGTTAGGCACCGGCAAGGTCTCACAGTGAGGGAGGCAATCATTTGCATGCACCAAGTTCCCAAACAAGGGACCTGACATCAAAAATAGAAGGTGAGGGGCGAGTAAAGATCCCACCTTTGAATCTGATATCTGATATCCTTCCCCTCTCACCAGGGACCACCTCCCTGCAGTTCCCATCCCTTCCACACTTACTTATCTCCAGGAATCTAAAGTTGAACGCTGGTGAACGCCTCAGTGCATTACCGGTAACAGCGGGAACTTCCGGTGATGGAGATGTGCTGAGCAATCGCAGATTAGGTAGCTCTCTTCCAGAAAGCAGTAAAATAGGAACTTTTGGCTGAATTTAGCCCGGCTGAATTCACCCCTCACCCACAAAGACAACAGAGAATAAATGAGCAGTAACTCGAGAGGCTGCAGGGAAGCCAGAAACTGAGAAAAAGGGGCAGGAGCAGCGAGCGAGAGGGTCAGAGGTCCCACAAAGCAAGAGGCCCATGGCCAGCACAGATTGTGGGAAACCAGTGACCCGGAACGGGTTGGTGGCAAACCAGGAGAGCCTGAAAGGGAAAGTCAAGGACCAGGAGAATCAATCCAGATGAAAACATATTCGGATATTGGGCCTGCCAGATGGAATTGAGGGCAGAGACCCAACCGATTAAGTGTGCCAGATGCTGGGCAACCTGGTTGGAAGGGACAGCTTCCCCAAGCTGCCAGAAATCGACAAGGCCCACAGGTCTCTCCAACCAAAGCCAAGGGCCGGGGAGCAGCCGAGGGCGATAATAGCCAAGCTGCCCAGCAGTCAATAGCCAGCAGTCAAAGGCAAGCAGCTGGGAGGGACACAAGATAAGGTTATACCAGGCCATTGGGGCGGACCTGGCGAAGCGCAGGGCCGAGTTCAAACACGCAAAGTCGGCTCTGTACAAAAACAATGTAAGATTTGGAATGTTATTCCCAGCCAGGCTCTGGGTGAAATATCAGAACAAAGAGAACTATTTTATGACACCGGCAGAGGCGGACGAGTTCATCCGCATGAACGGATTAGATAAACAGCAAACGAGGCAGCGGTGCGGAAGACACAGAGAAGGCGATTTATTTATTTTTTTTATAAATTTAGATTACCCAATTATTTTTTCCAATTAAGAGGCAATTTAGCTTGGCCAATCCACCTACTCTGCACATTTTTGGGTTGTGGGGGCGAAACCCACGCAGACACGGGGAGAACGTGCAAACTCCACACGGACAGTGACCCAGAGCCGGGATCGAACCTGGGACCTCAGCGCCGTGAGGCGGTTGTGCTAACCACTAGGCCACCGTGCTGCCCGAGAAGGCGATTTAAATGGCCAATTATGTGCAGGACTGCACTGCCTCGCTATGATTAAAGGAACTAGCTCATAGGAAGGAAAGGGCGAAGTCAGCAGAGCGCAGGGGAGGGTGAGGAGGAGACAGAGAGGATACCAACAGAGTGGGCGAGGGAGGGAGTCAGATCAACTCCAGGAGGAGGGGCCACCACACTAGCGGGGAAAAACTAGCGCCAGGAAGCATGAGAGAGAGGGGGGGCCACGGCACATCTTCCAACAGGGAGATAGCATCTGGCAGGAAGGGGGAGGCACAGGGATCGTGCCTGAGAGGTGGCAGAGAGGGGAACAGTAGGGGGAATCAAAACCAAGGGGGGGGGAACACAGCAATAAGGGGGGTAGGGCTCTAGACTGGCTTCAATAGGTCAAGTTTGGAAAGATGGAACAATATAGCACCGTAAGTAACCAGTTTGGAGTGGCCCTAAAGAAAGGGAAACCAAGGATTACAGGGGCCCAGCCTCATGTGAAAATGATGACTGCCACCATTTTGGATGGAAACCCCAGAATGCAGGGGCACATCCACAAAGTAAGTATGCGATGAGACCATCAATTCACTCGACACGTGGTTAGAAGTGAACAGTGGTTTTAATCGTCTTACAACAGAGCCTGCCTGTGACAAGATGAACTCTTGATGAACTGGCAGGCAGGCTCACAACAGCAACCTTTATGCTTCTGGTTAGGGGGAGGAGCCATGGGCGGAGCCATGGGTGGAGACCAGTACAAGCTCCTCATCTCCCCCTATGGGTAGAGCCGCGCAACTACACATGATCTGACACAAGGTACAGGCTCAACACATGTTGTACAATACAGTGTGGATTATTAGTGTTTATAATTCACCACATTCACCCCCTGTGAAAAAATCAAGTCCGGCGGGGGTGATGGCTTACAAATTGAGTCTGTCCGGTGGTCGAGTTGTCCGTTGTGATCGGCGGAGCACCGGGGTTGCAGCCTCTTCTGGTAGCTGGACGATCACAGTTGGTTGGGGTACGATGGCGGACTCTGGGGGTGATTCTGTCCGAGCTTCGTACCCGTCTGGTTCGACTGGGGACTGGGGGTGCCGGAAGCTTGTGGGCGCGGGTGCGCGGAACATGTGTAGCGACCCGGTAGGTGCGGGGGAGTGGGACGCGACGAGTTGGGTGGGGTGTATTGTGAGGGGTACCTCGGCGGTGGTAGTGGTGGGATTCGATCCTGCCGGCGCTAGGTCCCGGAGGGATACAGTGTCCTGACGGCCGTCAGGGTACTCTATGAAGGCGTATTGGGGGGTTGAGTGGAGTAGGAGCACTTTCTCTACGAGTGGGTCAGTTTTGTGTGCCCTGACGTGCTTTCGGAGGAGTACTAGGCCCGGTGTCTTCAACCATGCCGGGAGCAAAGCCCCCGTGGTAGTACCCCTGGAAAAAACAAAGAGCCGCTCGTGAGGGGTCTGGTTGGTGGCGGTACATAGTAGGGACCTAATAGCGTGGAGCACGTCGGGGAAGACTTCCTAACAATGGGAAACCGGGAGATTCCTGGACCGGAGGGTCAGTAGGACGGTCTTCCAGACCGTTGCCTTCTCCCTCTCCACCTGCCCGTTCCCCCTGGGGTTATAGCTGGTAGTCCTGCTCGAGGCGATGCCCTTGTCGAGCAGGTACTGGTGCAGCTCGTCGTTCATGAAGGACGAACCCCGGTCGCTGTGTACATAGCTGGGGAAACCGAACAGGGTGAAGATACTATGCAGGGCCCTAATGACTGTGTGGGAGGTCATATCGGGGCACGGAATAGCAAAAGGGAAGCGGGAGAACTCGTCGATGACATTCAGGAAGTACACATTCTGATTAGTCGAGGGGAGTGGCCCTTTGAAATCGATAGCGAGGCGTTCAAAGGGCCGAGAAGCCTTGACCAGGTGTGCCCTCTCTGGTCTATAGAAGTGAAGTTTGCACTCCGCACAGATCGGGCAATCCCTGGTGATGGCTTTTACCTCCTCAATGGAGAAAGGTAGATTTCGGGCCTTGACGTAGTGGGTGAGCCGGGTGACCCCCGGGTGGCAGAGGTCATTGTGGATGGCTTTCAGGCGGTAGCTTTGCGTGCTGGCGCACGTGCCGCGAGACAGGGCATCTGGGGGTTCGTTGAGCTTCCCCAGTCGATACATGATATCGTATTTGTAGGTGGAGAGTTCGATCCACCTCAGGATTTTATCATTTTTAATTTTGCCCCTTTGCGAGTTGTCAAACATGAAGGCAACCGATCTTTGGTCGGTGATGAGGGTGAACCTTCTATCTGCGAGGTAGTGCCTCCAGTGACGTACAGCCTCCACAATGGCTTGTGCTTCCTTTTCGACCAAGGAGTGTCGAAGTTCTGAAGCCGAGAGGGTTCGGGAGAAAAATGCGACTGGTCTCCCTGCCAGATTCAGAGTGGCGGCGAGAGCGACCTCTGAGGCATCGCTCTCAACCTGAAAAGGGATGGATTCATCCACCACACGCATGGCTGCTTTGGCGATGTCCTCCTTGATTCAGTTGAAGGCCTGGCGAGCCTCAGCCGACAGGGGGAAAAGTGTGGCCTTAAATAGTGGGCGGGCTTTGTCCGCATATTGAGGGACCCACTGGGCATAGTATGAAAGGAATCCCAGGCACCGTTTGAGGGCCCTGGGACAATGAGGGAGAGGGAGTTCTAAGCATACGGTCCGGGTCGGGGCCCAGGACTCCGTTTTCCATGACATAGCTGAGGATGGATAGCCTGGTCGTGCGGAAAATGCATTTCTCCATGTTGGAAGTGAAGTTGAGTTTCTGGGCCGTCTGGAGAAATCGATGGAGGTTGGCATCGTGGTCCTGCTGGTCATAGCCACAGATGGTGACGTTATCCAAGTACGGAAACGTGGCCCACAGCCCGTACTGGTCCACCATTCGGTCCATTGCTCGTTGGAACACCGAGACCCTGTTCGTGACGCCAAAGGGAACCCGGAGGAAATGGAAGACGCGGCCATCGGCCTCGAACGCCATGTAGTGGCGGTCCTCCGGGCGGATTGGGAGCTGGTGGTATGCAGACTTCAGATCCACCGTGGAGGAAATACGATACTGGGCGATCTGATTCACCACGTCTGCAATCCTGGGGAGGGGGTACACATCGAGGAGCGTAAACCGATTAATGGTCTGACTATAGTCCACGACCATGCGGAATGTTTCCCCGGTCTTGACGGCCACCACCTGAGCTCTCCAGGGGCTGTTACTGGCCTCTATGATCCCCTTACGTAGGAGCCTCTGGACCTCGGTTCTGATAAACACCCTGTCCTGCAGGCTGTACCGCCTGCTGCGAGTGGCTACGGGTTTGCAGTCCGGAGTGAGATTGGCAAAGAGTGGAGGGGGGGAGATTCGCAGCGTGGCTAGGCTGCAGGTGGTGAGTGGGGGTAGGGGTCCGCCGAAGCTGAGGGTGAGACTTTTGAGGTTACACGGGAAGTCGAGTCCCAGTAAGACTGGGGCGCAGAGTTCGGGCAGAACGTATAGTTGAAAATTAGAGTAGCTAGCGCCTTGGATCGTTAGGGTCGTGACAGTGCGCCCTTGGAGGTGAACAGAGTGGGAGCCCGAAGCGAGGGAGATAGTTTGCCGTGCAGGAAAAACAGGGAGCGAACAGTGTCTTACCAGATCTGGGTGTACGAATCTCTCGGTGCTCCCGGAGTCGAAGAGGCACAGTGTCCTGTACACGTTGATTTAAACGGTCATCATGGAGTTGCAGAGGTTCTTCGGACGCGACTGGTCCAACGTGACCACGCTGAGTTCTGGGTAGTCGGCGGCTCGATCAGCTGTGCTGGAGTGGCCGCGTGATGAATGCCCGCTGAGGTTGCAGTCTTCGATCTGAGTTGCCGAGTTTGGAGAGGATGGAGCCCAAGATGGCTGCCCACGTGGATCGCACGTGGTGGGCGGCGAGGAAGATGGCGTCCAAGATGGCGGCCCCCATGAGTCGCACGTAGCCGGCCGCGTGGTGGGGGTTTGCCAAGATGGCGGCCCCCATGGGTCGCACGTGGTGGGTGGGGGCAGAGTCGGAGTACAGGCCGCGGCGTTACGGGGCCTGCGGGCCTGCGAATTCAGGGAGCGAGTGCTCTGGGCTGCGGGAGGGTTTGAGGCTGGAGCTTTCTTCGCCAGACACACTCTGGCATAGTGTCCTTTGCGACCGCAGCTGCTTCCGGTCGCGTTGCGGGCCGGGCAGTGCTGCCGCGGGTGCTGGGGCTGGCTACAAAAGTGGCAGGCTGGAATAGCATAGTGGCTGGGTGGCCACGCGGTGCAGGCCTGGGGTAGTCGCTGGTCGGGGGCCCATAACGGGGTCCGCGGGGAACGAGGTGAGGCTGCGGAACGAGACCTCCATTGTAGTGGCGAGTTCTACAGTGTCTTCTAAGTTTTGGGCCCCCTTCTCAAGCAGTCGCTGGCGCACGTAATTGGATCTGAGGCCTGCAACAAATACATCGCGGACAGCGAGTTCCCTATGTTCTGCAGCATTTACAGCCTGGTAATTACAGTCCCGGGATAAGGTTTTTAAGTCTCTTCTAGGGATTCTTCCGTGGGGCGCTGGCTGCGAGTAGTAAAAACATGGCGCGCGTAGACCTAATTGACGGGCCTCACGTACATTCTGTCGAGCAGGGCCAGGGCCGCTGTATATGAGCCGATACAATTAAGTTGAGTCGATATACGATGGCTCACCCTTGCATGCAGTAGACTGAGTTTCTGCTCCTCTGTAGTTTCTGTAGTGCTTGCTTCAGCCAGGTAGGCCTTAAAACATCGGAGCCAGTGTGAAAAGATTTCTTTCGCCTCTGCATCCTGTGGGCCGAGTTCCAGTCGATCAGGTTTGAGGGCTGATTCCATGGTCATTCCTTACTGTTTCTTAAGACGATTAAATTGATGAGACCATCAATTCACGCGACACGTGGTTAGAAGCGAACTGTGGTTTTAATCGTCTTACAACAGAGCCTGCCTGTGACAAGATGAACTCTTGATGAACTGGCAGGCAGGCTCACAACAGCAATTTTTATACTTCTGGTTAGGGGAGGAGCCATGGGCGGAGCCAAGGGTGGAGCCCAGTACAAGCTCCTCATCTCCCCCTATGGGTAGAGCCGCGCAACTACACATGATCTGATACAAGTTACAGGCTCAACACATGTTGTACAACACAGTGTGGATTATTAGTGTTTATAATTCACCACAGTATGGGTGATCCCACAGGAAAGGGGGGACAGAAACCCCCCATTAGGATAATCACCTGGAATGTTTGAGGACTTAATGGCCCAGTGAAATATCCAGAATCTTCACCCACCTGAAAAGTATGAAAATCGACATAGTCTTCGTCCAAGAGATACACCTGAGGGAGAAGGACCGACTGTGGGTAAGGAAGGCTAGGTGGGACAGACCGACCATTCCTGCTACAGGACGAGAGGGAGAGGGACAGAGCTGGAGGGTGTATCGGTAAAAAAGCCTAAAGCAAATTCCGCTACCTGGGGATCCAGATCCACAAGTGGAACCTGACCAGTCTGGCGGAGGAAGTAAAAAAGACCGAACAAGATGGGATATACACCCATTTTCCCTGACAGGGAGGGTGCAGACGATCAAGATGAACGTACTTCCGAGGTTCCTCTTCTTGTTCAGATCCATACCGATCTTCATCCCCAAGGTTTTTTTCCAGGCCATAGACAAAATGATCATGGTGTTTGTGTGAGTGTGGGGGGTGGAATCAAGAATCCCCAAAACAGTACTGGAAAGGAGAAGAAGCATGGGGGGCCTGGCCCTCCCAAAGTTTAATACTACCACTGGGCAGCCACAGCCAAGAGAGTAAGTGGATGGGTGAAGGAACCAAACACAGAATGGGTGAGAATGGAGGAGTCCTCCTGTACAGGAAAGACCCTCTGGGCCCTCGCCATGGCATCACTCCCACTCAACAAGCCCTGTGGTGGTAGCAACCCTGAGAACCTGGAACCAGATGAGGCAGCACTTCGGTCTGACCGAGGTGTCCACCATGGCCCCCATCTGCGACAACCACAGATTCCCACCAGACATGCCCAACGCCACCTTTAAGAGGATGGGGTTAGGGGCTTTTACAGGGGAGACAGACTAGCGACATTAGAGGAGCTGACGGAGAGATTGGAACTACAAAATGGGAACGAACTCCGACATCTGCAAGTCAAAAACTTTCTCCGCAAGGAGACGATAAAGTCCCGAAGGATCCCAGGAGGCACAATGTTAGAGGAGTTACTGGATGTGGACAGTCGAGTGAAGGTGAACTGCGGGGACATACACAAGTGACTTTTAGGAAGTACACACTCCCCACTGAACGAAACAAGGGAAAAATGGGAGGAAGAGCTAGGGACTGAAATAGGGTGGGGATTCTGGAGTGAAGCATTGTGCAAGGCCAACTCCATCCCCTCCTGTGCAAGATTAAACCTCATGCAGCTGAAAGTGGTGCACAGAGCACACCTGACAAGAACCCAAATGAACAGGTTCTTCCCGGAGGTGGAGGACAAATGTGAACGGTGCCAGGAAGGCCCGGCCAACCACGCCCACATGTTCTGGGCCTACCCCACACTAGTCAGGTTCTTCTTCGAAGCAGTGTCCAAAGTTGTGGGGGTAAGGGTGGAGCCGTGCCTTCGAGTGGCAATCTTCAGGGTATCAGGCCAGCCAGAACTACATATGGGAAAGAGGGCTGGCACCCTTGCCTTTGATTCCCTAATTTCCAGCCGGAGAATCCTGTTCGGCTGGCAATCAGCAACACCACCCACAGCTGCAGACTGGCTTGCAGACCTGTCGGAATTTCTCCACCTGGAGAAGGTCACGTTCACCATTCGAGGGTCAGAGGATGGCTCCCACAAAGCGTGAGGGCCATTCACCAACTTTTTTTAAAATAAATTTAGATTACCCAATTATATTTTCCAATTAAGGGGCAATTTAGCATGGCCAATACACCTACTCTGCACATTTTTGGGTTGTGGGGGCGAAACCCACGCAGACACGGGAAGAATGTGCAAACTCCACACGGACAGTGACCCAGAGCTGGGATCGAACCTGGGACCTCAGCGCCGTGAGGCGGTTGTGCTAACCACTAGGCCACCATGCTGCCCGGGCCATTCACCAACTTGTTCAAAGCCAACAATCAATAGAGCGGCGGAGAGGGAGAATACATGGGAGCCAACGGGACCAGGCAGAAATGGGAGGGGAAGAAAGGGGGGGGGGAATCAGAGGAAACAACAAGGGTGGCCAGAAGGCAGCAGGCCCAGGGAGCCCAACACAAGGCCACATGAAAGAGAACCCTCAAAAACAAGCCAACAACAGGAAGGGATGAGAGAAGAAGAAGGGAGGAGAAGCCTAATGTTAGGGAGGGGGGGGGGGGGGGGGGAGGAACGAGAAGGAGGGCACTATCCAAACATAAGCACCAGACAACTGCCAACGGTAAAGGACAGAACCTGAAGCAGCAAAAGAAGGCAGGCAGGAGGGGGGAGGGGGAGAAGAAGGGCCATGGGAGGGGGCAACACCAAAAAAAAACTTGTAAATTGTAACCGTCGCATCTCTCTTGAATGAGTGTACAGTGTACAAATTGTAAAAATCTTCATAAAAATATTTCAAATAGAAATTACTGGCAACAGCCACTACTTCAGGAGGCACAGTCAGTACTGGAAATATGCCCTCTCTGATAGGCTGGCAGATCTCGGGGTCAGGATTCTGTCCGCCTGAGGCCTTAAATGAGTGGGAGGCCCTCGCTCTCCAGGTAAATAAATGCTTGATTTAATTTCAATAGCATTGGGCCTCCTGGAGAAAACAATATGGGGTTCCCACCATTCCGCCAAAGATGTAATCCCAGTTGGCAACATTAAATTTCGCCCATGAAGTGGAACAGTCCAGGATTTGGCGCTGGAAATCTACTGTTGTTAATTTACATAATTGGCAAAGACAATGGGCTGCGTGAACCTTGAAAACTACGCGATCCTTTAAAAATGGTGGCCGGGACCCAATTCCAGGATCACATTCCCAGCGCTCCCAATTTTCATCAGCATGGGTTAAGGGTGTGGGTGGTGCAACCAGCGAGCCTCGCCCTGAACTCCCACGCTGACCAGGAGATAGGCATCTTCTATTCCCCTGAAATTCTCGTGGAATCGGGCTAGCATTTTACAGAATCACAGCCCCTCAGAGATTCTTTTTTAAATTCATCCATGGGATGTGGGTGTCACTGGCTAGGCCAGCATTTATTGCCCATCCCTAATTGCCCTTGAGGAGGTGGTGGTGAGCTACCTTCTTGAACCACTGCAATACATGTGGTGTAGGTCTCAGAGGTTGTGGGTTTGGAAAGTGTGTCTAAGGAGCATTTGTGAGTTCCTTCAGTGCATCCTGTAGATGATACTCAATGCTGCCATCATGTGTCGGTGGTGGAGAGTGCAAACTTTGTGGATTTTGTGCCAATCAAGTGGACTGCTTTGTCATGGATGGTTTCGAGCTTCGTGAGTGTTTCTCAAGCTGCATTCATCCATTCACACTTCTGACTTGTGCCTTGTAGACACAACTTGATTATGTATTCTTAACTGAAAGCCCAGATATCCATTTGTCTGTTGAAACAACTTCACTCAATAGAATGCATTGCTTTATTGATAGCTTTCTCTCTCAGATCTACTTCTCAATTGCTCGATGTTTATTTGCACAAGATAAAGAGGTTTCAAGTGCTTGCAGTTTCTGCTACTGATACTGATTGATTTTTACTTCTATAGAGCTGTTGTAAAAGAAATTTTATTAAGAAAGTTGTTGATAATTGCCTTTTTAAAACCTATTTCACACATGACATTGCTCCTATAAGTTTCATTGGTTCTTGGGTAAGTTTAGCTCAGTTGGCTGGACATCCGGTTAGTGATCAAGAACAAGGCCAACAGAATGGGTTCAATTCCACTATTGGCTGAGGTTGTTCATGAAGGATCCGCCTTCTTAAACTTGCCCCTCGCCTTATGTTAAATCACCACCAGTCAGCTTTCCCCCTCAAAGGGGAAAGCAGCCTATGGTCATTTGGGACCATTGTGGTGATTATACTTTACTTTTACTTTACAGAATGTACATTGGGTGAATGGGCGTGGGAGTTTCATCATTTGGAATGGAATGTCTTTGGGACCATGGAGTTGGGGGGTGGGTGGAGGGCCGATGGGTCTGGGTGGAGGGGCAGAGGTTGACCTCTGGGTGGAGATATGAGGGGCCATCGTGGGTTGGTTGAGAAGCAGAGTTCGGTATGGGGGTGTGAGGAGCCAGTGGGGGGATTGGTGAAAGGGTGCAAGTTGGTATAAAGAGGGCATGGGGAGTTTATGGGGGGAGGGCAGCTCGAACTGGGAAATTTCCCGACTCCCGCTACCAACCTCCAGAATATAAATCCAGCCCAATGAAGCTGAATACACTGGTTAAGGTTATAGCAAACTGAACAAACTGAACATGGCTATATGGTTGAAGCAGCAAAGAACCTGCCAAATGAAGCAGGTAAAATCTGCATATGTGAACCAATACAGCAAACCATAGCCAGATAATCTCTGCTTATACATATGCAAGTCATAGTCATTCATTAACAAATTGCATTCACTCTTTATGGTAGATCATGAATTAACCATTTGTCCAAACAACAACATAATCTCAAACTGGTCAGTAATTCATAAACTATATGAGCTGTTGGGGTGTTACAACTGAACTCTGTATTGGGAGCTAGGGGGTTACCACGACTGCTTGCGACTCCAGTGACTCGTGCATGTGCACACTGTGCATACGTACTGGGTGGGGAGGGAATCTGGATAACCTCCATGGCTAAAAAGACATCAGCAGTCACCTTCCAAATTCAGACATGAAAATCAGCAACTTAGGTTAAAAAGTGGAACTCAAGGGTATCTAAAATCATGAACCATATCCCAACAAAATCCAGTGACTTTTGCAGACAACGTTAAAAGGCCAGGAATAGAGAAAACAGAAACATGCTCAATTCTGGAAAATATTAAGAATGGTGAACAAGTATTTTACTATAAGATTGGCGTGTTCCTATTTCACAGTCTCGTTCTTTCCTCATTTTAATATTGTGGCATTATGATGGAATTATTGACTTCCGTGACTTTAATGTCTGATCGTAGATCAAATTGGTTTTACACTGATGAGCAGATGGTTCTTCTGATTTACAGATTTGGTTTGTTCCATTGTAAAAACTTGCAAGTTTGATGCAGCTGTGCACTGTTTATATCACACACTTGACAGCCTGTAAATTAACTGTTGTGTTTCCCAAAATATGCCTCCTCTGTTATTTTGGATTTATGTTGGCAGCATTGTTGGAATCAAAAAGTTACACAAGATACAGAACTTCGAGGGGCAATAGGGGATCATTATCTGATAATGAGAATAAAGTACTAACCGCCCTGAAACTAACAGCGTAATAATATTACAGATCATTCTTTGGGTTTATATTAATTATACCAGATGGGCTGCAGGAAAATTGCCCTGCAAAGTGGGGCAGCAGGGTAGCATGGTGGTTAGCATAAATGCTTCACAACTCCAGGGTCCCAGGTTTGATTCCCGGCTGGGTCACTGTCTGTGTGGAGTCTGCATGTCCTCCCCCTGTGTGTGTGGGTTTCCTCCGGGTGCTCCGGTTTCCTCCCACAGTCCAAAGATGTGCGGGTTAGGTAGATTGGCCATGCTAAATTGCCCGTAGTGTCCTAAAAAAAGTAAGGTTAATGGGGGGGGTTGTTGGGTTACGGGTATAGGGTTTATACGTGGGTTTGAGTAGGGTGATCATGGCTCGGCACAACATTGAGGGCCGAAGGGCCTGTTCTGTGCTGTACTGTTCTATGTTAAAGTATTTTTAAAATAGGAATGAGTTTTGTTTTGAGCACATATGCACAATTTATACTGTTTAAAATGTTTAATGCCAAGTTTTAAAGTAGAAACTAACGTATCTGCTTCATCAAGTCAGATCATAAGATACCATCTGTAGAAAAATGCAAAAGGTCACAAATCTTGGACAATGATAAACTGCGAACACTCATTATCAAATTACAGCTCAGCTTACTGGGCTGGAAATACAAATCAGAACTCCAGATCATTCATTATGACCACGCTATGGCATTTAGTTATCAGATAATAAATAGTTGTGCTATTGTTCAGAGAAAGCAATCCTCATTTAGCACAGTGGGCTAAATAGCTGGCTTGTAATGCAGAACAATGCCAGCAGCACGGGTTCTGTACCGGACTCCCCGAACAGGCGCCGGAATGTGGCGACTACGGGATTTTCACAGTAACTTCATTGCAGTGTTGCTAATAAAGATTATTATTATGTGCAGGTTAGGTGAGGTAATGGGGGTTACGGGGATAGGGCCAGATGAATGGGCCTAGGTAGGGTGCTCTTTCAGAGGGTCGGTGCAGACGCGATGGGCCAAATAGCCTCCTTTTGCACTGTAGGAATTCTATGGTTCCATGGTTCTAACTTACACACACACACACACACACATATACACACACTTGGCACTCGGAATTTGGATTGGATATTCTGGCTAAATGCTTCCAACACAGCTGACGCTCACCAGCTGAGCAGAGATCAGGAATCAAGCCTTGAGCCTTCGTAAATACAGCATTTAGGATCCTGAAATGCCTGGCAGCGGGAATGTGGAAAGGCTGTCCCCTCTGGTGGGAGAATCTAGAACTCAGAGCGGGTGGCCTGGAGTTTCTGGCCTCAGCTTGGCAGGACCCTCCGCGGGGCTTCTGGTGGCGCAGCCAAAGTCCATCCACTTTCGGCAGGAACATACAATCCTGGCGGTGGAGGGGGCCGGAAAATCCCATCCACTGTTACAAAATAAGTATAGCCCACTTCCGGTAGGGATGAAGAAAAAAATTTGCTCTCAGGGGGATTGTGAGACTTTGGAATTCTCTTCGTCAAAAGTGCTTGAATATCTTTATGAAAATGAAAATGAAAATGAAAATGAAAAATCGCTTATTATCATGAGTAGGCTTCAGTGAAGTTACTGTGAAAAGCCCCTAGTCGCCACATTCCGGCGCCTGCCCGGGGAGGCTGGTACGGGAATCGAACCGTGCTGCTGGCCAGCTTGGCCTGCTTTAAAAGCCAGCGATTTAGCTCAGTGTGCTAAACCAGCCCCTTTGAGGCAGAGGTAGGTAGACTCTTAGTCAGAAAGGGGTGCAAGGTTATCAGGGGTAGGTAGGAATGTGAAGCTGAGGTTAAGATCAGATCAGCGATGATCTTACTGAACGATGGAACAGGCTCAAGGAGCTGAATGGCTTTTTTAAACTACAACATACAACTCACAATATAACAGTGACTGGGTAAAAGTACCGTTGTTAATTAGTACATTGGAACCATTAGCGTTTTATTGATAGCTTTCCTGAATTTAAAGTCATTCTTTTGACGTTCCCAGTGACTAGTTTTCAAAAATTATTGGCTTATCCTGCTCAAATCAGGGAATCTGTCTGTAACCATCAGAATGATAGTCAGCCCAGATAGTCTTGGTGGAAAAAAGGGACTTGCTTATGGAGGAAAATTATAGTTTAGCACAGCATATATCAGGTATTTATTATGAGACAGAAAGCTAGCTAAGCTCAATAACTATTGTAAGGATATATGTCCTGTCACTGACTAATCACTTGTTCTTTTAGTCCAATAAATCTACTGGGCAATTAAAGCCTTAATCAAAGTTTAGTAGTGAATTATTCTGGCACCTTGCAAAGAGGGAAGATTGCGTTAAAGCACAGCTTAAACGTAATGGCCAAACTAAACAGAAGGGGATTGTCTCTTCTCATTGGGTTTGTTACAGACTTACCAAGATAAGGTGGCCCATCCAATCCTGCCAGGTGGTTTGGTTAAAATCACCCCTCCCTTCCCCTCCACAAGAGTTGTTTTTTAGAACTAAGAAACCCCAGAAGATAGGATTCTTTCACTTGTTGAAACAGGTTGCACCCAAGTAAGGGCAGACTCGCTGAAATGTAAATGGAGGTGAGTGTATTATAAACTCTACTGAAGATCACAGAGAGACTGAGTAGGAGGGATAATGTTTCACATTCACAATCACAGAGGATGACATTCTGGATTTTGACTTGTTAAGTCTCTATACTGTCAACAAGAACACAACTTTGGGCCTGTACTCATTGGGGTTTAGAAGAATGAGAAGGAGCCTTATTGAGATATATAGGATTTTCAGGGGGTTTGATAGGATAGATATCCCCTTGTGGGAGAGTCTGAGACCAGAGAACATAATCTCAAGAGTCAGAGGCAGCCCATTTAAGACAGAGATGAGGAATAATTTCTTCTCTCGGAGGCAAATGAATCTCTGGAATATTTTACTGCAAGAGTTGTAGAGGCTGGGTTGTTAAGTATGTTCAAGGCTGAGATAGCCAGAGTTTTAATCGGGAAGGGAATCAAGGGCAATGGGGATAAGGGGGTCAAATGAAGTTGAGGATTATCAAATCAGATCAGTCATGCCTTGAATGGCAGAGCAAGCTCAATGGGCCGAATGGTCTACTTCTGCTCCTATATCTTATTAAAGAGATGAATGGAGACAACACTTCCAAAGAGTTTGGAAAGGGTGGGGAGATTACAAATGGGGCATTCATTGGAACTTTGAGGGGTCAAAAATTGGTGTGCACCATTTTTCCTCAGGGAGGTCACAACCCATAACCTGTCCACTTTTGCTCCTTTTGAGATTGGCAACACGTAAACTGCAGCTTTCCTCATTTCCATGATGTCTATATTTTATCCACTCATTCATTGCTGACCCATTCCTAATTGCCCTGAGAAGATAGTGGTGAGTAACCTTTTTGAATCAACTGGGGGGCTTACTCGGGCAATTGAGAGTCAACAACATTGTTGTGGGTCTGGAGTCACATCGATTTTAGACTGGTAAGCATGGCAGATTTCCTTCCCGAAAGAACATTAGTTGGGCTCCAGAGGTTACCTGGCCACTATTACAAATAATGGCTTTCATTCCAGATTTATTTAATTAACTGCATTTAAATTCCCCACCTACGATGGTGGGATCTGAGCTTATATCTCCAGATCCCTAGATCACTAGTCCAGCAATACAACCACTATGCCCCCAAAACCCACTATGCAGCCCACTGTGATTCAAATCCCTATATGGCTGAATGCACAATGGGGGGAAGGGGGCTGCTACTAACAAGCTAGCATGGATGCAGTTAGTCTCCAGCTCTTAAAGGCAGTCTGCCCCCCCTTAAGGGAAGCTGCAATTAATTACAAAAGGCTGCTGCTGACTAACAGTGCTGCAATCCTACACCAGGGAAATGGGACACCAGAGTAGGTACAGTGGTTCACTGACCCGGTGCTGGAAGCTTAATAACAGGAGGATAGAGATGATGTTTCCTTCAGGAGCCATGGAGTATAAAAGACCGGCCCCTCCAAAGGGAATGGGAGCAGATTTCTAAGCAGGTCAATTCCTAGAGTCTGTCCCTGAGCACCTGGCAGCATTGTTGCATAACATTCAAAGACTTCACCCTGACGATCAAAGTCAGAGAATGCACCTTCACATGACATTTCCTCTCCACCGCACCACCAATCTCGCAAGCTGCTTGCTGCATACCGCAATTATTCACACATCAGCACTCCATGACACTTGACATTCAAAGGCTGCAACTCACAAAGCTTCCACTGATGCCAGTCTCACACCTCCTTCTCGTTGCTCCAGATATTCAGTTACAGCAGGCATATCACTCAAACATAGTCCAACACAACAATGGACATTCCTCCCTCTCTCTTGCAGAGTAAAGTGGCGCACAATTGCAGGGAGCCGCAGAGAACCAGCAGTGACCATCATCCACTGAACCTGATATAGGAGATGGTGCTGATGGCAACAGAACTCATTGCATCCAGCATCACTCAGACCTTTCAGATGGCAATATGTTACTGTCTTAGTGCATTTCACAACTCCCTCCTCAGCCTCATCCTTCTATCTAACATAATGAACAAGTTATCCATGGTGACCATGGATATCTTGCATTCTTCCTCACCACCTGCCTCTCACCCAAACTCTTCCCCTTCAGATATCCAGGGACTGTCACCAGGGGATGTCACGGACACAGTGCACCCAGGGGAAAGAGAGCAACACGGCATCTGTAATGAAGTAGCACTGTGATTTTATCCCACAATCTCAGCCACTGTGGGTGCTGGAGAGACCATTGTCGACTGGCGCTCTGCATGTGGGAAGTTGCTGGGCATGAGTGGCTGCAGCCCAGAATGAAAGCGTGGCATGCGTGACAGCTCATCAGAGGGAGAGGTCACAACAAGTTCTGTAACAGGGGACTCAGATGGTGACCTTGATTGACGACCTGCGGAAAAACCTACTCTGCCATTTCTTAGACCAAAGACTTAGTTAAACTCTTTATTCGTGGTTGCATTAAATAGTTTAACTAGTTAAGGTACAAATCTGATACAGTTCTTATATTTTTGTGGTCCTAGTTTAAACTACTGCCTTTGTTTAAAATGCTAAAACTCACCAACCAATCACCTGCCTGTTCATCTAATTTGCACCTCCAGGCTTCCGTTCTCAGGTAACGCTGTCTCCTGCTCGCTCCTTGTTTTGTAAAGCACCAGAAGAGAATTTCTACCTTCACTTCGCCAAATTCCGGCACACAGCATATTCACAAGTTAAATCCTCGCTGGAAGATGTATTCCATTGAGCAAGACTTTGTTCTACCCGGTCTGGTCTACATGTGACTCCAGATCCACAAAGCAAAGAGGTTGACCCTTAACTGCCCCCCACTGAATTGGCCTAGCAAGTCACTCAGTTCAAGGGCAATTAGGGATGGGCAACAAATGCAGGCCCAGCTAGTAACGCCCACATCCCAAGAACAAATTAAAAATAAACTCACTAACATTTCCCTTCAATGCATCTATTGTGACTTCCAGTAGTGATGATGTGCTTGCTGAACAGCAGCATTAAAGGTGGCTCTCGCTTAGGATCTTGAACTCAGGCTCTTTTAACCCACAGAGCAGACATCAAAATATCAAAAATTAAAACAGCCTCATCCTAAACTAACAGCCAACCGAGGAAATGCCTGCAAATCAGCCATGGACCCGAAAAAACAGCAATAGTGAGGGCTGGGGAAGGAAGACCCAGACCTCAAACATGTGGAACGAGACGGAGCATAGCATGGTGACAGAGGGGGTTCACCATCGTGGATGCCGACCCACCCTTTGACAGAGCAGTGGATGGAGCTCCTAGCAACAGATCTCCAAAAGCACAGGGACTCCATTAAGCAGGACGTTGGTGGCCATTTAAAATGTGCGGCAGCACTACCCCGCACCTGCAGAAGGTGTTCAATGACTCGCTCGCGAGAGGGACCCTGCCACCCACAGACCTCGATATCGCTGATCCCTAAACAAGACAAAGACACATTGGAGTGTGGGTCATGCAGACCCATCTCACTCCTGAATAACGACACCAAAGTCCGAGCAAAGACCCTGGCGAGGTGACTGGAGAGTTGCACGCCAGAGAAAGTCATGGAGCATCAGACAGGCACCTACTGAACATGATCATAACCCCACCTGGGGAGGAGACTCCAGAAGTGATCATCTCCCCAGACGAGGAGAAGGCCTTAGACAGAGTCAAATGGAGTAGTGCATGGAGGTACTGGTACGGTTTGAGTTTGGGCAAGATTTCACCTCATGGGTGAAGCAACTGTACAGCGCTCCCATGGCGAGTGTACGCACAAACTCCACCAGCTCTGAATACTTCTGGCTGCACAGAAGCACAAGGCAGGGATGCACATTGTCCCTGCTGCTTTTCGCCCTGGCAATTGAACCATTGACCATCGCACTCAGATCAGCGAAGGGGTAGAGAGGCATTCAGAGATGAGATAGGGAGCACACGCTCTCTATGCACATGACCTGCTCCTCTATGTCCTGAACTCCTGAGCCAGCCAGGGAGGACTTCTCAGGTTACAAACTTAACCTGAGAAAGAACGATATCTTCCCTGTTCACTCCAGCTCTCCCTGGCAGGGAGAGTGCAGATAATCAAGATGAACGTGCTGCGCAGGTTCCTCTTCCGTTGAGATCCCTCCCGATCTTTATCTCCAAGGCCTTCTTCACCAAAATAGACAAACTAATCATGTGGAATCCAAGAATTCACAAAAGCTTACTATAGAGAATGAGGAATATGGGGAGGCCTGTCCATCGAATCTGCTATTCTACCACTCGGCAGCCACCGCACAAAGAGTACGGGGAAGGATCAAAGAGCCGGAATGGGTAAGAATGGAGAGCCTCTGTACAGGGAAATCCCGCCAAGCATTGGCCACGGCCCCAATCCCATTCCCCCCAGCCAAGTACTCAAGAAGCCCAGTGGTAGTGGCCACGCTGAGAACGTGAGGAATCAATTGTAAGGGGAATAGACAGGCGGTTTTGCGGACGCAATCGAGACTCCAGGATGGTATGTTGCCTCCCTGGTGCAAGGGTCAAGGATGTCTCGGAGCGGCAGCAGGACATTCTGTGGGGGGAGAGTGAACACCCAGCTGTCATGGTGCACATAGGCACCAACGATATAGGTAAAAAAGGGGACAAGGTCCTACAAGCTGAATTCAGGGAGTTAGGAGTTAAACTAAAAAGTAGGACCTCAAAGGTAGTAATCTCAGGATTGCTACCTGTGCCACGAGCTAGTCAGAGTAGGAATGTCAGGATGGATAGGATAAATGCGTGCTCGAGAGATGGTGCAAGAGGGAGGGATTCAAATTCCTGGGGCATTGGAACCAGTTCTGGGCTAGGTGGGACCAGTACAAACTGGACGGTCTGCACCTGGGCAGGACTGGAACCGATGTCCTAACCGGTGTTTGCTAGAGCTGTTGGGGAGGGTTTAAGTTAATGTGGCAGGGGGATGGGAACCAATGCAGGAAGTCGGAAGGGAGTAAAACAGGGACAGAAACATAAAGCAGTAAGGGGGAAGGTGCAAGGCAGAGTGTAAGAAGGTGTAAGTCAAAAATCAAAAAGGGTGACAGTACAAGGTACAGTGACTGAGGGGAGCTCAGTGAATAGGCCCAGTAATACTAAAAAGAATAAAATGGGAAGTAAAAACATAAATGGTAAGCGATGCGGCAAGTTGTTACATGAAGATTTGGGTTCAATGACAAGGAAAATTAGGAGAAAAGTTAAGAGGAAATATAACTTAAGATAGGTTACTGATCGATGTGCTAAGATTCAAAACAGAGGTATAAAAGCCAACATAAGTGCACTTTACCTGAATGCTCGTAGTACTCGGAACAAGGTAAATGAGTTGATGGTGCAAATCATCGTGAATGACTATGATTTAGTGGCCATTACTGAAACATGGTTAAAGGATGGTCACGACTGGGAGTTAAATATCCAAGGGTATCAAATTATTTGGATGGACAGAGTGGATGGTAAGGGAGGTGGTGTAGCTCTGTTATTTAAGGATGACATCCGAGCAATAGTAAGGGATGACATTGGTGCTATGGAGGATAAGGTTGAGTCCATTTGGGTGGAAATCAGGAATAGTAAGGCGAAAAAGTCACTGATAGGAGTAATCTATAGGCCACCAAATAGTAACATTATGGTGGGGCAGGCAATAAACAAAGAAATAACTGATGCATGTAGAAATGGTACATAATTTATCATGGGGGATTTTAATCTACATGTCGATTGGTTTAACCAGGTCAGTCAAGGCAGCTTTGAGGAGGAGTTTATAGAATGTATCCATGATAGTTTCCTAGAACAGTATGTAATGGAACCTACGAGGGAACAAGTGGTCCTAGATCTGGTCCTGTGTAATGAGGCAGGATTGATTAATCATCTCATAGTTAGGGATCCTCACGGAAGGAGCGATCATAATATGGTGGAATTTAAAATACAGATGGAGGGTGAGAAGGTAAAGTCAAACACTAATGTTTTGTGCTTAAACAAAGGAGATTACAATGGGATGAGAGAAGAGCTAGCTAAGGTACACTGGGAGCAAAGACTTTATGGTGAAATAGTTGAGGAACAGTGGAGAACCTTCCAAACGATTTTTTACAGTGCTCAGCAAAGGTTTATACCAACAAAAAGGAAGGACGGTAGAAAGAGGGAAAATCGACCGTGGATATCAAAGGAAATAAGGGAGAGTATAAAATTGAAGGAAAAAGCACACAAAGTGGCAAAGATTAGTGGGAGACTAGAGGACTGGGAAATCTTTAGGGGGCAACAGAAAGCTACTAAAAAAGCTATAAAGAAGAGTAAGATAGATTATGAGAGTAAACTTGCTCAGAATCCCCCATGATAAATGCTGTACCATTTTTACATGCATATAATTATAAAAACATAGTAAAAGTTTCTACAAATATATAAAACAAAAAAGAGTGGCTAAGGTAAATATTGGTCCTTTAGAGGATGAGAAGGGAGTTTTAATAATGGGAGATGAGGAAATGGCTGAGGAACTGAACAGGTTTTTTGGGTCGGTCTTCACAGTGGAAGACACAAATAACATGCCAGTGACTGATAGAAATGAGGCTATGACAGGTGAGGACCTTGAGATGATTGCTATCACTAAGGAGGTAGTGATGGGAAAGCTAATCGGGCTAAAGGTAGACAAGTCTCCTGGCCCTGATGAAATGCATCCCAGAGTGCTAAAAGAGATGGCTAGGGAAATTGCAAATGCACTAGTGATAATTTACCAAAATTCACTAGACTCTGGGGTCAGCTCCACTTTCCGGCCCGAACACCATAACCCTTTACTCCTTTATTCTTCAAAAAACTATCTATCTTTATCTTGAAAACATTTAATGAAGGAGCTTCAGTGGACACGGAATTCCATAGATCACACCCTTTGGGTGAAGAAGTTCTCCCTAAGCTCAGTCCTAAATCTACTTCACCTTATTTTGGCGCTATGCTCCCTAGTTCTACTTTCACCCACCAATGGAAACAACCTACCCACATCTATCCGTCTATTCCCTTCATAATTTTGCATGTTTCTATAAGATCCGCCCCCCCCCGCATCCTTCTAAATTCCAATGAGTATAGTCCCAGCCTACTCAACCTCTCCTGGTAATCCAACCCCCTCAACTCTGTGATTGAACAGTGCCAGGGAGGCCCAGCCAACCACACCCATATGTTCTGGTCCTGTCCCAGACTTACCTGGTACTGGCCCACCTTCTTCGAGGCCATGTCCAAGGACGTGGGGGTGAGGTTGGGCCATGCCCACTAATGACAGTCTCTGGGGTATCAGGACAGCCAGAACTCTTTCCAGACATCCTAGCCTTTGTCTCCCTGATCGCCCGCTGAGACTCCTGCAGCGCGCCCAAGTCAGCAGACTGGATGTCTGACCTGGCAGAATACCACAAATTAGAAAACATTATACACCATTCGAGGTTCGGGAGGAAGGCTTCCACAACACATGGAAACTATTCACCAGCTTGTTCCACGACATCTTTGTGACCAGCAATCAATAAAGGGAAGAGGGTGGGGGAGATCAAAATGGATAACAGAAGGAGAAAAGAGGGGAAAGGGGGGGTGGGAGGAAGACACCAATCAGAACACATGGCAAACAAGGCAGAGGAACCAGAGGGGTCAAGGGGCATGGTAATGCACAGGGCGACCACAACTACAGCACCAAGATACACCCGGTTGACACGCCCCTTGTATGTTTTAATACCAGGAGGAAATATGTATATAATTAATACAATACGGTTGTGGCAACCGATCACCAGGGGCTCAAAATTAGGGGTCCCATATCTGTATATGTGTTACTTTTGTATACAAACCTGTTTATTTTTTCTTTTGTATATCCAGTTTGTAGACTTCCCTTTAATGTTGCATGATATCCCTTGCAATGTTGTTATGAATAAATGTTAAACCAATAAAAATATATCTTTTTAAATGCATCTATTTTATTTGATTAAATGACTCTTTGTGGTTAATGAGTTTCACAATCTTACCACCTCTGAGTAAGCTACTGAGAGATTTAAGAAAAATTTGAATGTTTGGTTTCATCTGCTCGATCCTACAGCAGCTGCAGCACGCTTTTATGTCCTTTTATAGGCCTCGGCTCAATTTCCATGCAAATAAAAAAAAACAGGTTGTTTCTATAATGGTAGCCAATACACCACACCCATGTACACCCACACAGAAAGTCAAAAATCTACCGCACCACCAAAGCCTTTCCCTGGGTTTTATTGATCTGAGTAATACAGTTCACACATGCCATCTAGTGGAAGAATATAAGAATTACAGTGATGCGATAATACAAGTAGAATACATTGCAACCAACTCTTTCAGTTTTTCACAAATAATGGACAGAATATATGGAATGTAGCACTCAAATAGCACTAAAAGTTCTTGAATTCTACGTAATAAAGGAATTGGACATTTATTCACTATAAGCATGCTTACGACAGTATAAAATACTTTTTATTTGGGGGGGAGCAGTTCCATGTTCAGTTTTTAAAGTGGAGACTCCAATTTTGAGTTTGTATTTATGTAAATATGTTTTTTTTATTGTCCTTTTTAATGCAATCCTTGATTTCATTGTAGATTAGCTACTTCACATAAACATGTCTTAATTCTTTGTGCTCTCAAAGTAAGGAATGTTAGCTTTCAGACACTCATTGTCAGTGTAAAACTTTCCCACATTATCTATAATAATGGTTCAACATTGTGGTCAATGGCAAAGCAATGATGCCCCCCCCCCCCCCCCCCGCCCCCGCAACGCTCACACACATCTTCGACTCCTTCAAAGAACCGGCTCATCCTCTCCCTCATGAGATGTGTTCTGTATACCACCTTCAGCTGTATCAGCCCCAACCTCGCGCACGAGGTGGAGGCATTTACTTTCCGGAGCACCTCACACCAGAACCCCTCTTCCATATCCTCTCCCAACTCTTCCTCCAACTTTGCTTTGATCCCTTCCAGTCCTGCAAACCGACCCCTAAGAAAGAAACCTTTTAGCGGCTCAATCGCAAGTGCAAACAGCAGGGGTGACATAGGACATCCCTGCCTCGCCCCATGATGGAGAGAAAAGTATCTTGAGCTGATGTTGTTTGTGTGGACACTCGCCCTCGGCTCCTTATATAGTAGCTTTATCCAGTTCACAAATCTTGGTCCAATCTCAAACCGCTCCAGAACTGCCATCAATTACCCCCATTCTACCCGGTCAAATGCCTTCTCAGCTTCCAATGCCACAACCACCTGTTTCCTTCCCCTCCGCCGGTGCCATAATGACGTTCAATACCCTTCTAACATTTGAAAAGAGCTGCCTCCTTCTCACGAACCCCGTCTAATCCTCACCTATCACCTTCGGGAGGCACTCCCGCCAGTACCTTCGCAATATTTTTGCGTCCACATTCAGAAGTGATATGGGCCTATACGACACACACTCCGTTGGATCCTTATCTTTTTTAGCAACAGTGAAATCGATGCCTGCCCCAAGGTTTGTGGCAACACCCCCTTCCCTATCGCCTCTTCAAACATCCCCACCATTAGGGGCGCCAGCTTATCCTTGAACTTTTTATAACATTCCACCGGAAACCCATCCGGCCCTGCCACCCTCCCAATCACATCCTTTATCTCCTGCTCCACTATTGCTCCTTCTCATGTAGCCCTGTCCCCCTCCCCTAGCCTCGTGTACTCCAACCCATCTAGAAATTCCTGCATTTCATGGTCTCCCCGGGTGGCTCTGACCTGTACAACCTCTCATAAAACTCCTCAAAAACCTTGTTAATCAGCTCCGGAGCCACCACAAACTTCCCCGTCCTATCCCTCACCTGAAGAATTTCTCTTGCCACTGCTTCCCTCCAGAGCTGACCTGCTAACATACCCTTATCTCCATGTTCATAAACTGCACCTTTTGCTCGTCTCAGTTGGCGCACTGCCTTCCCGGTGGACAGTTGGTCAAAGCTCGCCTGTAGTTCCTTCCTCTTTCCCAACATCGCTGGGTCCCCATCTTCTGCATAACTCCTATCTACCCCCAACATCTCGTCTATTACCCTCTGCCACTCCAACATCTCCTCTTTGTCCACCCTGACCTTAAACAAAATTACCTCACCCTTCACCACCGCCTTTAGAGCCTCCCAGACAACTGCCTTCGACACCTCACCCGTACAGTTGAAACCTACATATTCCTTAATTACCTTTTCAATTTTCTCACAGAACACTTGGTTCCCCAAAAGTCCCACATCCAATTTCCACCTCGGCCTCTGCGCTACCCCCTTCTCCAGTACCATATCCACCCAATGCGGACCATGATCAGACACTGCAATTGCCGAGTATTCCGACACCTTAACCCCAGCCAGCAAAGCCTTCCCCACCACAAAAAAGTCGATCCGCAAGTATAATTTGCACTAGAATGCTGAACTTGTGGCATTTGAGTGCTACAGTGAGAGTTTGGTGACTGAGGGAGTATAAGGGTTCATTTACTTTTCCTTTTATTTAGTTAATTAACTTAAAAGTTGCTGTTTGGTCTATAAGAAGGTGAATATTTGAATCAGCTTTAAACAAGGTTCGACTTGGGGCAGCAGGGTAGCATGGTGGTTAGCATAAATGCTTCACAGCTCCAGGGTCCCAGGTTCGATTCCCGGCTGGGTCACTGTCTGTGTGGAGTCTGCACGTCCTCCCCCTGTGTGCCTGGGTTTCCTCCGGGTGCTCCGGTTTCCTCCCACAGTCCAAAGATGTGCGGATTAGGTGGATTGGCCATGCTAAATTGCCCGTAGTGTCCTAATAAAAGTAAGGTTAAGGGGGGGGGTTGTTGGGTTACGGGTATAGGGTGGATACGTGGGTTTGAGTAGGGTGATCATGGCTCGGCACAACATTGAGGGCCGAAGGGCCTGTTCTGTGCTGTGCTGTACTGTTCTATGTTCTATGTACTTGTACTTACTTGCAGCTGGAGCTTGTTAATTAGTTAATTGCATTAGGCCACTTTTCAGAGGCTAGAGGCACAGCATAAATAGGAGCTAGCTACAGTGCAGACTTTGTTTGCACTAGTGCTGAACCTGTGGCATTTGAGTGCTACAGTGAGAGTTTTGTGACTGAGGGAGTTAGGTGCTCCTTACATTTCATTTCCTATATTTATCAAAGAGCGTTATGGGAGCCAGGAGTTTAGAGTACAGCTGACTGGAAGCAGAGTCAGAGGGCAGAGGTCCAGTTGGTCTACAGGGCAGCTAATTCTGTAAAGTAAGAGGGGATGGAGGCTAGGGCAGTTACATGCTCCTCCTGTAGGATGTGGGTGGTGAGGGAAACCACTGGTGTCCCCACTGACTATACCTGCGGGAAGTGTACCCAACTCCAGCTCCTCAGAGACCGTGTTAAGGTACTGGAGCTGGAGCTGGATGAACTTCGGATCATCCGGGAGGCAGAGGGGGTTATAGGGAAGAGTTACAGGGAGGTAGCCACACCAAAGGTACTGGACAAGAGTAGCTGGGTTACAGTCAGGGAAAGAAAACTAACAGGCAGACAGTGCAGGGATCCCTCGTGGCCATTCCCCTTCAAAACAAGTATACCATTTTGGATGCTGTTGTGGGGGATGACCTACCGGGGGAAGGCCCCAGCGGCCAGGTCTCTGGCACTGAGTCTGGCTCTGGGGCTCAGAAGGGAACGGGGGAGAATAGAAAAGCAATAGTAATAGGAGATTCAATAGTTAGGGGAATAGATAGGAGATTCTGTGGTTGCCAGCGAGACTCCCGAAAGGTATGTTGCCTCCCGGGTGCCAGGGCCAGGGATGTCTCGGATCATGTCTTCGGGATCCTGAAGGGGGAGGGTGAGCAGCCAGAAGTTGTGGTGCACATTGGGACCAACGACGTAGGTAGGAAAAAGGGTGTGGAGGTAATAAACAAGTTTAGGGAGTTACGCTGGAAGTTAAAGGCCAGGACAGACAGAGTTGTCATCTCTGGTTTGTTGCCGGTGCCACGTGATAGCGAGGCTAGGAATAGGGAGAGAGTGCAGTTGAACACGTGGCTGTAGGAATGGTGTAGGAGGGAGGGCTTCAGGTATTTGGATAATTGGAGCGCATTCAGGGGAAGGTGGGACCTGTACAAGCAGGACGGGTTGCATCTGAACCAGAGGGGCACCAATTTCCTGGGGGGGAGGTTTTCTAGTACACTTCGGGAGGGTTTAAACTAATTTGGCAGGGGAATGGGAACCGGATCTGTAGTCCAGCAACTAAGGAAGCCGATATTCAGGACGCCAAAGCACGTAGTGATGCAGTGGGGAAGATAACACTGACGAAGGAGAGTACTTGCAGGCAAGGAGATGGGTTGAAGTGTGTATACTTTAATGCAAGAAGCATCAGGAATAAGGTGGGTGAACTTAAGGCATGGATCGGTACTTGGGACTACGATGTGGTGGCCATCACGGAAACTTGGATAGAAGAGGGGCAGAAATGGTTGTTGGAGGTCCCTGGTTATAGATGTTTCAACAAGATTAGGGAGGATGGTAAAAGAGATGGGGGGGGTGGCATTGTTAATTAGAGATAGTATAACAGCTGCAGAAAGGCAGTTCAAGGGGGATCTGCCTACTGAGGTAATATGGGTTGAAGTCAGAAATAGGAAAGGAGCAGTCACCTTGTTGGGAGTTTTCTATAGGCCCCCCAATAGCAGCAGAGATGTGGAGGAACAGATTGGGAAACAGATTTTGGAAAGGTGCAGAAGTCACAGGGTAGTAGTCATGGGTGACTTCAACTTCCCAAACATTGAGTGGAAACTCTTTAGATCAAATAGTTTGGATGGGGTAGTGTTTGTGCAGTGTGTCCAGGAAGCTTTTCTAACACAGTATGTAGATTGTCCGACCAGAGGGGAGGCCATATTGGATTTGGTACTTGGTAATGAACCAGGGCAGGTGATAGATTTGTTAGTGGGGGAGCATTTTGGAGGTAGTGACCACAATTCTGTGACTTTCACTTTAGTTATGGGGAGGGATAGGTGCGTGCAACAGGGCAAGGTTTATAATTGGGGGAAGGGTAAATACAATGCTGTCAGACAAGAATTGAAGTGTAGAAGTTGGGAACATAGGCTGTCAGGGAAGGACACAAGTGAAATGTGGAACTTGTTCAAGGAACAGGTACTGCATGTCTTTGATATGTATGTCCCTGTCAGGCAGGGAAGAGATGGTCGAGTGAGGGAACCATGGGTGACAAGAGAGGTTGAATGTCTTGTTAAGAGGAAGAAGGAGACTTATGTAAGGCTGAAGAAACAAGGCTCAGACAGGGCGCTGGAGGGATACAAGATAGCCAGGAGGGAACTGAAGAAAGGGATTAGGAGAGCTAAGAGAGGGCATGAAAAATCTTTGGCAGGTAGGATCAAGGAAAACCCCAAGGCCTTTTACACATATGTGAGAAATATGAGAATGACTAGAGCGAGGGTAGGTCCGATCAAGGACAGTAGCGGGAGTTTGTGTATTGAGTCTGAAGAGATAGGAGAGATCTTGAACAAGTATTTTTCTTCAGTATTTACAAACGAGAGGGGCCATATTGTTGGAGAGGACAGTGTGAAACAGACTGATAAGCTCGAGGAGATACTTGTCAGGAAGGAAGATGTGTTGCGCGTTTTGAAAAACTTGAGGATAGACAAGTCCCCCGGGCCTGACGGGATATATCCAAGGATTCTATGGGAAGCAAGAAATGAAATTGCAGAGCCGTTGGCAATGATCTTTTCGTCCTCGCTGTCAACAGGGGTGGTACCAGAGGATTGGAGAGTGGCGAATGTCGTGCCCCTGTTCAAAAAAGGGAATAGGGATAACCCTGGGAATTACAGGCCAGTTAGTCTTACTTCGGTGGTAGGCAAAGTAATGGAAAGGGTACTGAGGGATAGGATTTCTGAGCATCTGGAAAGGAACTGCTTGATTAGGGATAGTCAGCATGGATTTGTGAGGGGTAGGTCTTGCCTTACAAGTCTTATTGACTTCTTTGAGGAGGTGACCAAGCATGTGGATGAAGGTAAAGCAGTGGATGTAGTGTCCATGGATTTTAGTAAGGCATTTGATAAGGTTCCCCATTGTAGGCTTGTGCAGAAAGTAAGGAGGCATGGGATAGTGGGAAATTTGGCCAGTTGGATAACAAACTGGCTAACCGATAGAAGACAGAGAGTGGTGGTGGATGGCAAATATTCAGCCTGGAGCCCAGTTATCAGTGGTGTACCACAGGGATCAGTTCTGGGTCCTCTGCTGTTTGTGATTTTCATTAACGACTTGGATGAGGGAGTTGAAGGGTGGGTCAGTAAATTTGCAGATGATATGAAGATTGGTGGAGTTGTGGATGGTGAGGAGGGCTGTTGTCGGCTTCAAAGAGACATAGATAGAATGCAGAGCTGGGCTGAGAAGTGGCAGATGGAGTTTAACCCTGACAAGTGTGAGGTTGTCCATTTTGGAAGGACAAATATGAATGCGGAATACAGGGTTAACGGTAGGGTTCTTGGTAATGTGTAGGAGCAAAGAGATCTTGGGGTCTATGTTCATAGATCTTTGAAAGTTGCCACTCAAGTGGATAGAGCTGTGAAGAAGGCCTATGGTGTGCTAGCGTTCATTAGCAGAGGGATTGAATTTAAGGGCCATGAGGTGATGATGCAGCTGTACAAAACCTTGGTCAGGCCACATTTGGAGTACTGTGTGCAGTTCTGGTCACCTCATTTTAGGAAGGATGTGGAAGCTTTGGGAAAGTTGCAAAGGAGATTTACCAGGATGTTGCCTGGAATGGAGAGTGGGTCATACGAGGAAAGGTTGAGGGTGCTAGGCCTTTTCTCATTAGAACGGAGAAGGATGAGGGGCGACTTGATAGAGGTTTATAAGATGATTAGGGGAATAGATAGAGTAGACAGTCAGAGACTTTTTCTCCGGGTGGAACACACCATTACAAGGGGACATAAATTTAAGATAAATGGTGGAAGATATCGAGGGAATGTCAGAGGTAGGTTTTTTACCCAGAGAGTAGTGGGGGCATGGAATGCACTGCCAGTGGAAGTATTTGAGTCGGAAACGTTAGGGACCTTCAAGCGGCTATTGGATAGGTACATGGATTAGGGTAGAATAATGGAGTGTAGGTTAACTTCTGAAGGGCAGCACGGTAGCATTGTGGATAGCACAATTGCTTCACAGCTCCAGGGTCCCAAGTTCGATTCCGGCTTGGGTCACTGTCTGTGTGGAGTCTGCACATCCTCCCTGTGACTGCGTGGGTTTCCTCCGGGTACTCCGGTTTCCTCCCACAGTCCAAAGATGTGAAGGTTGGGTGGATTGGCCATGAAAAATTGTCCATAATTCTTTGATTAACCGAGGACAAAAGTTCGGCGCAACATCGTGGGCCGAAGGGCCTGTTCTGTGCTGTATGTCTCTATCTATACCTTATGGACTGCTGAGAAAAACGTGTACTCCCGTTCCCTTGGGTGCAGGAACTTCCAGGGGTCCACCCCTCCCATTTCCACCATTGGCCCAGCCAGTGCCTTCGCCCCCCCCCCCCCCCCGATGGGACCAGCGAGCGTGGCTGTGACCTGTCCAACCTTGGCTCCTGCACCAAGTTCCAGTCCCCCCCCCACAATCAGTTTGTGTGTGTCCAAGTCGGGGACGGCCCCAAAACTTTCTTCGCGAATCCCACATCATCCCAATTGGGACCGTATACATTTAACCGCCACTAATCCCCCCTCCAGTGCTCCTGTTACAATCACATATCCCTGATCTGCCACCACCTTCTCCATCTGGAAGCGTACCCTATTGCTGACCAGTACCGCTACCCCTCGAGCCCTTCCGTCAAATCCACTTGGCTAACCCAGCCCTTTTTAAGGCTCACCTGGTCCTTCACCCTCAAGTGAGTTTCCTGCAGCATTGCCACATCAGCTTTTAAACTTTTAAGATGCGCAAGCACTCTTGACATCCTGACCCTCTCACGTTCCACGTGACTATCCTAACTGGGGGGGGGGTCTCTCAAACGCCACATCCTTCTTATCCACCATCATCATACCACTGGGCCCTGCCCCATAAGCCTGACCCGCCCCTGTCCATTATTAACATCGAACCCCTTCCCCCCCTCCCAAGAAACCCCCCTACATTTCCCCTTGAAAAAACATCTCCCAGCATCAAACCCTCCCCCCCTCTCGCTCGCCTTGTAGGCCCATTGAAACCTGCTATCCAGGCCCCAATGTCCGCAGCCCTCCTCTCACACCTCACCTCCATTCACTAGCCGCCAAGATGTGTACAAATTATTTACTTTAAAGGCAAAGAGCCTGTTCAGGGGTAATTATTACTTTGTGTGCGATTAAATTCCAATTACACCTCCTTGACAAATAAATAGCGGGCGGGATTCTGTGATCCTGAGGCTACGTGTTGACGCCGTCGGAAAAGCCATCGCGTTTCTCAATGGCATCAACACGGCCTCAGGATCAGCAATTCTGGCCCCTCCGGGGGCCAGCACGGGACTGGAGCGGCCCACGCAGCTCCAGCGGCTGATCCTGTCGCAAACTGGGTGCCACGGGGTCCGCGCATGCGCAGTGGCACCAGTGCCAAGGGGCGCATGCGCAGTGGCTCCCTTCTCTGCACTGGCCCCCACGCAACATGGCGCAGGGCAACAGGGGCCGGCGCGGAAGAAAGGAGGCCCCCAGCCAGAGAGGCCGGCCCGCCGATCGGTGGGCCCTGATCGCGGGACAGGCTATATCGGAGGCCCTCCCCGGGGCCGGATACCCCCTCCCATCCCACAGGCCACCCCCGGACCCTTCCATGCCAAGGTCCCGCCGGCTGAGAGGTGTGAACGACGCTGGCGGGACTCGGGTTTTTTACGACGGCCGCTCGGCCCATCCCGGGCCGAGAATCAGCGGGGGTGACGCGTAGAGCAGCTACCGACCCGTGCCACGCCAATCATGCTCTGCGGAGAATCGCGTCAGGGTGGCGTGATGTGATTCACACCGGTCACGGGGATTCTCCGGCTCGGCCCCGGGTTGAGAGAATCCCGCCCAGCATTTTTAGGGAAGAGCGAGCAGCAATATTAGTTCAATTATTTCTAATTGATTGCAAACTTCAACAATCCAGTCTATGGACAAGTGTAGAATCACTGATAGCAATTTTGAATTTCTGCATTTAACTGTGCATGTGTAAACTCCAGAGGGTCTATCGATTTCAGAGAAAACAAAAGACTTGCACTTATTTATTTGCCATTTTCATGACCACCGGAACTCTCAAAATGCTTGACAGCCAATCAAGTACTTTTTGAAGTGTAGTCATTGTTGCAATGTAGGAAACCAATGCATGAAATATGGGCAGCCCGGTAGCACAGTGGTTAGCACTGTTTCTTCACAGCGCTGGGGTCCCAGATTTGATTCCCGGTTTGGGTCACTGTCTGTGTGGAGTCTGTATGTTCTCCCCGTCTCTGCGTGGGTTTTTTCCGGGTGTTTCGATTTCCTCCCACAAGTCCCGAAAGCCGTGCTGGTCGGTGAATTGGACATTCCGAATTCTCCCTCAGTGTACCCGAACAGGCACCGGAGTGTGGCGACTAGAGGATTTTCACAGTAACTTCATTGCAGTGTTAATGTAAGCCAACTTGTGGCAATAATAAAGATTATTATTTAGAGGAATAATGGTGAGCATGGATCATTTAGCAGAGAAAAAACATTTTTACTGTGCTCTAACAGACCAATGTTGCATTTTTGCTTTCTACTCCAGCTATCATATCAACTCAGCTGGCAGGACAGATAGCATTCCAACTCAACTGGGCTATGAGTGTTCTTTTGTTTTATAACAGTATGTGAACGCAAATTGAACTAATTGAACCAAGTGATTTTCACCATACTCGTGTGGAGCAGCTTGAACATTGAATCAAATTGTTCTACTCCCAAGTTCCACAACCATACCTGATAAATAAAGGGCAGCAGGAATCTACTTTACAAAAGGTGGGAGCCAAACCCAGGCAAAAGTAGCCACCATATTATAAGGTTGGCTGAATATCTAAATTAATTTCAAATATCAACAGCATTAACTTTAATAGAATGACAAAAGATTTGGGGCATGTAAATTGGTCAACCCTGCTCGGTGAGCCAAACTAATTTGAAATATAAATGTCAAATTGTTACGAATAAAAAAGACACGTGGACATCATAAATGTCTCTGAAATCAATAGGGAATGTGAGAAAAAGCGACAGGTCATGTGGAAAGAGAAATAAGACAGCAAGTGAAAATGCTCTTCTCGACTGAAAGTACATAAACACAGAAAAACAAATACCGGAGCCAAAACCAGTTGGAAATTGTCAGGCTGGATTTTCCATCCCGGGGCGCCTGGATCACATTCCCTGATGAGACAGAGAATCGGGCGTCAGGGCAAAATCGGGATCGGCGCCGAGTACGGAACCGAACGTGATGCTCCGACCTGGAATTGAGGTCAACGCCATGCGCCAGCGGTAGCATGTAAATGAATGCAAGTGGGTCTTAATGACCTATTTGCATTCATTTAGCGGACCTGGCGCTGCTCCACCATTCAATGAGATCATGGCTGATCTTTTGTGGACTCGGCTCCACTTTCCGGCCCGAACACCATAACCCTTTATTCCTTTATTCTTCAAAAAACTATCTATCTTTATCTGGAAAACATTTAATGAAGGAGCTTCAGTGGACACGGAATTCCATAGATCACACCCTTTGGGTGAAGAAGTTCTCCCTAAGCTCAGTCCTAAATCTACTTCACCTTATTTTGACGCTATGCTCCCTAGTTCTACTTTCACCCACCAATGGAAACAACCTACCCACATCTATCCGTCTATTCCCTTCATAATTTTGTATGTTTCTATAAGATCCCCCCCCCCCCCCGGATCCTTCTAAATTCCAATGAGTATAGTCCCAGTCTATTCAACCTCTCCTGGTAATCCAACCCCCTCAACTCTGTGATTGAACAGTGCCAGGGAGGCCCAGCCAACCACACCCATATGTTCTGGTCCTGTCCCAGACTTACCGGGTACTGGCCCACCTTCTTCGAGGCCATGTCCAAGGACGTGGGGGTGAGGTTGGGCCATGCCCACTAATGACAGTCTCCGGGGTATCAGGACAGCCAGAACTCTTTCCAGACACCCTAGCCTTTGTCTCCCTGATCGCCCGCAGCGCGCCCAAGTCAGCAGACTGGATGTCTGACCTGGCAGAATACCACAAATTAGAAAACATTATACACCATTCGAGGTTCGGGAGGAAGGCTTCCACAACACATGGAAACTATTCACCAGCTTGTTCCACGTCAGCTTTGTGACCAGCAATCAATAAAGGGAAGAGGGTGGGGGAGATCAAAATGGATAACAGAAGGAGAAAAGGGGAGAAAGAGGGGGTGGGGGGAAGACACCAATCAGAACACATGGCAAACAAGGCAGAGGAACCAGAGGGGTCAAGGGGCAAGGTAATGCACAGGTCGACCACAACTACAGCACCAAGATACACCCGGTTGACACGCCCCTTGTATGTTTTAATACCAGGAGGAAATATGTATATAATTAATACAATACGGTTGTGGCAACCGATCACCAGGGGCTCAAAATTAGGGGTCCCATATCTGTATATGTGTACTTTTGTACACAAACCTGTTTATTTTTTCTTTTGTATATCCAGTTTGTAGACTTCCCTTTAATGTTGCATGATATCCCTTGCAATGTTGTTATGAATAAATGTTAAACCAATAAAAATATATCTTTTTAAATGCATCTATTTTATTTGATTAAATGACTCTTTGTGGTTAATGAGTTTCACAATCTTACCACGTCTGAATAAGCTACTGAGAGATTTAAGAAAAATTTTAAGGTTTGGTTTCGTCTGCTCGATCCTACAGCAGCTGCAGCACGCTTTTATGTCCTTTTTTAGGCCTCGGCTCAATTTCCATGCAAATAAAAAAAAACAGGTTGTTTCTATAATGGTAGCCAATACACCACACCCATGTACACCCACACAGAAAGTCAAAAATCTACCGCACTATCAAAGCTTTTCCCTGGGTTTTATTGATCTGAGTAATATAGTTCACACATGCCATCTAGTGGAAGAATATAAGAATTACAGTGATGCGACAATACAAGTAGAATACATTGCAACCAACTCTTTCAGTTTTTCACAAATAATGGACAGAATATATGGAATGTAGCACTCAAATAGCACTAAAAGTTCTTGAATTCTACGTAATAAAGGAATTGGACATTTATTCACTATAAGCATGCTTACGACAGTATAAAATACTTTTTATTTGGGGGGGAGCAGTTCCATGTTCAGTTTTTAAAGTGGAGACTCCAATTTTGAGTTTGTATTTATGTAAATATGTTTTTTTTAATTGTCCTTTTTAATGCAATCCTTGATTTCATTGTAGATTAGCTACTTCACATAAATATGTTTTAATTCTTTGTGCTCTCAAAGTAAGGAATGTTAGCTTTCAGACACTCATTGTCAGCGTAAAACTTTCCCACATTATCTATAATAATGATTCAACATTGTGGTCAATGGCAAAGCAATGATGCCCCCCCCCCCCCCCCCCCGCCCCCGCAACGCTCACACACATCTTCGACTCCTTCAAAGAACCGGCTCATCCTCTCCCTCATGAGATGTGTTCTGTATACCACCTTCAGCTGTATCAGCCCCAACCTCGCGCACGAGGTGGAGGCATTTACTTTCCGGAGCACCTCACACCAGAACCCCTCTTCCATATCCTCTCCCAACTCTTCCTCCCACTTTGCTTTGATCCCTTCCAGTGGTGCCTTCTCCTCTTCCAAAATAACTCCGTAAACCGCCGACACTACCCCCCTTCTCCAGTCCCCCTGTCGTCAGCACCTCCTCCAGCAATGTGGAAGCCGGTTCCACCGGGAAGCTCTGTATCTCCTTTCTGGCAAAATCTCGAACCTGCATGTATCTAAACATTTCCCCCTGCTCCAGCCCATACTTCGCTTCCAGCTCCTTCAGTCCTGCAAACCGATCCCTAAGAAAGAAACCTTTTAGCGGCTCAATCGCAAGTGCAAACAGCAGGGGTGACATAGGACACCCCTGCCTCGTTCCATGATGGAGAGAAAAGTATCTCGAGCTGATGTTGTTTGTGCGGACACTCGCCCTCAGCTCCTTATGTAGTAGCTTTACCCAGTTCACAAATCTTGGTCCAATCTCAAACCGCTCCAGAACTGCCATCAAGTACCCCCATTCTACCTGGTCAAATGCCTAAGAATAGATGAGATGTTGGAGGCAGATAGGAGTTATGCAGAAGATGGGGATCCAGCGATGTTGGGAAAGAGGAAGGAACTACAGGTCATCTATTACCCTCTGCCACTCCAACATCTCCTCTTTGTCCACCCTGACCTTAAACAAAATTACCTCACCCTTCACCACCGCCTTTAGAGCCTCCCAGACAACTGCCTTCGACACCTCACCCGTACAGTTGAAACCTACATATTCCTTAATTACCTTTTCAATTTTCTCACAGAACACTTGGTTCCCCAAAGTCCCACATCCAATTTCCACCCCGGCCTCTGCGCTACCCCCTTCTCCAGTACCATAGCCACCCAATGCGGACCATGATCTGACACTGCAATTGCCGAGTATTCCAACCCCGTAACCCCAGTCAGCAAAGCCTTCCCCTCCAGAAAAAAGTCGATCCGCGAGTATACCTTATGGACTGCTGAGAAAAACGTGTACTCCCGTTCCTAACTGGGGGGGGTCTCTCAAACGCCCCATCCTTCTTATCCACCATCATCATACCACTGGGCCCTGCCCCATAAGCCTGACCCGCCCCTATCCATTATTAACATCGAACCCCTTCCCCCCTCTCGCTCGCCTCGTAGGCCCATTGAAACCTGCTATCCAGGCTCCAATGTCCGCAGCCCTCCTCTCATACCTCACCTCCGTTCACTAGCCGCCAAGATGTGTACAAATTATTTACTTTAAAGGCAAAGAGCCTGTTCAGGGGTAATTATTACTTTGTGTGCGATTAAATTCCAATTACACCTCCTTGACAAATAAATAGCGGGCAGGATTTTGTGATCCTGAGGCTACGTGTTGACGCCGTCGGAAAAGCCATCGCGTTTCTCGATGGCATCAACACGGCCTCAGGATCAGCAATTCTGGCCCCTCCGGGGGCCAGCACGGGACTGGAGCGGCCCACGCAGCTCCAGCTGCTGATCCTGTCGCGAACTGGGCGCCACGGGGTCCGCGCATGCGCAGTGGCACCAGTGCCAAGGGGCGCATGCGCAGTGGCTCCCTTCTCTGCACTGGCCCCCACGCAACATGGCGCAGGGCAACAGGGGCCGGCGCGGAAGAAAGGAGGCCCCCAGCCAGAGAGGCCGGCCCGCCGATCGGTGGGCCCTGATCGCGGGACAGGCTATATCGGAGGCCCTCCCCGGGGCCGGATACCCCCTCCCATCCCACAGGCCACCCCCGGACCCTTCCATGCCAAGGTCCCGCCGGCTGAGAGCAGGTGTGAATGACGCTGGCGGGACTCGGGTTTTTTACGACGGCCGCTCGGCCCATCCCGGGCCGAGAATCAGCGGGGGTGACGCGTAGAGCAGCTACCGACCCGTGCCACGCCAATCATGCTCTGCGGAGAATCGCGTCAGGGTGGCGTGATGTGATTCACACCGGTCACGGGGATTCTCCGGCTCGGCCCCGGGTTGAGAGAATCCCGCCCAGCATTTTTAGGGAAGAGCGAGCAGCAATATTAGTTCAATTATTTCTAATTGATTGCAAACTTCAACAACGCAGTCTATGGACAAGTGTAGAATCACTGATAGCAATTTTGAATTTCTGCATTTAACTGTGCATGTGTAAACTCCAGAGGGTCTATCGATTTCAGAGAAAACAAAAGACTTGCACTTATTTATTTGCCATTTTCATGACCACCGGAACTCTCAAAATGCTTGACAGCCAATCAAGTACTT
This sequence comes from Scyliorhinus canicula, assembly GCF_902713615.1. Taxonomy (NCBI): domain Eukaryota; kingdom Metazoa; phylum Chordata; class Chondrichthyes; order Carcharhiniformes; family Scyliorhinidae; genus Scyliorhinus; species Scyliorhinus canicula. Next base: position 35,770,388 of record NC_052162.1, on the reverse strand, counting down.
TTTGAAGTGTAGTCATTGTTGCAATGTAGGAAACCAATGCATGAAATATGGGCAGCCCGGTAGCACAGTGGTTAGCACTGTTTCTTCACAGCGCTGGGGTCCCAGATTTGATTCCCGGTTTGGGTCACTGTCTGTGTGGAGTCTGTATGTTCTCCCCGTCTCTGCGTGGGTTTTTTCCGGGTGTTTCGATTTCCTCCCACAAGTCCCGAAAGCCGTGCTGTTCGGTGAATTGGACATTCCGAGTTCTCCCTCAGTGTACCCGAACAGGCACCGGAGTGTGGCGACCAGAGGATTTTCACAGTAACTTCATTGCAGTGTTAATGTAAGTCAACTTGTGACAATAATAAAGATTATTATTTAGAGCAATAATGGTGAGCATGGGTCATTTAGCAGAGAAAAAACATTTCTACTGTACTCTAACAGACCAATGTTGCATTTTTGCTTTCTACTCCAGCTTTCATATCAACTCAGCTGGCAGAACAGATAGCATTCCAACTCAACTGGGCTATGAGTGTTCTTTTGTTTTATAACAGTATGTGAACGCAAATTGAACTAATTGAACCAAGTGATTTTCACCATACTCGTGTGGAGCAGCTTACACATTGAATCAAATTGTTCTACTCCCAAGTTCCACAACCATACCCGATAAATAAAGGGCAGCAGGAATCTACTTTACAAAAGGTGGGAGCCAAACCCAGGCAAAAGTAGCCACCATATTATAAGGTTGGCTGAATATCTAAATTAATTTCAAATATCAACAGCATTAACTTTAATAGAATGACAAAAGATTTGGGGCATGTAAATTGGTCAACCCTGCTAGCTGAGCCAAACTAATTTGAAATATAAATGTCAAATTGTTACGAATAAAAAAGACACGTGGACATCATAAATGTCTCTGAAATCAATAGGGAATGTGAGAAAAAGCGACAGGTCATGTGGAAAGAGAAATAAGACAGCAAGTGAAAATGCTCTTCTCGACTGAAAGTACATAAACACAGAAAAACAAATACCGGAGCCAAAACCAGTTGGAAATTGTCAGGCTGGATTTTCCATCCCGGGGCGCCTGGATCACATTCCCTGACGAGACAGAGAATCGGGCGTCAGGGCAAAATCTAGTTTTACAGTCTCTTCTAGGTTGAGGGCGCCTTTCTAGAATAGGTGTTGTCTGATGTAGTTGGACCGGCCTCCAGCCATGTAGGTGTCCCGACGGCGAGTTCCATATGGTGAGAGATCGTGACGGCCTGGTAGTTGCAGCTTCGCGCGAGGACGTTGAGGTCGCGTATATACTCCTCCAGCGATTCCCCGGGGCGTTGGCGGTGAGGAGATGCCAGGCGTACACTTCTTCACCGGCCTCACGTATAGGCGCTTCAGCATCGAGAGGGTGTCTACGAATGTGGAGGCTTCCTCGAGTTGTACAGAGATTCAATGGCTCACCCGGGCGTGGAGGAGGCTCAGCTTCTGTTCGTCGGTAACGGTGGGTGAAGAGGAGGCGGCGAGGTAGACCTCAAAACATCGGAGCCAGTGTGAAAACATCTCTTTGGCCTCCGCGGCCTGTGGGTCGAGTTCCAGTCGGTCAGGTTTGAGGGCTGTTTCCATCGCGATGTTGTAGTCGATTAAATTGATGCGACCATCAATTCACGCGAGACAGAGAATTGTAGTGAACAGTGGCTTTAATCGACTCGAACAGTGCCTGCCTGCGACTGCTCTGCAAGTGAGAGCCGCCTACAGGGCAGCTGCTCTTTATACCTCCCCTCAAGTGGGCGGAGCCAGGGGCAGAGCCCACAAGGGCACCAACGTCATACATTCCGTGTGGCACAGTACAATGATCCATAGGTGGAGCCCACATGGGCAACAGCGTGATACAATATAATACAGTGGTGAATGATTAGTACAATACGTTCACCACAGGGGTGAATGCCTGTATGTTGAGGGGGTGTGTGCCTGTGTGTTGGGGGGATGTGTACCTGTGTGTGTGTGAGAGGGGGGTTAAGTGCCTGTGTGTGTGTGAGAGGGGTTGAGTGCCTGTGTGTGTGAGAGAGGGGTTGAGTGCCTGTTTGTGTGTGAGAGGGGTTGAGTGCCTGTTTGTGTGTGAGAGGGGTTGAGTGCCTGTTTGTGTGTGAGAGGGGTTGAGTGCCTGTTTGTGTGTGAGAGGGGTTGAGTGCCTGTTTGCGTGTGAGAAGGGTTAAGTACCTGTTTGTGTGTGAGATGGGTGAGTGCCTGTGTGTGTGAATAAGAGAGGGTGAGCACCTGTGTGTTTAGGGTGTGTGTGCCTGTGTGTGTATCGGAGGGGGTGAGTACCTGTGTGTGTGTGAGAGGGTGTGTGTGTGTGTGTGTTTGTGTGGTGAGTGCTGTGTGTATCAGTCGGTGTGAGTGCCTAAGTATGGGTGTGTGACTGAGAGGGGGTGAGTGCCTGTGTGTGTGTCTGTGTGAGAGAGGGAGTGTGCCTGTGTGTGTGTGTGTGTGTGTGAGAGGGGGTGAGTGCCTGTGTGTGTGTGAGAGAGGGTGTGCCTTTGTGTGTGTGCGTGTGTGTGAGTGGGGGTGAGTGCCTGTGTGTGTGTCTGTGTGAGAGAGGGAGTGTGCCTGTGTGTGTGTGTGTCTGTGTGAGAGAGGGAGTGTGCCTGTGTGTGTGTGTCTGTGTGAGAGAGGGAGTGTGCCTGTGTGTGTGTGTGTGAGTGGGGGTGAGTGCCTTTGTGTGTGTGAGAGAGGGAGTGTGCCTGTGTGTGTGAGTGGGGGTGAGTGCCTGTGTGTGTGAGAGAGGGGGTGAGTGCCTGTGTGTGTGTGTGTGTGTATGTGTGTGTGAGAGGGGGTGAGTGCCTGTGTGTCTGTGTCTGTGTGAGAGAGGGAGTGTGCCTGTGTGTGTGTGTGTGTGTGTGTGAGTGGGGGTGAGTGCCTGTGTGTGTGTGTCTGTGTGAGAGAGGGAGTGTGCCTGTGTGTGTGTGTGTGTGTGTGTGTGAGTGGGGGTGAGTGCCTGTGTGTGTGTGTCTGTGTGAGAGTGGGGGTGAGTGCCTGTGTGTGCCTGTGTGTGTGTGTGTGAGTGGGGGTGAGTGCCTGTGTGTGTGTCTGTGTGAGAGAGGGAGTATGCCTGTGTGTGTGTGTGAGTGGGGGTGAGTGCCTGTGTGTGTGTGTGTGTGAGTGGGGGTGAGTGCCTGTGTGTGTGTGTGTGAGTGGGGGTGAGTGCCTGTGTGTGTGTCTGTGTGAGAGAGGGAGTGTGCCTGTGTGTGTGTGTGTGAGTGGGGGTGAGTGCCTGTGTGTGTGTGTGAGAGTGGGGGTGAGTGCCTGTGTGTGTGTGTGTGTGAGTGGGGGTGAGTGCCTGTGTGTGTGTGAGAGAGGGAGTGTGCCTGTGTGTGTGTGTGTGTGTGTGTGAGTGGGGGTGAGTGCCTGTGTGTGTGTGTGTGAGTGGGGGTGAGTGCCTGTGTGTGTGTGAGAGAGTGGGGGTGAGTGCCTGTGTGTGTGTATGTGTGTGTGTGAGTGGGGGTGAGTGCCTGTGTGTGTCAGAGGGGATATGGGTGGTGAGTGTCTTTCTGAAAGTTGCTCATCGTCTGTATGGATAATATTGAAATGTGCTTGAGGAAAGGTTGGACATGCCCAGGCTACACGGTCATACATATTTTAGGGCCCTTTCCCTTTCTCATGTTTTGCCATGTCTTCATTGAATGGCTCTTCAGTTTTGATGAAGGTTGCTAATTGAGATTAATTTTAATGCTCTCCAATAATTTTCCAAAGGCGGCATGGTGGCACAGTGGTTAGCACTGCTGCCTCACAGCTCCAGGGACCTGGATAATTCCGGCCTTGGTCACAGTCTGTGTAATTTTGTACGTTCTTTCCGTGGTTTTCCTCTGGGATCTCCGGTTTCCTCCCACAATCCAAAGATGTGTTGGCCATGCTAAATTGCTCCTTACTGTCGAAAAGATTAGGTGGAGTTCCTGGGATAGGGTAGTGGTGTGTGCCTAATTTTGTGCTCTTTCAGAGGGTCGGTGCAGACTCGATGGGCCAAGGGCCTCTGTGGTAGTCGGTATTAGGGGTATTACAGTACCCAGGTTGATGCTGAAAGACCACTGGTGTGGGAGGTACCTGAGACAGCAAGATCATTGGTGAAGCCTGCCTGCTGGTTCCGCCCAGTAAGGCGGAGTATAAGAGCCTGTGTCTCCACAGCAGCTGCATTCTGTACCTGCGATACCGGGGGAAACATCTAGTCCAATAAAGCCTTCAATTGTCATCCAATCTCGCTTTTGGAGTCATTGATCGAGCATCAATTTATTGGACTAGTTTTTAAAGATTGGAGCTCCGAATCAAGCCAAATGTCTGCAACTCAGCCCCCACGTGGCAAACCCAGTGGCGACCTTCAAACACTGGCTGGCGTGCTTCAACGGGTATCTCAGGATGGCCACAATTACACCCAAGGAGGACCAGAAGATGCAAGTTCTTCACTCGAGGGTGAGCCCAGAGATCTACACCCTCATCGAGGATGCGGACAATTTCGAGGCCGCAATGGCCCTGTTGAAAGGCCACTATAGACCCAGTTAACCAGGTCTGCGCCCGGCATCTGCTGGCGACGAGGCGACAAATCCCCGGCGAATCACTGGAGGAATTCTACCGTGCGCTCCTGGTGTTAGGTAGGAACTGTGACTGCCCACAAGTTTCAGCCAGTGACCACACAGAACGTTTGAACCGGGATGCATTCTTTGCAGGTATGCTGTCCTCACAAATCCGTCAGCGGCTGCTAGAAAGAGACACCATGTTCTGGAAAATACAGAATGTGTCATTTGAAACATAGAGGTCTGCCAACATCTGATCGGGGAGAGTGCAGGGAAAGATCCCACAAGAGGTTGGTGGCAGCTGAAGGGCACAGAAACTGTGGGCAGCAATTTCAGTCTATCAAAATGGTTATTACAACCTGCAGCAGGAGAAAGGCAGAAGAAAAAAGTTTTTAAAAATCTCTTTGTGTTGTTGGAAAATTGTGATGGACTGCCCCTTTAAGACCCGAAGTCCGATCCTTATCGGAGGTCCCGATCTCGCGCCAGAGATCAGCCAGCGCGGGCTTCCAGAACAGCTGGGAGAAAGAAACCAGCGCGGGCTTCAGACTCCTCCTCTTTTCTCCCCACGAGGCAAGAAGCAGGAACAAAGGGACCAGCGCAGAACACCAGGAGCAGAACACCAGCGGCACCAGAAGCAGGAAGAAGGACAGCAGGAGCAGCAGCAGGATCGGAACGACCCCAGGAGAGGGAAGGCCCAGGAGAGAAGCGGCCCAACGGCAGACCAGACCAGAAGGAAGACGGCCCAGCAGCAGGAGCAGCAGCCAATGAAGAAAGAAGAGGAGAAAAAGAGAAAACAGCACCAGGAGAGATGACCAGGAGACAGGAAAGAGAAAGAGAGAGAGAGAGAGTCTGAAGGCCTCAACAACCAACCAGACAACATCCAAAAGTAAATAATATTTTAATTTAATGAGATAAAAAAGAGTATGTTAATAATAAAATAATTTAACCTGAAAAAGTGGTTATTAGCTTACTTCACTTCCTTAAGAACGCAGGACCCGTGACATCGATGCCATTAAGGGGTAAGTAAGTAAAATTCTTCAGTGAAGGTATGAGTTATACCGGGGGATAACTTGAAAGGAGAGTTTGACCCGAATAGCACTCACAGAGGCCTGTACTGGAGTCAGGGAGGGAGTTCCCTGTTCGCCGTTTTAGAGTATTGGCCCTTAAGGTCTGTGGTATAAGGGGAATTCTAAAACATATAGGTGAATTTAGAAAAACATGGCGCCCAGCGTGGAGGCCTAGAATATTAGAAGTTTCTAGGTAAAGCGAGGCTAGAATATTAGAAGTTTCTAGTTAAGCAGAGTAGGGGCTAGAATATTAGAAGTTTCTAGTTCCCAAGAAAAGGCTAGAATATTAGAAGTTTCTAGTCTATGTGTGAGTCAAACTTTACCTGCCGAGTTTAGTTTGGAAAGTCAGGTGTGATTGGCTTTTGTAAGGATATTCTGTGGATCGAGGGGACTGAAGCTCAGGTTGGGTGTGAAAATCAGTAGACTAGAAGATACTGACCCTGAGAAAAAGTCTGCAAGACATTTTGGTGATAGCACTAAAATCTTGCATCCATTACTGGTAAAAGGGGCTAAAGAATAAATCATCCTCAGAGTAAGGCGGATTGTGCGGACATTTTCTGGAAAATAGGGACGCTTATATTCAGAAACCAATAATCAATCGACCCTTAACTAGAGCAGGAAGATAGTGCCTTGGTCAGCCTTGGATAGGGCCCAGAAAGGGTACTTATCCTTAATTTCAGAGTGCACCTGAAAGGGACAACCAGGAACAGAACTAAAAATCCGAAAATGGCAATTAGGGTAATTCTCATGCCCTGGGATACGGTCAAGAGAAATGTAGAAATGAAAAGGGAATGGAAGAAATTAAAAGAGCAAAAGAAATCCTGGACAAGCGATATGTATCCAGACGGAGATATCTCCCTCTTTGTTAGAGTGCCAAAAGCCCTGCAATATACAGATTCAGTCAGGGTCCTTAAAGCACTTTGTCATTTTGCATTTGAAAAGCGAGCTGAATCACTAATCGTGTTTGGACACAGACAGAAGCATGCAGCTGCTCAAGTGGGCAAAGTGTGTTCCAAACTGATTAAAATCATTGACGGAGTAAACAGGACAGAAATAATACAGATCCCTAGTAAACCCAAAAGTAACTCTGAAGTGGTAGGCAAATATATAAAACAACTGCAGAAAAATGAACCATTAGAAATGGAAAGTGACGAGGAATCAGGCCTAGAATCAGATAGCCGAGAGAATTCGGACCCCTGTGAAAATTTCCCAACGGGATACAATTTTCCATACCCAGAGCCAAGTCTGTTTCAGGAAGAAAATTGGCCTCAGCAATCTGCCACACATAAGAAAGAAGCGTTTATCGATCATTTCGTTGAACCACAAGAAAGTGAAGAGGAACAAGGCATAGTTGGGATTATGGCGCCTCCACCAAAGAGAGGAATAGGGAATAGAAAAAATTCTAAACCATTAGAAATAGGGGATTATAGCGATCACTGGAAACACCAACAACCTTCCACTTATCAACCAGTAAATAAGGATGTACCGTATTATATTTATAATCCAGAAGCAGAAATGGTACACCATAGAGATCAGGAAGGATGGGAAAGAGAGGTTACAGCTAGGGGACTTAAAATAGGAGAAATATTCGGCGGAAGTCAACAAATTGATTCTACGAAATTACTAGAATTACCAAACGTTACCCCCAAAGCTAAAATTTGGCAAATGAGCAAAGGGTATGACAGTTTCGGAAGAGCCATGAGTAGGGTAAGGAACAGCACAGAAACACAAGGCCAGATAATAGCAGCACTAAGACCACAGGAAAGGATACAGAATCATCCAAGACCCCAAAAAACTGCTCCTACTCCAATGGATAGGGCAAGTTATGCTCCACGAGATAGCCAGGTACCAAGTGCAAGGTTTGAAGAATATATAGAATCGGTGGAAGAGTTTGCACAACATAGTACCCCCTATTTTGAGGAAGAACCGGTACGACGACGGATACATTTCTCCGAATATAGGGACCCAGATAGAGGTGCCCCTTTGAGAACACCATGCCCCAGAAGTGAGAAAATAGTTCAGTCATTTACACCAGGTCCAGAGGAAGGACAGGGAGGCATGGTACCGTATAAAATAGTAGCAGCCGTAATGAAGACAGCAGGCCCAAAGAAACATGGGGAGAGTAGAATTGAGTATTCACAGAGGTTAAAACAGTTAGCGAAGAAAATGGGGGCATCAGGAGAATCCACCAAATTGATTGATTTACATACAGTGGGAGAAATAGTTACAGGCGAAGTCTCAGATTTAATAAGTGAGTTAGATTTGGGAAATGAGAGAGCTAATTTAATGAAAGAGATGACAGAGGCAGCATATGCAGGGGAACACCTCACACCATATATCGACCGAATATATGAGGTTAATAAGGAAGAGGGGGTCGATGTAGTCAGATTCCTGAGGGAATTAGGACCCAAGATTCCAGGAGGAAAAAGCCTCTCAATAATACTGTTAACGACCTCTAGAAGAGAAATAGGAAGAGAACTGGTTAAATTTGATTTGGCAGGCAAAGCATTTAAGGATAAACACACAAAAGGGGAACAAAAAAGAGCAGCTGCCCAAAATAATGTTTCAACACAAAATGCTCAGATTAGACCACCAAACCGACAGATACCTGACAAATCGGAACAAAATCCAGCACAACCAGCAATGCCACAACATGGGTATAATTTGCGGTCACAAGGGCCACCTCCACCACAAAATCTAGATTATTTACCAAGGGGACAATTCCTAGCCCTCAGTCGGGAGGAAAGAGACAGATTCATTGAGGATAGGAGAAGAAGAGCAGCTGGTCAGGGGAGGATTGAGCAAGGTAGATATCAACCACCAGAAGGGTATCCGGGACGCTCGCGAGGGGGATTCCGAGGAGGAGGCAGAGGAGGCCCCGGTATATATGGACAGGATTCGGCTTCTCCCCTTAAACAGGCTATACAAAATCTAACAACAGAAACAGACAAAGGAGAATTAGTAGTAGTATACAAGGGGGAAAGATGTATAGTGGACACAGGGGCCGAGATATCAATGATAAGGGAAGAAGCTGGAAATCCGACAGGAAAGAAATACATAGTAGAAGGAGCATTAGGGAATAAGGATATTAGACCAGAAGTTAGATTGGGAGAATTACTGGCAATATCAGGAACTGATAATCTGATGGCAGGGAAAGATTTAATAAAAATAGATACTGGAAAAATAAGGATATTAAAACCAATTGATAACATGGAGGAAATAAGGAAACAGAAAGAGAAAAGTATTTTAAATGACGAAGCTTGGAAGAAGATGGAAGAAGTACTGATGGGAGCAAACCTAGCGATAGGCAAGAATGACACAGGTTTGCTTAGCCAGCAATTTCAACACACAATTCACGGGGGACAACACAGACCTCAAAAACAGTATCCTTTGCCTAGAGGAGCTAAGAGCGAGCTGGAGATAATAATCAAGGAATTGGAGCAGCAGGGGATTATTCAAGGGGTCACATATGCCTCAACAAATAGTCCACTTCAGGTAGTAAGAAAACCAGATGGTACATTTAGAATGGTAACAAATTACAAAGCTTTAAATAAAGTCACAAAGAAGGACAAGAGATATTTAATAAATCCACAAGCTACCTTAGAGCAAGTCGCGGGAAAAACTTACTTAACTAGTATAGATTTGGCGAATGGATTCTGGAGTGTTCCATTAGACCCAGACAGCAGGGAGAAAACAGCATTCACCTTTGGAACTAAGCATTATGTATATTGTAGACTTCCACAGGGATATGTTAATTCTCCAAATCACTTTCAGGCAATAATCAGGGAGCTGATTAAAGATGATTTGGCTTTAGTATATATCGATGATATATTAATTGGAGATGACGATCAGGACAAACATGTGGAAAGAGTGGCCAGGATCATTAAGACACTTAGTGAAGCAGGCTTTAAAATAGGGCTAAAGAAATGTCAAATTGGGAGAAGCGAAGTCAACTATTTGGGTTATTCAGTATCGAAGGAAGGTAGAGAGGCCAGTATTGAAATGAGGAAGAAGATAGCTGAAATTACTGCGCCTGTTTCGAAAAAAGGGGTTCAAAAATAATGGGAATGTTGGGATATCTAAGGCCAGTAGTGAAGGACTTCAGTCTCTATGCTAAAGCCATTTATCAAACCTTGAAAGGGGATTTTATTTGGACCAGCGAGGCCCAGAGAGGGTTAGATCAGTTAAAAACAGCAATTGCGATATCGGGGTCATTAGTTGGGAGACAAGAAGAGGATGATTTAAGCATTAAATTAGACATATATAAAAATGGATATGGTATGGTACTTGCTAATCTTAGCAATCAGACACCTATCAAACATCTGACAGGAAACTGGTCGAGAGCTGAACAAAAGTTTTCAAACATCGAGAAATGTCTAGCAGCTATAACAAAGAGAATAGCAGAGATAGAAAACTTGTCGGGTGGTAAGAAAATTTATGTCACCACTGAGTTTTTGGAGTTAAAGGAGCTAACCAAGAGACAGATTTGCCAGCAAGGCGCGAATACAGCTCGATGGGAAAGATGGGAAACCATTCTTCTAAACCCTGACTTAATGTTTGTTCATAACATTCAAAAGGGACAGAAACTTGAGGAGCCAGTTAGTAAAACGGAGTTGGTGAATGCTTGGGTATTATATACTGATGGTAGTAAAGTCAAGAAGGACGAAGAACAAGCCAGATGGGCATTCATTTAAAAAAATTCAGGAAACATAGTAGTGGAGGAACAGGGAATAATCATTGGATCAGCTCAGACAGCAGAGGTAGAGGGAGTATTGCAAGGGTTAAAGGAGTGTCACCAGCGAAAGCTGCAGGAAGTTACCGTTGTAACCGATAGCTTTTTCGTGCAGCAAGGATTGGAGAAAGATTTGGAGTTTTGGAAACTAAACGGTTGGACGAACGGTAGAAATAAACTACTGGAACAGAAAGAACAGTGGGAAGAGATAGATAAAATTTTAGCCGATATGGAGATCCAGACAATTCATCAAAAAGCACACACAAAAGGAATTGGGGAACTGTGTAAGGGGAATCAGGAAGTGGATGAATTAGCCAGACTTAGGACAATAATCTTGGGGACTCTTGGGAACTCAGCAGCCGACCATCAAATGATAATTAAGCAAGTTCATGAAGCCACAGGACATGGGGGTCATGTTGTAGTCGCAAGGGAGTTGAAGAAGTTGGGACTTAAAATAGCCTATTGGAGACAACATTTAACTGCAGTAAGGAGAAAATGTGAGAGATGTATGGCCTGTGGAGGACAGAGAGGAAATAAAACATATGGGAGCATAAAAACTGAGAAACCAATGCAGGAATGGTCATTAGATTATGCAGGACCACTTTTTCCCAGAAGCAGCAAAGGTAATTTGTATTTTTTAGTCAAAGCTGATAGCTGCACGGGAGAAATTGACCTTAGAGCAACCAGCAAAGCAAATGGAGCCACAACCAAAAGGGTATTGGCAGAAATGATGACCTCCAGAGGTAGACCAGAATCGATCCGAATGGACAACGCGCCACACTTTAGAAACAATACTGTTATTAACTTTTGTGCTGACAGAGGAATAACAATCAATTGGGCCGTGAAATATGCACCTGAGAGTAATGGAATGGCTGAGAGGTCTGTAAGAAAAGTAAAGGATTGGATCATAAAGAATCAGAATAATAAAGGCTGGGATAAAGACATTGAAAGAATAGTATTTGATCTTAATAGCAACCTTGGAACCTCTGTCCCCCAGGGACAAGGAGACCCAAGTGAATCTGGGAATTATCAAGTAGGAGACGAAGTTTGGGTGAAGTTACCAACTAAGACTGCGGGGAAAATCATTCGCGAGACTGTAAAATGTAAAGACAAGATTGTTCAGATTCTGGGTACACATACAATTGAATTAGAGAAGCATGGTGTCTGGAGCAAAAGAAATTGTGTCATGCTTGAAACACACGACCCAGTGAGCATCAGAGGAGTTTGAGATTCTTCGAATCTCACTCAGGGGTGCAATGACAGAAGGAGGCTTGACTACATCAAGGATATGGAATATAAACCAGTTCAAAAAGAAATGATGGCAAAAGGAATCCGGAAGTCCTGGAGAGGGCACTTCTGGGATAATCCGAATTAAAGAATAGGGCCCTCTCCACCCTTGGTCTGTTCATTTGCTTTTTCAGGTGGAAAAAATTAATAACAAACCAGGTCGCAAGAAGGAAGAGAACTACACTCCAATAACAAACCAGTTCGCGAGAAGGAAGAGAACTACACTCCAGAGAAGAATCTGTTCGACAGGATTGGGGGGAAACTAATGAAATAATTGGCTACAAATTTGAGGGAATTAAATGCAAATTAGAATATCAAATTATAACTGGACAGTGAAACCCCCGGTCAGACATCTCTAACTGGACATTAGTTGATGGATGATCTGTGGTCTCCATGAGGTATGTACTACGCAGTGGAATCATTAAGGTCTCGGCAGCAGATAGCAGCGACTGACGAGGAACCCCAATATGATCAATGATAATAGGTTAAGAATTTCAGTAGCTTGATACTACGGCGGGAAAATTGTTACCAATGCAACAAAACAATATTGCATTGAAGAGCTATAATCGTTGATAAGAAAAAATTTTTATTTTCATGTAAATTGATAGGGACTGTTGTATATATATGAGAAGGGGGGTATGTGTGTCGTTAAATAACTTGATCCGCATTTCTAAACTGTGAATGTTTTAATAGAGGGTTAGTTTAGTATGTAATAATTATTGTTCCAAAAGCCAAGAAGCGATGTTTCGATATTGATATTAAATTGTTAACAGTTGAAAATATGTAAAGTGTAACACACAGTCTATTGGTTAGGTAATGAATAAGGTGTTAAGATAAGATAAAAATTTTACTATGTATAGAACAATAGGGAGAATTTGTTTGGGAAGAAAAAAAAAAAGAGACGGTTCAATGCGGTTTTGTAAATGCTGAAATGAAAAATATACACGTTGTCAGAAAGATGTTCTCTCATGTAAACCAGGGGTTGGCAGACTTACATGATTCACGACAATGTTAGACATTAATGGGGAAGTTAGGAATACAAGCAGGATCAATTGAACATTTTAAATTAATAAGACTAGGGGATCAGTGGGGGGTAAAAGATATCACAATTACCACATTCCAATCAGAAATGGAAAACAAGTTGGACTGGAACGGAAAACAAGACTCGTATTGACACTGGTCTGTGATATGCATACAAATGACAATGATCAGGGATGTAGGTTAGTACAATTGGATGGGGGGACAATAAACCAAATTATAGTAATGTTTCAAATGTCAAGACGGGGTGTTCTGGAAAATACAGAATGTGTCATTTGAAACATAGAGGTCTGCCAACATCTGATCGGGGAGAGTGCAGGGAAAGATCCCACAAGAGGTTGGTGGCAGCTGAAGGGCACAGAAACTGTGGGCAGCAATTTCAGTCTATCAAAATGGTTATTACAACCTGCAGCAGGAGAAAGGCAGAAGAAAAAAGTTTTTAAAAATCTCTTTGTGTTGTTGGAAAATTGTGATGGACTGCCCCTTTAAGACCCGAAGTCCGATCCTTATCGGAGGTCCCGATCTCGCGCCAGAGATCAGCCAGCGCGGGCTTCCAGAACAGCTGGGAGAAAGAAACCAGCGCGGGCTTCAGACTCCTCCTCTTTTCTCCCCACGAGGCAAGAAGCAGGAACAAAGGGACCAGCGCAGAACACCAGGAGCAGAACACCAGCGGCACCAGAAGCAGGAAGAAGGACAGCAGGAGCAGCAGCAGGATCGGAACGACCCCAGGAGAGGGAAGGCCCAGGAGAGAAGCGGCCCAACGGCAGACCAGACCAGAAGGAAGACGGCCCAGCAGCAGGAGCAGCAGCCAATGAAGAAAGAAGAGGAGAAAAAGAGAAAACAGCACCAGGAGAGATGACCAGGAGACAGGAAAGAGAAAGAGAGAGAGAGAGAGTCTGAAGGCCTCAACAACCAACCAGACAACATCCAAAAGTAAATAATGTTTTAATTTAATGAGATAAAAAAGAGTATGTTAATAATAAAATAATTTAACCTGAAAAAGTGGTTATTAGCTTACTTCACTTCCTTAAGAACGCAGGACCCGTGACATCGATGCCATTAAGGGGTAAGTAAGTAAAATTCTTCAGTGAAGATATGAGTTATACCGGGGGATAACTTGAAAGGAGAGTTTGACCCGAATAGCACTCACAGAGGCCTGTACTGGAGTCAGGGAGGGAGTTCCCTGTTCGCCGTTTTAGAGTATTGGCCCTTAAGGTCTGTGGTATAAGGGGAATTCTAAAACATATAGGTGAATTTAGAAAAACAACCAGGTCTCAAGAAGGCACAGGCCCATGCTAGCTCCCTGGATGTGGCCTCCCGAAACGCCCGCGCATACGTCCCCGACTGCACGGCAGCCCCTTGGGCAGCATGGAACCCCCCCCCAAGGCCGACTCCAATGCATCCCCCATCCCCCCACAAGCTTGTGCTGCGTGACTAATGTAGCCACTGTAGCCACCTAAAATGGACACTGAACCAAACAAAATGGAGAATCGCTAAGACTGTAGGGAAAAACAGTTTAGCCAAGGCAAACAGCCTGCAAACACTCATTAGCATTTTGCAAGCAGCAAAACCAGTTTCTGGCCAGGTGGAAGATCTCCAACCAAAGGTGATAATGGCAGAACGTTCTACATACTAATGAGGCAGTCCAGATCTAGGCACACACAATGGCAACATTTGGGTTTGAATAAGATACTTTAAGTGGATGTCCAGACAGAGCGGCACCAGAAGTATCCACTATAGAAACCGCCCCCACCATCGAGAAAGACCCTTACATTGGAGGAATTCAAAAGATATCGATTGGAAGCGATCCAATCGATACCTAAAGGTAAAGCCCGCCCAGGAAGAGGGAAGGACATTGGGGACCCCTATAAATATAGACCCCCACACATGGTCCTGTCTGTTGTTTCGTGCTCCGGCTTTGACCAAGACCTCCAACGTGTATCCTGACTCCAGCCGTTGAGCACCAGCCGCCGAACCGTAAGTGCCAATACGACGCTCGCTACGCGAACCAAGCCCGCTAGACCCCCAGTGACCAGCCCGCTTTCTGAAGGTTGCAGCCCAAGACCGGGACGAAGGCCTCGCTCCCTGACCTTGCCTGTTCCTGTGTAGTTAAGTATTCTGTTTGCTTAGTTTAGTCATAGCTTAGTCCCTTAGAGTGTGCATGCGTATTTATTATAATTGTATAATAAATATTGATCGTTTGGAACTTACTAATCGGTGTATCGTTTTATTACTTTGAACTTGACCTTGAGATATATGTGAGTTGTCTATATGGCAACTGGCGACTCCTGAGCTGAAAATACATAGACAGAGCCTAGTGGTGTTAAGCACACGGCCTTTAACACAGGCAAGTTAATACACCCCAATAAACGCGTTTTGCACCCATAGCAAAACGTGCAACATTTAGTGGCGACTCTGGTGGGACACGGTTATAAGTGGTACCCCCACTCCGTCGAGGACCCTGAAATTTGAATTGGAAATCTGGTAAAGAAAACGGAAATAAATCACAAATATTCAAGGTGTTCAAAGCAATAAGCGTAATTCGGAAGTGTGTTTAGTGCATGCGTACTAACAGGGTTGTAAGGAAAACCTGAAAGCATTTTTGTTGCGACAAACTTTCGGTAGTTTTGTGAACGGAACATAGCGTAAGCCTTACCCGTTTCGTGAGACATAACCTCAACACCCCCTGTTCCTAAATTTAAAAGTGAGTCAGAGAAAATGGCCATGCAGGCAATGGAACGCCTCATGAACCCAGAACGGTTTGTGGTCGCAGCGACCAGCAGCAGTAGCAGGGTAGGTCAGTGTCCCATGTGGGAGCTGGAACTCCGCAAATATCTGCAAGGAAAGGGATGGCCCCTTTGGAAAGAGTTTTGTTTGAATGAGGAGACAGGTCCCGGAAGTATAGGACATACTTGGTGGGAGAACCTCTCTCAAATTCACAAGAAAAACATGAGTAAAGCACGTAAGCCGATGGCGATTGTGTCCTGTTTGGCACAATTGCGAGGCACAGAGGAGGTCGTTCAGACGCTCCGGGCAGAATTAGAAGAACGGAATAGAATGAGTAAAGTGCATGTCAGGGACATCGAAAAGGAAAATATGGATCTAAGAGGGAAGTTGGCAGAGAAAGGTAGAGAGGTGGATGATGCCAAGAGGGCACATCAGTCTTGTCTAGCCCATCTCAGCAGTTCCCAGACCCAGTACGAAAAGGCCTATCAGGACGTGCAACGTGCCGTCCTGATAAGAGAAGAATCAGAGAAGCAGGTAGAGGCTTTGCAGAGGCAATGCTCTGACCTTAAAGCAGCTTTGAGAGCACTCCATGCTGCAACCACAGAACAAAGGCAAAGTACAGTAGATCACGCGAAATGCAGGAAACAGATTGCAGAGCTGCAATCGCTGCTTTCGGTGCAAAATGGGTTTCAAAGCACCTTTGAAACCCAGTTAGATGAGGAGAATGCCCCAGACTGGAAAGAGTTAAGCGAGACAGCGCAGCGTTATGTTCAGGGAACATGTGCGCCAGCAGCGCAGCAGAAAAGGCAAGCACCCCAACCCCCCACAGATCAGCTCATTACCATTCCAATGAATCCAGTCACCACCCAGAGAAAAGCGACCACAGAAGGCGCACCCGATATAACTTACACCACCCCCTTAACTGTAACCCAACTAAGGGACGCGTGTGAGAAGATCACTCCGTTTCTCCCCACCGCAGACCCCCACCAGTTTTTCGCAAAGGTAAAGCAACAGGCTACCATGTATGGCCTGGACGAGAGAGAGGTCAAACTCACAGTTCTGAGTTTGGACCAATCGGTTGTAGCAGCCCTCCCCGACCCACAGAATGTTGGCGGAGGAACCCTAGAGGAAATGCACACCTCCATTTTAGATGCCATAGGGTATAATCGAGGTGACCCCGTAGAAGCACCCCCGGCAGCGCTGCCCGGCCCACTCCTCCACCTGCAGAGGGTGCAGCAAAAAGCGCCATTTCATGGCGGTATGCCAGGCCCGGGTGGTCGCCGCGGTGTCCGGGGGCGAACCGGGACCGCCACCCCAACCCTCTCCACGAGCCACGTGCGGCCAGCGGGCGTCGCCATCGTCCTTTTCCAGAGCCACTTGCGGGCCCCGGGCACCGCCATCTTGTTCCCCAAGGACCACGTGCGACGGATGGGCGCCGCCATCTTGTACACCCTCGGCCATGTGCGACCAGTGGGCGCCACCAGCTTGGCTGGAGTCTCAGGACCCCAATTCGGATGACCACAAATCACCCGAAGAAAATCTCCAGCTTTTGCCACGACTTGCCTCGGTGACCCTGGACCAGTCTCGACCCCGAACGCTCTCAACCGCGACGACGACCATGCTCATCAATGGGCATAAATTATCCTGCCTGATCGACTCTCCTCACTGACCAACGGTCGGTTGCTTTCATGTTCGATAATGCACAGATAAAGAATGATAAGATCTTACGGTGGAGGATCGATCTCTCCACCTACAACTATGAGATCTTGTATCGTCCCGGAAAGCTAAACGAGCCTCCTGATGCCCTATCCCGTGGCACATGTGCCAACGCACAAGTGGACCGACTCCGGTCCCTCCACAAGGACCTCTGCCACCCAGGGGTCACCCGATTCTTCCATTTCATCAAGACCCGAAACCTGCCCTACTCCATCGAGGAGGTCAGGACCGCCACCAGGAAATGCCAGATCTGCGCGGAGTGCAAGCCGCACTTCTACAGGCCAGAGAAAGCGCACCTGATAAAGACTTCCCGTCCCTTTGAATGGCTCAGTATGGACTTCAAAGGGCCCCCTCCCTCCACCGACCGCAA
Source organism: Scyliorhinus canicula (assembly GCF_902713615.1). Lineage (NCBI taxonomy): Eukaryota > Metazoa > Chordata > Chondrichthyes > Carcharhiniformes > Scyliorhinidae > Scyliorhinus > Scyliorhinus canicula. The sequence continues at coordinate 35,752,916 of NC_052162.1, read as the reverse complement.
CACGTACTTCCTGAACGTGATTGACGAGTACTCCCAGTTCCCATTCGCCATCCCCTGCCCCGACATGACCGCAGCCACCGTCATAAAAGCCCTCCACAGTATCTTTACACTGTTCGGTTTCCCCGCCTACATACACAGCGATAGGGGGTTCTCCTTTATGAGCGATGAACTGCGTCAATTCCTGCTCAGCAAGGGCATTGCCTCGAGCAGGACGACCAGTTATAACCCCCGGGGAAACGGACAGGTAAGAGAGGGAGAATGGAGCGGTCTGGAAGACCATCCTACTGGCCCTACGGTCCAGGAATCTCCCAGTTTCCCGCTGGCAAGACATCCTTCCTGATGCTCTCCATTCCATCCGACCACTGCTGTGCACCACGACCAACCAAACACCTCATGAACTTCTCCTTGTCTTGCCTAGGAAGTCCTCCTCCATGACCTCGCCTCCAACCTTGCTGGCAGCTCCTGGACCCATCCTGCTCAGCAAACACGTACGGCGCACAAGTCGGACCCATTGGTCGAGAGAGTCCACCTCCTTCACGCTAACCCTCAATACGCCGACAGGATACGGTCTCCCTTCGGGACCTGGCGCCCGCTGGATCCCCACCCCCACCACCACCACCCCCACCCTCCCTCCCACCGGCGCACCCCACAGCCACCCCCTTCCCAGTTGGATCGGTCCTCCCACCGGTCCCATCCAGGGGTGATGAAGCTGCCGAAGAAGCCGAAGCCATTGACCCGGAGCCACGGATGCCCGAGCCGGCACCTGCATCACCGCCGAAACTGCGACGATTGCAGAGGACGACCAGGGCCCCCGATCGACTAATTGCTTCATGTTGAATGTAAATAAATACTGTAAATAGTTGCGACATGTAACAAGGCAAAACACTGTCCTAATGCATCATCACCTCAACCTCTACCACTTTATAACGCGAGACCACCACCCCCGCCGGACTTTTTTAAACAGGGGGTGAATGTGGTAGTCGGTATTCGGGGTATTACGGTACCCAGGTTGATGCTAAGACTACTGGTGTGGGAGGTACCCGAGACAGCAATATCATTGGTGAAGTCTGCCTGCTGGTGCCACCCAGTAAGGCGGAGTATAAGAGCCTGTCTCCCCCTAGCAGTTGCATTCTGTACCTGCACTGCTGGGGGAAACATCTAGTCCAATAAAGCCTTCAATTGTCAGCCAATATCGCTTCTGGAGTCATTGATCGAGCATCAGCCTCCTTCTGCACTGATTCTAAGTTGTAATCACTTCCATCTATTTAAATATGGCTTGCATGCAATTTTAATCGCTTGCAATCGTGTTCACCTGGAGTAGTTTATTAATTCAGACCAGCAGTTGAGAATCATTAAACGAGAGGGGCCATATTGTTGGAGAGGACAGTGTGAAACAGACTGGTAAGCTCAAGGAGATACTTGTTAGGAAGGAAGATGTGTTGGGCATTTTGAAAAACTTGAGGATAGACAAGTCCCCCGGGCCTGACGGGATATATCCAAGGATTCTATGGGAAGCAAGAAATGAAATTGCAGAGCCGTTGGCAATGATCTTTTCGTCCTCGCTGTTAACAGGGGTGGTACCAGAGGATTGGAGAGTGGCGAATGTCGTGCCCCTGTTCAAAAAAGGGAATAGGGATAACCCTGGGAATTACAGGCCAGTTAGTCTTACTTCGGTGGTAGACAAAGTAATGGAAAGGGTACTGAGGGATAGGATTTCTGAGCATCTGGAAAGAGACTGCTTGAGTAGGGATAGTCAGCACGGATTTGAGACGGGTAGCTCTTGCCTTACAAGTCTTATTGACTTCTTTGAGGAGATGACCAAGCATGTGGATGAAGGTAAAGCAGTGGATGTAGTGTACATGGATTTTAGTAAGGCATTTGATAAGGTTCCTCATGGTAGGCTTATGCAGAAAGTAAGGAGGCATGGGATAGTGGGAAATTTGGCCAGTTGGATAACAAACTGGCTAACCGATAGAAGTCAGAGTGGTGGTGGATGGCAAATATTCAGCCTGGAGCCCAGTTACCAGTGGCGTACCGCAGGGATCAGTTCTGGGTCCTGTGCTGTTTGTGATTTTCATTAACGACTTGGATGAGGGAGTTGAAGGGTGGGTCAGTAAATTTGCAGATGATATGAAGATTGGTGGAGTTGTGGATAGTGAGGAGGGCTGTTGTCGGCTTCAAAGAGACATAGATAGGATGCAGAGCTGGGCTGAGAAGTGGCAGATGGAGTTTAACCCTGACAAGTGTGAGGTTGTCCATTTTGGAAGGACAAATATGAATGCGGAATACAGGGTTAACGATGGGTTCTTGGCAATGTAAAGGAGCAGATAGATCTTGGGGTCTATGTTCATAGATCTTTGAAAGTTGCCACTCAAGTGGATAGAGCTGTGAAGAAGGCCTATGGTGTGCTAGCGTTCATTAGCAGAGGGATTGAATTTAAGAACCGTGAGGTGGTGATGCAGCTGTACAAAACCTTGGTCAGGCCACATTTGGAGTACTGTGTGCAGTTCTGGTCACCTCATTTTAGGAAGGATGTGGCAGCTTTGGAAAAGGTGCAAAAGAGATTTACCAGGATGTTGCCTGGAATGGAGAGTAGGTCTTACGAGCAAAGGTTGAGGGTGCTAGGCCTTTTCTCATTAGAACGGAGAAGGATGAGGGGCGACTTGGTAGAGGTGTATAAGATGATCAGGGGAATAGATAGACAGTCAGAGACTTTTTCCCCGGGTGGAACAAACCATTACAAGGGGACATAAATTTAAGGTAAATGGTGGAAGATACAGGGGGGTGTCAGAGATAGGTTCTTTACCCAGAGAGTAGTAGGGGCATGGAATGCACTGCCTGTGGAAGTAGTTGAGTCGGAAACGTTAGGGACCTTCAAGTGGCTATTGGATAGGTACATGGATTACGGTAGAATAATGGAGTGTAGATTAATTTCTTCTTAAGGGCAGCACGGTAGCATTGTGGATAGCACAATTGCTTCACAGCTCCAGGGTCCCAAGTTCAATTTCGACTTGGGTCACTGTCTGTGTGGAGTCTGCACATCCTCCCCATGTGTGCATGGGTTTCCTCCAGGTACTCCAGTTTCCTTCCACAGTCCAAAGATGTGCAGGTTGGGTGGATTGGCCATGATAAATTGCCCTTAGTGTCCAAAATTCTATGATTAACCTAGGACAAAAGTTCCGCACAACATCGTGGGCCGAAGGGCCTGTTCTGTGCTGTATTTCTCTATCTATCTATTAAACAAATAAGACTACAAGGGGCTGTTTAGCACAGGGCTAAATCGCTGGCTTTGAAAGCAGACCAAGCAGGCCAGCAGCACGGTTCGATTCCCGTAACAGCCTCCCCGAACAGGCGCCGGAATGTGGCGACTAGGGGCTTGTCACTGTAACTTCATTGAAGCCTACTCATGACAATAAGCGATTTTCATTTTTTTCACATGATATTGCTGATATTCGGACTTGGGATTCTAGCACGTTTTAAAAGCAGTACAAATTAGAATACAACTATTTTAAACTTGAAGATTAAGTCTGAAAATGTACAGCACAAAAGGAGACCATTTCATTTGGCCTTTGTAGCTAAAGGGATAGTTACAAGCAGGGAAGCGTTGCTGCAACTGTACAAGGCATTGGTGAGACCGCACCTGGAATACTGTGTAGTTTTCGTCCCCTTATTTGAGGAAGGATGTAGCTGCATTAGAGACAGTTCAGAGAAGGTTCACTAGGTTGATTCCAGAAATTAGGGGTTTGTCTTATGAAGAGAGATTGAGCAGTTTAAGCCTATATTCTCTCAAGTTTAGAAGTATGAAATGAAATCTAATTGAGGTATGTATGGTGATAAAAGGTCTTGACAAAATAGACGTTAAGCGGATGCTTTCTCTTGTGGGGCAATCTAGAACAAGCGGTCATAGTTTTAGAATAAGGGGTAGCAGATTTAAATCAGAGATGAGGAGACTTACTTCTCACAAAGTGTCGTGAATCTGTGGAATTCCCTAACCCAGAGTGCAGTGGATGCCGGGACTGAGAGTAAATTTAAGGAGATAGACAGCTTTTCAATTAGTAATAGGTTAAGGGGAAGGGGCAAGAAAGTGGAGTTGAGGCTGAGATCAGCCATGATCGTATTGAATTGCAGAGTGGGTTCGAGGGGCTGAATTGCCTACTCCTGCTCCTAGTTCTTGTGTTCTATTCAGGCGATGGCACCTGTGCCACAACACTCTGGGTGAAAAAAAAATCCTCAACTTTCCTCGAATCCTTCTGCCAATTCATTCAATTTATGCCCCCTGGTTATTGACCCGTCTGCTAAGCCAAGAGATGTAGATTCTTCCTATGCATTCCATCGAGGCCCCTTCATAATTTTACCTCAATTAAATTTGCCCTCCGGTCCCTCTGTTGCAAAGAAAAAACAATGCCCTCCCTGATCTCTCCTCCCAGCTAGAGTTTTCCATTCTGGCAATACCCTGCTAAACCTCCTCTGTACGCTCTCTCGTGTGATCACATCCTTTCTGTAATGCAGTGATCAGAGCTTTAGGCTCTTCCTCACTATCAATCACAGCACCAATTTTGCAACTTAATTATTCTCCCTATATTTGTAAAGTCTAAATCCACAAAACGTAAGGAACCTCGTTCTAAACCCTGAAGTATCCCACTGGAAACAGCTGTCCAAAAGCATCCGGCAACCTTTGTTTCCTGCAACTGAGTCCATTTTGGAACTAACTTGCCACTTTCCATCGGATCCCACACTTTTCTGGCCAGTCGGCCATGTGGGATCCTGTCATAAGCCTTGCTAAAGTCCACGTATAAAACATCAAACTCACAACCTTAATAATAATAATCTTTTTATTGTCACAAGTAGGCTTACATTAACACTGCAATAAAGTTACTGTGATAAGCTCCTTGTTACCTCTTCAGAAAAATCAATCGTTGTCAGCCTTCCTTAACAAATCCATGCTGGCTGTCCTTGATTAATCTACATCTGTCTAAATGATTTCTCGAGTCCCTCAGAATTTTTCCAAACATTTGCCGGTCTCTGACCTGTAGTCAGAGAATTTACAAATGTTGGTCAGGGTCTCCAATATCTGCATCCTTGTTTCTCTTAGTGGTCTGGGTAACATTTCATCTGGGCCTGGCAATGTATTTTTTTTCAAAGATGCTAAACTCCTTAATATTTCCTTTGTGTTTATAACAGCTAACATTAATAATAATGCAATACTGCAGATGCTGGAAACCTGAAGTAAAAAGAGAAAATGCTGGAAAAACTCAGCAGGTTTTGCAGCAACGCGGGGAGAAAAACAAGTGTTAACGTTTCAAGTTTGGATGGTTCTTCAGAGCTTAAGAGAGGGATGGATTTTATACAGTTTAAGAGGGGGTGGAGCATTGACTTATATGCTGCCTTTACCAACTGAATAGCAAATGGGAAGGTGAGTCATTGGGGGAGCTAGAAACAGGTTTTGTTATGAGCAGCTGCCAAGCTGATCTTTTTTTAAGGATGTAAAAAAAAAGGGATATAGTTTTAGCATCTTTTCCCCATTGCGGAAAATTCTGAAAAACAGGGCACAGAAACCTATGAGCAGCATTGTTAAAAGATTGCAACAAGTTTTCTTCAAAATTTAAATGTCTTTTTAAATAAATAGGAACCTGTTCCATCAATTATTTATATTTTCACAAAAAACATGAGCTCCCCTTGTCTTATGATTGCAAATGAGGTACTATTCAAAAGTTAACCTGTTTATTGGCCCATAAATAAAAATTATTTGAGGTTTAGTGATTTTTATGTTTCAAGCATAGAAGAACATCTCATATTGAACTCATTAAAATATATTAATGTCTTAAGAGAGTTCAACAATATCATTTGTCTACTCTATACTTACGATTTGACGATATAAGCCTGGTTATCAAGCAGTCTCTAATCAGTATATTGAATTTTCATTCAAACCCTATATTTAACTTTGTGATAATTCCCAGAAGGGAATGTGAGAAAGAGAGGCAAGCCAAAGTCTTCAATGCATATAAACAGATGTTTTATTGCTGTCCAATAAGATTCAACAACTTATACTGCATCGGATAAATCCGTAGAGGAAATCTCATCAGTACCCATTCACAAATTCAGACATTGGAAATAACTACATTCAGCTCCACTAGGCTTTCACCCCTTTTCCTTTCAATGAATGTTTTAAATAAGGAAAAAAATCAGAAGGAATTAACTTGAAGGAATAATCAAAACTACCATAAGGCAACCCAGCATATAATGACCCATTTTTCCAGCCCCCAAAATCATGTTTTTGAATCAACTCAGCATCTAAGTCAACCACTTTTTCAAACGCAACTTGACACTCGGATTAGTAGTCAGATTCAATGTTTCATCCCACAAATGCAAGTTTTATTTACCAGTACCTTATAATTGGGTGCAAGGGATCAAAGTAGGCATTACAAGCTGTGTTGTGAAGGTGCATGGGAGTTTTAAGATACCCCCACTTTGCTGATGACATTTCAAAATGCCAACCACTCACATTCACTTTTATCCTTGGCATATAAGCCAACTTCCATTTTTGGAGGGATTTTTCAAGGCTTCAAAGATCAATTTGTGGGGCTTACATCAATAGTAGTATGTCAGAATGATGAACTCACACATGTTAGATGATAGTAGCTGAAGCACTTACTGAATTAATGTGGCCTCCCTATTAGTTCAATTAATTCATATGATGAGATTGAGTAATTCCATCAGTGTTGGTAATTATAAAAATTAACCTCCCTGAACAAAAAAAAGTTTTGAAAGGAACTGTATCATTATTCATCTATTTTTTAAAAGAAAGTTGCAAAATAGAACTTTAAAACTCCTTTTAAAAATGTTTTTGAAAGATCCTGGAAACCAGAGCTTTCCTACTTCATGTGTACCACTGAAAGCATCATAAATGTAGAGAGCAGCAACCTTACAGAATTGCTGCAAATAAACAAGTATAAAAATGTGAATTGGCATGCAACAGTGTGCAAGTTTTCATGAAAACTGGAATATCTTGGAAGTGATTTGAATTTGTGTGGCATGATACACATTAAATTATGGATCATTTAGCAACTTCACCTATTAACTCAGAGCCAAAGTGCTATTTGAGCATCATTAAAGATAGTTTGATATTTTGGCTTCTGTAATCGGGCCACACTAATTTGGTCAAAGGGTCTTAAACTTTACATCAGTATACAGGCATCATTTTAACATCAAAATAATAATATAAATGCATCCATCTTGAAAATCTTTCAACCTCTCTCACTTTTTTGAAAAGATTTCTTTCTATATAAAAACATAACTGGATTACTTTCAAACCTGAAATTTCAACAGATGTCAAAAGCATATATTCCAAATAAAGAGAAAATGTTACCCATCAGCAATATTCTCCTGAAAAGAAATGTCAAAAAAGATTCTAAAATTAATTTACTTTGCTGGTTGATTTTAAATGGATACCTAAAGATGAAAATTCCTCTTCGATGCAACAGAAAAACATAATTTTCACAACAGTAGAGCCTACACCAAAAGTGGGAGCACTCACATGTAAATGACCAATAACACACCATAGTCGTTTCAGGAAGGTTAGAACAAATACTTGTGAAAAATAGAACAATTCTGAACTTCCCTTAGAATTTTTCAAACTTTTAAAGTAGAAATATTGGTACTGGGTCAAAAGGATTTCCCTAGGTTGGTTAACTCAAGTATACTGACAAGTGAGTCCATACTTCTCAAGTGACAGGATGATAGTATCTCAAAAGTGCCATATTCGCAATAGATTAAAAATTCTTTTGCCTTTGTTGTAAAAGGTACTTCCTTTTTTTTTATTCTATTAGTCCCATCAGTCACTATCTTTCTATTTGATTTCACCATATTTCCTGTCCTTCCTTAGTTTACCCTTCTCCATATTGAATTAAGCTTCATATGACAAGATAAGCAAACACGATCAACTTCTATTTGTCAGGGAAATATTTTTGATTCCCTCTATTACTTTAAACAATTAGCAAGTCTGTTCTGGAATAGGATGTGTGCCATACCCTATAAAAGGGTAGTAGAAATTCTTCAAGATGACAAAAATAATTCACTTAACAAAATGCCATATAAAACTGCTTGTTCTCCGGGTATATTCAAACTTTTGGCTGTCCTTTTTGAAGCCAAACTGAAATCTGTCAAAACCTGCATAACTGTTTTACAACCTTTAGTACCATATCCATTTTTAAAATTATATTTGTTTTGCATGACCTATTGGAGCTGAACTACCAACACTCTTCAGTAATCGGCTCTGCTTATGAGCTATCTCTGGAACAGCGAAAGACTCTAATTTCTTTGTACCATTTTCCATGTAGGAATTGTTACATCCACAGCAGATGCAGTCTAGACAAGACCTACGATTCGCATAACAAGGGCATCTCTGCCCCCTGCAAGTGAGAACACTGGGGGCACATGCTGCACGGCCACATTTACACCCAGGCTTCCCTCTTGGCTTTTTACACACAGACTTCAGTGAATTAGTACATTCTTGATTGCCTAACCTCTTCACAGTTCTGTACTTTGCATTGTAATTTTTAACCATAGTCTTCAACCTTTCAGTGACACTCGTGTGTCTATTATCAGTTGGCTTGAAATTAAATGAAGTTTTGTCAGATGGTGGTGTGTATGATGTTGAAATTTGCTCATCGGATGCTTGAATGATACCTTTATCCTCAGTACTGTTCACATTACAACCATCATGATTTGTCTGTGACATATTTTGTTTGCAAATCTTTCTAGTAAAGACACTAACTATTTTCTTCCTGTCTTTTATACTGGCATCAGTAAGATCAGTTGGTTGATTGGAGAGGATAGATTTTTGCATCACCTGTACTTGTACAACCTGGAGTGGAGTCAATTTACTTATTATTTTCATAGCTTTATCAGTGCAACACAGCAGACTGGACTCCATTTCACCGTTCACCATCATGCCCTCTTCTAACAAATTATTTAGGTTAACTGGTGAGGTGTATTTTTCTGAAATATTCTCCAATATGGCACAGTTCGCTATGTAGTCGCAAAGTTTTTTGTAACAAGTTAGAAGAATATGAAGTTGCTCATTTTTCACAAATATCCCATGATCTTTGCACAAACTGCAGGAAGGCTTCATTTGCATTCTCTGCCCTGTACAACTTTTGCAGACAAAATGTTGGCAGACTGATGTTTTTGGACCAACTGGATTTTTCAGTAAATTACCTAAATCAAAGAGAGAAATAGTACATATTTTGAAGCAGTTTTGACATGATTGACAAAATAAGAGCTCTGTATTACACAAAATGGCGGGGGGGGGGCATATAGCGTATCTCTATTGAACAAAGAATTGGTCACAATGAGGCAGTTATAAGGTAATTCAGGTTTCTAACTCGCTAGTTCAATACATTTTACAAGTTAGAACATACATAAAACAGCAAGGTAAAAATAGCATAGTTTTAGTTATCCCATCACAAAATAAGGAATTATGAATAAACTTGAAGGACCCAGAAGAGACCCACCCCCAATGGTCCATGTTATGAAGGACTAGGTACGACTGATTTTTCATCAGAGAGGGTGCACCTGAGATAGATATAATGAGATTGTACAGATACAAAGACATATTGCAGGTTATCCAGGAATATTATTTTTAAATTAAACTAGAGTGAAAAACTAGGAGTCATAGGACCATCAAAATGTGGAATAAACTTCCAGATATGAGTGAAGAAAGCAAAAACCTTTAAATAATTTTTAAAACTGAATACTGAAATCAGGGGAAATTTGGATCTATCTGGATGGTCAATTCATAGTGGCAAGAAGTCTTCCTCATCTACATTGTGAAGCAGTATTTGGATGCATTGGAAAGTATTCTCAGAGACTAACTAAGATGTCTTCAGTCCTTTGTAAGTCATGTAAATTTCAAATAAGCCTTTTATTGAGAGAGGGGAGATAGGCTTGGGAACTGAAGTAAATAAGCTATTGTAATTTTGACAACATAGAATGATGTAAAATTCACAAGCACTGTACAAGACTGAATACAATTATCCCACACCAAAGAATAGTGGACGTGTCAACAAATTTCCACTTAATTGTTGCTTTATTTTGTTTTCTTTTTAAAAAGAACAGCATCAGTATGTAGATTATTGTGTGTTTTTACACCAAATATTTTTCTTGGTTTTCAGGCCAATCAAGTCGGAGAACTCTTATTCCCTTTTCTTTACCGAGTAAATATTTAAATAAAATGTGATGGACCCCAAGGACTAAAAAGAAAATTCTCTGCATTTTGGCTACTAGTTGTATGACAGCCCCTCACCCCCTGCAAATTGGTCTTTTAAACAAGATTAGGTCCTATTCTGTCTGCTTAACATGATGTAAAAGATCCCATGCAATTATTTGAAGACCAGTATCATGGTCAACATTTCTCAAACACTGGCAAAACAAATGAACTTGTCATTTATTTTGCTGTTGTTGAAGAGTGTGCAAATAGGTGATTACACTTTAAAAGAAATTCATTGCTTGTAAAGCACGCGGAGATATCCTGAGGGTGTGATTATATAAATGCAAGTTTATCTTCATTATGGAAGGTGTAGAATAAACATTTCACTGAACTATGGCTTAGGCTATGAAGAATCAGAAAATCAGCAGAGAACTAGTGTGAGTTTGCATGTTACAGACTTAATAACTCTCTGTGGAAGACAGAAATAAGAGTTACATTGGCTGTACTGAACAGTAGTACAAACTGGTCCAATCACAATGAATAATAAGCTTTGTTCAATGATTTGTCCTGAAGGTTTTATATGGACCAATCGAATTGTGCAAAAGATACATTTTACAAATAAAATTACAAAATTCAAATGTCACCCACAAAACAAAGTCAAACATACATACAAATAAAATACACAAGATATTTGCATTTTAATTAAATGGTTTAATTTGTTCCTCAGCCTTCTGTCCCAGGTATCTTTATTTTGGGTGATTATATAAAGCTGAGTGAATCTGGTTTTTAACATTTTTTTAATGCGTAATTTGTAAGTGGATCACATTTCCAAGCCTACATTTATCGTCCCGAGGAGATGGTTGGAGGCCATTTCCTTTCATTATTGCTCTCCCAGAAAACCCAGGATCAATATCTAGCAACGTTAAGGGCACAAGGCAAGTGATGAATACTTTATCACAATTATGCCTTGCAGATGGTGGACACGTCTGGAGGTGAGCCAGTTCTGCAGTGTGCCCAGCCTCTTCTTGTAGCCATGGATGTCACTGTGGCTGATCCAGTATTCGTCTGGTTACTAGTAAATCCTAGGATTTAGATAGTGGCAAAATTTGTGATGATCCTCCTATTGAAGGCTAATAAAATGGTTGGGCATTTTCTTGGCACATATGACACAAACATTAATTTCCACTTATCAACCAGACCCTCTTGCATCCACATCTGGAACCAGGCAGTTCTGGGAGAAACTGAACTGGGCACTGGTTATTGGGAGATTGACACAGAAAGATAATTACCCAGGTTTAACTTGCTTTGCTTCTTGTAAATTGGACATACCTGGGCAATTTTCTACCCTGTCGAATCAATAGCAATGTCATAGCTGCAATGGAAAGGCTTAGCTAAAGTGATGTATATTCTGGTAAACAGAAAATGATAACCACTTTAATTAAGCTCCTGATTTATTCCCTTCATTCGCCAACAATCAAGTTTCTAGCCTATATTATTCTACCTCTTTTTCTCATGCCAGCACCAGACAGAAAATTAAGGGTCGGATTTTCTGGGCCCATTCGCCATGGGTGAAAATTCTGTTATGGCTGCTAACTCTTGCGAGAGGGCCACAATGGGATTTTCCCCGGGGAAATCTCAGAATGAGATCTTCACCACCCTCTGCGGTCGGCATAATCAGGTTCACGGTCAGCGAGGGTGTGAACCTGATTACCATCAATTTTCATGTATTTAAATATGCCCAAACGGCTGTCATGAAGTAACAGCAGTAACATAAATTTAACAAGACATAATAGGATGCGACCTGCCCAGCAGCTGGTAGAAATCTTTTCTAAAAATATATTTATTGAGTTATAAAATATGAATAGTAGCAATATTAACAAAGTATATATAATTATACAGTTACAGAATCAAAGAAGTGAATAACAAATATATTGGTTTAAGCAACTATGATATTTAAACTACCCCCTTATAACCTAACCCCCCTCTCAACCATATCCAGATCTTTAAAGAATGAAATGAATGGCCGCCATCTCTGGTAGAACCTTCCCATCGAGCCTCTAATGGTATATTTAATCTTCTCCAGATGTCGGAACGCCATCATGCCTTCCATGCAAACAAATGCTTTCGGTGGGATAGGAGATCTCCAATTAAGAAATATTCGCCTCCTGGCTATTAAAGAGGCAAAGCAGAGAACGTCCGCCCTTACCCTGAACGGAATGCCGGAGCGTCTGAGACTCCAAATATTGCTACCAGAGGGCAAGGTTCCGGGGCCACCTGTAAAATCTTAAGAGATTGTATCAAAAAGGAAACGCAGTAACTGGCAAGCTTAGGACATGTGCCTCTGATTAGCTGGTGTAAGGGAGCAGCAATAACACTTGTTCCCCGCATCGCAAAAGAATCCACTCATCCTCACATTAGTCCTGTATATTCTATGCAATACTTCAAACCGAATCAAACTTAGTCTGGTGCAGGATGAAGTGGAATTCACCCTGTAGGGGCTTCCCTCTAAGCCTCCTCAATAGGTACAGGGCCTAGCTCCTGGACCCATTTCTCCTTTACTCTATCCAAAGGGGCAGGATCTGGAGAAAGGCTAAGGCTATAGAGGTTTGAGATAGACCCTTTGTTCTGTTGTGCCAAGAATAGGACCTTCAACAACAAGAAAGAGGGTGGGGTCAGGGGGAAGGAATAAAAATAATTTATGTGAGAAATCTCGAATTTGAAAGAAACAAAAAGGGTTGGAGCTGGTCGAACTTTGTCAATGAGTCACTCAAGGCTGGCAAAATGTCCTTCTAAAAACTAGTCCCTAAAGTGCACAATACCTCTTTCCACCCCCAACAAAGACCTGAATAATGGGACCAAGCCCAAAGGCACGTTTAGGTGACTGTAGCAGATTGGGACAAGCAAAGACAGTGAGAGAAGGTTGAAGTGATGCCGGAACTGCTTCTGAATTCTGAGGGAGAAGATCACTCGGACTTGAGGAATGACTTGCAGAGAAGAAGAGTAGCAATGCAGTATTGATGGCATGTAGGGAGGAGGTTGTGGTGCAAGGCCAAGTCTCCATTCTACCCTAATTCGAGCCAGAGTCACGAAGCCATTGCAGGATCTTCTGTATGTTGGCAGCCCAATAATAAAACAGAAGATTCGGGAAGGCTGAACCACCCGATACCATGTCTCTCTGAAGCAGAGCATTGCCTGCCCAGAAAAAAGCTGAAATTAATTTGTTAACTAATAAAAATGATTTGGACACGAAAATGGGGATACATTGAAATAAAAATAGAAACCTTCGGAGCACATTCATCTTGATAGTTTGGATTCTGTCTGCAAGAGTTAAAGGAAGATTACTCCATCTCTGTAAGGCTGCTTTGACAAGACCGAATAAGTGGCTTGAAAAGTTGTTTGTGGAGCAGAGCCCAATTATGGGCTACACAGATTCCCAGGTTTTCGGAAATTAGAGGGCGAGACAAAATGGCAGTGAACTAAGTTGAGCCTCTCTGGCTGATGGATGCACTCAAAAACATTCACTTTTACGCATATTTAATTTGTACCCTGAGAAGGTGCCGAATATTGAGAGTATCCTCATTATGTTGTCCACTGAGGAGGCCAGGTCTGTCATATAGAAGTAGATCATCAGTGTACATAGACTTGGTGCTCCACTCCCTCCTGGTATTTACCGTTTCAACACATCTGATGACCTCAGCACTATCAAGAGGGGCTCAATAGCTAGTGCAAAGTGCAACGGGGAAAGGACTGCCTCCATATTTTTTTTACTGTCCAGTGCCCCTGCTGAACGCAAAATATTCTGAGGAAACCGTGCTCGTATGGATGTTGTCTTTCAGGGACATTCTACATCATTTTTATATAGCACGATTTCATCCACATTGAAAGCGGTTCTCTTCTGTCAGGTCAGCACTGAGGTCTTGATACACCCAAACGGAGTGGCCATCCCATTTTGTCTCCCAGTGTTCCTTGATTCATCGAAGGACCTATTCCTTCTTCTTGAAGTTGTGGAATCTAATTATTACCGCATGTGGGGGTTCCCCAGCACGAGGTCTCGGCCGCAGTGTGAGACGAGCACGGTACCGCTGGATAGGAATGTGAAGACTCCTTTGCCCACCATTTTGGTCAGCACGTTGGAAAAATATTTTGATGGGGTGATGCCCACCATCCCCTCTGTCAAACCCGAAAGGCAGATATTCTGCCTTCACGACCTGTTTTCTAGGTCATTCAATTTGGTCTTTAAATTTTTCATTGTCTCCATCACTGAAAACAGGCCATTTTCTAATGTGGAAATCTGATCGTTATGATCAGAAAGGACTGCCTTGCACGGTGGCACAGTGGGTAGCACTGCTACCTCATGGCACCGAGGTCCCAAGTTCAATCCCAGCTCTGGGTCACTGTCCGTGTGGAGTTTGCACATTCTCCTCGCCCCCACAAACCAAAGATGTGCAGAGTAGGTGGATTGGCCACGCTAAATTACCCCTTAATTGGAAAAAATTGGGTACTCTGAAATTATGGAAAAAAAGAAAAAAACGAAAGGACTGCCTCCATATTTTTTTACTGTAGCCCCAAATGCTTCCATAACTCGACTCATAATTTCTAATTTATTTGATACCTGGGCCAGGGCTTCGTCACCAGACCTTTTCACCTCTTCTTCCAGGTTCTGATGGTATTTCTTAGTTCAGCCACCACAATGCGGCTTATGGCGTCGGCAACATGGGTCACCCTGGGAGGAGGGGGAGCCATTTTAGCATCCGCCGAATCTTGTGAGGCCTCAGAGTCCAATTTCTTCCTGTTCTTGATCTTATTCGCCATGATTTGTATATCATCAGTGGGATTCTCCGTTTCTGAGACTATGTGTTGACGCCAGCGCAGAACTCGTTCCACGACAGCAAAACTGGATCGATTCAGCTATTGTTAGGGGCGAGCACCCTCCTGGGAGTCTGGGCTCCCCCCTCCCCCTGATCATCCTCACCACTTTCACCCCAGGGATTCGATGGAACCGGGTGATGGAATGGCTAGCCCACATGCAGCGATCACCCAGGTGGTTTATGGAAGGTGCAGACATTGTCAAATGATGTTAAGCACCAGAGCCCATCGCAGAGTGGGTTGTCATCATCCTCCATCTGATGTACCAGACCAGTGTGTTACTGCCAACCCAGGGCCTGCACCCCCTAGTGCAGCAGGTATGTATCACAGAGGAGTTTGTAGGTGAGGGGGTGGCCATAATTGGGATGTGGTGTCCGTGCCTGGCCAGTTCCCCCCCCAACCAGTTGGTGAACCTGAAGTTGATCAGAGCTTTGGTCCTGGCGCACAGGTCGTGCCTCCCTTGCCTGCCTGTGCTCCATGCCCTGCCCATCCTCCTCAGTCGACAAGGGCTGGCGTCCCACCTCCTCCTCCAGCACATCACCACTCTGCTGCGCCACGTTGTGGAGGACGCAGCAGGCCGCCACAATCCGGGCGGCCCTCTCAGCATCATATTGGAGGGCCCCTCCACAACAGTCCAGGCACCTGAACCGCATCTTCAGGAGGCCAAAGCACTGCTTAATCCCACTCCTGGTAGTTGTATGGGTGCCAATGTAGCGGGTCTCCGCGGCAGTCTGTAGCCTCCAGATAGGCATCATCAGCCACGACAGTGGATAACCACTGTCACCCAGGAGCCAACCCACCCAGCCATGGGGCATCTCGAACATGTCAGGAATTGTCGAGTGTGCCAGGATGAAGGCATCGCACACACCTCCGCCATTGCTGGTTGAATTCCAATATCCAGTGGCTGCAGGGGGTGAATGACCGAGCATGGTGTGTACCCCTCATCCCCAAACAGGTCCAACGGGCTACATGGTGGCCCTGGTTGGCACCGTGGACCCATCTCCGCATCCCTGACCCCGTCGTTGCCTGGCACCGTGGGGGCCTCTGGGGATATGTGGGGATGCCAGCAGCGGTGGTGGGAGTACTGAAACCCAGAGGCTGGAGATGGGATGGAGGGGGAGCACTGAAGCCCGATGCTGGCAATAGTGGTGCGGGGTGGGGGCTGAAGCCCCGATTCCGACAATGGTGGGGCGGTGGGGGCCTTGAGATCAGGGCGCCCTTTAAAATTTGGACAAGGATCTTTGTAGAGCTGGGGATCTATGAGGTCCCGCCCAAGTGACGATACAAACCACACGCCCCTTTTTTTTGACAAAGTGCCTGAAGATCTGGAGGGAAAACTTGGCTTTTTCTCTGGGAAGAAATACACTGGTGTTCAGTTAGAACCTGACACTTTGCCATTTTTTGGTAAGGTTCTGCCCTAAATTAGTACAAGTTTACTACCATGAGAAACAAAGGAACATTCTTCCATTTCCTTTGAAATCAGTACAGAGATACAAGCAAATTACTGCGAATACTGGAATCTGAAACTAAAACAGAAAAAAACTGGACAATCTCAGCAGGTCCGACAGCATCTGTGGAGAGAGAAGGCAGCGAACGTTGAGCCTGGATGACTTTTGTCAAAAAGATCAAAGATGTCCTGACACACAAAATTGAACGGTGCAAGCAGAAGTTAAAAGCAATCACAGTTCACGACCTGACATTGTTCTTCGTTTCTTAACGTGACAATGAATGTCAAAACATTAAAAATCTGTAAAGTTCTACAACCAAAATATTGAAGCCAATTTCCAGCACAACAGGGAGAAAACACTCATAAATTTGAACTCAGTCCACTATGAAAATGGTTCCTGAAAGCACACTTGTTACATTAATTAGATTTGTCAAATGGTATTGAGAAACTCTATTCCTGAGAGGTCCATGACATGGGACACATCGTAAGTGGAATAAGCTCTAGTTTCCCTTGTAATTTTTAATTAACAAGGAATTAATGCAGTAACAAGATGTACAACCAGCTTAGTCATGTGTTTAAAGTTTTGTTTTAGAATTATAATATGTAATTGCTGTGCACTGGTGAATTTATTTTGCAGCTGAAACCCTCATCTGCGGCAGAATTACTCTTAACTTTTTTCTAACTCTCCCACATGCAGCTTCCATAAACTTGAATTAATCCAAAACATTGTTGCTCATATCCTAACTTACAGCAACTCCCATTCACCAATCAACCCAATGACACATGGTCCAGCAATTTTATTTTAAAATTCTCAGCTATGTATTCAAATCTCCAAGTGGTTTTGTCTGTCCATATCTCTGTAACCTCCACCAACCCACAAACCTCAAGAGAACTCGGTATTCCACCATTTTTGCCTTGCACGCTCCAGATTTTCTGCACTCCACCATGCATGGCATTGCCTTCAACTGCATCAGCCCTAAAATTTAGCATTACCTATCCAAACCTCTCCTCTTCTTACCGTAACTCTTTGACTAAGGTTTTGGTCACATATCCTCGTTTATAAAGCATAACACAGAATACACAGCACAAAAACAAGCCATTAAGTCCAACCAGTGTATGCAAGCATTTATGTTCACTCAGGCCTCCTTCCATCCTCTCATCTAACTCAATTGCAAGACTTTCTGTTCCCTTCTCCCTCATATATCTATCTAGCTTCCCCTTAAATACATGCATACCATAAGCCTAAATTATTCCAAGTGCTACTGTGTTCTCATTTCCTCACTCCCCAGGAAGACATTTCTGATTTCCCGATTGGATTAATTAGTAACTATTTCATATTGATTGTCCTCTGCGTTAGGAAAAAGGTAGTTTTAAGGGATTTATTGTATTGGTAAATATTATAAATAAGGTATAATTTTAAGTGGATTTAATTTAATGTTTCGGTGCCTGGAAGGTTAAAACCTATAGTTAATGCTGGACAGAGATATTTGTATGTATGGGGATTGGTTAAGTTTCAACTGTGTTTTCATTGTGCTTAGAAAGAGTTATAACGTGAGGAATAAATAAACTAGTAGTTGCATTGCAACTGGGATCTTGTAAGTCTTAGTTTAGCCAAATTGATTGTGGTTGGAGACAGGACACTGGAGAATGAAAAGCTCTCAACTATGGCAGGAGAAGCTGAACAGGACAAGTGGGTTGCAAAGAAGCAAGCTTCCTAAGGAACAAGATACAATCCAGATAATCAGGGAATTGGGGCAGAAAAAAGGTTTAAAGACGCCTGAAGTTAAGAGAACAGAGACCAAGATAGTGTTCTGAAGAATTCAAGGAAGAGCAAACAACGTGTTCTGAGTTAATGAGACAATTGAAGTAACTATATTTAAAGTGGGACAGCAGGCTTCAGAGGGAGATAAACCATTTGACGTAACTTTAATAGCCTGGGAATCAAGAGTTAAAGCAATTGTGAACAGTTTGCACAGCAGACAAGACAAAGAAATCCTGGACTGGATTAGTTGTTAAAAGTAAAACCAAACGATTCCAGTAGCGGAGCATTCGCAGGAAAAATGGCTCACCTCCTGAAAATTTGGAAATTGGCACGTTTTAGCCCGGAAATAGGCCACTAAGTCACCAACATGCCACCCCCCCCCCCCCCCCCCCCCCCCCAACCCCCGTTCCAAGAGCATCACAGACACAAAGAGTTGCTCAAAGAACCAAAGGGATGGCAGAATCAATAAAAATCTGGAGAGGAGTGAACGTGTAGAGAAATGGAGCCGGTTGCAGTCGATCAGGCCAGGTCGCCGACACACGCGCCAGACTACCCAACAAGCCAGTGGATAGAGCTCCTAACACAGGAGCTCCTGGAACACAGGGACACAATTAAGTTAGAGATGATGGTGAAGGCAGTGGTTGTGGATCCCCCCCCCCCCCCCCTTCAAGGAGGCGCTGGAAAAGACGGTGCAGTGGTTGGAGGTGCAGCAAGCAATGATAAAGCATGTTGAAAAAGCAGCAATGAAACAAAGCGACTGGATCGCCTCATTGGAGACACAGGTGGCAAGATTTATGGCAACCCAAAGAACGCTTAAGGGGAAGGTAGATCAGGAGAACGCACTGTGCCACCAGAGCCTCTGCATTGTACACCTGCTGGAGGGCAGAAACCCCTCGAAGTACTTCACCCAGATGCTGGGCAAGCTGGTCGGGGGTGGGGGAAACATCCCCAAACCCCCTGAAGTAGACAGGGCCCACAGGTCACTCCAGCCGAGGCCAAAAACGAGAGCGTAACCACGGGCCATCATTGCCAAGCTGCATCGGTTCCAGGATAGAGTGGATTTTGAACTGGGCAAGACCCACAAGGTCCTGTAAATGGAGGGACACTCGATCCACGCGTTCCTGGACATTGAGGTGGACTTGGCCGAATGCCAGGCCGAATTCAACGCAGGCAGGGTGGCCTTGTACAAGAGTACGGTACGGTTCAGGGTGCTGTACCCGTCCAAGCTATGAGACCGAGTGTGGAGACCAGACTACGAAAGTAGCAGCAATTAAGACAGACTTTAAAAGACAATTGTGCAGAAGAAAGCTGCCTCGCTTTCAATCTGTAAGTCCCTCAAAGGAGGGCGAGAATGTGGTTAGGCTGAAAAACTTGATGGGAGGGGGGACACAATGGGCAGGGGAGGTAAAGATCACTCCCAGGGAAGGGGGCCACCATACTAGCAAGCAGGCTAGCACAGGAAATATGGGGAAATGGGGAGCCGCAGCACAGCACATCATGGATAGTCCCTAACAAAGTTAAACTCCAGAGTGCTGGGGCACAGCAGCATGGTGAATATAGTGAAGACGGTCACCTTGGATAGCATCCAAACAAAAGGAAACCCTAGAGTGGAGGGATGTATTCGCAAGGTAAGTATGGTTGAATACAGAAGGTAAAAATACAGAAATCCCCCCCATCAGCAAAGTCATTGAAACGTCAGAGGACTTAACGGCCCAGTGAATAGGTCCAAAGTCTTTACCGATCTGAAAAGCCTGAGGGCCGATGTAATCTTCCTCCAAGAGACACGCCTAAGGGAGGACCAACTGAGGGTAAGAAAGTAGGACAGACATACCAATCATGCTACGGGACAAGGGCTGGGGAGAAACAGCTCGATAAGAGGACGCGTTCACAGTGACGATAGTTACGGACCCGGGGGGGCGGTATGTCGTGGTTAGCGGTGTCCTCGAAGGGGTACCAGCGGTCCTCATCAGTATGTATGCTCCCAACTGGGACGACGTGGAATTCATAAAGAAAACCATGGCAAAATCCCCGACTCATAATGGGGACGGGGCTTTATTCCGATACCTGGGAATCCATATACTCCACATCTGGACACAGATGATAAATCTGGGAGAGGATGTTAAAAGGGACCTGCAGAAGTGGGACTCACTCCCACTCTTCCTGGCGGAGAGAGTGCAGACAATCAAAATGGACAATCAAAGTGCTGTCCAGGTTCCTCTTCCTGTTCAGATCCATTTTAATCCCCAAGGTATTTTTCACCACATACGATAAACTAATCCTGGCATTTTGGTGTGTGTTGGGGGGAGGTGTAGCCAAGGATAAAGAAGGTCCTACAGAGAAAGATAGGAGGCCTGGCTCTCCTTAACCTCCAGTTCTACCATTGGGCGGCTACCGCAGAAAGGCTAGAGCGATGGGTCAAGGAACCAGGAGCAGAGTGGTTCAGAATGGAGGAGAGCTCCAGCACAGGGACATCCCTCCGAGTGTTGGCTACAACCGCATTCCCATCCCGCCCAGTCAGATACTCAAAAAGCCCAGTGCTAGTGGCCATGCTTCGAACGTGGAACCAAATGCGACAGCATTTCAAACTGACCGATGGCCACCATAGCCCCCATCTGTAAAACCACAGGTTCACCTCCACACCTTCAAAAGATGGAGACAGGACGAGGGGATACTAACACTTAGGGACATGTACAAGGATGGCAAAGCAGCGATCTTGGGGAAACTCACGGACAAGTTCCAATTCCCAAAAGGGAACAAACTAAGGTACATACAGATCAAAACCTTCCTCTGCAGGGAAATGACAACATTCTCCCAGATACCAGGACGCTCATGACTAGATATACTACTGAACTAGTGTAAACTGGAGGATGGGACCTGTACGGACATGTATAGACGACTGTTAGACGAGGTACACTCACCCCTGGACTTGACAAGAAATAAATGGGAGCAAGAGCTAGGCAGGGAAATAGGGTCATACGCTCTAGCTTCTGCTGTGCTGCCGATCAGCAGCACCACCACCACCTAAGGCTGCAGATTGGCTGTCCGACCTGGCTTTATTTCTCAGGCTTGGGAAAATAAAGTACGCCATGCAAGGGTCGAAGGAAGGCTTCCACAAAACGTGGAGGCTGTTCACCACCCTGCTCCAAGATCTGTTTGTAACCAGCACCCAATAAAGCGGGTGGGGGTTGGGGGGGGGGGGGGGGGGGGGAGAGAAAGAGTCAGGGACCTAGGACAAGGCAGGAATCAAGGAAGAGAAAGCAGCGGGGTGGAGTTGGAGCAAGCGGCAATGGGAAACACAGGACAGGTAGAGGAGAGAACCCCAAAGGACAAAAGGGCAGCAAGAGAAAGAGCGAACCAGGCAGGCACAGCCCGCCCCCCCCCCTTCCCCCGGCTAAATGTCAGGGGGCAACCAAGTTGGGGGGCAGGCTGCATAGGAGCAATGGCCGATCACCAAGGGCGTCCCCCCCAAACTGGGATCCTCCCCGCAACTACACAAAAAACCCCTCCCAGGCAAGCACAGCCAACTACTGGCTTCCCCACACGACCGAGTGGGCAATCAATAACATCCTTTTTTCTTCCATCTTTTTCCCTGTTTGTTTGCAAATTATTTTTTGAACGACAATGGTTGTAGATGCACCTGCGATTTTGTCTTATTAACATTCCATAACATATTTTACTTAAGACAAAATCAAAGGTATATTTTATGGACTGTTAATAAGATAATAAAAAAATTTAATAAGTGAAACGAAAGCTTTGTTTAAGTGTCACTTGGAAAACCCAGTCTGGATTTCGGAATGCAAACCACTAATGCAAAGCAGTCTTATGAGATTTTAAAATGTGTTCTTGGTATGGAGTTCGGAAACTCTGTCAATCCTAAAACCTGTGTGTAATATTTAAACTAAAGAGAGGGTAAAGGAGTATTGTATAATAATCCAATCTTTCATGTTTAGGGTAAATGTTTTTGTCCTGCTGTTAAAATGAATTAACGGTTCTGTGACTGTTCCTCCAGGTTTTATGAAAAAAAAAGTAAACGTTATGGTCTTTTGAGCTAGGGTTATTCCAATCTGGGAAATGCCCATCCAGTTATAACATCAACTGGGATCGTAACCGTGCCTGCTCTTCCTCACAGAGGCCGTGATTTTCCAGTCTCGCCAGTAGCGGGCATCACTGTGGCAAGAGAGGAAAATTTGGAGAGCAAATTTCACTTTCAGGGACAAAAGTCACTTATGGTGATCATATAAATTTTTGATTTTTGGCTGCTTTCCAAATTTCTCATCACCTGAGACATTATTCGCCACTGGCAGAACCAGAAAATTCCAGCCATACTCTATGGGTGGATTTCCCTTCCTCCCTGGCGTGTTTCACAGTAGCAGGGGTGGCCTGTTGTTGGCCAATCTTCTAGTCCTGCTGCTGGGAACGGTATTTCCCATTGTATACACCCCTCACCGCCAGGAAACCAGCAGCGGGGGTTAACCGCCAGTGAAAAATTCCAGCTTATGTGTCTACAATATTAAACCATTTCATAATATGGTAGAAACTCAATTGTCTGTTACCTCCTGCCCTATTTACAGAAGAACCTTCCAGGTGTCGGTCAGCCTTAGCAGTCATCTACACATCCACTGGAATCCTTCGGATGATGAACATGGTCATCTTCATCTCAAAGGGTAAACAAGATAGCTAAGTGGGCAGAGCAGTCAGTACTAGCCCAGGTGTATTGTAATAATGGTTTGATACAACTATGAGAGGACTAAAACCTCATTTTTTAATAAAATATATATCGATATCCTCATTGGTTTTTCTAAGATTTAAAAAAACAGACAAATATCTTTTTAAATGGCTCATTGTCTGTCTATGACTTCCCCAAACAAAAGGAGCTATCTGGCAGCATCAAAGAAACATGCATCTTATTATCCCTGAAGAGACACTAATGAGCTGCACAGACCAAATTCAAAGAGAGCTATACAAAGGCCATCTGCATTTCAAAAGCCACGTTGATCAAACAGAATCTACTTATGTTAGGATATGGCCCCACAACCTTCC
Organism: Scyliorhinus canicula; assembly: GCF_902713615.1. Taxonomy (NCBI): domain Eukaryota; kingdom Metazoa; phylum Chordata; class Chondrichthyes; order Carcharhiniformes; family Scyliorhinidae; genus Scyliorhinus; species Scyliorhinus canicula. Next base: position 35,729,594 of record NC_052162.1, on the reverse strand, counting down.
TCTCAAGTCTTAATGGTTGAGGCATTTAATCATCTCAGCGTCCCAGATGAGGATACACATCCCTTGTTAAAGGCAATGTGAAGAGGCGAGTCACGTGACATGGACTTCTAACTGGTGAAACCAATTATATTGCCTTGCTGTACTGCAAACTCAGTCTTCCATTTTACCATCTAACTAGTATTTTCACAGAAGAGGAGCTCTACAATGCCTGGCCCCACCTGCATTGTTTCTGGTGGAACATCTGTATCATTGCCTACAATACTGTTTCATCTCTGCTTGTCTATCTCATTACGTGAAATCAACGCCACCAGAAAAGTTCATTTTACCGCATCTGTTTTCAGCCCATCAACGTCCGTGAAGAAATTCCACATCAGATTTTGATTCTGTATTCTGGACCCACGTGGATCAATATTTCCCTTCTCTGTGATCCCTGGAATGTAAATCTTTTCTCAGTCTGAGTGCGTGTGCATTTAAACCAGTTTTTCAAACTTTTTTCCCCATGATCCACTTTTGCCAACCAGCGATGTTCATGACCCACGCCAGCTGACCTTCGGGACAAATGCCACATTCGCTTACCTTTAATGTGAAAGGGGAGCCTGCTTGGTCCTCACGATCTCACTCCAATCACGTTCACATGAGGAGAGGGCAATGCGCACATCAGGTGCAGACTTCAGCCAGTTCTTTTGTTAGAACGGAAAATCCAATCTCACACATATAGGTCGTTGTGAAGGGTAATAGTAACAAAATGCTTGTTTTATTCAGCACTGGGTACTCCTGGGAGTATACTATTACTCCCGAGTTCTGACAGACCTTTGGCATGTTCTTAATGTGCTGTCAAGGGTCACGTACAGCAACTTAGTCTTAATTGGAATCAGAGAAGTTAATTACTGATACAAGGGTCTCAACCTCAAAAGGAATTTTTCACCCACCAATTCTCTTTTCATTTGCCAGCACTTCCCTACATCCAACACACAGGGGCTCTGCATCCTTATTTGCATTGGCACAATTGGCAAAACCATACCTCAAGAAATCATCTTTATTCTGCTTTGTTCCTAAGTTGTGTTTCTTCTTTGTAGGCTCTCCACCTGACCCTGGAACTCTGTACAGACTAACACTAGTACTGCTCTGTCCTGCCGTGGATTCTCCAAAGCAGCTCTCTCCAGCAGACTCAGATATAACATCCTGGCCAGTAGGTACACTGCCTATTTGTGTCTCTGGACGCCTCTTCCTTGTTAAAAAAAAAGTCCATCTTCACAATCTTCTTGCCTGATTTGCTAGCAGCTAGAAAAGGGAAAAATCTCTCTGTAATTTGGCGGCAAAAGCATGTATGTACAGGGCGCTTGACTTCAATTGTACATGCAGGGCACGTGACCTGCTCATTGCTGTCGTATATGATCGGAAGACTGCACAGCCTCATTTCTCTGTTCTGATCATTTATTGAGAAGTGTCAGCATGACATCGACTGTCCTAATGTCTCTGCTCCTTTTACCCAATCTGCCTCCTGCTGAACTTGCTGCGTTTCATTCTCTCAGGTTCAACACTAACCTGTTAACAAGGGTGGTACACTTGCTGTCTGGTATACCAACCTCTAGCTTGGACAGGTAGGGCAACAACTCTCAAGGCGGAATTCAAATGGAAAAAAGTTCATTTGTGGCGGGTTTTTCAGGGAGTTTCCCATTGGAGGTTCCCCACTGCTATACAATGATACCAGTCACATTTTTGGGCCCTGGGTAATTTCTCATCGGTTTAGTCCACACTTCCTTTCGTGGGCATGGCCCCTGACATCACCACACTAGCAGTGTTCCTGCCAGCTTGGCAATGTCACCCTGGCAGTGTCAGGGTGGCCGTGCCACGGTGACCGTATTCCAGGGAGGGGGGGGGGGGGGGGGGGCAGGGAGCCACCCTGCACTATCCCTGACCATCCAGGAGCCTCCAATGGCCCGGGAGGCTAATTAGTCACCATTGGCAAATGACTGCAGTGTTTTGAAATGAACACTTTCAGTAACTCTTTCTGCACCTTTTACCTTATTCTTTACAGCTATCCCTCATTTAGCATTCCAGCTGTGTTCTTAAAAACAAATGGCATGCTAAACGAAATCACATTCCTATAAAAAAAATTTAATAAGGGAAAGTTACATTTCTGACCTATAATTTTTACATTTGAGATCTCTTGCAAGACGGCACAGTGGCTTGCACTGGCCCCAAACTCCTCTTACTAACTCGCAATAACTTACCTCCTGTTTGTCGCTATCTGTCTCCTGCTTCCAACTCACCACTTCATTCCCTAAACCTCTCACTCGCTGATGCCCAAGAACGGCCGATTCTGCAAATGCTCATGTTCCCAGTCCACATTGGATCCTTACCAGCCAATGTCAGCAGCCACACCTCTGCCGGGATAGCATCAGTCAAACAGAAAATTGAGTCTCAGAAATAAATATTTGTGCCCACAAAGTTCACGGTCCCGTAGATACTACCTACCAGTTCACGGAAAGTCAGACAAGCTATTCAAATGATGGTTCCTTTCCTCTACAATCTCCCACTCCCTGAGCTTGCTCTCTTCCTACACTATGATCGGGCCAGCTGTCAGCCAATCAGCTGTTTCCATGTGTCTGACCAGCCGCCGGGATCAGGCACAACGTAAATCCAGCCGTGCAAGATGCCACAGTTTCATGAAGCATCGCTTAGCAGACCAGCATAATGACCTCCACATACCATGTAAGTGGTGTTAATAACCAAGTACTTAATGGATTTTGCAGCTACGTTGGCACACAGCTTAGAGGGAACTTAGGTGCCAGGAGATCTGTAACGTTCACCTGAGAGCAATTAATTTCAACAAGTTAGCACTTTTTAAAATACAAATCCATATGAATATTTTAATTACATGTACACAAATATTCAAAGATGTAAATTTCAAGATTTAATATTTGTACTTCTAAGTTTGAGACATGCCTGGACCCATCTATATGTAACTGCAGGGTGAACATCACTGGTATTAGGAATAATTCCAGATGGTGCATTAAAAATGTTACGCTAGTACATTCTAATATTGGTTGCAAGTGTGTTTTTCCAGTGGTACATTGAGTTATGTAAAACAAGTCAATTAACTTGTGACCTAAAGGAACAACATAGAGAGGCAGTATAATCCCAAACGTACAGTATTATTTTGAGCAGTGTGCAAGGCTGGAGAGGTCTGGGTGCATATTCATAAATCCTTCAAGATGGCAGGGTTAGTTGTAAAGTAGTTAAGAAAGTGTATGGGATTCTTGGCTTTTAAATAGGGACACTGAACATAAAAAGAAGGAATACACGGTGTACTTTTATGAAGCACTGGTTATAGAGTCAGAGCTCTAAAGCACAGAAAAGCCCCTTTGGTCCATCACGCCTGCACTGGTCAAAAACCACCTAACTATTCCATTTTCCAGCACATCACCCATAGTCTTGTATGCCATGGCATGGCATGGCAAGTGCACGTCTTAATACTTCTTAAATGTTATGAGGGTCTCTGTCTCCACCACCCTTTCAGGCAGCGAGTTCCATACTCCCACCACCATTTGGGTGAAAAAGAATTTCCTCACATCCCCTCTAAATGTCCTGCTCCCTACCTTAAACCAATGCACCCTCGTCATGCCCCCCCCCCCCCCCCCCCACCCCCCTCAATCTCCTCTGTTCCAGTTGAAGCCAGTGTTGTTCCTATGTTTAAGAAGGGTAGCAAGGATAATCCAGGGAACTACAGACCGGTGAGCCTTACGTCAGTGGTAGGGAAATTACTGGAGAGAATTCTTCGAGACAGGATCTACTCCCATTTGGAAGCAAATGTACGTATTAGGGAGAGACAGCACAGTTTTGTGAAGGGGAGGTCGTGTCTCACTAACTTCGAGTTTTTCGAAGAGATCACAAAGAGGATTGATGCAGGTAGGGCAGTGGATGTTGTCTATATGGACTTCAGTAAGGCCTTTGACACGGTCCCTCATGGCAAACTGGTACAAAAAGGTGAAGTCACACGGGATCAGGGGTGAGCTGGCAAGATGGATACAGAACTGGCTAGGTCATAGAAGGCAGAGAGTAGCAATGGAAGGGTGCTTTTCTGATTGGAGGGCTGTGACTAGTGGTGTTCCGCAGGGATCAGTGCTGGGACCTTTGCTGTTCATGGTATATATAAATGATTTGGAGGAAAATGTAATTGGTCTGATTAGTAAGTTTGCAGACAACACAAAGGTTGGTGGAATTGCGGATAGAGATGAGTACCGTCAGGGGATACAGCAGGATTTAGATCGTTTGGAGACTTGGGCGGAGAAATGGCAGATGGAGTTTAATCCGGACAAATGTGAGGTAATGCATTTTGGAAGGTCTAATGCAGGTATGGAATATACAGTGAATGGGAGAACCCTCCAAGAGTATTGACAGTCAGAGAGATCTAGGTGTACAGGTCCACAGGTCACTGAAAGGGGCAACACAGGTGGAGAAGGTAGTCAAGAAGGCATACGGCATGCTTGCCTTCATTGGCCGGGGCATTGAGTATAAAAATTGGCAAGTCAGGTTACAGCTGTATAGAACCTTAGTTAGGCCACACTTGGAAGTATAGTGTTCAATTCTGGTCGCCACACAACCAGAAGGATGTGGAGGCTTTAGAGAGGGTGCAGAAGAGATTTACCAGGATGTTGCCTGGTATGGAGGGCATTAGCTATGATGAGAGGTTAAATAAACTCGGTTTCTTCTCACTGGAACAACGGAGGTTGATAGGCGACCTGATAAGAGGTCTACAAAAATATATGGGGCATAGACAGAGTGAATAGTCAGAGGCTTTTTCCCAGGGTAGTGAGGTCAATTCCTAGGGGGCATAGGTTTAAGGTGCGAGGGGCAAGATTTAGGGGAGATGTACGAGGCAAGTTTTCTTTTTTACAGAGGGTAGTGGGTGCCTAGAATTTGCTGCCGGAGGAGATGGTGGAAGCAGGGACGATAGTGACGTTTAAGGGGCATCTTGACAAACACATGAACAGGGTGGGAAGAGAGGGATATGGACCCCGGAAGTGCAGAAGATTTTAGTTTAGGTGGGTTGCATGGTCGGCACAGTCTTGGAGGGCCGAAGGGCCTGTTCCTGTGCTGTACGTTTCTTTGTTCAAGGGAAATAACCCCAGTCTATCTAATCTCTCTTCATAGCTAAAACTCTCCAGCCCAGGCAACATCCTGGTAAACCTGCTCTGCACTCTTTCAAGTGCTATTACATCCCTCCTATAATGTGGATTCCAGAACTGCACACAGTACACTAAGCTGTGGCCTAGCCAACATTTTGTACAGTGACAGCATATACTTAAAACTCTATGCCTCAGCTAATAAAGGCAAGTATACCATATGCCTTCTTAAGCATTGAATCCACCTCCCCAGCTCCTTTAAGGGACCGGTGTACATGCACACCAAGGTCCCTCTGATCCTCGGTGTTTCCCAGCATCCTGCCGTTAATCATGTATTCTCTTGCCTTGTTTGTCCTGCTCAAGTGCATCACCTCAAACTTATCCGGATTGAATTCCATTTGTCACTGACCAACCAAACTATATCCTGTGATCTAAGGCTATCCTCCTCGCTATTTACCATTCCACCAATTTTTGTATCATCCAGGAACTTACTGATCCACCCTCCAACATTCATGTCTAAATCATTCATGTAAACCACAAACAGCAAGGGTCCCTGAAGGACCCCACTAGACACAGGCTTCCAGTCAGAAAAATACTTCTCAACCATTACCCTCTTGCTTCCTGCCACTCAACCAATTTCCTTGAATCCCATGGGCTCTTACTTTTGTTGTCAGTCTTCCATGTTGGACCTTAAAAAGCCTTGCTGAAGTCCAAGTAGACTACGTCAAATGTATTGCCCTCGTCTACACACCACTTCGAAAAATTCAATCATGTTGGTCAGAGATAACCTCTGCTGCCTCTCAAAATGCAGATTAATTTTGTATCTCAGAATTGCTTCCAATAGTTTCATTTGCACTGAGGTTAGATTGATTTACGTATAGTTTTCTGGTTTATTCCTTCCTCCTTTCTTGAATAATGGAATCACATTGGCTATCCTACTCTGACACTTCTGTGGCCAGAGAGGAATTGAAAATTATTGCCGGGATACTAGGGATGGGAGATTTCAAATTATAGAGTTTGGAGAAGCTGGATTTTAAATATTTTAGAGTAGAGAAGTAGAGGGAGATTTAATAAAAATATTCAAAGTTATGAGAGGTTTTGATCGGACAACTAAGGAGAAAGTTGCCTCTGGGAACCATCTGTCAATGCAGTGCTAGATATTGAACTCTGAGGAGCTTAACAAAGCTATTGATCCGCTTTGCCATGGGAAAATGTCCATAGTGACAATTCCTGCTATATTGCCTGAACTCATCAAGTGTAAGAAACCAGCACTCCTGAAGAATCTGCAAGCTTCTCTGCTTCCACTAGAATGATAGGGCAGTGATCCAGGAAATGCATTTTACATGATTGGACCCTGTACAAGAAGAAGGACAACTATAGTGGTTACAACAAATATTGAGGCATCTCCTTACTGAGCACTTAGGAAGTGTTTGTCCACATTGTCCCCATCAGACTGCAGTTGCTGACTGAATGCATCGACCCTGAATCAGTGTTGTTTCAGACATGGAAGATCTACAATTGCTATGATCTTTTCCGTTCAGCAGTTATAATGGAAATGCTGTGAACAAAGGAGACCACTATATCGATCTCACCAATGCATTCAACCAAGTGAGCAAAGGTGGCCTATTTAAGCTGTTATAGAAGAAATTTAGAGAAAGATGCTGAATGTGACCTCTTTCCATGGCAATGTGATGTGTGAGGTCAGCCATGACGAGGCAATAGAAACTTTTTTGAGGTCCACAGTGGGGTTAAACAAGGTTGTTTTCTGACACTGAGACTCCGGAATATTCTTCTCTTTGCTGCTAACATATACCCCAAGTCATCTACAGATGTTGTCTACTTATATACTGGAACTGAGAGAAACCTGTTTAGCCTTACTTACCTGAGATCCACATGTGCACCAAGTCCTCATCAGAGTAGTTCAATGCTGATGATGCCACATTAGCATTCCATACCGAGGAACACATCAGCAGCAAATGAACTCTCACACCATGAGAGTTTGGTTTAACCATCAACATCAGGAAGGCAAATGTCATGGTAAAGGATGCTGCCATACTGCATATATAAGCATTGACATTGTGATACTGGAGATTGTTGATAGCTTCACCTATCTAGGCTTAATATTCACCAGCAATCTGTCATTTGATGCTAAAGTCAACACACACATTGCAAGAGCTGCAGCTGTTATGTCGAAGCTGAGTATGGGTGTGTGGAACTACAACCTGAAAATGCCAAGCCGAGTCTTCCAAACCTGCATCCTCAGCCCACTCCTCTCCAGTGGCGAGACCTGGGTATACATGCTAAGCAGGAGAAAAGGTTTAAGTTTCCACCTTCACTGTCTCAGGCATAACTGCCACAACTTACAGGAGAAGGTAATCAACCCAGACGTCGTGGAACATGCTAATTCCATCACCATTAGCTCACTGCTAAGGCAACGACGTCTGCACTGACTCAAGCACATTCATCGGATGAATGATGATTGTATACTCAAATACCCTCTATAAGGTGAACTGGCAACACGGTCACAACTTGCTAGGCATCTAACAGGACACCAGCAAGCAAAATATGACGGTGGCGGTTATTGAAAATGAAAACCGGGAAACAGCTCCTGATGGCTGTGACCTCGTTAGGAAATCAATGGAACGTTTTAAGGGATTTGAATTGGTAAACATTAGAAATAAGGTATAATTTTAAGTGGGTTTAATGTAATGCTTCTGTACCTGGAAGGGCAAAACCTATAGTTAGATTCATGCTGGAAAAAGGTGTTTGTATGCGAAGGGATTGGTTTCAATTCCAACTGTGATTCTATGGTGCTTAGAAAGGGTTATGAATTGAAGGGTAAATAGAAGTTAGTAATTGCTGAACAATAGGAGGCCACTTTCCAGAGGGAAGGGCTTCCATTGTTCTTGGATTTAAATTGAAGTCTGAGCAGTTAGAGACAGGACACTGAGGAGTGAACCACTCTCAACTCTGCCAGGAGAAGCTGGACAGGACAAGGGAGTTGCAAAGATACAATCCAGATAACCAGGGAATTGGGACAGAAAGAATGTTTAAGACTGGAGTTAAGACAACAGAAACCATGGTATATTCAGAAAAATTCAAGGAAAAGTAAAGAAGTTAAAAGACAATTGCAGTAACCAGATTTAAAGTTGGAATGCAGGCTTCAGAGGTAAATCAAAGTGATGCCATTTTACTACAGCCTGGAAATCTGGAGTTAAAATAATTGAGAACACTTTGTGCAGCAGTCAAGACAAAAAAATGTTAAAGGGGTTGGTGTAAATCCTGAACTAAATTCACAGTTAAAAGTAGACTGGATGCTCTGTTTGAGAATCATTTGCCAAAACCCGTACTGGATTTCAATGCAAACTGCTAAGGAAAAGAGAAGATTTTAAAGTATGTTTTTGGAGTGGAGTTTGGAAACTCATGTAACAATCATCTGGGAGAGTTCTGAGGAGAATACCAGACACTAACTTGGGTTCAGAGCAGAGTATGTGCATTTGATAACAGCCAATCTGTGTGCTTAAAGGGGACTTTGTGTAAATGGAACCATTGCCGCTTAAAATCTACATCAGCCGCGCGTACACCTACAACCCCCACATATGTACCGATTGCACCGGAAAAGATGGCACCGGTTGTGCTGGACCGCATATCTGACCACCCCGACCCAAACTCCTGGCCACCCCCTACTCCCCCCAGTCCTGGCAGAAGCCCCCCCAGCCAGTGACAAGGCTCTCGGTTGACTATGGTGGTGCTGGACACCATTCGCATGCCCTCTCTTGCTCTCTCTCTCCGCAGCCGTCACGCCAGGCTCACGACTGCTCAGGCCACCGTGGCCCACGCCTTCGGGAACTCGGCCCATTGGAGACGGAGCATCGCGGTGGGCCCGATAAATGATATTCAAACTGGGTTACAAATGCACACGGTGTGAATCTCAATGTCGCCGATTTGGAGGAAGCAGAACATCGCAACCCGGCGTCAAACCGCCGCCTGCCATGATTTTTAGCGTCGTGAGTCACTCTCCACTCAATCAACGTTCCCGATTTCGGCATCGGGCAACAGAGAATCCCGCCCATGGTCGTTTGAGCCAGGGTTCCATTCTGGGATCTTCCATCCAGTTTTAACACCAACTGGGGTCGTAACACTCTTACGGTTGACTGCTTGGAAGGGCTTTAGAATAGGTAAGCAAAGACAAAAAGCTCAGTTCACCGAAAGGGTAGCCCAGAGAAAACAGTGGTCAACAAATTATGCACCATCTATCCTGTACCTTCCACTTCAGCAGAGACCACCATGACAAAATGGGGCTCCTAAGCTACACCAGGCAATGTGGCTACCACAGCGCAAGCCATCATCTTACAAGATGGAAGACTGCCACCACCCACCAAGTGTTGCATTGGAAAACATGTGCACAGCAAGGTACCAGAAACAGCACTGGGGTAAATGATCTCATGGCCTACTCCTGTTTCTATTTCTTTATGTTGTCAAGTTATGGGTTAGTAAGCAAACTGACCCATAAAACGATAACTGGTCATTGAACAGATCATTCATGAGGTCACATCGTTGAAATAAAACAAATTAAATGTGTATAAAGGAATGTGTTTTCCAAGTTAGTTGGAGATTTATATAAAACCACAGGTTTCTTCCTTTTATTGTACAGCTTGACCATGTATGCTGTATATGAATGCACTCTGCACCGTAAGTCCTCCATCAAATGTCTTATGCTTAAGTGGTGTGTCTGTCAACAATGAAAGAAAGGAGGCTGACCAATAGTTGATCCAACAATACCTGTTTAGTGATGTTGTTTGAGGGATAAATATTGACCAAGACACCGTAACTATGAATTCATGGAATCTTTTACATTTGCCGAGAGGGCAGGCTTTATAACATTCCTGTGAAGTGCCTTGGGATATTTAATTATGTTAAAGGTGCTTTATAAATACAAACTGTTGTTGATGGAACAGTTTGAAGGACAACAGAAGCATGGATTTGATTTCCATTAATTAATGATGCATTATATGGTCTGCATTTTATCTTGCACCCTGAGAAAACATGTCATATGCAATGTTTTCCAACGTCATCATAATGTAATCCAACAAGGGGCAAGTTTAAGCAATATATAGTGCAGAAGAGTTTATTAAGTTCAAGATGGAGAGCAGATACTTTCAGTAACGTGCTCCTTTTCAAAACATTTAGTAAAGGAGTCTTAAGCACTGAACGAAAAAATTTGGCTTGAAAATCTGTGACATCTAAATCCTTTTCTACATTCCTAAAACTAGCTTGGTTTATAGAATTGAAACAACTTTTGTCAGTCATGTCTAACATCCAACTAGAACGGGATGTTCCAGCATCAGATCAGTTTGTTCATTGTCAACTCGGAATCAGCACAGATCTAATAAAAACCTGCTGTGCAGTTTTGGAAGTGATGAGTTTTATACTCCTGGAACAGGTTAAAAACAAAAAAATACATTCGAGGTAACGACTAAGCTATTCTTTCCACAGCCTGTGTAAGACAACAAAAAAATATGAAAAACATTAACATCCAACAAACCGCAAACGAGCTGGTGAACCCTTTTTTTTTGGCGCTCTTTATAGGTTGAATATTTTGCAGGGAGACTAATTTATCTTTCATCGATTGATGCAAAGCCATCTTTACGCATGGTACCGGTGCAAGCAACAGGGGCCTTGGTTTAACATCTATTCGGAAAAGTCGTATTTCAGGAATGCAGCATTCCCCCCAGTAAAGCAAAACAATGTGCCAAAACAGATTGTGTGTTGGGAGGGTATGAAGGCCGTCAGTCCGCCGAAAATACCGTTACTATTTCCAGAAACCAGTGATCGATCCTGCTCTTCCCCAACTCCAAGGGTTCTCTCACGTGTACCGGTGACCATAGCAATGAGATTATTTTTGGTGGGGTAGAAGTATAGAACCAATTCCATTGTGCCGACAGGGCGGTGCAGACGTTTCATCCGCCTGCAACAAACTTCCAATTGAGAAGCACCAGAGAGCGATCACAGTGACCATCGAATGCCATCACTGACTCGCTCTGACTTACACCAGGTAGCTCCGCTAGTTATCAGGTTAAGGCGCCTGCTGAGTGAGTGTGGGTGGTACCGACCAAAGCCGCTCCGCTTACCACACACGGCGCAGGAAAGCGACTGGCGCAGGTAGGGCAGCAACCGGCACAGATCCACCTGCACCTGCTCCGCTTCGGCGCCGCTCCTCGCCGACAGCAACATGGCGCAGCGGCACGCAGCGATGTAAATCTCAGTGGCGCCGGCCGGGTTCATCGCCGCCTTGCGAGTAGGACAAAATGGCCGGTGGTGCCTGCCCCGGGGGGAGGAAACAGCGAGATCCCGCCCTCCCCCTCGAGATTGTCCAATAAAGATGCGAATCCTGAGAGAGCCGGGCGGCGATTGGCCAGTTGCGATGTCAATCGCGCTCTCGGCGGGAAGCTGCCCAGTTCCAATATTATGGACCAGTTCTGAGATGGCAGCCATTTTATGCAGCTGCAGGGAGGCTCAGCAAACACCTTTCACACAGTGCGACTAGCACAACGACTGCTTTCAACTTACAACTCGGATAAAGTGATGTTTTTCCTTAAGCAAAATAAACTGCCGCAAATATCCAGCAAAGAATGCAGGTGGAGGGCCTTTCTTCAAATCTCTGCTTGGAGAGGCTGCAGCATGAATCCAACCATCCTTGGAAATAAAAACAGAAAAATGCTGGAAATACTCAGCAATTCAAGTAGCACGAGTAGGGAAAGAAAACAGTTGACACGTCAGGGTGGGAAGTTAGAAATGTAAGGTATACTGCGGGAGGGGCACGTGTGAGGAGATATTGAAGGGCAGAAGAGATATTGGTGAGGGGTAACAAGGTATACTACTGACTGAAAGCAACAAAAACGTAGCAAGAAAATGTAGGAAAACGCCTGAAACAAAAAAAGTTGTGAAAACATTTTTCAAGTCAGCATTTCACAGAATTGCTTCAGTGATTGTTTCTTTTCAAATTTTGAATATTTCTGCTTCTTATCTCCAAGAGTCCCAATTTCAATGTGTTCATAGCAGAAGATTCTCATCCCTAGAACCATTCTTGCAGCTTCTTCTGCACTCTCCCATGCCTTTGCATCCCATTCTCGTTAACATCTCTCCAATGCCTTCACATCCTTTATAAATGTAGCACCCAGAGCTGTATGCAGCTGAGATCTAACTGATGTCTTACACAAGTTCAACATAACCTATTTAATCTTACGCTCTATCCCTACTAATAAAACAAAGAATACTGTATGCTTCATTAACTGCTTCCTCAGCCTCTCCTGCCACCTTCAATGACTAATGCATACACATCCAGATTCCTTTGCTCCTGCAGCCCCTTTAGAGCAGTACTCTCCATGTTATTCCTACTGAACTGTATCACCTCACACTTAACCACTTTGAACTTCTGCCAACTTGTTCCCTTTTAAAGTTCCACACTGTCCTCACAGTTTACAACTTATAAGTTTCATATTATTTGCAAAATTTGAAATTGTTCCATCTACATCAAAATCATTAATATATCAGGAAAGGCAAGGGTCCTAATATTAACCCCTCAGGAACTCCAGTACAAACCTTCCTCCAGCCTGGAAAACATTGATTAACCATTACTCACTGACTCGGGCAATGTTGTATCCATGTTAGTATTAGCTGTAAGGAGTCTGACAACACCAGGTTACAGTCCAACAGGTTTGTTTGGAATCACTAGCTTTCTGAACGCAGCTCCTCCATCAGGTGAGTGAAGAGGTGAGTTCCACAATGCCTCACATCCTTCATAAATGAAGCCACCTCTTCCCTCACCCGAGGAAGATGTGCTCCGAAAACTAGTGATTCGAAACATACCTGTTGGACTTTAACCTGGTGTTGTAAGACTTCTTACTGTGCCCACTCCAGTCCAACGCCGGCATCGCCACGTCAGTACTATCCGTGTAAGGAACATTTGTCATGGTTTGTAGATTTGTGTGACCACATTTTTCTGCTGAAATGTTGGTATGCTGTTCCTTAGGCACTGGGTGCCTTCTGATACCTCAGTTAAATGGCCAATGTTTTTTTAATTGTGAGATTGAATGTTGACAATTGAACCACAGTTAGTCCCAGTCCTTTCCTCTCACCCACTTGGGTAGAAAGAATAGAATAGAGCTTGCATATGTAATGTTTTTAATGACTGCAAACAGCACATTACAGCCATGAAAATACTTTCTAAAATATAGTAATCGCAGTAACGTAAGAAACAAAGGGGCTAAATTTCACACAGTATTGAGCTGAAGGACCTTTTGGTCTTTGTTTTTTTAAGTGGCATTGATTGACATATAATTACTAGGAAAGACAGCAGGAACACTCCCCTCCCATACTTTGAATAGTGCCAATTACTTTCACCCGAGGGGCTGGTAGTGCTTCAGTTTAATATTGTATCTGAAAGACAGCAACTATGGCAGTTCAGCACTCACTACTGCAGTGCCATATGTGAATTTAGATTGTGTGTGTGTGTTCAGATTTCTGAAGTGGGGCTTTGAGCCTACTGACTCAAGTGTGCCACCACTACACTGATGGTTCTGCAGGATCAGTTGTCTCGTTTAAGATAGCAAAATTGTGACCAAACAGAAGAGCGAACACATCTGAAGTGGAGATTAATTCATATTCACAACAGACAGCTTTCAGAATTTATAAATAACCACAATTTCAACTACATTGTGTTTGAGTTTAAACTTCAAGAATCAAATAAAATAATCAGGATGGTTCTTCATCAAGAAATCTAATTTAAAAATCTATTATGCTCCTACTTCACAACTCAATACTGTAATCCAGCTTTCTCTCTACTATAGGAAAAACACCCCTGGATTTGGCTGAAACCACCATCCACAGGCCCAGGATTCAAAGGATCCACAGGCCCAGGATTCAAAGGATCCACAAACAATTGCTCCCATCACTTCCTCGACCTTGCCTATCAGGTAACTCGGGGGGGGGGATGTCACATTTGCACTGTAACAACATCATACACTCTAGCCTGGACTTACCCAGGTGCCCCAATATCCAAGAATTATAGCAGCAACCAGCTAGATAACACTTCCAATTATCTAGTCATTTGTCTTATTTTGTAGGATTCACTGCCACATTTGCCAGCATTACAATGCCTGCACGACAAAAGTACTTAATTAACTTTGGAGTACTTTATGTACAAGTTTTTAATTCTTTAATGAAGTTAGAGGATAGACATGGGTAACAGCAAATGGATTTTCAAAAGGACTTTGATAAGGTAAACTCATGACTAATGTAAGAGTATGAAGATGGTAGCCAAGATGTAGAGATGCCGGCGTTGAATTGGGGTGGGTGCAGTAAGAAGGTTAAAGACCAACAGGTTTATTTCACCTGGGGAAGGAGCTGCACTCCAAGAGCTAGTGATTCGAAACAAACGTGTTGGAATTTAACCTGGTGTTGTAAGACTTAAGAGTATGAAGAGCAAGAGGACAAGTAGCAAAATGGATGGCAAGTTGGCTACAAAACAGAGTTGGGTTAAAGATAGCTACTCAAACTGACTGAAGGGGGCAGTGGTGTTCCACAGGGATCAGTCCTGGGGCTGGATACAATTTTCATTAATGATTTGGACTTGAGAATTGCAAGTACAATTTCAAAATTTGCAGCAACAAATTGGCAAGTAATAAATAGAGGAGGAATGTCACAAAATACAGGTTAGGCTGCAACACAAGTGTTTAATTGGCAATGAATTTCAATGGAAATGGTTGTGATATGGTGCATTGTAAGGGGAAGAAGAATAAGGAAGCGACACACTGCTTATATAATAAAGACGCTGAATGAAGTACAGAAGAAAAGGGATATCCAGGAGCAGTGATGCATAAATCACAAAAAGGTGGCAACACATTAACAGGGCCATAAAAAAAAGCAAAACCAAATCCCGGAGATTCATTTCTAGAGGTATAGGACTGAAAAGCAGAGAACTCATATTAAACTTGTATCGAGCCTTGGTTAGAACACACTTGGCAGTACTATGCACAGCTCTGGTCTCCATGTTAGATTACATAAAGTAGATCCTCACAAAGTTATAGTTGCGTTCCTGAAAATCATCCTTACGGTCATTAGGCTTCTATGGGAATCAATGTGAAAACTGGACTTTTGCATCTGGAAAAAACAATGTACAGGTTGGAATACCGAACCAGACATGTGTAGCAGTGTACATCAGCCTTGTTAGGTACTTAGGACCTTTCTCAGCAGAAAAAATATTGAAACATAATAAGCCAAATTCCATACATTCATAGATGAAATAATCATTAAAGTAACATTTAAAAATACAAAATATTGTAAATAATACATGTTAAAGAAATTACACTCATCCTGTTTGAATTGATCAGGCTTCCATCTAGTGGCAGAAGTTGGTTGGTGCAGGTAGTTCAGAGCGGGAGCGAAGAGGAGCAGCAGCTGAAGCCCCCATAATAATAATATTTATTGTCACAAGTAGGCTTACATTAACACTGGAATGAAGTTACTGTGAAAAGCCCATAGTCACCACATTCCGACGCCTGTTCAGGTACACAAAGGAGAATTCAGAATTCCAAATTACCTAACAGTACGTCTTTCGGGGCTTGTGGGAGGAAACCAGAGCACCTGGCAGACACAGGGTGAACGTGCAGACTCCACACAGAAAATGACCCAAGCCGGGAATCGAACCTGGGACCCTGGAGCTGCGAAGCAACAGTGCTACCCACTTTGCTACTGTGCCGCCCAGCGATCGCAACAGACACCAGGGACATTAATGGTAAGAACAGAGAGTGCAAATGGGAGCAGGGATCAGAACAAATTCAGGACTGAGGTTGTGTGCGAGGCCAGGAGCGAATGTAAGAAGGGCATTAGCACCGAGGACAGAAGTGTGATGGAGCAGTTCAAGAGACCCTGGTGTTAGCAAAGGACACTTGTGACTTTAGAAGGAAGAATGGGGGATGGGAAAGTTACAGGAGGTAGCTTCAGCAGAGCAGGAGCACTGGGGAAAAGGCGTATTTTCTTTTCATGCAAGCCAAAGAGGACATCCATGGAAAATCATGTTAAGTTGAAAAACATAAATAATATTGTCACTACTATTAATGATGTTGGAATGAAATAACTGAGTAAAGTTAAGCGGGGCCTTAATGGGGAAAGTTCAAAAAAGATTAACTTGGATGATGCTGCAAATGAAAGGATATACTGATCAGAAAGCTCTTTTCTGCAGGAAGAGACTGAATAATGACCCCATAGAGGATGGTGAAACAATTTGATGAGGTAGATCACTTTTAAAAAGTTTCCACTCGTGGGAGAATCTAAAATTGGAGGTCATGTTCCTAATAAATCCAGTAGGGAATTCAGGAGGAGCTTCTTTACCCAAACTGTTCAGAATGTGAACACTTTTACATGGAATAGTTTATGCATTTGAGGGGTAGCACAGTGGTTAGCACTGCTGCTTCACAGCTTCAGGGTCCCGGGTTCAATTCCGGCCTCGGGTGACTGTGTGGAGTTTGCATTTTCTCCCGTCTGCATGGACTTTCCTCCGGGTGCTGCAGTTTCCTCCCACAGTCCAAAGACGTGCAGGTTAGGTGGATTTGCCATGCTAAATTGCCCCTCAGTATCTGAAGGTTAGGTGGGGTTACTGGGTTACGGGGGTAGGGTGGAATTGTGAACTTGGGTAGGGTGCTCTTTCCAAGGACTGGCGCAGACTCGATGGGCCGAATGGCCTCCTTCTGCACTGTAAATTCTATGATTCTATGGGAAAGCTAGATAAGCACAAGGCAGAAGCGAATAGGATATATGGATGAATAAGATGAATAAAATCGGAGGAGGCCTGTGTGGAGATAGAAAAACAGAATAGACTATTTGGGCCGAATGGTCTGTTTCTGTGCTGTACACTCCGTGTACTGAATAATAAATAATTGATGATATCTCTATGTATTCATACCTTGGAAATTTTGCCACAAGTCTCAAACTTCAGACTAAATGGAAGAGGGGTTTGTATTTCCTTTTAAAATGAGTACATCACATTTTTTTCCTGCAAACTGTTTTCTCATTTACCTCCTTTCCTGAAAGTGATTCATGCTGGAGTGGGTTTCATCGCAGCAGTCTCGACTCCCTTTCTTCACATACAAGCCTGTAAGACTGTTTTAAGGCTGCATCAAAATTGAGCTGATCTTGTTCTCACCTGGGAACAAATACGCACTATCCACTCAGCTATATGTTACATTTCCAGACGTTCACAAGGTATTTTCTCATGTTTTGTACCGGAGACTACTCGTTCAAGAAAACACTTAGCTCTGACACATCACTGCGATTTTACACACACATGATATTGTAATGTTGCCCAGCGTTGAACAGAAACAAGTGTTACTGCCAGTATGGAAATGGTACACGGTTGAGTTCCGCCTGATCTTTAGAAAAAATATACACAAACTTTGTAATTGAAGATTATAAACCTTGAAAGAGCTTTATTGAAATCAAAAATTAAAGCCAAAAGATCACTTCATGAGAACACTTAATTTTCACTTCATAAATATTTTGATATGGAATACTTAAGCTATTTCTTCTTCACAAGTAATAGATTGCTGCTTACTGAGGATTCCTTAAACTTCCTGATTATTGATCCTATTACACAACTCAGGATTGAAGAAAAAAGTAAAAGGCTCTGTAGCTGTTTAAGTATTTTAATCATCCACTTTGTAAAGGAAAATTTGGACTATTTGCATATATCTTTCCTTTTTTAAAATATAAATTTAGAGTACCCAATTAATTTTTTCCAATTAAGGGGCAATTTAGCGTGGCCAATCCACCTACCCTGCACATCTTTGGGTTGTGGGGGTGAAACCCACGCAAACACAGGGAGAATGTGCAAACTCCGCACGGACAGTGACCCAGAGCCGGGATTCGAAACTGGGACCTCGGCGCTGAGGGGCATCAGGGCTAACCCACTGCGCCACCGTGCTGCCCTGCATATATCTTTCCTAACAAATTCCTAGAAATAATTCATTTTGCGGCAGAAGTATCTGATAGTTGTATCCCACTACTCTCTGCTTTCTTATTGCTACAGTAGGGAAATAATGTCTGATTTAAGTTTTGCATCTTTAACTATGTTCATTTCCAAGTTTTGTTTTGCTACAGGAATACAGGAGTAGATCTGCAGCCTGTCAAGCCTGCTCTGCCATTCAATAAGATCATGGCTAATCTTGGGCTTCAACTCCACTTCCTTCCTGCTTCCCATATCGCCCACGATTCCGTGAGAGACCAATCATCTAATTATCCCAGTCTTAAATGTATTCAATGGTGGAACATCAACAATCCTCTCAAGTAGAAAATCCCAAAGATTCATAACCTTTTGATTGAAGCAATTTCTCCTCAACGCAGTCCGAATGCATAGCCCCTGATCATGAAACTGTGCCCCCATGTTTTCGATTCTTCAACCAATTAAAACCACCTCTAGTCTCTACCCTGTTGAGCCCCGACAGAATCTGTATTTGTCAATGAGACTGCCCCTTATTCCTCAACGCCAGAAAATATGGACCCAATTTACTCAGCTTTTCTGAGGACAATCTCCTCATCCCACGGACCTTTGCTGTGCCGTCTCCAGTGGAAGTATTTTCTGAGCACCCGACAGTCCCAATATGCAAAGATACATTGTGTTTTTTTAAAAATTTAGAGTACCCAATTATTTTTTCCAATTAAGGGGCAATTTAGCGTGGCCAATCCACCTACCCTGCACATCTTTGGGGGCAAAACCCAGGCAAACACGGGGAGAATGTGCAAACTCGACACGGACAGGGATCCAGAGCCGGGATTCGAACCTGGGACCTCGGCGCTGTGAGGCAGCAGTTCTAACCACTGCGCCGCCGTGCTGCCCTTTTTTTTTAAAGTATAAAAATGTTAATTATTGGCATGTTCTGAAGGTTCAATCCGGTTTACTTTCAGATTGCACATGAAATATGTACTTCAATTTTAAAAGATTAGTTGTAAATACAGCAATTGAAAGAGATATTTCAATTAAAATATTAATTTCTGGGATGTGAGCATTACCGGCAAGACCAGCATTTATTGCCCATCCCTAATTGCTCTTGAAAATGTATATTTTTCTGCAATATCACTGTACAATGAATACCATTGCACAACCTTATAGGTTTAAATTTTATTCAAAAAGTTACTGTTTCATGACATAAATACAAATCAGAACAGTACAATGAACAACAAAATATGGAGGACAACAGGATAAGGTAAATATAAAACATTTCAGTTGGTTGAAAACATACAGTTTGAAGAACTGCCTTTACAACGAAACAAACTTTTTTTTGAAAAAGTAGAAAAGTCTGCTTTCACTGATTTTTAAAAATCATATATACAGTCCTCAGCAGTTCTTTAACGCAGTGGTGTAAGGAACACTAAAGGCAGTACTGCCAAATATGAGCAATGTTCTTAAAGTGTGTAAAAGCAAACTATTCTTCAGAAGACAGCCATTTATTCATGGCATATCTAATGAACTAATAATAAAATTTGATGCAACAGCCAAGTTTTTATTTTTGGCAAATAAAGCAGAATATCTTTCCAATTGAAATAAAACAAGATTTTTGCAGCAATTGGAGTTGAGGTTATGTACTGCAAGCAGTTTAAGGCATGGAATGATTTAAAGAAAATACTTAATAGATGAAAGAAGACGGGCAAGAAGTGTCATGTACATCTTTTTATTATAAGTTAATGTCAACATATAGTTGATAAAATAACCAGCTGCCAGAGTACTGCAGAACAATGTTGAAAAGCGTTCTATGAGTTATTAGAAACCTTATAATTATGACGGAAAATTTACCATAAAAATTAAAAACATGAACCCAAATTTAAGGAATAACATAAATGGGTAATTTTTGTGTTGTCTAGTATCTTCAAACTAATTTACATTATTAAAACAATTGTACTATGACCAGCTGTAGTTCATTTAACCTGAAGATTGCTTGCAAAGACAGATGTGAATAAAATATAAAATACAAATTTAAAAATTACTTAAGCATGAATATCCATGCTATTTTAGACGCTGTTAATTTTATTATAATTTTTAAACCTCGTCCTTCTGTTTGGAATTTCAAAGTATGAAAAACTGAACAAGATTCACAATTATAAAATCAGCACCAATCATATATATATTTTTTTTATTTAAAATTTAGTTCCCTATACCCAAACTCTATTAAGTCAAATAATTGTTTAGAGAAACTTTCAAACATACTACACCAAGCTCATTTTAATCAGAGACACAATACAGTGGCACTACTGGAAGGAATTTAACTTGCTTCCATAATTTTACAGTCTCTTAAAATATCAATTTATCAGGCAACAAACTGCCTCTTCAAAGCACTTAATCTAGGTGAACAGTGAACAACTCCATTAAGCATTCTCCTGAAAGGAGAAAATCTGTACAGTTTTAATAGTTTAACTGCATTAACCAAAATATTTCTTTTAAAACTACCTCTCATATCATTCATAAAATGACAATTTCTCAGAACATTGAAACTCCAAGGACCTAAAAGGGATAGAAAAATAACTTTTGTTAGATCAAGAAACAAAAATTACAACTAATGTAATTCTGCAAATTAACTTTGAAATTCGGTTAGTAATAATAATAATAAACTTTATTGCCACAAGAATGAAGTTACTATGAAAAGCCCCTAGACGCCACATTCCGGCGCCAGTTCGGGTAAGCTGGTACGGGAATTGAACCCACGCTGCTAGTCTTGTTCTGCATCACAAACCAGCTGTCTAGCCACTGAGCTAAACCAGCCCTTAGTACTTTACAATTAAACATTTTATTATAATAAGTAACCTTCAAAAGGATTCAAACACAAATAGGAAATTTGTTTAACAAGCTAACGTTTCAATTTATTCAATAATCTTGAATAAGAAATGTCACCTTAATAGTCACGGTTGAAGGGTTGTGGAGAACGGACAGGACGGTGGAGTTGAGGCCAGGATAGGATCAGCCATGACCACATTGAAGGTGTTGAGGCTCGGGAGGCTAAATTGCCTACTCCTGTACCTAGGTCATGTGTTCTAGGGAGGAGATGCTCTGGCTGATTTTGCAATCCAGCTCTTGGTCTGCAGCATTATAGGTAGCAGATGAGGAACATATCAGCCATGATAGAATGGCGGAGCAGACTAAATGGCCGAATGAATGACCTAATTCTGCTCCTATATCTTATGAACTTATTTGCCATCCAGTGAACATTTTGTATAACTAGAGTCAAAGCTAATTACCTGAAGCAAATACGGATGACAAGGATTTTAATGTTTTGTGGCAGTCAGGAATGATTTGTGTAAATCATCTTCACTGAAAGGGTATTGAACCATTGTAATTCAGCACTTGTGGGAGTGACAGACTGGTGATTGTAACATTTAAGGTACAGAATGAACAAGTTTTGATACATCCAACCCTGCCTCAGAGCAGAGGTTGAATTCTGTTGGGAGATAAAACAGGACATGGGTCAGTCCAAGCAACAGTTGTTGGCAGCAGCTCAGCTGGGGAGCTGGTTTGTGAATAGAAGCTGGAGTGTAACCTAGCCAACACAGTGGGACGCAGTCTTAGAAAGTCAGCACAGCTGGAAAAGACAGCCTGGAAGGCTGGAAGTGAGAACAAATCAGAGTCAGAACTGGAATAGCGTGCTTTTGGCGAGGATTACATCCATGGAAATGGAATGGAGTAGAACTGCTGTTGGCTGGGCACTAGCTCAGATAAGAAGAATTAGAATTCATCATGAGGTAGACAAACGGTTTGAAGGGTTTTGACTTATGGTGTACCAATAGATCTGAACTACTGAGCCAATTTATAAAAATCGGTCTTCGTTGTATCTGCCATTTAAGGTACAAGTTGCCCATTAATTTATTACCTCATACTAATTCTAGATGTCAGTGTGGAGGATAGATGATATTCGGTGTTTGTTTTGTTGTATCTTAAGAAATGTTGTTCGTTTAAAACATTTTAATCTTGTGGCATTATTCTGAGTTAATAACTGGGATTTAACCTGAACCGGATCATAAAACTTATGGAATTTAAATATGTTTCTTAAGGTGTATAGTACTTCCATCAAGGAAGTACAACAAATTTAAGAAAATCCAATTTAATTATGTTACAGTAGCCAATTCAAAACACTGCTGAAAGCCCTCCAGGCCAGGAAGCTCGCCCCCTGAATAAATTTACCAGACAAATAATACATTCCCATTAGCGACTAGGTGTTGACTTGAAAACATACAAAAGTGACAGGCAGGGAAAAAAAACAGCCTATCACAGATTCACAATGACTGGAGTTTAAATTTATGTACTTTTCTAGCTATCATATTTGCGGATAAGAATTGCTATACAAAGTATTACATTTGTTTCTTATGGTAGATTGTGAAGTTACTTGATGAATTACCATTGAGGACCCCCAACAATCCTTACAGGGTTATTTCAACATACACATAGCCTCATTTGTGGTCTGGGGTAAATTTTTATGTCTGGAACCAAAGACTCCTGTGATTAAGCTACTAGCACAAACTCAAAATTCATGGATGTTCAATTTGTACCCGTTTGAGAACAACTTAACTTTTACTGGAGCATACAACCCATATTTCTTACAAATAATTTTATTTCCCATTACTACTTGCCTTTCCCCATTCTTCCATCAAAAAACTTAGTTGGTGTTTTTCCCAATTACTTGGTTGAAATCAGGCATTCTAAAACGTTGATGCTTCAATGCACATGTGACGATACCACATGGACATTTAATACATCACCACCTTTAATCTCACATTCTGAAAGTGAACAGAAAACTTTTAGACTTACCGAGTCATCCATTATTGAGGCAGGGTCAAAGAAATCTGGTTTTAATTCATTTCTTTCACGTCTATTCTTGGATGGAGGCTAAAAAGAAAAAAACCTTGCATTTAGCATATGTGCACAAATTTTTAAAAGTTGATCTAATTTTTTTGTATCTTATTACCAGATCAATGTCGATGGTGTCAAAATCCATGCCTTCATTAAGATCTTCAATACGACCCTCTGATGACATCATTACATCTTCCACGATTGGTTCTTCATCATCTTCCATCAAACCTGTACCACGTCGACTAGAAAAGAAAATAATCTGTAAATTCTTATGACAGTGGTTGCTGTGCTGATCTTTGCATCAGAATGTTTGGGAACAAGAGGGAGAGCAACAACAAATGGGCAATGGGGGTGTTTAATGTACATGGACTACTGCAGCCAGAGATCAAAAACTGAAATGGTGAGCCTTTGATAAACCAGAAAAGTAACATTTTCTACTAGATGATAGATAATTTATTTTTAAGATTAGATCTTTTTCCACCATACCCCAAGATGCTCCAACCCTTTCAGAGGCATTTAAGACAATACAAATATTCTAATGTGAAAAATACACTTGTTAATCTGTTTTGATCATTCAGATACCATGGCTCATACTTGCAGCAAGCTACTAAAGTGCTCTATGAAAGTACAAGGAGGTTCCAAAAGTTAATCATAAAAACTTTTTTTTTAAGGAATACATCTTTCAATTTAGCGTTTTGGATTTGTAAACTGAATGCACAAAGTCTCAATTTGTGGTACGAACAGTTTTCGCTCTATTCCTCCGAACCAATTATCTATGAGAAATGGAAAAGGTGCATTTAAAAGAAAACATTCAGATACAGCACAGAAATCTATTCTGATCTTTGCTTATTAAAGTTCTGCTTTCATCGCTATCTATTTCCACAAAGAAAGAAGAACGTAGGCTGGGTAAACATTGAGTGAGGCTACTGAAGGTGATGGATGATTGAGATTTGGTGTTAGGGTACAGTGGAAGGGTTGTGGAAGACAAGAGAGAATTAGATTTATAAGTTTGAATTAATAAAGTTTGAACGGCATGTATAACGTTTTTAACTTCAGAAAAACTTATGCATAACCAAAGGACTGCGCAACGAACTGCAGACTGATCCAGAGGGCAGCGAACTGCACATAGGGCCAGTTACATGAAGGACAACATAAACCTCTCTGTACAATAAAGTAAATTTGCGCGGGCAAGATAAATGTAATGTATACATACAATTGTTTATAAATATGAGAAATGCCATTAAAAAGATTTTTTTTTTAAATAATAACTTATGCATGGACAGAGATGGTCAATGTTACAAGCTGCGTTTTATAATAGATTATGGTGTTGGAAACTCACCTCACCTTGTCAAAGACATCAAAATTATGAATTGTTTCGTTCAGGACAAGTGATAAGGGGATTATTGCTTAATGAACAAGTTTATGGCAAAGGCCAAAAATGGTGACTTCTCGAATGCCAAAGAAGAAGGATTTGTGGGCCTTCTAGGATGTTGGGCAAACAGTTTCACAACACAAACGAAGTGAAGGTGCTGAGAGAGAAGGTGGAACCTGACGTCATGTCTTCGTATGGTCTTGCCATGGGGCATCATGTGGATGATAAATCATAGGGATATTGGCGTGAGGCAAAGAAAGGAACACATTATGGGAGATTTGGTATTGCTGAGATTTTCCAGCATTTTCTCTTACATTATGGGAGGTTCTCTGGCTACAATAGAGCAAACTAAGTAGAACCAGGTGAGGGATGGACAATAGAGGTCAGGCATTGGAGGAAGAGGGTGGTCAACCATGTCAGACTGCAAACAGAGAAGGATAAAGGTTAGTGCATTATGGTCAGTCATACAAGATCTTGTGACTTTGATTAGTGCTGTGGTAGGTGAGAAACCTGATTAGAGATTCGAAGCTCGAGGTGCAATTCAGATAATAATCTTTATTGTCACAAATAGGCCTACATTAACACTGCAATGAAGTTACTGTGAAAAGTCCCTAGTCGCTACATTCCGGCGCCTGTTCGGGTACACAGAGGGAGAATCAGAATGTCAGACAGTGACTCAAGCCGGGAATCAAACCTGGGACCCTGGCGCTGTGCAGTGACAGTGCTGACTACTGTGCCTCCCATATAGGCATGGATTTGGGAGACCACAACATGTTCAAGGACTTTTGGCTTTGACAATGGGCTGATAGTTTTCAAGTACTGAAAGGTTCAGAGTGGATTTTCATTTGAATATGGGTAACAATGGCAGATTTGAAATGGATGGGATTGAATTTTTTACAATATCAGCTAGCATGGGAGTCAGGAACGAACAGTAGATGGGTAGCAGTATATTGAGATCAGGAACAAGAGATAGCAAGATGAACTGGGAGAGGGCATGAGAAGAGATAGGAAAGAAAGTGGAGAAAGCTACAAGTTCAAGCTAGGTGCAGGGTTGAAGCTCGGCTTGTAGACAAAAAAGGAAGGTTGCAATGGAAGCAACTCTTATTGAAGCTGGCAGGGTAGAGTGCTTTAAGGAGATGGACAACAGCAGCTAGCGGTTATCTTTGAATCTCAACATAATCCTGGAGCAATCAGCAGTTTTGGCAGGAGAAAGCAGGACCCAAAAAGGCTTTATGAGGTTCTGCCAGATTTAACAATGAACGACTAATTAAGTTGCGCACCATACATGTTCAAAAGTGGAGGAGAGTGTTGAAACGTAATAGTAGTTGGTAAAGATCCACGCAAATGGAAAATGATTTCTTGAGCAGTGCACACGCATGTGCAACTGAAAAAAAACCCAGCTTGGTTATGGGAAGGAAAATAGTTACTTAACGTCACTTAAAATATTGCGCAAAATTTTATTGTAGCATTGCTCCAAGACTTACATCGCATGTTGCAGATTGGATCTTAATTTAACATAATTCATTGCAGCTCGTTCTTGTTGCCTTGCTTCCTCTTGTTGTCTCTGGGCAATCAACCAAGACATCTGACTACTGGACAAAAAGATAAAAACATGATACGCTGGAAGTGAATTTTAAATTTTCATTAATTCAGAGTTTAAGGATTCCAATACAAAACTGTGGTTTCTGCTTTATACTGTATAACTGCATCTGTAGATATCCTACTTCATAGTGTCATAAAATCATAAAGGACAGAAAAGACCCTTGGGCCCATCGCATCTACACCAGTCAAATACAACCACTTAACCATTCTAATCCTATTTTCCAGCACTTGGCCCATACCCTGTAAGCCTTGGGATCGCAAGTGCACATCTTAAACGTTATGAGGGGCTCTGCCTCTATCACCCTTCCAGGCAGCCAATTCCAATCTCCCGCCACCCTCTGGGTAAAAAACATTTTCCTCACATCCCCTCCAAATCTCCTGCCCCTTACCCTAAATCTATGCCCCTTGGTCAGTGACCCATCCACCACGGGGTAACGTTTGTTCCTGTCTTATCTACGGCCCTCATTTTATACATTCCAATCATGTCCCTGTCCCAAGGAAAACATTCCAATTCTATTCACAGGACAAACATTCTCAGTTGCATTTATGCTGTTTAGCTTTCTCATTCAAACTTTCTGTAGAGACTTTCAAAATTAAGTTATTTCCAGCTTTCTTGATAGCTAACTTATAAAACTGCTGGCAAGTACTGAGTTTTCAAACAAAATCGTGGTTAGATATAGCACAGGATTAGGTTTACAATATTCAGGGTTAAGGGGACCAATTTTCCCTGGATATTGTAGGCACTGAAGAGTCTTTGAGGTGAACAAGGTGTCTGGAAGGTGATTAAGCAGCTGATTGCCACTTAAATTGCCTGCTCACAAATATTACAGTAGCTGCTACACAGAAGTTTGGTGCCTAGCACAACTAATGCCCTCGCCTCATAACAATCAACTGACTGGAAGGGAAACTCTTTGCTGCAGAGGGTTTCAAGTGCTTCTATAAAGTACATAACTCAATGTTGACTTGCTATTGAAGTTTGAAACAGGTTTTTGAAACACATTGGGAGACTTTCTGGGACACCTTGCCAAGTATTCATGAATACAGTATCAATGTTTATTCCGTTAATTATTTGAGGACTGCACCCAAAAAAGAGCAATTGTTCTGCTACTTTACCTTGCAAGAGTCACCAGGAGAAAGGGATGCACTATCAGTGTATTATTAGAGGACTCCATTGGTCTGTAGGAGGATTGGGAGAAGGCAGAGTAGCACGAGCTGCTTCAGGAGAGTGAGGCAGACTCCCTTGCCACCTTGCAGGTAAAGGATATTCTTCCACCTCCTGGACCTCCTCCACCAGGATTACAGTTGTGTCAGAGAGGGTATACACCCTCTCATTCGACCCCTGAACAATTCAGAAATGGGCTGTTATGTATCAGCCAGCCCATTACAAACGTTCAATGAAAGTGAGCAAATAAAAAAAAACTGAATCTAATCAGCACTTGTAGTTAATTTAGCACATTAGAAAAATTCAAATTACAATTAGGATTAAAATTACCTGCTAAAACCAGAATCTCAAATCGACATATCTCATTGACACAGCATCCATTTAATATCTATTTTCACCCTATCATCCAAATAATCTTCTGGGTGTTTAAAACGATTACAAAATTCAATAGGCAAGATACAGATAAACTACTTCCCCTAGTGATGGAATCCAGAACAAAACACCTCAAAATTGAAGTAGAGCCATTTAGGTGTAAAAGTAGGACGCACTTTTTCTTACGAAGCGGAATTTAAATCTGGTAACGTCCAAAAAGCTGTGGCTGCTAAGCCAAATAAAATGTTCAAAGACCATGGTCAATGTTGGGTATAGGCATTAAGGGATATGGAGCAATGGCACAAATCAGCCACCACAAATAGAATGGCAAAACATGTTCAAAGGGATGATTGGCCTACTGTTTGGTCACAATACTGATAAATGGCTACAGCACTGCTGCTGCAACAGTGAACATTTTTAAAAAACGGAGTGTTTGTGTGAGTGTTTTTGGGGAGGGGGTGGGGGGAGGGGAGGTGGTGGAAAAGCAAAGAGAAGGGGAGTGATAAAGAAGGGAGAAAGAGCAAGAAAGGTAGAGTGAGAGTGTGCTTTTACATAACACAAAAAGTGAGACTGTGAGAGAAGTCAAGGTCATCAGTGCTAGAGAACAAAACACTTCAATTTCTGCAAAGGTACAGAACATTATTCGATGTAGCATAAACCTCTATTTAGTCTAAATCAATTGTAACACTGTTACAATTTTCCAATCCAAACGAGGAGCTTTTAGAATGAGAATGCCAATTTAGTACAGCCAGTTTTGAATTCATTACATGCAAGATTAATGCCAAATTCACTGTGCCACATAACCATCTATCTACCCAAGTTTGATCTGTAAATGCCATGAATTATTTTAGCCACAAATCTTTCCAAGCTGCTATTCATTTAAACTTTTCCTTAAAAGCAGCTATTTTGAAGGAAAAGTTTAAATTAAAAAGCTGAAGCTCCTTTTGTCTTTGTCCATTTTCAGGTACCACTTTGCAGCTACCTGATCTAACCTCATCAGGAAAGGTCACAAACACTACCTTAGAGGTCTTAATGGCCCAGAGAAAATTTTATTCTCAGAGCAAGCTACAAGGAGAGGAAACAAGTGAGGAACTGATCTTTAGCTTTCTTTTCTCTCATTTCTCATTACACGAGAAATTAAATTAGCTATCAACTTACTGAAATATAAAATATAGTTGAATAGAAGATGACTGTAACAGAATCAAAGCATCTTTGCTATCTACGTAATGGAAAGAGTTGTCATAAAAAATGAATTTGTGGCTGCAGGATCTTTTTGCAACATAAACTACTGAGAGAAGAAAAGGTTAAAAGTATTTGCAGATAACAAAGCAAACTCAACACATACTTGTAGTC
The DNA here is from genome assembly GCF_902713615.1 of Scyliorhinus canicula. Classification (NCBI taxonomy): domain Eukaryota; kingdom Metazoa; phylum Chordata; class Chondrichthyes; order Carcharhiniformes; family Scyliorhinidae; genus Scyliorhinus; species Scyliorhinus canicula. Next base: position 35,700,717 of record NC_052162.1, on the reverse strand, counting down.
AACAGCAGGTTGATGTTGTGGCATTTGGTATACCCCCATGTAACTTTCTTCTTCAGGCCTCAGCCTTTTGGCCTCTCTCATAACAGTGGAAGTTAACTGTGGGGTTTGCATCATGAGTGGAGACTGCAAACTATGTTCTCTGCTGATCCACGATCCATCATTGCTTTCTTCTGCTATAAAATGCACACAGAATGTTAGCTTTTAATTTTCCCAATATAACGCTGTTAACCTAGAAAACCAATAAAATGACTTAAAAAACGAGTGCTGAGTTCATCTTCTACCATCTACCTTCCTTTCAGGATCCATTCTCATACATTTTCTTGCAACTGGGCACTTTTGGGACAGCCCATTACTGTTAATATTAGTCTAAAATTAATCTTGCCCTCCAATTTTTCTCTGGAGTCATGCAAGTACTGCTGTTCTGAACAATCTGATTGCAACTCAGTAGTCAGTGTGGGTAATCATAGGTTGAAATTTGTTTTCCTTGATTAATTGGAATAACACACAAGAACAGCAATGTTTAATTTCATCTACACATTAAAATGTCACTGAGCAGAAAATGTTACAGCATACTTAAAATGCATGCACAATGCTAATGGACAGCTAAAGTGTGTTGCAGTGGCCTTGAATATTAAACAAATAGTGTAATATAAACACATGCTTGATGTCCTGCAATCACATGTACATTCCGACATTCAATAGGTAGTTCAGCATACAGCCCTTTTAATAAAGCCTATAATGAGAGGATAAAGAGACCAGACATACTGAAGATAATTAAACTACTCTTTCTGAACTGGGACCAAGGTATGGTTCCAAGCTAGATTTTTGAGATGAAAGCCTTCTTTTGAATGACTGTTCAGTGACAGCATCAGCTGGGCCATTTGATAAGCAAGAGCCCAACAATGACTTGGCACTAAATTTGCAATTTCTCAATTAGAAAGATATTGTAAAAAATGTTTAACTGGTGCAAAGTCAAGATGGTAGGCTGGATTCTCTGTAGCCGGCAAAATCGTGACAGGTGGCGCCTATCCAACGGGGCAGAGAATGGATTCCAACGGCAGTCCACTATGCTCCGCCCCCTCCAAACGGCATCATCGTGACATCTTTTGAACGCCGTTGGCGGGTCATCAGCCAGCCCACCCACAATGCTCCTCCCCCGATGGGCCAAGTTCCCGACGGCACGGCCACGTATGGTCCCAAGCGTGCCGGCTGTGGACAGTGTCCAGGATCACCACACTGGGCCAGGATCCGTGCCGCTGGCCAAGGGGACTGGTGGGGGTGAGCTGTCCGGTCACGGTTGGTGTGTTGAGTTCGTGCACGGCCGGCGCCATGTATTACGGCGCAACTGGTACAGGTCGTCAGCCGTGCACATGCACATGCGGGAGTTTCACTCGGCGCTGGTACCGGAATCGGTGAGGGTTTTGTGAATATGTTTTGGTAGTGGTAGTCCACACATGCTCCGCTGACATCAACACTTAGTCTCAGAAACTGAGAATCCAGCCCAATCTTTTTCAGGAAAAAGACATGGAGCAGACAGAAACTATCTTTGAGTTTAAAATAACCTTAACTGCAGTTAGCCATGTAAGCTAAAGGGGTTTATTAATCATATTGGGTAAAGAGCAAAATGAAAGATTCATTACCCACCAGACAAGACTTTAATAAAACAAATTATAGTGAGTTAACAGGTAGCATTTGGTATACTCAGAAGATAATGGCTGGCAAGATAACCATATCAAAGCAGGATTTAATGGTAATGTTTGTAGCCACCTGGGGTGGCCACGTCCCGATTCCAAAATGGACACTCACAAAGAGTACAGGGAAAAATGGACAGCACTAGAAAAACAAGCAGGTACAAGGTTTCCTGTGGATTGGAACTTGCAGAGCCCAGACAAAACTGGAACTACAAGCCATTAGCATAGTAATGAGCTATCTCAGGGGACAAAAGAGAAACATTTAAACAATTGGCACCAGGGCAGACTCCCCGGCGCCAGTGGAGACTAAAACAAAGGCAGGCCAACGGTTACCTAGGGACCGCCCAGCGATCGGGGAACGACCCCGTTATTGGAGAGAATCGATACAAACGATTGGGACATGGTCCAATTAATTGGGACAAAGGCCAGGGTCCGCCCAGAAGGGCATGAAACCCTTTGGGCTATAAAGCAGAGTCCCCAAGGTCAGAACGGCCTCTCGGAAGAATTCTTAAGAACTCTTGAACTTCACCTTGGCATTTGGCTCTCAGCTACGAGAGGCCCGCCAAGCACCAGCCAAGTAAGTCTAAGGTCAACGCACGCTACGAGATAGGCGCTCCTAGCTACTATTCTATACCAGTTCGAAGCCAGCAGTTTCAGAACCGGACAACGGCCTTTGTTCCTCTGACTGAGTGGGCGCCCGAAGCTAAGTATAGGCTTTTAGTAGTAGTTGTAGATTAGTCTACAAAATTATGAGGGGCATAGACAGAGTGGATAGTCAGAAACTTTTTCCCAGGGTAGAGGAGTCAATTACAAGGGGGCATAAGTTTAAGGTGCAAGGGGCAAGGTTTAGAAGAGATGTACGAGGCAAGGTTTTTAAACAGAGGGTAGTGGGTGCCTGGAACTTGCTGCCGGAGGAGGTGGTGGAAGCAGGGACGATAGTGACGTTTAAGGGGTATCTTGTCAAATACATGAATAGGATGGGAATAGAGGGATACGGACCCCGGAAGTGTATAAGATTTTAGTTTAGATGGGCAGCATGGTCGGCGCAGGCTTGGAGGGCCGAAGGGCCTGTTCCTGTGCTGTACTTTTCTTTGTTCTTTGTACTCATATACTGCACCCCCCCAGCACTATGCAATTGTACCACCGCCTTTCCTGTGGACACCAGCCCAAACCCCATCTGAAGCCCCTGCTTCTCCTTGAGCAACGTCTGAAGCGTCACCAAATATCTCCGTTCCACCCTCAACGTTCTCCACCAATCTGAACCTCTCAGCCTGCGCCACTCCAGGGGCAGGTTTAACACAATGGGCTAAATAGCTGGCTTGTAAAGCAGACCAAGGCCAGCAGCGCAGGTTCAATTCCCGTACCAGCCTCTCGAACAGGCGCCGGAATGTGGCGACGAGGGGCTTTTCACAGTAACTTCATTTGAAGCCTACTTGTGACAATAAGCTATTTTCATTTCATTTCACTCTCTCTATACACCCGAATAGATATAAGGCGGGATTCTCCTTTCCGGGGACTAAGTCCCCACATCGGTGAGAGAACCGGCGCCAACCAGTCCGGCGTCAACAGCCCCTAAAAGTGCAGACTAGCTCCGGGGACTAGGTGGACGCCAGAGGGGTTGCCGCCTAGCCAACCGGCGCCAGAGGGACTGCGTGAATTTGCGCATGCGCCGAAGGGCCAGTGTGATCTCACGCATGCGCGGGTTGGATCCCCCACCCCCCGCCCCGACGACCACCCCCGTCACCTTACCGGCCAGGTCCTGCCATGTGGGGCCATGCCTAATCCAAGCCGGTGGGACTGGCCAAAAACGGACAGCCGCTGCAAACGGCCCCCGACCGGCATGGCATGAACCCCCCGTCCGGCCAAAAACCGGCACTAGAGAATGTGGCAGCCGCCATCCGGGCAGCGGGGCAGCATTCACGCTGCCCCCCCGGGGTTTCTCCAACCTGATCAATTACCTCTTTAAAGACCTCTTTAAAGACCTCAACCCCTCTTTAATCAGATCCCCCAGGTCCATGCCGTGCCACCACTCAGGCCCTCCCCAAGATGGCCACTGCCATCGCCTCTTAACCAACTGCGCCACACTAACTCCACCCCATCAGCATCTCCTCTACCCCCCCATAAACAAAGAAACAACTCCGCCTCTCCCCCCACCATGTCAATGACCCCCCCTACTTCACTCCCGTTAACCAGTTAGCATGGTGACTCCCATTCAAGGCCTCTGCCTACCCACTTCCCCCAGCATTCCTCAAAAAATAGTAAGAAAAACACACTCACCCACTCTGCATCTTTATTCATTAAATACAACCAACTGCCCGCTGTGTGAACCCATTTTCCCCACTTGAGCATCACTAAAGTTTGATTACCTCACACATCTCCCAGTCCATGGAGTCACATAAATTCACTCGCCTCCTTCGGTGCATCAAAATAAAACTAGTACAATTTTTATTTTATTTTAAATGAATTTACGGGGGTGGGGATATGGCATCACTGGTTCGACCAGCATTTATTGCCCATCCCTAGTTGCCCTTCAGAAGATAGTGGCGAGTTGCCTTCTTGAACTGCTAAAGTCCTTGAGGTGTAAATACACCCACTGAGCTGTTAGGAAGGGTTCCTATATTCCTGCTCCGTGTTCCTATATTCTTAGAACAGGCAGCACAACATTGATTAAAGGTGATGACACAGAAGTAGGTCTAATAGATGGCATGCAGTTTAGAAATGCCACAGTTTATTTCCTAATCTGGACTGAGGTAGCCCAATCACAAAGGTGACACAATTTTCATGACCCGACAGTGCACCCAAACTCCAAATCGTAAACCTGATGGGAAAAAAGTTTGAGTCAGGAAGAAATTTAGAGCAGCAGTTCCTTAAATTAAAGTTGACAGTATGACTATTTTGAAAAAGGAAGGCACTATATAAAGAAAGGAATTTACTTATGAAGATAAATATTTGCTTACAATATTTAAAGTATTGATGTGACTAACTAGCAATATGCAGACAGAGGGGCTCAAGATAATTACTTGCGACTAACTATGTTGTGGAAAGAGCTTTCATTGCAAGAAGGGCGGAGTGTAAAAATCAGAAGACTTACTACAACTGTACAGGGCATTGGTGACGCCACAGGAGTACTGTGTAAAGTTTTGGTAGCCTTATTTAAGGGGGGATATACTTGTGTTGTAAGCAGTTTAGAGAAAATTCACTGGACTGATTCCGGGGATGAAGCACTGTCTTCTAATGAAAGATTGAACAGGTGGGGGTCGATACTCATTGGCATTTAGAAGGAAGGAAAGAACCAAAATTATGCAAGGTGCCTCATTCACTCCACATAAGCGCTTAAGTCACCCTTGTTAGACGCACATTTTCCAGCAGATAGGTGATTTGACTCCTCCAATTTCCAGTCTTAAAGTGCATACTGGAAACGCAATTATGTGCAGGCTATAAGTGCACTATTATGATTTATTTACAAGCACCATACTAATGCATTACCTTCAGGTAATTTTCGTTTCCCTGTTGCTGGTTTTGTTTTCTTGCTTCTGACAGAAGAGCCTCGGCTGCTAATTCCACTGACAACAGACATTGTATCATCATCAGCAGTGAGTAAGGAGTTTCTATAAGATATTAATGGTAGCCACACATCTTCCCTGTGCAATATCATTTGCTCAGTCATAAACCTCTCGAGGTAAACATACCTGAAATGGGGTGGGGGGGGATTCAATAATTATTCAAAAATGTTCAAATTGCATTGCAAAATAACATTACAGCAGTTAAAGCAAAATTACATACAATTTTAGAATTCGTTATTCTGCATCTACACACAAGTATTGTACTTACAGTGTTCTCTTGTCTTGTCTGAGAAGTTTAGAAGAGAATTCACTTAGGATATCAAGAAAAGCTAAATTCACAGCAGGATATCCTTCTCCATTTACATTGGGCTCCTTGAAGGCAAAATCAATGCCGTCTCTGCAAATTCATTGTCAAACAAATTAAAACTAGAAAATAACTAATCAATTTTCAAAGTATCACATAATTAAAATACAACTAAGATATGGAATTTGACATAACAGGTTAAACCTCATTTGTCCATGCTGAGAAATCTTACTTTCAGTTACTACAAACTTCAGATAATCTGCTTAAATGAGGCTGCAGTACTCCACTGCAAAATAAAAACTTCTGTATGAGCCAAACTAATTCAAGATAATTAGCTAAGTATTACAATAACAGAAAACTATAGCAACTCAGCAACTCTGGTAACCTCTGTGGCGTCAGAAACAGTTTCTGTTCAATTACCTTTCATCAGAGCTCGAAAAAGCTAGCAATGTATCAGGTTTTAATACAGGCATGGAAAGTAGTGGGGCACGTAGAACGGGGTGGAAGGCAGGAGAGATTAAGTAACATACGGTGCAAAAGATGATGATAAAAGTAAAGAAGCAAAAGATGGGTCAAGAGCAGATTATGTGGCCTTCCGGTGGTGGTAATGTAGGGGTATGTTGCACATTTGATAGCTCCCGTCTGTAACGGACTTTTGGACCTTTCTCCTCTGTTTTTCTTCGGATTTTATGGGATAAAGCAGTGAAGAGTGAGACAGTAAGGAGAAATCCCCCTCCGGTATATGGAGAATTGGACCAGAAGTGGCTGGGTGAGACGACAAAGTCCTATAAGGGAAACGCAAGCAGAGCTGGTAACACAGGACAGCATGGCGGAGGGCAAGAGCCGCGGGGAGACGGCACAGTGGTCGACGGAGCAGCTGGTGAAGTTTTTCGAGGATTGCTTCACCAAGCTGAAGGAGGACACGTTGGACCCGATTAAGGCTTCGATTGATCAAGTAGTTCAGAATCAGGAAACCCACGGGAGAGCAATTCAGGAGGTCGAACAAAAGTTGTCCGAGCACGAGGTGTATACAACCATCCTGGAAAGCAAGGTGGAGATGTTGAACGACCGCCAGAAAAGAATGCAGGAGAAGCTGGAGGACCTGGAGAATAGGTCCAGGAGGCAGAATCTCAGAATTTTTGGCCTCCCTGAAGGCAGTGAGGGATCGGATGCGAAGGCCTATGTGACGGGCATGTTGGAGAAGTTGATGGGGGCTGGGGCGCTCCCTCGGCCCCTGGAATTGGACAGAGTGCACAGAGCCCTCGCGAGGAAGTCCAGAGCGAACGAACTGCCGAGTGCCATGGTGGTACGTTTTCACCGTTTCATGGACAAGGAACACGTTTTGCGGTGGGCCAAGAAAGAACGGATCAGCAAGTGGGAGAACTGTGAGTTGCGCATTAATCAGGACCTGGGAGTGGATTTGGCCAAGAAGCGAGCTGGGTTCAATCGGGCAAAAACGACCCTCTTGAAGAAGGGGGTGAAGTTCGGGATGCTGTACCCAGCCTGCCTGTGTGTCACACATGAGGAACGAGACTTCTACTTTGAAACGCCAGATGAAGTATGGATCTTTATTAAAGAAATGAAGCTGGGGGCGAATTAAAAGATACTTAAGCCTTGAAGAAGTACTGTGGCAACGTTTTGTGGAGCTGGATTGTAAAAATTTAAGTGGCTCTATGTGAAATAATGGGCTGTGTGGATAGTTAAAGCTTGATCTGTCTTGCAGGGACCTAGTTTTTTGGGGGGGGGGGGGCTTTGAATTTAGTTCTGCTTTTTTGGTGACTATTTTCTCTAAAGTGATTGTTTCTTCAGTTTTTTTTCTGTTCTTTGTTTACTGGCGAATGTGACGCTTTTAAAATGATTATTCATGTGGTGGTGTTTGGAGGCTGATCACAGAGGACTGAATGGGCCGGTCAAGAGGGCTCACGTGCTCGTGCATTTGAGGGAACTGAAGGCGAACGTGGCAATGTTACAAGAGACACACCTAAAGGTTGCAGACCAGACGAGATTGAGGAAGGGGTGGGTTAGCCAAGTGTTCCACTCAGGCCTGGACTCAAAGACCAGGGGGGTAGCGATCTTGATCAGCAAATATGTGGCATTCGAGGCAGGGAGAACAGTGTCAGACAAGGGGGGCAGGTACATAATGGTGAGTGGGAAGCTGGAGGGGGTGCAAGTGGTACTTGTGAACGTATATGCTCCGAAAAGCAGGGCGCTAATACCGAAGGTGGTGGATACTGAGTACTCGGCAATTGCAGTGCCGGACTTTGCCCCGCACTGGATGGGTCTATGGGTTACTGTGGAGAGAGGACAATGCCTTCTGTGGAGTCTGGATGTGGGGCTGCTAGCGGGCGAGGTGGTCTGTAGGCGAATGAACAAGTCCATCCAGAACTACCGGGAAACAAATGATACGGGGGAGGTTTCTGCAGCGATGGCCTGGGAAGCTTTGAAGGCAGTAGTCAGAAGGGAATTAATCTCAAAACAGGTCCACAGAGAAAAGGTGGAACAGACTGAGGGGGATAGATTAATGGAGGAGATACTCCAGGTGGCCAGGCGATACTCGGAGGCCCCGGACGCAGGGCTACTGAGGGAGCGGCAGAGGTTACAGGTGGAGTTTGGGCTGTTTACCACAGGGAAAGCAGTGGAACAGTTGAGTAAGGTATGTGGGGGGGGGAGAGAGAGGAAGATTTATGAGTATGGGGAAAAGGCAAACAAAATGTCGGCACACCAGCTCAGGAAAAGAGAGGCGGCCAGGGAGATAGGTAAAGTAAAGATTGGTGACGGTAATGCTGTCCTGGACCCAGCGGGGGTGAATGAGGTGTTTATGGACTTTTATAGTAAATTATATGAGTCGGAACCCCAGGCTGGGGTGGAGGGATGTGGCAATTTCTGGATCAGTTGAGGTTCCCGAGGATGGAGGAGAACCTGGTGGAGGGGCTGGGAGCCCCAATTGAGATTGAGGAAATAATCAAGGGGCTGGAGGGCATGCAGTCGGGCAAGGCCCCAGGGCCTGACAGCTACCCGGTGGAATTCTACAAGAATGCTGGTGAGGACATTTAACGAAGCAAAAGAGAAGGGAGTCAACCTCCAATAATGTTGCAGGCCTCGATTTCATTGATCTTGAAACGGGAGAAGGATCCGGAGCAATGCGGGTCATGCAGGCCGATTTCTCTACTGAATGTCGATGCCAAACTGCTGGCTAAGATACTGGCCACAAGGATAAGAGGACTGTGTTCCGACGGTGATAGTGGAAGACCAGACGGGATTTGTTACGGGCAGGCAACTCAAGGCCAACGTTCGAAGGATTCTAAATGTTATTATGATGCCCTCAGAAGGAGAGGAGGCAGAGGTGGTGGTCGCGATGGATGCGGAGAAGGCTTTTGATCGGGTGGAGTGGAATTACCTGTGGGAGGCGCTGAGAAAGTTTGGGTTTGGTGAGGGCTTTATTGACTGGGTGCGGTTGCTCTATCAGGCACCAGTAGCGAGTGTGCGTACGAACCGGCTGAGGTCCGGGTATTTTGAACTACACCAAGGGACGAGGCAAGGGTGCCCCCGCTCCCCATTGCTGTTTGCTCTGGCCATAAAGCCATTGGCCATGGCGTTAAGAGCCTCTAAGAACTGGAAAGGGCTGGTTTGGGGGGGGGGGGTTGTGTCTTGTACATTTCGGACCCGTTGGAGGGGATGGGGAAGTAATGCAAATCTTGGGGGAATTTGGCAATTTTTCGAGGTATAAATTGAACATGGGGAAAAGCGAGATGTTCGCGATCCAGGCAAGAGGACAGGAGAAGAGACTGGGAGAGCTGCCGCTTAGAATGGTCGGAGAGAGCTTTTGATATAAGGGAATCCAGGTGGCCCAAAAATGGGAGGTACTACACAAGATAAACCTATCCCAGTTGGTAGAACAAATGGATGGGGAATTCAACAGATGGGACATGCTCCCGCTATCACTGGCGGGGAGGGTACAGATCGTGAAAATGACAGTCCTCCCCAGATTTCTGTTTGTCTTTCAGTGCCTCCCCATCTTCATCCTGAAGGCCTTTTTCAAGCGGGTGAATAAGATTATTTTGTGCTTTGTGTGAGCGCCTAAACCCCGCGAGTGAAGCAAGTGTTGCTGCAGCGCAGTCTGGGGGAGGGTGGGTTGACGCTGCCGAACTTCTGCAATTATTACGGGGCGGCTAATATAGCCATGATCAGGAAGTGGATAGTGGGAGGGGGGGTCGGCATGGGAGCAGATGAAGGCGGCGTCATGCAAAGACACCAGTTTGGGAGCACTGATAACGACACCTCTGCCGTTCTCGCCGGCCCGATACTCCACAAGTCCGGTGGTAGTGGCAGCTCTGAGGATCTGGGGGCAGTGGAGGAAATATAAGAGAGTGGAGGGAGCATCGATTTGGACCCCACAGGTTTGTACCGGGTAGGCTAGAAAAAGAGACTTCCTGAAAAAACAGGTGCCAGCCTTTCCGCTGCTGCCGCCACGGGGGATACATGATAGAGTAGTCTCCAGTACCTGGGTAGACGAGAGGAAGGTATCGGATATTTATCAGGAGCTTTCGGCGGCGGAGGAAACTCCGGTGGAGGAGCTTACGGGCAAGTGGGATGACGAGCTAGGAGGAGAAATCGAGGCGGGTCTGTGGGCAGATGCCCTCAGTAGGTTAATACCTTCTCATCGTGTGCCAGGCTTAGCCCGATAAGGTAGTCTACCGGGCACACATGACAGTGGCTAGGATGAACAAGGTTTTTGGGGTAGAGGATAGGTTTGTGAGGTGCGCGGGAAGCCCAGCAAATCATGTCCATATCTTTTGGGCAAGCCCGTAGCTTAGAGGGTTTTGCTAAGGCAATGTCCACGGTGCTAAAAACACAGGTGGTGCCGAGTCCAGAGGTAGCGATCTTTGGAGTGTCAGAAGATCCGGGAGTTCAGGGGGCAAAAGAGGCCGACGCCCTGGCCTTTGCCTCCCTGGTAGCCCGGAGACGTATCTTATTAATGTGGAGGGAGTCGAAGCCCCCGAGTGTAGAGACCTGGGTTAGTGACATGGCTGGGTTTCTCAGTCTTGAGGAAATAAAGTTTGCCTTAAGAGAGTCAATGTTATGGTATCCTGGAGGTGGCAGCTGTTCGTCTAAAAATATCAAAAATAAAGAGCAGATTATGTGGAAGAAGCAAAATCATCACTAACAGCTGTCATGTAAAAACAAAAAAAGGGGCAGAGGTTATGATCTGGAATTGTTGAACTCAATTTTGATTCTAGAAGCTGTTTCTTGAGCTAATATTGAGCTTCGCTGGAACACAGTAGAACACCAAGACAGAGACGTTAGATTGGAATTAAAGTGACAGGTGACTGGTAGCTTAATAGAGACTAAATAGAACAATGCCGTCACCCAATCTGCATTCGTCTCAACATAGGAGGGAGATCACAATGCGCAACAAATAAAATAGATTAAATTGATGTAAATAAACTGCTTCATCTTGAAGGAATGGCAGGGGCCTTGAACTGTGAGAAGAACCTGGGCAACATTTCCTCCGACTCCAGGTTCCTGTATTCCATTTCCCTTGTTTCCTCATCCCGACAATGCCAACTTCCTCCCCAGTGCTTTTGATAAAAGTCTTCTTTTCTCCACAATAAAGGATTCTAGCCCACTATGAAGAACCATATCCTGTACTTATGCTCTCATCCCATCCCCTCCCTCCCAAGACCACTTCTTCTCACTCTTGTCTCCCACCCTTAACAAATAACCAGTCACTATTTCCACCACATTCAGTATGATGCCACGACCAAACGTATCATACCCTCCAGTCAACATTTCAAAAGAACCATTCCCTCCACAGCACCCTAGTCCACTCCTCAATCAGCCCCAACCTCTCCCCTTCCCATGCATACTCAGATAATACAACAACATCTGGATGGGTCTGACCCCCACAATCGAAAGATTTGCAGGGTAGATGGATTGGCCACGCTAAATTGTCCCTTAATTGGAAAAACTAAAATTTAAAAAAGGTAATACAACACCTGTGCATTAGTCTCCTCCATTCTCATCATCCAAGGTCACAAACATATAGATGAAATATCGATTTAATTGTACTTCTTTTAATTGAGCTTTCTGTGTTCATTATTCATGATGCAGTCTTCTCAATATTGTGGAGGCCAACTCAGGCTCGATGACCGCTTGCAAAATGCCTCTGGTCAGTATGCAAGCCTGATTATGAAGTTTCCAGTCCCTTGTCATTTTAGTTCTCCAACCTGCAGTCCCACTCTGACCCCTCTGTCCTTTTACACTGTTCTGTAAGTAATTTTTCCACAGCTTCCAGGCTTAACAATTAATTTGACATTTTCAGATCATAACCATGACCATTTTCTTTGTTTTTGGATAGCAGGTCTTGTTTTTTTATTGCTTTGTCTAATACGACTTCCCCCTAGATCCACCTTTTGCATCTTTACTTGACCCAATACCATCTCCATTTGCCTTGCACCTTTTGTCATTTAATCTCTCATACCTTTCACCCGATCACCTTTTCTTTTTGACCCACCCATTTGCCTTGCCTCTGTACTTGCTTGAAAGCTGTTGAATCTCTTAACTTTTCCATTGTGACCAAAGGTCATCAACTTGAAATAGTAATCTTGTTTGTCGCTTCACATATGCAACCAAACCAGAGCATTTTGAGCAGTTTCTATTTTATTTCAGGTTTTCAGAATCCCCTGTATTTTGCTTTTGAGATTGAAAGAATGTTCACTCGGCTCATTCCCTTCAGAAAATAGGTATTTTTGTGCTCGTCTGCAAAAATATTTGATGCAAGCCTTTGAAATGTGGAGGGATAGATGCTATTCAGTAGCCAGTTGAATTTTGACTTGAAGTATTTAAGTAGAGGCCACAGGCTAAAAATAAAACTAGACTTAAGAGTAGGCATTAAATTCCATTATCGGCCATGTGAAATGAGTCAATAGCAAAATTCTTTAACAGTACATGTTAATTAACATCTTCAAAAAGAAGCAGACTAGGTACTGATTTGGTTTGGAAAGGGATCATGAATCATAGAGACGGGTCACAGACAGATGATTAAGCAGTCCACAGGACATGATGGTACAAGTGCTGCTGGGGCAAATGACTGAAGAGCAGTAGGCTAGGGTTAATTTTGGAAATATATGGGAGGATAAATATGCTGTAGTTTTATTTGATTACATTTTAAGAAGGTATATTTATGAAAAAGGTCCCATCAGAGATTAAGTGGGTAAAATCCACATTAAAGTGTATAGTGTACCATGAATGTGGAAGGAGTGGGCCTGGCGATGAGCTCAGCTTCCAACCCCAGATTCTCCCTCATCAAAACCACCAACACCTACCTCCCTAATACAGCCGGTCCCTTCACAGCCTCAGTTCACTTGTTGCTCAAACTGTCATCAATGCTTTTGGTAACTCCAAATATTTAAAGGCCTTTCTAGCCATCCTCCCAACTCCATGAGCTTAATTTATCCAAAATTCCATTGTCTGTATCATAATTTGCATCAGGCCCTGTTCATCCATCGCTTCAGTGTTAGTTCATGTACATTGCCGCCTGGTTTGGCAATAATACCACTATCTGACTTGGTATCAAATTTCTATCTGATCATGCGCCTATGAAGCACCCAGGAATGTTTTTACTACATGAAAGGCACTATATGAATGCAAGATGCCATTGACTGGTTGAATATTTCCTTTTGTTGTGCTTTTGATCTTGGTGTCCTTTACCCCAGAAATCATGGGCTGGATTTTCCGCTTTAGCGGCTAAGTGCCGGCTTAAATGGAAAACACGCAGCCGTTTTACGACGAAAATCGGCGAGGAACCCCCACCAATTCCGATACCGGTGAGGGGCCATCAGCGGCACCTGGTTAAACTCCTGGCTCCCATGCCAAAAGCGGCTGGAGAATGACCAGGTCCCTGGCCACACATGCGCACGGCAAGGACCTGCAACAGCCGTGCCATGACCATGTGTGACCCGACCCCACAGGCTACCCCCCCACCACGTCACCCGCGCGGTCGGGATCACGGCCCATCAGGGGTGGAGCATCGGAGGAGGATCGGAGGAGGGCCTGCCGATAACACGCCAAAGCCATTTTAACGGCTTGCGATGCGATTATGTCACTTTGAGTGGGTGGAGCATGGCTGACCGGCTTCAAACAGGTGCCAGCCCCTATTTGAGTGGAATGGTTCTCTACCCGATGGCTGATTATGATATCAGCGGCAAGAAATGGAGAATCCCGCCCCATGTCTTCCACAAGGAATGTTTTTTTTAAATACACATAACAAATACGTACTTGTGTAGCATTGCTACAGCTTCTCTGGTTTTTAGCTGATCCAAGCCAAACGTCAGTGAAAAACGTCGAGCAAGTTCTTTAACTCCACTGAAACCAGGAGTTGTTCGATCAAAACTAAGTCCAAGGTCCTGTTCCAACTCGTTGAACAACTGTGAAGAATTTTTTAAAAATCATTAAGTGCACTGAGTAGTGTGTAATTCTCAAAAGGACAAAATAAATGATGATAAATACACAAGTGGAAATAAAGCACTTGTTGGTTAGAATTAAACTGTGTTGATGAAGAAACTTAACCATTTTGCTTCTATTTTTCCTCTCCCTTGCTTTTTCCAATACGTATGCTTTTCTTGGCCTAACTGGATTATTTCATGCAAAACGAAAACAATAACCTTCAACATTTTTGAAAGGATCAAAAACTAAAGTCAAATGGGTTTTAGAAATAGCTCTGGTTAATACATTGACAAAGAACTCTATTCCAAATGTGTAAAAACAAAGCAGGAAAATTGTTGCAAATATAACATGTATATGCACATTATTTAGATTTACGGTTTTTACTTTCACAGCACCTTATTCCCAAATTCAAAACAAAAAAAAAAGATAAATCACAAAACTGTAAATAACAAATTTTCATCTTTCAGAATGATTGCCTTATCCAATATATTTATAACAGTTTTAACATCAGCCATTCAATTACCTTGTATGTTGTGCCCTGAATACGGTTTGCTGGTACAGAATATTTCCTAATGAGTAATCCAACTCTTCTTCCAAAGATTTAAAATCTTACCTGCTGTAAGCTAAGTATGAGGGTCTTTGCACACTGAATTTTGTCTGTTTGTCTGCACTTGCTCATAGTTTCCTTGATGATGTCTCCATAATCATTGTAATACTAAAGTATAAACAATTAAAGGTTTAGTAAGCATTATGGATTAAATAAGTTACTTAACAATTCAGATAATTGGGTCTGCAGTGCACCATTTCTAACAACCCGTAATTAATTTAGCGCTGAATGGAAATTTTGGATTCAGAGCACTTGTTTTATTATTCCCAAATAAATGCTCATATGGATGAAGCAGTGTCGTATGGTTCAAGTGTACAAGTCACCCATTGTAAGCAGTTAGATTTATGCACAAACATACAGAACGGGGGGGGGGGGGGGGGACTTTGTGATTCAGCTGGCCAGTTTCAGTTTTTTTAAAGCAGGCTGTGCTCATACACCTGTCAGGTATGCCAAATAATAATCTGGATCCCTCTTAACATTTGTTTTTTTTTATATAAACTTTGTTCAGTTAAGTTAGTCACAGAGCTAGTGTGTCTCTAGGAAAACCCTCCCAAGCTTAGCTAGCAGATCAGTTTAATGCAAAATTTCAGACAATTAAAAGAGTTTATTTTACAAAATTCAGAAATGTTTACCTTCATGTACTGCTTAAAAATATCTGCAGCTGTATGCATGTCCACCACATTATATACAATTAATTTACAGAAAGCTGCAAGAAGGTTCCTTCTTTTATGTAAAGCTTCGATTTTACTAGCTTCATCATCTTGATGTCCATCTATAAAACACATACAAAAATTATTACTACTCATCAAAGTGAAAAAACTTGGAGTCATCTGGAACTGCCAACCCTAATGGAATAAAAGATGAAACCTGCTGGAGTCTCGGGCTGAGGTACAATAGCTCTAAGTATCTGTATCACAAAGTTCTTCTCTGGATTAAAACATGTTCTGTACCAAACCTCAGATCACAAATTCATCATTTTCTTTTTAGAGGATTGTGTGGAAATGGTCTTCAAATAACGGATTGAAATTGGTTGGTACAGATAAATATGAATGAAATAGAACATTTCTCACCTGTACTGTGGCTGTCTTCATCCTGGTCAATAAATACATGGTCTAAGATGAAGCTGAGTAACTCTGACTGTAGAGACGAATCTGGAGTGTAAACCAGAGGTTCCAGTACTTCACGTCCACCTGACACAATCTGGTGGCTAAAAATCATCAGAATATCACACAAGATAGTGAAAGCCTACAAAACAAAACAGAAACAATTACTGAAAGTTACTGAGTCTTTTTTGAACACAGTCATTGCACCAATTAAACGCATTTTATATAAGTATTTAACCATGTTTATTATTTTAAAATATGCCTCTCTATCCTGTTTGTAGTTACGTACTTCTGGGCATAAAGCTAAAGTTCATTTCTTTCTTCGAGGCCTTCTATTTTAGGTCTATATACCTAAATCAATTCCAATGTGATAAGATAAAAACACATCTTTGAGATTAGTCCTTCAGACTGACCAAAATTCTAATGTGAAACTGCCACGCTACATGACTAGATAGATACGGCTACACACTCGGATAATATTAACAACCTGGTTGGCTGTGTCTCAGTCACCATCGAGGTCAGCCAACGAACCAAGTTAAAAGTCAAGGTTCCTGAATAAAGCTCCTTTATGATAAATGTAGGCCGTCTCTGTACCTAATAGAGTACAGCGGAATCGCCCCAGGTACAAGTGGAGAGCCAAATTGCATGATTCCACAGGAAGAAAAATAACTTGATAAAGTGATCTCTAAAAACATAGGAGGGATGATGCATTTATACCCTGGCTCTCGATGGCAAGTTTGAGGATATGCTGTTTTTGAAAGACAGAAGCATATTACACAACCAAACTACAACTTAAACTAACCCTTTAAAGCCATAGAGTGTAATTGCTGTTGAAGCCTAGTCAATAAATAAAATATTCTTGAGCAGACTGCAAGGGTGGTTTCATATCAGATCAATTTCCTTTGTTTGAAGATGGAAATTTATAGCACTTCTGGTGGCATTTGGCCTATAGCATTTCTGGTGGCATTTGGCCCATAGCACTTCTGGTGACATTTGGCCCATAGCACTTCTGGTGACATTTGGCCTATCACATCTATGTTGCCATTTTGTGAGAACAGCCAAAAACCAATTACACTGCATGTTCTTTCCCCATCTGCCTGCATCTTGCCCTACTTTCCCGTGCTTTCTCTGCTCCATTGGAAATAGTCTCAGTATCTCAGGTCTCTCCTTACAAGTATACATTCCCACCTCTGACATCATCCTGGTGAAGTTAGTGTAATGGCATAGTGACTTTCACAGCACTTAGAACCATTACATTAAAAAAATTACAATCATGTCTTATGCTCTATATTCCATTCCTAAATCCCCAAAGTGATCTTAATCATTATTTATCTGCTTGCATTAAATTATGCATTTGAATCTCAAAGTATCTTCATTCATCTATTCTCTCTCCATTTAGTGTGCTCTTCAGTTCCTTGTTTTTCCTTCCAAAACAAACTAACCCTTTGTTTTAAATTCCACTTGAAAACTATTCAACCTTCAGTTGACCAATGTCCTCCACAAGTCTTATATACTCAGTCGCTTGGTGGTACAGAATTGGATATTGTTGAAAAAAAGTGACACGCTGCCGAAGCTTATTCAGACACAATAAGACAAATAAAACATGTCCAGTCATTGCACCTTTTTCAACAAAACAAAAGATTGGGGGACAACTGTTCCCTGGTGCATTCCCCGTAGCAACACCTCAACCAAAGTTAACATGCCAAGCTTGAATTTAAACAGAAACCTCCATGACAACCAATCAGCACCCTTTTCTCCTACGTTCTCAGTATAAATTACTGTTCCCTTTGAAATTTGGTGTTCTTGCAATTCTGTCCTGAGGAATACAAATCGGAAAGCTTCAACGTCGTTATTTTCAGCAGTACTCTTTTACAATCCTTCTATTTGTCAAAACCCGTACTTCTGTGTGATCAGTAAATTCCAACACTTGTCATTTCTCAAATTTACCATGTGTAAACTGAAGAACAGTGGAACTAGCAACCAGCCCTAATGCATGTCACTTCCAACTTCATCAGAAGTAAAAATCTTAACACTAAAGACCAAAGAACAATACAGCATAGGAACAGGCCCTCCATGCCTGCACCAACCATGGTATCTGCCAAAACTAAAACCGTTTGCAATTACAGAGTCCGTATCCTTCCATTCCCAACCTATTCATATATTTGTAGAGATGTCCCTTAAATGTCACTATCCTATCTGCTCCCACCACCTCCCCAGGCAGCGCGTTCCATATATTTACCACCCTGTGTAAAAAGTATGCCTCGCACATCTGTCCTAAACATTTCCACAAGCACTTCAAACCTATGTCCCCGAGTACCTGCCTCTCCTACACAAGGAAAGAGCATCTGACTCCACACTGTCCATGCCACTCAATCTTGTCGACCTCTATTAGGTTGCCTCTCAAACTCCGTCGCTCCAGTAAGAACAGACTGAGTTTATCTAATCTCTCCTTGTAGCTAATATCCTCAATACCATGGAACATCCTAGTAAACCGCTTCTGTACCCTCTCCAAAGCATCCACATCCTTCTGGTAGTGTGGCGACCAGAATTTATTCACTGTATTCCAAATGAAGCCTAACTAACATCTGCAACATGACTTGCCAATTTTCATATTCAATGTCCTGACCGATGAAGGTCAGCATGCCAAATGCCTTCTTAACCACTTTATCCACGAGTTGCTACTTTCATGTGATCAGTGGACTGCATGCCCAGATCTCTCTGCCTGTCAGTACTTGTAGGAGTTCGACCATTTATTGTGCAATTCCTGCATGCATCGGACCTTCCAAAGTGCATTATCTCACACTTGTCCGGATTAAAGTCTATCTGCCATTTCTCCGCCCAAGACTCCAACCAGTTTATATCCTGCTGTATCCTCCGACAATCCTCTCCACTATCCGTAACTCTACCAATTTTTGTGTTGGATAAGAACATAAGAACATAAGAACTAGGAGCAGGAGTAGGCCATCTGGCCCCTCGAGCCTGCTCCGCCATTCAATGAGATCATGGCTGATCTTTTGTGGACTCAGCTCCACTTTCCGGCCCGAACACCATAACCCTTAATCCCTTTATTCTTCAAAAAACTACCTATCTTTATCTTAAAAACATTTAATGAAGGAGCCTCTACTGCTTCACTGAGCAAGGAATTCCATAGATTCACAACCCTTTGGGTGAAGAAGTTCCTCCTAAACTCAGTCCTAAATCTACTTCCCTGTATTTTGAGGCTGTGCCCCCGAGTTCTGCTTTCACCCGCCAGTGGAAACAACCTGCCCGCATCTATCCTATCTATTCCCTTCATAATTTTATATATTTCTATAAGATCCCCCCTCATCCTTCTAAATTCCAACGAGTACAGTCCCAGTCTACTCAACCTCTCCTCGTAATCCAACCCCTTCAGCTCTGGGATTAACCTAGTCAATCTCCTCTGCACACCCTCCAGTGCCAGTACGTCCTTTCTCAAGTAAGGAGACCGAAACTGATCACAATACTCCAGGTGTGGCCTCACTAACACTTTATACAATTGAAGCATAACCTCCCTAGTCTTAAACTCCATCCCTCTAGCAATGAAGGACAAAATTCCATTTGCCTTCTTAATCACCTGTTGCACCTGTAAACCAACTTTTTGCGACTCATGCACTAGCACACCCCGGTTTCTCTGCACAGCAGCATGTTTTAATATTTTATCATTTAAATAATAATCCCTTTTGCTGTTATTCCTACCAAAATGGATAACCTCACATTTGTCAACATTGTATTCCATCTGCCAGACCCTAACCCATTCACAACCTATCCAAATTCCTTTGCAGACTTCCAGTATCCTCTGCACTTTTCGCTTTACCACTCATCTTAGTGTCGTCTGCAAACTTGGACACATTGCCCTTGGTCCCCAACTCCAAATCATCGATGTAAATTGTGAACAATTGTGGGCCCAACACTGATCCCTGAGGGACACCACTAGCTACTGATTGCCAACCAGAGAAACACCTATTAATCCCCACTCTTTGCTTTCTATTAATTATCCAATCCTCTATCCATGCTACTACTTTACCCTTAATGCCATGCATCATTATCTTATGCAGCAACCTTTTGTGTGGCACCTTGTCAAAGGCTTTCTGGAAATCCAGATATAACAAATCTATTGGCTCCCCGTTATCTACCGCACTGGTAATGTCCTCAAAAAATTCCACTAAATTAGTTAGGCACGACCTACCCTTTATGAAGCCATGCTGCGCCTGCCCAATGGGACAATTTCTATCCAGATGCCTCGCTATTTCTTACTTGATGATAGACTCCAGCATCTTCCCTACTACCGAAGCTAAGCTCACTGGCCTATAATTACCCACTCTCTGCCTACCTCCTTTTTTAAACAGTGGTGTCACGTTTGCTAATTTCCAATCTGCCGGGACCACCCCAGAGTCTAGTGAATTTTGGTAAATTATCACTAGTGCATTTGCAATTTCCCAAGCCACCTCTTTTAGCACTCTGGGATGCATTCCATCAGGGCCAGGAGACTTGTCTATCTTTAGCCCCATTAGCTTTCCCATCATTGCCTCCTTAGTGATAACAATCGTCTCAAGGTCCTCACCTGTCATAGCCTCATTTCTATCAGTCACAGGCATGTTATTTGTGTCTTCCACTGTGAACACAGACCCAAAAAACCTGTTCAGTTCCTCAGCCATTTTCTCATCTCCCATTATTAAAACTCCCTTCTCATCCTCTAAAGGACCAATATTTACCTTAGCCACTCTTTTTGTTTTATTTGTAGAAACTTTTACTATCTTTTTTTATATTCTGAGCTAGTTTACTCTCAATCTATCTTACTCTTCTTTATAGCTTTTTCAGTAGCTTTCTGTTGCCCCATAAAGATTTCCCAGTCCTCTAGTCTCCCACTAATCTTTGCCACTTTGTATGCTTTTTCCTTCAATTTGATACTCTCCCTGTTTTCCTTAGCTACCCATAGTCGATTTTCCCTCTTTCTACCATCCTTCCTTTTTGTTGGTATAAACCTTTGCTGAGCAGTGAAAAATCGCTTGGAAGATTCTCCACTGTTCCACCATAAAGTCTTTGCTCGCAGTCTACCTTAGCTAGTTCTCTCATCCCATTGTAATCTCCTTTGTTTAAGCACAAAACACGAGTATTTGATTTTACCTTCTCACCCTCCATCTGTATTTTAAATTCCACGATATTGTGATCGCTCCTTCTGAGAGAGTCCGTAACTATAAGATCATGAATCAATCCTGTCTCATTACACAGGACAAGATCTAGGACCGCTTGTTCCCTCCTAGGTTCCATTACATACTGTTCTAGGAAACTATCGCGGATACATTCTATAAACTCCTCCTCAAGGCTGCCTTGACCAACCTGGTTAAACCAATCGACATGTAGATTAAAATCCCCCATGATAACTGTTGTCCCATTTCTACATGCATCCGTTATTTCTTTGTTTATTGCGTGCCCCACCATAATGTTACTATTTGGCGGCCTATAGACTACTCCTTATCAGTGACCTTTTCACCTTACTATCCCTGATTTCCACCCAAATGGATTCAACCTTATCCTCCATAGCACCGATGTCATCCCTTACTATTGCCCGAATGTCATCCTTCAATAACAGACGACACCACCTCCCTTACCATCCACTCTGTCCTTCCGAATAGTTTCATACCCTTGGATATTTAACTCCCAGTCGTGACCATCCTTTAACCATGTTTCAGTAATGGCCACAAAATTATAGGCATTCATGATGATTTGCGCCATCAACTCATTTACCTTATTCCGAATACTACGAGCATTCAGGTAGAGTACACTTATGTTGGCTTTTTTACCTCTGTTTTGAATCTTAACACCTCGATCAGTAACCTCTCCTAAATTAGATTTCCTCTTAACTTTTCTCCACATTTTCCTTGTCGTTGAACCATATCTTCATGTAGCAACCTGCTGTGTCGCTTACCATTAATGTTTTTACTTCCCGTCGTTTGCAAACCTACTCATCAGACCAGCTATATTTTCTTCCAAACCATTTATTTTCACCACGAACAACAAAGGTCCCAGAACTGATCCCTCTGGAACGCCACTTGGCACAGCCTTCCATTCAGAAAAACTCTTGTTCTACTGCTCGCCGTCTTTTGTACCCAAGCCAGTTCTGTATCCAACTTGCCAGCTCTCCTCTGATGCAATGTGACTTCACCTTTTGTACCAGGCTACCATGAAGTACCTTGTCAAAGGCTTTACTGAAGTCCATGTATACAACATCTACTGCCTTTCCCTCATCTATCATCTTTGTCACTTCCTCGAAAAACTTGAAAGAAATTAGTGAGGCACGACTTCCCCTTCACAAAACCATGCTGTCCATCACTAATAAGTCCATTTGTTTCCAAATGTGAGTAAATCCCATCTCTAAGAATCTTTTCGAATAGTTTCCCTCCACTGACGTAAGGTCTGTAATCTCCTGGATTATCCCTACTTCCCTTCTTCAACAATGGAAAAACTTTGGCTACTCTCCAGTCCTCTGGAACTTCACCTGTAGCCAGTGAGGATATAAAGATTACTGTCAAGGCCCCAGCAATTTCCTCCCTTGCCTCCCACAGTATTCTGGGGTAGATCCTATCAGGCCCTGGGGACTTAGTTACTTTAATGGTTTTTAAGATGGCCAATTGGTAATACCACGTACCAATCCAAGCTCGAAGTTCCTCTTCTTACTGAAATACTCCTTGCATTGAATCTAATGCATTTCAGCCCACCAACCCCGTTGCGTTGACCAACCACTCCCTGCTCTTCCTCTTAATCTTACTGGCCTTGGTCTGTAGCTCTCCCTCAGTTATATCTCCCGCTGACCCTGCTCTGGTTCCCATCCCCCTGCCATACTAGGCAGTTCAATCTGTTTCTCTGCCTTCCACTTTTCTCCTTACTAGGTTTTGTTTCTGCCCCCTCTTTACTACCCTCTGATTTCCGGCATTGGTTCCAATCCCCCTGCCACATTAGTTTAAACCCTCCCCAACAGTGCAGGCAAACACCTCCCCCCCCCCCCCCCCCCCCCTCCCCCCAAAGACATTGGTTCCAGTCCTGCCCAGATGTAGGCCGTCCTATTTGTAATGGTCGCATGTCACCCAGAACCGGTTCCAATGTCCCAAAGATCTGAAACCCTCCCTCCTGCATCATCTCTCAAGCCACGCTGTCATCCTGTCAGTCCTACTCTGACTAGCACGCGGCACTGGTAGCAATCCCCAGATTACTACCTTTGATGTCCTGCTTTTTAGCTTATCTCCTAACTCCCCAAATTCAGCATGTCATTCAGCATGGAGCAGCATGGTGGCGTAAGTGGTTAGCACAGTCGCCTCACGGCGCCGAGGTGCCAGGTTCGATCCCGGCTCTGGGTCACTGTCCATGTGGAGTTTGCACATTTTCCCCGTGTTTCCGTTGGTTTCGCCCCAACAACCCAAAAAAAAGATGTGCATGGTAGGTGGATTGGTCATGCTAAATTGGACCTTAATTGGAAAAAATGAATTGGATACTCTAAATTTATACAGGGCTGGTTTAGCACACTGGGCTAAATTGCTGGCTTTTAAAGCAGACCACGGCAGGCCAGCAGCACGGTTCAATTCCCGTACCAGTCTCCCCGAACAGGCGGCGGAATGTGGCGACTAGGGGCTTTTTACAGTAACTTCATTTGAAGCCTACTTGTGACAATAAGCGATTTTCATTTCATTTTCATTTCATGTAGGACCTCATCCTGGTTTTACCTTTATCGTTGGTGCTTATATACACCAAGAGAGCTGGCTGTTCACCCTCCCCCTTTAGAATGTCCTGCAGCCGCTCGGAGATATCCAGGACCCTTGCACCCAGAAGACAGCATACCTTCCTGGAGTGTCGTTTGCGTCCGCAGAAACGCCTGTCTACTCCCCTTACAATCAAATCCCCCATCACAATAGCTCTACCACTTTTTTACCTGCCCTCCTGCACAGCAGAGCCAGCCACGGTGCCATGAAGCTGGCTACTGCTGCCATCCCCTGGTAAACCATCCCCCTCAAGAGTATCAACAACGGTATACCTGTTTTGGAGGGAGATGACTGCAGGGGACCCCTCTCCTGCTTTTCTACTCTTCCTCTGTCTGGTGGTCACCCATTTCCTATCTCCCTCAGTCCCCTTTACCTGCGGTGTGCCCAACTCGCTAAACGTGCTATCTAATAAAGACTAATGTCTCTATTTTCTCTTGATCAATCAAATGTATTTTTGTCATTGGGAAATTGAGTGTCCATTGGAAATTATTGACTTTTGAGCTTTCAAAAAATACTTTCTTCAAGTGTGATGAAAATTTGCAGTTGCAAGTGAAAACATAAACGAGCAGATCTTCGTTGCCCTTTCTCACAATTAAGAGAGCCTGACAGCAACAGTGTAACAAGAGTTAACTGGCACCTCAATTAAGTGCACATCATACACAATATATTCGATTCCTGATGGTAGATCCTCACTATGAATTACCTCTGTGAATTTTCTATCTTTCGCGCTCACGCGCAATCATTTTTAGCCGCGTCCTTTTTGTCTTTAGTCCCCTTGGTCTCGCTCTCATCTAGAATTATATATGACCATTTCTACTGATTTAATTTTGGATTCACAAATAAAGATGCTGGTGAGGTGAGGCTTGGCAGAGTTGTAAAGCCACAGCATGCGTGGGTCATGGTGCAAATCGGACTAAAAGAAGTGGACAATGTACGACTCAAGATGAAAAAAATTAAATGGGCCAACCAAGGAGGAGGTTTGGAAATGGAGTAGTCATGTTATAAAGAAGGGACTAAGTCGGGACAGGCATTGGACTTGACATGAGACGATTGTCACACCAAACCCATCTAAATCATGGCAAGTATAATGAACAGGAACAGGATGTGTTATGAAAATGTATATATTTTTTTTAATTAAAGAGTACCCAATTCATTTTTTCCAATTACGGGGCAATTTAGAGTGGCCAATCCACATACCCTGCGCAACTTTGGGTTGTGGGGGTGAAACCCACACAAACATGGGGAGAATGTGCAAACTCCACACGGGCAGTGACTCAGAGCCGGGATTGAACCTGGGACCTCGGCGCCGTGAGGCAGCAGTGCTAACCACTGCACCACGATGCTGCCCTAAAAATGTATATTTTATGACACAGTGAATAAGGGTCCAGACTAAAAGATCCCATGTTAGATTTTTAATTTGCCCTGATGTAAAACACGTTGTTTTAATTTAACTCTCACAAGTTTGTTTTGGGCATTTGAATTTGCTGTTCTTTCAAAAGCAAAGTTACAATAAGCAAGACAATGTAGCAAACTCGGTTCTAATTTCTCTTATAAACTTTGACTAATACAGTTAGCAAATGATATGTCAATATATTTTGATAAAATACAATTCTGAGGAATAGAATATTAATGTAAATGACCGATTTAACTATAGATTTCTAAATACCAATGTACTGTTGTTTTCAGAAATCAAAAATCAAGAAGTAGTTAGCCACTGCCCACAAAGGGCTGTAGGCATCTCTTTCCACTGAGGAGAGACAATTGGTTATGTGTAGCTTCAGGGGCACCACTCTGCATAGTTCACACCAGAAGAAACGTGAACAGACCACACGAACTGCAACTTAAGTAATTACAGGAAATGTAATTTCACATCGGACATCAGCTTCTTTCAAAATCTCTCAAGCTGTGTCCAAATGAGGCTAATGATCCCAAAAATGATCCCAAATAATTAAGCGACTAGTAAATTAGGTGGGAACAATCAATTGAGTACAGCATTCTCTTTAGTGTTCTCCTTTACTGATTGGTCACTGTGAGAAACAGTGTTCGCAATCCCAACTTTTGCAATTTGACAGAGTGATAAATGAAAACGTGTGGCTGCTTTCATGCTGAAGACATTATTTCTATTACCTGTTCTTTAACAGCTGTATTAACATTCGTCAGGTAGTGCTGGCAGAGCTGACAAAAAGCTCGCATTTGTTTTCGTAACATTATCAGTTGGTCCTGAAAGAAAAATAAATGCTTAGAAATACATTTCCATAAGAAAATGCTGCAATAACATTTGTAATCAGTTCTTTACAGTAAACGTTTACAACAGAATTCTCAGTCACCATATCAATTTAAGTTCTTAAAATGATTCCATTTTCCGAAACTATCTTTTAAATTTGCAGACTAAAAGTAAAATAACTACTTCAGAAATAACACAGAATAGATTTCCAGATGGACTATTAGAGGTGAAAGTAAATTAAGTAACTGGATGCCACTGCAGAGGGTTTTAAATACCAACTAGATGGTCAAATTAAGATAGTCTGAATGGCATCCCTGATCCATCATTATCTTAAAATATTAATTACTGATGCTGAAGCATTGGCAAAATTGTGCCCAAGTACAGATCCCTGACCTCCAAGCATCTCACACACCTCTTATTAGCATACAACTGGGGATATTTGGAAAATATCCAAATTTTTATTACAAATGCACAAAATAAAATTTGTAATTTGGCTGGAAAGTATAAAATAATTCCACCGGTGAAAATATAAAATTACTCCACTGGTGGACAGCGAATTCGGAAATTCATTGGTAACAAGGCTTATGCAATTAAAGGTATTTTTACACACTGGCAAATGCTTTTAAGCTTGCTTTGGTTGATATTAAGCACGTGCAATCACCTTTACATTGCAGAACAAGGTCATTCAGCTCAAGTTTTCACTGGCTCTATGAAACAGCATTCTACCGAGCCGAGTGCCAGTCCTTTACCTTATCCCCATAATTTAGCATATTCTTTCCGAGATAGCAATCCGATCCCTTTTAAGTAACTCCATTGAACTTGCCTCCACGACCCTCTTGCAAAGTTTTTTCCAGATTCCATTCACTCTGAGTTAGAACAATATTTCTCACATCACTTTTACTCCTTTTGCCAAATATTTGACTGCGCCCTCTCACACTTGGTGCTCACCTGAATGGGAAGTTTTTCACTATTTACCCTATCCATACACCTGATGATCTTGAATACACCTGATGATCATGGGCGACTTCAACTTCCCAAACATTGAGTGGAAACTCTTTAGATCAAATAGTTTGGATGGGGTAGTGTTTGTGCAGTGTGTCCAGGAAGCTTTTCTAACACAGTATGTAGATTGTCCGACCAGAGGGGAGGCCATATTGGATTTAGTACTTGGTAATGAACCAGGGCAGGTGATAGATTTGTTAGTGGGGGAGCATTTTGGAGGTAGTGACCACAATTCTGTGACTTTCACTTTAGTAATGGAGAGGGATAGGTGCGAGCAACAGGGCAAGGTTTATAATTGGGGGAAGGGTAAATACAATGCTGTCAGACAAGAATTGAAGTGCAGAAGTTGGGAACATAGGCTGTCAGGGAAGGACACAAGTGAAATGTGGAACTTGTTCAAGGATCAGGTACTGCGTGTCTTTGATATGTATGTCCCTGTCAGGCAGGGAAGAGATGGTCGAGTGAGGGAACCATGGTTGACAAGAGAGGTTGAATGTCTTGTTAAGAGGAAGAAGGAGACTTATGTAAGGCTGAAGAAACAAGGTTCAGACAGGGCGCTGGAGGGATATAAGATAGCCAGGAGGGAACTGAAGAAAGGGATTAGGAGAGCTAAGAGAGGGCATGAAAAATCCTTGGCGGGTAGGATCAAGGAAAACCCCAAGGCCTTTTACACATACGTGAGAAATATGAGAATAACTAGAGTGAGAGTAGGTCCGATTAAGGACAGTAGCGGGAGATTGTGTATTGAGTCTGAAGAGATAGGAGAGGTCTTGAACAAGTATTTTTCTTCAGTATTTACAAATGAGAGGGGCCATATTGTTGGAGAGGACAGCGTGAAGCAGACTGATAAGCTTGAGGAGATACTTGTCAGGAAGGAAGATGTGTTGCGCGTTTTGAAAAACTTGAGGATAGACAAGTCCCCCGGGCCTGACGGGATATATCCAAGGATTCTATGGGAAGCAAGAAATGAAATTGCAGAGCCGTTGGCAATGATCTTTTCGTCCTCGCTGTCAACAGGGGTGGTACCAGAGGATTGGAGAGTGGCGAATGTCGTGCCCCTGTTCAAAAAAGGGAATAGGGATAACCCTGGGAATTACAGGCCAGTTAGTCTTACTTCGGTGGTAGGCAAAGTAATGGAAAGGGTACTGAGGGATAGGATTTCTGAGCATCTGGAAAGGCATTGCTTGATTAGGGATAGTCAGCACGGATTTGTGAGGGGTAGGTCTTGCCTTACAAGTCTTATTGAATTCTTTGAGGAGGTGACCAAGCATGTGGATGAAGGTAAAGCAGTGGATGTAGTGTACATGGATTTTAGTAAGGCATTTGATAAGGTTCCCCATGGTAGGCTTATGCAGAAAGTAAGGAGGCATGGGATAGTGGGAAATTTGGCCAGTTGGATAACAAACTGGCTAACCGATAGAAGACAGACAGTTGTGGTGGATGGCAAATATTCAGCCTGGAGCCCAGTTATCAGTGGCGTACCGCAGGGATCAGTTCTGGGTCCTCTGCTGTTTGTGATTTTCATTAACGACTTGGATGAGGGAGTTGAAGGGTGGGTCAGTAAATTTGCAGATGATACGAAGATTGGTGGAGTTGTGGATAGTGAGGAGGGCTGTTGTCGGCTTCAAAGAGACATAGATAGAATGCAGAGCTGGGCTGAGAAGTGGCAGATGGAGTTTAACCCTGACAAGTGTGAGGTTGTCCATTTTGGAAGGACAAATCTGAATGCGGAATACAGGGTTAATGGTAGGGTTCTTGGCAATGTGGAGGAGCAGAGAGATCTTGGGGTCTATGTTCATTGTTCTTTGAAAGTTGCCACTCAAGTGGATAGAGCTGTGAAGAAGGCCTATGGTGTGCTAGCGTTCATTAGCAGAGGGATTGAATTTAAGAGCCGTGAGGTGATGATGCAGCTGTACAAAACCTTGGTCAGGCCACATTTGGAGTACTGTGTGCAGTTCTGGTCACCTCATTTTAGGAAGGATGTGGAAGCTTTGGAAAAGGTGCAGAGGAGATTTACCAGGATGTTGCCTGGAATGGAGAGTAGGTCATACGAGGAAAGATTGAGGGTGCTGGGCCTTTTCTCATTGGAACGGAGAAGGATGAGGGGCGACTTGATAGAGGTTTATAAGATGATCAGGGGAATAGATAGAGTAGATAGTCAGAGACTTTTTCCCCGGGTGGAACACACCATTACAAGGGGACATAAATTTAAGATAAATGGTGGAAGATATAGAGGGGATGTCAGAGGTAGGTTCTTTACCCAGAGAGTAGTGGGGGCATGGAATGCACTGCCTGTGGTAGTAGTTGAGTCGGAAATTTATGGACCTTCAAACGGCTATTGGATAGGTACTTGGATTAGGGTAGAATAAGGGAGTGTAGGTTAACTTCTTAAGGACAGCACGGTAGCATTGTGGATAGCACAATTGCTTCACAGCTCCAGGGTCCCAAGTTCGATTTCGACTTGGGTCACTGTCTGTGTGGAGTCTGCACATCCTCCCCGTGACTGCGTGGGTTTCCTCCGGGTACTCCGGTTTCCTCCCACAGTCCAAAGATGTGCAGGTTGGGTGGATTGGCCATGACAAATTGTCCAAAATTCTATGATTAACCTAGGACAAAAGTTCGGCGCAACATCGTGGGCCGAAGGGCCTGTTCTGTGCTGTATTTCTCTATCTATCTATCTACCACTGTCAAGTCTCCTCTCAACCTTCTCCAAAAACAGTCCCAAGCTCGCCAATCGATCCTTGGAGCCACATTTCTTTATCTTTGGAATGTTGTGAATCTCCTCTGCACTCCAACACCTTCATCTCTTTCCTCAAGTATGGTGTCCAGAACCATTCGCAATGCTCCATTATGCCTAACTAGTGTTTTATGCAAGTTCAACATGACCGTACACTTGTACTCAATTAATAAAGTCTAAGATACTTTATGAGCTGTTCTCTGAACATGCCTTGCCATCTTCAATAGCTTGTGCACATACATAGCGAGGTATCTGTTCCGCACATCCTTCAGTTTCTTCCTTTCTTATACATTGCCTCTCCATATCCCTCCTGTCAAAATGAATCACCTCACATTCCTGTGAATTGGACCTCATTTGTCATTTTTCTGTCCAATCAATCAAGATATCAAGTCCAATTGAAGTTCTAAACTATTCTCATCACATCTGATCATTTCCAATCTTCGTACCATCTGCAAATGTTGAAATTGTGCTCTGAACACCAGACTAGGTAAATAATCTACATCAGGAATATTGAACCCTGGGGAGCTCCACTATAAAACTTCCTCCAACCTGAAAAACAATCTATTTTCTGACAATCAGCCAATTTCATATCCAAGTCTACTTTCCTTTTTTTTTATTCCACAAGTTGTGTGGCACTGTTCAAATGCCCTTCGAAAATCCATATACACCATATCAACAGCATTTCACTCATCAACCTAGTTTCCTTCTCAAAAAAACTCCAGCAAGTTAGCAAACTTTTCCCTTAATTAATTCATGTTGGTTTTCCTTTACCCTGCACTGAACTATAGTTTTCAGAAGTTTCCCCACCACTGAAAGCAAATTGACCAGTCCATAGTTGTTGGCTTTATCCTTGCACATCACACAAGTTTAAGGAAGACAGGAAGAATATTACTCATGCCTCTGCGATTTTCACTCTCTCTTCCCTCAGTACCCTTGGATGCATCGTATTCGGTCCTGGTATCTTAACTACTTTGAGTAAAAATAACCAACACTTCCTCCCTCTCGCTTGTGAATTATTCCAGTGTACCAATGACCTCGCCTCTCAACTTAGTCAGTTTCTTTATAAAGACAGATGCAAAGTATTAGTTTAATACTTCTACTATGTCTCCTGCAAGTCCATGTTTTTATCCCGAATCAGCCATCCTCTTTAGTTTACCACCCTTTTATTATTTATAAGCCCATAGAAGACCTTGGGTTTCCCTTTGATGTTAGCTACCAGCCTCATTTCATGTGCGCTCCTTTCTTTTCTTTTTCTCCCCCACTTTCCCTCTGGTAAGTATGATTCAGAATTGTAATCTTGACATGACATCCATCATAGACCGACTTCTTGCTTTTCATCTTCATGTCCCTCGTC
Organism: Scyliorhinus canicula; assembly: GCF_902713615.1. Lineage (NCBI taxonomy): Eukaryota > Metazoa > Chordata > Chondrichthyes > Carcharhiniformes > Scyliorhinidae > Scyliorhinus > Scyliorhinus canicula. The sequence continues at coordinate 35,669,915 of NC_052162.1, read as the reverse complement.
ATCCAGGAAACACCGGACTTTTTGTCCCCTTCAACAGAATGAACTCGTGCCCCTCTTATCCCATTGCACTATTCCTGTCCCAATCTATATTTGAATAATTGAAGTTCCCATTATAATTACTTATCATTCTTGCACCTCTAATTTTTTTTGAATTTCAAGTACCCAATTCTTTTTTCCAATTCAGGGGCAATTTAGCATGGTCAGTTCAAATACCCTGCACATGTTGGGTGAGACCCACGCAGACACTGGGAGAATGTGCAAACTCCACTGCACCTGTCTAATTTCTTTGCTAATTTCTTTCTCTACATCCCTTCCACTAGTTGATGATCTATATCTTTTAAAAGGTACCTGAATCTGCACCTTAAGTGCTCTAAGCTACAGGGCTATGGACCGGATGTAGGAAGGTGGGATTAGAAACGGTACCTGGATATCCTAGGGCTGGCATGGACAAGATGGGGTGAATGGCCTCCTCCTGTGCTGTAACTTTTCTATGATTCTATTATCTACTACACCAATCAATGTTATTGCACCTTTTTCATTCCTTACTTCCAGCCAGAAAGATTCAGTCTTTAACCTTTCTGGAACATCCTCTCTCAAGTACTGTAATACCATCCTTAATAAATACTGCCAGTCCCTCCTTTCCTTCCTTTAATGTCCCTCTTAAACATACCCAGAAACATTTAATGTGCAGTCCTGCCCTCCTTTGATCGCTGTTACAATATCATGATTCCATTTGTCAACCTGTGCCTGTAGTTCACCAACCTCCTTAACCACACTTTGCACAATAACCCAGATTTAGGCTTTTTTGTAAAAAAGCTTTCTCCCTCTCACTGACCCCATCTAATGACCTACTATTGCCTACTTTAATTCTCTCAAACTCTCCAAATATTCTATTTACATTGATACTACACTCTGATATATCTTCATCAGTTAATGTTTCTTTACTTCCCACTGCCTGTTTTTTTTGTCTCCACTCTGAATTTACCCCCCGGTTTCATCCCCAATCAAGTTTAAACCCTGCCCAACAGCACTAACAAATCTCCCCATGAGGACATTAGTCCCAGTCCTGTCAAGGTGCAAGCCATCCTTCCTTTCATTTTTAAAAATAATTTTTATTAAAGTTTTCACAAAATATCAACAACAAAATGAAAAAGGAACCCAATAGAATTAAATACAAAACAGAACAAAACAACTCAATGCCTCCCTCCCCACTGTACAAAAATAATAAATTAACACCCATCGAAACACATAGCACACATAAATATATAACACCCCCTCAGATCCTCCAACATAGAAAAAACAAAAATAAATTAAATCCCCCCCCGGTTGCTGCTGCTGACCATTGTCTACCGTTCTGCCAGGAAGTCTAGGAACGGTTGCCACCGCCTGAAAACCCCTTGCACCGACCCCTTCAAAGCAAATTTCACCCTTTCCAATTTAATAAACTCAGTGACTGATCCAGGCCTCCACGCTTGGGGGCCTCGCATCCTTCCATTGAAGAAGAATCCTCCGCCGGGCTACCAGGGACGCAAAGGCCAGAATACCGGCCTCTTTCGCCACCTGCACTCCCAGCTCCTCTGCAACCCTAAATATTGCGAGCCCCCAGCCCAGTTTGACCCTGGATCCTCGCTACGCCCTTCCAAAATTCCTCCAGCGCTGGACTAGCCCAGAACATATGGATGTGGTTTGCTGGACTCCCTGAGCACCTAACACACCTGTCCTCACCCCCAAAAAACCGGCTCATCCTTGTCCAGGTCATGTGTGCCCTGTGCAGCACCTTAAACTGTATGAGGCTGAGCCTCGCGCACGAAGAGGAAGAGTTCACCCTCCCTAGGGCATCTGCCCACGTCCCCTCCTCTATCTCCTCCCCCAACTCTTCCTCCCACTTAACTTTCAGCTCCTCCACCGAGGCTTCATCCTCCTCCTGCATCACCTGGTATGTTGCCGAAAGTTTCCCCTCTCCAACTCACAGCCCCGAGAGCACCCTGTCCTGTACCGTGCGTGGCGGCAGCAGCGGGAATTCCACCACTTGCCGCCTGGCAAACGCCCTTACCTGTAGATACCTAAAGGTGTTTCCCGTGGGGGAGCCCGTACTTCTCCTCCAGCTCACCCAGGCTCGCAAACTTCCCATCCACAAACAGGTCCCCCAACCTTCTTATCCCTGCCCTGTGCCACCCTGAAAACCCTCCATCTATTCTCCCCGGGACAAACCGGTGGTTCCCCCGTATCGGGGTCCACACCCAGGCCCCCACCTCCCCCCTGTGCCGCCTCCATTGCCCCCAAATTTTGAGAGTAGCCGCCACCACCCGGCTCGTGGTATACCTCATTGGAGGGATCGGCAGCGGCACCGTTGGCAGCGGCACCGTTGCCAGCGCCTCCAGACTCATACCCTCACAAGACGCCATCTCCAGCCTCTTCCATGCCGCCCCCTGCCCCTCCATCACCCACTGCGCACCATCGCCGCATTAGCGGCCCAGTAGTATCCACAAAGGTTGTGCAGCGCCAACCCCCCCCCACACACACAAACTCCATTATGCTCCTGTTAACCCTCCTAAAGGAGGCCTTCGGGATAAGAATGGGGAGGCACTAAAACAGGACCAAAAACTTGGGAGCACTGTCATCTTGACTGACTGTGCCCTACCCGCCAGGGACAGTGGCAACGCATCCCACCTCTTCAACTCCTCCTCCATTTGCTCCACCAGCCTCGTGAAATGAAGTCTATGCAGGGCCCCCGCAGCTCCTGGCCACCTGGACCCCAAATACCTGAAGCTCCTCTCCGCCCTTTTTAGTGGGAGCTCGCCAATCCCCCTCTCCTGGTCCCCTGGGTGAACCACGAACAACTCTTCCCCATGTTGATCTTGTACCCTGAAAAATCCCCGAACTCCCTGAGGATCTCATTACCTCCGGCATCCCCCCTCACCGGGTCCGCCACATGTAGCAGCAAGTGGTCCGCATAGAGCGACACCCTATGCTCCTCCCCACCCCACACCAGCCCCCTCCAGTTCCTCGACTCCCTCAGTGCCACAGCCAGGGGTTCAATCGCCATTGTGAAGAGCAGGGGGGACGAGGGACACCCCTACCTCGTCCCTCAATGCAACCGAAAGTACTCAGACCTCCTCTTGTTCGTGGCCACACTCGTCATCGGGACCTCGTATAACAGCCTAACCCACCTGACGAACCCATCCCCAAACCCAAACCTGTCCAGCACCTCCCACAAGTACCCCCACTCTACCCTATCGAAGACCTTCTCAGCTTCCATCTCCGCCACCGCCTCACCCTCCCTCGCCGGCATCATAACGTTCAGGAGCCTCCGCACATTCGTGTTCAACTGCCTCCCCTTCACGAACCCCGTCTGGTCTTCGTGGATGACCTGCGGCACACAATCCTCAATTCTGTGGCTAAGACCTTCGCCAGCACCTTGGCATCTACATTTAACAACGAAATCGGCCTGTGAGACTCACACTGCAGGGGATCCTTGTCACGCTTCAGGATCAAGGAGATCAGTGCCAGGGACATTGTCGGGGGCAAGGCCACCCCTCCCTTGCCTCATTGAAGGTCCTAACCAGCAGCGGGCCCAACAGGTCCACATATGTTTTTGTAAAATTCAACCGGGAAACCATCCGGTCCCGGTGCCTCCCCGCCTGCATGCTCCCTATCCCTTTGGCCAGCTCCTCCAGCCCAATCGGGGCCCTGAATATCACCACCAGTCCCTCCTGCACCTTCGGGAACCTCAGTTGGTCCAGAAAACGGTCCATCCGTCCCGCCTCCAGTGGGGGCTCAGACCGATACAGTTCCTCATAAAAGTCACTAAAGACCCCATTGATGCCAACCTCACTCCGCACCACACTCCCTCTCCTATCCTTAACTCCCCCAATCTCCCCAGCTGCGTCCCGCTTCCGAAGCTGATGCGCCAGCATCCAACTTGCCTTTTCCCCATATTCGTAAATCGCCCCCTGGGCCTCCTGTCTACCCTCACCAACTTCCCCACCAGCCTCCCCCTTTGTTCTCTCCTCGTAGGCCCTAATGGAGATCAGCTCTCCCCTAACCACCGCCTTCAGCGCCTCCCAGACCATCCCCACTCGGACCTTCTCGTTATCGTTGGCCTCCAGGTGTCTTTCTATGCTTCCTCGGACCTGCTCATCCGCCAACAGCCCCACCTCCAAGCGCCACAACGGGCGCTGGTCCCTCTCCTCCCCCAGCTCTGTCTACCCAATGCGGGGCGTGATCCGAAATGGCTATCGCCGAGTACTCGGTATCCTCTACTCTCGCAATCAGCGCCCTGCTCATAACAAAGGCGGCGATCCGGGACTAGGCCTTATGAACGTGCGAGAAGAAGGAAAATTCCCTAACCCCCGGCCTTGCAAATCTCCAAGGGTCCACCCGTCCCATCTGGTCCATAAACCCCCTCAGCACTTTAGCCGCCGCCAGCCTCCTACCATCCTAGACCTGGAGCGATCCAGTGCCGGATCCAACACCACGTGTTCAAGTCCTTCCCCCCCCCCCCCATTATTAGGCCCCCCACTTCCAAGTCCGGGATCCGACCCAACATGCGCCACATAAAACCCGCATCGTCCCAGTTCGGGGCCTACACGTTGAACAGCACCACCCTCTCCCCTTGCAGCTTACCACTTACCATTACGTACCTGCCGCCATTGGCTGTCACAATGCTCGACTCCTCGAACAACACCCTGTTTCCCATCAAGATCTCTCTCTCTCTCCTCTCCTCTTCTCCCCCCCCCCCCCCCCCCCCCCCCCCCCCCCCCCCCCCCCCCCCCCCCCCCCCCCCCCCCCCCCCCCCCCCCCCCCCCCCCCCCCCCCGATTTTGGCATCCAGCCCTGAATGAAACACCTGGCCTACCCACCCCTCCTCAATCTTACCTGGTCGCCATGACCACGTCCGCCTTCAGCCCCTTCAGTGTGCGTGAAACACCCGGGCCTGCTTAACCGACCCATTCAGTCCCCTTACGTTCCAGGTTATCAGCTGGATCAGCGGGCTGCCCGCTCCCCTCCCTGCTGACAAGCCATAACCCCTCCTGGGCCAGCCACGCGCCCACGCCCGGCCCGTTCCCCACAGTGGCAGACCCGCCCTTGAACGTACCAACAGCAACCCGGTTCTCTCTTTCCCCCCCCCCCCCCCCCCCCCTTTCCTCTTTTCCCCCCCGACTCTCTTCCCCCCCCCCCAGCTAGGACCCCTCCTAGCTGCATTGCTCCCCCCACTGCACTCCCGCAAGTCAGCTGACTCCTGCTGACCCCGGACGCTCCCGCCTCTCCTTCGACTCCTCCCATTGTGGGACTTCCCCTCCATTACCCACCAGCAGGCTCTCCACCTCCCCCTGCCATCCCAAGCACGGGAAAAAGACCGCGCTTCCCTGCCCCGGCCCCGCCCCCTCCAGCCCGGGAAAAAGCCCACACTTTCCACCTGCCCGGCCCCGCCTCCTCTGGAGCAGCTCTTTTACAGGCCCAGTGCCCTCATCCCCGACTCAGGCCTCACCCTCCCCCCACTCCGTTTACTTGCCCCCTTCCAAGAGCCCACCCGCCAGACCCAACCAGAAAACAGTGCCCAACCCATCCTAACCACCCACATCGAACCAAAAATAAACAAGAACAAAGAACCCCCCCCCCCTCAAAATGTAACAACCACAACAATCCCCAACCATGGCCACCCCATCCCGATTCTCTGTTTGTGTCCAGCTTCTTGGCCTGAACGAAGGCCCACGCCTCCTCCGGGGACTCAAAATAATGGTGCAGGTCCTTGTAGGTGACCCACAGATGCGCCGGCTGCAGCATGCCAAACTTCACCCCCTTCCTGTGCAGCACCGCCTTCGCCCGGTTGTACCCGGCCCTCTCCTTCGCCACCTCCGCGCTTCAGTCCTGATATATTCGAACTTCCACGTTCTCCCACCTGCTGCTCCTCTCTTTCTTGGCCCACCTGAGTACGCACTCCCCATCAGCGAACCGATGAAACCGCACCAGCACCGCCCGCGGCGGCTCGTTAGCCTTGGGCCTCCACGCCAGCACTCTATGGGCCCTTCCAGGGGCCCCTGGAAGGACCCCGCTCCCATCAGCGAGTTTAACATGGTGACCACATAGGCCCCCACGCCCGACCCCTCCGGGAGGCCCAGGATCCGCAAATTCTTCCGACTCGACCGATTCTCCATCTCCTCGAACTGTTCCTGCCATTTCTTATGGAGCGCCTCGTGCGCTTCCACCTTTACCGCTAGGCCCAAACTCTCGTCCTCGTTATCTGAGATCTTTTGCCGGACCTCGCGGATCACCACCCCCTGGGCCGCATAGGTCTCCAGCAGCTTATCAATAGAAGCCTTCATCGGCTCCAGCAGGTCAGCTTTGAGCTCCCTGAAGCAGCACTGGATAACCCCCTGATGCTCCTGCGCCCACTGCATCCACGCTGCCTGGTCTCCGCCCGCCGCCATCTTGCTTTTCTTCCCTCGCACTTTCTTTGGCTTAACCACCACTTTTTTTAGTTGCCCTGCTCCTGGTCCAAGCCATGCACATGTCGGGGGAATGTTGCAGTCTCCTTCCCACACCGGGAGATGTCGAAACAAATGCCGTTGGGGGCCCTGAAAAGAGCCCTAAAGTCCATTCCAAGCGGGAGCTGCCGAACGTGCGACTTAGCTCTGCATAGCCGCAACCGGAAGTCGCAAGCCATCCTTCCTGTCTTGGCCCCACTTGCTCCAGAATCGGTCCCAGTGCCTCAGAAATCTAAAGAATATTTCTAAAGAAATATTGAATGTTGTCCACTGTAATGTGGCAAACTGTAATATCTCTTCGGAGCTAATTGGTTATGTCGATAATTCTGAAGCACGTTAGGAGTCCAAGTACTGCCTTTCACAATATGACCCAGAATGCATCTTGAGTAAATTATATTATATTCAAGTAGTACAGAACATGCAACATTTGAAGGTGCTATTATACTGATAGCATGGGAGTGACAGTGGAGTGCGGTAATCATGCCACAAAGAGTGGCCATTGGGTTTGTCTCAAGTAACCAACATTAAGGTATTCAACGGTTTCATAAAAGAGAGTCCAATGCTCAACTCAAGTCTATTGTATGTGAAGAAGCATTTCCCAGTATCAATAAAATTTGCTAAATATGAATTGCTGAATCTTTTTTATAATCTGAAAATTGAAACTTTGTCATTTACCTTTTCCTGAAATTTAACTATTATACCTCATTATGATGCCTCCCCAGGTGCAAAATATATATTTTTACATTATTCACATCTGTGATGCTATGCACCAGCCTTGTGTTGTTATATGCTTGAATCTCTCAGTGTTATCTTGGGTGACCAGAACTGGACCAGAAACTCCGAGGTGGAGATGGTTGACAGCTTCAAATTCCGAGGTGTGCACATCACCAAAAATCTGTCCTGGTCCACTCATGTCGACACTACCACCAAGAAAGCACAACAGCGCCTATACTTCCCCTGGAAACTAAGGAAATTTGGCATGTTCACACCGACTCTTCCCAACTTTTACAGGTGCACCACAGAAAGCATCTTATCTGGCTACATCACAGCCTGGTATGGCAACTGCGCGGCCCAAGACTGCAAGAAACTTCAGAGTCATGAATACTGCCCAGTCCATCACATGAACCCCTCCCATCTATTGACTCTACCCACACCTCCGCCTCCCTTGGGAAAGCGGGCAGCATAATTAAAGACCCCTTTCCATCCGGCCTACTCACTGTTCCAACTTCTTCCATCGGGCAGGAGATACAAAAGTCTGAGAACACACGAATAGATTCAAAAACAGCTTCTTCCCCGCTGTTACCAGATTCCTAAATGATCCCCTTATAGATTGACCTGATTAATACTACACTCCTGTATGCTTTACCCAATGCTGGTGTCTAGGTATTTACATTGTGTATCTTGTGTTGCCCTATTATGTATTTTCTTTTCTTATCATGTACCAAATGATCGGTTTGAGCTGCACGCAGAAAAATACCTTTCAGTGTACCTCGGTACACGTGACAATAAACAAATCCAATCCAATGTGTGTTTGGACCACAACTCGATTCAATTGTGCTTAGATGAACATTCACTCCGTAATTACAAGTTTCTACAATAAATTCTGTGCAATAATTTAAAGATCTGAATCTTCTTTGTAATGCAAGCATTGCTAAAATTGTGAGCAGATGCAAACGGTTAATACCCGAAATAGAGCAGAGGAAAATGAAGTGCTTTAAATGGTTATATTCCATAACACTTTCACACTGAAGTTCAGTCTCAACAAGGGAAAGAGGTAGTCAATTGGTACTGAAACTATGGGTCTGAAATTCAAGGGTTCCTATTCCACCAGAATTGCGTGTGCTGGTGTGCGGGCGAGCGTGCGCTGATGGTGAGTGGGCGCGCCTGCTGGTGTGCGCGCCGGTGTGTGCATGCACGTGGGCACGCATATGAAGAGATGAGTTACTGGTCACAAGATTCCCAGCCTCTGACCTGCTCTTCCAGCCTCAGTATTTAAATGGCTACTTCAGTTTCTTGTCAGTGGTAACAACCAGTATGTTGACAGTGGGGCATTCAGTGAAGGTCGTACCATTAAACATCATGGGACGAAGATTATATTCGCGCATTCAAGATAGCCATTGCTTGCCACTTGTGTGGTGTCAATGTTATTTGACAGTCCAAGACTTGCTAGTCCAAGCCTTGCTGCATTTGGATAGTGATGACTGATAACAACCACAACCTGATTCCCATCGACTCCAGTTTTGCTAGGGCTCTTTGATGCCATACTCCGTCAACGGCTGCCTTGCTATCAAGAGAAGTCACTCTCACCTCTAGAGTTCCGCTCTTTTGTCCATATGTGAAACAAGGCTATATTAAGGTCAGAAGCTGAGTGACCCTGGTGGAACCCAAAGCGTCGGTGGCCAGGTTTTTGCTATGTGCATGTCATTTGATAATAGCATTGCTGAAAACCCCTTCACCTAATTTATTGATGATCAAGAATAAATTAATAGAGTAGTGATTGGTCAGGTTGGATTTATCCTCTTGCGTTTGGGACACACTTCTGCAATTTTCTGCATTGCCAAGTTGATGCCAGTGTTGTAGCTGTATTGGAACAGCTTGGCTCAGGGCATGGCAAGTTCTAGAGTTATTACCATTCGGAACCACTGCTAGAACTTTGTCAGGAACATGACCATTTTGCCTTCAGCTTTTTTTTTCATCTCGCGTGGAGTGAGTTGAATTGGCCGAAAACTGTCATCTGTGATGCTGAGGACCTCCCGAGAAGGCAGAAATGGATCATTCACTTGGCACTTGCGGCTGAAGATTGTTGTAAATGCTTCAGCCTCATCTTTTGCACTGATGAGCTGGGCACTGAGGATGGGATATTTGTCAACCCTCCTCCTCCAGTCAGTTGCTCAACTGCCCAGCAGCATTCACAACTTGATGCGGCAGGACCACAGAGCTTAGGTCTTATCCACTGGTTAGGGATCATTTCGCTCTGTTCAATGTATGCTGTTTCCGCTCTTTGACTGACAAGTAGCAATGTTATAGCTTGACCAGGTTGACACCTAATTTTTTAGATATGTCTGGTGCTGCTTCCGGCATACTCTCCTGCACTCTTAATTGTACCAGGGTTGATCCCCTGGCTTGATGATGATGGTAGAGTGAGGGGATATGCCAGGCTATGAGGTTACAGATTGGAATTGAGTATCATTCTGCTGCCGCTGATTGCTCACAGCGCCTTATGGATGTTCAGTTTTGTGTTGCAAGACCTGTTGTGAAATCTATCCTACGGCACCCTGATTTATGAAGGCGAGTTGAAGTATGTTTTTCCGTCTTGTTGGTCCCTCATCTTGGTTCTCTCACCACCTTGCGATGTCATTTAGACTCAGCTAACTTAGTCAGTAGTGGTGCTACCAAGCCATTGAAGTTCCCTCACCCAGAGTACATTCTGCACCTTTGCCACCCTCAGTGCTTCCTACAAGTGGATTTGTTAGCTGAGGGGGAGGTTCCTCTGGTTATCAGCAATTGGTTTCCTTGCCCATGTTTCAAGGTGCAGCCAATAATTCCACAATTTCAAATAATTTCTTCCAAACGAGTAATGTCTCACAAATCTGAGCACGACTACAGATATTCTTCTGGTCTCTCCCGATCTAATGCCTTTTCAACTTTCTATGACTTTACTGAACAGTATTCTGTTCTAGTTCCGAGTTTCCTCTGTTTCGATAACTCCAGATTTATTGAAAACGTCTCTTCAATTCTCTAGTTTCCTTACGAGCTTGAGTGCAGATTTCCAGGATCTGTTCTCTTAACCGTTACTCCATAGCATGGCTTTTCTTTGAGCAAGGCTGAGAGAGAAGTTCTCTTTAGCCTTCCAAAACCAACTGCCCCTAGTAGAGCTGCCTTCTCTCTTTCAACCTATTTCCAACTGCAAACAAATGAGCTCAACTAAAACTTCAAAGCTTCTCTACCTTACAAGGCCCCAGTTGCTAAGCAACCACTGTTTGCTCCGCCAGGCACAGAAACATTAAATTAAACTAACTTAAAACTATACCTTATTTTTAATATTTACCAATAAATCTTTCAAAACAACCTTGATTTTCCTAACAGTTAGGCCATTTCAAAGGACATTTAAGAGTCAACCATATTGGAGTCACATGCAGACTCGGCCAGGCAAGGTTAGCAGATTTCCTTCCCCAAAGGACATTAGTGAACCAGATGTTTTTTTACAACAATGGTTTTTTTCTCATCATTAGACTTTTGATCATAGATTTCTTGATTGCAAATTCCAGCATTGGCTGTGGTGCGATTCGAACTTGGGTCACAAGAGCATCATCCTGGGTCTCTGAGACAATACCACTATATCACCTACGCCCCCACCTGAATGGGACAAAATAAAAAATGTATGGAGATTGAAAGGAAAGAATAAGATGTTGAAAATACTCAGCAGTTCAGACGGAGTGTGAAGCAAATTTAAGTTTCAGGTCAGTGACTTTTTCCCAGAACTGAAAAACCTTCAAAGATGATGTTTCTACCTTTTTCGAGTTCTGATAAAAGATCAAGTTGAAATTTTACCTGTTTAATTCTTCATAGATACTGCCTGCCCTGCTGAGTACTTCCAGCATTGTGTTTTCATTGTACCATGATTTGGATTTTCTTCATGTAAAGATTGGGGTGGATCAGACAACAACTCATTATGATGGATTTTCTGGGGTAGCATGGAAATATCCACAAAACCTTCAGAAGATGCAATGAAAGAGTCTCCAACACTTTTGCCAATCAGGATCTGGACCATGATTTGAACAGCGAGAAGTCAGCAAATCCAGGCTCCAACCAGTTTCCCACACCACTATTATCGCAACTCAAATAACTTGTTTACTTTAACTCCATTGGAATTTCAGGGTTACCCTTCACTCTGAAAATTATTTTAATACATGCCACAATGTTCTTTTAAGTTTTAATGTATTTGCAAATAGTAGACTAATTAATTTACACTCTTTACATACCTTTGTTGAACTACCTTCAAAAACAGTGGCTAGGTTCCAAAGGATTACATAGTGAGTGCACTGTAGTGCATGAATGACAATCTAAAAAACAAATATACAATATTTCAAAGGAAGATAAGTGATAGCATGCATTTTAAACTAATTATAAAATCAAATATATGAAGAAGAAATTTGGTACAAAATTCTGCAGTTTGAAAATCAAATTATTACCTGTTCTGGCATATCCCCATTTTCAATAGCAATCTTCAGCAGTTTATAATTGCTGCTAAATAAGTCCCACCTTGTAAGATCATGAGCACTGATAAATAAATAAATTCAATATTAAGCTTCTATTGAAAATTCAGCAAGACAGCTATAATAACAATTAGATTGGGGTTTATAAAGAATATACGGCACAGAAATAGGCCAGTCGGCCCAACCAGTCCATGCTGTAATTTAAGATTCACTTGAGATCCCTCACGTCTTTCCTCACCCAAATAGATCAATTGTAATCCTCTGTTCCCTTCTCCCTCTTATGCTGGCGGAACCTGTTCTTAAAAACATCTGACTTAATTTCAACCACTCCCTGTGAACTAATTTCCACAGTCTCACCACTCTGTGGTAAAGGAGTTTATTTCTCTACTGATTTCTTGATGGCTAATAATGGCCTCCAATAATTCTCTTCCCTTTAAGAGGAAATATTGGCAGAGATCTTCCAGTCAGCAGCAGAGGGGGGGGCTCACGCTGCTGATTATAATTTAAACTACCAACTTAATATTTTGAACCTGGAGCTGAGAGTCCAGGTTCCAGCATGAATCCATAGAATTCCTGATTTAGAAGGAGGCCATTTGGCCGGGTCTGCGCTGACCCTTTGAAAGAGCACCCTACCTAGGTTCACTCCCCCACCGTATCCCTGTAACCCCACCTGCACATCTTTGTAGACTAACGGCCAATTTATCATGGCCAATCCATTTAACCTGCACATCTTTGGACTGAGGGGGGAAACGAGCACACGGAGGAAACCGACGCAGACATGGGGAGAAAGTGCTAGCTCTGTCAGAGGGTCAATGTAGAGTTGCCGAATGGCCACCTTCTGCACAGTAGGGATTCTATGAGTCTATGAAATAGCCTTGCGTGAATGCAATAGCTTTTCCAATTCACTTTGACACTTCTGGAAGGTAACAATATCAGATTTAGATTCTAAAGCACTTCTTTATTGCCAATTTATTTAGAGAAAAGTCAATTGTCAGATTTCCCCCTTTTCCTGATCTACCACTAGTAATATCTCCTTGTGTTTATCTTCCCTGTCAAACTACTTTCAAGCGCAAATTTGAAATGAAATGAAAATCGCTTGTCACGAGTAGGCTTCAAATGAAGTTACTCTGAAAAGCCCCTAATCGGCATATTCCGGCGCCTGTTCGGGGAGGCTGTTACGGGAAATTTACGCCACAATTATTAAATATTTCACTTCACAGTCTCTTTTCAATCTGGCAAGGGACACTAAACCTTTGCTTTAAGTTTGCCTGACATTAAAAACAATACTAACGTCTTCCGGTTGCAGTGATGCGGCGCTAAGCCGCACGTTCGGCAGCTCCCGCTATCAAAGGACTTTCGGGCCTGTTTCAGGACCCCAAACGGCGCTGTTTCGACGATTCCCGGTGGGGGAAGGTGCTTGGAGGAACATTCCCCCGAATTTATGGTGCGCACCCGGAGTGGGGCAAAGAAAAAGGCTGCAGCAGCTCCCCAGAAAAAGCGGGGGAAGGAGGACAAAATGGCAGCCGGCGGAGCACCCGAGAATTGGTGGCAGTGGGCTCAGGAGCAACAAGCTGCTCTTCTGCACTGTTTTGCGGAGCTGAAGGCTGAGTTGCTGGACTCCCTGAAGGCGACTACGAGCAAGCTGCTTCAGACCCAGACAGCCCAGGGGGCAGCCATTCAGGAGTTGCAGCAGCAGGCCGCTGATTGGGAGGAGGAGGCCGTGGTCCTCGTGGGGAAGGTGGAGATGCATGAGGCACTTCACAAAAAGTGGAAGGCCCGCTTGGAGGAGCTGGACCTTCGCACGAGGCGGAAGAATTTGAGGATCCTGGGCCTTGCGGAGGGGCTGGAGGGGTCGGATGTTCCGTCCTATGTTGCCACGATGCTGAATTCGTTGGTGGGGGCAGGATCCTTCCATCTGCCCCTGGAGCTTGAGGGAGTCCACAGAGTGCTGGTCAGGAGGCCCAAGGCGAATGAAACCCCGCGGGCGGTGCTGGTGCAGTTTCATCGGTTCAGCGACCGGGAGTGTGTGCTGCGCTGAGCCAAGGAGAGGAGCAGCAAGTGGGAGAACTCAGTAATGCGAATCTACTAGGACTGAAGTGCGGAGGTGGCGAAGCGGCGGGCCGGGTTTAACCGGATGAAGGCGGTGCTGCATAACAAGCAGGTTAAATTTGGAATGCTGCAGCCTGCGCGTCTGTGGGTAACATACAAGGACCGGCATTACTACTTCGAGTCCCCGGAGGAGGCGTGGGCCTTTGTGCAGGCGGAGAAGCTGGACTCAAACTAGGGTTTGGGGGCTGCGGGCTCTTGTGTACTACGGTTGTTGCTGTTTTTGCTGTTGCTGTTTTTGTAATTTTGATTTTTTTAATGCTCGTTCTTGCTCTGTTTCTGGGTGGTTCTGTTGGGTATGGTTTTGTGTTATGTGGGGGATGTTGGGGGTTTGTTTTTTTTCTGTACGGGGCTGGGGGATGGGGTGGAGCTGGAATTTGGGAGCTGCGTCAGACGGGTGGGGTGGGGCAGTGTGAAAGCGCGGGCTTTCCTCTGGTTTCCCGCGCTGCAGGGCAGGAGGGTGGAGCTGCCGGTGGGGGCGTAGCCTCTACTGGTTTTTTCCCGTGCTGGAGCGGTGCCAAAGAGGAGTGGCAGGAGGGGGGATAACCCCATGTCGGGAGGGATCGGGTTTTGGCGGGAGTTGCCAGGGTCAGCAGAAGTCAGCTGACTCACGGAAGTACCATGGAGGGTGCGTCGCGGCTAGGAGGGGTCCTAGCCTTAGGGGGGGGAGATACCGGGTTGCTGCTGGAATGGCCAGGAAGCAGCTGGTGTGGGCCGGGGGGGTAGAGGAGAGGCGCTATCGTCATGGGGAACGGGTCGGGCAGGGTGTGCTGGCCTGGAGCGAGCAGTCGATTAACTATGGCTAGTCGGCGGGGGAGGGGGGCGGGGTGCCCTCTGATCCGGCTGATCACCTGGAACGTGAGGGGGCTGAATGGGCCGGTTAAGCGGGCTAGGGTATTTTCTCATTTGAAGGGGCTGAAGGCGGATGTGGCTATGTTCCAGGAGACCCACCTGAAGGTGGCGGACCAGGTTCGTCTGAGGAAGGGGTGGGTGGGCAGGTTTTCCATTCAGGATTAGATGCGAAGAACCGGGGGGTGGCGATTCTGGTGGGGAAGAGGGTGGCGTTCGAGGCGGTGGTGGACAAGGAGGGCAGGTTTGTTATGGTGAAGGGTAGGCTGCAGGGAGAGAAGGTGGTGCTGGTAAACGTGTATGCCCCGAATTGGGATGACGCTGGCTTTATGAGGCGTATGTTGGGCCGCCTTCCGGACCTGGAGGCGGGGGGGCCTGATCATGGGGGGAGACTTTAACACGGTGCTGGATCCCCCACTAGACCGGTCCAGTTCAAGGACGGGTAGGAGGCCGGCGGCGGCCAAGGCGCTGAGGGGGTTTATGGACCAGATGGGAGGGGTGGATCTCTGGAGGTTTGGGAGGCCGAGGATGCGGGAGTATTCCTTTTTCTCCCATGTGCATAGGGTTTACTCCCGAATAGATTTTTTCGTTCTGAGCAGGGGATTGATCCAGAGGGTGGAGGATGCCGAGTATTCGGCCATAGCAATTTCAGACCATGCTCCGCACTGGGTCGATCTGGACGTGGGGTTGCTGGCTGATGAGTTGTGTAGGAGGGTCCGGGAAGTATTGAGGGGTGCCTTGAGGCCAACGATACGGGGGAGGTCCGGGTGGGGATGGTTTGGGAGGCTCTGAAGGCAGTGATCCAGGGGGAGCTGATTTCCATCCGGGCCCGGAGGGAGAGGGAGAGACTGGTGGGGGAGCTCCTAGATGTGGATAGGAGGTACGCGGAGGCCCCAGAGGAGGGATTGTTGGGGGAATGGCGTAGCTTGCAGGCCAAGTTCGACTTGCTGACCACCAGAAAGGCGGAGACACAGTGGAGGAAGGCGCAAGGCGCGGTTTATGAGTATGGGGAGAAGGCGAGCAGGATGCTGGCGCATCAGCTCCGCAGGTGAGATGCAGCTAGGGAATTTGGTGGTGGGAATGTGGTGCGGAAGGGGGCAGAGGTGAACGGGGTCTTTAGGGACTTTTACGAGGAACTGTACCGGTCGGATTCACCGGTTTTTGGGGGGGGGGGGGGGGGGGGGGGGGGGGTTGAGATGGAGAGCTTTATGAACAGGCTACGTTTCCCAAAGGTCGAGGAGGAGCTGGTGGAGGGGCTGGGAGCGCCGATTGAGTTGGAGGAGCTAGTCAGGGGAATTGGTCAAATGCAGTGAGGGAAGGCGCCGGATGGGTTCCCGGTGGAATTTTATAAAAAGTATGCAGACCTGGTGGGCCCCCTGTTGGTGCGGGCCTTCAATGAGGCATGGGAGGGGGGGGGCTTTGCCCCCAACGATGTCACGGGCGCTGATTTCTTTGATCCTGAAGCGGGATAAGGACCCCTTGCAGTGTGGATCATACAGGCCAATCTCGTTCCTCAATGTGGATGCTAAGTTGCTGGCGAAGATCCTGGTCACCAGGATAGAGGACTGTGTGCCAGGGGTGATACATGAGGATCAGACAGGATTTGTCAAGGGAAGACAGCTTGGACACGAATGTGCAGAGGTTGTTAAATGTTATTATGATGCCGGCGGTTGAGGGAGAGGCGGAGATAGTGGTGGCGCTAGATGCAGAGAAGGCCTTTGATAGAGTTGAGTGGGGGTACCTGTGGGAGGTGCTGGAGAGGTTTGGATTTGGGGAAGGGTTCATCAAATGGGTACGGTTGCTTTATGAGGCCCCGATGGCAAGTGCAGCTACTAATGGAAGGAGGTCAGAGTACTTCAGGGTCTACCGTGGGACCAGGCAGGGTTGCCCCCTGTCCCCCTTGCTTTTTGCACTGGCAATTGAACCTCTGGCTATGGCGTTCAGGGAGTCGGGGAGGTGAAGGGGTCTGGTGCGGGGTGGGGAGGAACATCGGGTATCGCTGTATGCGGACGACCTGCTGCTGTATGTGGCGGACCCAGTGGGGGGAATGCCGGGGGTGATGGAGCTGTTGGCTGAGTTTGGGGGCTTCTCGGGTTATAAGCTGAATCTGGGTAAGAGCGAGGTGTTTGTAGTGCACCCGGGTGAACAGGAGGAGGGAATTGGTAGGCTCCCGTTTAAGAGGGCAGTGAAGAGTTTTAGGTACCTGGGGGTGCAGGTGGCCAGGAGTTGGGGGACTCTCCACAAGCTTAATTTTACCAGGCTTGTGGAGCAGATGGAGGAGGAATTTAAAAGGTGGGACATGGTGCCGCTATCGCTGGTGGGTAGAGTGCAGTCCGTCAAAATGACGGTGCTCCCGAGGTTCTTGTTCCTTTTTCAGTGCCTGCCCATCCTTATCCCTAGGGCCTTTTTTAGGAGGGTGACTAGCAGCATCATGAGCTTTGTTTGGGCGCATGGGACCCCCAGGGTGAGGAGGGTCTTCTTGGAGCGGGGCAGAGATGGTGGTGGACTGGCGTTACCCAACCTCTCGGGGTATTATTGGGCGGCCAATGTGTCGATGGTGCGCAAGTGGGTGATGGAGGGGGAGGTGGCAGCATGGAAACGGTTGGAGATGGTGTCCTGTGGAGGCACAAGCCTGGGGGCCCTGGTAACGGCGCCGTTGCCGCTCCCTCCTACGAGGTATACCACGAGTCCGGTGGTGGCGGCTACCCTCAAGATTTGGGGGCAGTGGAGGTGACATAGGGGGGAAGTGGGGGGCTCGATGGAGGCTCCGCAAAGGGGGAACCATCGGTTCGTCCCGGGGAAAATTGATGGGGGGGCTCCTGGGGTGGCACAGAGCGGGCATCAGAAAGCTGAGAGACCTGTTCATTGACGGGAGGTTTGCGAGCCTGGGAGAGTTGGAGGAGAAATTTGAGCTCCCCTCGGGGAACATGTTCAGGTACCTGCAGGTAAAGGCGTTTGCGAGGCGGCAGGTGGAGGGATTCCCTTTGCTGCCCGCGAGGGGGGTGAGGGACAGGGTGCTTTCGGGGGTCTGGGTCGGGGATGGGAAGATATCTGATATCTACAAGGTAATGCAGGAGGTGGAGGAGGCGTCAATAGAGGAGCTAAAGGCTAAGTGGAGCTGGGGGAGCCGATCAAGGATGGGACTTGGGCGGATGCCCTGGAGAGGGTTAACTCTTCCTCCTCATGTGCGCGGCTTAGCCTCATCTAATTCAAGGTGCTGCACCGGGCCCATATGTCCGGGACTAGGATGAGTAGGTTCTTTGGGGGCGAAGACAGGTGTGTCAGGGAGTCCAGCGAACCATACCCATATGTTCTGGACATGCCCGGCACTGGAGGAGTTCTGGAAGGGGGTGGCGAGGACAGTGTCGAGGGTGGTAGGATCCAGGGTCAAGCCAGGCTGGGGACTCGCGATTTTTGGGGTTGCGGTGGAGCCGGCAGTGCAGGAGGCGAGAGAGGCCGGTGTTTTGGCCTTTGCGTCCCTAGTAGCCCGGCAGAGGATCTTGCTACAGTGGAAGGATGCGAGACCCCCAAGCGTGGAGACCTGGATCAATGACATGGTGGGTTTTATTAAGCTGGAGAAGGTCATATTCGCCCTGAGAGGATACCGGTACAAGGGTTCTTTAGGCGGTGGCAGCCTTTCCTCGACTTTCTGGCTCAGCGATAGGGAACTAGGTCAGCAGCAACCCGGGGGGGGGGGGGGGGGGGGGGGGGGGGGGGGTGTGACTATGTTTATTTAATTTAATTTATTTTCAAGTTCTCTTGTTGTTTACCAGGTTTGGGGGGGCTCGATATATGCGTTGCTGCAGTCTTGGGGGTGTTATGCTTATTATGTTGTTTTATTGCTGTTTGTTACTGTTTGCGGTTATATATTTTGTAAAAAATTTTCAATAAAAATTATTTTTTTAAAAACTAACACATTTTCTTCAGTCACGAAACCACAATCTGCACTTGCCTTCACCACTAGCTGTGATATTTTTTAATGTTTCCAAGCTAACTCTTATGCTCTGCTTAATCTTTCTCAGGATACTGTCACATGCTCCCAGTACAACCTCCAAACTCTGATTCATTCGTTTCTCCTGAATCAAGGCGAGTGCCCCCCTTACTTAATGGCCATAAATTAATTCTAAATGACTTCAGGCCTTGTTGCTAAGTTTGCAGATGGTACAAAGATCTGTAGAGGGGCAGGTAGTATTGAGGAAGCAGGCGGGCTGCAGAAGGTCTTGGACAGGCTAGGAGAGTGGGAAAAGAAGTGGCAGATGGAATACAATGTGGAAAAGTGTGAGGTTATGCACTGGAAGAACAAATGGAGGCATAGACTATTTTCTAAATGGGAAGATGCTTAGGAAATCAGAAGCACAAAGGGACTTGGGAGCCCTTGTTCACGATTCTCTTAAGGTTAACGTGCAGGTTCAATCGGCAGTTAGGAAGGCAAATGCAATGTTAGCATTCACGTCGAGAGGGCTAGAATACAAGACCAGGGATGTACTTCTGAGGCTGTAAGGCTCTGGTCAGACCTCATTTTCAGTAATGTGAGCAGTTTTGGGCCCCCTATCTAAGGAAGGAGATGCTGGCCATGGAAAGGGTCCATATAACGTTCACAAAAATGATCCCTGGAATAAAGAGCTTGTCGTATGAGGAATGGTTGAGGACTCTGGGTCTGTACTCATTGGGAGTTTAGAAGGATGGGGGTGGGGGGAATCTTATTGAAACTTACAGGATACTGCGTGGTCTGGATAGAGTGGGTGGATTGGACATGCTAAATTGCCCCTTAATTAGAAAAAATAATAATTGGGTAATCTAAATTTTTTTTTTTTTAAAAGATAGGTTTTTGATCAATAAGGGGATCAGGGGTTATGGGCAGAAGGCAGGAGAATAGGAATGAGAAAAATATCAGGCATGATTGAATGGCGGAGCAGACCCGATGGGCCGAGTGGCCTAATTCTAAACCTATGTCTTATGGTCTTATTCGCTCTCTTATTACGACATGATCTGAAAACCATCCAAGAGACTCTTTCTGCAGTATTTCTTTTGGTTGGGTCACCACAGGCTGTTCAACTACAGTAGGGATCATCAACCACTGTGACCCAGCAATTTTTCCACTTCCCAAACAATCACCTCTCGTTTTCAAACAAATTTTTTAATTAAAAACTTAAACAATGGAAAATGTTTAGCTTCTCCAGGAATTCTACTTATTAATACCCTTTCTTACAATACGCCTTCTGGACAACAGGTAGCATTATCCCATTAAGGGCAGCACGGTAGCATTGTGGATAGCACAATTGCTTCACAGCTCCAGGGTCCCAGGTTCGATTCCGGCTTGGGTCACTGTCTGTGCGGAGTCTGCACATCCTCCCCGTGTGTGCGTGGGTTTCCTCCGGGTGCTCCGGTTTCCTCCCACAGTCCAAAGATGTGCAGGTTAGGTGGATTGGCCATGCTAAATTGCCCATAGTGTTCAAAATTGCCCTTAGTGTTGGGTGGGGTTACTGGGTTATGGGGATAGGGTGGAGGTGTTGACATTGGGTAGGGTGCTCTTTCTAGGAGCCGGTGCAGACTCGATGGGCCGAATGGCCTCCTTCTGCACTGTAAATTCTATGATAATCTATGATAACATTAAGGACTGACGAGCCCCCTTAGAAATTTGATACAATTTCCTGCTCTATCCTGAAGACATGAATATACTTTCCCTTCGCATTACAAATCTTAAAACATCTCTGTAGCCTGCCCTTCAACACTCACTTGGTGTGAACACATTGCCACTTTAGCCATTACCAATTCTTTCTTTCCCACTTAGACAAAAGGTTTGCCTTGCCCCAAAGTCTCAAGGTCACAGTACTTTTACTCCCAGAACTTTTCCGAATCCCTGTTACTGCAATGTTTTCCATTTAATCCCCAACACGTTGACTTTGTGTCCACAATCTTATTACAATGGAAATACTTAAGCCCTCCTTGTGTCACTTCCACTCTCAGCACCTTCCTTTATGGTATGAGGAGAAATTTCCTGAGGCTTCCCAGCTGTCCCTTCTCTTCCCCAACTACCTGCCTTCCTTTAACCATTCCAGATTTAAAGATGTGATGGACAAAGTTTTGATTTATAGGCCACGTTACAATCATCTGCCACCTCTGCTGCTTGCCAAGCTGTTTTAACCCTCTGTTCTTCCACATAGGTTGTAGCTATCGAGGGAAGTGAATTTTAAGATTCTTCCAAGAGAATTACTTCTCTAAGAACTGCAGATGTTATTTCCACTTTTAATGTCCATTTTGAGTCCTCAAAGTTTAGGATGGCTTGTACAAATTTAAACATCTTCCCATGGGTTCTGGTCTGGAAATACGTTATTCCCACTTCCTAGTGCCTCTGTTTTAACTGCTGGCCATTTAACCTGGCATTCTCTTTCCTCCTTTGCTGACTTACCCATTTCCAATATCCTTGTCATCTTTTTCACTCTGCCTTTCCTCCCTTTGAAATGTCCATTCTCTTTCTTTTTCCTCTCTTTGTCACGCCTCCAATTCAAGTCTTCATTTGCAACTGACCTTAGTCAATTCAAGCGACTCACCTTTTTGAGAATATGGTCTCTCTGGTAACCTTCCAATTTCAAATGCTGTTTTATTACTTCAATTATGTTTGCTATCCTCCCCCTACAGTTAATTCGAATTGTAATCTGTCTTCCAATTCTGCTAACGGAGATTCGGTTACCTTTTGTAAATCAGTCAGGGTTACATCGTCCATTCCCAGAAAAGTATTAGCAATTGCCAATGTCAGTATGCAGTCCAACCATTTCAAAATCCCTCAATACCAACTCCCAACTTGTGTTCTCATACTTGGGAGCTTTTAAATTTACTAATTCCAAGCCAATCAAGGATTTTTAATCCTGCAAAGAACCCCTAATTTTATGGTATGGCAGGAAGTAATTGCCAGGCTGACCAAATCCAAAAGAGAAACTTGGACATGCTATCACAACAATTTGCAATTTGATATTCCAGGTGTGACAAATTCCCACATCACTTTTGAAGATTTTAAAGACTAAATGAAAATATTCCTTAACAAAAGAAAACTTAAAACATGCAAGATTACATTTACACAGTTACGGGTACGTTTTACAATAATTTCCCCAAAAGCTTTCGACCTTATTAAGCAAACAAATAAACATCCCTTTTCGCAACAGTCCTTATGGATACTTAATCTATGAAAGTAATTTCAGTAATATTACTGCAAGACACCCACTATTGCTCTTGGGGAGTTATTTTGCAGGGCTTCACTCTGCTTGAAAGCTGACAGGAGAAATGCAAGGCTTTAAACAAAACCCTGTTTTCTAGGCCAAACAGACACTTCTCTGAGTCACAACTGTCTTTCAGCATAGCACACCACAGTGTCTTCCACACCACAGCAATCTTACATGACCACTCCTTCCTAGCAGAGCTTCCAATCTCTCCTTTTATATATATATATATATTAAATATATATATATGTTTCATGTTTGGAAGTTCACCTTCCCAGAATATAAAAATCTTGAATGTTTTCCTAATAGTCACTACTTTTGGGTAAAATACACACAATAACTTTGCTTTATTAATTTACAATCTGTCAGTTGTAAATTGTCTTAATATTTCTCTTTGAAATTCAACAATTAGAATCCAACTCCTAACTATTCCCCAATGCAAATTTATACTGGTTATATTTACCTGTAAGCCATCTTGACTTGGTCATGTTCACTTCTGCTTTTACACCTAGCTCTTTAGATGATTTAATTCTCACAGCCTGTCTTGAACTTAATTAAATTATATATACACACACACACACGCACTGTATACCAATAGTAATTTTAAACATTTTGTTTTCATTTACACCTTTTAGGTTCAAAAGAGCACACCCCTAAATTCTATTTTTACATTGTATAATGTTCCTGGTCCTTGCACAAAAGCTGCATTTCCTGATTTGCAAATATAAACAGTCATGCATAAACTGTCCTTACTTGTGAAAGGCCGTGATCCTTTTCAATGTGGACAGGACTTGGTAAGCATCATCCTCATCAAGTTCTTCATCCTGTTCCAATACCAAAATTAGTCAATACATGTACCAAATAATTATAAAATTGCTTATAGCATTCTCAGCTCCTTCACCAAAATTATTGTATGCATAAATTTTGAACAATTAACCAAATGTTACCCAGTAGAGAAAACACCAATGGCACAGAATGCAAACTTGTTTTTTCATACGTGCATCTTACCCTTAAATTAAAGATTGAAATAGCAGCCACTCGCTCAAAAAATTAATTTTGAATTCAGAGGCTTTCTTATATTTTCCTTTTAGCTCAATTAAACTATCAATGGGTATTAAGAACATAAGAACTAGGAGCAGGAGTAGGCCATCTGGCCCCTCGAGCCTGCTCCGCCATTCAATTAGATC
Source organism: Scyliorhinus canicula (assembly GCF_902713615.1). Lineage (NCBI taxonomy): Eukaryota > Metazoa > Chordata > Chondrichthyes > Carcharhiniformes > Scyliorhinidae > Scyliorhinus > Scyliorhinus canicula. The sequence continues at coordinate 35,646,856 of NC_052162.1, read as the reverse complement.
ATGGCTGATCTTTTGTGGACTCAGCTCCACTTTCCGGCCCGAACACCATAACCCTTAATCCCTTTATTCTTCAAAAAACTATCTATCTTTACCTTAAAAACATGTAATGAAGGAGCCTCAACTGCTTCACTGGGCAAGGAATTCCATAGATTCACAACCCTTTGGGTGAAGAAGTTCCTCCTAAACTCAGTCCTACATCTACTTCCCCTTATTTTGAGGCTATGCCCCCTAGTTCTGCTGTCACCCGCCAGTGGAAACAACCTGCCCGCATCTATCCTATCTATTCCCTTCATAATTTTCAATGTTTCTATAAGATCCCCCCTCATCCTTCTAAATTCCAACGAGTACAGTCCCAGTCTACTCAACCTCTCCTCATAATCCAACCCCTTCAGCTCTGGGATTAACCTAGTGAATCTCCTCTGCACACCCTCCAGCGCCAGTACGTCCTTTCTCAAGTAAGGAGACCAAAACTGAACACAATACTCCAGGTGTGGCCGCACTAACACCTTATACAATTGCAACATAACCTCCCTAGTCTTAAACTCCATCCCTCTAGCAATGAAGGACAAAATTCCATTTGCCTTCTTAATCACCTGTTGCACTTGTAAACCAACCTTCTGTGACTCATGCACTAGCACACCCAAGTCTCTCTGAACAGCGGCATGCTTTAATATTTTATCGTTTAAATAATAATCCCGTTTGCTGTTATTCCTACCAAAATGGATAACCTCACATTTGTCAACATTGTATTCCATCTGCCAGACCCGAGCCCATTCACTTAACCTATCCAAATCCCTCTGCAGACTTCCAGTATCCTCTGCACTTTTCGCTTTACCACTCATCTTAGTGTCATCTGCAAACTTGGACACATTGCCCTTGGTCCCCAACTCCAAATCATCAATGTAAATTGTGAACAGTTGTGGGCCCAACACGGATCCCTGAGGGACACCACTAGCTACTGAATGTATTGAAAGATACATTTAAAATTCAGTGTCGTGGTGCAATGTTAAAAGAAAAAGCATACTACACTAAAAGGGAATATGCAGTGAGGATGTTTCCAATAATTGAGTGACAAGTCAATCTGAAAGGAACACACGACCACTTGTCGGGGTCTAATCGGTGCCAATTTGCTTTAAATATACAAGATCATGCATAAAGTAATTGAATTTTCACTCATCAACACCAAATTGTATTCAAATATACAACATGGTTACAATTTGGCAGCACGGTAGCACAGTGGGTAGCACTGTTGCTTCACAGCTCCAAGGTCCAGGCCCCCGACTTGGGTCACTGTCTGTGTGGGATCAGCACGTTCTCCCTGTGTCTGCGTGGGTTTCCTCCAGGTGCTCCGGTTTCCTCCCACAAGTCCTGAAAGACGTGCTGTTAGGTCATTTGGACATTTTGAATTCTCCATACACCCAAACAGGCGCTGAAATGTGGCGACTAGGGGCTTTTCACAGTAACTTCATTGTAGTGTTAATGTATGCCTACTTGTGACAATTAAAGATTATTATAATTGGCACTCATCATCACCATGCAGCCACATGCTGGAAATTGCACATTTTGCTTCTGGCTGTTCGGAGATCAAGCCTGGCTAAGCAACCCATTGGCAACCCACAATCCAGGTTTGTTTACCCCAGGAAATGGCTAACTCAGCTGAGATTTTGAGGTGTTTCTGTTACCACAACCCACCCCCAATAAATGTCCTGTAGAATATATTTCTTAGAATATTAGATAGAGAAAACTAATGGAAACTTCTGATAAGTTGATCTGTTCATGAAGTAGAGCACATTTCAAACAGTAACAAAGACTATAAAAAAGTAGAGGTGGAAGATGTTACTTTATTCTGCACTAACGTCATTCCGAAAGCTGTGAGCAACTCTCAAAGTTTTCAAACTAGTGAAAATTTTCATAAATGTGAAACTGAATGAAGACAAATATATTTTCCTTTGATAATTGATGGAATAGATCACGAAGTGCAGAGAATATTAGCTGGTCAGAAGTATATCAACGGGTATCCAAAAGATGTCTGCCAGCTACTAACAGAATACACAAAACCATATTAAGGCCATAGATATAGGAGCAGAATTAGGCCATCCGGCCCATCGGGTCTGCTCCGCCATTCGATCATGGTTGATAGTTTCTCATCCCCATTCTCCCCGTACCCCTAATCCCCTTATTAATCAAGAACCTAATTATTTCTGTCTTTAAGATTCCCCACTTGCCCTTTCAAACTCCGTTGAGTGCAGACCCAGAGTCCTCAACCACTCGTCATATGGCAAGCCCTTCATTCCTGCGATCATTCTTGTGAAACTCCTCTGAACCCCCTCCAAGACCAGCACATCCTTCATTAGATATGGGGCCTCAAACTGCTCGCAATATTCCAAACAGGGTCGGACGAGAACCTTATTCAACCTGAACAGTACATGCCTGATCTTATATTCTAACTCTTTTGAAATTAATACTGTTATGCCACCCTGAGCAAGTGCACGATCAATTCCAGCCCCACATGACCCAGAGTCACAACACAAGTGAATTAACCAATAATTCTTATAAAAAGTCCTGAAATCTTTGGCCTTGACTGCCCAATAATTACAATCGTAGGATTTGCAAGTTGAAACGCAAGTCCTGTTTATTTACAACAAGATTAATGGTGAAATATGCAGTGAATGCAACTGAATATCAAGCTAACCTACTACCCCCTTTTACACACAACACAAACAAATGTAAACGGGGAGGGGGTTGAAAATAATAAGGATGAAGGTCAAAAGATAACAATCTTTGCTTCGAATGGTGGTTCACAGCATGCTTTCCTCACAGCACGTTGGTTGATTAAAGCCTCTAGTTTACAGCAGTTGATGGTCTTCCTTGCAGAGTATTTCATTCAGTACTCACAAGCAGCAGGCTTTCTTCCAGAGAGACATTTCAGTTTTTATTAAACTGGACCTTCAACTCAGATTCAGGCCTATTTCTTCCCTGATACACTATCTTACATCAAACTCTGCTTCCAACTTGTGGTTTGACTTACGCCTTTGCAGTCTCATGAGATTGCCACCCAGTCTTGCTGGAGAGAGAATCAGGCCTCATTGTGGCCTTGTAGAGAGTGATTAGCTGGATCCTTTGGGAGAGAATTAGTTGAAAAATCCTTCACCCAGAATGCATCATCAAACATGAAACTAAAATGGAAGCTTGTGACTCTGAGAAACATTCCAGAAGGATAAAATCCAATCATCACCTGTTACCGGGCAGATCACAGCCTTCTGGGCCAATTCATTTGCCACCTGCTACATCAATCAGAACAAGTCATTCTGGGGCCAGTCAATCCCCAATCACCAGTCTAAAACAGCTTAGCCTTTTAGAATCTGCTTGCTGAATTAAAGGCTATTTCTTAAAAGTCAAAAATCCATCAAACATCCATGGATCAAAAAAGGAACAGCAGAAATAAAAGAAAGGGGAAAACAAAGGAATTGACGGGGAATAAACAAGAGGCAGGAAGGATCTTTACAATGCTAACACTGCATTTGTCTTCCTAACTGCCAACTCAACCTGTATGTTAACCGTAAGAGAATCCTGAACTAGGATTCCTAGGTCCCTTTGTGCTTCAGATTTCCGAAGCCTTTCTCAATTTAGAATATAGTCCATACCTCTATCCTTCTTACGAAAGTACATAACCTCTGCCTTTTCCACATTGTATTCCATCTGCCACTTCTTTGCCCACTCTTCGGGCCTGTCCAAGTCTTTTTGCAGCCTCACAGTTTCCTCAACACTACCTGTCCTTCCACATATCTTTGTATCTTCTGCAAACTTAGCAACAATGCCCTCAGTTCGTTCTTTCAGATCATTAATGCATATCATGAATAGTTGTGGTCCCAAACTGGTCCCTGCAGAATATCATGAGTCACCGGCTGTCATCTTGAAAAAGACCCCTTTAACCCCACTCTGCCTTCTGCTAGTCAACCAATCCTCTATCCATGCCTTGCCCCCAACACCATGGATGTTTATCTTATTTAGCAGCCTCCTGTACGGCCCCTTGCCAAAGGCCTTCTGGAAATCTAAATAGATCATGGCCACTGGCTCTCTTTTGGCTAACCTCCTTGATACTACTTCAAAGAATTCTAACAGATTTGTCCGGCAAGACCTCCCCTTGACAAAGCCTTGCTGACTCAGCCCTATTTTACCATGCACTTCTAAGTACTCCACAATCTCATACAAAGAAAAACATTGTATGAAATATTACTGGAACAGAGCATGTGGCATTGGAACTTTTGTCTGCACCCTTCAGCTCAAACCTTGATGTTGCTGATTGCATGATGGTAACGGGGCATCTGGATTTTTAGTGAATGGCAGGTCTAACAGTCTATCTCTTTATCTAATGAGATTTTAAAAATAAGGAATAAATAGAGAATCAAAGGGTGAATTAGAATGAGCGACTTTAAATTACATCAGGTACAGAGAATGAGCGAGGGAAAGAAAGACCAGATTCAGAGCGAGTGGGCAGAGAATGAAAATGAAGGGAAAAAACACATTTCAATCCATGCATGAATGAGACGCAACAGTCTACACTGTTCAGATTCTGGGCATTGCATTAACAATTATTACATTGTTAAACATCGTTGAATACGAGACCTAATTTTCTGCTACAAATTTAATGCAACATTGATATGCAAATTCAGCATGCTGTAAAAATAATGCAGGTTGAGTGTGAAACACCATTTATTTAAGATGAACCGATCAGCGCACATCAAGCAGCAAGTTTGAGTAATTCACATCTGAGTATATCTCCTTTTCCTGAACTCGTTGACCGACTTACACAATAATTACAGTATGCACTATGAATGCACCATTTTTCTGGCACAATTTGGACTATTATTTTTTTTTAAATTATGTAAAATTATCTGCATCAGTAATAATTTTATGTTCAGTCAGATTGGTAAGAAACTTTGGAAAGCTGTTAAGACACAAATGAGGGCAAACATTAAATAAATTAATTTCCCATTCATGGAAATCTGATTGAATATGCTTACATGTTTCTACAAATTTAATGTCAGATCCAACAAAGTTATATGTCAGAACGAAGTCAGAAATACCTAACTTTAATATTTTAGAAACAATTACTCCAATCACTTCAAAGATAGCAGAAGTCGGTGCCATGGTGGCACAGTGGTTAGCACTGCTGTCTCACTGCACTGAGGGCCCGGGTTCAATCCCGTCCCCGGGTTACTGTCCGTGTGGAGTTTGTACATTCTCCCAGTGTCTGCGTGGGTCTCATCCTATCAACCCAAATATGTGCAGGATAGGTGGATTGGCCACGCTAAATTGGGAGCGGGGAAATTGGGTACTCGTAAATTTATTTTTTAAAAAACAGAAGGCAATTTAAGGAAGCCATACAGTATTGAATTTTTTTTAGGAAAACAAACAAATGACAACACCAGATCCATTCGAGTATTGCCCTCTGTAATTGTTTCTCTAGCACCCAAATGTATATGTACCCCCCCCCCCCCCCAGTCCCCACTGCCCCCCCCCCCCCCAAACATAAACAGATGCCTACTTATGTGTTAAAAATAATATTGCCAATTGTACAGAGTTGCTGTAGTGAATAATACCCTACCAGTTATTTTATTTCTTTGGGGAAGTGGGGGGGTTTGAGTGTGCTCGTCTTTTATATATATATTTTTAATCTGTGTATGTAACGGTAAACATACTTTGTTCAAAAACTCCAATAAAAACATTTATAAAAAAAGAAAACAAACAAATGATACACTAAGTTTATAAAAATGATTTTAAAAGATTCATACTAATTCTAATGAAATTTTCTTTTTAAATGTGTACAAAATATCAACACCAAAACAAAATATGACAATATTAAACCATTTTATCTTTAAACCGACAGTGAAAGGACCATATAATCAAAAGGATTTGTAAGTGAAATTTAAGATACAAACCTCTTGTAAGAAATCTTCAAGCATATGGCTGAACTTATCTACCAGTTCATCAATTAGCTGGCTCCTTGTGATGTCCACTCTGTTGAATATTGTGTATTCATCATTGCAGAGAGCATGATAAGTTTTTGAACAAGCCTCCAAGACATCGGTATCCACATGTTTTTCTACAATATTTTTCAGCTGCCTCAACAAAGAGTCCAAGTGCTTTATAAAAAAAAAAGGAACAATACCTTTGTATTAGCATGGTTACCAAAATTGTATTACTGGACTTTAAAACAACTTGTACAATGCACTAATTTATACAAGTTTTAATGCAGAGCAACAAGCAAAATAAATATTCATGAAAATATAATTTCAAAGCACAATGAAAAATTGCCTGCTCTAGACTTCCAAAAATTTTTAATTTAAAGCATGTCCTATTATTGCAAGGAGGACAGGTTACTGTAAAGTACCACTATACAAACTAAGTGAAGCACAAAGCTTGAAAGAATGTTGTTTATTATACTTTATTCTCTATAGAAGGAGCCTCATATTATTCACACAAAACTACTAGTGCTGTAATGTAATTGTAAAAAGGAGAAAATTCTAGAAATATACAGCAGCCTCTCCAACAGAAAATACACATTAACATTTTGGATCTACCCTCATCACGTCGGAAGGGTTCAATAGATTCATGTTTTGTTGCAGATCCTGTCTGCATGCTTTGTTAATACAATTGAACTACTGTAGGTCCCCAAATAAAGTCAAATTTCTGAGACAGATTTTTAGGATTGACATGCGTGCTTGATTTGGGCCCAAAGAACACCATCATAGTGGAATAAAGTAATAATAATAATCTTTATTGTCACAAGTAGGCTTACATTAACACTGCAATGAAGTTACTGTGAAAAGCCCCTAGTCGTCATATTCCGGCGCCTGTTCGGGTACACAGAGAGAATTCAGCATGGCCAAATTACCTAACAGCACGTCTTTCGGGACTTAGGAGTGTAGGAAACAGGAGCACACGAAGGAAACCCACGCAGACACAGGGAGAACATGCAGACTCTACACAGAATGTGACCCAGGCTGGCAATCGAACGTGGGACCCTGGAGCTATGAAGCAACACTGTGCTACCATGCCGCTCACCAGCACCAATAAAAAAATTATATTAATTCATTAACATTGACTGTTTTATAACATTATAAACTGTACATTTCATCCAACACAACATGAATATAGACCAGAACACAAAAATTGCGACACTTCACACAAATCCTTCAGAATCACTGAGATCCCTTTCTGAATCACCAAACAATTCATCCCAACAGCCTGACTATTGTATGGATCTTCCTCATCTGTCGTACCAGTAACTTCATCATCATCTCACAAGTAATTGTCCTCAGTATCAAGCACATACTCCATATTTTTGAAATTGTTTGATATTATTAAGATCAAGTTAATTCTACACATCTATGACCCATTGGCACTGTTGATCATGTGGGTGCGCGCATATTTCCGCCTGTACTGAATGTTTTTACACCTTGCAATGTCCAATTGTTCTACATGGGATACTGACCTTGAGAGTTTTATTCATACACACATCCAAGGGTTAAACTGCTCTAATAAGACTGTCGGCAATAACTGAAACATCAATGCTGGTTGATTTCACATCACAAACCATATAATTGACAAGGTGGGATTTGAACATGTCCTCCCAGTCTCAAATTCTATTTTCTGATCCATTTCTTGAAACTACCTTCATTTTGAACAGACACTGACAATTATTTTATGAAATTTCTCTTTGGTAGAGCTGTGAATATCATCAGATTTAATTTAGCACCATCAACCAGTCAAGGTTGAACCACTGTTGACCACATCTTCTTATGGCTAGGCATCGTTTGGTTACTACTTTTGTTCCTACTTTGGGTCACAGTCCTGCTTGCTAGCATGTCTAAGTTCATTGGCGTTTCATCCATATTTTCAATGCAGGCCAATCGAAGCATATTCTCTCCATGTCAGATGACAAAAGAGTGAAATCTGATTATTTTAAGTTTTCGAATTCAGGTGGCAGGTGTTGTAGAATTTTGTTTTCCGATGGGTGTACTAAATCTCACCTTTTCACGAATCTTGTGCACAAGCTGGTACTGGCATTTAATTCTGAATTCCACCTTTCTTCACTTTGCTGAGGATATAGTCAGATGACTGTGCAGGTGATGTGATCTTTTGCTGATGATTGTTAACCATCCTGCCACTTTTTTCTCCAATTTTAAACTGAACTGTGTACTTAATATCGTTTCTCAAATGTTTTATGACAGATTGTGTACACAATAGTCTTGCTGGCCGGCTAGGAGATTGCAGCTAGAATTAGCAGAGGAAAAATCTCAAGCTTGCCTTTAAATTAATGAACTGTAGTAATGATAAATAATTAATATTTCCTGAAAAACTAGGGTTGACTTTTACAAGGTTTATAAAAGATAAAAAATTTTAGATAAAAAGTAATGGGCCCAGATCTTCCAGTCTCTGAATTGTCAGAGACCAGACATACCCTCTACAAGATATGCAACGAGGCCTCTGGCGCACTGATTTTGTTGGAATTGCCGTGGAAATTTGAACTTCTGACAGGCAATTTTCTCTGTTCCTCATGTTCCATCACAAATGTCTTCAACTCTTGAGTTCGAGACCTTGGACAGTTACAACTTGCTTACCTGGATAGTTACCCACGAAATGTTATACAGAAAAAACCTAGTCAAAATCTGTGTTACTATATAACTATACAACTGACACCTCCCCAATCTGACACAATCTCACCACCCAATTCCACCACTGCCCTTGATCTGACCTGCAACCCTACCTCCTTACCCAATTACCTCCACCACTCACCCATTTTTAATATCCCAGTTTTGCAGTGAAGACGAACCAGAATACGACAGCTGGTATCTTCTATGAACAATTCAGCGCTATGAAGAAGCAATTCAATTTCAGGCATGCTCACATTTCTGAAGAAGCCAGGATCATAAGTCTCGGCCAAAGCCCGGGCATTGCGCAGAAAAGTAGGAGGCGAGTGACATATTGACAGCGATTGTGACCCCTTGGAAGATTTGAGCTAAGTTGGCTTTTACATGAGGATGTACAGTAGTCTGTATTTCCAGCACTTGAAGTTATAAATCAGGTTCACATTTATTTGAAATACAATGTTCAACTTTATATGGTCTCATTAGCCCTTTTTTTTTTAGTATTACATTGTCTACTTCTGCAGGGCTACAAGATTTTCTTGTGTTCTCTTTCAAAATTATTGGATAGAAATATAGATTTTCTTACAAAAGCTGAACTTGAATTTTAAAGGAATCTAATTAACAATGCTAGTATACCAGAGTATAAAAATACTGTCTTTTTCACCTTTTCTAGTCGACCAGTTGTATAGATCTCCAAGTCAAAAAACAGTGGCAACTGTAAAAGATTTGTCACTTTCTCTGCATCAACAGCATACTGCTCAAAGGTGGGGGAGAAAAGATAGTATAAAATAAATATTCATATCCAAATGACTAATTCAATCAATGATCAACAAAATAAACATGACTGGAAAGAGCATCAAGAAAAATCAAGCCGATTGTGGATTTCATTCTTGAACTTGAGCACACAATCTCAGCTGATACTTTAGAGCAACACTTTAGAGCAACATCAAGTATTGTGCTTTCCGAGGTGCTCTGAGTAATTAAGCGGAGGTCTTTCCTGCCCCCACAGATGGAGATCTTATTTTACTATTCAAAGACAAGCAGGGGAGTTCTGCTGAAGCACTGTTCAAATGTCTCCTTTAACCAAGACAAGTAATTACAATTGTGGAACCTTCCTGCGGTCAAAGTGCACACAAGAGTGCAATTCATCCTGCACACAGGATTTACTCGCTTCAGGGGGAACTGTTTCGACCACAGAACACAATCATTTTGCAGTATTGCTGGTGACGGTGTCAGACACAACATTGGCTAAATTGTGGGAACAATGGTGAGGGAAAATGCAAGATTCAGGAGATTACGCGATTGAAATGTACCCAATTCATATTTTCAAATTAAGGGGCAATTTAGCGTGGCCAATCCACCTACCCTGCACATCTTTGGGTTGTGGGGGTGAAACCCAGGCAAACACAGGAGAATGTGCAAACTCAATGCAGACAGTGACCCAGGGCCGGGATCGAACTGGGATCGGCGCCGTGAGGCAGCAATGCTAGCCACTGCGCCACCGTACTGCCCTTGCTATTGAAATGTTAAAACTGTCACGGCCTGAGCCTGAATATTTAAATACAAATAACATTGATAAACGCAATCAACAAGTTCACTAAATTATTTTTCATGCATTTAATATATTGTGAAGAAATATAAACGGCAACTGAAAACATTTCTCGACTGTAAGAGATCTATCTATGCAAGAGATTTTTGGAGCTCAAGAGTTGGAGATGGTCACTGCGCTTTGTCAAATTAAATGCTTTCTGACACCATCTCTGAAAAGCCCAGCCCTGATTTTAAGTTATCTCCCCTTGTGCTGGACTCTCCCATCAGAGGAAATAGCCCATGAACTCCTTGCATTTGAAACAGCCCAATTCAATAATCCATTAATCTTTTACGCTCAGTGTCCATGTGTATGCATTATATCCTCAATTTAACCCTTTCAGTTCTGGTATAATTCTGGTGAATCTATGCTGCACCCAGTCACGGTTTACATCTTCCTATGGTGCTGTACCCAGAACTAAATGTTTTCCTCCATGTTAGATCAAACCAAATGTATTACCTCCATTATTGACCACATCAATCTTTTGTTATTGTTATGTTGAATAATTCGCATTCAATAATTGCATGCAATACATTAAGTAATGCCCTTCTGGCTAGTTGCTCTCCATTACAAATGGGCAGAAAAGAGAAACAAAAAATGAGCACAAACATATTTATACAGTGCCTTATTACATTTCATTGCATGCCCCAAACTGCTGTACATTCAACAAATCCACTTCATATACATCAAGGTATTTTGAAGTACAGTTACTGCACCATGGGATCTTTAACAGCTCCTTCAGTTGGCAGATAAGGGGAGATGGTGGGTAATGGCACTGTCACTAGACGAGTAATCCAGAGGCCCAGGATAACACTGGGAGGACAAGGGTTCAAATCCCACCATAGCAGCTGGTGGAATTTAAATTCACTTAATAAAATTATCTGGATTTGAAAGAGTCTCAGTAACAGTATCCATGAAGCTATTCAATTGTCATTAAAACCTAGCCGGTTCATTATCTTTTGGGGAAGGAAATCTGCCGTCCTTACCGGGTCTGGCCTACAAGTGACTCCAGACCCACAGCAATATGGTCGACTCTTAACTGCTCTCAAGGGTGATTAGGAATGGGCAACATATACTGGTCTTAAGGGGCAGCACGGTGGCGCAGTGGGTTAGCCCTGCTGCCTCAAGGCACGGAGGTCCCAGGTGCGATCCCGGCTCTGGGTCACTGTCCGTGTGAAGTTTGCACAATCTCCCCGTGTTTGAGTGGGTTTCGCCCCCACAACCCAAAGATGTGCAAGGTAGGCGAATTGCCCACGCTAAATTGCCGCTTAATTGGAAAAAATGAATTGGATACACTAATTTTTTTTTTAAATAAATAAATAAACATTGGTCTTAACAGGGATGCCACACACATAAAAATTAAGTCCTTGGTTTAACCAATGATCTGAAGGATGATATTAATGCAATATTCAGTCTTGTTGGCCAAGCAAATCCATGAATGGAATTCAGGGCCAAGCGTGTTACCAAGCTGAATATTTATACATGCAAGACATTCCATATCTAGAGATTTTAACGGACCTCCCATAACTGCTGCATACGGAAGCCTGAGGCATTCAGCTGCAAAATTGTCTCCTTTTCTTATTACTGAGCTGCCAAATCTTAGCCCTACATATTTTAAGCCATCTCCAGCACGTGTGGAGTATGGAATAGAGATTAATTCTTTTGAGTTTCCAACACTGTGGAGACGGTAGAAGAGGAAGGAGATGCCAATTTGCATGGATTTTGTGAAATCCAGTGTCCAGTTTGATAAAGCAAACAGTAAGTTTCATATGTAAAATAACGAGGATGATTGCAAGGGTCTAAAATCTGGAATACATAGGCCTCTGGTACACTGCATTAGAACTGAAGAACAAATATTTATGACCAGAGATACAGCAGTGTCACAAAGACATTGGAAAGTATTAAAATTAGAGTACCTTCGCTAAGAGTTGTGGAAGAACTGTTGAAAACTGTTCTGTAATTCTGGTCCGGTCATCCAACTGAGTTTTTTTCTCTTTCGCACTCAATACCTGTTATTTTCGTAGCAAAAATATAGACTGAAACGACGTAAGCATACATTGTTCTTCTTTTATTTACTTGGCCCTCCACTTACTTCCCCATCATTTCTGAAGGCTACTAATCACTAAAAATGCACACAAGAAAAAATGGCAGAAGATGCAGAAATATTGCTTGGAAATATTAATGCATTCCCCTTTCTTTCTCATGAAAGATAGAAACACTCTTTGGTGCAGCTTTTTGTTACATATGTACTGTTCAGTGGTGGACAAAATCCCCACTCCAAATATACTTCAGTTCGAACAGGTCTTATTTTCAATGCATCAACAGTGTTTACTCCAAGAGCCAACTTTTTTCAACACAAAGTGACATTAAAAATAAGCAAACTATGTGCTTGTTGAAGTATTCAACAGCATTCAGCAAGGTTCAGGAAAATCAAATTGTGAAGTACGATGAGTGCCAGGTTAATATGTTCCTTTGCGCAATTATAAAACAAAGGATTTGGTATAATTTACCGTACAAAGCCAATTAACAATAGGTTTTACCCATCATCATAATTATAAAGATGAAATAGTGATGCCATTAGACTTGCAGCAGTGACACAGTTTAGGAGAAAAAGTTACCGATCAATTTCAATGTTGTAATGATTTCATCTTTTATGATGCGCTTAATTTCAGATTGCTCCCATCAGATGGCTATGCCCCAAAAGTTGTACAGTTCAAAATATTTCCTTTTCAAGTTTGAAGAGCAAAGAACAGGAACAACTTATATTTCTATAGCACCATTAACGCAGCAAGGCACTTCACAGGAGAATTGCAAATAAATTCCAAGATAAAGCGAGAGGAGATATTAGGGCAGATGGCCAAAAGATTTGTCAAAAAAAACATATGTTGAGAAGTGTGTGAAAAGAACAGGGAGAGGCTGAGGAAGGGAATTTAGAACTTCAGACCTTGGCAGCCAAAAGAGCAGCCATCAACTGTGGAGTGATTAAAATTGGAAATGCTCAAGAGGCCAAAATTGGAAGGTATCCCGAAGAGTTCTAGGGCTGGAGGAGATGACAGCACTAAACAAGGGCAAGACAAAAGAATTTGAAAACAAGGATGAGTGTTTTAAAACTGAGGCACGACTTAACTGTGAATCAATGTGGGTTCTGGGATACAGGGATGACAGGCGAGAAGAACTTGGTGCAGGTCAGGACACGGGCAGAAGTTTGGATGAACTCAAGTTTACAATGGATAGAATAGCAGAGGGTACAGAGAGAGGACATCCTTAAGTGTGCAGGAATAGTCAAATTTGGAGGTGAAACAACCATGGATGAAGTTTCAGCAGCTGATGACCTGATGAAGGGCAGAGTCAGGTACTGTTACAGAGGTATAAATAGGCAGTCTTACTGACAGTCCATACATGTGGGTGAAGGTTTATCTTGGGAGTCAAATATGCCACCAAGGTTGCAGTCTCGGACATGTTGCCTAGGACAGCTGCCCAGGGAACAGAATTTGTGGTAGAGACAAAAGGCAATGGCTTTAATCTTCCCAATGTTTAGTTGCAAGAAATATATGTTCATCTAGTACTGGATGCTAGACAAGCAGTTTGATCATTTAAAAACAGTGGAGGGTTGAGAGAAGTGAAGGTGAGATTAAGAGCTTGGCAGCGTACAAAATCTGATATCTAAATATTAAATCTCGTGAACAAAGTGTACAAATTACACATGTACCTCAACTGTACTTTGCTGAACACAAATGATTGAGCATCTTAGATATTGCTATTGAAATGCCATACCTTTCTACCCGAACCTCTACCAACTGGAGGATGACACTCCACCGTTTGCCGTATTGTGCACAGCATAATTTCAATAAGTGCACTCTCCTGTCGATCAGTCAGCACTGGGAAGAAACAAATGCAGTGTTAGTCTTTCCTGGCAGGGAATTATGAAGCTGTTTTCCTCATCTATTTTCAACTAGACCTAATATTGAATGTTTGCCATTTCAAGATAGGTAACATTATACAACCTGCTCCAACAATGCTACATGAAAGAGTAACAAAATTGTCATTAAATCTCACCAGTGTCCTTTACATACCTCTGAAGCCTGTATAAAGTACATTAGAGACAATATGATTACTTGTTGGCTGAACATTAAATAGAATTTGGCACGGTTAACTAGAATCTAATACCCTGAAATACACTACCTGCATTAATTTCATAACAGTTTCTGATTAAACTTATCAAATCCGAACTGATCCAGATTAGATTTGGAGGACGCCTATCTCACATTTCAAGCCTGCCAAATATTGAAATCATTAGTCTATAAAATTGGTCAAATTTTTAATTTCTTTCGAGCAAAATACAATTATTTTTAATTGTCATGAAAACATTCTGGACAAATTCCTGTAAAACATCCTAAGGTGGTTCATGAGAGCAATTATCAAACAAAATTTGACCTGTCCGAGTCCTCTTACCTGCATTGCAGATTGAACAACAATGCTTTCTTAACTTGGTTAGCAATTGTGGAATGGAAAGGCGGTAGTCAGCTTAATTAATTTTCTCCAGGTAAAAAAGGAATTTTATTTTTCACAGACAACTGTCAAAGTAGTCTAATTATTGTTTGGTGTTCACTTTCCAAATCCTAATGGATTCTCTTTTTATAGCAGAGTTAATTATTTTGATTGTTGCCCTCGTCAACCTACCGTATCTATTATCTGCTCTGAAGTTGAAGCAGATTCTTCAGTAGACTCCGGTGGGCCACTCGAAAACCCACTTTAACTTGCTCATCTCTACAAAACTCTTAACATTTTCCTGTCCTATCTCTGCTCACACCCCTGTCAAGTACTCTCAATATACCCTTCTGCATTGCTGGTAAAGAAAAGTTCAAGTCAATAAAGTTGGGAAATTGAATACCTTTATTTTTGAAAATTATGACGGTGGCCAATGTTTCCGTCAAATGCTATTGTGTGTAGCAAGCTTTTAGCAAGTTTCTTCAGTGAATGACCCCTTCAAAACCTTTTTGCATGGCCACACATGATGCAGATCAATACCTGCGCAGTAACGTCCAAGCGAAACCATGCAGGTTAGCAGGAGCATTGATGTCAACATCAAAAAGTTCCCAGATACAACGGAGCTGAAAGCATGCCTTTCTTTACCACAACAGTAGTCCCCCGTTATAACGCGGGTGTTGGGGTCCAAGACAGCCACCCGCGTTACATCCGAGCCGCGGATCATTTTATCATTCAAAACTCATACGAACAGTCATTTGGAATTTTAAACTATATAAACTTAAACTAAACGCATATAAACGTATCATCAGCAACAACGCAGGGTAGAAGTGTGGAGGCAGGAATTCTGTAATTTGAGAAACAGGATTTGGACATCACACATTTTGAAGGAGTACAGAGAAAAAGCCTCGCAACACTGCGCCCGGAGGCGTACAGACTGCTCGAAGCGGAGCAGAGACCACAGGGCAAGTGACTGCAGATGTCAACATCCAAGCTTTAAAACTGAGCCCACTCCCCAATGCCCGCGAGTAAGGGTTCCCCTTCCTGAATGCAGCCCATCACTCTCGCTGCTGTCAGCAGGCTTGTTTGCTAAAAATAATCCGCTCCCCGACTGGAAACCTGAAGTTGCCCCAGCTCCGTCCCAGTGCAAGTAAGTTGGGGTCCGTAAGCCCCCCCCCCCGCCGTATATCGCGAACCGCGGTATTGCGGGGCGCGGTATAACGGGGGACTACTGTATATAGGTCTTGAATCCCAACTCAGAATGATGCTCCAAGTCAATGCAAATTTTCCTCACAGTGCTCAGTGAGATTGTTACCTACATGCCTAATTAGGCACTTTGAGCAATGGAGTCAGACTTATTAAGAACAACATTGAGATGCCCAAATTTATTTGGAGCTCCACAGTCAACAGAGTGTTTAAAATGTTCTGAAATAATGGGCACAATTAGTCTGGTCTGGATTTGGCAATAAATTTAAAACATGTTGGGCAAGGGGTACATGTTTTTTTCCCTCCATACTGCAGGTACATTTATATAATTGAAAAGAATGAAGAGCCTACTTTGTCAAATTCTCCAGTTGACATGCCAGAGCATTAAGAAATACGAAGTATAACTTATAACATCTCTTAACTTCAAGATCAGCCTGGAATGCAAAGTAATCTCCAGCTTCTCTACCAACTGTCTCCTTAAACATTTCCTGTAACCTGCATCCTCTGCAGCCGCAACTCCAACCACAAACGTAAGGAGCTCATGGTTGGCTTTGTCACAAAAATCAAGACCAATTCTTCAGGTACAACTACAAAATCTCTCATTGAGCCAAGCTTCCCCCAAGGTTTCCCTGTCAGTCATCCTTTCCTTTCTCTAGTCTCTCTCCCATCTCTCCATTCATCTTTCCATAAGACACTCTTCATGCCCTCTGTGCCTTATTCCAACTAAATGTCTGGCCACCTAATGTCCTTCTCTGGCCCCAATGTCAGTTGATGCTGTAAACTGCTCACTCTGCCGAGTACTGTCCCATTCTCTTAAATCTGTCACCACCAATAAAAAAAATACCCTTGACCTTGCCAGCCTTGCAAATTGCCAACCTATCTCCAAACTTCATAAATGTGACACACCTCCCAATATTTTTCCTCAACTCCCAATCATATTTCTGACCCACCGCAGCAACAAGTTGGTCCGATTCAAAGTCACAAATAACATCCTCCATGATTGCGACAGTGTTGCATTATCCTTCATTTGTCTTAATCTTGTCTACGACCTTTGACCCAGTTGTCCGCACTATTCTCCCACAATGTCTTCATTTACCAGCCAAGTGGGACTACGCTAGCCCTATTCCACTCTTGCATATTCTGTTATAGGCAGCGAATCTTTTGCATTTGATTCTCTTCTCCCATCTCTGCTCCATTATCTCTAGAGTTTCTCAACAATCTATTTTTGGTCTCTTCCCATCTTTCATTCACATGTTGCCCCTCAAACATAATCCAAAAATATGACATCAGTTTCCACATATACGATGACCACACCCAGCTCTCTCACCACTGGACCCATATCCACGGCTTTGGTGTTGTCAGGTTGCTTGCCTTTTAAATCTAATTTTTCACTTGTGAAGCACCTTGGGACGTTTTACAATGCTAAAGGCGCTATAAAAATACAAATTCTTCTTGACTTGGTATGCTGACGATACCATGTGGCTTAGTAGAAAAAGCAATTGCTGCTGAGTCAGGAAATCAATCTAAAAATTTAGGTTTTATTCCAGTGGACACTATACATCAGAATATGAAAATTACTCGCTGACTCTACCACCGCCACCTCCCACCCCTACCAGAAAAAGAAACAGCATTTAGAAAACTACCCTGTGACATGGGGAATATTAGAATACATGAAAAAGAAATTCATTTTAGCTGTAATTTGTTTTACTAAAAAGAGATACACAGTACAATTTTAATTCATTCCCAGAGAGTGGGTGTCACTTGCAAGGGCAGCATTTATTGCCCATCTCTAATTGCTCAAGGAAAGGCAGAAGTGAGCCGTCTTCTTGAATATAATTTAGTGGCTTCCTCAACCACTTCAAAAGGCAGTTAAGAGTCAACCATATTATTACGGCTCTGGGAACAGACACAGACCGGTTAAGGATGCTAGAGTTGTGCATCAGTTGGGTTTTTACGACATCTGGTAGTCCACCGTGAAGACCAATTATAATTCCATATTTAGTTGATTCGTCCAATTTAAATTTCCCAGTTGGCATAGCAGAACTTCAACTCGTGTCTGGATTATTATTCCAGACTTCCGGATTACATAACATTATAACTCTCCTAACATATCTCTTTTTTTATTTATAAATTTAGAGAACCCAATAATTTTTCTAACATATCTCAACAAGCTGATCGTACAAAACAAAAAAATTTTTTACATTCAATAAAATTCAATTTTTTTTTACATCGGACACAAGGCAAAGATATTAGACAGTTTAATTTAGGGCCAGCAACCCCATCCTTTCCCATATTTGTCCCAGCCCTTTTATTTCCCGCATGCAGTTTAAAAGAAAGTAACAGGAGCTTTGCTCCATCACACCAAAGTACCTAATCTAGATTTATTTCGGAATGGGAAAAATAGCCAATAAAGAGAACAAACTGCACTTTACTGTTAAATGGCAATTGATTAATCAGCTATAGGGATGTAGCAATAAAGCTAACTTCTATCCTCGTATTTGATTGATTGGCAATCAGCAATGGAAAGCCAGAACAAGTTGATTCTGTTGTCTAATCCACGAGATTCCAAGGTCTCAAGCTTCAGCCCCATTACCAGCTCACGTGAAATCATGACACCTACCTGGAGCTTTTCTACCTGCAACTCAAAATTACTTTACTTAATACAATTACATATCACGCCGGCAGGCGAGCTGGTGGTTCATTTTCGATTATAGCTTGAGAATACATTTAGTCATGTACATTTTCACAATTCTATTTTACTGCTGAACATTTATTAATGTGAAGCATCAGAAAGTTTAATGTCTAGCTTACCTTCTTCTCCATTGAGTGGTTCTTCCATAAGGAGGCTAGCCATGCATTCCCAATCTTTGAGCAAATCCGTTGCACAATCCCACATGCTATCGACAAGGTAAGCAGCATGCTCGTGCAGCTATCAATTGAAAAATAGAAATAAAAATGATTATATCAGTTGAAAATATTTCAGAGCAATATAAATTCAGCATTGAGAAAGTAATAATCCCAAGCTTTTGTGGACAAATGCATAAGCTCTGATAATGTACCTGGACTTCCATTTAATTCTCCTTTCACCTTTTCAATTTACTTTGAAATGCAAGCCGATGGCGGCTCAATTCTTGGTGCTCTAAATAACCAGAATATTTTCATTTCAAGAACCGCAGCACAAAAATGCTCCCACTGCTATTCTTATTAATATTCTCATACGAACCGTGTTTAAAATCTATGATTAGCTGGCTTAATTTAGCCACTAAAGCAGCAAGTGTTTTAGGGACCCGGGTTCGATTCCCGGCTTGGATCATTGTCTGTGTGGACAAAACCAGTGTCTGCGTGGGTTTCCTCCGGGTGCTCCAGTTTCCTCCCACAAGTCTCAACGGCGTACTTGTTAGATAATTTGGACACTCTGAATTCTCCCTCACTGTACCTGAACAAGCGCCAGAGTATGGCGACTAGGGAATTTTCACAGTAACTTCATTGTAGTGTTCATGTAAGCCTACTTGTGACACTAATAAAGATTATTATTTTCATGTTCCAAATTTTGTATGCTATGAAATTAAACAAAAAATGCTGTAACTACTAGGTCAGGCAACATCAATTGAGAGGAACAGACTTGATGCTTCAAGTGGAGATGACTTTTCATCAGAACAGTTCTCTTCCTGCAACATCGACTCTTTCTCTCCACAGATGCTGCCAGACTTGCTAACTATTTACAACATTTTTTGGTTTTATTTCAGATTTCCAGCATCTGTTGTGTTTTGCTCTTATCCATAATGCATGAGTTTAGCAGGACGTAACAGCTCAACATAAACAGCACACCTGTGTCGGATTATCATCCTTCAGCAGTCTGGGTTGTGTGTGCATTGCTGCTCCAGCTGCAATTTGTTTACTGCCATTTAGGATTTCAGCAGCATGGGGTATGGAACTCAATTGAACTTGGAACAGATTTATTTCTCAGTTAAAAATTTGAAAGAAAATAAAGTATCACTGCACAGAGTGGGAGGTGGTGAGATTATGTCCACAAGGGTTATTCTTCTCTTTTGATGAGTGATTTTTTTTTTAAATCAGAGGGATCAATTCCAGTTGGAACCTGCTGACCAACTGGGTTGCAGCAATTGCAATGGACCAATTTGCTTTCTCTGCTGGACAATGGGCTAACAATATTTCATCCCCCAAATTGAAGTTACACAAGACAGGATAGTGCAAACGATGTGATCTCGCAAATGATGATCAAACTACGTTTCTCCAATAAATGATAAAAATTATTTTAGGAAAGCAAACCTAGCTACCTAACATAACTCTACATAACTGCTACATAACTCTTATGCAATGCACAAGTAAACAAATTCTTGAGTTTATGTAGTAATGGTAATGCACCTTAATGAATGATAATTTACTGTAATTAACAACTTACCTCACTCTCGAGGAAGAAAAACACCAGTGTCTTGATCAGCTTTGCATTTGGACTTTGTCTTCCTTTTCTTTTTACTGTCCCTTCATCAGATTCAGGATCTTTCTGGCAGAAAAGCCTTAAAAGCAAAAACATCATAATAACACCAAAAATTAAAATGATTAAAAAATAATTTTGTTTCAAGTTACATTGCATTATTCCCTACTTCCACCTGACCAGATTTCTGACACTTCTTGCATTCAAGCATCCATCTTCATGGAGGGAACATCAAATTTAGCACACTCTGGACTTGTGTAGTAACTGCTAAAGTTGCTTCAAAATTATTAACTCTGTATCCAAGGTGGAGGCTGATGATATCCAAAAATTATAAGATACTTTATTCTCTGAAATACATCACCCTGCTTGCACAATGACAACTCTCAAAACTGACCCAACTAAGGCCTTCTACAAAGACCAGGAATCTTGGGAGTTAATATTTAACAAGCATTTGATTGGGATACAAATATGCTGAGAACGTAACAAAGGTTATAAATGATTCAAGTGCAGTGAAACCCATTTCAATAGTTATTTCGCAAACAAAACCTATTTGATTGTGAGATTTTCTTCCAAGTAGTTTTCCCAATAATTGCTCAAAGAAGCTCAACAGTTGGTATTTTAAGATGACTATTGGTGCTGTATTACCAGGTGTTAACTCAACCAGAGATATCCAGCTGTGATTACACCGGCATAGTAGCTTATCCAAGCAAATTGATAACACATGAAGGTTGACAAATTGGTGCTTCAGAGAAAGGTAGTGGGGAAAAGCAGTAGCAGGTTAGGAGACACATAGGAGCAGGTTGGGAGAGTTGAAAGAGTTCAACAAATCAGCTGAATGTCAAGATCACAGAGCTAGGGAAGCAACAATGCAAACTGAAGGACCTATTTAAATTATCTGAATTATTTGAAAATAATCAGTTGGCACAAATAAAGCATTTGAATAGTGATTTTGATAAGTGCCATGGTACTGCAAGGTATGCTTTATAATTAATAATGTGGGCAATATGTCTGGGCACAGGAAAGAAACCTTTAAAGAAGATGAGGAAATAAATCTGATAGCACTCAAAGACAAACTTGAAGATCGTGACACAAACTTAAATTGTGCCAACTCGCCACCACACTCTCCACTCGATGACATAGCAACCAAGGGCACTTGTAGCATCCAAAGTGTTAGGAAAATAAAGGTGGTTTTAAGGGATTTATATTTGTATTGGTAAACATTTGAAGTAAGGCATAGTTTTAAGTGGGTTGAATTTAATGCTTTTAAACCTAGAAGGGTAAAGCCGCTAGTTAGATTCAATCTGGACAAATGTTGGTGACATTCCAACTGTATTTCTGTTGTGCTTAGAGAGGGCTGTGTTGTAAATAATGGACAAAGCATATGAGTGTTCCTCAGAGACTGGGGCCTTGAAAGGTCGAGAAGCATTTAAGTTTTAGTTTAGCTAATTTGTGGGCAGTTGGAGATAAGTTGAGTGAGACAAGGCAGCTCTCAAAGCTCTGCCTGAAGTAGTTGGTTCAGAAGGCTAGAGAGGAAACATTTCCTTCTGCTTTGTTGGAAGAAATGCCATGAAGTAATGGTTAAGAAAACAAATGCAATAATCTGAAGAGCAGCTAATTAAGGAAACTAGAGAAACGAAGAAAAGTTTCCAAGAAGTCTGATGTTAAAGGTACTAGAGCAGAGCACTGTTCAGTATAAACAGAGAGAGCTGAGAAGAAGGCTGAAACACCAGAAAGACATCTGACGTGATTTTCAGGTTTGTGAGATTTTACTACAGCCTGTGGAACACGAGTGAAGTTGAAGTAACTGAAAATTAATAGCTGAATCTCGGAGTTTGTGTAAAAGCAGTTCCTCCACATTTTATTTTTTAACAAAGTGGGTTGTCTTTTGAGCCTGGGTTCCATTCTGGGATCTTCCCATCCAGTTATAACATTAGCAGGTACTGTAACAAAAGAACAAGAGCTAACACGCTCATTTGTTGTCTGACCAATTAGTAGAAAAATGCAACGTCTGTCAGAGCAATTACCGTAGTTCCAGAAAATCTGAGTACTGCAATGGTTTGGCAACTTGTAAATATGCAAATCTGAAGCATTCGCAAGTATTTTTCTACTTCAGATAGCAATACTGTAACTATGAAGATCAAGGAACATGACTTACAGGTTTGCCATTAGTCAATACACATCATCAACACAAAAATGTCAACCTGTTAATTTTAGCATGAAGATATTACCAAAAAGCTAACTGTCTGAGCATGTGCACGTTTCTGTGCTGCATAATTAACTATTACATAATATTTTCCAAAGGACGTAATGGAATCTGTGCTCTTGTTCAAGATCTAACTGGGCATCAATCTGTAAGCAGTGATGGACTAAAGAACATATGAAACCAGAATAGACAAAGAAAACACACGGAGCTGATGCAACACAACCAGTAACCCTGCAACTTACAACAAAATACAAATGCAAATACAACAAAAAAACTGATTTTATCTCAGAAATTTATCTTTGGACTAAATTAGAAAACAATGCAACAAAATTAATACGTGGCTACATTTCCCTGCTAGATTAATATTATTCTATTAATCAAACTTAAGGACAATCTAGAAGCTAAAGGTACAAGAACCACTCAAACAGTACAGCACATAAATTCTTGCCATGGACACAGGTAAACAATCTGAAGTTCCAAAGTCACCCTAATATAAGGGATGTTGGCTGCAATGAGAGAACTTTAATGATTTTAATTCATTATTTACACTTTTGCCGAGCTTGAAATCAAGGTCCCTCTGTTGTCCCCAAGTTTGTGCACAGGCGAATTTATGCTTCGTTCTAATAACTCCTTTGTAAAATTGAGAGATATCAATCTTGAATCATTTACACATTGTAAACCATGCTTATGCAGATAATGTGAAAGTCTATTAAATTATTAAGAAAACATATGATCAAGATTTAGTTAAACGGTAACAATATTTAATCAAAGTGAATATCTTATACTTGCAATTTTATTCTGCAATTCTAACAGTCTTGATGAGAAAACAATACATGATGACAGAGGTGGAGAAATTATTCCCCTTATACATACTTCCAAATTGATTTTGCTCCTTACTTTTTGTAAAGAAATTCTCCTGCTGCCACAGCAACTGGTCGATGAGCCGAGTAAACCAAATGATAAACATTTTCACAGTCCTCAGAGGTAAGGACATCATCGCTACCCCTGTAATTAGAAACATAAAAGTGTAAAAGTGTAAATTTAGGAAAAAGCTTCCATTTTCTTTTCAATATTCCAGCCAAAATTGGTACTAGATTACACTGACAATAGTATAATTACTGCCAAAGCTATGCATTAAGCACATCATTCTCTCATTTTATCTTGCACAATTATAAACTGTTTAGTGCGTGGCTCCGTGAATGAAATGTGGCTGCTCAAATTAATATTTTTTAAATGCACGCATTACATTGGGGCTGGTTTAGCACAGTGGGCTAAACAGCTGGCCTGTAATGCAGAACAATGCCAGCAGCGTGGGTTCAATTCCCGTACCAGCCTCCCAGAACAGGCGCCGGAATGTGGCAACTGGGGGCTTTTCACAGTAACTTTATTAAAGCCTATTTGTGGCAATAAGCGATTATTATTACATTGTTAGCTACAAATCTCTCAAGGCATTGCTCAATGAATCAGAGAATGTTCTATTTTATATGAAATGTGCAAATATGAGATATGGATTTTAAGAACAATGCTCCTTTAAAAACTTTCTCTGAGAGCTTCACAGATGCTAAAGGACTTTTCAATGCAATCGCTATTACAATGTTGGTAAACAGTTCAGACATGGTAACATGTTTTTTTTTCTGAAAACATACAACTTAAGGGGCTACAAGGCCTCAACTTCTCGTCTCATTCAAAAGATGGCGTCTTGAACAATGGAGTGCCATCCTAGATTCTGTGCTCCAGTTTCTGAGGATGGGCTTGAACATAGCCTTCAAACTCGAGCGGTGAAAGTGCCACAACTGAGCTATGGTTCACACTGAATAAACCAAACTATTTAATTAATGAAAAATGCAAGAGTTAATACTGCTTTTGGCTGAAATTACTTGATTTTATGCAATTTTGCTATGGTTGTTTAGCTATCTATTATTGTGGTGGTACATTTGAGATGCTGTTAAGAATGAAAACCATGTTTAAGTATATGTTGGAGAAGTTAATTAAAACTTAACGGAACAAAACTGTATTTTTAGAAGTCCTCACGTAATTCCAGTTTACAAATAAAGGGAACTAGAATTAAATCAATAAAAAAATATATATAGTTGCAATGCAGGTTGGCTATAAATCCTTCCAATGCACCTATGGCAGACACAAGTGGGGGAGTATCTTGATCATGCATGTTTAATGAAGAGTGATCCCTCAAGCTGTAGCCTCTGATGAGATTGGTGACCTGTTCCAGGAAAACCTAGCCATAAAAATGGATGTAAGCATGTGCTCCGTCTGTTTCATATGCAATGAGGCATGGGGAAGAAAACTAAAGATGAATGCAGGTTGGGTTTTTTTTCATTTAAAAAAAAAGAAAAGTTAGAGATGACCTGATAGCAGGACTTTAAAATAATGAACAAGTTAAACAAGTGGATTTGGAGAGAATTACTGGTTACTGTTAAATCTAATAGAGTAATTAGGGAAAATGACTTCACTCAATGGGGGTGAAGCTAGAATGTAGAACTCACCACCAGAGAATGGTTCAAATTTGTTATGGCCGCCTGGTCAGTCCTGAACAGAGATTAAGAGGTAGGACGAGAGGCCATAACTTTTTTAAGATTTAATGTAGCGCAGAAAGAGCGATTCGTTCCTGGAATGATAATATAAAAAAGCCCTTGTTCCACTTTTACAAACACACAAAGACAATATTTGCATTAACGAAGCACTTTTACTTCGTTCGGGACATTTGTTCAGAATCTTTTTTCCAAGTCTGCCTCGGTGGCAACTTTCATGACCTCTCTGGTCGATTCTACAGCCTTCCATGTAACTATACCAAACAGCATTTCCTCTTTCTAAGCTCTGTCCACCCCTACAAACAAAGGTTGTCACCTGAGATGGTCAGACTTGAATCTATTCTCGTTATCTTGGCTGATTGCCCACTCCAGTTCATACGAAAGAACATAGCTATGCCATTTATATGCAACTAACATTCCATTGACATATCGGTCATCAAACTCTGTGATGGGCTGATGACTGGTCCTACAAGGTTGTCCCAAATGACAATAAATCTTGAATGGATCATCCTGTGTATTCCCATTAATGAGGTTAAGTGTGAATGGGACAAGGTAACTCAGGCTGTGCCTAACCTTCTGAAGCTGCTCCTAGCAGTCCTTTTAACCCTCAAATTGCCTTCTACATCTTGGACCCAAGTTCCTAGCATCTCCCTATCATGACATTTAGATGCTGCCAAAAGGAAATCATACATAAGAGGAAAATGGAAAAGTGTGCTGCAAAGAGGAAGTGAGGCAATGCAATGGGATGAGATCCAGTGTGAGAATGAATACAGCAAAGACTAGGTAGGATTAGCCTGTTTCAATGCTGTATATGCTATGTAATTCTATGCACATGTAGCATGCACAAAAATAGCACAAATGGGGCTGCATTTCATCCTAAAGGTAGGCGGCAGGATATGGGAAATTTCCCGGCTCTGTACATCCTTCTGGAGCTACAGGGCTGCCAAATGCCAATGCAGACTGGTTGAAAGACCCACCTCAGTGCTCTGGGACTTAAATAAACAAAAAAGCCTTCACCCACATACTTCCCATGCTAACCCGTGCCCCCCCCCCCCCCCCACACCCCTCCCAACCTCAACCACCCTCCATGATTCCTCATGCCCTCCATGTCAAACTCTGCCCTTCTACCCAGCCCCCGTATTGCCCATAATCTCCATACCCATTGACCTGGTATACAAACTGTACAGAACCACTGAACCTTATAGTGAAACAGCATATATGAAAAAGTTTTTTTTCCCCCAAAGACTGCATTCACATTTTTAAAAAAGCAATTCATTCATAACATCCTACACAGAATAATTGCTTTTAATATAGCCATCGAAAGTATCAATCATCTGGACTCTCTAAAGTATCAATCACTGCAAGTACTTCATACCTCTATCTTATAGAATCATAGAATCCTTACAGTGCACGATTCCATTTGGTCCACCAAGTCTGCACCGATCCACCAAAATTACACCCTACCCTACACCGATCCCTGTAGCCTCATTTGTTCTTTTGACGTGGCCAATCCACCGAGCCTGCACATCTTTGGAATGTGCGAGGAAACGGGTACACCCGGAGAAACATACGCAGACAAGGGGATAACCAGCATACTCCACACAGATCGTCACCTAAGGTCGAAATCGAACCTGGGTCCCAATGCTTTGAGGCAGCAGTGCTAACCACGGTGCCACTGCAGCGCCCTTGTGGACAGAGAAACAGTTAGCAGTCAAGCAATGGTGTATTTGGTGCATTTTTCAAACAGACCAATGGATGCCTCAGCCAAGAGTGCACAATGAGGCTTTGCTGAGAGACCAGGCATTGATCGGCGATACAAAAAGCTCCAGGGGAAACCAATGCTTCAATGACAGCTCTTTCTCTGCGACCTATTGTATTCATGGCACCGTTTTTATTTACGCAAGAGAAATATGTATCAGTGCTTGCAGTTCCAGCTATTGATACTTCAAATGGTCTAGATGAATTACATTATTTAAATGCTGGAGAAAAAGCATTTTCTTCAAAGAAAGTAGAATGCTATGACTGTTTCCTTTTTCTTCATATTTTGTTTAAACAGCACGGTGGCACAGTGGTTAGCGCACTGCTGCCTCATAGCTCCAAGGTCCAGGTTCAATTCCAGCCTCGAATTACTATCTGTCTGGAGTTTGCACTTCCTCCCAGTGTATGCGTGGGTTTCCTCCGTGTGCTCCGGTTTCCTCCCACAGTCCGAAGATGTGCAGGTTAGATGGATTGGCCACACAAAATTTCCACTTAGTGTCGAAAAAGTTAGGAAGGGGTTTGGGGGGGTAGGGTGGAGGCGTGGGCTAAAGTAAGATGCTCTGTCCAAGGGTCGGTGCAGACCTGATGGGCTTGAATGGCCTCCTTCTGCACTGCAGAGATTCTATGGTTCTCTAGGGTTCAGTGGTTCTGTACGGAGTTTATACTGGGTGAATGGACACAAAAGTGACAGAAGTTGGCATGACGGGTACAAGGCATCATGGGGGTGTGCGTGGAGGGGCCTCGGTTGACATGGAGGGTATATGGGTGTGTGCACGTATGGAGGTACATAGGTTGTCATGGAAGCTATGAAGGGCCAGGAGGGTGTATGGAGGTACCCTGCACTGGTGAAACTTGGGGCACTGAGAATCCAAAAATCCAGTCTTGGGCTGCATATTGACGCCACAAAACCCAGCCCATAGTTCCCATGAATATAAAATTATTTGCATGAATGATTTTGCATATGACTGTTCGAAAGTTTGACTGTGCATTTAAAGTACAGAGGTTTAGCAATGTGGGATATCGGAGAGGAGGTTGCAATGGGTAGTACTGAGGGTTTGAAGAACAGAACTGGTTAGGGCCTGGGAGAGAGAGAGAGAGAAATAGAAATCTCAAGCATGTGTGTGGCGTGCATAATTAGAACGCGTGGACGGCTTTTACAATACGTAAGACGATACAGTTCAGTTGAATAATAATGATAATCTTTATTAGTGTCATAAGTAGGCTTCCATTAACACTGCAATGAAGTTACTGAGAAAATCCCCTAGCTGCCCCATTGAGCAGCCCAAGAGGGGCTGTTTAGCACACTGGGCTAAATCGCTGGCTTTAAAAGCAGACCAAGCAGGCCAGCAGCATGGTTCGATTCCCGTAACAGCCTCCCCGAACAGGCGCCGGAATGTGGCGACTAGGGGCTTTTCACAGTAACTTCATTTGAAGCCTACTCGTGACAATAAGCGATTTTCATTTCATTTTTTTCATTTTCAATTGAACCCAGAACCCTGGCGCTGCGTAGCAACTGTGCTAACCACTATGCTACCATGCTGCCTAGTGAGTAGAGCAAGTCCTGAGATATCAATAAAGGGATAGCTTCAGAAAGCATTTTGAAACTTGAATTGATTCTGCTTACATGAAACAACATAATAACCAATAAGCAAAAACTGAATGGGCTCAAAGCAGAACGGAGTTGTATGCACAATGCTACTTTACCTTGGAAGACTCAATAAAAGGCAAGCATTTGTATAATAAATAGAGATGGGTATGATTCAAGTGTAATGGCAAGACTGACATAACTAACTTGACAAGAATAGAATAATTCAGGGTTATTTCCAAGTCGTAAAGAAATATATATATTTTTTAAAATAAATTTTGAGTATCCAATTAATTTTTTCCAATTAAGGTCCAATTTAGCATGGCCAATCCACCTACCATGCACATCTTTTTGGGTTGTGGGGGCGAAACCCACGCAAACGCGGGGAGAATGTGCAAACTCCACATGGACAGTGACCCAGAGCCAGGATCGAACCTGGCACCTCGGCACCGTGAGGCGACTGTGCTAACCGCTTGCGCCACCATGCTGCCCCGTAAAAAAATGCATTCTATATGGGATACAAAAGACAATGTATGAGACATATATAAACGGCTAGTTTATCTGATGAGCATGAAATGGATTCTGAAATTTTCCAACCCGATGGAGTCAGTGAAAGGATGCATTTCAAATGCCAGAATATTATCAACATCCGATTACCGATAAAAGATTCTGATAGGCCACATGACCAAACTTGGTGAAGAAAAATATAACAACTGCTACTTACTGCAGAACAAGAGTAAGAAGCTTTATTGCTTGCACAGCAACTTCATATTCTTTATCTAGAGTCATGGAAACAATTCTATCCTAAAAAGAAAATATAGTTTATTAATATAGACAAGTCTCAAAAGAAGTTACATGAGTAGCTTTCACTACAGGTTATTTGAGAATTAAGTCTTCAATATCTAGCTCTGGGCAGTCACTGTAGATGAATGTTCCAACTATTTACCATTTTCACAGACATCAGCTAGTCATTAAAGACTAGTAGCTAATTTATTATCACACTATCAACATTACTATACAAGTTTCTTTTCAAAAATCTACCTTTATAGCATTCACAATCACAAGATTTTGAATGGTATGCAAATTAGATTGTGGGAATCAAATGTGTCCAACTCCAATTTTATGACAGGACATTTTAGGATTTTTAGCATTATTTTGGGGCCTAATTTCAGTGACTGCTCTTCTGCGAAAACCATAGAATCATAGAATTGTTACTTCACAGGAGGCCGCCATTTGCAAGAGCAATTCAGCTCGTTTCACCCCTCCCTCCCCTTTCCCCACAACCAAGCAATTTTTTTAAAAATCTTCATTTTTAATGTTCAGATGCTTATCCAATCCCTTTTGAATCTGTTTCTACCACCCTCTCAGGCAGTCCATTCTAGACCTAACCATTTGCTGCTTAAAAACATGTTTTCTCATGTCACTGTCCCCTCTGGTTCTCGACCCATCATTCAAAGCCAACAATTTCTCTCAATTTACTCTGTGTCGATCCTTCATGAACTTATACCAAATCTCCTCTTAACTTTCTTTCTCAAGGAAGGCGGTTAGCACTGCTATCTCAGATCACCAGGGAACTGGGTTCGTGTAGAGTTTGTACGTTCTCCCCATGTTTATGTGGGTTTCCTCTAGGTGCTCCGGTTTCTTCCCACAGTCCAAAGATGTACAGGTTAGGTGGATTTGCCTGCTAAATTGCCCCTTAGTGTCCAACGTTAGGTGGGGTTACAGGAATACGGTGCGAGAATGGGCCTGCATTGGGGTGCTTTTTTCAGAGAGTCAATGCACACTTAATAGGCCAAATGGCCTCCATCTGCCCATTGTCGGGATTCTATTCTATGAAAGAACTCCAGCTTCACCAATCTATCCCTGAAACAAAGTCCCTCAGCCCTGAAATTAGTCTCAAATATTTGCTGAACCTCCTCTAAAAACCTGTTTTCTAATCTGCAGTACCCAGAACTGGACATAATATTCCAGTTGAGGCTGAACCAATGTTTTAAAAAGATTTGTTGTAACTTCTTTGTTTTTTTTTAACGTTTATTTGCCTTTATTTATCAAGCCCAGGATCCCATATACCTTTTAAACTACTTTCTAAACCTGCCCTGCCGCCTTCAATGATTGTTCTACAGAAATCCCAGGTCCCTCCGTTCCTGCACCCATTATGGCACAGTACCTTTGATAATTCTTCCCATCAAAATGAATCACTTCACATTTTCCAACCTTAAATTCCATCTGCCACTCATCTGCACATTCCACCAACCTCTGTCCTCTTGAACTCTTATCAGCGTCTTCCTCACAGTTCATATTATTTTGTACCATTTGCAAGTTTTGAAATTTTGGCCTATACACTCCAAAGTCATTAGTTTATAAAGAAAAGCAGTGGGGCTCGTTGTGATCCCTGGGAAACAGCATTGCACAACCTCAAAACAGACCTAAAAACAGTCATTTACCTCGACTCAATTTCCTGACACTCAGTCAACTTTGTATTCATATTGCCACTGTTGCTTTCATTTCATGGGCTTCAAAATTGCTGTGTTTTTTTTTATAAATTTAGATTACCCAATTATTTTTTCCAATTAAGGGGCAATTTAGCGTGGCCAATCCACCTACTCTGCACATTTTTGGGTTGTGGGGGCGAAACCCACGCAGACACGGAGAGAATATGCAAACTCCACACGGACAGTGACCCAGAGCCGGGATCGAACCTGGGACCTCAGCGCCGTGAGGCGGTTGTGCTAACCACTAGGCCACCGTGCTACCCTAAAATTGCTGTGTTGATGGTAGCCATGATATGGAGATGTCGGCATTGAACTGGGGTGAGCACAGTAAGAAGTCTTACAACACCAGATTAAAGTCCAACAAGGTACATGAATCACCTGAGGAAGGGGCAGTGCTCCGAAAGCTAGTGTTTGAAACAAACATGTTGGACTTTAGCCCAGTGTTGTACGACTTCTTACTGTTCAAAATTGCTGGCAGCCTATTAGGTGGCACCTTATCAAATTAAGTCTATATATAACCACATGAACAACATGATCCTCATTAACTGTTACATCAAATTAACTGTTACGTCAAAAAAAACAATCAAATGAGTTCAGCACGAGTTACCTTGAACAAATCAGTGTTATCTTTCCTTAATTAATCTAATCTTGTTCAAAGTGACCGTCAAATTTTTGCCCATTATCATTTCTATTCGATTTCCCACCACCAAGGTTAAAATGACTCGACTATAGTTGCTGAATTTATTTTCACACCTTTTTTTGAATGAAGTTTGAAGAAGCTACTGAAGCCACTGTTGTTCAGTTTGCAGCTGAGACAAAGATCTATAGAGGGACAGGTAGTATTGAGGAATCGGGGGCTGCAGAAGAACTTGTCGTATGAGGAACGGTTGAGGGCTCTGGGTCTGTACTTGGAGTTTAGAAGGATGAGGGGGGATCTTATTGAAACTTACAGGATACTGCGATGCATGGATAGAGTGGGCGTGGAGAGGATATTTCCACTTGTAGGAAAAACTAGAAGCAGAGGACACAATCTCAGCCTAAAGGGTACGATCCTTTAAAACAGAGATGAGGAGGAATTTCTTCAGCCGGAGGGTGGTAAATCTGTGGAACTCTTTGCCGCAGAAGGCTGTGAAGGCCAAATCACTGAGTGTCTTTAAGACAGATATATATAGGTTTTTGATTAATAAGGGGATCAGGGGTTATGGGGAGAAGGCAGGAGAATGGGGATGAGAAAAATATCAGCCATGATTGAATGGCGGAGCAGACATGATGCTCATTTGTCTTATTGAACAGAAATAAGGGATCTTGATTATTAACTATTCATATTTGAATTTTTACCAGAGCTTTTACTAAGATCTGTACACAAGAAGATAGGCAATTAGGGTAGATTACAGGCAGGAATATGAAGCCACAGTGGCGATCGGCAAGAAGAATATTAACTTTTATAGCACCACACCGTGGTTTAAACAAAGGAAAGAACCTTGGATTTGGCAGCACTGGCTTGCTGACTTACTGGGGAATTAAATGGGCACATAAGAGAAAGCAACATTTTGGCAGTGACATGAAGAGTTGTGCCAAAGTAATGTCAGCACTGTACGGAAGGCAACATGATCTTGGGAGCATTGTGTGAGACACTGGTATCTTTCAGCACTGAATGCGGAGCATGAAAGGACAATGATGTACATATTTCAGATTAACATTGTTAAATATACATTGTTTGAGAAGTTTTATTCAGTTTTTCATTCAATTCTTTGGAGTTCAGGTGAGAAGTTAGGCAAATGGATGATAAGCACCGAGTACAGTATGGTAGTATATAAGCATTTACCGTTATGAGCATCAATAATTTCTAACAGCGAAAAAAATTAACAGAATAGTGCAGAAAAACAGTGAGAAAGGTTTTGTTGACTGAAAGTGCATGTCACTAATAGGTTTTTATTTTACACATACCAACAACCACAAGATACAATTTACTAATCTAGATTCATGAATCCAGCAATACACAAATTAAAATGAACTAACCTTGAAACGACTTGTAAAAAGTTCAAGTTTAGGAATGAGCTCTCTGTTGTAATATAGACCTTGCAGGGCTGTTAAACATTTTAGCCTCACTTCCCCTTGCTGAAAAACAAAGCACAAAATCTGAGCATATAACTGGAATACGAAGGGGTGGCAGGTGGGTGCGAAGGGAGAAAAAGTATTTTCTCACCACCAGGAAAATTAATAGGATATGTTCTGCAAAATAATGTACATCACTCCTCCTGACATCCCCACTCCAGAATCCAAAATTCTACAGACATGTAATCATGAATTGGTAAGATCTGGTGTTCAAATACACTGTACATAGACAAGATCATGAAAAGAAAAATTCAAGCAAGTTCTATAGTTCCTACACATCTGCACATTAAACATTTACAAAAACAATGATCTAATTACCTTATCATGCATGGTCCACCCCACATACTTCAAATAACTGTCATTTAAGAAGGCATCGCTATACATTTTCATCCATACCCCTATCTCTTCAATGCAGACTGCTCTTATCTCAGAGATTGCGTCACTGAGGGGGAAAAAAACACGATCACAGTCAAACAATCCAACACACATGGCAGAATTTCTCTTTGCTGCAGGCCACAGCGTGCAAAAGTGCACAACTAGAAGCTCTTACCGATATCGATGTACAAACACTCCTTTAAAAATGGCATTCATCATATTTTCGATTTCATCCTGATTTTCTTGAAGCTGGGAAAGGAGAGAGAAAAATTAAATAAGGGATGAATTAATCCTGAACTAATTCACTGTACGGGGGAGTTAGATTTTCTGCTTTGGATGCTATCAATCAGCAATCCAAACTGAAGTTGTGCCGAAAATTCCGCGGGTTTAGGGACATGTTTATTTAGCTTTAGTTCCTGCTCAACTCCATTTGTGTATTACCAAACTTAAAACTTGCCATGAAGCTGCACAAATGGATAGTATTCAGAAAGCAATTTAAAACAAAAATGTGGCTGCGTTTAAAAAAAGGTTTCCAGGATATATTGCAGTTCAGTTTAAGCAATACAGCTGACAACGGGTTTATCACAAAAAGCAGCATTTAAAATGAGTAAAAGCAAAATAATGTAGATACTAGAAATCTTAAATAAAAACAGAAAATACTGATTAAACTCAGCAGGTCTGGCACGACCTGTGGAGAGAGAAACTAAGTGAACATTTCAAGTCCATTTGGCTTCTTCAGAACTGGAGAAACCTTTGCACTTAAGCTAAGTTGCGCTTAAAATTCCACAAGCTTTGGCACGGGTTTTGCCAATTTTGTACAAATTACACTGAAAAAAACTTCACAATCGAGCAGAAACTTAGGAACATAGAAACTAAAGTAGGCTATTTTGCTCCTTGAGCCAATTCCTCAGTTCAATAAAGTCTTGACTGATCTGTAAGCAAACTCTATATATTCACTTTTGCTCCATAATGCCTTGGGTTAACAGAAATCCATCAATCACAAAATTAAAATTAACAATTAATGCAGCATTAACTGTCATTTGTGGAAGAGAATTCCAAAATTCGAACTTCTTTCATTCCCTCATATCATTCCTGAACCTTAATCCAAGTTTTAGACTATACCTAATCATCTCAGATTCCCCATCCAGTGGGAAAGGTTTTTCTCCATCTACCGAACAATTTCTCTAAATATCTTGAAAACTTTAATCAAATCACGCAAACATCTCATTTACAAAAAATACAACCAAATTTGTGTAATCTCCCCCCACAATTTAACCCATGGAGACCAAATATCATTCCAGTTAGCCTCCAAGCCAGGTATTTAAATGACAGGAGATAAAGGATCAGTGTGAAATTCAGGTTTATTCCCTGAACGAAAACATATTACACAAATACAAAAAGCACTGCAAGTCAGGCGAAAACCAACTCAAAGAAAGTAGCACAGTGGTTAGTACTGCTGTCTCACAGCGTCAGGGACCCAGGTTCAATTTCGGCCTCAGGTGACTGTGTGGAGTTTGCACTTTCTCCCCGTACCTGGGTGCTCCGGTTTTCTCCCACAGTCTAATTAGCTAAGACCTAATTAAAATATGGACAAATCACAAGACATTTGTGAAATTCATACATCCCTTTTATTAAGGATGAACCGCCAATAGAAAGGACAATGGAGATATGAAAACGAATGGATGCTAGATGAATACAAAATGGATTTCATCGACCTTTCATTGTATTGTGATGGTTCCATGCCCCAAACTCGAATACCATGGTGATTTGAAACTTTGAGGGCATGAAAAGCCACAACACAATGTTTACTGGTCTAACACACCATCATATTTGGAATAGGACTTTGGACTTGGAACAGGTCATATGGCTACGGCAGCTATGTTTGTTATCTACTTTTAAAATATAACAGCAGAAGCTGTTCTAAAATAGACACCATCAGAAATACCACGGAAGCCATCAAACCAGCTGCAAAACAACTGCGCAGGCAAAATAATATAACTTTAAAGTGGGAGATGGATTCTTCCCTCAACCTGTTGCAACTTCAGGTTTACCTGGGTGTCAATTTCCTGGCAATTCAACAACAAGAAGCCTCGCAACTTATTGAGAATCCTCTGCTTTTGCAAGATCTCCACTCTAGCTAAAGCATCACTTCAAAGTTGCTAGAGACCAGCTATGAAAGGTACAAAAATTGTTCCAAATTGCAATAGCAGCTTTTTTTCTTCATCTGTACCTCATTTGTGTGTGTGTTGGTAGTGTGCATCAGACATCATGTTCAAATCTCCAGGAAAAGGCAGTGCCAATAAACAATCTCTGCTTTTTCTTAATTTTCAATTTCACAAAAGCTTGGTCCTGGAATTATTGAATTTGGGACAAACCACTCTATCATCAGAAAAAACACCTAATCTCACATATTACAATACTTTGATCACAATAAACTCCGTCTGTGTCACCATGTGTATAGTAAAATCTATAAATAGCATGCTTTACAAAAATGCAAATTGTTTTATAATGTACTGCCTTGCAAGTTTGTGTGTAATTCCTTTCCATCAGATATATCCTACAAATATATAAATATCTACATTTTATAATGTAAAGCACACTTTTCCCTCATCACAATGCTTAAGTTCTGCAGTAGTACTTTGATTATGAGTTCGTCGAGTTCAGTCAACAGTCCATTTGGCAAACAACATATTGTACAGCCCTTTAAAAATAAAAAGCTTGACAGTACATCAATGGGAGCAAGACATCAGAGGGCCAAGTTGCCTTATGTTCCTACATTTGAAAGTCAATGGGAAAAAGTGGGTGAGACAGATTTGGGAGACAACAAGATACAAAAGGTATGGTACAGTTGTCATAGTCCCAGGTGACCATAGGCTGCTTTCCCCTTGGAGGGGGAGAGCTGACTGGTGGTAACTTAACATGAAGATCACCACATCTCAGGCGAAGGACAAGGTTGAGCAGGTGGGCCTGCATAACCTCAGCCTATGGGAATTGAACCCACGCTGGGAGCCTTGTTCTGCATCATGAACCAGCTGTCTAGCCAAGTGAGCTAAACCAGTCCCCACAGTTATACTATGTCAAATAAAGACAGACCTGCACCCAGTGATGCTCTGTTGGCAACTCCTTGTTACACTGCAAACTTTCAAAGTGCAGCTGCAAAGTTTTCCATGTAAATGGATCTATGCAGGCAAAGCACTGTTTCTTGAAATAAACCTAGGAACATTCACTTCCTAACATTAAAAGATTCTACGCAAATTTCTTGCATAATAGACACTTTTAAAATGCATAGCAGAATCATCTAACATAATGCTGCAACATAACTGCCTCTTTGACAGTGGATGAAAAATGTGCCAAATTATTTAATTTACTATCATGGTGCAATTATTGATTACCAGGGTAGAACAAATCATTTAACATTTCAGCCAGTTTTTTATGAAACCCAGAAGTTAACTGCACTGATTTTTTTATGTAACTGGTTCATAGTTCTAACTTTAAAATCTATTTATTAATTTATATGGCTCAATCACAAGGACTTTCTTTTTGTTTCCGAACAGATTTGTCCACTATGACACAGGCTACGAGGAATCATTCACTTCACCTCTTAGGAATTCTTTAAAAATTCTTCCATGTGTGTGGACATGGCTGGCTCGGCCAGTTTTTATTGATCTTCCTTCATTGCCCTCGAGAAGGTGCTCGTCAGCTGCCTTCTTGAAGAGCTGCAGTCCCTCTCTAAGAACGGGAAGGGAATTGCAGGATTCTAACCCAGTGACTGCAAGGGGATTAGGGTTGAGATTTAAATACCCAAAGATGTGTGCCGATCGAAAGGACAGGCAGATGGGCATAGGAGGCAAGGTTGCATTGTTGATAAGGAATTAAATTAAATCAATGAGAATCTGTGTGGGTAGAGTTGAGGAAACGCAAAGGGACAAAGGCTGATGGGAGTTATGCACAGTAGTCAGGATGTGGGGCAGAAAATAAATCAGGACATAGAAAACGCATATAAGAAAGGCAATATTACAATAAACATGGGGACTTCAACATGCAGGTGGACTGAGAAAATCAGGTTGGTAGTGGATCCCAAGAAAAGGAATTTGTGGAATGTCCAAGAGATGGTTCTTTGGAGCAGTTTGTAACAGAGCCCACTAGGGAACAGACATAGACATAGACATAGAACAGTACAGCACAGAACAGGCCCTTCGGCCCTCGATGTTGTGCCGAGCAATGATCACCCTACTTAAACCCACGTAACCTGTATACCCGTAACCCAACAATCCCCCCATTAACCTTACACTACGGACAATTTAGCATGGCCAATCCACCTAACCCGCACATCTTTGGACTGTGGGAGGAAACCGGAGCACCCGGAGGAAACCCACGCACACACGGGGAGGACGTGCAAACTCCACACAGACAGTGACCCAGCCGGGAATCGAACCTGGGACCCTGGAGCTGTGAAGCATTGATGCTAACCACCATGCTACCGTGAGGCCCCCCCATGCTACCGTGAGGCCCCTAACAATTTTGGATTTCATGATGTGTAATCAGGCAGACTTGATGAGGAAACTTAAGGTAAAGGAACCCTCAGGGATCAGTGACCATAACATGATGGAATTTATCTTGCAGTTTGAGATGGAGCAGCTGGAATGAGATGTCACGGTATTACAATAGAATAAAAGGTAACTACAAAGATATGAGGGAGGAGCAGGCCAGAGTTCATTGGGGGAGGAGCTGGCCAGAGTTCATAGAATTTACAGTGGAGAAGGAGGCCCTTTGGCCCATCGAGTCTGCACCGGCCCTTGGAAACAGCACCCCACTTAAAGCCCATCCCATCCCAGTAACCCCACCTATCCATTTTTGGACACGAAGGACAATTTATCATGGCCAATCCACCTAACCTGCACATCTTTGGATTGTGGGACGAATTCAGAGCACCCGGAGGAAACCCACGCACACACAGGGAGAGCGAGCAGACAGTGACCCAAGCCGGGAATCGAACAAGGGACCCTGGAGCTGTGAAACAATTGTATTAACCATTGTGCTACCATGCTGCCCATTGATTGGAAGGGGAGCCATGCAGGGAAGACAGTTTAACTGCATTGGCAGGTTTTCGGGAGGCACAACAGAAATTCATCCCAAGGAGGAAGAAATATGCTAACGGGAGGGCACGGCATCCATGGCTGATGAGGGAAATCAAGGACAGCATAAAAGCAAAAGAAAAAGCTACAAGGTGGTGAGGATGAGTGGGAAGCCAGAGAATTGAGAAGCCTTCAAAAGCAGGCAAAGGAAACCTAAAAAAGCAATAAGAGGGGAGAAGATGAAGTATGAGTGTAAGATAGCTGATAATGTGAAAGAGTTTTTTTTCAATATGTAATAGGCAAGAGAGGCAAGAATAGACATTAGACTACTGGAAAACGAGTGCGGAGAAGTAGTAATAGGAAACAAAGAAATAGCAGAGGAACTGAATAGTTATTTTGCATCAGTCTTCACGGTGGAAGACACCAGTGGGATACCAGAACTTCAGAAGAGTAAAGGGGCAGAGGTGAGTGTAGTGGCCATCACTAAGGAGAAGGTTTCTGGAGAAACTGAAAGGTCTGAAGGTGGATAAATTATTTGGACCTCAGGGGTCTAAAGGAGATAACAATCTTTCAGGAATCACTGGAGGCCCGGAAGGTCATAGAGGACTGAAAATAGCTAATGTAACACTCTGTTTAAAGAAGGGAGGGCGGCAGAACATGGGAAATTATAGGTCGGTTAACCTGACTTTGGTCATTGGTAAGATTTGAGAGACCATTATTAAAGATGAAATTGCTGAGTACTTGGAAGTGCATGAGAAAATAGGACTGAGTCAGCATGTCTGACAAATCCGCTAAAATTCTTTGAGGTTAACAAGGAAGTTAGACAAAGCAGCACCAGTGGATGCGATCTATTGAGGTTCCCAGAAGGTCGTTGACAATGTGCCGTTTTGGAGGCTGTGAAATAAGTTAAGAGCCCATGGTGTTAAGGGTAAAAAAGCGGTATGGACAGAAGATTGGCTGACTGGTGGAAGGCCAAGGGTCCTTTTCAAGATGGCTGCCGGTGACTAGTACTGTGCCTCAGGGGTCGGTGTTGGGACCACAACTTTTCACAATAAACATTGGAAGAAGGAACCAAGGGCACTGTTGCTAGGTTTGCAGACGATACAAAGATATGCAGAGGGATTGGTAGCACCGAGGAAGCAGTGGGGCTGCAGAAGGACTTGGACAGGCTGGGAAAGTGGGCAAGAAGTGGCCGATGAAATACAAATGTGGAAAAGTGTGAGGTTATGCACTTTGGTAGGAAGAATGGAGACAGACTATTTTCTAAATGGTAAACGGTTGAGAAAATCAGAAGCACAAAGGGATTTAGGAGTCCCAGTTCAAGATTCTCTTAAGGTTAAGGTGTAGGTTCACTCGGTAGTTAGGATGGCAAATGTAACGTTAGCATTCATGTCGAGAGGGCGAGAATACAAGAGCAGGCATGTACTTATCAGTGGTATGGGCCAGGCTTTAGAGAACCCCAAAGTGTATCATGGAATTCACCTGACCCACAACTTTCAATAGATTCTGGTATGGGCAGCACACGGCCACTCTTCAGGAGTGGTACAGCAGAAATCGAAAAGTATTTTTTAAAAAACAATGTTTATTCTATGAACTCAAGTAAACCTTTTTGAAACAGACAGTGAACATCTTAGCAACCATCAATTAAAATACAACCCTCAAAGACTACAACACTAAGTCAACCTTTAAGCTTTCCTTTTTAATCTTCAATCTGATCAGAGTCCCTTGTAATTCTCCAACACATGAGCATTGGTTATCACAGCTTTCAGGCAGTCAAGTGCCTGTTGAAAGTCTACTTTATACTGAAATTTTCGACGTTTCTTCAGCAAGTCCATCAGTGGAGCAATCACGCTACAAAACCTTTGCATAAATGTTCGATCAAATCCACTCATGCCAAGAACTCGCATTATTTCCCTTCGTCGAGGGTATCAGAAACACCTCAATAACTGTTGGTTTCACATCCCGTGTGACCATTCAACCCTGTCCAATTGCATGGCCAAGGAAAGTGACTTGGGCTTTTCCAAATTCACTTTTGGCTAGGTTTATCACCATACCCACCTCCTGAAGTCTATCGAGTAAGTCCATCAGATGTTTTTAATTCTTTCCATGTCTGGCTGAAAATTACCAGATCGTCGATGTATACAGCACAATTGGGTAATCCTGAAACGACTTTGGTAGTTAACCGTTGAAATGTGACTGGGGCGTTTTTCATGCCAAATGGCATAACTTTGAATTGGTATATACCATCTGGAGTCACAAAAGCTGAAATCTCCTTCGCCCTTTCGGATAAAGCTACCTGCCAGTAACCTATAAGTAAATCCAGTTTGGAAATAAAAGCTGATTGTCCTACTTTCTCAATGCAATCCTCCAAACATAGGATAGGATAAGAGTCTGTTCTTCTAACTGCATTAACCTTTCTATAGTCCACACACAACCTTTGGGTACCGTCTGGTTTAGGTACCATCACTATGGGTGAGCTCCATTGGCTGCAACCCAATTCAATTGTGCCATTTTAAAACATACTCTCAATCTCTTTGTTAACCCGTGCCAATTTTAAAGGGTTACGTCGGTATGGATGTTGCTTGATTTGAACAGCATTTCCCACATCTACATCATGTATAGCCATTTTAGTACTTCCCAATTTATCGCCACGAACTTGCCATGTGAGATCAACAACTCTTTCAGGTTAGTCCGTTTTTCCTGTGGAAGGTAACTCAACAATTTATCCCAAATTTTAAGAATATCCTCGTTTTCCAATTTAATTGGAGGTATGTCAAATTCAGTCATCTGGATGTGGTCGTCACTTTGACTTAGAATCATTAAAATCTCCTCCTTTTGCTCTCCTTCCCTTTCAAAATACCTTTTAAGCATATTCACATGGTACACTCGGTGAGTCGTCCTTCTATCTGGTGTTTTTGCCACATAATTCACCTCACTTATTTTCCTTTCAATCTGATATGGTCCACAAAACCTTGCTTTTAAAGGTTCACCTACCACTGGTAACAACACTAAAACTTTATCTCCAATGGCAAAACTACAAACTTTGGATTTCTTGTCCGCGAACCGTTTCATCACATTTTATGCAACTTTCAAATGTTGTCCAGCCAATTCACCTGCTCTATTTAATCGTTCCCTAAAATTTGACACGTAATCCAAAAACGTAATTTCTGATTTCTCACTCACCAATTTTTCCTGCATCAATTTAAGTGGTCCTCATAACCAAAAATTAGCTCAAAAGGACTGAATTTGGTTGACTCATTCGGAGCATCCCTAATTGCAAA
This sequence comes from Scyliorhinus canicula, assembly GCF_902713615.1. Taxonomy (NCBI): domain Eukaryota; kingdom Metazoa; phylum Chordata; class Chondrichthyes; order Carcharhiniformes; family Scyliorhinidae; genus Scyliorhinus; species Scyliorhinus canicula. The sequence continues at coordinate 35,605,037 of NC_052162.1, read as the reverse complement.
CAGTACGTATGGAATTCCTTTATCCCAATCCTCTGGATAATCATGACAATAATGTCTTTAATGTCTGATGCCACCTTTCTAGCGCTCCTTGCGATTCTAGATGGTACGCAGTTGATTTATATTGTTTTATTCCTAAGCTATCCATAATTTCTTTGAATAACCTGGAGGTAAAATTCGATCCTTGATCCGATTGTATTTTTGCGGGTAGTCCATATCTAGTAAAGAATTTGAGTAACTCCTCCACAATCTTTTAAGCTATAATATTACGTACTGAAATGGCCTCTGGAAACCTAGTAGACACATCCATTATCGTCAAAAGATATTGATTCCCACTTTTTATTTTAGGAAACGGTCCTACGCAGTCAATTAGGACCCTTGTAAAATGTTCCTCAAATGCTGGAATGGGTATTAAGGGTGCTGGTTTTATCACTGCAGGAGGTTTCCCTATCACTTGACATGTGTGACATGATTGATAAAATTTAACTACATCTTTATGTAGTCCAGGCCAATAAAAATGTTTATGTATTTTAGCTTGGGTTTTCCTTATTCCCAAATGACCTCCCACTGGTACCTCATGCGCAAATCGCAACACCTCCTTTCTATACCCTACCGACAATACTACTTGATGAACTTCTGCCCACTTTTCATCCGCCTGCATATGTAAAGGTCTCCATTTTCTCATCAAGGCATCACTTTTACGGTAATAACACTCTGGTATACATTCAGATTCCTCTTCCATGTATGCTTTCTGATACATCCGTTTTAGTTCTATATCTTTTTGTTGTAACTCCGCCAATTTTCCTGAACTAAAAATATCCGCCTCATCCTCCAGCTGCTCCTGTTCTTTTTCAACCATCTGATCAAAAATCCTTTGCGACAATTGCCCTTTAACGTCATCTTCACTCTTTGATTCCTCCTCTTGTCTTAACCTGTGACTTTGCAACCTTGTTACTACACAATCCGGAAAAATCCCAGGATGTTCGTCCTTCAACACTTCAGTTGTCAGATTTTCCACTGGCTTATTAACCACAGTAGGCATCACTCCCACCTGCAATCCAGCTATATTATTACCCAAGATAAACTGTATTCCTGGTCAAGATATTTTCTCTATTACTCATACTACCACTTCATCACTCTTCACTAGACTTTCCAACTTACTTTATATCATGGAACACAACTCCTCTCACCTTGAATTCCATATATTACCACCTTTTCTTCCTAAACTACATAACTCCTCATCTCTTACCATTAAAGATTGACTAGCTCCCGTATCTCTTAAAATTTTGACTTCTTCACCGACTCCTCCTGATACACGAGTAAACTTTACCCACACAAGTAAATTTTTTAAAGAGATCTGGCACCTTCTTATCAATCACCTCTTGATCAGACTGTACAATCTTTTGCACCTTCTTCATTTCATTTGGGCTTTCCTTTACCTTTTTAACAAACCCCACTGTCTTATCCTATTTTACCACATCAGCCTTCCCAGTGCTTTTCTTCAACCACCAACACTGACTTTACATGGCCTAGTTTATTACAGTGAAAACATTTGAAACTTTTCATTTCTTTTCCGCCCTCTGGGATTTCTTTTTTAATCTGAGGTACACGCTCCTTATTATCTCCCATCAGATCTCTCTTTCGTACTCAAACTGCTTTAATTCTTTCTCATGTTCCATTTGATAAATTTGCAACTGAATTTTTGCTATTTCCCATGAGTCAAATTGTATCTCAGGTAACTTTAAATGCTTAGCCACCGCCATAATTACCTCATCTTTTTGCATTTTGTCAGATAATGTTAACTGCAATGTTTTTGCCAAATCTAACAGAATGCTTTTAGTCTCTATCCATAAGGTACTGTGTGTGACTGTCTCTACCCTCAAAAACTTCTGAGCCTCAAAAAGAGCCATTGTCCACAACACACTCCCCACTTAAAACTAAAATACGACATCTGAAAAGCAACCACAATATGCTCACCCCTCACTGTCTTTAAGTTCAGTAAGCCAATATAGATAGACTTTTATCCCCCTTGAGCCCCCAATTTGTTATGGGCCAGGGTTTAGAGAACCCCAAAGTGTATCATGGAGTTCACTTGACCCACAACTTTTAATAGGGGAGCATGCGACCCACTCTACAGGTGTGGTACAGCAGAAATGGAAAAGTATTTTTTAAAGCAAAACAATGTTTATTCTATGAACTCAAGTTCACCTTTTTGAAACATAGTGAACATCTTAGCAACCATCAATTCAAATACAACCCCCAAAGACTATAACACAAAGTAAACCTTTAACCTTTCCTTTTTAACATCCATATGACTTAAAAACAAAACCTTTATCAGAAGCACATCAGTTTAAAGTCACTACTGAAATCGTTTATAATTCTGAATTCACCAAATGATCAAGAGATAGTCTTCTGATGGCAGAGAGAACAGCAGTACACCTGCTTGGCCTGGCTTCAGCTCCAACACTCTGACATCATTGCAGTAGCAAACACCCTTTTCTTAAAGGTACTCACTACAGATATTTATAAATACTAATTTCTTAAAGGTACTCTCACATGACATCAGGCTGTATATGGCTCTAGACAGATCCCATTTGGACTATTGTGAGCAATTTTGGGCCCCTTGTCTGAGGCAAGGTGTGCTGGTCTTGGAGGTTCACAAGAACAATCTCTGGAATGAAGAGCTGGTCATACGAGGAGCGGTTGAGCACTCTGGTTCTGCACGCGTTGGGGTTTAGAAGGATACGGTGAGATCGTATTGAAACCTGTAGGTTATTGAGAGGCCTGGATAGAGTGGACGTATAGAGGATGTTTCCACGGGTAGGACAAGCTAGAATCCAAGGGGATAGCCTCAGACTAAAGTGACGATCCTTCAAAACAGAGATGAGGAGGAATTTCTTCAGCCAGAGGGTGGTGAGTCTCTGGAACTCTTCGTCGCAGAAGGCTGTGGCGGGCAAATCACTGAGTGTCTTAAAGACAGAGATGGATAGGTTCTTGATGAATAGGGGGATTAGGGGCTATGTAGAAAAGGCAGGAGAAACATAGCAGCCATGATTGAATCGTGGAGCAGACCCGATGGGCCGAATGGCCTAATCCTGCTCCTATGTCTTACGGTCTTCAGAACACTGATATAGTTCCAAGTCAGGATTGTGTGGGGCTTGGAGGGGTACTTCCACGTTGTGGTTTTCCCCACACATCTTCTGCCCTCGACTTTCCAGATGGTAGAGGCCGCTGGTCTGAAGGTGCTGCCGTAAAAGCCTTGGTGATTTACTGCAGTGCAACTTGTAGATGGTGCACACTGTTGCCACCATGTGTCGTAGTGGAGGGAATGAATGGTTGAATGAAATACCAACCAAGAATAAAAACCACAAAACTAACACAAACTGGCAGAAAAACAGAAAATATTGATGAAAGAAATCTCTTTAAAAATCCCCAACTTGCTATTGATCGCAACAAAAAAAATCTTGCATGTCCTCAAGGCATTTACCCAAGATGCTACATAGATATTTCACTGACCTCTTTTCTCTTCTGCAAAAGGAGCTCCAACCGGTCATTGGCCCTTTTGCCAATTATTTTATTCCGTTCAGTTTCATATTGCCGTTGAGTGTTGTCCATGTTAATACTTAAATTCAATGCCACATTTACTAGTGCTGTCATCAGCTTCATAGCTACAAAGGCAAGACAGATATGATTGGTCAGTTTAATATTTACATACATAAATACGAAAGAATTCAATTTTAACTGCAATTGAAACGCAACTTGCATTGCTGAAAATAGAATATTAATAAAGTAGTTTTGTTTTCCTATTCTCACATGGACTCTTCAACGCCACCAATAGTAAAACATCAGCATTGCAAGAATACTTCAATCAAGTTGTCACTCAAGCAGTGGCTGATGAATATGCTGATGTTTTCAACATTATAGGTTTTGCTCCAAGTGAGGCTATCAATTGAAATGTGGGAAATTAAATCTCAAGTCAGATGAGGACCCCATCCGGGGACAGAACACCAGAGGTGATCGTCTCCCTAGATGCAGAAAAGGCCTTCGACAGGGTCGAATGGAAATACCTCAGAGGTACTGGAGCGATTCGGGCTTGGAACAGGGTTCACCTTCTGGGTAAAACTCCAATACAACGCTCCCATGGCGAGCGTATGGACCAACAACACCAACTCCCGATACTTCCAGCTGCACAGGGGCACCAAACAAGGATGCTCACTGTCCCCGCTGTTGTTTGCTCTAGCGATCGAGCCATTAGCAATTGCTCTCAGAGCAGCAAGAAGCTGGAGGGGATCCAATGAGGCGGCAGAGAGCACAAAGTCTCACTCTATGCAGATGACCTGCTCCTCTACATTTCCGACCCACAAAGCAGCATGGACGGAATCATCGCACTCCTGAGTTTGACGCCTTCTCGGGCTACAAACTCAACATGAGTAAAAGTGAGATCTTCCCGGTACACCCACAAGTACAGGGGGCAGCACTGACGGGACTGCCGTTTAAAGAAGCCCGACACAAATTCCGCTACCTGGGGATCCAAATAGCCCATGACTTGAAAGAGGTCCACTAATGGAACCTCACCAGTCTGACAGAGGAAGTAAAAAAGAAACTGCAAAGAAGGAACACACTCCCACTCTCCCTCGTCTTTTTCAAAGCACTAGACAAACTAATCATGGCGTTCGTATTGGGGGGGGTGCTCGGATCCAAAAGATGGTCTTACAAAAAACAAAATCCAGGGGGGGGGGGACTAGTCCTCCCAAACCTACAATTATACCACTGGGCGGCGACGGCCGAACAAATAAGGGGATGGATCATGGAGCCAGAAGCCGAGTGGGTTCACGCGGAAGAGGCCTCCTGCAAGGGACCCTCCCTCCGGGCCTTCGCCATGGCGGCACTCCCTTTCCCACCCAAAAAACACTCCAGCAGCCCGGTGGTGATAGCCACCCTCCAGTCCTGGAACCAACTACGGCAGCAATTTGGCTTGACCATTCGGACAAAGTTTCCATCTGCAACAACCATCAGCTCACACCAGCGCTGACTGACGCCACCTTTAAAAAGTGGGGACAGGACGGAGAGACGCTGACAGTCAGGGACCTATACACGGACGGCAGGATCGCAACAATGGATGAACTGATAGAGAAATTCCAGCTAGCCAGGGGGAATGAGCTAAGGTACCTGCAACTCAAAAGCTTCCCACGAAAGGAGACAAGGATGTATCCAACAACCGCCACGACGGACATCACTGGAAGAGTTACTGGATGCAAGCACCCTAGTTAAAGGGAACTGTAGCGTCATGTATGACCGACTGGTAGAAAGGGCCGACACCCGACTGGACGCAACAAGAAAGAAATGGGAGGAAGACCTGGGGATTGAAATAGGATGGGGACTCTGGAACGAAGCACTGCATAGGGTCAACTGCACCTCCACGTGCACAAGGCTCAGCTTGACGCAACTAAAAGTGGTACATAGAGCCCACTTAACAAGAACTCGTATGAGGAGGTTCTTGCCAGAAGTGGAGGATAGATGTGAACGGTGCCAAGGAGGCTCAGCCAACCACACCCACATGTTCTGGTCTTGCCCCAGACTTGCAGGGTACTGGACAGCCTTCTTCGAGTCAATGCCCAAAGTGGTGGGGATGAGGGTGGAGCCATGCCAGAAAGTGGCGATCTTCGGGGTATCAGACCAACCAGATGTATTCCTAGGGAGGAGGACGGGCGCCCTTGCCTTTGCCTCCCTGATCGCCCACCGTAGAATCCTGTTCGTCTCGTGGTCGGCAGCACCAGTTCTCAGAATCTCTCCAAATGGAGAAAATCAAATTCGCCATCCATGGGTCCACAGAACGTGGGAGCCATTCACCCAATTGTTCCGGGACCTGTTTGTGGCCAACGAACAAGCAGAAGAATAGCCAGGTAGCCAAGAATCAGGGGACGGGAAGGGGGGAGGATAGCAGCTAAACCCGAGAGAGAAAAAATGCGTCACAGGAGGAGAGGGGGGGAGAACACAGGGAACAATAGAGGGGAACCAGAAAGGTAAGAGGGAGGCAAGGGAATGACAGCCGGAAGGAGGGCACAGGAAACAATAACAAACTTGGCATCTCCAGGCATCCAAATGTATACGTACCTCCCCAGTAAACCCCCCCCCCCCCCCCCCCCCCCCCCAACAACGTACACACACACACACACACAAAACAGAGGCCTACTTAGGTGCTAAAAACAACATTGTCAATTGTACAGAGCTGCTGCTGTTGAGCTGGCGCATAATACCCTACCAGTTATTTTATTCTAACTTTTCTTTCTGTTGTTGTGTTTTGTTTTTTGTGCGTGTTCCCTTCTCTTCTATGTATATATTTTGTGTACATAACGGTAAATATATTTGGTTCAAAAACTCAATAAAAAACATTTATAAAAAAAAGTCAGAGGGGCAGGGGCGCAAGCAGGGGTCAATGTCGCCAGCGGAGTCGAAAGGGCGGAGGGTGAAAGGGCCACTCTCATCCTTTCGCCCCCACCCTCTCCCTCAGGTGCTCCTGCCGGTCCCTGGATATTTGAGGCAGCAGCACTAACCACTGTGCCAACGTGTCGCCCATGAGATGATGGCTGATCAGAATGCCTCAACTCCACTTTTCTCCCACCCAGATATCCTTGGACTCCGTTGTTTGTCATATTTTGTTTTTCAATGTCATAAAAGCACTTTCCAGCAAAAACAAATTTTATTGGGTGGCAAGTTTATGCCCTTATTAAATAAACTGCAGTCCCATGACTCAAAGTACTCAATCAAGACACCAGCAACATGCTCAACGAATACTAAACACAGGTAGACACTAATAGCTACGTAAAACAGTGAACCAAGGATTTCCTTTTGTTGACATTTTCACGTACGCAAAGGGAAAAGAACATAACATTACACACAAAGAACACTTACAAGTTATGTTGCACAGACCACTGTTTAATATTAAACATTTCTACACTGAGGAAATGCAATCCAGAGGGTTATTTTAAATATAGATTCAAAATGGGAAAAAAAAATACACATCCTCAAGAAAACAACCTTCTGTATTTTGACAAGTGGATATCTTACCTGCCAATGTGCTGGTGTGTCTGAATGCTCTAACCTGGGAATCTGACAACCCAGTTAACAGGGAGATAACCGTGTCCATCATGTATTCATCATAAATGATACTGTATTGACACTGCCGTACGAGCACAGAAATAAATTCACAGAAACTGGACTTGAATTTCTTCCACTGTGGACCAGGCATCGTAAGAGGGTAATCACCGCTGTCCTAAAATATAAAAAAGTAGATAAAAATTGGTTCAAGAAAATTTGGGTTCCAAATTTAATTCCAAGGCAATTAAAAAGTACAGTAATGCGGATGACTTTTTTCAAAATAATCATGATCCAAACAGGCAAATATAGAGCCAGTTCTGTGCATTTTGTGAAGAATACAGGTGGTGCCTCCATCTGGCAGTAAATCACAAAACCTAAAGCATTTGTCTGAAATGTCAGAATTCGGGGTCAGGAACTTCTGGTCATGGTGATGTGCTGAACAGGTGCACATCAGGTGGTTCTCCTCCAGACCAGAACGAAATAGGCACTTTTAGGCAAATTATGCCGGAAAATCTGAAGGAAAATTAACCTCAATAGATAAAAGAAAGCAACCACACAAAAATGCAGGCGAACGGGGGCTCAAGGGGTCAAAGGGACATCAGAAGCTGCGGAAAGGGCCACGAGCTGCAGCAAATGAGCCGGTGTACCCACGAGGCGAGGGGCCCCGGCTACCCAGGAGAGAGGGAGACGTTCGACCCGAGCATTAGCCAACAGGGGTGACAAGCCAGGGAAGCAGCCGAGAGCGATCATGAAGCTGCACCAATATCAGGATCATGAGAGGATCCTGCTGTGGGCAAGGCAGGCGAGGACATGGGAAGGGCACAAAATCCGAATTTTACCAGGACATGGGGTAGATCTGGCAAAACGCAGGGTTGCGTTGAACCAAGCGAAGTCAGCCCTGTTCAAGAACAGGTTGCGATTTGGTATGCTGCTCCCAGCCAGGCTCTGGGTCACGTACCAGAACAAAGCACTATTTCAATATCCTTGCGGGAAGCAAACAAATTCATGCGGACCAATGGCCTAGACTTGGGACAAGCAAGGCAACAATGAGGGCTGATCAGAGGAGGATTATTAAAGAAATAGAGGCTCATTGGATAGTTATCATGTTTGCACGGGTCTGTGCTGCCTCGCTCTGATCAAAAAGAGTGGGTCACATGAGAGGGCGAGGGCAGGGAAACGCAGGTGAGGATATAAACAGGGAAAGCGGGCAGTCAGCGGGCATAAGCTAGGGGCTAGACCAGCCTCGGTAGGGGAGCCACCACATTAGCTGGGATAGCTAGCACGGGAAGACAGACAGCCAGGGGGCCGAGGCGCACCTCCTGGCAGAGAGGGAGCGCCTGGCCGGGGCAGGTGTGGGGGACACATAGGACGGGGGGAAAAAGAGTTGGCTTTTGGATTGGCTTCGGCAGGTATGGGGCAGGCTGAAGAAACAAGATGGCACCGCAAGCAGCCACTTTGGAGGGTCACTGGACAAAGGGAGACTCCAGCGTGCAGGGGCGCACACACGTGGAGTACACAGAGTTGGCAGCCATGTTGGGTACCCCCTGGACAAAGGGAAACTCCAGAGTGCAGGAGCATGGCCTCGTGGCGAAAACAGTGACCGTGGCCGTTTTGGATGGCCCCCGAACAAAGGGAAATCCTGGAGTGCATGGGCACATCCACCAGGTACGTTGATCCTGCAGGAGCGAGGGGGCAAAAACCCCCACTGGGATCATCACCTGGAATGTCTGGGACTTAACGGCCCAGTGAAAAGATCCAGAGTCTTCACCCACTTAAGAAGTCTGAAAGCCAAAATAATCTTCCTGCAGGAGACACACCTGAGGGAGAAGGACCGACTGCGGTTAAGAAAGAGCTGAGTGGAACAGACATATAACTCATGTCACGGGGCGAGGGCTAGGAAAGTAATCATATGGATTAGTAGGAGGACGAGGTTTACAGTGACAAAGATGGTTACGGACCAAGGGGGAATGTACATCATGGTCAGCGGTATCCTGGACAGGGCACCATGTGTACGCTCCCAACTAGGACAACACTTTATAAAGAAGACCATGGCAGAAATCCCGGACATTGGCAGTGGACCCATGGCGGTTTCCACATCCCGGTGAGAAGGAATTCTCATTCTTTTCGCCGGTGCACAAAACATACTCAAAGATAGACTTTGTTGCAGTAGGAAAATCGGTGTTTCCAGGAATAGTGACGGCTGAATACTCCGCGATTGTGTTCTCCGACTGTGCCCTACATGGAGGCTGGACATGGACCTCTTAACCGACATGGTCTGCTAGAAAACATCACAGGCCATGGGCAAGTACGTTACTAATAACCAGGACAGGGAAGTCTCACCTTCCACCTTCTGGGAGGCACTGAAGGCTGTGATTAGGGGAGAGATTATAGCCTGCAAGGCACGTGGAGACAGGGAAGAGAGGGAAGCCAAGCAACAATTGATCGACTCCATTCTGGAGGTCGACGAAAGTAATCAGAGGCCCCACCTGGAGAACTTTTGGTGGAGAGGAAAAAACTACAAATCTACCAGGAAAGGAGTGCACCAACTCCGCCAGACATGGGGGACCTTCTATGAACACTGAGAAAAGGCTGGCCGCCTACTGGCTCACCAGCTAAGAAAACAGGCAGCCACGAGAGAGATAACCCAAATGAAGAATACCGAGGTAGACTGGTAACCGAGCAAAAAGTCAACCGAGGGTTCAAGACCTTCTACCCAGGGCTGTACACCGCCAAGCCCCCCAACATGGATGCAGAGATTAAATGGTTCCTCGGGGGACTGGACACGTCAGTTGTGGGGGACGATAGGAGGGGGAACTGGAAGCACCAATAGGACTGGGAGAGATAATGGAGAGCACCAGCTCCATGCAGGCGGAGAAGCTGCTTAAACCCGACAGGTTCCCAGCAGACCTCTAAAAATTGCACCAGCCCTGGCCCCACACCTTAGGGATATGTTTGCAGACTCGCTAGCGAGGGACATCCTGCCTCCTAAGCTAACACAGGCCTCGATATCGCTGATACCCAAAAAGACAAAGACCCAATGGAATACAGATCATACAGACCAATTTCGCTGCTCAACGTAGACGCAAAGATACTCGCGAATGTCCTGACCAAGAGACTGGATAACTGCTTAGCGGACACGGTCACAGAGGACCAGACGGGCTTTGTTACGGGTAGACAGCTAACTGAGAACATCAGGCAGCTGCTAAATCAAATTATGACCCCATCCAGGGAGAGAACACCAGCAGTGGTCGTCTCCCTGGACACAGAAAAGGCATTCGACAGAGTAGAGTGAAAATACCTCTTTGCGGTACTGGAGCAGTTTGGGCTAGGAGCAGGGTTCACCTCGTGGGTGAAACTCCTGTACAACGCCCCCAAAGCGAGCATTCGGACCAGCACCACTCGCTCTGAATATTTTCAACTGCACAGTGGCACAAGGCAGGATGCCCACTGCCCCTGTTGAACCTTGCAGTTGAATCTCTGGCCATCGTTCTGCGAGACGCGAAAAGATGGAAGGGCATGCAAAGAGGCACAGAGTTTCACTCTATGCAGATGGCCTGTTTCTCCATGTCTCAGACTCTCAGAATGGCCTGAAAGCAACCATGCAGGTCCAGAAAGATTTTGGAGCCTCCTCAGGCGACAAACTCAACCTGGGCAAGAGCGGGGCATTCCCGGTGAACACGAAAGGGGGACGGGCAGAGCTGGAGGGACTACCATTCAAACTAGCCCAAAACAAATTCTGCTACCTGGGCATCCAGATAGCTCATGACTGGACACGGATCCACAAGTGCAATCTGACCAGTCTGGCGGAGATGGGATGCACTCCAGCTTTCCCTGGCAGGGAGGTGCCGACGATCAATATCTGCCGATGTTTCTCTTCCTGCTTAGATCCGTACCGATCGTCATCCCCAAGGCCTTGTTCCATAAGATAGACAAAATTGTCATGGCACGTGTGTGTGTGCGTGTGTGTGTGCGCGTGTGTGTGTGGTGGAGGGGTTTTAAGAACCCAAGGATCCCTAAATCGACACTGCAAAGGAGGAAAATATGGGCGGTTTGGCCCTGCGGAATCTACATTGGGCAGCTACAGCTGTGAGGTGGAGGGGATGGATACGTGAACCCAGCATGTTATGGGTGAGGTTGGAGGAGTCCTCCTGCCTCCGGTCCCTCGCCACGGCAGTGCTCCCGTGCCCATGGTGGTAGCGACAATGAAGACATGGAATCAAATGAGGCGGCATTTCAGTCTAACTGAGATGTCCCCATCTGAGGCAACCACAAATTCCCACCGGCCATTCTTGATGCCACCTTCAAAAAACGGTCAGGACGGGGGGACGCTAGCATCTTCTCATGTTGAATAAATGATTTTTTTCCTGGTTGTTAAAACTAATTAGCAGTCCTGTGACTCTGATCCTCCACAATTGATTTAAATTGGTTCTATTCTTCGATTTTGCTATCCAATTATACCATCAACTGGGACAGTAACAAAGCCCAGCAGACTGCCTTTTCTAAATACATTACAAGTGTGTAAGGACTATTATAAATACTCAAAATACAAAATTGATAATTGGATTGACTTAAACTTCCAAATACATAATTGGGCACGGCCAATCGGGTCTCGCTTTATGCGGATGATCTGCTCCTGTATATTACGGTCCACTAGAGGGGATGGGGGAGGTCATGCAGATTCTGAGGGACTTTGGCAATTTCGCGGGGTACAAACTAAACGAGAAGAAAAGCGAGATATTCGTGATTCAAGTTAGGGAGCAGTAAAAGGGACTGGGAGAGCTTCCACTGAAATTGGTCGAGAAGAGCTTTCGGTACCTAGGGATACAGGTGGCTTGAAAGTGAGATGCCCTCCACAAGCTTAATCATCTCGGCTGGTGGAGCAGATGGAGGACTTCAAAACCTGCTACATGCTCTCGCTATCTCTAGCGGGGAGGATGCAGACCGTTAAGATGACGGTCCTCCCCAGATTTCTGTTCGTCTTCTAATGCCTTCCCATCTTCATCCCCAAGTCCTTCTCTAAGCAGGTGAACAAGATCATCTCGGGATTCGTATGGGCAAATAAGACCCCGCGAGTAAAGAGACTGTACCTAGAACTTTTGCAGCTACTATTGGGCAGCTAACATAGCCATGATTAGGAAATGTGTATTGGGGGAGGGGTCGACGTGAGGCGGCCTCATGTAAAGGTACCAGCCTAGGGGCACTTGTAACGGCACCTCCGCCGTTCTAACCGGCCCGCTACCACTCTAGTCCGGTGGTGGTGGCGGCATTAAAGATCTGGGGTCAGTGGAGAGGCACAGGGGGGTGGAGGGAGCCCCAGTCTGGACCCCGATACGCAACAATCACAGATTTGTCCCGGGCAGAATCGACGGAGGGTTTCAAAGCTGGTACAGGGCAGGCATTAAAAGGATGGGGGACCTGTTCACAGACGGGACCTTCCCCAGCCTGAAAACGCTAGAGGAGAAATTCAGCTTGCCCCCTGGAAACGCTTTCAGATACCTTCAGGTACGCACCTTTCTGAAAAAGCAGGTGGTATCATTCCTGCTACTACCCCCACGCAGGATACAGGATAGGGTGGTCTTCGGCACCTGGGGAAGGGAGGGGAAGGTTTCGGACATTTACCGGGAACTTCAGGAGGCAGAGGAAGCCCCAGTGGAGGAGCTTTAGGGCAAATGAGGAGGAGCTAAGTGGGCAGCCAGATGCAGGCCTGCGGGCTGACGCCCTAAACAGGGTCAATTCCTCCTCATCATGTGCCAGGCTTAGCTTCATCCAGTTTAAGGTGGTCCACCGGGCACACATTACGGCAACCACGATGAGCAAGCTTTTTGGGGTTGAGAATAAATGTGCGAGGTAAGCGAAAGAGGCCGACACATTGGCCTTTGCCTCCCTGATAGCCCGGAGACGGATCCCTTTAATGTGGAGGGACTCAAAGCCCCAAGTGTGGAGACTTGGGTCAGTCTCAAGAAAATAAAGTTTGCCTTCAGAGGGTCCATGGCAGGGTTCTCTCGGAGGTGGCAGCCGTTCCTCGACTTTCTAGGAGAGTTGTAAAGGTCAGCTGCAGCATCTCTTCCCCCCCCCCGCCCCCCCCCCCCCCGGAGATTGTTCCTTTCTTTGTACATACGGTTAACATTTTTTTTTTTTTCTCTTTGCTCTGTTAATTGTTGCGTATGGTTATGCAAAAATTATGTTTTTGACAAAAATCTGAATAAAATTTTTTTTTTTTTAAATAAAGTGAAGGACCTGAAACTTTAACCGTGTTTCTTTGTCCGCAGATATTGCCTGCCATGCTCTGTTTCCTTCACTTATATATTGTTCCCAGTATTTGGTTTTTCAAAATTATTTGGTTTGAAATTACCTCATCAAATTCCTCTGTCATCTTGCGAATTATCTCAGAATTTTGCATATGACGGAACATCTCAGCAGTTACAACACCTACAAAACAAGAACACGACGAATGAATGCAAGAAAAACAAAGAAAAACAAAGAATAACATAGAACATAGAACAGTACAGCACAGAACAGGCCCTTCGGCCCTCGATATTGTGCCGAGCAATGATCACCTTACTCAAACCCACGTATCCACCCTATACCCGTAACCCAACAACCCCCCCCCCCCCCCCTTAACCTTACTTTTTAGGACACTACGGGCAATTTAGCATGGCCAATCCACCTAACCCGCACATCTTTCGACTGTGGGAGGAAACCGGAGAACCCGGAGGAAACCCACGCACACACGGGGAGGACGTGCAGACTCCGCACAGACAGTGACCCAGCCGGGAATCGAACCTGGGACCCTGGAGCTGTGAAGCATTTATGCTAACCACCATGCTACCGCGCTGCCCCTAATAGTAAAATAGTAAAAGAGACAAAATAAAAGTTACAATTAAATAATTACTCAACATTCTTCATGTTCTCAAGCACTTTAGATCAAACAAATATTTTCTTGCTGAGTGCAGTCAGGTAGAGAACAAATGCAGAAGCTACGTGTATGCACTAAGACCCCACAATTTTTCCCATAGAGTAATAGTACAAAGAGGTTTGCTATTCATCTATATCTGTTTAGGCTGTTGCACCAACATCAAACCAGATTCAAGTATGAATTTAATCAGTTTGGCTTAAATTCAAGGGCAGTGGGATCACTTTGAGACCAGTGACCATAATTCAATTAGTTTTAAGATAACTATGGAGAGTAGCAGTTCTGCCCAAAAGTTAAAATTTTAAATTGGAGCAAGGTCATTTTCAAGGGTATTAGGCGGGAGCTTTCAAAAGTTTTTTTAAAAATATAAATTTAGAGTACCCAATTCATTTTTTCCAATTAAGGGGCAATGTTAGCATGGCAATCAACCTACACTGCACACCTTTGGATTGTGGGGGCGAAACCCACACAAACACGGGGAGAATGTGCAAACTCCACGGGGACAGTGACCCAGAGCCGGGATCGAACATGGGGCCTCGGCGCCGCTAACCATGGCATTACCGTGCTGCCCTTGTAACTTTCAAAAGTTGATTGGGGGTGCCCATTTGCAGGCAAGGGGACAGCTGGTAAGTGTGAATCTTTGAAAGAGGTGTTAAATAGGGTTCAAGGTGAGCACATTCCTCTTAGAGTGAAGGGTCAGGCTCGTAGAAGGAGCCTGGATGACTCGGGATATTGAGGCCATGATCAAAAAGGAGGAGGAGGCATATGACATGCATTGGCAGCTGGGATCAAATGGATCCCTTGAAGCGTATAGGGCTTGTCAGAGTAGAGTTAAGCGAGAAATCAGGAGGACAAAAAATGGGACATGACATTGTCTTGGCAGATAAGGCAAAGGAAAAGCCAAGGAGCTTTTACAGATACATAAAAAGGTAAAAGAGTGACGAGGGAGAGGGTAGGGCCTCTTCAGGATAAACAAGGTTATCTATGTGCAGATCTACAAGGGATGGGGGAGGTCCTAAATGCATATTTCTAGTCAGTGTTTACTGTTGAGAAAGGCACGAATGTTAAGGAAATTGGGGAAATAAAAAATGATGTCTTGAGGAGTGTACATATTACAGAGATGGAAGTGCTGGAGGTATTAAAGTGCATCAAGATACATAAATCCCCGGGACCTGATGAAATGTATCCCAGGACGTTGTGGGAGGCTAGGGAGGAAATTGCCGGCCCCTTTGCTGAGATATTTGAATCATCAATAGCCACAGGAGAGGTGCCTGAAGATTGGAGGGTAGCAAATGTTGTGCCCTTGTTTAAGAAGGGCAGTAGGGATAAGCCTGGGAACTACAGACCAGTTAGCCTTACTTCTGTAGTGGGTAAATTGTTAGAAGGTATTCTGAGGTACAGGATCTACAGGCATTTAGACAGGCAAGGGATAATTAGGTAAAGTCAGCATGGCTTTGTAAGAGGAAAGTCATGTCTCACCAATTTGATTGAGCTTTTGAAGGGGTAACCAAAAAGGTAGATGAGAGCAGTGCAATCGACCTTGTTTACATGGACTTCAGCAAGGCCTTTGACAAGGAACCGCATGCTAGGCTGTTGCGAAAGGTTAAATCTCACGGAATCCAGGGTGAGGTAGCCAATTGGATACAAAATTGGCTTGGCAACCGAAGCCAAAGGGTGGTTTTTCAAACTGCAGACCTGCGACCAGCAGTGTGCCTCAGGGATCGGTGCTGGGTCTACTGTTATTTGTTAGTAATATTAATGATTTGGACGAGAATGTAGGAGGTATGGTTAGTAAGTTTGCAGATGACACCAAGATTGGTAGCATAGTGGATAGTGAAGTGGTTACATAAGATTGCAACAGGATCTTGACCAATTGGGCCAGTGGGCCGATGATTGGCAGATGGGAGTTTAATTTTAATAAATCTGAGGTGATGCATTTTGGTAGATCAAATCAGGGCAGGGCCTACTCAGTTAATGGTAGGGAGTTGGGGAGAGTCACAGAACAAAGAGATCTAGGGGTACAGGTTCATAGCTCCTTGAAGGTGGATTCGCAGTTGGACAGGGTGGTGAAGAACACATTCAGCATGCTAGGTTTTATTGGTCAGAATACTGAATACAGGAGTTGGGACATCTTGTTGAAGTTGCACAAGACATTAGCAAGGCCATACATGGAATACGGTGTTCAATTCTGGCCACCCTATTATAGGAAGGATATTGTTGAACGAGAAAGAGTGCAGAAGAGATTTACAAGGATGCTACCAGGACCCGATGGTCCGAGCTACAAGGAGAGGCTGGATAGGCTGGGATTTTTTTCCTTGGAGCGTTGGAGGCTTAGGGGTGATCTTACAGAAGTCTATAAAATAATGAGGGACATAGATAAGGTAGAAGTCAACATCTTTGCCCAAAGGTAGAGGAGTTGAGAACTAGAGGGCATAGGTTTACGGTGAGAGATACAAAAGAGAGAGAGAGGAAATTTCTTCACACAGATGTGTAACGGGATGCCACAGGCCAATTTTTTCCTTTAAAAAACAGTTCGACACTTATATGGGCAAGGTAGGTACAGCGGGATATGGGTCAAATGCGGGGAAGTGGGACTAGCTTAGTGATAGAAATTGGGGGGAATGGACAAGCTGGGCCAAAGGGTCTATTTCCATGCTGTAAACATGTATGACTCTATAACTCTTCTAGCAACCAATTGTATCTTATTTTGTTTCTTTGGATGGGGAAGGAAAGCAACACCACAAGTTTTTTCCTTTCAATGGACTAGTGTCACTATTTACCAAAAAACTGTTTGCCTCTTCAAAGTGCCGTCACTTGGCAGAGAATTTACAGACTCTGGCTGCACCTTCCAGTGTCAGAGAATGGGCTGACCTGGAATATTAATACTTTGCTTCAGTCTGACAATGTTAACAGCTGTGCTTTATGATTTTGGCAGGAAGAAATCATTTCTGCTGCCTGGGGGCAACTAATTTACATCAGCAAATACACACTTGAGAACACGGACATGCTGAATTGTGGCAAAAACAGCAAAGCTTTCCTGTAACGATCAACTTGAGGTTCTGAACCATCTTAAACAATCTCCCTCCTTCTCTGGCGACCTGTAACTAGCAGCATGCCACAGGGGTCAGTCCTAATTTATATAAACGATCTGCAAGCAGGGACAGTGTGTAACAAAATTTGCAGATGTTAGTAAAATAGGTGGAAATGGAGGCAGTGGAGAGGAGATAAAGATTTTACAGACGGATATAGATAGGCTCGGAGATTGCGCCATAATTTGGCAGGTGGGCGTTTAACGGGGGTAAGTGTGAGGTTATCCATTTTGGGCAAAAAATTAGAAAGGAAAATTATCTAACTGGAAAGCAGATTAAAAATGTGCCTGGACAGAGGGTTCTGGGTCTTTGTTCATGAATCGCAAAAGGTTGGTGTGCAGGTACACCAAAGTCAGCTTTGGAGGCAGTTCAGAGGAGGTTAACCAGATTGATTCCAGGGGTGAAAGGGTTCATGTATGAGGAGATATTAAACAGTTTGGACTTATACTCAGCGTTTAGAAGGATGAGAGGGAATCTGATCGAGGAATATAAAATACAAAAAAGGTTTGATAAAGGAAGCGTAGACCAAATCTTCCCCATGGGGGCAATCAAGAACACAGATATAGGTTGAAAAGCTGCAGATTTAGAACTGAGATGAGGAGGAAATACGGGCGGAATTCTCCGCTGGTGGCCAAAATCGTGGAGGCCGTCGTGAACTCGGCCGAGGTTCACGACTGCCTCGGGGTCCGCTCCCCGCATCTAATTCACCCCCACCCGGGGGGCTAGGAGCGGGCCTCCGTCGTTCCTGGCCGCAACCTCAGCCGCCGGAAATGACGCCTGAACGGCGCTTCGCGGATGTCATCCGCGCATGCGCAGATAACATCAGCGCGCAGACGACGCAAACCCACGCATGCGCGGTGCCATCTTTCTCCACCGCCGCCCGGCAAGACGTGGCGGCTTGATCTTGCCGGGCGACGGAGGGGAAAGAGTGCGTCCGTTTTGGACGCAGGCCCGACGATCGGTGGGCACCGATCGCGGGCCTGTCCCCTCCGGAGCACAGTCGCAGTGCTCCCGTCCCAATCGGGCCCCTGGATGCCCCAAACGGGCATCCGGCGCCCGTTTCACGAATGCAGCTACCAGGTGTGGTTGCTGCCGTGGTGAAACGAGTGTGAAGGGCCGGCCGCTCGGCCCATCGGGCTCAGAGAATCGCCATTCGTCTTGAAAAATGGCGAGCGCCGATTTTTCCGGGGGGGAGGGGAGGGGGGGGGAATCGCGGGGGCGCCGGGGGGGACGTAAAAAATGTCGGGAGGCCCTCCCACGATTCTCCCACGCCGCGTGGGGAGCAGAGAATTCCGCCCTACTTCTTTGGAATGGTGAATTTGTGGGACCTGCTGCCCCATAGTGTGAAGGGGTCGGAGTCATTAAATGGTTTCAAGGGGATAGAGATATATTTCTGATTTTTAAAAATGGGTTAAAGGAATATGGGGAACAGGTAGGGATTTGAGACCAGGAAGAGCTCAGCCATAATCTGATTGAATGGCAGAGGAGGATTGAGGGGTTTAATTAGCTATTTCTGCTTCCAATTCCTTTGTTCTTCCCAGGATATCAAAGTTACAATAAAGACTTGAAAATTCTGCACAAGAATTTGAATCCTTGCAAAGTGCAGGAGGTTAAGTAATATAAAATGTGCTGATTTGCTTTTGTTTAAGCAATGAAGATAAAATAACACTGCTTCTCCACTCATCAACTAAACTACACTTGCTTTTAGCGATTAAGACCCCTCTTTTAGATAGAAAAAACAAATCCACAAGAGGGTGATAACAACCAAATTTCTGCAAATATTCACCAATTTACTGAAAACAAGGAGGGTGTGCCAGGCTGGTTGAAACATCAATGAAGCAAATAAACATAATTTGATTTATAACAATTTAACCATAACGTCTCATGAAATTAAATGTTTGTTCAACACTTCATCCAAAATGCTGAGAACAAACTGAAATGTACTCAGGGGAAACACGATCACGATCAAGATCATTGAAAATACTAACGACTGATAGTCATACTCCATCATGATGACCAAATTCAAACATAAACGGATTTTTAAAATGACCACAACCAACCTTTGCAGCCCGAACACTGAATGAAAAAGTTTATGAGATCCAGAAGTGCTGTATCCCGGTCATGCTTGTAGGATTCAATCCAGTCATCTACAACAGACTATGAAAGCAAAAATGGTATTAATCAGCATTTCAAAAATATTATAGTCTTAAGTCATAGCATTGTTAAAAATTGAAAAATTTTGCAGAGTCAACATGTCCTCGTCATGTGCCAGGCTCAGCCTGATACAATTCAAGGTGGTTCACCGGGCACACATGACGATGGCTCGGATGAGCAAGGTTTTTGGGGTGGACGACAGGTGTGTGAGGTGCCACATGTTTTGGGCATGCCCGAAGCTGAGGGGATATTGGCAGGGATTTGCGAATGTCATTCCCGCGGTGCTAAAATCGAGGGTGGCGGCGAGTTGAGAGGTGGCAATTTTTGGAGTGCTGGAGGATCCAGGAGTCCAGGGTGCAAGAGAGGTTACCTCCCTGGTAGCCCGGAGACAGATATTGCAAGCGTGGAGGGACTCGAAGCCACCGAAATAAGGGATTTAGCTGGGTTTCTTAGATTTGAGAAAATTAAGTTCGCCCTGAGAGGATCAACGTTCGGGTTTATTCGGAGATGGTAGCCGTTTATCAACTTCTTCAGAGAAAACTAAACTGTCAGCAGATTCAATAAGGGGGGGGGTTTAGGCTATTTGGTGTCTAGAGGAGGTGGGAACAGTGGGAGATGGAGGCATGCGTTACACACTGAGCTGTGTTTACATTTGTATTTTTTGTTTACTGTTATAAAACGATGAATGCCTTAATAAAATGTTTTTTGTTTTTTTTTAAAGTGAAAAATTTTGAGAGGGAAGAGAAGAGAGACTGTAGTGTGGGGCGAAGAGAAAAAAATGAGTCAAAAAAGAAGGCCGAAAGCGGGCAAGTTTTATTTCAGCATTCAAACAAGCCCTGGCCAGAACGTTCCTTAATCAACTAATGCCACAAAATGGGTCAAAAGGCAGTAAGTATTATAATTAATGAAAGGATACTGCCTCCACCATCACTTAGATAACGAGCTTTTGCTTCACCAGTTTGTCAGCACTAAATCGAACTGAAAATAGCTAATTAAAACTCAGGAATTGCAGCATCTGTTTCTCATTTGTACATAAAGTGGCAAGTGATACTGACACATGCTACAGCTGCCTCTTTGTCGGGTTGTGTTGCTCATTTCCTTGACGATGCTTTGTGAGAACAGCAGTAATGTTAGACACTCTGCAAGATGTTTCATAATTCCATAGATTTCATAAATAGTCACTTTCCTATCCTGGAAAATAAATTAATTTCTCAATCATTCCATCCAATAAACTTTACCTGCATTGCACTTTTGCCCAATTTCACAACTTCAAATAACATCATGTTTTCCACTTCCCCATTCTGTTGGTGATGTCCATTCATCCGGTTCATGCCTGTTGCTGATTTTGCACCATTTCCACTTTTTCCTTTCTCTCCAGAAATGTTCGCTTTCTTACTTGACTAAAAATTAAAATTAAGATATTCACACAAGATATTTTATGATATCACAAGATAGAAAAATTACTATCATTAGCACGATGCTTTTGCGTTACCATATATTTAAAAAGTTGTTGACTCCTCCAAAACAAACAAACATACTCCTTCTGGCATCTCCCTATCTGGTGCAACTGCAGCATCATTAATTGATCATTCTGTGGGGCTGGTCAAGGTGAGGTATTTGTATTTGGAGGAAGGGTTCACCAGTCTGGAGGAGCTAAGAGAGAGGGTAGAGCTGCCGAGGGGTAGTGAGTTCAGTATCTGCAGGTTAGGGACTTCGCACAAAAGATCTAGAGGGGGTTCCCTAGGTTGCCGGGATACACCCTGCTGTAGCAACCGCTGCTTCCAGGTGTGAAAGGGGAGGGACAAATTGAGGATATATACAAGTGGCTGGGGGAGCAGGGAGGTGAGCGGGTAGTGAAGTTCAAGAAGAAATTGGAAGTGGAGGTGGGAATAGAGATCAATTGGGGAGTATGGAGTGAGGCACTGCGAAGGGTAAACGGGACATCCTCTTGTTGAAGGATGAGCCTGATACAGTTTAAGGTGGTGCACAGGGTGCATATGACTTGGGCAAGAATGAGTGGGTTCTTGCAGGGGGTAGCAGATGAGTGTGAGAGGTGTGGGCGGGGGCCAGCGAATCATATTCACATGTTGTGGGGTTGCGAAAAATTGGGAAGATTCAGGATAGAGTGTTCGCGGTCTTCGCCAGGATAAAGGAGGAGGGAGTGGACCCGGACCCTTTGGTGGCGATATTTGGGGTTTCAGAGAAGTCGGAGCTCATGGAGAGGAGGAAGGCCGATGTCTTGGCCTTCGCCTCTGATTGCACGGCGACACATTTTGCTGGAGTGGCAGTCAGCATCGCCAGCATGGCTAGCAGTATGGTTGGGTGACCTGTACGACTTCCTGCGGTTAGAGAAGATAAACTAGGGAGTTAAGGGGCTCAGCGGGGGTGTTTCAGAAAAGGTGGGGGGTGTTTGTGACCATGTTTGAGGAACTATTTGTCGCAGCGGGGTGGTTTGGGGGGGGGGGGGGGGGGGGGGAGGAGAATCGGGATCTGTACAGACTGTATAGTTGATTGTTGGGAAGTATGTTTCCCGAGGTGTTTATTTGCTGTAACCTGCTTTGATGTAATAAAATACGTTCTTTAAAAAGAAATTAATTTGTCATTCTTTGATTAGAAACCGTGTGAACAATGGGTATGGGTGGCAGCTTCCTTTGCTTTGGGTCGTACAGGCTGGCATTGAGCAATAAAAGGGCTCCTTTGTTGACTAGCAGTGTTAAAAGGTAGGAATATCATTCCATTTGTTTATCAATAATAATAATAATAACAACCATCTTTGTCACGAGTAGGCTTCAATGAAGTTACTGTGAAAAGCCCCTCGTCGCTAGATTATTGTTTAGGGGATTCTCTTTAAATTTCTTAACTTCTGTGATTTGCTTAGCCTGCAGTGTCCCTCCGACCAACCCACATCAGCTTTAACAGGGGGCACAGTGGCGCAGTGGTTGGCACTACTGCCTCACAGCACTGAAGACCCGGGTTCGGTCCTGGCCCAAGGTCACTGTCCGTATGAAGTTTGCACATTCTCCAAGTGTCTGCTTGGGTCTCACCTCACAACCCACAGAGTAGGTGATTGGCCATATCCCTTAAATTGGAATTTTTTTTTTTTTTAAAACAAGCTTTGACATCGAGTCATCCAGACTCAAAATGTTAGCTCTGTTCCCTCTCTGCAGATACTGCAGCCCTGTTGAGATTGTGCAGCATTTTCTGTTTTTGTTTCAGATAGTAATTTACTTTTAACCAACATCAGGATTCACACAGAAACCATCTGCCAGTGTCTCCTGACCCATCCATTTATTGCTAGAGTCCAAGTATGCACTACTCAGATGTTCTAATCAGACACAAACCTCAAGCAGCGTTTACTCCGTATCAAAGACAATCAGCAACCCTAATTTTTCTCATCCCGACTGCAGTGCTCGAGAGGAATTTCTCTCTCCACCACCATCATCCACTGCAAACGCTTGAAATAAGCTCAATCAACACAGTTGATTGAGGAGAGATTTGGACGAAAGCAAAGAGAGCTTGCATATTCAAAAATAATTCATTGGGCCAGACTATGTGGGGATAGTTGACAGTAAACTGCTGCCATTCTCATCTTTAGCCCTCTGCAATTGACAATAGCTTCCAAGATATCAGACATGCAAAGTTTACCCCAAAAATCCTGAAGTTGCAGCCGGTCATTCAGGGCTCCGAAACAGGCTGCCTTGCTTTATTACTGACCATGAAATCCGGCAATTTCATATTCAGTGAATATACAACGTTGTAATTGACACAAAGTCGGGCAAGTGAGTTGTGTATATGAGGACACAAATTTACAACGGGACACAAACAGATCAAAGCAGTGGGCAAAACTATGGTACATTAGAGCTCAGTGGAGCAGTGCATCTGGGCTGCTTTAGATCTGAGAAAGAGAAAACATATTTCTTTTTAATGGTGAGAGACAAGGATCTATGGAATTGTACTTGCGTCCATGTACTCAAATCATCAAACGTGCACAGATGCAAAAAGTAACAAAAATGCTAATGGAATGTTGGCCTTTATTTCAAGAGGATTAAGAAATAAAACTTTGGGTCAAAAGAGTGTAAATAAGCAGCACGGTGGCACAGTGGTTAGCACTGCTGCCGCACGCTGCAGAGGTCCCTGGTTCGATCCGGGCTCTGGGTCACTGTCCGTGTGGAGTTTGCACATTCTCCCCTTGTTTGCATGGGTTTCGCCCCCACAACCCAAAGATGTGCAGGGTAGGTGAATTGGTCACGCCGAATTGCCCCTTAATTGAAAAAAATTAATTGGATACTCTTAAATTTAAATAAAGAAAACAAAAGAGTGCAAATAATGCATCAATGGCACAAGAGCTTTGATCAGATCCCACTCGTTCAATAGGAAACCTCAGGAAAGATATGTTGGCTTTGAATGAGGTATAATGCAATGTCTCCACTAAATCATTAGGTTAGAGTCCATAAACTTGACTAGTACTCCCTTGCATTCAGAAGGTTGATGGCTGATATAATTTATCTAATTAAGGGATTTGCCACAGTAGTTTAACTATTTTCTCTGGTGGGCATAATCATATTTTTGAAAGCGAGGCCATTTTGAAGTGAAAACTGGATGTACAGGGGAAAACAGGGGCTGGTTTAGCACAGGGCTAAATAGCTGGCTTTTAAAGCAGACCAAGGCAGGCCAGCAGCATGGTTCAATTCCAATACCAGCCTCCCCAGACAGGCGCAGCAATGTGGCGGCTAGGGGCTTTTCACTGTAACTTCATTTGAAGCCTACTTGTGACAATAAGCGATTTTCATTTTCATTTCATTTCATGTAGATTTTCATACAGGATGTCAGGGAAATCAGAAACTCAGTTCTCCAAAGGCCATGGATGCAATTAAAATTTTAAAGGTTGAGATCAGCCAGTTGGAAGGGCATCAAGAAATACATGGACTTAAGGCCAGTAAATTGAGCTACGGTACTGATAGGCCATGATTTAAACTGAATTTGGGAACCACTTTGAGGGGGCTCAATGGTCCAGTCTTGTTGTTGCATGAACTTTCTTGATTGTCTCCCTCAGTCATTCAAAGGACAATCTCAAATATCACTGTACAAGTCCTGCAGCCTCATCTGACTGAGCTGCCCCAAAATGTTACCATGATGTCATATCTTCAGACGATGTTAAAAATTGGGGATAACGAAGATTAAAAATGAAATAGGGCTAAAATAAAAAGGAGAATCGACAAGCGCAGCTGTTTGAAAGGATTTTGATATGCAAATTAGCATACCAAATAAAATCATGTGTTTGCTGTTTGACTAAGAGAAATCAATGGGTGTAGGAGAGGCAAGTTTAAAGTGGAGAGTTAAGGGAATTAGCACTTAAGTGCTAAAAGTAATGTCCACACGGAGGGTGACATCAAAGGGAAACAATATATCCATAGCACAACAACTGGAAAAAGGCACACAGTAGCAGCAGGTACCATCACAGCTACACCAAGCTGCCAAAACACCTCCCCTGAAAATGTCTCCCCTGAAAACAATTCCTGCGAAAAGAGTGTCTGGTTAAAATGCAAAACTCAAACCGAAGATTACATCTTTGTTGAAACTGAAGACCCTTCTTCCACAAATAACCTGTGCGTGGTAATTATCTGCTGGATTTTCTTCTATTTTGGTTGGAAAAAGGGGCCCCCCGAAATTCAAGTTTGTGTAGCCAGTTGGGAACAAAGTGGTAACTTCAGGAGTCACTATGTAGCCATCAGTGTAGTTAAGTGTATTGTTCTAGTGTGTTATTGTAGTCCTCGACATGTGTTTTTCTTTCAAGTTAATAAATATTCTTTATTAATTGATCATAACATGACTAGATTATGCCTCCCTAGTTTGCATATCTTATCTCAGTCCTACAAAATTGGATTTGTAGCCACTAAGTACCAGTGTTCCCAAGTTACCCTTCTGGGTTTTGGGATACAGTTATAACCCCCGTGGATGTCACAGTACAAGGAATATCAGAATCCCCATGACCTCTGCTGAATATGAACTTTTCTGGTAACAGAGGTCTACGCACCGGAGCCACTTCATCTAGGCCTCAAGAGGAATCACATGAATCCACCAAAATGCCAAACATTGGGAAGCCATTTGAAACTTATCGATGACTGTGGGCAGTATGTGGAATGCATGCAATTCTTTTTTTGAACAATCGGAATCCTCAGGGACGAACGGCAAAGTATGGTTTTGCTGACGGCTTGCAGATGGTCTCATAAAGATCTTCACCAATCAGATGCGCCAGATTCTTGGTCAAATCCACCTTTGATCGTCAGGCGTTTCCATTTCCATACACCATCCAGGGCCGGTTGGAATCTACAAACGACTTTTTTGTCTGCCTCGGAAAATTGGGTGACATGCGAATTTGGTGCTGTGCCCAACGAGTTCTGACGAGAACGATTTGAGAGTGGAATCCATGATATCGGTAGACAGAAAAAACTCTGACTGATGTGATCGGGAGAGCTTGAAGCAAAGCGTCCAGGAGCTCCAGGGAATGACAGTGCTGAGCCTTGGCTGCCAAAATGTATGCCCCATCCAACCCCTCCAATAGTGGGATTCCTTCCACAGAGACAGTGGCTTCCGCCATAGGGGCCTGGAGCACCGCCAGGTGATCTCCCGGGTGAAGACCCGGAGTACGGGTACCGACCAGCGGCCGCAGGGCACAGAGCCCCAAATGCGGCCAGCCCCGAATAGGCACACCACCCCGTCAGACGCAACCACCATCCCAGGGACCAGGCCCACTACTTAGACAACGACAATGGTGCCTATCCCCATCAACACTGTGTGGCTTCACCTCGGGTCGCCCCAATTCAACTATCGTTGCAGGTGACTGGGCATTCCATCTTCATGGAGTTGGACATTGTAGGATCAAGAAAATATGCATCTTCAATACTATAATACACAACTTTTTATGACAGAGTTGGGAACACAGGCAAAAATTAAAAGTACAGATATGATGAAAGGTCTCGTCTTTATTGCATGCAAATTCAAGTCTACTGATTGATTGGTAAACTTACAGTGCTTTTCACCTTGGTTGGATTATAAATTTTTCCATCAAAGTCTTCAAAATCAGTATCAGAGGAGAAATGTGCTTCAGTCTCCCTGGTAAGGAAGTTAAGCTGGGTATTAGTATTAAGTCAGTCCTGATGAACAAGAATTTAATTTGCCAGCGAACATTTGTCAATATAAAATGGCTACGAAGAGGAAATCCAGCAACATACATCACCAAGAAGTAATGTGCGATTGTGTACAGCCATGTCATTCATGATAAATGTGTTCAACTGATCTTTATCATGCATATTAATTACATAAAATAGCAGGAATAAAATATTCCTCAATACATTATTGTAAGCAAATATCCACTGAATGGTAGGT
Source organism: Scyliorhinus canicula (assembly GCF_902713615.1). NCBI lineage: Eukaryota > Metazoa > Chordata > Chondrichthyes > Carcharhiniformes > Scyliorhinidae > Scyliorhinus > Scyliorhinus canicula. The sequence continues at coordinate 35,578,400 of NC_052162.1, read as the reverse complement.
CTAAAACAAGGCATTCCTGCATCTTAGTTTCACTACAGATTTATCTAAACATTTATTATGCATTTTACATTTTCAACACAAGTTGTTATATCACCAGAATAGAGGGAAAAAAAACTTGTAAACTCCTCACTGTTGACTACTGCCTTTTGCATACAAACATTCCAAATAAAACCACAGTATTGGAAGTTAAGTAGAACTCAAATTAAGTTTTTTCATAGATCATGCCCATGAACTTTTGTTGCAATTAGAAAAACCTGCTTTTCCACAAATGGTGGAGATAGAACTCATGGTAAAAAAAATACATTTCTGAAGATTTGCAGATTTAGGCATAAAATTTCATTGTGGTGAAATGGATATACAAGTACTTGCTATTTAACTGCATGAATGCCTTACACATCCATGATTCGGATTTACAGAAACACGAATGAAAACACTTGAACTGCTTGTCTATCTACACCATGGAATATAGTTTGACTCGAAAAGAAGCCAAGATCAGGGGCTTCAGCAAGAAGGGGAAAAAAATACAACATAATTGCTGACATCATCATTGTTAACAGAGGTGGAGCACAATACAAGTTTACTTCACTTGCCATGCTGACTTGAAAAGCTGAACTGTACAACGAAATAGGAGGTAAATTCAACTTTTTTTCAGATCAACTTTCTACATTACTTGTATCTACTGGGTGTAGACACCAGTCAATCTATCCAACTAATCAACTGATGATGTAATTGCAAGAAAGTTGAAGAATAAATAGCAGTCATCTTTGATCTGATGTAAACATGGATCATTCCCATGGACAATACTGCAATAATAAAAATTTGTATTTAAATAGTACCTTTAACATAATGAAACTTCACAAGGCACTTCATAGAAGCTGAAGGGGTTAAAATCATTGCAGCCACAGAATCAGCACACAACTGCTGCAACTGCAGAACACAAGGAACAATGGGCAAAGGGGTAGTGGATATACCGCCAGACTCCATAATTAGCAGATAACTAGTCAGGAACTCACAGTTGCATCCTGTTTATGTCTGTCACCTACAGAAAAACAAGGAACAATGGACCTCCAGACTCCATAATTAACTGATAACTGATCAGATTCACTTAGTTGTAATTGAGTATCGATTACTTCAAAATGATGTGTAGATGCAAATGAGCTGTGGCCGAGCTTTGTATTCCTCAGTGTGTCATCTGGTCATGGTCGAGCTTTGTATTCCTCAGTGTGTCATCTGGTCATTCGAGGAGAAGCAAGTATTTGGTAGCTGAATAGCTGTGAAGTTCCCTAACAAATGGCGACAATGATGTGATCCACTCAGGCTAGTTGTGAGGGCAGAACAAGGGTTGGATGAGCATTATGTTACTCATAGATCATAGATTTTACAGTTCAGGAGGCCATTTGGCCCATGTGCACCAGCCATTGGAAAGAGCACCCTACTTAAGCCCACACCTTCACCCCATCGCCCAGTAACCCAACCTAACCTTTCAAACAACAGGGTGCAATTTAGCAGAGCCAATCCACCTAACATGCACATCTTTGGATTGTGGGAGGAAACCCGAGCACCTAGAGGAAACCTACGCAGACATGGGGAGAAAGTACAAACTCCACATGGACAGTTACCTGAGGCCGGAATTGAATCTGGGACCCTGGAGCTGTGAGGCAGCAGTGCTGCTCCATTTAATTACACTCACAAGTGGGTACTGTTATAGACCAGCAGCCGATTTAAAACAGCGTATCCAAACCGAGAGTACGCCAGGTGAAGAAAATGCAAGAGAACCAATGATAGCTGTCAACACCCCGAGGCCAGTTAGAGAAACCGCGAGCATACAGAAAAATTGCGAGCCATGGCATTAATTACCGATAAGGCGAGTGCCGAGGAGGTGGAATGGGTTCACTTCAGAATGGGGCGGTGAAGGGATTAACTCCATCCACATGGCCCAAAAATACTGTAAATGACTTGGGCAAATGCAAAAATAGGGGTGGATGACAACAAATACCCCGCTGCGCAGTAAACAGTGGTGAATGGCTCAAACAAGTGATAAAAACGGAGCTGTGTTTATCTTGAGCTTGTACTTAACTCAAAGTTCATGCGGATTGCAGCTCCCCTAGCTGAGGTACTGCTGGTTGCTGCAGTTGACGGATACCTCACAGAAACAGCTAACACTAATTGGAAATTAACAGAGTACGAAGAACAATGGAAGACTTGGGGGGGGGGGTGGAGTTTGCACATTGTCCCCCATGTCTGTGTGGGTTTCACCCCCACAGCCCAAAGGTGTGCAGGTTAGGTGGATTGGACACGCTAAATTGCCCCTGAATTGGGGGAAAAAATGTATGGACGGCCACTTATCAAACAGTACTGAAGTACAGCGCAACGGGACCGGATAAATAAGTTTTAACAGTGCCTTTTACTACCGCAGAGACAAATGTTATTTCAGGACTAACCCATCCCCCAAAAAAATAGTGGAAACATAGGTTTTTAGTAGGAAGTGGACGAGCTGCAAGATGCTCATGTCCTATTTCAAGCAAAAGTGGATATGGGGTCCTGGGATAGAGTAGACTGATTAAAAGAAAAAAATAGGTTGGCCAAAAGATAAATGAAACATAGGCTTGTGTTAAAAATTTCTTGAATCCAACTGAGTCAACTTGTGAAGTCTCTCTGGGTCTCATATCAGTCATGGGAACAGTTAAAGATGTGAAGTAAATAAGAAATCATAGAATCATAGAATTTACAGTGCAGAAGGAGGCCAGGTTGCGACTGCCAAGCTAAAGTTAAAATGTAACAATCGAGTTTCGTTTCTTTTTTAGATAATGCCGTGGGGCTGGTTTAGCACTATAATTGGGCTAAACAGCTGGCTTGTAATGCAGAACCAGACCAGCAGCGCGGATTCAATTCCCTACCGGCCTCCCCGAACAGATGCCAGAATGTGGCGACTAGGGGCTTTTCACAGGAACTTCATTGAAACCTGCTTGTGACAATAAGCAATTATTACTAAGTTTTTTTGCTGTGTTGTTTCCAAGGGGAAATAAAGTTGTAGAAATTAGAATGAGAGAGAAGGGTACGTCACGTGATGAGTGCAGGAGCCGTTGGGGTTTTGAGAGCTCGAGCTCGGCTTGTTTATTAATCCTTCATTTATCTTCGTGCGTATCCATACTTGCTTTTTCTAGGGTTACATTACATGGCTTGCGCTATGTCCCTGGAAGTTCTGCTATTTTTTGCAAGAAAGAGCAGAGATAAAATGCTAAAATTCTCTTCTGTTCATTGTGGTCAGAGTAGCCTGGGGTGGGGCCAGCTTGTAGTGGTGCAGTTGCTGCTGAGCAGGCTCTCACCTGCATGGTGCAAGGTGCATCTGGATGATGATCACCATCGAAGATATTGTCTTGGCTGAGAATTTCAGCTTCGTGGTGCAGGTCATTAGAGCTCACTTCGAAGAGCGGTGGAAGTGCATGTGCGGGTTCTTGGACTCAAAACAGCATTGTTCCCGATTAGGGGCCGCCTTAGTGTCATCCAAATCCTTCTGCATGTGTCATTCATCCTGACGGGTTCAGGGAAGGGTGTTCCCGAACCCGGTCCCTGGCGAGAGGTTGGAGGCAAGTTCCTGAAAAGGAGTTCGAGAATTGGCTGCTATGCTTGGTAATCTTGACTTGGAGGCTGGGTGCATCAGATTTTATGGAGAACAATGTATCCCGTCTTCGAGGCCAGGGATTGGTTGGGCCCGTCGACCACTGGTCTTATATTGTCCTCTATCTGATGTGCATCATGAGGGGCTAGAGGTGGTCAATTAGATTGAGTCTTTCCCCCCCAGCAGGGCCGAGACTGCGGTGTCAGAGAGACAGAATGGTAGAAGTGATGGTGCCTCTTGTTTTAATAGTTGGAATCCTTGATTGATCCTGAAGAGTGCTTGCCGATCCTGTCGTATCCTTTGCCTTCTCGTGCAATATGGAAAATGTCTTTATCCTGCAATTTACCCTGCCGTTCTTCTATAATCCTGAACATTAATTGCTTTATTCATCCTGCCAACTTTTTGTTACTGTCCTTTTTCTTGTTGAAGAGGGTGAAATACGAGTGTAATGGTCTATGTCATTGTTTATCTGCTCTACCAAAATCACTGAGGGATTATGGGAAGTGTGATTCGTGCAATTTCACTCCTTGGAGTAAACCGGCCCCTGTGGCCGGTTTGGCTTAGTTGCCTTATTAGGTCATTCGTGATGCAGAGCATCGCCCCACCTTCTGAACCTTTCCCCTCACCTGAGATGTGGTGCCCCTCAGGTGAACCATCAAGTCAGCTGTCTCCCTCAAAGGGGAAATCAGCTTATGGTCATCTGGGACACTGGCATCTTTACCTTATCTCACTCTTTCTGGTAACTCTGAGTGGAGAGCCAGAGCAGGATGAGGTGTGGGTGGATATGATTGGTAGGGTTTATTTCATCCTCACTGAAATGGAGGATAGCACCCCAGTCAGAGCTAATCTGTTTCTGGTTTTACTTTTGGATTTTTTTTTTTTTTTTTAAATGTAGTTTGAATTAAGAATCCATGTCTTTATTCTTATTGGGGGCAAGCAGAGCTTGTACCCTCGGGAGGTTTGAGTTCCTTCTGTTTCCTGCTGGAGGTTGAGTTTTATTCTTTCTTCTCTCCTCAGCTATTATTGTGATTGGGTTGTTGAGAAGGGAAGCTGCTCGAGGTATCGTTTCTGCGACAGTGGTCACCTTGAGCTAGGCTGGGTGTCCTTTCCTTGTCTTTTTTTTCCTTTGCTTCTCTTCATCCTGGTGAGCATTATATTAGTTCTGATCCTGATCTGGTCCAGTGTTTTGTTTGGGTGGGGTGTGGGCAAGTTTTCTGGATGTGTTGGAGGACATCGGGGTGTAGTTTTGTTTGCATGTCAATTGGTACGGGGCTAAGCCAGGCCTGGTGCTGTAACTATGATCCAATTCGCACTCCCCTGCCCAAATGCCTTTGTGGATATCCTGCTACTCCCATGGGGATGGGTCATGTTTTGCTGCCCGAGTGGCCTGTTCTCCTCTTCACAGGTTGTTGCTGACATGTGCTGGGATAGTTTTTGTAATTTTTATTTGTTCTGATTTTCCCTATTTTCTACCTTGTGAGGCACAGAAGTCTTGACCAGAAGTCTGAAAATGACATTCATTTGGTCGGTCCCCTCGTCACAACTGCATGGAATGACTTTGATTCTGCCCTGGGCCAACTTTTAGGGTTTAGTTGCTTGTGTGCTATGCATGTAACTCCCCTTAGATATGGTGTGTCCACGTATTTTTCTTTTCGTAAGGGGGACATGAAATCCTTTTTGTGGACTCAGCTCCACTTACGCACCCGCTCACCGTAACCTTTTATTCCTTTACTGTTCAAAAGTCTATCTACCTTTGCCTTAAAACATTTAACGAGGTATCCTCAACTGCTTCATTCGGCAGGGAATTCCAAAGATTCACAACCCTTTGTGTGAAGAAGTTCATCCTCAACTCAGTACGAAATCTGCTCCCCCTTATTTTGAGGCTATGCCCCCTAGTTCTAGTTTGACGCACCAGTGGAAACAACCTCCCTGCTTCTATCCTATCCTTGGGCAAGATCTCACAACAGAATCTGCAGGTGAGAGCTGCTTCGGAGAGTCGGGGCAGGAGAGAGCAGTCCTAGTGCTACCTCTGTAAGGAGCTCCAGGGTCTCTGGTTAAAACCTATAAAGAAGAAACTTAACTCAGGAACAAAGCAACATAAAGATGATTTCATGAGGTATGGTTTTGTCAATTGTAGCAATGCAAATAAGAATGCAATGTCCGTTATATGCAGGGAAGTACTGGCAAATGAGCGGAGAAGCTTCACATTTTAAAAGAGAAGTGGCGGGTGAAAAATTCTTTTTAAGGCTGAGACTGCAAAGTCAGTTGTTATTAACCTAGGGCTTACTTCAAATTAAAAGTGTACACTGCTGTCGGTGACCTGTCCTACCACATTAAAAACACAACATGGGGCTGTCTGCATTCTGGTGTAGCATTTCCCAGTACTATTCAGTGCCAAGTAAAACATGCATTTTATTGCTATTTGCCTTCACCACATCCTACATGTGCCAGTTTCGATTTTCCGCTTTCAAAGATGGAGGGCGCAGTGGTTAGCACTGCTGACTCGCAGCGCAAGGGACTGGGTTCAATTCCAGTCGTGTGTGCGCGTGTGTGTGCATATAGTTTGCATGTTCTCCCTGTGGCTGCATGGGTTTCCTCCAGGTGCTACAAACATCCAACGATGTGCAGGTTAGGTGGGGTTATGGGGAATTGAAGAGGTTGGGAGGAGAGAGTCAGCCTCGGTAGGTTACTCTTTCAGAAGGTCAGTGCAGACTTAATGGGCCGAAAGGGCTCCTTCGGCATTGTAGGAATTTGATTGGTCTATGGAAGACAACACAAAGGAACTGGCAGATATCTACACCTAATATAGCATTTCCCTCTCCGCCTGAAACGGGCAAATTTTGGGATTCTGAAAAATAAATATAACGGAGAGATTGTTAAACAAAAATATTCTTGTTCTTGACTAAAATAAAAAGAGTGGTAATGTAATGACGCCCATTTGAGAACAGCATAAGAAAGTAAGAACTTGGAGTGGGAGTTGGCCATCTGCCCCTCACGCCTGCCCCACCAATCAATAAAATCATAGCTGATCTTTTTGTGGACTTACCCACCCGCTCACCGCAACCTTTTATTCCTTTACTGTTCAAAAGTCTATCCACCTTTGCCGTAAAAAACATTTTACGAGGTATCCTCAACTGCTTCACTGGGCAGGGATTTCCACATATTCATGATCCCTCTGTGTGAAGAAGTTCTTCCTCAAATCAGTACTAAATCTGCTTCCCATTATTTTGACGCTATGTTTGAGGCCCAGTTCTAGTTTCACCCACCAGTGGAAAAAATCTTCCTGCTTCTATCCAACCTGTTCCCTTCATAATTTTATATGTTTCTATAAAGTCCTCCATCATTCTTCTATATTGCAGTATAGTCCTGTCTACTCCTCCTAAGCTAATCATCTTAACTCCAGAATCAACCTCTTAAATCTCCTCTGCACTCCCTCCAGTGCCAGTACATCCTTTCTCAAGTAAGACCAAAACTGAACACCGTACTTCACATGTGGCCTCACCAGCACCCTATACAGCTGCAACATAACCTCCTTGCTTTTAAACTCTTATCCCTCTAGCAATGAAAGACAAAATTCCATTTGCCTTCTGAATTTTTTTTTCCAAAATCTTTTTCTTGGCTTTTCTCATATTAATAAACAGCATATGCCTTCTTAAACACAAACCAACTTTTTGTGATTCGTGCGTAAGAACACCCAGGTCCCTCTGCACAGCAAATGGGAATTGGGATATTGGGTGCAATTCAATTGAATATTTCACTCTGGCATTGATGTATATTCTAGCGAAAGCAATACAGGAAACCAAGGAAGGCTGGGCGACGGTCTCATCAGGTAACTCAACGAGCCAACCCAAAGCGGCACACCGGATTTACAGCCTTTGAGTTAATACTGGCCGAGCTATGTGATTGCCTGAGAGAGCCATTTCACAAAGGACCAATGCAGGGCCCTGCAAGAGGTAAGATTCAAAAACGTATGTGGGAGAAGTGAGCAAGTGTCCATACACGATCAGGAAGGGAGTCCAGGACTTGGGTTGGGGCAACAATTTGAAAAATTTAAAGGTATCCCAGGTCGGTAATATGGTGATGGTAAAAGTAGGACTAAAGGTAGTGGTCTTCAAACCCAGTGGCACGGCCATATGAGGTAACATGCTGCCTTTTGACACAAAGGCAGGACATCGGTGGAAACATTACACTCAACTGAAGTTGTATGAAGATTCTACGAAGGCTATTGGCAATCCAGCTGGTTGGAGCTCATGTTAATGTCTTCACAGGTACCTGCTGGCCCTGGTTGGAACGACCCATAAGTGCAATCCCGGACAATATGTACAACTCTCAACCGGAGGCACCAGAGAGTGGCGACTAAAACATCTGGATTTTGGACCGAGTAACACCCACTAGACATCGAATACAAAGCATCGTCCCTCCCTGGGTGCGACCAAGGCAGGTAGGTAGTACAGTCATCGTGCCCAGGAGCAGCTGAGTACACCTATTTGTCTAGCCAATCCAGACTGTGGGTTGCAGAGAAATGGCATAACTACACTAAGTTCGAGTCCAGGACTGAGATTAGACCAATAGAATGGTTGGTTGATAAGAGGTGTTGGTTGGAATTGTCTGGGTTTTTTTTACACCCTCTCAGCTTGGATTAAAAACCGAAGAGGATTCAGAAGGGATTCTGGGCATTAAGGGAATATATGATTTTGACCACAGGTCTGGGCACATTGGTGATACTCCTGCCTAATTAACATTACGAATGGCTCAAGAACTCAGCAGTACCACATACCTTCCATTTGGAAGGGCCAACGGTGAACCTGACAGCAGAATGGACATGATTATCCCAGTTTGTATGGGAGCCTGGTCTTAGTGACCGGTAGTGCTGAGGGATTTACATGTACGTAACAGGTAGGCTTGACTGTATTGACAAGATGTTATAACCTTAGCACATGTGAATAACAAGGGCCTCTCAATGTCCTTGAATGGTGAAAACCATCCACCCCACCCCCAGATGGATTAGTCGGGATTGGGAAAGCTAAACCTTTATTGCACGATCTAACTATGATCCCCCGAGGAGTTACATACAACAGGGCGACTTGAAATATTACATACAGCCCGTCTAGACCACCCGAATTCCATCGAATGGGCCAGAATCCAACTGAAGGGAATCCTATACATACAGGCTCAATCCAGAATCTCAAACACGATATAGAAGACGAGGTATGTTACAGGATCTGGGAAGGTTATTTGGGAGCGCAAATGAGGCAAGCTAGCCGAATCGAACAACGAAGCCTTATGGGTAGCCACCCAATTTGGAAGGGGGCTACAATATGGGGTATATGAGACAGAATATGCTTCAACAGCGATAGATGTACATGGCGAGGGGCTTCGCAGACAAAGCCTGAGCCTTTGAAATTGAGCGGCAACACAGTGGGACAGTGAATAACATTGGTGTCTCACAGCGCCCAAGACCCGGCTTCAATTCCGGCCTTGGGTAACTGTGTGGAGTCAGCACTTGCTCTCAGTGTCTGCACGGGTTTTCTCCAGGTGTCCGGTTTCCTCCCACAGTCCAAAGATGTGGTTAGGTAGAGTTGTGGGAATAATGCAGATCAATGAGCCTTGGTCGGGTGCTCTTTCAGAGGGTTGGTGCAGACTCGATGGGCTGAATGGCCTCTTTCTGCACTTTAGGAATTCGATAATTCTAAGCGTGTGTGAGAGGATAGCTTCTGTAATTGAGGCCTATGTGGAGTTTAATAAGAATGAGGCGGCATAGGGTAGCACGGTGGCGCAATGGAGAGCACTGCTGCCTCACGGTGCCACGGTCCCAGGTTCGATCCTGGCTCTGGGTCACTGTCCGTGCTTGCGTGTTTTTCACCCCCATAACCCAAAGATGGGCAGGGTAGGTGACTGACCATGCTAAATTGCCCCCTTAATTAGAAAAAATTAATTGGGTACTCTAAATTTATTTTAAAAAAGAATGGGGAGGCCTGACCTTCCATGTTCTGGGAGGCATTAATGGCGGTTTTGTTGGGGGGGGGGGAATTTTGATTAAATCAAGAAATCAGGGAGGGTGGAGATACAGAGAATGGTGGAGTCTATATTCTTGCAGTGGATTGTCAATGCTCTGTTACCCCAACGGCAAAGCTATTGGCGAAGAAGAAGCTCCATGTGGAGTTAGAGTGGTGTTGATGGGGAAAGTGGTTAGCCAGCTTAGTCACGCAAGAGGGAAGTCTCATGATTATAGGGAGAAGGCCAGTCAGTTATTGGCTCACCAGTTGATGCGGCAGCTGGCTTCTCGGGAGATAGCTCAGGTTAAGGACCCAGGAGGGAGGGTTGGTTTCTGATCCATAAAAGGTTAAAAGGTAATTAGAGAACTTTTACTGGGGGCTATACTGGTTGAGCCTCCGGAGAAAGATTCAACAATGGAATAGTTCTGAGATGGGTTGATTTTCCCAGTAGAGAAAGAGGGGAGGAGCTGGAGGTGCCCTTGGTATAGAGGAAATTTTGAAATGTATCTGTTCTCTGAAATCCGGGAAGGCACCGGGCCCAGGAATTTCACTTTAAAAATGTGACACAGTTGGGGCCACATCAGTTGGACATTTAAAAAAAAAATTTAGAGTACCCAATTATTTTTCTTCTCTAATCAAGGGGCACTTTTGTGTGGCCAATCCACCTAACCAGCACATCTTTGGGTTGTGGGGGTGAAACCAACAGACACGGGGAGAATGTGCAAACGCCACACGGACAGTGACCCTGCACTGACCGGGATTCAAAGCCGGGTCCTCAGTGACCAAGTCCCAGTGCCAACCACTGCGCCACATGCCTCCCCTCTGTTGGACATCTTAACGATTCTCTGTCTCAGAGAATGTTGCTGGCTACATTGGCGCACGCATCCATTTCCTTAATCCTGAAGGATAAAGATCCAGTGGAGGTCGAGTCATATCTGTCCATCTCTCTGTTGAATACTGATGCAAAACTGTTGGTGACGATGTTGGCAACTTGTTTGGAGGGGTGCCTGCTGGTGGTAATTTCCGAAGACTAGACGGGGTTGAAGGACCGGCAATTGTTGGCAAACATTACGAGACTCATGCACATGGTGCTATCACTGTCATTGGGGGCCAAGCCAGAGGTATGTAAACATCTCCATTGACATGGAGATAGCGTTTGATTGGGTGGAGTGGGGGTACCTTTTTGAGGTAGTGGCATGGTTTGGCTTTGGGCCTAGGCTCATTTTGTGCATTAGGCTTTTGCATAAGGCCCCCACTGCGAGGGTTTGCACAATGGATTAAGTTCAGGGTACTTTTGGTTGCTTTCGGTTACAAGGCAGGGATGTCCACTTTCCTCCTTACTGCCGTTGGCTATCGCACTTCGGTCGTCAGCCAGGTGGAAGGGCATAGAGAAGGTAGGTAGGGAGCATAGGGTGTCCCTGTACACAGACAACTTGGTATATGTCACAGAACCTCTCACTAATGTGGGCAAGATATGATTTGATTTATTGTCACATGCACCAAACTACAGTGTCGTGTTGAGGAAGTTTGGTTCCTTCTCAGGATAAAGACTGAACATGGGCACGGATTAAGTATTTCAGGTGAACCCTCGGGGAAAGGAGCTGGCAAGATTGCCATTTCCACTGGCCAGGGCTAGTTTCACGTACCTGGGGATACGGGTGGCTCATGATTGGGTCTTGTTGCACAAGGGGGGGGGGGGGGGGGGGTGGTGAGGCAGATTTGAAGAGAAAGGATACCTTCTTATTATCATTGGCGGGATGGTTCCAGACAGTTAAAATGAACGTTCTTCCAAGAATCTTCTCTGTGTTTCAGTGTGTTCCAATCTTTCTGCCAAAATCATTTTTGATAGGATTAACAAGCTAATCTCGACCTGTGTGGGGGGGGCAGGTGCGGAGGGCGTTCCTGCAGAGGGATAGACAGTCAGGGAGGTTGGCATTCACGAACTTGAGTAATTATCACTGGGCGGCGAACATCGTGAAAGCGTGAGGGTGGGCCAGGGTCAGATGGAGGCCCCCGATACAGGTTCACGTTATTACTGCCCCTCTTCCATCCTTGCCAGCCAAGTACTCGACGCGCCCAATGGTAACTGGATTGCCTTTTTTGTATGTAGTAAAATTGAAAATTCCCTGAATAAATATATTTGAAAATAAAAATATTATGGCAGTCCATAAGAAAATCACACCACAGTGGTTAGCACTGCTGCCTGACGGCACCGATGACCCAAGTTCAAGCCCAGCCCTGGATCACTGTACATGTGGAGTTTTCACATTCTCCCTGTGTCCACGTAGGTCTCAGCCCCACAACCCAAAGATGTGCAGGGTAGGTGGATTGGCCACGCTAAATTGCCTCTTAATAAAAGAAAGTCACACCAATGGTATTTTTAAAGTAAGTTATAAATTTGATTCACTGCGGTTGGAGTTGAGGGCCGGGTCTATGGAACCAGGTCATGAGGATACCTGGAAGCCTGACATATACGAGTACCATAGATTTCGGCACAGAATCAAAACATTATGTTGTATGTACCTGCAGAGCTCTTGGACCCCTCAAGAATGATAGCAACATTACCGTTGATGTCCTGCCATTGCTGGGGCATTTAAAGCTATACAGGTGGGATCGACTCGGTGGTGTTTCATTCCAGGTGAAATGGAAATAATCTTTGGGGACCTGGTCTGCTTGAGCAATCATAGCTTTTGTCTTTAAGTAATGGAATCTCTAATCGTGGGAGAGTTCCACCTGCCAGGGAAATTCGCAGTTTAGCTTGGTGGAACGACTCATTATTTACCCATGGAACCCCGGAAAAGGCAGCTAGATAGGCTATGCAAATGCTAATATTGCACAAAAAATGTCAGGCTGTGCAAAGAACAAACCAACAAAGGGCGAATGCAACTGAACCTAGGCACCAGATATGCTACCAGGTTTAGGCAATCTGGGACTGATGACTGGTGGAATATCTTTATGCCAGGATCTGCAGGGCCGGTGAGACTTTTTACAATCAGGATGACCACAGACACAAGCTTAATTCTTTTATGGACAACCATGATGTGTTGCCACCAAAAAAGAGCTGCCAAATCCCCTTGCCGAATCATGCCCCAATATACACAGATGGCCTATCTCAAATAAGAAACAGGGAAAGCTAGAAGCTGATCTTTATGGCAGGACAGGTTAGGATACCTCTCAGTATCCAGAAGACTGGCCATCCAAAGGATTGAAGGAGGTATTCTCAACACCAACTTGGGCAAAACCAAGGGCCAGAAAAGAAGACCATTGGGGATAAAATCATTGCAGGCTCACATTCTGCACAAAACTGCTGCAACAGCAGAAACACAAAGAACAATGGACAAAGAGGAACGTGGATATACCGCCATACTCCATACTCAGCAGATAACTAGTCAGAAACACACAATTGCAACCTGTTTATGTCTGTTACCTGCAGAAACACTATGTACAATGGATCCCCAGGCCGAGATAATTGGGAATGCACAAAAAGCCAGAAGTGCAGTGCTGATTTCTTAGACAGTTCAGAAGTTTGAAAAGGTTAGAGATACGGAGGAGTGATGCCTTACAGAAATCTGAAAATAAGGATTAGAATTTTACAACCATTGTGTGACTAGGAGTTAATGTAGGTCCGCAAGTACAATGGTGGCAGGGAAATAGGACATCCTTCGAGTTAGCACATGGGCAGAGCTTTGAATAACAAGTTTACCGAGGATAGAATGCCCATTCAGGAGGGAACTGAAACATACAAATCTACAAGTACCGAAGGCACAGATGAGAGTTTCAGCAGCAGATGAGATGAGATGAGACAGGGGCAATCAGTCAAACAATGCTACGGAGGTGGAAAAAGATAGTCTCCGATTAGCAAAAATATGAGGTCACAAGCTCATCTCAGGATCATCTCGGGCTGTTCAGCCCCTTGAGCCTGCTCCACCATTCACTGGGATCACGGCTGATTCGACATTTATCACATCAACCTTCCTGCCCTTTGCACGCAATCCTGATTCGCTTACTGATCATGAATCTATCTAGCTCAGTCTTAAATATACTCAAGGAGTTTGCTGCCACAGGTCTCTGTGGCAAGGAGTTCCAAAACTCTCAACCCACAGAGAAGAAATTCCTCCTGATCCCAGTCTTAAATTGGCACCCCTTTATTCGGAGACTATGCCCTCTGGTCCTGGACTCTCCCATGCGGGGAAACATCCTCTCAGCATTTACCCTGTCACACCCCTTAAGAATCCCATATGTTTCAATGAGATCACCTCTCATTCTTCTAAATTCCAATGTGTAGATGCCCAATCTGTTTAACCTTTTGTTCATAAAGATAATTCCTCCATCCCAGGGATCCTAATGAACATGCTCTGAACTGCCTCCAATGAAACATCTTTTCTTAAATAAGGGGACTAAAACTTCTCAGTATTCCAGATGGGTCTCACCAGTATCTTATAGTTTCAGCAGGACTTTGCTACTGAGGGCCAACATTACAAGAACCTTCCTGGTTACCTGTTGCACGTGTGCGCTAGTTTTCTGTGTTTCGTGCACAAGTACCCCAAAGTCTCATGGTTGCAGCTTTCTGCAGTTTTTCTACATGTAAATAGTCTGGATTCTTTCGCTCTCCCTTACAAAATTAACTTTTCATTTTTCCACATTACACTCCAATTTGCCAACTTTTCCCCCACTTACTTAACTATTCAATATCTCTTTGAAAAGTTTGTATCCCTCTTGCAACTTGCCTTTCCACCAATTTTTGTGTTGCCTGCAAATTTGGTAAGGTACATTTGGTTCCTTCCTCCAAGTCATTAATGTATCAGCTGGGGCCCCATCACTGATCCCTGTGGAACTCCACTAGTTACAGGTCACCAACCAGAAAAAGAACCCCTTATACCCACTTCTGTTCCCTGCCCATTATCCAATTCCCTATCCATGCCAATATATTCCCTCCAACACCATGGACTCTGATCTCATGGCTTAACCTTTAGTGAGGTACCTTGTCAAACACCTCCTGGAATTCCAAATACATCTACTGATTCCCCTCTATCTACTCTGGGTGAGACTTCCTAAATAATTAGTAAATTAGTCAGACAATTTTTCCCTTTCATGAAGCCATGCTGACTGCTGGATTAGATTATGATTTTCCAAATGTGCTATTACTTCCTTATTAATTAATTTTGCTGTGGTTCATCCCAAGCAGTTCTGTGACAAAGACTCTTGCTCTGAGCCGTTCACAGGGGGACACAGCGAGACAAACATCAACTGCAATGGAGGATCACCAACTCAGTTAAAGACACTTTGGTCTGGGAAAAAACCTGTTGGCCGTCCAGTGCAGAACGTTGACCGTAACAAAGTATTGCAGATTGGCACATTCCAAGGTTCAGGACTACGTGCTGAGGGATGCAATAAAGCTCAGGGGAGCTACTGCAGAGGTTCAATGGAGCACGGATGTTGTCTATGGTCGTTCAGCCATAGTGTACAGAGGACTGAAAATTGTATGGACTCTTTCAGGCTGTATGACTCGCATTGAATACAGAGTAAATATTAAATGCATCACAATTGCATTGAAGCATCTCAGAATGTAACGTGATGTAGAATACTTGAATATCATTGCACTTTCAGTAATGACCATTTTGAAATATTTTGTAGTGCTCTTTTAGCTATTTTATGAATAAAGTATATTTTTGACCCAAAGAAATGCAAAGACTCACCGACCCCACAAGACTATTTTGCAGCAAGATGCTCACAAGTTCATTAGAGCTTTACGAATAGCGAAGTTAAATGAGCAGACATATATTCTGCAGTTGGACTGCAATATAGAAAGTGTGAGGTTTTTGTCCACTTTAAGAGGAAAAATAGAAAAGCAGAATCTCATTTAAAGGGAGATTGAAGAATTCTGCAGTGTAGAGGGATCCTATACAGGTAACTGTTGGTCTTCACAGTGTAGCCACCTGGGGTGGCCACTGCCCAACACAAAATGGAAGATTACAAAGAATGCAGGGAAAATGGACATGTTGCAAAAGCAAGCAGCTTGCAAAAGTGCTTGTGTATTCTGACTGCTGCAGAAACCAGACAGCACTGTGAAAGAAAACAAGTTAGCATACTAATGAGGCAATACCCGGTGATTCCCAGGTACAATGGAAACAACTTAACTCAAATCGCTACATTGAATAAAAGGCCAGACTTCTCGGCGCCAAGAGAAGTCCAAAACAATAAGCCCCAAGAACCGCGCAGTGATCGAGGGACTGCCCCGTTATTGGGGAAATTCAAATCAATCGATTTGGAAGAGACCCAATCGATTGCGAGGGTATAGAGGGTCCGCCCAGGTAGGCGCGAGACCCTGGGAGAGGTATAAGACAGAGACCCCGACCGCAGCTCGCTCTCTTGACCAGTTCCTCTGAGCCAGCGCTCTCTTGACCACCGTTGCAGCAGAAGACCTTGAGAAGGGGAGGCCTGGTCAGTAGCCGCCATCAAGTAAGTGTCACACAACGCACGCTACGAGAGTAGACACTCCTGACCCCTTTAGTCCACATCGACTGGAAGCCTGCGGATCCAGGACAAAGCTAGAGGCCGTTGTTCCCTGATCCGGCAGTTCCCTTATCCCATATAAGTATTGGCCTGTTAGTGGTAGGATTCGCCTAGTCTTGTAGTTTTATATGCATAATTAGTAGATAACTGTATTATAATAAACGTGTCTTGTTTGAACTTACTAATTGGTGTATGGTTTTATTGCTTTGAACTTGACCTTGAAACTTGTGGCGGTATCTTAACGATACCTGGCGACTCTAGAGCTAAGGAACAAAACAGAGCCAAGTTGAGTGTAAAGCACACTCACCCAGAATGAGCAATATTTAGTGGCAGACTCTGACGGGATTCGACTAGAAGTGGCCCGCCCACTCCGAGAGAACCCAGAAATTTGAATCTGAAATCCAATTGGGAAAAGGAAAAACCACAAGTGTTCAAGTAGTTCAAATCAACCCTCATAATTCGGAAGTGTGTTTTTGCATGCGTAACTAACAGGGTTATAAGGTAAAACCGAGAGATTTTTGTTGCGACAAACTGTCAGGAGTTTATAATTCGGAAAATAGCGAAAGCCGTACCCGTATTTTATAGCACTGCCTTATTATCCCTCGTTCCAAATTTAAAAAGAGCATAAGATAGAAGAAATGGCCATGCAGGCAATGGAACGCCTTATGAACCCAGAGCAGTTCGTGGTCGCAGCGACCAACAACAGCAGAGTAGGTCAGTGTCCCGTTTGGGAGCTGGAACTCAGTACCTCAAAGGGAAAGGATGGCCCCTTTAGAGTGAGTTTAGTTTGAATGAGGAGACGGGTCCGGGAGTATAGGGCATACTTGGTGGGAGAACCTGTCTGAAATTCATAAGAAAAGTTTAAGTAAAGCACGTAAGCCGATGGCAATTGTGTCCTGCTTGGCACAATTGCGAGGCACAGAGGAGGTCGTCAGGACGCTCCGAGCAGAGTTAGAGGAGAGGAATAGAATGAGCAAAGTGGATGTCAGGGACATCGACAGAGAGAATTCAGATTCAAGGGAAAGGATGGCAGATAAGGATAGAGAGGTGGATGATGCCAAGAGGGCACTCCAGTCTTGTCTAGCCCATCTGAGCAGCTCCCAGGTACAGTAAGAAAAAGCCTATCAAGATGTGCAGCGTGCAGTCTTGATAAGAGAAGAATCAGAAAAACAGGTAGAGACACTGAAAAAGCAGTGTAGCGACCTGAAGGCAGCTTTTAAGGGCACTCCATGCTGCCACCACTGAGCAAAGGCAAAGCACAGTGGACCATGCAAAATGTAGGAAGCAGATTGTGGAGCTGCAAACTCTGCTTTCTGTGCAGAATGGCTTCCAAGAAACCTTTGGAACGCAATTAGAGGAAGAGAATGCCCCAGATTGGCAGGAGTTAAGTGAGACAGCGCAGCGATATGTTCAGGGAACATGTGTGCTAGCAGCGCAGCAGAAAAGGAAAGCGCCCCAACCCCCCACAGATCAGATAGCACCCGCACCAATGAACCCAGTCACCACCCAACGAAAAGCAACCGCAGACGGCGCACCCAAAATCACTTACACCACCCCCTTAACCGTGACTCAACTAAGGGACGCGTGTGAGAAAATCACCCCGTTTCTCCCCACTTCAGACCCCCACCAATTCTTTGCAAAAGTTAAGCAACAGGCGACCATGTACGGCCTGGATGCGCGAGAGCAGGCTAAGCTCACAGTTTTGAGTTTAGACTCCTCAGTAGTAGCAGCCCTCCCCGACCCACAGAACGTTGGAGGAGGCACCCTCGAAGAGATGCATACAGCTATTTTAGACGTGATAGGGTACAACAGAGGAGGCCCAGTCGAAGGCCTTAACAGATGTAGGCAGAAAAGGACCGAGCACCCCACAGCATTCGCAGGAAGGCTGTGGATTCACTTCACTGCAGTTTTCGGTGAATTAGACCGCGCACATTTGATCCAGGATAACATGGTTAAATGACTTGCACTATCATCTCCCACGCCACAGATGCAGGACAGAAAGCCTGCTCCAATTACGACCCCTCAGACGAGGCCCATAATGAAAAATGGGTATTGAAAAGATTGCCCCGCGCTTGGGAGCAATCTGTCCATAGCAAGGCAACATTTAAGAACCCCGAAGAAGCTCAGGCTGCAGCAGATATCCAAGCAGTAAGAACGCACCAAAACCCCGCATGGGTAAATGAGGGACAGAACAGCCCCCCACAGAAGTCACAGGAATGTTTTAACTGCGGACAGTTAGGGCATTTTGCTAGGGAATGCAATGCACTGCAGGAATCTCAGAGAGGCCAGCAGACAGGCACTATGAACAGGAACAGAGTGTAGCCTATTCACAGTATAGGGACGCAGTCAGGACAGACCAATGTGGACGGAACGGACTGACGGTGTTCGGGCTCCCCCACCTGGGTCTGTGACACACTCTGGGACCGATCCGGATGACCGGCAGTCACAGCGAAAATTCGGGGAAAGCCCATAGAATTACTCTATGACACAGGAGGGTCCCATACGACCATTAATTCCTCCACTACGCCACAGGCAAACACGTGGCCCACTACAGCCACAATAACACTCAGCAGATTTACAGGACACTCACAGCAAGGAACCATTACAGCCCCTGTACCAATTCAGCTAGGGAATATCTCCACCAGACACCCCGTTGTTTTAGTTAATCTGCCCCACACAGCAGAACACATACTGGGCATTGATTTTATGAATGCCCACAGCCTGTCGTTCGACCCAGTCAATCAGTGTGTCTGGCGAATGGCAAAATCAGACAGAGCACCCGCAACACTCACAGTAGGAGAGTATGCGAACAGGATTAGCGCAGTAGGAGACTACTGTTTTGACCCGACCACGCTTAGAACGGACAAACAGGTTAGGGCAGTTTTGAACAAGCACAGGACAGCATTTGCCAGTCACCGGCACGACTGCGGCAGAATGACTGGACAAGTTCAGATTACAGGACCTGACCCGAGACCACAAAGACAGTATAGATTACCCCTAGAAGCGGAGGGAGAAATTGAAAAGGTTATAGAGAGCTTATTAGAGCAGGGTGTACTACGGACAGTAGCCTCGACTAATAATGCCCCTATTTGGCCAGTGAGGAAGCCCGACGGATCATGGCGTCTGACCATTGATTATCGGGAACTCAACAAAGTTACCCCAGCAGTAGCCCCCACGGTAGCAAAAAGTCCCGAGACCATGCTCAAGCAGGGACTCCACTCCAAATATTTCACGGTATTGGACATTAGCAACGGCTTTGGACATTAGCAACGGCTTTTGGTTAATCCCATTGGCAAAGGCGTGCCAGTACAAATTTGCCTTCACTTTTAAAGGTCAGCAGTACACGTGGACATGCCTCCCACAAGGATTCCACAATTCCCCCTCCATTTTCCACCGGCAGCTGGCAAATGGACTAGCAAAATTTTCCCGACCCGAATGTCTGGTCCAGTATGTGGACGACCTATTATTGCAGACAGACACCAAGGCAGAGCACATCACGCTTCTGTCTGAACTCCTACAACTCTTACAGTCAATCGGATGTAAAGTTAACCCCAGATAGGCCCAACTATTGGAGAATAAGGTGGTGTATTTGGGTACAATCATCACACACGGAAAACGCGAGATCGAGTTCAAAAGAATTGACTCAATCGTCAAATTGCCCCTTCCCCAAAATGTTTCAGCCCTCCAGTCGTTTTTAGGACTGGTTGGGTATTGTCGGAACCATATCGATGGTTTTGCGACCAAGGCAGCCCCACTTTCAGACCTCCTTAAGAAAGGAGCCGCTTGGGAATGGCTTCCGCAGCATACAGAGGATGTGGAAGATTTAAAGAAAGCCCTTAGCACGGCACCTGCACTACAAGTTCCAGACCCGCTCTCCCCCTATGCAATTGAGGTAGCAAGCACAGATCTGACCCTCTCGGCCGTGCTCCTTCAGGAATAGCACGAGCAGCTACGACCAGTGGCTTATGCCTCCAGACTGTTAGAACCAGCAGAGCAAGGATTTTCAGCCTGCGAAAGGCACCTACTCGCTGTATTCTGGGCAGTACAATACTTTTCTTACATTACCGGACTCAACCCCATCACCATTCTGACCGAACACACCCCCACAAAATTACTTTTAGACGGACGACTGAAGGACGGTTCAGTGAGCCAGATAAGAGCAGCTAGGTGGACACTTCTGTTACAAGGACGGGACATTACAGTTAAACGGACCAGGACACACACATTTTTAGCAGACAACCTCCAATACCCAGGACAACCCCATGATTGCGAAATAGTAGCCCCCCTCCACAACACAGGACCCTTCATTGCAAAGACGCCCCCCAGGAAGATAGGAAGTTCAACTCAAAGCCCCCAGCACACAGACACGTGTGCCCCCTTGAAGATTTACGTGGATGGTTCATCCACTGTTTTAAATGGTGAGCGCATTACAGGAAGCGGCATCTACGTAGAGGATGCGCAGGGACGCGCATTAGAAGAGATATCGTTAAAGTTACCCGGTCACTTAGGCGCGCAGGCAGCAGAGCTCACAGCCATAGCATACATCGTGGACCACCCAGATTCGATCCCCAGCCCAGCAGATATATATTCGGTTAGTTTATATGTCTGTAACAGCCTAACAGATTTTCTACCCCTGTGGAGGACGAGGTTTTGTTTCCGCGGATGGAAAGCCCCTTCCATCAGCCCCATTGCTCCGCCATATCCTAGAACAGGCAAAGGATAGAACTTATAGCATAGTCACCATCAGTCATCCCCCCTGGAAATGTGAAAGCCGACGCACTGGCAAAAGCAGGTTCCAGGCACGGACATTTTTGGACACCCCCAGCTAGCGCACCAGCTAGCGCCCGAGAGTTCAGTTCAGGTCTCACAGACAGACATTGAGGACCTAGTACAGGCACAAAAACAGGACAGCAATCTCAGGGAGATTAGTAGAGGAAAGTTTTTACCCCCTTACGACAAGTTTAAACACGCTCTGACCACACACGAGGGTGTGGTTATCAAAGACAAGTTGTATGTGGTTCCCGAGAAGGACAGGAATCAAATGATTGCCTTATTCCACGATGGTCATGGACATCAAGGGATCGACCCTACCACAGCCCACCTCAGGCAGCTCTGTTGGTGGCCCAATTTAAGAGATGATGTAACGCACTACATAGAGAACTGTTTGATTTGTGCAAGGAATAACCCGGAGAGGTATTCTAAGAAGGCACAAGTCAGCCACACTCGCCCCGTTAATGGCCCCTGGACTAACCTCCAGATCAATTTTATAGGTCCATTGCCCCCTTGCAGGAATGGCTATAAATATGTACTGGTGGTCATAGACACGTTCACGAAATGGGTAGAGGCATTCCCATCTCGAACAAACACAGCAAAAACGACCGCAAAGATCCTGACCCACCACATCTTTACTAGATGGAGACTCCCCAGAAGTATTGAGTCGGACCAGGGATCTCATTTTACAGGACGGGTCATGAAGAACGTCCTGACCATATTCGGCATTAAACAAAATTTCCACGTTGCGTATCACCCCCAGTCAAGCGGAATAGTGGAACGCATGAAGCGGAGTCTAAAATCGACCCTTAGAAAGATGGTCCAGGAAAACAATACCACTTGGGATTCAGTGCTCCCATTCGCACTTATGTTTTTAAGAAACACTGTTTCGGCATAACAGGTTTCACCCCACACACACTCATGACCGGACGCCCCATGAAAGGATCTGAATTCCTTTTAGGACTCGACATGACCAGCCCAGAAGTGACTGTCCTCACGCACGAGACAGCAGTGAAGCAATTAGTTGAAACTTTAAGGTCGGCTCAGTTAGCAGCCGCAGTTAAATTGGGAAAGAAAAGGAAACAGAGCAAGGCTTGTTGCGACAAGACAGTACATTCCACAGAGTTTCAAGTTGGACAACAGGCAATGTTATCTGTTTATAACCCCAGCACGTTTTTGGCCCCAAACTTTTCCGGCCCGTACTCAATTGTGGACAAAATCAGCCCTTCAGTTTATAAGATAAAGTACCCCAACGGGAAGACTGCCTGGTGCCATATCAACCAGTTAAAGCCATATGGAACACAGTCCAACCACGCACACCATGTCCTGCTAGACGCTGCAGAACACCACGCCCCACCCACAAGAGACATTTCCACCCTCCCCCTCACAGACCAGCCCCTCATCGGACTCAACCTCGACTCCGCCCCTTGACTTCAAACCACGCCCCGAAACGCCCACAAGCTGCCACAGCAGAGACAGCGACTGTGACTTTGACGACAGCCACAGCACGCCTCTCTACTGCCCTGATACAACAGACTCCACACACATCAACTACGACCCCGACTACAGTGATTTGGAGATCACTTACATTAGAACACCAGACCCACACCCAGCCCCACCGCCCAACTATGACGACCCCGACAACGTTCATACAAATTTAGACCCCACGCTTTGGAACAGGGACAATTCTTGTAGACTTGTCCGAAATGACGAGAGTGACCCCCGGTCACATAACGCTATGATTGCATGTCTGATCTATACACGGGTATAGGATCCGGGAGAAGAGGATGACTCTGAGTCTGACTCCCGACACAGCAACCCCGTTGCGACCCCGTTCGCAGAGAATGAAGAGAATTGAGGTGTCCAGATGATGTAAAAAGAGGAACCACTTGAGAGATAAACGGTGTCCTTTCTGATGGAACCTGCAAGAATATTTGGTGATGTTTGTTTGTTAATGTTTGGTTTTGGAGTTTGGCCACACGACTTTCAGCTGAAAAGCTTGTGACCACCTCACATGCACATTAGTTTGTCCTCCGATATCTCTGAGAACTTGACTCAGCTGCAATGTCTGGAGCCCAACTTAAGGCTTCACCCTTTACCCCACTAGGAGCATCTTGGCTCCCCCTTTTTTAGGTGCCCCTCTATTCTGGGAATAGAGGCTGCAAATCCATGATGAACACATTCATGCCCGTTCGTTCCAGGTCGCTCAGGCAGTGGAGAAACAGCATTGAGGACCCGCTCTGTCTGAGGACCCCCCTCTGGTCAGCTAAGCTCGGGTACAGCACAGCACGCCCTACCCGTGGATTCCATCCAAATCTTCCCCGTCGCGGCCCATACGCAACTCATTCGGATATATTATTTCTAAAGTTTGGTTTCATTTATTTTGTCTGAGGTAGCCCTTCGGCTGCCACTCCTTATGCTATTTACATCCAGGAACATTGGGATGGTAAATCTCAAAACCTGCGAGACGGCTCGCAGTAGCACAGTTGTTAAGTGTATGTCTGGTCCTAAATTCGCTATTGAAAAAAAAAAATGAGGGGAGTCACAGGGAGTGACTTGGCCATTCATTTAAGGGATAATTGGGATAAGAGGACAGATACACTAGCATTAAAGGTATTAAACAGATCATTGACAGATACTATGCTTGATCCCCTAGCTTCGGACAAGCCAAAGAGATCACCGCAAGAACAAAAGCCAGAAGAGAACAAGAAAGAAGAGAGAAGAAAGATGACCGCCACATCTGTATTTTTCTTCGCCACAGTTGTATTTTTGCACGCGAACGCGAACCCTTTTTCCCCTATGACCCCGGCCGCTAATGTTTCCCAGACACCGACTACTCAAAGCCCAGTAACAAACAGCGATGACCCAACCTGGTGCACAAAATTTATGAATTGGTACTCGCTATCATATGTTGTAGAATCACTTTTGGCGATAGCAGTTTGCTGCATCGTAGTACAGACACTTAAGTTAAGGAAATGGAGAAGGAGAGCCTTCCGCTCCCGCACCTCGACCATATAAAGAGTACAATCCCCTATTTTCGGTTTCCACCAGTCCCCCCAACCCCCTGACGTGTAATGAATGATTTAATTTTTGAGTTGCTGTTGTAAATAAAGACCTTTTCTGACGTATTGTGACGTTCTGAGCTCGACTGCCGAGCCAGAAATGGAATGTAATGACGATAATGTTTTAAGAATAGGAAGTTATAATGTTTAAATGTGTACGGGAGTGTAGTTTACAAAGGATAGTTAGAGGTTCCCTAGTAATGCATGTCCCCTTTGACATAGCGCCTACCAGAGACTGTTAGATAACAATTTTGTGCCATAATTGAGGAAAGTGTAGAGGCCATGGGACGCGCTGAGATCAGGGAACACAAAGACACCGAACTTGGGTGATCCTTCATGATTTCTCAGGGAGATTGAAGAATTCTGCAGTGTAGAGGGATCCTATACAGGTAACTGTTGGTCTTTACTGTGTAGCCACCTGGGGTGGCCACTGCCCAACACAAAATGGAAGATTACAAAGAATGCAGGGAAAATGGACATGTTGCAAAAGCAAGCAGCTTGCAAAAGGGCTTGTGTATTCTGACTGCTGCAGAAACCAGACAGCACTGTGAAGAAAACAAGTTAGCATACTAATGAGGCGATACCCGGTGATTCCCAGGTACAATGGAAACAAGTTAACTCAAATCGCTACATTGAATAGAAGGCCAGACTTCTATTGAGCGGGAACGAACCTGGGACCTCGGCGCCATGAGGCAGCAGGGCTAACCCACTGTGCCACCCTGCTGTCCATATATGGGCATTGATGACAACACACCAAGAGTACTGCATTCGGTTAGAATCATAAAAATTACAGTGCAGAAGACCCCGACCTCAGCTCGCTCTCTTGACCAGCTCCTCTTAGCCAGCGCTCTCCTTGACCACTGTTGCAGCAGGTGACCTTGAGAAGGGGAGGCCTGGTCAGCAGCCGCCGTCAAGTAAGTGTCATACAACGCACGCTACGAGAGTAGACACTCCTGACCCCTTTAGTCCACACCGACTGGAAGCCTGCGGATCCAGGACAAAGCTAGAGGCCGTTGTTCCCTGATCCGGCAGTTCCCTTACCCATATAAGTATTGGCCTGTTAGTGGTAGGATTAGCCTGGTCTTGTAGTTTTATATGCATAATTAGTAGATAACTGTATTATAATAAACGTGTCTTGTTTGAACTTACTAATTGGTGTATGGTTTTATTGCTTTGAACTTGACCTTGAAACTTGTGGCGGTATCTTAACGATACCTGGCGACTCTAGAGCTAAGGAACGAAAACAGAGCCAAATTGAGTGTAAAGCACACTCACCCAGAACGAGCAACAACTGCAAGGGGAATGAAGTGTAAAAATGGGGAAATCTTGCTACAACTATATGGGCATTAAATTTTTTTTCTGTTTTTTAATAAAAATTTAGTGCACCCAATTCGTTTTTTTTCAAATTAAGCGGCAATTTAGTGTTCAATCCGCCTACCTTGCACATCTTTGCGTTGTGGGGACGAAACCCACGCAAACACGGGGAGAATGTGCAAACTCCATGCGGACAGTGACCCAGAACCGGGATCGAACCTGGGACCTCGGCGCCATGAGGCAGCAGGGCTAACCCACTGTGCCACCCTGCTGTCCATATATGGGCATTGATGACAACACACCAAGAGTACTGCATTCAGTTAGAATCATAAAATTTACAGTGCAGAAGGAAGCCATTCAGCCCATCGAGTCCGCACCAGCCCTTGGAAAGAGAACCTCACCAAAGCCCATGCCACCACCTTATCCCCGTAACCACACCTAACCTTTCTGGACACAGGGGCCATTTAGGAAACCCACGCAGACACAGGGAGAACGTGCAGACTCCACACAGACAGTGACCCAAGCCAGAAATCGAATCTGGGACCCTGGAGCTGTGAAGCAACTGCACTAACCAGTTTATAGCGCTATTTGGTCTCCTTATTTGAGGAATATATTTGTATTTGAAACAGTTCAGAGAAGGTTCACTGGATTGATTGATGAGATGAAGGGGGCTGCCTTTTGGAGTTTGTACATTCTCTCCATGTCTGCGTGGGTTTCCTCGTGGTGCTCCAGTTTCCTCCCACAGTCCAGGCGAGGTGGAGAGGGCATGCTAAATTTCCCTCAGTATCCAAAAATGTGCAGGTTAGGTGTGGTTCCTGGGTTAGGGTGGGGAAAATGGGGCTAGGTAAGGTGCTCTTTCAGAGGGTCAGTGTAGATATGTTGGGCTGAATAGTCTCCTTCTGCACTGTAGGAATTCTATGGAACAATGAATATGGCCCAGAACTACTTTGCTTTCATCAAGAAATATTTATATTACTAGTTATCAGGGTTTTGGAACTATTGCAGCACCAATTTCTTTTTTTCTATTTAAATTTCAAGTACCCAATTGTTTTTTCCAATTAAGGGACAAATTAGCGTGGCCAATCTGCCTAAACTGCACATCTTTGGGTTGTAGGGGTGAAACCCACGCAGACATGGGAAAATGTGCAAACTCCACACAGACAGTGACCCGGGGCCGGGATCGAACCCAGGTCTTCAGCGCCGGAGGGCAGCAGTGCTAACCACTGTGCCACCCAACAGCATCGATTTCTACAGAAGTAGGAGGTCCTTATAGGTGAAAAATCTTTGACGCAACAAAATTTATTCATCTCCTCAGATCCTGCACTACCACATCTACATCTAACTCTTTCCAAAATGAATTCAACGGAAGGGCCAAAATCAATCTACCTCAAAGTCTATTCCAAATGTCAGTCACACCCTGTATTTGTCAAATTTAACTTTATCTTTTACGAGCTGTGTCCCTTCTTCATATCCTTGCACCTCAAGTAACCTGTTACATGATTTACCCATTTTAAAGATTTCCATAAGATAATTCCCTCAGATGACTCCGCACCGGCTGAAAAGCTGAACTTTCTCCAGCCTATCTTCCGTATTTTGATCCCTTATCACAAAAGCAATGTTTCCAGTAGGAAGCTGTTGCCACATTTCTCAGCAACCAATACTAGACATACCCCAGAAGCACTTTGAAAAGACATTATAAAATTTATTCACAACTTTCTCAGACTCTCTCGGGACTTGCATCCCACCATTTTAGCAATATAATCCCAAATTTTGCTGGCCTGGTTGATTGTTGTTCAAATTTACTGGATATATTGAACTTTGTGACCAAGAACCCCTTTTGGTCTTTTCCAACCTCACTCGGACCTTATTAAATATGCAAAAATCCGTTTTTCCATCTCACATGCAGCACTTTACACCGCCTGAAACTAAATTTAATCTTATATTGCCCAACCATATTTTGTTTTATTAATTTTATAGATGCTGAGCAGTCTCCTGCAATTCCAGTGCTCCTCCTCATGAGTATGCAAATCAAACTATTTTTACATGGTTTCTGAATCAAAGTCAGGGTACAAATTCAGACAGGTATCTAATTCTCTGAATAGAAGAAACAGGAAAAGGCCACATGGCCTCTCGTGTCTGCTTTGTTATTCATAAGATCGCAGCTCATTTTAACCTCAAGTCAATCTAACTGTGCAAATCCCGCATGTCACAATTCCCCTCCAGTCTAAAAAAATCTATCTTAACCTCAAGTATATTCAGTTACCAAATATCCACTCTAGGGCAGATAATTCCAAAGAATCATAACCCTTTACTCAAAGAAATTCCCCATCCTTAAATGGAGACCACCTATTACTGAGACGATAGCCTCTGGTTCCAGTCGGGAAACTCAGCATCTACCTCATCAAGCCTCTCACTATGAAATGATTCAATGTGCACACCTTTCTTTCTTCTAAACTCCAGAAAGTAGAGGTTGGTTTTGACTCAGCCGATCATCGTGGGAGAATTCTCCTCTTATCCCACATGTCAATCTAGTGAATTTTCGTTCATTGCCTTCCAACAATATCGTCTTCCAACATCCTTCCTTTAATAAAATTAAGAATGTGTAGAATAGACCAGGCAGCATATCACCAAAGTCCTGTTAGATTGTAACAAGCCTACCTTACTATTGAACATAAATTCTCTTCAGACGGTCAACGTGCCTTTTGACTTGCTAATTGCTTGGTGTTTTTGCTTGCATTTCGTGTTTCTTGTACAAGGGCAACCAACGATCTCGTAGCGTCAACATTTAAAAGTTGCTCATCATTCGAAAATACTCCCACTTTTCTTACAAAGCCAGATTCCCTTGATGTTTCTTAGATGACTGTTGCACAGCTAAGAATTTTACATGGGATTTAATATATTCTTGGGTTAAAGCAACCGTTTTTGAAAAGGGATACTGTCCTGTTTCCATTCAATTTCCTCTGTATTCATCAACGATCCCTTTAATAGTGAAGTTAATAATTTTGCTTTGATTCTCGTGCATTTCTTCCTTGTGAAGCTTTGAGCAAGTTATATTTCATACACCATTCAGTTTTAGTGTCTTCACTTTTTCTGACACTACTGACACTACTATGAATTAATTGAATTAATTCATTACAGCTACATTTCGGTCCTTCTTCCCACATGTAGCATTTTTCACAAAATTTCTGGCATTTTAATTTATTTGTTTCTTGGTTTTTTAAAATTCAGTTCCTCATCACAAGTCATTGAAGATGGGAAGTGGCGACAAAGAGCAGACTATTATTCAGTGATGTTGCAACAAGTCAGGTATGTTCATCATATACTTGGATAATATATTTTTAATTTGCTCTCAGGATATTGTAGGTTAGGCTGCAATTCTTGTCCATTCTTAGATGCCCTGAGAAAAGTGATGGTGAGCTTTCTCTTCAACCACTGAAATCTTTAGTGATACCAGTTCTCTCATAATGGTGTAAAGGAAGTAACTTCAGGACATGAACCAAGCAACAATAAAGGACGAAATACAAATCAGAATGGTTGGTGCATGACTTGCAGTGAATCTCAGAAGTAATGTCCCCACAACCTTTGCCCTTTCTTGGTGACAGAGTCCACAGTGGAGTGAGATGCTGTTACAGTAACCTTAAATTGCTTATATACAGCCCAGATTTCACAGCTGGAATGTTGTGTCCAATGTTTGGAAGCAATGTGCTCAATTAATAAATCAAGCAACAGAGGTCAGAAAGCAAAGCAGCAAGACATGCTGAATAGCAGAGAGTTCATATTCTTGAGCAGGACAGCTGTTAAAAAGATAATTACAAAGTAAGGAAAAACTAGATGGTTCTCCTTGTGCACCCACTGGATCAAGTCAGGGGAAAGATCAACAGCTGAAGGACCTGCAGTCAATGAGATGAAGGAAGGGGTAATTTACTAAGAGATCAAACAAAAAGACCAAGTTGCTCAAGTAAGGATACATGGATTGAGTGTGGAGTCATAGCAGTGATGCTGACTTGCCAGCAGGAATACAAGATGGACAGATAGATCTAGAGTTTCTACTGAGTGTAACATAAAGCACAAAAGGATCTTTTTTTTTTACTTATTTGCAGCTCACAGCACACCAAAAGAGCCCAGCACTCCATTCAAACCCATTAATTAAAAGTAATCAATCTGGAAATTTCTATTTTCATAGGTGAGAGCCAGATTGCACTAGATAAAGGGCATTGGTCAGACTGGATGGGCCAACATTTTTAAGGCAACATGGCTCAAATAGTTATGAATGAAATATTACAGAAAACATTTTGTAAAAGAGTTAAAAAGTATTGACCGGAATTTTCCAGCTGTTCTCGCCGATGGGATCTTCCAGTGCTGCCAACGGCAAACCTCCATTGGGTGTATTTGGACAGAAAACCCCATTGACAGCAGTGGGACCAATTTACAAGCCGACAAGCATGACCCGTCACATGATATAGAATTATAAATTAAAGAAAATGTGCTCCAAATCTGATCATTCGGTTGAATAATGCTGAACATTCGTGGCAACCCAATGTGGTGTGGTACTATGGCCGATTAGCCTTCATAACTTTGTGTTGAAGCAGGGAAGTCTAATAAACCATGGTTCAGTGGTGGCAAGTATAGGATTGGGTTTGGCAGCGATTTCTTCCATGGTCCAACAGGCTGCTGAAACTCGCCATCTGGGCTAACAGATGTTGAATAGCTTCTTGGGTGGGCTACTGGCCCACTGAACCATACCCCAGCCCAAATCACTGGCTTCAAGGAAGAAAAACAATAATTGCACACAGTTGAGAAACATGCAAGACGAGGCGTTTTCATCATGGAAAACATTGCGTGGCTAAATAACTGAAACAACTTACTGAGGGAGTTGAAATTCTGTGGGTATTTCAGGTTCAGCTATCATCTCCTACACATCTTCCGTGACAAAACTAAATTATATTTGTCCTCCCCACTTCACAACAGCGGTGTGTTCAGTTCCAACTTAGTCACTTCTAGTCACAGAACGCAAAACCTGAAAGGAAGAAAACATAAAACTGAATCTTTTAAGTTCCTCTCCTTACGTTTCTTCACATTTATATTTTACATTAATAGCACTCCATGTCAGGAAACAGAGGAAGATTTAAATAATTTATATTTGTATTTGTGGATATTAGAAACCAGATAAATTTAATTTTGTTACTGCATACGAAAGGGGCTAAAACAGTTTGCTTCCGGTTAAACCAAGGTGCCTGCACGAATTTCGGTTTTGGTCACTGAGCCTGAATTGTCAGGGTTTGCGACATAAAAGTAAACAGGGTTCAACGGAAAATCAGACTGCTGCTTAGCAACCACGGTCACGCGAGGTTAGAAAGACTTTTGCAGTTAATAGTTTCAATTGAAAATGAAATGAAAATGAAAATCGCTTATTGTCACGAGTAGGCTTCAATTAAGTTACTGTGAAAAGCCCCTAGTCGCCACATTCCGGCGCCTGTCCGGGGAGGCTGGTACGGGAATCGAACCGTGCTGCTGGCCTGCTTGGTCTGCTTTCAAAGCCAGCGATTTAGCTGAGTGAGCTAAACCAGTCCAATTTGGACCCAGAAGAAGCTGGAAAGGAGAAGGGAGAAGACTTTGCAAAAGAAAGTCCAGAAACCAGGAATTTGGTACAAAAATAATGTCTCAGGAAGACAGTTTAGGTTAAAGGAACAAAAAAAAAACCAGTGCTCAGAGTTAGAGACAGCTGCAAGAACCAGTTTTAAAGCGAGAAGCCAGACATCAGGGGGAAATCAAAAGTTTGGTGACATCTTAATACAACCTGTGAAGCAGTGGTATTTTGTTGGCATGGTTGGGTCGCTAAGAGGTAGTGGAAGCTTGAATGCATGTGGCAATCTACGGCAGAGGAATACTGAAAGGAGAGATTGAATCCTGGAAGTGGATCCTTGGTGAAGGCATCCTAGAGAAAGCGTTCTTTTGGAGAAGATTTCAAGGTGTACTTTTTCGAGTGCAGATTGGAAACATTCTTGTGGAAGACATGAACAGGAAAAGACTAGGTAAATAAGGATCATCCATTTCCATTCGTTGGAGATTGTAAAACTAAGGGGCATGGTCTAAAATTTAGGGCCAGAGCGTTCAGGAAGGACTTCTTCACGCAATGGGTGGTAGAGGTTGTGATTTATCTTCCATAAACAGCAGTTGAAGTCAGAACAGAGGTTAATTTTAAATCTGAGATAAATGTTTATTGAGCAAACATATTGATGGATAGGACGTTAGGCATCTGGAGTTAAGTCACAGATCAGCGGAACAGGCTCGAGGAGCTGAATGCCTTACTCCTTTTATCTAAAGTCTAGTATTTCTTTTATTTAGTTAATTAAAAGTTGCTGTTTGGTTCAGAAGGTGGTGAATTTTGAATCAGCTTTAAACAAGGTTCTACTTGTAGGTGCTTGCAGCTGGAGCTTGTTAATTAGTTAATTGGATTAGGCCAGTTTTCAGAGGCTAGATTCACAGTATAAAAATGATCCAGCTACAGTGCAGACTTTGTTTGCACTGGAGTGCTGAACTTGGTGCATTTGAGTGCTACAGTGAGAGTTTGGTGACTGAGGGAGTTAGGTGAGGAGGGAGGAAGGTACTCCTTTCATTTGATTTCCGCAAAGAGCGAGAAGGGAGCCAGGAATTTAAAGAGTGCAGCTCACTGGAAGCAGAGTCGGAGGGCGGAGGTCCAGTTGATCTACAGGGCAGCTATATTCTGTAAAGAAAGAGGGGATGGAGGCTAGGGCAGTTGCATGCTCCTCCTGTAGGATGTGGATGGTGAGGGATACCACCGGTGTCCCCGCTGACTATTCCTGCGGGAGGTGCACCCAACACCAGCTCCTCAGAGACCGTGTTAGGGAACTGGAGCTGGGGCTGGATGAACTTCGGATCATCCGGAAGGCAGAGGGAGTTATCGAGAAGAGTTACCGGGAGGAAGCCACACCCAAGGTACTGGACAAGAGTAGTTGGGTTACAGTCAGGGGAAAGAAAACGAACAGGCAGACAGTGCAGGGATCCCTCGTGGCCGTTCCCCTTCAAAATAAGTATACCGTTTTGGATGCTGGGGGGGGGGGGGGGGGGGGGGGGGGGGGGAGGGGGGGGGGGGGGGGGGATGACCTGCCGGGGGCAGGCCCTAGCAGCCAGGTCTCCGACACGGAGTCTGGTTCTGGGGCTCAGAAGGAAAGTGGGGGGGGGATGGAAAAGCAATAGTAATAGGAGATTCAATGGTTAGGGGAATAGATAGGAGATTCTGTGGTCGCGAGCGAGACTCCCGGAAGGTATGTTGCCTCCCGGGTGCCAGGGATGTCTCGGATCGTGTCTTCAGGGTCCTGAGGGGGGAGGGGGAGCAGCCAGAAGTCGTGGTGCACATTGGTACCAACGACGTAGGTAGGAAAAGGGGTGTGGAGGTAATAAACATGTTTAGGGAGTTAGGCTGGAAGTTAAAGGCCATGACAGACAGACATCTCTGGTTTGTTGCCGGTGCCACGTGATAGCAAGGCTAGGAATAGGGAGAGAGTGCAGTTGAACACGTGGCTGCAGGAATGGTGTAGGAGGGAGGGCTTCAGGTATTTGGATAATTGGAGCACATTCTGGGGAAGGTGGGACCTGTACAAGCAGGACGGGTTGCATCTGAACCAGAGGGGCACCAATATCCTGGGAGGGAGGTTTTCTAGTACTCTTCGGGAGGGTTTAAACTAATTTGGCAGGAGAATGGGAACCGGATTTGTAGTCCAGCAACTAAGGAAGCAGATATTCAGGACGCCAAAGCGTGTAGTGACGCGGTGGGGAAGGTAACACTGACAAAGGAGAGTACTTGCAGTCAAGGAGATGGGTTGAAGTGTGTATACTTCAATGCAAGAAGCATCAGGAATAAGGTGGGTGAACCGAAGGCATGGATTGGTACTTGGGACTACGATGTGGTGGCCATCACGGAAGTTTGGATAGAAGAGGGGCAGAAATGGTTGCTGGAGGTCCCTGGTTATAGATGTCTCAACAAGATTAGGGCGGATGTCAAAAGAGGTGATTGAGGGGGGAGAGATTGTTAATTAGAGATAGTATAACAGCTGCAGAAAGGCAGTTTGAGGAGGATCAGCCGACTGAGGTAGTATGGGTTGAAGTCAGAAATAGGAAAGGAGCAGTCACCTTGTTGGGAGTTTTCTATAGGCCCCCCAATAGCAGCAGAGATGTGGAGGAACAGATTGGGAAACAGATTTTGGAAAGTGCAGAAGTCACAGGGTAGGAGTCATGGGTGACTTCAACTTCCCAAACATTGAGTTGAAACTCTTTAGATCAAATTGTTTGGATGGGGTGGTGTGTGTGCAGTGTGTCCAGGAAGCTTTTCTAACACAGTATGTAGATTGTACGACCAGAGGGGAGGCCATATTGGATTTGGTACTTGGTAATGAACCAGGGCAGGTGATAGATTTGTTAGTGGGGGAGCATTTTGGAGGTAGTGACCACAATTCTGTGACTTTCACTTTAGTAATGGACAGGGATAGGTGCATGCAACAGGGCAAGGTTTACAATTGGGGGAAGGGTAAATACAATGCTGTCCGACAAGAATTGAAGTGCATAAGTTGGGAACATAGGCTGTCAGGGAAGGACACAAGTGAAATGTGGAACTTGTTCAAGGAACAGGTACTGCGTGACTTTAACATGAATGTCCCTGTCAGGCAGGGAAGAGATGGTCGAGTGAAGGAACCTGGGTTGACAAGAGAGGTTGAATGTCTTGTTAAGAGGAAGGAGGAGACTTATGTAAGGCTGAGGAAACAAGGTTCAGACAGGGCGCTGGAGGGATACAAGATAGCCAGGAGGGAACTGAAGAAAGGGATTAGGAGAGCTAAGAGATGGGCATGAAAAATCTTTGGCGGGTAGGATCAAGGAAAACCCCAAGGCCTTTTACACATATGTGAGAAATATGAGAATGACTAGAGCGAGGGTAGGTCCGATCAAGGACAGTAGCGGGAGATTGTGTATGGAGTCTGAAGAGATAGGAGAGGTCTTGAACGAGTACCTTTCTTCAGTATTTACAAACGAGAGGGGCCATATTGGTGGAGAGGACAGTGTGAAACAGACTGGTAAGCTCGAGGAGATACTTGTTAGGAAGGAAGATGTGTTGGGCATTTTGAAAAACTTGAGGATAGACAAGTCCCCCGGGCCTGACGGGATATATCCAAGGATTCTATGGGAAGCAAGAAATGAAATTGCAGAGCCGTTGGCAATGATCTTTTCGTCCTCGCTGTCAACAGGGGTGGTACCAGGGGATTGGAGTGTGGCAAATGTCGTACCCCTGTTCAAAAAAGGGAATAGGGATAACCCTGGGAATTACAGGCCAGTTAGTCTTATTTCGGTGGTAGGCAAAGTAATGGAAATGGTACTGAGAGATAGAATTTCTGAGCATCTGGAAAGACACTGCTTGATTAGGGATAGTCAGCACAGATTTGTGGGAGGTAGGTCTTGCCTTACAAGTCTTATTGACTTCTTTGAGGTGACCAAGCATGTGGATGAAGGTAAAGCAGTGGATGTAGTGTACATGGATTTTAGTAAGGCATTT
Organism: Scyliorhinus canicula; assembly: GCF_902713615.1. Taxonomy (NCBI): domain Eukaryota; kingdom Metazoa; phylum Chordata; class Chondrichthyes; order Carcharhiniformes; family Scyliorhinidae; genus Scyliorhinus; species Scyliorhinus canicula. The sequence continues at coordinate 35,543,564 of NC_052162.1, read as the reverse complement.
GATAAGGTTCCTCATTGTAGGCTTATGCAGAAAGTAAGGAGGCATGGGCTAGTGGGAAATTTGGCCAGTTGGATAACGAACTGGCTAACCGATAGAAGTCAGAGTGGTGGTGGATGGCAAATATTCAGCCTGGAGCCCAGTTACCAGTGGCGTACCGCAGGGATCAGTTCTGGGTCCTCTGCTGTTTGTGATTTTCATTAACGACTTGGATGAGGGAGTTGAAGGGTGGGTCAGTAAATTTGCAGATGATATGAAGATTGGTGGAGTTGTGGATAGTGAGGAGGGCTGTTGTCGGCTTCAAAGAGACATAGATAGGATGCAGAGCTGGGCTGAGAAGTGGCAGATGGAGTTTAACCCTGACAAGTGTGAGGTTGTCCATTTTGGAAGGACAAATATGAATGCGGAATACAGGGTTAACGGTAGGGTTCTTGGCAATGTAGAGGAGCAGAGAGATCTTGGGGTCTCTGTTCATAGATCTTTGAAAGTTGCCATCAAGTGGATCGAGCTGTGAAGAAGGCTTATGGTGTGCTAGCGTTCATTAGCAGAGAGATTGAATTTAAGAGCCGTGAGGTGATGATGCAGCTGTACAAAACCTTGGTCAGGCCACATTTGGAGTACTGTGTGCAGTTCTGGTCACCTCATTTTAGGAAGGATATGGAAGCTTTGGAAAAGGTGCAAAGGAGATTTACCAGGATGTTGCCTGGAATGGAGAGTAGATCTTACGAGGAAAGATTGAGGGTGCTGGGCCTTTTCTCATTCGAACGGAGAAGGATGAGGGGCGACTTAATAGAGGTTTATAAGATGATCAGGGGAATAGATAGAGTAGACAGTCAGAGACTTTTTCCCCGGGTGGAACAAACCATTACAAGGGGACATAAATTTAAGGTAAATGGTGGAAGATACAGGGGGTATGTCAGAGGTAGGTTCTTTACCCAAAGAGTAGTGGGGGCATGGAATGCACTGCCTGTGGAAGTAGTTGAGTCGGAAACGTTAGGGACCTTCAAGTGGCTATTGGATAGGTACATGGATTAGGGTAGAATAATGGAGTGTAGATTAATTTGTTCTTAAGAGCAGCACGGTAGCATTGTGGATAGCACAATTGCTTCACAGCCCCAGGGTCCCAGGTTCGATTTCGGCTTGGGTCACTGTCTGTGTGGAGTCTGCACATCCTCACCGTGTGCGTGGGTTTCCTCCGGGTGCTCCGGTCTCCTCCCACAGTCCAAAGATGTGCAGGTTGGGTGGATTGGCCATGATGAATTGCCCTTGGTGTCCAAAATTCTATGATCTATGATTAACCTAGGACAAAAGTTCGGCACAACATCGTGGGCCGAAGGGCCTGTTCTGTGATATATTTCTTTATGTTCCTGTATAAGTCAGAGTTACAGTGAAACCAGTTGGCTCAGGTGTGACAATCATCTGGTGAAGATTTGATGAGAAAGTTAAATTGGATGGCTCTACCATTGGGTTTCAGAGTGTGGTGATCTGGCCATATTTCCCCTATTGTTTACATGGACTATGTACTCACTGAGAACATGAAAATATTTTAGAATTTAAGATCTTTTGTAACTTGCGTAATCCTTTACATCCTGTAATGGTGTAGTGGACTGAGCGTATTATGGTTAGCCTTTTCTTTGTTAACATTTTATTGTTTTGTTTCTAAAAGTTAATTGGCAGCCTGTGGACTCATCCACGTCTCTAAACAAAAAAAAAATTAAAGCTGGCGATCCATTATGGAACCTGACTATCCAATACTATTAGCTGGAATTATAACACTCAAGTCATGCAGGTATAACTCCCAGTCAATGCTTTTTTAAAAAATTTAGAGTACCCCTTTTCCAATTAAGGTGCAATTTAGCGTGGCCAATCAACATATCCTGCACATCTTTGGATTGTGGGGGTGAAAACGGGGAGAATGTGCAAACTCCAGACTGACAGTAACCCAGAGCCGGGATCGAACCTCAGTGCTGTGAAGCAGCTGTGCTGACCACTGTGCCGCATCCAGTCAATGCTGACTGATAGCAGTTAGGAAGCTATAAAGCGTCCAAGTGCCCTTCGCACTTGGGAGCAGAGAAAAAATTAGCCACGTTTCACCACCATTTGGAAATTAGAGCAACGTTTGCTCAAATGTGGGAGCTGGATAATGACAGAAATGAAACAGTCTGTTTACAGTTTGTCCAGGCAGAGAATCAAAAAATTACCATTTGTGAGTGTGAAACAGTACTCCAGTCACTAACACCACTTTGAAGAGGAAGACGACAAGAATCAACAAATGAATTTTTTCTTTATAACTGCTCAAATGAAATTTCAAACAGCTAGCAGGATTATATAATCTACAAGAGTGTCAGACAGGGGTGACAGGCCAGAGGTTATCACCCCTCACTTATTTTATACATTGATATAGAAAGATGCTCCAAGATCACAAAATTATAAGTGCAGAAGAAAATGCCAAATCCAAGCAACTTCAACAATTGCATACTTCAATGTTGTATTTATGCTCTTTCACAGCAAATTAGGACCTGTGTTAGAGAACTGGAGCTGGAGTTGGATGAACTTCGGATCATTCGGGAGGCAGAGGTGGTCATAGATAGCAGCTTCAGGGATCTAGTTACTCGGAAGAATGAAGATGGATGGGTGACGGTGAGAGGGGCTGGGAGGAAGCAGTCAGTACAGGGATCCCCTGTGGTCGTTCCCCTTAGTAACAGCAATACCGCTTTGGATACTGGTGGGGAGGACGACTTACCAGGGGTAAGCCATGGGGTACAGGTCTCCGGCACAGAGTCTTATAGATCGTAGAATTTACAGTGCAGGAGGCTATTCGGACCATTGAGTCTGCACCGGCTCTTGGAAAGAGCAGCCAACCCAAGCCCACAACCCCACCCTATCCCCATAACCCAGTAACCCCACCCAATACTAAGGGCAATTTTGGACACTAAGGACAATTTAGCGTGGGCAATCCACCTAACCTGCACATCTTTGGACTGTGGGAGGAAATCGGAGCACCCGGAGGAAATCCGCGCACACATGAAAAGAATGTGCAGACTGCGCAGACAGTGACCCAAGCCAGGAATCGAACCTAGGACCCTGGAGCTGTGAAGCAGTTGTGCTCACCACTATAGGTATTGGTATAGGTATTTCTATAGGTATGTCAGGAATAAAAAAATGACTAGGGTAAGACTAGGGCCAGTCAAGGACAGTGGTGGGAAGTTGCTCATGGAGTCCGAGGAGATAGGAGGTGCTAAATGAATATTTTTCGTCAGTATTCACGCAGGAAAAAGACAATGTTGTCGAGGAGAATACTGAGATACAGGCTACTAAACTAGAAGGGCTTGAGGTTCATAAGGAGGAGGTGTCAGCAATTCTGGAAAGTGTGAAAATAGATAAGTCCCCTGGGCCGGATGGAATTTATCCTAGGATTCTCTGGGAAGCTAGGGAGGAGATTGCTGAGCCTTTGGCTTTGATCTTTATGTTGTCATTGTCTACAGGAATAGTGCCAGAAGACTGGAGGTTAGTTGTCCCTTTGTTCAAGAACGGGAGTAGAGACAACCCCGGTAACTATAGACCAGTGAGCCTTACTTCTGTTGTGGGAAAAGTCTTGGAAAGGTTTATAAGAAATAGGATTTATAAGCATCTAGAAAGGAATAATTTGATTAGGGATAAACAACATGGTTTTGTGAAGGGTAGGTCGTGCCTCAAAAACCGGATTGAGTTATTTGAGAAAGTGACCAAACAGGTGGACGAGGGTAAAGCAGTTGATGTGGTGTATATGGATTTCAGTAAAGCGTTTGATAAGGTTCCCCATGGTAGGCTATTGCAGAAAATACAGAGGCATGGGATTCAGGGTGATTTAGCAGTTTGGATCAGAAATTGGCTAGCTGGGAGAAGACAGAGGGTGGTGGTTAGAATTAGAATTAGAACAGTACAGCACAGAACAGGCCCTTCGGCCCTCGATGTTGTGCCGAGCAATGATCACCCTACTCAAGCCCACGTATCCACCCTATACCAGTAACCCAACAACCCCCATTAACCTTATTTTTTTTTTTTTTGGGACACTAAGGGCAATTTAGCCTGGCCAATCCACCTAACCCGCACATCTTTGGACTGTGGGAGGAAACCGGAGCACCCGGAGGAAACCCACGCACACACGGGGTTGATGGGAAATGTTCAGTTACTAGTGGTGTACCACAAGGATCTGTTTGGGGCCACTGCTGTTTGTCATTTTTATAAATGACCTGGAGGAGGGCGCAGAAGGATGGGTAAGTAAATTTGCAGATGACACTAAAGTCGGTGGAGTTGTGGACAGTGCGCAAGGATGTTGCAGGTTACGGAGGGACATAGATATGCTGCAGAGTTGGGCTGAGAGGTAGCAAATGGAGTTTAATGCAGAAAAAAAGAGAGAGGTGATTCATTTTGGAAGGAATAACAGGAAAACAGGGTACTGGGCTAATGTTAAGATTCTTGGTAGTGTGGATGAGCAGAGATCTCGATGTCCATGTACATAGATCCCTGAAAGTTGCCACCCAGGCTGCTAGGGTTGTTAAGAAGCCGTACGGTGTGTTAGCTTTTATTGGTAGAGGGATTGAGTTTTGGAGCCATGAGATCATGTGGCAGCTGTACAAAACTCTGGTGCGGCCGCATTTGGAGTATTGCGTGCAGTTCTGGTCGCCGCATTATAGCAAGGATGTGGAAGCATTGGAAAGGGTGCAGAGGAGATTTACGAGGATGTTGCCCGATATGAAGGGAAGATCTTATGAGGAAAGGCCGAGGGACTTAAGGCTGTTTTCGTTAGAAAGAAGGTTAAGAGGTGACTTAATTCAGGCTTACAAGATGATCAGAGGATTAGATAGGGTCGACAGAGAGAGCCTTTTTCCTCGGATGGTGATGGCTAGCACGAGGGGACATAGCTTTAAATTGAGGGGAGATAGACATAGGACAGATGTCAGAGGTAGGTTCTTTACTCAAGAGTAGTAAGGGCATGGAATGCCCTGCCTGCAACAGTACTGGACTCGCCAACATTAAGGGCATTTAAATGGTCATTGGATAAACATATGGATGATAAGGGAATAATGAAGATGGGCTTTAGTGTGGTTTCACAGGTCGGCGCAACATCGAGGGCCGAAGGGCCTGTACTGCGCTATAATGTTCTATGTTTTTTCCTCTTTTTATTTCATTTTGTGGGCATTATTGACATGGCAAGCATTTTTTGCCCATCACTGCCTTTCAACTAAGTGATATGCTAGGTCTCTTGAGGGCAGTTAAGACTCAACCACACTGTTGTGGGTCTGGAGTCACATGCAGGCCAGGCAAGAATGGCAGATTTCCTTCCCTGAAGGACATCAGTAAATCAGACATGGTTCAATCAATTGATAGTTTCATGGTCATTGGGATTAAGTTTTATGCTCCAGATTTCTTAATTGGAAGTAAAGTCCATCCGATGTCATGGTGGGATTTGAACCAATGCCCTCTCAGCATTAGCCTGGGCCTCTGGATTCCTAGTCCACTGCTATAAAACAATAATTAGCAACCACTCGTTCACGAGTATTATTGTGCACCTAGAAATTGTGTCAATGATCATGCGTTCTGTGGATCCTTGCTTGCCTGATGCGCCCAGTCCTAGAGCCTTATCTCGGATCGCATACTTGTAGTACACACAAACGATTTGGAGGAAAATGTAGTTGGTCTGATTAGTAAGATCGCGAATGACACCAAGGTTGGTGGAGTGGCAGACAGTGTTGAGGATTGTCGGATCATACAGCAGGACATAGATAGGTTGGAGACTTGGGCAGAGAAATGGCAAATGGGAGTTTAATCCGGAAAAATGTGGTAATGCATTTTGGTAAGTCTAGCAGAGGGGAAATATACCATAAATGGCAAAACTCTTAGGAATATACCAAGTCAGAGAGATTGGGCATGCAGGTCCACAGATATTTGAAGGTGGCAAAGTAAGTGGACAAGGTAGTCAAGAAAGCATACGGAATGCTTGCCTTCATTGGACGGGGCATAGAGTATAACAACTGGAAGTCAAGCTACAGTTGTATAGTTGCTGAGGCTGCACTTGGAATATTGCACACAATTGTGGTTGCCACACTGCCAGAAAGATGTGGAGGCTTGGGAGGGTGCAGATGAGGTTTACCAGGATGTTACCTGGTCTGGAGGGTGTTAGCTATGTCGAGAGGCTGAATAGGCGCGGACTGTTTTCATTAGAAAGACGGAGGTTGAGGGGTGACCTGATAGAGGTCTACAAGATTGAGGGGCATGGAAAGAGTGGGTGGCCAGGCACTCTTTCCAAGGGTGGAGGGATCAGTCACCAGAGGGCTTAAGGTCCATGGGCAAAGTTTAGAGGAGATGTGCGAGGCAGGTTTTTTTTTTTTTTACGCAGACGGTTGAGTGTGCCTGGAACAGGGGATGTTGTGGAAGAAGATACATTAACAGCATACAAAAGGCATCTTGGCAGATATATGGATAGGATGGGTATAGAGGAGTACGGCACAAGGAAGTGCTGAGGGTTTTGGCAAAGGTGAGTATCATGACCGGTACAGGCTGAAGGGCCTGTTCCTGTGCTGTATATATTTTTTTGTTCTTTGTTTCTGGGATGTTGAACTGGTCCTGGACAAGAGCACTGGCATTCCTTTCTCAGGCTCCTTCCCTAGACCTTCTCGTGCCGTCGGGTGCTCACAAAGAATCATGCCCCTTCAATCAGTGCTTTCTCCAGATAGGTTTCTTCTGAGCAAGGTTCTCCCATGGATTAACATCTATGTTGCATTTCCTGAGATATGCCATCAGGGTATCCTTGGAAGCACTTCCTCCTCCTTTTTGGGTGCCTTCCTTGAGCTAGTTCAGTCTTGACCCAAATCTCTCTGACTTTGTATATTCCTAAGAAAGTAGGTTGGCAGTAGGGATTCCGACCTCCTAAGCACATGGCCGGTCCAGCGGAGTTGGTTTCGAGTGACCATGTTCTCCATGCTCGTGCTCTTGGCTCCTTCCAGGACACTGATAATAGTATGCCTGCCCTCCCAGTTGAAGCGAAGAATCTGTTTCAGACAGTGTTGATGGTACCTCTCCAGAGTCTCAAGGTGGCAACTGTAACGAGTTCAGGTTTAAAGCTGTAAAGAAGAGTAGGGAGGATGACTGATCGCGCATTGAATACAATGTTGGCTCTCTGCATTACTGTCAGCCTTAAGAGGAGAGATGGCTCCCCGGTAGGGAAAATGTTCCACGTTTGGGAGGATTTCTCCATCGATATTGATGGAGAGAGAGAGACTGGATCATGCCCTGGGATGGGTTGGAAAAGGACTCGAGTCTTCTTGAGGTTAAGGCTGCAACAAACTCTTTGGTATGCTTCCACGAAGGCATCAAGCATGGCTTGGAGATTCTCTCATGAAATAGCGCAGATGGCATTGTCACCAGCATCCTAAATTCCACAAGTAATATCAGTGTAATATTCTTGGATTTCCACGTGTTGAAGTCAAAATGTTCTCCGTCCATTCTGCAGACGATGCCCACTCCACTGGGAAGCTTGTTCTTGACAAGGTGAAGGATGGTGCCGATGAAGATGGATAAAAGGATAGAGGTGATAATGCATCCCTGCTTGACTCCAGTCTTGACCTAGACGGTCAGCACGGTAGCACAAGTGAATAGCACTGTGGCTTCAAAGCGCCAGGGTCCCAGGTTCGATTCCTCACTGGGTCACTGTCTGTGCGGAGTCTGCATGTTCTCCCCATGTCTGCGTGGGTTTCCTCTGGGTGCTCCGGTTTCTTCCCACAGTCCAAAGACGAGCAGGTTAGGTGGATTGGCCATGCTAAATTGTCCTTAGTGTCCAAAACAAGGTTAGATGGGGTTATTGGGTTACGGGGGTAGGGTGGAAGTGAGGGCTTAAGTGGGTGGGTGCAGACTCGATGGGCCGAATGGTCTCCTTCTGCACTGTACATTCTATGATCTATGTTCCTGTCATACTTCTCACAGCGAGGACAAAAGCCAACATCTTGTTATGGAGTCGTCGAAGGATGTTAATTAATTTCTCTGGGGAACAAGCCTTTGACCATCATCCCCATGTAGTGTAACTGGTACATAAGCCTTCAATTAAAAACTTGAGAAAATGTAATAAAATACTTAAATTCTTTGGTACTTGTATATATTACTGCTAGCAATAAAATTGGATTTTCAACATATTTTCACAGCAAGTTTTAAAAAAAGTAAATTAAGTAATTATCACTATATAGAGACCCACAGCAAATTCAAAGCAACAGTTTAAAGAAATAGTTTTACAGGAAAGCAACGGCTTCTTTAATTTTCAAGTTAGCTGACAAGAGTTTTATAGCTCGACCGTAACGCCAGAGAAACAAATGACAAGAGTTTTATCTCAACAACCGGTGTTCTTTTCCAGTTTAAATAAATAATTACAATCAAGATCCCCTTTCTGCAAGAGGCTCAGTCAAACTTACTCAATTAATCCATGGATTCTCCAGTCAAATGTTTGCGAATGCAAACCCACAAGAGCAAGAAATTGAATCGACTCCCACTGCACTGGGAGTCTTCGGCAGAGGTCACAAGGTTAGACAGCTTGAGAAATTATGACATCAAACTGAATGCAAGAGGGATACCCAGTACAAAAACTAGCTTTGTTCAGCCATTGGGTTCTTAAGTGATATATTTCATTCCCTTCAGCATATTTGACCAGAAAGATAGCAGAATGTCAGTTGCATGTGTTTTAACAAGTATAGATTTACTGAATCCTGAAGCAAAGGACATATTTGATAGGGACGTTTGGTTGGGAAAACAACAGAAAATGGGTTGAGCCAAAATTAGGATTATCGAGTCACAGAATAAAAAACAACTATTCAACAACCACACATGACCAATGTAAGCAGCATTAAGAATACAACTGTACGCAGGGTGGTCATGTGCTGTGAGCACGGGAACAGTTGTGTTCCCGTGGACTCTGGCGCTACTCATTTTTAATCCTGTTTTATCGTGCTCATGGAGGTCATACTTCCCCAATGTGGAGTTCTCACTCAGGAGTTATATCCTCATGTCCCTGGAGGATTCCTGGCTAAATGTGGTGACAAAATGCCGAGAGAGATATTCCAGTTAAATTCTTTTCAGAGCTGACTACCACGTTTTTAAAATCTGGAATGAAAGTTGGGCGTATTACGTTAGAAATTGCACATTGTATCCTGTCTTTGAGGCTGAGGGACAACGAGCGTCCTGGCCCTTAATTATACATTTTCGAACTTCGGAGATCGTTGAAGAGTTTTTGAAGGTGAGGCATAATTGGGGCTTGCTCAACAATGGAGCGAAGGTCTTTTTTCACGATTTCTCAGCAGTGATGCAACAGAGGTATAAGGGATGAAATTAGAAAACAGTTGAAGGCTATCGGAATGCAAAATGCCCTGCAATATCCTGCAACGCTGGAGGTTGATATCCAACAACTCTGTAAAGATGTTCAACAACCCGGCCGGCTACGGCCATGGCCTTTGTGAGGTCAGTGGAAGACAATAATTTGGAGTGACAAGATGCAGTTCACTGCAAATTCTGGATTCTACCCCCTTGTCATTATAATTCCTTCCAGGTACTATGTTATTTATCAGGTTAATCGTGACGATCTAGTAATTAAGCACTGCAATGAGTGTTTTACCCAAAAGAATATCAGGGACCTCCATTTGTCGGGAATGGAATACCCCACAGCATGTTCCTTCTCGCAAAGGAGTGTGCTGTACAGGTTGTATAGTACTCAGGCATATTTTGAAATGAAATAATTGTTAACTGGTTCCTGCAAAGGTACAGGGCAGGTTTCATATCCTAAAAATGGCATCAATAGTGCCTCTTGTATGGTTGGAGATGGGGAGGCATCTTTCGGTGCAGGCCCCGAGTGGGGTGCTAAAATCTCTGACATGGTGGCTTTTTTTCTCTTTATGTCAAATCCTACACTCTCTTTGGCTGCAGCAGCTAATTTGAAACTTTGCTCCTGGAACGTGCATGGAGTGCATCATCGTTTTAAAAGAAAAAAATTTGTCTTCAGGAAAAGGTTGATGTAGCTTTATTGCAAGAAATTCATTTAGATAATAAGGCGCGTCTAAAACTGAGGGACTGGAGCAGGAGTTTTTTTTGCCTGAGTCTAAACCAGTAGTTGCAGTGTCAATCATTAAAAATGTGCCTTTTAAAATGGAGGACCGTGTGAAGGATGAAAGAAGTAACTATGCAATTGTCAAGAGGCTCTATGACGAAAATGTTTTGGGAATGAATTTCTATGGTTCCCCCATATTATTCTCTGATTTTATTACTGAAGTCTTCATGGACTTAAGATGGAGGATATTATTGATAGAATCCCACAGTGCAGAAGGATGCCTTCAGCCCATTAAGTCCTTCGAAAGAGCACCCCCCCCCCCCCCCCCCCACCCCGTACTATGCCTACAACCCCACCCAACCTGCACGTCGTGGGACACTGGGGAGCAATTTACCATGGCTAATCAATCCACTAAAGGTTTTTCTGCCGACCAAAAAAAAATCAAACCAATCTGCAGGTGCATTGACATACATGAAGTATTTCTTCTCCTCTTTTAAACTACCAACTATTTCTGATGACCAAAAGTCGGTCCTGGATGTGAATTTTAAAGACTTGCTAATATATCTTCTGGTTGGTATGTATAACCACTCATTGCTGACAGAAAGGTTGTGAAGCGAATATATCCTGAATTTTGAAGGCAGACAAGAATTATAGGCCAATCTTACTTTTTTTTCATAAATTTAGAGTACCCAATTCAATGTTTTCCAATTATGGGGCAATTTAGCATGGCCAATCCACCTAGCCTTCACATCTTTGGGTTGTGGGGTGAAACCCACGAAACACGGGGCGAATGTGCAAACTCCACACGGACAGTGACCCAGAGCCAGGATCGAATCTGGGATCTCGGTGCCGTGAGGCAGCAGGTCTAACCCACTGCACCACCGTGCTGCCCGCCAATCTTACTTCTGCATGGAGATTAGAAATTGTTGTCCAAGGTGGTGCTGGCAGGGTGTCTTAAAAAAATCCTCCACCTGATCATTCATGTTTTTCAAAAGAAACGCAAGATGGTTTAGTGATCTCTTTTGATGCAGAGAAAGCTTTTCATCAGGTGATATGAAATTATTTATTTTATATGCTGCAGAAGTTTAGGTTGAGAGGAGAGTTTGTTTAGTGAATAAAAATATTTTATAAAAGTCCACTGGCAAAATTCTTATTCGCGGTATTCTTATTCCCTCACCTGCGAGGGACTGGACAGGCCTGTCTGTTATCCCCTTCTATTGTTCACAATTACGATTGAGCCTCTAGCGGAGCTATTGGACAAGATCCTTTGGTATTTGGGCTATTCAGTGAAGGAAAGAACAAAAGATTACTCTGTACGCAGATATTTGTTACTATTTGTATCTAAGCCAGATGTGTCTGTTCCTGCTATTATTGATGTGATGAACAGATTCAAGTTATAAAAACAATTTTATAGGTCTGAGGTTCTGCCTCTGGGAAGGCTTAAGAGGGAGACCTCACCTCTTTCCCAGGCAGATAATCCCCCTCAGGGTTTACCGATTTGAATATTTTTGTTACTCCTTCTTTCAGAATTTGTGTGGGGCAAACTCATCCATCTGTTCCTCCCCCCCACCCAACTTGCGTCTATCAAGTGGGAACCAGAGTGTTGGCCCGCCTCATCGATATCATGGCTGGGTAGGATAGAACCGATTAAGATGATTGTGCTGCCTAGATTATGTCCTTTACAGATGCTGGCAATTATACTTTCTGCCAAGGTCCGAAATTAATGGGATGCTCAGTTGTTTAATAAGGAACAAAACAATACCTTGCTTAAAATTAGCCAAACTGTGACTTCACAGTCCAAAGGATGGGGAGCGGTGGTTTAGAGGTGACGAAAATTGCAAGTGTGCCAGTCAGCTTCTCATCTTGGATTCCTAAAGGAATGGGTCAGAGGATGCTTCCTCCATTTGGCTCGACAGTGAAGCTAGACAGTCTGTGTACTCCTTGCAGGTCTTCTGTTTCACTGAGATTTCAAGACTGTGCCTGTGAAACGTGAAAATCCTATAATAATTATTAACATACAGAGCCTGGATGATGGTCTGTGAGCTGGAACGGATATTAAATTTAGCTTCCTTTCTCTCTCCCCCATGCAGTGCAATCCGGATTTCCCACCAGGTCATATGGAGGAATAGGTGTATTTGTAGGTTGGGTTATATGTTTAGTGGTACCTTTGTTATCGATTGAGCAAGTCTGCCAACAATTTGACATCCCAATATCCTTTTTCAGATATCCACAATTCAGTAACTTTATCCTCAATAAGACACTTTCCATCTCAATGCTAATTGTCTCCCCGGTGGAAAGAATCCTGATAACCATGGAACTTAAGAAATTTAAAGAGCAAGTTTATAACACTTTTGTTCTAGCTCATGTGTGAATATACTAGAGACTTGGCAATCTTGGGGGGAAAGTCTTCACAGTGAATACTGGTGAGGAGACTTGGGGCAGGATATCAGAAAATGCCAATAAAAGTCGCAGTCTCTAATAGAATGAAGGAGACTCAGTTTAAAATATTAGCTGCATATCATGCCAAGCTTAATACACATGTTTGACCAGGTGCAGGAAGGTGGGATTTCAGAGGGCACCTTAGTGTCCTCGGGCTGGTGTGGGCAGAATAGACCAAATGGCCTCATTCTGTGCTGAAAGTTTTCCATGGTTCTCTTTCCTTGTTGTGCCCAAAGTACAAAACAGTCCAAGCACTTGCTGTGCTGAAAGTACAAAATAATCAAGGGACACTGCACACATTTCGTTTGGTCCCATGTCAAAATTAAATCCTACTGGTCTGGTGTACTCAAAGAGCTTGAGAAGATATCCAAAACAATCTTACAATTTAATCTTTTGCTCGTAAATCTTGGACTCCTACTTTGAAAGATAATTGACGCTAATGAAAAAAAGGTGCATAACATTCTAACATTTGCAGCACAGAAGAATATCTTCTGCTCCTGGATTAGCGATAAATCTCCTTCAGTTCAGAATTGGCATAAAATCATGGAATATATGCTGGAATGTGGCAACTAAGGGCTATTCACAGTAACTTCATACTTGTGACAAAGAGTCATTATTATTATTATTATTATTATTAATAATGGAATTCCTAACCCATATACTCCAATCTGAATCAAATGCATTCAATAAAGTATGGGGCCCCTATCACAAATAAATCGGGTTCCATAATGCAGGAATTGCTCCTCGGTTCCAGCAAGGTTTTTTTTAAGCCATGCATCACTGCCTTTAACATGCTTTGAGGGTGTGCCCCAACTTGCCATTTTTTTCATGGCTCTAACCTTCCCATCCCCCATCCTCTTGCTTGTCCTATGATCTTTTCTGCATAAATGGAGGCACCAGCCATAACGATTAAGCTGAACCAATTACATTGCTGTCCTGTATTTTTCTGTATTCATATTAGGAGAAATATTCATGCTGTACCAGACAGGTTTTGAGGAATTGTTGCATAAAAATGGAATAACTCGAAGAAAAACATATTTTAAAAACCCACTATATCTACTGCACATGGTATTTTAAAAGGAACATAAACATTAATTTTTCTGATTTATTTGTACAAATTACAAGATCCAATACCATGCTCAACTTGCACCCACAGCATTTTTCAAAACAGCCAAATTAAAAAGGTAATTCGAATATAATGAAGTAAAGAAAATTCTGTAGGTATATTAAATTGCAAGTGTAGGGTTCACTGACCGTGTGGAGTTTGCTCATTCACCCAGTGCACCCACACAACCCAAAAAGATGTTAACGGTAGGTGGATTTGCCATGCTAAATTGCCACTTTATTGAAAGAAAAGAATTGGGTACTCTAAATTAAAAAAATATAATATATTTTAATTCCAACATGTAAATATACAATTCTCAGACACAAGTATGAACATCCATTATTTGTCAAATATTCCTTGGCGACGGCAGAGCGCATGCCAGGGGAGGCAGCACGTGCCCGGGGGGGGGGGGGGGGGGGGGGGGGGGGGTAAATGGGCTTTTAAAAGGCATTCCACACAGTGCCACACAAAGTTGTGAGAAACATTTTAGCTCATGGAGGGGAGGGGGGGGGAGGGGGGGGGGGGGGGGGAAGAGAGAGCGCTGGTTAGCCCTGCTGCCTACGGCACCGAGGACCCGGGTTCAATCCCGGCCCCCACAACACAAAGATGTGCAGATTAGGTGGATTAACCACTATAAATTGCCCCTTAATTGGGATAACAAAATTGGGTACTTTTAATAAACTAATAAAGGGGACGGCGAACAACATAGATAAAAAAATTGGCCGAAAAATGGCAAGCAGAAAGTAATGGCCCATCAGGCTGGAGGAAGGATTGTTGTCGTGTTGCTGTGAAGAGGACACTCTACAACTTCAAAACGATATAGACAAGTGGTGGAGTGGGCAGGTGGGTAGCAGGTTAAGTTCAATGCAGATAAATGTGAGGTGATGCATTTTGATAGTTTGAACATCGAGACAATAGGTAAAATTCTAAAAGTGGTGTAGGACCTGAAGAGCCTGAATGCATATGTGCATAGATCATTGAAAATGGCAGGAGGTGGAAGGAGTAGTTAATACAGTATATAGTATTCTGGGCTTTACTAATAGGGGCATAGAGCAAGGAGGTTATGCTGAGCGTATACAAGACACCAGTTGAGCCTCAGCTGGAATATTGTGAACAGTTCAGGGCACTACACTCCAGGAAGGATATGAACACATTGGAGAGAGTGTATTAGAGAGGTTTGCAAGAATGGTTTGAGGGATCAGAAACTTCAGTTATGAGGAAAGATTAAGACGTTGGGACTGTTGTCCTTGGAGAGAAGGCTAAAAGGAGATGTTCAAAATCATGAGATGAGCAGGCTGGAGAGATTAGATAGGGAGAAACTGATCCTGTTCTTACAAGGATCATGAACAACAGGGCACAGATTTAGTGATTTGCAAAAGAAGCAATTGTTATGTGAGACAGAGCTTTTTCACACGATTGGTTCGGGTCTGGAATGCATTACCAGGAAGTATGATGAAGGTAGGTTCAATCAAGGCACTCAATGATTAGTTGAATAGAAACAAAGTGCAGGGGTACATGGAAAAGAATGAGGAATGGATGGAGTTATAATACTCATTTAGAGAATCTGTGCAGACACCATGGGCCAAAGAACCTCCTTCTGCATTGTGACAATGTGATTCGGTCAAAACTAATACCAATCATGGTGACTCCGAAACTATTATTGATTGTTGGAAACACTCATCTGGTTCACCAATGCCCCTTCAGGAAGGAAATCAGCCATCTTTAACTGATCTAACCTCCATTCCCACACGTGGCTGACTCTCATTTACCCTCCCAAATAGGGGAAACACGGTGGCACAATGGTTAGCATTGCTGCCTACGGCGCTGAGGACCCGGGTTCGAATCCCTGCCCTGGGTCCGTGTGGCGTTTGCACATTCTCGTGTCTGCGTGGGATTCACCCCCACAACCCAAAGATGTGCAGGATAGGCGGATTGGCAACACTAAATTGCCCCTTACTTGGAGAAAATAATTGACTACTCTAAAAAAAAATTTTAATCACCATCCCAAATGGTCTAGCAATCCAGTCAGTTGTATGAAACTGCAACAGCCAAATTCCAAAGGAATAAGAATGAACAGATCACCCGGCATCGACTTAGGCACAAGAATCGACAATGGCGCACACATCCTGCCTGGCCCAGAGGGGACATTACAGTCGGGAGGGTGTTTCCCTGGGAATCCTCAACATTGACTTGATGCCAGGAGACGTACGGAGTCCAGAGTCAAACGTAGGCAAGGAAACCTGCTGGTTTCTACCTACAGGCAATGAACCAGTTCTCCTCAATGATGAACACTATTTGGAAGAAGCACTGAGGGTAACAAGAGCATAGAATTTACTCTGGGTGAGGGACTTTTCTGAATCTACCTCTTTGAGCATAGTGGTACTTTTGCACAACACCGTGAATGGCATGCTCAGTGTGCTAGGGTTGACGACGCTCGCCTAGAATAAATTCTGTGGTCTTGGCTCAGTGCCTCTTCTAATTGGTGTTCAATATTGAGGAGTAATGATTATGTTCTGAATCTTTCTCCTTTAGTACAGATCTAGCAACTTGGGAAAAATAAGAATCCTGGAGACATTGTGGGCCATCAACAGCAGGCAGATTAATATTCACCACAATCTGTGACCTCATAGCCAGACCTATCCCTCACTCTATCAATATCAAGCCAGGGGATCAAGCCTCGTACAAAGAGTGCAGGAGATCATCCCAGAAGCAGCATCAAGCATTCCTAAAGATGAGCTGTCAACCTGGTAACGTCACAACACCAGAGTATTTTCATGCTAAACAGCAGAAACAGAATACATTGGACAAGGCAAAGGCAAAAACTCTTCACCAGTTCACTCTTTACTGAGTTCACAGACTTGTCTTCGGAGGCCATGTTGCCCATCACGTCTGCATTGGCCCTCCAAAAGAGTATTTCAGCCGAGTGCCATTCTGCTGCCTTTTCCCCAGGCCCCAGCACATGGTTTCTATTCAAGTAATTAATCATCTACTGCCCACTTCAATGTCTCAATTGAACCTGCCTCCACGACTCTTCCAGGCACTGCAGTCCAGACCTGAACTGTCATTGTCAAAATGTTTTTTCTCATATCACATTTGCTTCTTTTGCAAATCACTTCAAATCTATGCACACTCGTTCTTCATCCTTTTATGAAAGGCAACAGTTTCTTTCCATCTACTCTTGTCTAGTCCCCTCATGATTCTGAACATCTCTATCATATTTCCTCTTAGCCCTCTTCTTTCCAAAGACAACAGCCCCAAACTCTCCAATCTATTCTCATAGGTTGTTCCTCATCCCTGGAAACATTCTTGTGAACCCCTTTCACACACTCTCCAACGCTTTCCCATCCTTCCAAATAGTGTGGCATTCAGAACTGCACACAGTCATAGCGCAAAGATAGGTGTTTATATAGTAGCTGGAGGTCAATCATCTTAGTTCCAGAACATTACTGCTGGAATGCTTGCAGGAAGCTGCTTCGTCATTGATTTTCCCTCTATCATAGGGTCAGAAGGGGGAATGTTCGCTGATAATACAATGTTCAGCATCATTTCTAACTGGTGGAACAAGTGTGTGTGTGGTTTGGGGGTGGGGGGAGATAGAATTTTTGCTGGAAGATTTTTTCTGGAAGCTAGGGCAGTGTGATGTTGTAATGGAGACCACATGATGCAAGACGATTTCTACCCATATTTTTTAAACGTCCTTTGTCACTTCTGAGTCTGTTTTCGTATCAAATAAACTTAATTTTTGATGAAGGTTTCAGCAATTCTGTATTTAAAATGCACTCGCCACATATTGCAACTATGTCAACATTTGGAAATAGTCAGAGGTAATATATACCTTTAAACCATATAGAACATGAACACAAGAGCCTGCGTTTCCATTCAACATCGTATCGTGACTGATCTTGGGTTCTAACTCACTTTCCCGCCCGCTCTCTATATCCCTTAATCCCTTGAGACCAAACATCTTAAATGTATTACATGGTACAGCATCCTGAAGCCTCTGGGTAGAATTCCAATTTTTCACAACCCTTTGAGTAAAGTCATTACACCTCATCTCAGTCCTAAATGATTGGCCCTTGGTCCGAAGACTAACCAGGAGAAATAATCTCTCAGCACCTACCCTGTTCAACCCTTTCAGACTTTTGTACGTTTCAATGAGAGCGTCTCTCGTTTTTTTAAACTCCAGAAAATACAAGCCCAATGCAGTTAGCCTATCATAGGACAATTCCCTCAACGCAGGAATCACTCTCGTGAACCTTGGCTCTACAGCCTCCAATGCAAGTATATCCTCTAACGTAAATGCAAAGACCAGAACTCCACACCGTATTCTAAATGTGGTCTCAGCAAACCTTGTACAATTAAACACCTGTTTATCCTGTGCACCAATCTCCGTGCAATAAAGGTCAACATGCCATTTGTCTTCATAATTGTGCTAACTTTCTGCATTCCTTGTATGAGCGCACCAACATCTCTTGGATGCGAATGTTTTCACACATCTAAAAATATTCTGCTTATCTATTTAGACCAAAGTGAATTACTTCACACTTCCTAGCATTACCATCTGCCATTTTGTTGCCCACTCACTGAACCCGGCTGTATCTCTTTGCAGCCTCTCCTCCCTCCCTGCAAATTACCTTCCCACCTAGTTTGGTGTCATCCGTGAACTTAGATGCATTACTGTTGGTTCATCTAAATCATTAATATAAATTGTGATTAGCTGAGGCCTAGCACGGATCCTTGCGACACTCCACTATTCACTGCCTGCCAGCTTTAAAAGACCCCATTTTTCCCCACAGTCTGCTTTATGTTAACTAATTGTCTATCCATGCTAAAATATCACCCAGATCGCTTCTCGGCCTTATGGCTAAGATCACGTGTAGTAGCCTTTTGGCTCAGATCTGGTATGTCTCTTGTGGGGACCATGAATTTGATTCAATTTGAATTGGTTTTTTTGGAGCAGGCAAGGAGATGGATTAGGGGTTCGCCCCTGACTACACTCTGAGCCCTGACTTTGTAACTCAGAAAAAGTTTTTTTTAAAAGGCAGCAGCACGGTGGCACAGTGGGTTATCCCTGCAGCCTCACGGCGCTGAGGTCCCAGGTTCAATCCCAGCTCTGGGTCACTGTCCGTTCTCCCCGTGCACATTCTCACCGTGTTTGCGTGGGTTTCACCCCCACAACTCAAAAGATGTGCAGGGTAGGTGGATTGGCCACGCTAAATTGCCCCTTAATTGGAAAAAATGAATTGGGTACACTAAATTTATTTTTAAAAAGAAAAAGAAATATCACCCAGAACTCCATGAGACCTCATCTCGACTTTTTCTCTGGCACCTTATTGAATACTTTTGGAAATCCAGGTATACATCTACTGGTTCATTTTTATCTACCCAACAAGTTACAAAAACCAAACAGATTTGCCAATCAGATTTCCATCCAGTAAAACCATGCTGGCTTATTCTAATCATACTAAGCTTTTCTTGAGTGCATTTTCCCAATAGATGTTAGGCTAATCTCTGTCCCTTCTTTTGTGAAACATGGTGCGACATTGGCCAACTTCCAAACTAATGGGATTGTTTCTGAATCTAAGGAACTACCTCTGCAGCTGTATCTTAGATACAGTGGTGGGGGTTGAACCCAGGTCCCCAGAGCATTACCCTAGCTCTCTGGATCAATTGTCCAGTGACAATATCACAATGCCACCGTCGCATACATGGATGCTGCTTGACAAGCTATGCTAAAAGTAAGCTTTGGCAATGTCAACAATTTATCGTGAATGCGCTCAGTTCTTAACTCCAATGAACGTTTTTTCAAAGCAACAGTCAAGTACATGACAGGGGCAGCCCGATTACTCTGTCTACTTGGGAGATAAACATAGTCAGTCTGTTGAATCGTCCTTTTTCTTTCATCTAGAGACCTGCAATGAACTGGTCTTGCTGGACCCGTTCATTGGTCTAGATCGTTGAACAAATATACCAGTTTCACTAAACACATCAGGGTACTTGGCAACCATGCTGTCTTACAACGTCAATTTTTCTTCAATGTGGAAACGCTTCATCCAATTAAATTCATGTTGACAAGTTTCTTCCTAACAAAGCTATTTTTCACCCTTGAACACATTGTTCCTTGTTATGTGACTGGCATTGACAATGCATATTATAGGGGCTCTCTTCCATAACTTCATAATTCTACATGTGATTTCTCCAGATTATGCTGACTCAACCTTTAACAATGCATGTCATTTCAGTACAGAGTCACGCTGACTAATTGCCATGTCGACCTGCATGCTTACCGGAGCTCTATCCAATGCTACTTGGACTGCAATACCAGTGAATTTCCACTGGGCATCCTTGCATTTTGGATCGCATGGGGCTCAAGCAATGTCTCATCGACCTGGTGCCGTTTGACAACTGCATGGAATGCTTCTGGTTTCCTCAAGCCAACATTTTCTCTATTTACATTCTTCCAACATATCTTCGTAAGATACGTCCTCTTCTTGTAGCTGTAGCACTCGGTCTTCAAAAATGGGATATTCTATGCCTAATGTTGGCCTATGCACTGGTAACAGGTCTTTTTAAGTACCGCTGTTACGAATCGCTGCCATTGAGGCCATCTGCAGAATCGGCTGCAGCTTATTTACTTCAGCATATGACTGGCAGTTGTTAACTGGGACCTCAATTTATGTTCCACCGCATCCATGGACAACACTGTGTTGAAAGTTAATTTTGGCAATGTCCGCACATCAGTCCTGCAATCCTCTCGAAATTCTCCAAAATTACAATGAAGAGAGCTTTCTGCAATCTCCAATGTTGGGACCATAGTACTGCCCCAGCTTAGACAGAAGGTCCAACAGTGGCATGTCTTTTGGCTGAGCAGGATCATAAATTCCTGAACGTTTCATACACCCCTGGGCCTGCTCCAGTCAGAAAAATCATCCTTTTCCCCCCAGTGCCTGATTAACAGCCAGATTAACAATATCAAGGAAGGATATTGGCAGCGAAAAACATCTCTAACGACTCCACACCTAAAGAATCATCAAGACTGTACTCTCCCAGTCACCAGAAAATACGTATTAATGCAGCCATGCTCGAAGATCAGTCTACCTGTATGCAACAGACCTCCATGCAACAGAGCTTTTTTCCAAGACTGGATTTTAAAATTACTTAAAATGAGGTTTGCGTTGCTGTAACACTGTTTAAGCAGTCAGCAGAAAAGCAACAAATTTGGAACAAAGAGAGACTTGATAGGGATAGAGTGAAGGAAAGGAGTTTGAAGTTGAACCAGAAAGTTCAAGTGAAAGATCATATGGAATTGAAGTGGCTACAGAGAGTTGTGAAAACATGCAGTCCTCACACAAATCTGGCCAAGTTGTTAGAAGAAAGTTGAAAAGAATCAGATGAGCCGGATGACTTGGACAGCTTGAGTATCAACAGTTGTGACAACACAAGTTGCGCCTCAAACCATTTCAGATCCAAGTCAGAGTCATACATGTCTGATGAAATGGGAAATGTAATTTAAGATCAGGGTAAAAATCAACATTTGTTCAATGTTATCAAACAAATATTTTAGATGTAAATTCTTAGCTCTGGGGAAGTTATCTGCAGAAAATGGGATAAATGCAACTAAAGCAGTTTGAAGACTAGTAGACTTAAAAAGTCGGTGCCATGTTAACAGGTAAAAGATACGATTATAAAACATCAGGTGGGCTTACTTATCTGGAGGTGTCGCTTTTACACTGCTTGCAAAAAAATGCAGCCCAGAGAAATGCTTTGTTATGAGAGTTGAAGTTACAATTAATTTAAAAGCACTCAGTGAGCCCTGAAAGGTTACATCGTCATGGAGATGGGTGGAGTTCAGGCAAGCTCTCAGGTTTCAATTTATGCGTGTTTGGTGGGAGAGTGAATGTTCTGAGCAGGGCAAAGGCCACAACAAACAGGTGTTGCTGTTTGCAGACTCCGCAGCAAAACAAAAGTGTTGCTGTGAGCTGCCTCTGTGAAGTTGGGGCTCAGGAGAACTAGAGCCATTTATAGCATGGTGCAGCTGGGGAGATTGGAGCTTGGTGAAGTGATTGGAACAGGAGCAGTGCAAGCTATTAAAGAGCTGAAACAGCATCACAAAGTAGAAGCAAGAGTGCAGACTCAGAAATCCAAGAAGGCAAACCCAGTGACCAAGATTGAAACCTGCGACATGTGCAGTTGTTGAGGCAGTCTGAGTTGGAGCGGCTTTGAAAGAATTGATCTTTGGACAGAGCTCCAACAAGATTGGTTGATTCTGTTTATTGATGTCTGGATGGGTTACTGAAAAATCCATTGCAAGTGTCTTGGTCACCTATCCTATGTTTTGTACAGTGTGGTGCATTCAAGCACAGCTTGCCTGTTAATTCACATGTGCCTGATATTAACCTGACTGAGGATTAGATAGTGCAAATTGTTTTATTGTAAAGTTCTATGGTAACGTTTATTTGTTTATTCAAAACCCATGGAATCTTGTCATTTGCATCTCAAATCTTGTCTACTGTAAGCAAACTATTATTGGTCCTTAACTGGCTCTTGCCAAAACTTGTGGGTATGGTCGAGGGTAACACAGAGAAAATGTCTCCTCAGACTCAGATGGGTCCAAGTCTTTCAAGTTTTGTAACTTCAGGTCAAGAAAGGATGGATGTATCCTCTTGGTATAGGAAACCAGCGGTTCAGTTAGATTTGTAAATGCAAAACATTTAACTTGTACAGAATTTGAGCATTCTGTACTTTCCCATGAATGACACCCTCTTCTGGCCATATACTATACACACGCACAAACATACAATGTGGAATCTCTCAGCATTCAAATGAACAAGCCAAGTGCACAAGTGGGAGGACACTTGAAGCATCCTCCCATTGATGAGAGTAAACAGATCAGGTGACCAATTGCATTCTGGAGCACCCATTTAGGATTAGAATGAGCAAGTATGAATTTTAAAACTCAGTTGCAAGAGAAGGCTGAACAGAATAGAGCAAGTATTTCAAATATCACATGTGAACAGAAAAATGACACGGGGAGAAAAATTTAAATGCTCGAAAAATCAAACTGACAACCATTTAAAATAAATAATAAAGATAGAATTGCACCTTCACACAATTATGTATTCAGATCAATCAACATCCAAAATTGTCAGAAAACCACAGATACGAGTCTCAAATTGCAGTGTGCATGCAAAAAGCCTTGTACCTGTGCCTTGCCATATTTAATATGCCAATAACTTAAAATATCAAGAACACACAACGAGAACATTATGTTTTTCCCAACACAAAGATGATCTCATAGAGTTCAGAGAATTCTAAGACTGGCCAAAGGGCCTGGGGAACATTTCAAACTAAGATTTGCAGCATGTTGTTTTTATATCCAACGGAAAGCCCAAATGGTCATGAACCTTCTCGTCATTGGTAGTCAGGAATAAAGGTGGGGATGCAAAATTGCACATTAATGCAGACTTGATAGTTGCAGAGGTGAAACTCGAGGAACCTATTACTGTAGTCCAGTGATCTTCAAAGTTGGGGGCGCAACCCGCAGGTGGGTCGTGGACGGGTGTTGGAGGGTCGCGGAGCCGTCTGTAGCGGCATTCCCCATTGCACAAATTCACGCGCAACAGCTGGCTTTTAACTATGCCAGCTGTGAGCGGTCTTTTTACCAGATAACAAAATGCGGCCGCACTGCGCATGCGTGCCCGTTCATCGGTGCGCACGCACAGAGTTTTGTGCATGCGCACCAGTGAGTGGGCATGCATGTGCAGTGTGGTCGCATTTTTTTTATCTGGTAAAAATGCCGCTCGCAGCCAGCATAGTTAAAAGCCGGCTGCTGCTCACTCTGCCCGGTTCGGAAATGCTCGGATCTTCTGAAAGAAGCTGAGGCTGAGTTCTCTCTCTCTCTCTCTCTCTCTCTCTCTTTCCCCCCACCCCCCCCCCCCCAAAACCAGGGCCTAGCACCATCAGACCCACCCGCAGCGATCCAGCGCCATGGCCTCCACCTCAAAACTCGCTTGCATTTACAGTGTGCTCATCCTGCATGACGACGAGGTCATGGTCACAGAAGACACACTCTTTTTTTTAAAAAAAATTAGAGTACCCAATTCATTTTTTCCAATTAAGGAGCAATTTAGCGTGGCCAACCACCTGCCCGGCACATCTTTTGGGTTGTGGGGACGAAACCCACACAGATGGGGAGAATGCGCAAACTCCACACGGACAGTGACCCAGAGCCGGGATCGAACCTGGGTCCTCGGCGCCGTGAGGCAACAGGGCTAACCCACTGCGCCACCGTGCTGCCCCACCAAAGACAAACTCAATGCCCTGATTAAAACAGGCAGTGTGACCATTGAGCCTTTCTGGCCGAGATTGTTTGCCAAGGCATTGGCTAATATTGACGTCAATAGTATGATCTGCAACGTTGGTGCTAGTAGCAGTGCCCCAGCTGGTGCAGCAGTTGTTTCCACCGCTACCCCTGTTGCTGTTGAAGAGGAAAAGGGAAAGAAGAAACGAAGAATATGAAGAGTCTGACGATGACATGGGCTTTGGTCTCTTTGATTTAACGTGTCATGCAACAACATTGTTACGATTTACAAAAAATAAGTTAAAAATTGAATATAAAGGCGGGCTGTTGCGGCTGAAGACCGCAAATTTGTACAATGTGAATTCGTGTAATTCTATGTAAACTTCCTGCCTGAGAGAGACAGAGAGCAGGTCACGTCCCCCGAATGTCGCCATCACATTCTTTGGGCGTGATTGTGATTCCTCCATTTTGTCAGCAGCAACAAGGCAAGAGAAAATGTGGGCTGACCGGCGTGGGTGGACAGGGCCGGCCCGCGAGGGTGGGCAGGGCCGGCCCGCGTGACCGATTTAGGGTCCCAAAGGCCGGCCCGCGCGAGTCGTGAATTTTGGCCAGTTGGCAAATATGGGTCCCTGGGAAAAAAGTTTGAAACACACCGCTGTAGCTCGCTGCATGCCCTTTAAAGTTGGACAATTGTATTGCATTTCCACATTCTTCCTTCGATGAGGCATCGTTTTAAACTTATTTACATTAATTTCAACCACTTAATTCACTTGTCTGAGCACAGCCCCCTGAATACTGATATTACCATCCTCACTGTTATCTACACTTAGGTTGAGTCACCAAAATTTTGCGTGCACTACCCAAGTGCAGATAGTCCTTAAATATTTTTGAAGTGGGCAGCACAGTGGCGCAATGGGTTAGCCCTGCAGCCTCACGGTGCCAAGGTCCCAGGTTCAATCCCAGCTCTGGGTCACTGTGCATGTGGAGTTTGCACATTCTCCCCGTGTTTGTGTGGGTTTTTCCCCCACAACCCAAAGATGTGCAGGCTAGGTGGATTGGCCACACTCAATTGTCCTTAATTGGAAAAAATGAATTGGGTACACTAAATTTATTTTAAAAATAGTAAAAAAATATTTTTGAAGTGGGGCAGCACAGCGGTGCAGTGGTTAGCACTGCTGCCTCACAGCACCAAAGTCCCAGCTTCGATCCCGGCTCTGGGTCACTGTTCATGTGGAGTTTGCATGTTCGCCCCGTGTTTACGTGGGTTTCGCCCCAACAACCCAAAGATGTGCAGGGTAGGTGGACTGGTCACGCTAAATTGTCCCTTAATTGGAAAAAAAAATGATTTGGGTACTCTAAATTTAAAAAATATATTTTTGAAGTGATTGCTGTTGAAAAAAACTACTCAAAGTGGGAGAAAGCCGCACCCATCCATGCAGTTTCAAACTCTTCATCTTTCTACTTATTCTGCAGTTTTTAAAGCCAGAATCGCAGAAAAATGCAAGACTGATGAGACATTTCGGCCCAACGTGTCTGCACATACACATGCAAAGCACCCGACCCAACTACCTAAGTCCATTTGACAGACTCCATCGCATAATTAATTGTGCAGGTTCAATCCATATATGGATAAAACAGATCTGTTAAATTCAATGCACTTCGTACAGCACAGTGGCAAGCACTGTTGTCTCACGGCTCTGAGTATCCAGGTTCGATCCCGGCCCCAGGTCATTGTTTGGTTTTATGAATTCTCCCCGTGTCTACATGGGTCTCACCCCCACAACCCTAAGATTTGCCGAGTAAGTGAATTAGCTGCGCTAAACTGCCCTTTAATTGGACAAAAAAGAATTGGGTATTTTTAATTTATTTTTAAAAATTCAATGCACTTAGGTGCGCGGCTCCACATGAGTTGGTTATTATTATTATTTCGACCCACAAACAGATCTCACTTGCAAGGAAAACAATCCAACACAGTACTTAATGATAAAAGCAGCAGGCAGCCTTTCTTCCACACTTACTCGTGATTAATTTGACTACGAGTTTGCTTCTCTACATGGAAGCAACGCAGCAAATTTATAACCTCATGCCAAACATCACATTTAAAGGGAAAATGCAGGACCGACAAAGCAATTTGAATTCCTCGCCAATGAAATGTAAAGCTTCAGTGAAGCCATTGCATTCTCATTTGAACAAAAAGCTATCATATTTGCTTCCATACAGTAATGCATTAAAGTTTTGTGGCGGTGGCATGACATGGGCACACCACTTTCTCTTACTCCTGATTTTACCCATCAGCTGAATAATCAAAGAAACTTTAGTGTACTTGACACTTCAGTCCTCCTATCGCATAGCTACCTGCCTGCCATTATCTCCCTCACGCCCAACTCCTACTCTCTTTCTGTTGCTTTATAACAGCCAGATTTCTTTTCTCCAGCTGCCCCTGACAGCTTTTCCCTTTGACCTTACCAGCTGTGTACACTTTTTAAGCTACCACTTTGCAGAAAACAATATTGAGTGTGGGGTCACAAAGTTAGAAACATCAAACCTAAGTGCAGGAGTAGGCCATTCAGCCCTTCGAGCCTGTACCACCATTCAATAGGATTATGGCTGATCATGCAAATTCAGTATCCCACTCCCGCTTTCTCTCCATACCTGTTCATTCCTTCAGCCCAAAGGGCCATGTCCTGCTCCCTCTGGAATATATCCAACGAGCTGGCCCAACAGCTCTCTGCGGTAGATAATTCCACAAGTTCACAAATCTCGAGAAGAAGTTCTTCCGAATGGCTTACCTCTTACTCTTAGGCTGTGACAACTAGTTCTGGACACCCTCAACATCGAGAACATTCTTCCCACATCTCACCTGTCCAGACCCATCAGGATTTCAAATGTTTCTAAACTCCAGTTGATCCAGTCTTTCTTCATACGTCAGTCCCGTCATCGAGGGAATTAGTCTGGTGAACCTTTGCTGGACATACTCCAGCAGAATGTCCTTCATCAAACTAGGAGACCAAAACTGCACACCATACTCAAGATGAGGCCTCACCAAGGCCCTGTATAACTGCAGCAAGACATCCCTACCCTTATCCTCAAATCCTCTTGCTATGAAGGCCAGCATGCCATTAGCTTTCCTCATCGCCTACTGTATCTGCTTGCCAACCTTCAACAACTGTTCCACCAGGTCTCGCTGCACTTCTTTTCCCCTTTTCTTAAACTGCCACCATTCAGATAATAATTTGCCTTCCTGAATTTGCCACCAAAGTGGATAACCTCACAATTACCCACTTAATATTGCATTTGCCAAGTTATTGTTCACTCAGCCAGCCTGCCACCTCTTTGCATCTCCTCACAGCACACACTGCCACCCAGCTTAGTGTCGCCTGCAAATTTGGAGATATTGCATGCAATTTCTTCGTCCAAATCATTAATGCATATTGTGAACAGCTGTGGGCCCAGCGCTAAACCCTGCGGTACCCCACTAGGTACTGCCTGCCACTGACTTGTTTATTCCCACTCCTTGCTTCCTGTCTGCCAACCAGTTCTCTATCCAAGTCAATACATTACCCTCAATAACATGAGCTTCAATTTTGCTCATTAATCTCTTGTGTGAGGCCTTGTCAAAAGCCTTTTGATGGTCCAGATACACTGGTTCACCATTATCCACACTACTGGCTGCATCCTCAAAAACATCCAGAAGATTTGTCAAGCATGAATTCCCAGTGAATCCATGCTGACTTAGACTGATCCTGTCCCCAATTTCCAAATGCTCAGTTATTTCATCCTTAATAATTGACTCCAGCATTTTCCCCACCACCCTGACGCTAACCGTTCTGTAATTCCCGGTTTTCTCTCTTCCTCCTTTTTTAAAAAGTGAGATTAAATTAGCTACCCTCCAATCCATTAGAACTCTTCCAGAGTCTATCGAATGCTGGAAAATGATCACCATGCGTCCACTATTTTTAGGGCCACTTCCTTAAATACTCTTTGAGATGCAGAGCATCAGGCCCTGGGGACTTATTGGATTTTGATCCAATCAATTTCCCAATACAATTTCCAGATTAATAAGGATTTCTTTCAGTTCCTCCTTCACGTGAGAGAGACCCTCTGTCCCCTAGTATTTCCGGAAGGTTATCTGTGTCCTCCTTAGTAAGACAGATCCAAAGTAATTGTTCAACTGGTCTGCCATCTCTTTGCTGCATATTATGAATTCACCTGATTTTATGGACACAAGTTCACAGAAATGCATCAGTATAGAGAGGGAAGGGCAAACCGAGCTGAGGGAATACAGAATGGAAAGGTTGAGGCAGAAAGACAGAAACTTGCAGGAAAAGACAGGAAGAAAAATTGAGAAAGACCAAGAAATAGTGGAATAGATGGGTGAAGAGATCTACAAAGATCGGACAGGAGAAAGTGATATACGGACAAGGTATTAAGACAAAAAGGCAGATATATATGAAGGAACATCTGTGGCAAAGCTAAAAAAGCAGTAAAGTGGAAATGTACCGGAAGGATGGTGTACAGTGGAGCTGGAGAGATGAAAGCAAAAGCAGCAAAATGTGAAGCAGCCATTAAGGTGTCAATTAAACAATCAAGGGAGGTAGATTAATAAAAGAGAGGCAGAAAGAAAAAGAAATGCCGATTCAGAGCAGAATGGACATAAAGGTACTGAGACACAGTTTCTGAACGATGTCATGAGAGAGTTTAGTAATTTTAAGTTTTGTGGATAGCGCATACGTCCAATACACTTCTTCCATCAACACATGTTGCCATTCTTCCACTTTGATATTTTACATAGAAAATATGAGCAGAAAATAGAGGAGGAGGCCATTCAGCCCTTAGAGTCTGCTCCAGAGTTTGCACTCTCTCCCCACATCTGCATGGGGTTCCTCCAACTGTCCAAATATGTGCAGGTTAGGTGGACTGGCCATGCTAAATTGTCCCTTTGTGCCAAAAGGTTAGGTGGTAATACTTGGTTTCGGGAATAGGGATAGGCATGGGCTTAAGTAGAGTGTCTTTCCAAGGCCTGTAAGGCCTCCTTCAGCACTGTCAATTCTATGATTGTGATCATGGCTGATCATCCAACTGAATAGCTTAATCCGACTTCCCCCCCCCCCCCCACATCCTTGGATCCCCTCCCCACCCACCCCCTCCATATCCTTTGATCCCCTTCGCCCCAAGTGCTCTAACCGCTCTGTGAAAACAAAATGTTTTGATCTCAATTTGGCCCCCATTTTGTTGATCTCCTCAAAGTACAGCAGCAGATTCAAAACCACAAGACACAGAAGGGAAATTAGGCCATTCAGTCCATCAAATCTATTCCACCATTCAATGAGATTATGACTAATCTGATATGATAATCTTCAACTCCACTTTCACACCTTATCCCAAAACCCGTGATTGCCTTACTGATTAAAAATGTCTCTCTCAGCCTTGGAAAGATACATAACAACCCAGCTTTTGCAATCATGTGAAGTGAAGAACTCCGCAGTTTAACTACCCTCTCAGAGAAGAAATTGCTCCTCAACTTAAGTCTTAAATTACACTGAGGCTATCCCCTCTGGACCCAGACTCTCCCATAAGTGGAAACAACCTCAGCAGATGTGGACCAGAACTGTTCACATTATTCCAGGTGTGTTCTAAATTGTGCCTTGTATAGTTTTAGCAAGATTTTCCTATTTCTATCCACCATTCCCTTAGAAATTAAAGCCAACGTTCAATTTGCCTTACCAATTACCTGAACTTTATGCACAAGGACCCAAAAGTCACAGTGCTGCAGCTCTCTGCAGTTTTTCCATGTAAATATTCTTTTACTCTTTTGACTAAAGTGCATAACTTCACACTTTCCGACATTATATTCCGTCTACTAAGTCTTAAGTCTATTCACTTAACGAGTCTATATCCATCTGTAGACTTTGTGCCATCCTCCTCACTTGCCTCCCCACCTATGTGTCAGGCAGCAGCAAATCAAACCTGCTCCGCCGTTCAATTTCATGGCTGATCCTCTATCTAAATACCACACTCCTATGCTCTCCTCCATACACCTTGACATCTTTAGAGCCTAAAAATCTATCTAATTCCTTCCTCAGTATATTCAGTGACTTGACTTCCACACCCTTCTATGGTAGAGAATTCCACGGGTTCACCAACCTAAATTAAGATTTTCCTCATCTCAATCCTAAATGGCCAACCTTGTATCCCGAGACCATGACCCCTTGGTCTAGAGTAGACCCTAGCATGAGCAAACAACATCCTTGAACCAGCCTGTCCAGCCCATTACCCATTCACCAGAAGCTTAACTGAATCAGCCATATAAATACTGTGGCTACAAGAGCCAGCCAGAGGCCAGGAATTCTGCATTAAGCAGCTCATCCTCCGATTTGCCAAAGCCTGTCCCTCATTTACAAGACATAAGTAAGGTGTTTGTGGAATACTGTTACTGGATGAATGCAATTCCAACAACACTCAAGAAGCTTGACATCACCATAGCAAACCATCAGAAAGAGAGGCAGTGTTTTTTTTCTCTGTTTTGTTTGTGGCAGCTTTTCCATCAATGGTGGTGTGTGCCCGTGGATTCTACCGCAGGATACCAAGGGATAGCCTTGTGATCATCAGATCACTGCAGGTCAACGGTCGACGAGTTGTGGAAAATATTTTTTTGCAGCATTGGCATATGACATTCGCATCCTTCGCAGGATCTCCAGGAGCAGCCAGGAATCACAGGAGCAATGTCCGGAGGGCGGAGCCTAGCGACCGGTAAGCGTTTAAATTGAGCACGGGGCGGATTTCGGGCCTAGTGTCACTCGGGAACCTACCTTCACAGGAACCCGAGGAGCAGCAGGGAACCCCAGGAGCAATCTCTAGTGAGCGTTTAAACTGAGCGCCGGGTGACGTCACATTTGCAAGAGAGCGGCTCCTGATTGGTTCACAATAAATCAGGCAACGCGTGTCCTTAACCTTTTCATTCATAGGCTCACTGGAGTAGATTCTCAGTTACATTTAATACGGTAAGAGTTTTTATTTTTTCTTCTCACACTTACTGGAGGGTAGCAAGATAGATTTAATATTGAATAACTACCAGTAGTAACCAGAAGACACACTAAATATTTTGGGGGGCCTTTGTGAAAGCAGCAGCAGTAATTTTTTGTTAAAGGCCTTAGTAGTTAGGATTTATTTCTTAAAATCTAACAACCAAAAGAGGGAGAGATGTCAATTGGCGGGGTTGTGTGCTACTCCTGCACGATGTGGGGCATCATGGACACTTCAAGTGTCCCTGAGGACTTAATCTGTGGAAAGTGTATTCAGTTGGAAAAGCTCACCAAACGCATGGATCGGTTAGAGCAACAGCTGGAAGCACATAATTAGCTGAAATTGTGATAGATAATAGTTTCAGAGATGTGATCACACCCAAGATACAGGATGGTAATTGGGTGACGACCAGACGGGGTAGGCAGACAGTGCAGTGGTTCCCTATGGCTGCCACCTTATGTAACAAGTATGCTGTTTTGGATACTAATAAGGGGGAAGGTCCATCAGGGGACAGCAGCAGCAGTGGGCAGAGCGCAGGCAGCACGACTAGCCCTGCTGCACAGGTAGGGGGTATAAAGCGCAGAAAAGCAGTAGTGGTGGGGAATTCAATAATCCAGGTGGTAGTTTGCCTCCCTGGTATCAGGGTCCTGGATGTCTCTGAGTGGGTACAAAGCATCCAAAAACAGGAGGGAAATCAGACAGAGGTCATTGTCCACATTGGTACGAATGACATAGGTAGAAAGAGTAGCGAGATCCTGCAACGGCAACCATGACATGGAGATGCCGGCGTTGGACTGGGGTGAGCACAGTAAAAAGTCTTACAACACCAGGTCGGTGTGGTTTTTTTGCTGTGGCGCATTGGAACTGTCAATCGATGAGTCGAGCGCCATATCCCGTTCGTACGAGGGCATCTTTCAGCATCTGTAGATGTCTGTTACGCTCCTCCTCGTCTGAGCAGATCCTGTGTATACGGAGGGCTTGTCCATAGGGCATGGCTTCTTTAATGCAGTTGACCACGTGGCTAAAGAACTGGTGCAGGAGGGAGGACTTCAATTTTTGGATCACAGATGTCTTACAAGGAAGGTGGGGTCTGTACAAGGAGGACGGGTTACACCTTAACTGGAGGGGCACCAATATCCTGGCTGGGAGGTTTACTTGTATGGTTCGGGTCGGTGTAAATTAATTCGGCGGGGGGGGGAGGGGGGGGGGGGAGAGAGAAGAGAATCAGGACAGGAAGCCAGAAAGTGTAAGAGACTGGGGGTGAGCAAGGTACCAGGGTCAGGCTGGCTAAGTAAGAGGAAGGATAGGTTGGGGGAGGTCAAACTCAATGGGACTGGAGGTCTGGAGTGTATCTGCTTCAATGCACGGAGTATAACAGGTAAGACAGGTGCACTTGAAGCCTTGATTCCTGCACGGAACTTGGATGTGGTTGCTATAACGGAGAATTGGTTAAAAAAGGTACAGGACTGGCAGCTAAATATTCCAGGATATAATGTTTCAGGTGAGACAGGGAAGGTGGTAAAAAAGGTGGAGGCATTGCAATACTGGTTAGGGAATATATTACAGCTGCTAAAGGGAGGACACCATGGAAAAATCAAGTAACGAGGTACTGTGGGTTGAGCTCAGAAACAGGAAGGGGGCAGTCTCTACGATGGGGGGTGTACTACAGGCCTCCAAACAGCCCACGGGAAATTGAGGAACAGATATGTAAGCAGATTCTGGATAGATGTAGAAATAATAGGGTTGTTGTAGTGGGAGACTTTAATTTTTCTCATATTGACTGGAAATCCCTTGGGGCTAGGGGTCTGGATGGTGAGGAATTTGTTAAGCGAGTGCAAGAAGGTTTTTTGAAACAATATGTGGATAGTCCGACTAGAGAGGGGTCTATATTGGACTAGTACGAGGGAATTTTTTGAAGAGGTGATAAAAATGATTGATGAGGGAAAGGCTGTGGATGTTGTCTACATGGACATTACGAAATCATTTGGTAAGGTCCCTCATAGCAGGCTGGTGAAAAAGATTAGATGGGATCAGGGGTGAACTAGCTGGATGGATCCAGAACTGGCTTGGCCATAGAAGACAGAGGGTAGCAGTGGAAGGGTGTTTTTCCGAATGGAGGTCTGTAACTAGTGGTGTTCCGCAGGCATCAGTTCTGGGAGCTCTGCTCTTTATAATACATATAAATGACTTTGAAAAAAACGTAGCTGGTCTGATTAGCAAGTTTGCGTTGCAGGAGTTGCAGATCGTGATGAAGATTGTCGGAGAATATAACAGGATATAGATAAGCTGTAAAATTGGGCAGAAAAATGACAGGTGGAATTCAACCCCGACAAATGCGAGGTGATGCATTTTTGTTGGTCCAATTCAGGTGGGAGCTGGAAAATAAGTGGCAGAACCATCAGGAAAATAGAGAGAGATCTGGGTGCGTCGGTCCACAAATCCTTAAAAGTGGCAGCACAGGTGGAAATGGTGGTAAAGAAAGCATATGGCATGCTTGCCTTCATCGGACAGGGTATAGAGTGTAAAAGCTCGAAAATTGTGTTACAATTATATAGAACGTTTGTTAGGATACATTTGGAATACTGTGTCCAATTCTGGTCACCGTCCTACCAGGATGCTTTGGAGAGAGTACAGAAAAAGTTTACTAGGATGTTGCCTGGTATGGAGAGTATTATCTATGAGGAGAGATTGAATAAACTGGGATTGTTCTCCCTGGAGAGACGGAGACTGAGGGGCGACCTGATAGAAGTTTAGAAAATTAAGGGTATAGATAGGATGAATCGTGGGAGGCTTTTTCCCAGGGCAGAAATGACAATTACAAACGGCACAAGTTCAAGGTGAGGGGGGGGGGGGGGGAAAGTTCAGTGGAGATGTGCAGGCAAAGTTTTTTTTTACACAAATAACGGTGGCCGCCTGGAATGCACCGTCAAGTGAGGCAGTTGAGGCAGATACATTAGCGACCTTTAAGACTTATCTGGATAGGCACATGAACAGACGGGGCATAGAAGGATACAGGCAGTTGGTCTCGATAGGACACGTGATCGGCGCAGGCTTGGAAGGCCGAAGAGCCTGTTCATGTACTGTATTGTTCTTTGTTCTTTGAGAGAGACACCATCCAGTGAGAGAAGGGGTGCTTATCCATTTGACCTTGGTCAAGAGATGGCCCTCGTGGTTAAATCATGTTTTCTATGTCATTAGGCAGCACAGTGGTGCAGTGATTAGCACTGCAGTCTATGGCACTGAGGACCCGGGTTCGATCCCAGCCCTGGGTCACTGTCCATGTGGAGTTTGTACATTCTCCGTGTGTCTGCATGGGTTTCACCACCACAACCCAAAGATGGGCTGGTTTAGCACACTGGGCTAAATCCCTGGCTTCAATGCAGGCCAGCAGCACGGTTCATTTCCCGTACCAGCATCTCCGAGCAGGCGCAAGAATGTGGCGACTAGGGGCTTTTCACACTAACTTCATTTGAAGCCTACTTGTGACAATAAGCAATTTTCATTTCATGTGCATGGTAGGTGGACTGGCCACTCTGAAGTGCCCCTTAATTGGAAAAAAGATAATTGGGTACTCAAATTTATTTTATGTTTTAAGATTTTGATGTCCTGATGGTCTGCACATTGTTGGATCTCTTGGGTTCTCCATTCCCACCATTTGTCCTTCATCTTCCAGATTTGTCTTTGGGTGTCAGCCTCGTGCTCTTTTAATGCTGCCTTGGGTTGATCTGCCAGGCAATGAAGGCGGCTCAGTTGTGTTCTCAGTCAAATACTTGAGCACTGTTTTAATTGAACCAGACCTGGTGATGAAGCCCAAACACAAATGGTCTGGATCAAGGAGTGTCGTGTAGCTGTCTTTATTTGATTCCACTGTTTGTTGGTTGAATACCTCCCAGATTGGTTGCAAGCTGCATTTCAAATTCATCTCTTCAGTCAAGCTGTTTTAGGGCTGAGACATTGATCAATCTTCCTCTTGAACATTTGGGCCTTGCAATGTCTTGGTGCTATTTGAATACTGATCACTGATTGAACAAGCCTATGATCGCTCCAGCTGGGTTGGCCTCCCTCATGGATCCAGTAATATAGACATCACGGAGGTCTTTGATTTGACATTTACATAATCCAGGAGATGCCAGTGCTTTGAACTAGGATGCTTCAAAGTAGTTTTGCATTCGTCTTTTTGGTGAAAGTGTGTTTGTTAAGAGGCCGTTAGCAGGGGGATACCATTTGCGTTGGCTTTTTCCCCCAGTTTTTGCCAAAGGCTCCCCTCCAGACAAGAGAGGTCCAATGATGCCCTCCAGAAGGATGATCATTCCCTTTTCATTCGAGACAAGGATCAGAGCATAAAAGCTGGTGGTAGCATATTAATTATGGCTGGACTGTTATGAGTGTTTCATGTCTTGAACTGAGAGTTCTGCAGTGCACACACAATCCGAGCAAAACCAACTCTCTAGCCACAAGGGTCACTATCAACCTTCTCTTTCGAGTAGGTGGCCCCCCCCCCCCCCCACCTGTTCTTTCAGCAGTCCCTCCCAGGTAGGTAGATCTTACGGAGCACGCTGATGTCAATTTGGAGTCTAGCTAGCACACATGATATGACCATAATTCTTCCTGGATATTCATTCTTGGGATTACCCACGAATGTTCCAACATTCCAAATTTTCAACCTTTGAGTTGACTTTCTTTGACCTCAGCCAGAAGAAAGTGGGACAAACTATTCTGCGGGCACATTTTCTCACCTCTCCGCATTTGGGACAAGCAGAGGGTATCCTGAAGAGGACTGTTCAGTGACAGATGTTGCAGCCAAAGACACCTCTGTCTCAAAAGCTTCATACGTCAGTCACCTGAATGTAGATTATTGTCAGGGACTCCCAAATTCACAAACCTGTCCCTGTCGCCAATTCTTCATTGCTACAGGACATGGCAAATAGAACCTGATAGAAGCCTGTGCATTACTTTCATTTAAGATGGGGACCTTGGGGGTGCCATCATTGTCCACACAATCTTGATGGATTGGTGATCATATTTCAGCAATGTGTCAAACCACGATGACAAGGACATGATACTGCAACCCTTTTCAACTGTCACAGTTGGCCAAACGCCTAGTCTTCCTTCACCTGTTCTACTGTTGAGGACATTTTGGACCACACTTTGTATAGACCTCCTCTGACCTTCCACCATTGACAGCTCTAACAAGAGCAAAGAGGACCTAATAACATTGCTCAAGAGATTGTCAGAGTGCACAAGCCTCTCCCAACACTTGAAGGTGATGACGTATGTTGGGGTAGATCTACCACCTGGGACTGCAACTAGAGCAAATGACTGGTCTATAATTTTGTTCTGCCGTTGTTCTGGCTTTACAGATGGAGCATCAGTTAGGAAAAATCATGTGTTCCTTCATATTCTGGGACATGACTGGGATGTATGCTGTCCCTTTCACAGTCAAATAGCTTCATATTGTAAGAAAGATTTTTGTTTGTTTACTTTCCCTTGCACTATGAATTTAAAGTATTATACTTCATGAAATGTCTGTGTGAACTCTTGGTAAGCAAAGATTAACTGCTGGGTTGTGTTCCAATGGAAGATTACTGCTTGCATTGGTCAGGTTAGGCATAAATAAATGAAGTCACGTGACGATTTGGGATAACATGCATAAACCTAGGCATTTATAAAAACAAATATTAAGAAGTTTCAACAGTTCAGAATGATTAAATAGAAATTAGAACAATGTAGTTTAGCATAAGAGACAGGAAGGGAACAATTCGAAATGACTGGACTGTTTGCATGTTTTTGATTGGATTGCTAAACTTTAATCACAATTGAATTATCCAAGGTGTTACCCAAGAACAATCTAGACTCCAAATTGCTTGCATGCCTTAACTTTGTTAATCATTGTTCAGGATGTAGCTATTGATTGTGTAGCAATGGCCTACTGATGTAACTGCGAGTGGTTTATTGATCATATTGATTGTGTTATGAATGGTGTTAATCAATTGCTTTTACCAAATATGGAAGGAGAAATCTTGGATACGAGAGCTAGAGGGGGATAAAAAGGGTTCAATGAAAGGGTCCAGGCAGGCACAGTTTTACAGGTTAAGGAGAAGCCAGACCAGAACTTGTGTTAACCTGTGCCCAAGCCGTCCCAAAGAGTAACAGCCTTGTGTGACTCAAAATATTGCCTGGTGGCGAAGTATTGCTTTGTGCAAAGATCCTCAAATGTATTACATCAGAACTGCTGTCTGCAACCCTTTTAGCTTGTTACAAACCCGAATAAAGGTTTGAGTAACTTACAAAACCTTTAAATATGTCAAGAATATCCAATTGCCCATTGCAATTGAAGGTCCCCGTGACCCATGAAAAGTAATTCATACCAAAATTTTAAACCTTAGTGGAGGAGGAATACGGAATGAAAAATAACAAACTTACAGGTCGACACAAGAAGTGACAGTTACTGGTACTGGGAACACAACAGTTCAAGCATCCCTCTCATCCATGGTATGCTGCCATGAGTGCGATGTGAAAAACAAAGCTCACCGAATAGTTCATAGGTATGCAGATGTGTCACAGAAAACAGTAAATTTTTAGCTGGTGCTGAATTAAGTCAACTCTGTATGATCTTTACATTGTATGTGATATGAATCCTTACTCTAAAGCAAACACTCAAATTCTACATTAAATACATGCTGCACAGACAAATTTACTGGCCAGATAAATATACACAACTGCAAATCAGAAATCTGATTTTTAATTCCACAAAAATTCTTAACCTGTATTATCTCAAAAACAGTTGAAAGAGGGGTAAATATTCAAAACTTTTAAGACTTTCAGTTCAAAGGCCAAACAAAATTATGGAAGGGATACTTTGGGAGTAGAGCATGGATTGCAATGTGACTTTAAGCAACAGAACCTGTTTTTTAAAGATTGCTATGATTTACCCATGCAGAAGTGAATATGGAAATAATTGAATATTCTTGCATTATGTTGAATGATCGCAAAACCTGGTGAGCAAATATCAAGGTGCTCAGTTTAATTTTTGGCTTGTTTTGCAAACTGATTAAAATTTTTACATCTGAATTTTCAAAGTGCATGAACATGTGACCCAGAGAAAGGGTTACAGAACTGGCTCTCAAACATCTTTCATTTTATGTATCATCAGTATGAAAGAACTTGTTGCCTGTCTAACATTTCTGGGGAGAAAAGGGAGAGAACACAAAAATTATTTCTGAGTTAATAGCTGAAATTAGGCAGCTTAAGATGCTGTCAAAATCCCTCAAATGTTTCAACTTACATTGAAAATATTACAGTAAGAAGTCTTACAACACCAGGTTAAAGTCCAACAGGTTTGTTTCAAACACGAGCTTTCGGAGCACGGCTCCTTCTTCAGGTGAATGGAAAGGCTTGTTCCAGAAATGTTTATATAGACACAGTCAGAGATGCCCCGGAATGCGAGCACCTGCAGGCAATCAAATCATCAAAGATGCAGAGAGAGAGGTAACTCCAGGTTAAAGAGGTGTGAATTGTCCCAAGCCAGTTCAGTCGGTAGGCCTCTGCAAGTCCAGGCTTGTTGGTGGGGGCCGAATGTAATGCGACATGAATCCCAGATCCCGGTTGAGTCCGCATTCATGCGTGCAGAACTTAGCTATAAGTTTTTGCTCAGCAATTTTGCGTTGTCGCGTCTCCTGAAGGCCTCCTTGTAGAATGCTGACCCGGAGATCAGAGGCTGAATGTCCTTGACTGCTGAAGTGTTCCCCACTGGAAGGGAACAGTCCTGCCTGTTGATAGTCGCACGATGCCCGTTTATTCGTTGTCGCAGTGTCTGCATGGTCTCGCCAATGTACCACGCTTCGGGACATCCTTTCCTGCAGCGTATGAGGTAGACTACATTGGTCGAGTCGCACGAGTATGCGCCGCGTACCTGGTGGGTGGTGTTTCCACGTGTAATGGTGGTGTCCATGTCGATGATCTGGCATGTCTTGCAGAGATTACCCTGGCAGGGTTTTGTGGTGTTGTGGTTGCTGTTCTGAAGGCTGGGTAATTTGCTGCAAACAATGGTTTGTTTGAGGTTGCGCGGTTGTTTGAAGGCCAGTAGTGGGGGTGTGGGGATGACCTTGGCAAGATGTCCATCCTCGCTGATGATGTGTTGGAGGCTGCGAAGAAGATGTCGTAGTTTCTCCGCCCCAGGAAAGTACTGGACGACGAAGGGTACTCTGTCAGTGGTGTCCCGTGTTTGTCTTCTGAGGAGGTCGGTGCGGTTTTTTGCTGTGGCGCGGTGGAACTGTCGATCAATGAGTCGAGCGCCATATCCCGTTCGTACGAGGCCTCGTACAAGGAGGCCTTCAGGAGACGCGACAACGCAAAATTGCTGAGCAAAAACTTATAGCTAAGTTCTGCACGCATGAATGCGGACTCAACCGGGATCTGGGATTCATGTCGCATTACATTCGGCCCCCACCAACAAGCCTGGACTTGCAGAGGCCTACCGACTGAACTGGCTTGGGACAATTCACACCTCTTTAACCTGGAGTTACCTCTCTCTCTGCATCTTTGATGATTTGATTGCCTGCAGGTGCTCGCATTCCGGGGCATCTCTGACTGTCTATATAAACATTTCTGGAACAAGCCTTTCCATTCACCTGAAGAAGGAGCCGTGCTCCGAAAGCTCGTGTTTGAAACAAACCTGTTGGACTTTAACCTGGTGTTGTAAGACTTCTTACTGTGCTCACCCCAGTCCAACGCCGGCATCTCCACATCATGAAAATATTACAGCTTGGCTTCTTGAATAATTATGTAGTGCTTTTCAACTCTACATTAAATGTGAATTTATAGTAAGAAGTCTTACAACACCAGGTCAAAGTCCAACAGGTTTGTTTCAAACACTAGCTTTCGGAGCACTGCTCCTTCCTCAGGTGAATGAAGAGGTATGTTCCAGAAACATATATATAGACAAATTCAAAGATGCCAGACAATGCTTAGAACGTGAGCATTTGCACGTAATCAAGTCTTTACAGATCCAGAGATAGTGGTAACCCCAGGTTAAAGAGGTGCAAATTGTCTCAAGCCACAACAGTTGGTAGGATTTTGCAAGCCCAGGCCAGATGGTGGGGGGGTGAATGTAATGCGACATGAATCCCAGGTCCTGGTTGAGGCCGTACTAATGTGTGCAGAACTTGACTAGAAATATCTGCTCGGCGATTCTGCGTTGTCGCGCGTCCTGAAGGCCGCCTTGGAGAACGCTTACCCTTAGGGCATTCAGCCTCTGATCTCCGGGAGCGTCCTCCAAGGCGGCCTTCAGGACTCGCGACAACGCAGAATCGTCGAGCAGAAACATATAGCCAAGTTCCGCACACATGAGTGCGGCCTCAACCATCCTGGGATTCATGTCGCATTACATTCACTTCACCCCCCCCCCCCCCCCCCCCCCCCCCCCCACCCACCATCTGGCCTGGGCTTGCGAAACCCTACCAACTGTCCTGGTTTTAGACAATTCACACCTCTTTAATCTGGGGTTACCCCCATCTCTGGATCTGTAAAAATTTAATTACCTGCAAATGCACGCATTCTAAGCATTGTTTGGCATCTTTGAATTTGTCTGTATGTGTGTTTCTGGAACATACCTCAAAACAGACCTAAAAACAGTCATTTACCTCGACTCAATTTCCTGACACTCAGTCAACTTTGTATTCATATTGCCACTGTTGCTTTCATTTCATGGGCTTCAAAATTGCTGTGGCGATGGTAGCCATGATATGGAGATGTCGGCATTGGACTGGGGTGAGCACAGTAAGATGTCTCACAACACCAGATTAAAGTCCAACAAGGTACATGAATCACCTGAGGAAGGAGCAATGCTCCGAAAGCTAGTGTTTGAAACAAACCTGTTGGATTTTAAACTGGTGTTGGAAGATTTTTAATGTGCTGACACAAGTCCAAGGCAGGCATCTCCACATCATGTGAATTTAAAGTAATTGAAGCCCAAGAAAATATCACAGAAGGGTACTACACTTTGCTAAAATGACTCCCCTGTGACGAGTTGATCTTGTGCAGTGTACAATAGTCATTTATCACATCAATAAGCATTTTTTGTTAGTTATCATATAGTACAAATTATCATGTGCGAGCTTCAAAAATACTAATCACTCGGTAGTCATTTTGAAACTGGCAGGACAAGGAAACAAAATGGAAATATTTTCTGATATATTGCACAAAACTGTATGATCAGTTTCATATTTTTGAATATATTTAGCACTGGAGATTTCAAGACATTCAGTTACTCTGATATCTTTCCACAGTAACTTCATTG
This sequence comes from Scyliorhinus canicula, assembly GCF_902713615.1. Classification (NCBI taxonomy): domain Eukaryota; kingdom Metazoa; phylum Chordata; class Chondrichthyes; order Carcharhiniformes; family Scyliorhinidae; genus Scyliorhinus; species Scyliorhinus canicula. The sequence goes on along the minus strand of NC_052162.1, from coordinate 35,502,340 downwards.
CAATGTTTATGTAAGCCTACTTGTGACAGTAAAGATTACTATTATCCTCTGACTTCGACCGAGAGCCCGTTTAAACACGAGATGGAAAATCAACCAGGCAATTATGTAATTCATGATGGATTGGTGGTGAGGCTTCGAACTGATAATTCCAGTATGCAACACAGAACAAGACTTATATAATGACAACACAGTGTCATAAGTTGCACATCACTCTTTCATCTAATTACTTTCAACTGTCACCAAATTGATAAATTAACTATGAGTCACAGCACAGCTGTAAACTTTTTGCAGCAACTTTCAAAATGGCAAACTTCAGCAACTGCCTTTGCTTTTTAAATAAAAATTTACTACAGCACATTCTCAAATGCTAACTGGCAAGTGACAGAAAACCCAAATATTCTATTCCTTACCTATAGACCAAAATAGCAATGTTATGAGCAGATAGGAATATTTAAGCAATTTTGTTCACAGGCAGATACTGTAAAAGGACAGATGCATATAGATGTTTATGATTACAAGTTAACACATCATTCCAATTAACTTCCTTGTCCTTGACTTGTGAGCAATCCATCAGCAATAAGAGCCTGTGTTATTATGGATGAAAGATGTTCACCTTTCAAGCAACATATATAGCTGTCAAATCAATTTGCAACAAGACTCATTCTCATTTGCCCTTTGCTTCAGGGCTTTTTAAGATTTGCTAATAGTTTCTCAGCTTTTATTGACACTATTAGGATCCGATCTCCAAATTTCTTCTCCAAAGAGGGTCCCACAGGGTCTTACAGCAATTCCCATTGTGTCATACTAATCTCATAGATGATCCATCTAACAGATGGCCCAACAGTTTTAATGCCATGATGAAACCTGTATTGATATTGCCAATGGGAGTAAGCTCCTGATCAACTGTTAAGACGAGGTACTATGCAGTGTATACTAAACTGGTATGCGAAATGCCTTATTACACAAAACAAATACTGAAACTAGAACAAAAACATTTTTCAAAGATAGCTTCCTTGTTAAACAACGTTTGAGGACTGGTGTAACATTTACGTCTGAGGCAGACATTAACCCACTATGAGCACCATTCCCTTCTGTTTAAGAATAGACCAAAAGGTTTTGCCGAGTGCCTTCTGGCTACTGTTGAATCTCTGATGATACAGATGTCGAGGTGTTTCTTAATGGAATGTGGTACAAGCAAGTTGCATTTTCTTGAAGTTTTTTTGCACAACATCAGATGTCTTAAAGCATTTTACAGCCAATGAAGTGCCTTTAAATTGAAAGTGGCAATGGATTTGTGAACAATGCCCCAAAAAGATCAGATAAAAGACCAGCTGTTTTAGCGACTGCCTTGAGGGGCTGGTTTAGCTCACTGAGCTAAATCGCTGGCTTTTAAAGCAGACCAAGCAGGCCAGCAGCACGGTTCGATTCCCGTACCAGCCTCCCCGAACAGGCGCCGGAATGTGGCGACTAGGGGCTTTTCACAGTAACTTCATTGAAGCCTACTCGTGACAATAAGCGATTTTCATTTCATTTTCATTTCATTTCAAGTTGATCAAAAAAACAAGAAAATCCCCACACCATAAAATAGAGCCATTAAGGACTTTAATCCCACTTCAAAGAACCAGTCGGGCTCTGATTTATTGCTTCATCCAAAATAGAATGACAGGGCAAGGACCATCTCCCCACCTGCTTTTATATCTTGGCTACAGTAAAAGTTATTTACATTCAATCACCATTGCACAAGCTCTTACTCAGGTTTCTGGGTGTTCTGTGTAATATTTCTGAATGAACACAATCACTGCTGCTCAATTCCTCAAAACCTCCTACTGGGAACAAAGTTTTGCTGGATTCATCGATTAGGTGATGGCAGCAAAACATCTGCAAACTATTTCTGTTCATTCCACACACCGAACACAAATGCATTCATCGCCCATAATGCTCCTATTCCCTATGTTCTGATGATCTTATAATGCAAAAACTGACCACAGCACTTTTTAATCCCGCTCCTAAAAAAAAAAATATCCTATTCAAAGGATTGCCATCAAACTAAACTGGCTCAGCATTCATGCAACTAAATCCCAAACTCAAATGGGTTGATCTTTAACTCAAATCAGTGACTAACTAGTTGGAAGTCAGATATGGTCAACTGTCTTAGCTTTGCAGCTACTAGTACATTGTTTTTTTTAAAATTACTAATGCTACCATATACACTTACGCAAGCAGAATACTGACTGGACCTGAAATAAAAACAGAGGATGTTAGAGACACTCAAATCAGACAACATTTGAGCAAAGAGGAAAGCAGATTTCCTGTTTCGGATTTTCTGTTTTTACACTGTCCTAGGTGAATGTAGACTGCTTTCCCCTTTGAGGAGGAGCACTGACTGATGGTGATTTAACCAGAGGATCACCACGCCTCAGGCAAGGGGCAAGGTTGAGAAGGGAGGCCTTCATGAATAACTCAGTTGGTACAGGAATTGAACCTGACTGTTGGTCTCGTTCTGCACTACAAACCAGCTGTCTGGCCAACTGGGGCCCCGATTTAAGGTGAGACTTAAAGGGATGTGGGTGGAGAGGTTAAGAAAGTAATTTCTAGTCCAGCCAAGGGGGCAGGACAGGCGATTGGGGAACTGCCGTTTCGGGTGGTAGGGGGAAGCTTTCAGTACCTAGGCATCCAGGTAGCACGGCAATGGCAACTGCTACACGAGTTAAATTTGGCCCGATTAGTAGACCAAATGAAGGACGATTTTTGGAGGTGGGATGCGCTCCCGTTGTCATTAGCTGGGAGGGTGCAGACAGTGAAAATGACTGTCCTCCCGAGATTCCTGTCCGTGTTTCAGTGTCTCCCCATCTTTATTCCATGGTCGTTTTTTGAACAGGTCAATAAGGTAATCACTGGCTTTGTATGGACGGGCAAGACCCCGCGAGTAAAAAGGGGATGCTTGAACGGGGGGGGGCTGGCGCTGCCGACGAACTTCAGTAATTATTAATTGGCAGCGAAAATAACCATGATCAGGAGGAGGGTGGTGGGGGGAGGGTCGGTATGGGAGTGTGGGGAGGCAGCTTCATGCAAGGGCACCAGCTTGGGGGCACTGGTAACGGCGTCTCTGCCGTTCCCACCGGTACGGTACTCCACCAGCCCCGTGGTGGTGGTGGCCCTGAGCGTCTGGGGGCAATGGAGGAGGCATGTGGGAGCAGAGGGAGCATCGGTGTGGTCTCCAATCTGTAATAATCACCAGTTTGCCCGGGAAGGATGGATGGAAGGATTCGGAGATGGCAGAGAACAGGGGTATATGTTTATAGAGGGGAGCTTTTCTAGCCTGAGGGAGCTGGGGGAGAAATTTGGACTGGCGAGGGGAAAAGAATTTAGGTGCCTGCAGATGCGGAGCTTCCTACTCAGGCAGGTCTCAACCTTCCCGCTCCTACCACCAAGGGGGAGACAGGACAGGATAGTTTCTAGAGTGTGGGTGGGAGAAGGGCAGGTCTCTGACATTTCCAAGGAACTCATGGGGTCAGAGGAGACGCAGACTGAGGAGTGACGCACAAGTGGGAAGAGGAGTTGGGAGGAGAAATAGTCTCTGGGCAGATGCGTTGAGTAGAGTCAACGCATCCACAACATGTGCCAGGCTCAGCCTGATATAATTCAAGGTCGTTCGCCAGGCCCACATGACAGTGGCCCGGATGAGCAGGTTCTTTGCGGTAGAAGATAAGTGCGCAAGGTGTGCGGGAGGGCCAGCGAACCATGTACATATGCTCTGGGCATGCCTGCAGCTGAGGGGATTCTGTCAGCGGTTTGCAGATATCATGTCCAAGGTGCTAAAAATAAGGGTGGCACCGAGTCCAGAGGTGGCGATTTTTGGAGTGTCGTATGACCCAGGAATCCAAGAGGAGAAAGAGGCAGATATTCTAGCCTTTGCTTCCCTGGTAGCCCGGAGACGGATTCTGTTAGCCTGGATGGACTCAAAGCCCCCGACGACGGAGACCTGGCTAACTGACATGGCTAGCTTTCTCGGTTTGGGGAAAATCAAGTTCGCCTTGAGAAGGTCAATGTTAGGGTTCGCCCGGAGTTGGCAGCCGTTCATCGACTTCTTTTCGGAAAATTAATAGTCAGCGGGTGCGGGGTTGGGGTTACATTAGTTTAGAGTGGGGATTAGTAAAGATGGGACCTGTAAAGGAGGAAGACGGCTTTTGCACTATGTTTATAAATTCATGTACAATGTTTATTTTGTTGTTGTAAAACCATAAACACCTCAATAAAATGTTTATTTTTTAAAAAGTAATTTCTGGAGCATGGGGCTCAAATGAAGGCATAAGCAGCCAACAGAGGGCCAAAACAGGTGGGGTTGTGAACTAGAAAAGATTAGAACGGCCAGCAAGGCAAGGATGAGCATTTTAAATTTAAAGGCACTAAGAAATACAGCAACTCCTTTGGTATGGGAACAGCTTCTTCCCCACTCCTCAATGACTCTCCCTCGGATTGATCTGTTCCCTAGAAGCACATTATTCATACACCCTATGCTGTACTTGCTCATGTATTTGCTTTGTTTGGCCCTTGTTCCGCACTATAACCAATCACTATTTGTTGATGTACCATTTGTCAATGTACTCTGTCGATTATTCTTTTTGTCTTCTATGTGCTTACTGTGTACGTTCACTTGGCCACATAAAAATACTTTACATTGTACTTCGATACATGTGACAATAAATCAATCAATCATGGGAGTGCTCGTATGGCAGCAGATTAAAATATACATTTGACTATGCAAGACAATTGCATGCACAGTTCAGAGATTCCCCTCTCATTCAACACAGTTGCCAAAAAATGAGCCGCTGATTTACTGCTGCATAATCTTAACATGTTTGCATAACTGCAATGGGGAATTCTATGAAACTGGTTTCATACTATCGTCTACCAAAACACATTCAGTATCAGCTCCAGTATGGCCATTTGTACTTCAGGTTTGTAATTACGGAAGTGTGGTGTGACACATAATAAGATAAAAGTATTTAATCGGTAGGCATTTACAACACATTATGTTTGCACAGACCCAAAAGGTTCCTGGTAACTTAATACCCAAGTTTCTATTTTAGTTAAACACACGAATTGCACATTTATGCTGTAGTTATTGATTCCAGTAAGACAGTGGCTCATTTATACTTCTTGATGCAAACACAACCCATGTCCAAAAGTAAGCTCAGAATACGTTCTCCAAGCTTCTGCAATGTACATGTTTAGACAGAACAGATCCAATTTTCTGCACTCTCAAACATTTAAGTCAACTACAGAACAGTTTTAAAAAGGTACCAGCTGTACATGTTCTAATTCAGATCTGACACTGCACTGACATCAGACGCCAGAAATGTCAACCAGTTCAAGATTGCCTCCCTGAGAATCCAGAATGGTGTTGGATCACAACTCTGGAATTACACTACAACTTCAATGTCATTGCAAAGCAATACATGCTTTGGGGTTATGCTGAAGTGATAGCATAAATGCATCAGTTACAGTATGATCTCATTGACGGAAACTGTTCCTACCATTCTGTGCCACACTACTGGTTTATTTCACATAACCGAACACTCCTGGTCATTTATTCCCATCATATTGATGGCACATTATACTTAAATAATATGCACATTATCCCCATGTCTGCATAGGTCTCACCCCCACAACCCAAAGATGTGCAAAATAGATGGATTGGCCATGCTAAATTGCCCCTTAATTGGGTACTCAAGTTTAATTTTTAAAATACTTAAATAGTACAAACGAGCAAGGTGAAAGTACAGCACTGAACAGAAAGCACATCTTCGTACAGCAACTTATATTTACAGCCCCTTTAATGCAATGAAACAACACAAGCTGCTTCACAAGAGTATTATAAAACAATGCTGGTTTGTGATGCACAGCAAGGCCAGCAGCGCAGGTTTAATTCCCATACCAGTTGAAGTTACTCATGCCTTCTCAACCTGGTCCCACGCCTGAGGTGTGGTCATCCTCAAGTTAAAATTACCACCAGTCATCTCTCCCCCCTCAAAGGGAAAAGCAGCCGAAGTCATCTGGAACTATGGAGGCTTTACAATAAAACTAAGTATGGCAGAGTCTCAAAAGGAGGTATTAGATATAAAAACAGGAAGTGCTGGAAATATTCAGCAGGTCTAACAACATCTGTCAAGAGAAAAACAAACGTTTGAGTCAAATAAGACTTCTTCCGAGCTCGACCGCTAGATCTAGATATCAACCAGCTAGACCGCTGAGTATTTCCAGCACGTTCTGTTTTTAATTTAGATTTCGAACATCTGCAGTAATTTGCTTCTGCATAAAGAGATATTAGATCAGATGACCAAAAGCTTGGTCTAAGCTAGATTTCAAGAAGTGTGAAGTGTCTTGAAGGAGGAAACGGAGGGAGAGAAGAGGTGTGGGGAGGGAATTTGAGACCTTCAACCCAGGCAACTGAAGGCATAGCCACTAATGGCGGAGCAATTATGATTTGGAATGTACAAGAGGCCAGGATTTGAGGAATGCAGATATCTCGGAGAGTTGTGGGGGTGGAGGAGGGTGTGAAGACAGGGAGGGGCAAAGCCAGAGAAGGATTTGAAGACAGGGATGAGCATTATAAAATTAACACGTACTTGATCAGGAGTCAAAGGAAGTCGGCAAAAACAGGACTTGCTGACTGTTAAGACGACAGTTAAGGTGGCAAAAGTTTGCATGACCAAGTATTTTGGGGGGGGGGGGGGGGAGGAGAGAGAGAGAGAGAGAGAGAGAGAGAGAGAGAGAGAGAGAGAGAGAGAGAGAGAGAGAGAGAGAGAGAATGTGGGAGCGCATCCATGAGTGCGTTGGGATAGCCAAGTTGCGAGATAGGGCAGGGATAAGCAAATGAGCTGAGACAGGGGTCGATCAACGTTATCGAAGTGGGAAAAGAAGGCCTTCAAGATGTCATGAATACAAAGACAGAAGCTCATCTCAGGATCAAATGTGACTTTAAGGTTGCAGACAAAAATGGCTTAGTACCAGACTGTTGCCAGGGTGGGGAGTGAAATTGGCAGCAGAGTTTGGAGCAGAGACCAAAACACAGGCTTCAATCTTCCCAATATGTAATTGGAGGAAATTTCTGCTCATCCAGTCCTGAATGTTGGTTAAGCAGTCTTATAATTCAGCAACAGTGGGAGAGTCAGGAGAGGTGGTCATGGAGTGCAGCTGGGTGTCATCAGTGTACAGGTAAAAACAAATGCCTTTGGATGATGTTACCAAGGGACAGCATTCAGTTGAGAAATGAGGGGAAATAGTTTAGTAGACACTGGTAGTAAATAAGCTGATGATAACGAGCAATAAGATTGAATCTTAATGTGTGTAACATTATCAATTGACATCCAAGATCAATCTGAAGTTACTTTGCAGCAGAACTGATTTGTAATCATGGACGGCATCTTTTAGGGAATGTGACTTCAGTATCCCACTGTTAGAGAATGAGAAAATAGCCTCAGCACTCCAGGGCAAGGAAAAGGAAAACAAAGCAGCCACAGTTCCAGTCAGCAGCTGCTGCCAGTGTCAACGTCGATCATGAGGCCATTAGCTATGAGCTCGAAATGTCAGCTTTGGCTCGGTGGTAGTCAGAAGTGTTGCACAGAAGTTTAAGGTGCAGGGATACATTTGCCCTCTCTATCCTAAGGACTAAGAGCAATGATGTTTAGAATCGGCTCCCAAGATCTGGTAATTCAGTATACACCAGAGTCTGAACCCATGACTTTACTGTCTGTATGGCTCAACCATGAAGTACAAAATGAATGTGTTGTCTCATTGAGGGAATATTAACTTTACATTCATTTTCAGTGCAATGAGGCATGTTTGAGTCACAATACTTCAGCTGTTAAAAATGCCATTGCAGTTGGAGCGCAAAGAAATTTAGGAAGTACAAGTGACCCTCAATTTCTAACTTTCTTTATAGTACCAATCATTTTTGAGATAGCCCTATTACTTTTCACAATTATTGTTGGACTGCGTGATCTCATAGAATCATAGAATTTGATTTGATCACTACTTCCAGCATGCCAGCAGCTTCCAACAGAAACAGAAAGCTTTGGTCATATATTTAAGATGACAACACATCTTGGCAAGCTTGGTTACTGTTATCTCAGCTCTGGGTCACTTATTCAGAAATCACACTTGTATATTTTAAAATACATGATACATATGGGTCATAAACTGGTGGATCGTTGCATGCATCAACAAATTTTCAGTGTGAATTCCCATTGCCCTTTTTTCTTTTCCACAACTGCTCAACTGCTTCAACATATCACAAAATTAAACAATGCAACTTGCCAAACTTGATTTCGGGGAGAAAAAGAAAATAATTTAAAAGCAGTCACCTCCCCAATTCACACAAGCAATGGCAGGTAATCGATTTAGAGAAATATACTGGCACGTTCAATTGGTGCTGACAGATCTTCCGGAAAATCCAAAAGTGCATTTCTTCCCATTCCCTCAATCTTCAGCCCTCAAGCCGCTGATACTTGAATCTGCCTAACAAACACTGGGAATGAGGATGGGATGAGGGAGGGGTGCGGGGGATACTTGCCTCATGCATTCGGGTGATAAGCAAGAAGCTGATCAACTGGGTGGGGGGTTATTGGGTTACGGAGATACGTGTGGGCTTAGGTCGGGTGCTCTTTCCAAGGACTGGTGCAGATCAATGGGTCGGATGGCCTCCTTCTGCACTGTTAATTCTATGATTCTATGAACCATCTGCCAGGGGCTGGTTTAGCTCACCAGGCTAAATCGCTGGCTTTTGAAGCAGACCAAGCAGGCCAGTAGCACGGTTCGATTCTCGTACCAGCCTCCCCGGACAGGCGCCGGAATGTGGCGACTTACTGTGGCTTTTCACAGTAACTTCATTGAAGCCTACTCGTGACAATAAGCGATTTTCATTTTCATTTCACTTCATAAGAGAAGAACAACATGATTTTTATTTCCATTGAAAGCAATGATTCCAGTATTTTATACAAGTCACCATATCTCATGTGTAAAGCAGATTAATCAGCTGTGGAAAATACCAATGCCAAACTCATCCCTGCCCTCCCGTACATTACTGAACAAAACCAGAACAAGTCTGATTTTACTTTTTCCCAGCCCAGGGTTACAGGATACAAAGCAGAAGGTTATTTTGTACAATTACTTCTCAACATTTATACCTAAAAACTAGTATATTCAGTTTCTCGTCCTGCCCAATTTTAATAATAATATCTTTATTGTCACAAGTAGGCTCACATTAACACTGCAATGAAATTACTGTGAAAATCCCCTAGTCACCACATTCTGGCGCCTGTTCAGGTACAGAGGGAGAATCCAGAATGTCCAAATTACCTAACAGCGTGTTTTTCAGGACTTGTGGGAGGAAACCGGAGCATCCGGAGGAAATCCACGCAGACAATTTTAAGATGACGGGAGCAATTTTAAGATGACGGGAATACCATTAATACTATTTTTTTTAAAGCTGCTCAAGCTCTATGTGCACTATGAACTGGATCACTTCAAATCAAATTCCTAAAATTAGACGACAGCAACTGCCCTTTACACAAGCCATGTGTGGCATCAAGGAGCGATTGTGAAAGTGTAGTTATTGGGATTCAGGGGGGAAATTCTTGATTGATGACAAACGGCGCACCTAGTGCTTATGATTGTTGGAGGACAATCATCTCATCCCGTGATACCACTACAGAGGTTCCTTGGAGTACTGTCCTCAGCCAGCTATCTTCAAATGATTCATCAATGATCTTCGCTCATTCACAAGGTCAGAAGTAGACATGCTTGGTGATGACTGCACAACGTTCCATTCACAACTGCTCAAATAATGATGCTGTCTGCTATAGGCAGCAAGACCTGGTGAACATTCAGCTTTGGGTTAAGTGATAAGTCAACACTCATTACTCACTCGACGACTTCCGGTGGCAGCTATGGAGGAGTAAGTCGCACATTTGGTGGCTCCCGCTCTGTTCGGACTTTTGGATCTTTCCCCCGGACTTTTTTCTGGTTTTAAAACGGCAAATTCAAAGGCTGAGGCAATTGGGCACTGTTTCCACGCATCGGTGTATGGAGAAAAGGACCAGAAGTGCACGAAAGGGCAGAAACAAGAAGTCAGTAACGAGCTGTGTTGAAGCTGTAACGGGAGACAGAATGGCCGAGGGCCGGACCCCTGGTGTGGGAGCGCAGCGACCAACGGACCCAGTGATGCATGCCATTCAGGATGGCTTTGCCAGGCATAAGCGGGAATGCTTGGACCCGATTAAAGAATCAATTGATCGGCTACAGAGCAGACTGGATGCCCAGGACCGGGTGATTCAGAAGGTGGAGAAGGCACTGCTTGAACAAGAGGAACATCAAACAGCAGTGGAGCTGGAGGTGGGGATGCTTCGGGAACAGCAGAAAAGGCTCCTGGAAAAGGTGGAGGACCTTGAGAACCGGTCCCGCCGGCAGAACTTAAGAATTGTTGGACTCCCGGAGGGAGCAGATGCTGGGGCATAGGTGGCGGGTATGTTCGAAAAGCTGCTGGGGGAGGGGGCATTCCCCCGACCGTTGGCGGTGGACAGATCATACCGGGCACTTGCTAGGAAGCCGTGGGCGAGGGACCCTCCAAGGGCAATCGTGGTGAGATTCCACAGCTTCCTGGACAAGGAATGCATTCTTCGGTGGGCCAAGCACACGTGGAGTTGCAAATGGGATAACAACACCCTGCGGGTGTACCAGGACCTGAGCATGGAGGTGGCGAGGAAGAGGGCTGTCTTTAACCAAGTCAAGGCTATTTTCTTTAAGAAGCAGGTGAAGTTCAGTCTGCTGTATCCAACACGTCTTTGGGTCACGCATGAGGACCAACATCACTATTTTGAATCGCCCGATGAGGCACTGGACTTTGCAAAAAGAAAAGGACTGGTGGGAGTCTGAGAACTCTCGGACTTAGAGACAACCTGTTGGCCTATATTGGGCCCTATTTTTCTGTTTATCTGTGTTTTTTTTCTCTTTTCTCCCCCTTGGTTTTTGGTGGGTTTTGTTTTCCTGTTTTTAAAATTGGTTATGCCTTTTCGTATTGTTGTGTGTCTTTTTGGAGCTCTGCTTAGGGAAAAGTGGGAGGGGGAAAAAGTCGATTTTTCGGGTTTTGGTTCTTTTTCCTCGGTAGATGTTGGCAATGTCCCTTTTGTGTTTTATCTTGTGTTTTTATTGATGTGCACTTTTGTGGGATGGAGACATGGAGATGTAGGCAGCAGAGGGCCACGGAATTTTCTTTTTACTCCCACATACACAAGGTATATTCCCGGATAGATTTCTTTGTTGTGGGTTGGGCCCTATTGGTGGGGGTGGTGGACGTGGGGCATTCGGCGATTACGATCTCGGACGATGCTCCGCACTGGGTGGACCTGCAGGTTAGTATGGATAGCAAGCAGCGGCCACAGGTGGAATGTAGGGCTATTGGCGGACGAAACGGTATGCAAGAGGCTGAGGAAGTGCATGCTGAACTACCTGCAGGTAAACGATACGGGGGCGGTCTCAGCAGCCATGGTCTGGGAAGCGTTGAAGGCAGTTGCAAGAGGAGAGTTGATCTCGAGCCGCGCTCAGAGACAGGACGGATAAGGCAGAAATGGACCGACTGGTAAAAGAGATTCTACGAGTTGATAGGGGGTATGCGGAGGCTCCAGAGGCAGGGCTTTTAAGGGAACACTGGAGGTTACAGGCGGAATTTGGTTTGTTAACCACCGGGAGAGCAGTGGAACAGCTCAGAAAGGTGAAGGGGGCGATTTACAAGTACGGGGAGAAGGCCAGCAGGGTGCTTGCACAGCAGCTCAGAAAGAGGAAGGCAGCTAGAGAAATAGGGAAAGTTACTGGCAGGGATGGGAACTTAGTCGGGGTCTCGGCGGGGGTGAGCAAGACCTTTCGGGATTTTTATAGCAAGTTGTACAGGTCGGAACCCCCTGAGAGGCCGGAGAGGATGAGGCACTTTTTGGACGGGCTTTCCCGAAGGTAGATGGGGAGCTGGTAGAAGGGCTGGGGGCCCCAATTGGTCTGGAGGAAATAGTGGAGGGGCTGAAGGCCTTGCAGTCGGGCAAGGCCCCAGGACCGGACGAGTACCCAGCCGAGTTCTTTAAAACGTTCTCTGGAATATTGGGGCCGGTGCTGATAAAGGTCTTTAACGAGACTAAGGAAAGAGGGGCTCTGCCCCAGATGATGTCACAGGCTATGATCTCGCTCATTCTGAAAAGGGACATGGACTCGGAGCTATCTGGGTCTTACAGGCCGATTTCCTTGCTGAATGTAGATGCCAAACTTCTGGCCAAAATCTTGTCCTCCAGGATTGAGGACGGTGTACTGGACGTTATAGTGGAGGATCAGATTGGGTTCATTAAGGGCAGACAGCTGGGGGCCAATGAAAGAAGGCTGCTAAACGTGATCATGATACCCCCGAAAGGTAGGGAAGTTGAGGTGGTGGTCGCAATGGATGCGGAAAAAGCCTTTGACTGGGTCGAGTGGGATTACTAATGGAAGGTGCTGGAGCGGCTCGGGTTTGGAAGGCGTTTTGTTGACTGGGTTAGGTTGCTGTACCGGGCTCCGGTTGCAAGTGTACGAGCAAACAGGACAACTTCGGACTATTTCAGGCTGCACCAGGGGACGAGACAGGATGCCCCCTCTCCCCACTGCTGTTTGCACTGGTGCGAGTCGCTGGCAATTGCTCTGAGGGCCTCAAGTGGCTGGTCCACAGAGGGGGTGGAGCACAGAGTTTAGCTGCATGTGGATGGCCTACTGCTGTATGTCTCCAACCCGATGGAGGGGGATGGAAGAAATTATGAGAATGTTAGGGGAATTCAGCCAGTTTTCGGGGTATAAGCTCAATATGGGGAAGAGCGAGATGTTTGTGGTCCAGGTGACTGGGAGACCTGCCATTCAGAGAGGTAGCGGGCTGTTTCAGGCACCAAGTGGCGAGGGATTGGGACATGCTACATAAATTGAAGTTGGCCCGGTTGGTGGATCAGATGAAGGAGGATTTCCGGAGATGGGAAGCGCTCCCGTTGTCTCTGGCGGGCAGAGTTCAATTGGTAAAAACGACAATCCTCCAGAGATTCCTATTCGTCGTCAAATGCCTCCCCATCTTCATCTCGCGGTCATATATATATATATATATATATATATATATATATATATGTGTGTGTGTGTGTGGAGAGGGGGGGGGTGTCCCTGCGCGTGAAGAGGGCAATGCTTGAGCAGAGTCGGGGGAATGAAGGGCTGGCGCTGCCGAATTTCAGCAATTACTACTGGGCGGCTAACATAGCCATGGTGAGGAGGTGGCTGGTGGGAGTGAGCCAGCCTGGGTGCGCACGGAGGCAGCTTCTTGAAAGGGCACAAGTCTGGGGGCGTTGGTAACGGCACCTCTGCCGTTCCCGCCAGCATGGTACTCCACCAGGCCAGTGGTGGTGGCGGGCGGCCCCGAGAGTCTGGGGGCAGTGGAGGAGACATGTGGGAGCCGAAGGTTCGTTGGTGTGGTCCCCAATCTGCGATAACCACCAGTTTGCCCCGGGCAGGATGGACGGGGGTTCAGAATTTGGCAGAGAGCGGGGATTGAGAGGATAGTGGACTTGTTCACAGAAGGAAGCTTCCCAAGTATGAGGGCACTGGAGGAGGAGAAGTTTGCATTGGTGGGGGGAAATGAATTCCGATATTTACAGGTACAGGACTTTCTGCGGAAGCAGGTACAAACCTTCCCACTCGTGCCGCTGAGGGGGATTCAGGATAGGGTGGCTTCTAGAGAATGGACTGGAGACAGGAGCTTCTCGGATAAAGAGCTCGTGGGTTCGGAGGAGTCGCAGACCGAGGAGCTGAAGCAAAAGTGGCAGGAGGAGCTGGGGGGAGAGTTAGAGGAGGGCCTTTGTGGACGCGCTGAGTAGGGTCAACGTGACCGCAACATGCCCCAGGCTCAGCCTGATGCAATTTATGGTGGTTCACCGGGCTCACATGTCAGTGGCCCGGATAAGCAGATTCTTTGGAGTGGTTGGACAGGTACGCAAAATGTGCGGGAGGACCAGTGAATCATGTCCATATGTTCTCAGCATGTCCAAAACTGAGGAGGTTTCGGCAGGGGTTTGCCGATGCCATGCCCCGGTATTAAATACGAGGGTGGCAATGAGTACACAGGTGGCGATTTTTGGGGTATCGCAGGATCCGGGAATCCAGGAGGAGAAAGAGACAGCCGTTCTGGCCTTTGCTTCCCTGGTAGCCCGGAGGCGCATATTACTACCATGGAGGGACTTGAAGCCCCCGAAATCGGAGACCTGGCTTTTCGGAGATGGCTGGCTTCCGCTGCCTCGAGAAAAATAAGTTTGCCATGAGAGGGATCGCCCGGAGGTGGCAACCATTCGTCAACTTCCTTGCAGAGAATTAATCATCAGCAGAAGGGGGGCGGTTAGGTTAGCGCAGATTAGGAGGGTAAGCAATGGTAGGACCTGTGGGAGAGGGAGGCGGTATATGCATTATGTTTATATTTTCCTTATCATGTACATTGTTGATTTTGTTGCTGTTACAATACCAAAGAAATACCTCAATAAAATGTTAACTAAAAAAAACTCACTCGACATGTGCCAGCAATGGCCATCTCCAACGAGTGTGTCTAAACCACCTCCCTTGAAATCCTGCAGTATTACCATGATTAAATCCCCAACCAGCAAAATCCTAGGGCTCATCATTGACAAGAATCTTCGTTGGAACAGCCACATAAATATTCTGACAACAAGAACAGGTGAGAGCTTGGGTATACTGCAGGAATTGACATATCGTTAAGACTCCACAAAACCTGTCCATCATCTACAAGGCACATGTGGAAACGTGAACAAATCCTCTCCCTTTGCCTCAATGAGAGCAGCTCCAAAAACACAAGCAGTCCCATCCACCAATCACACACTGGCTGCAGTATGCACAATTCGCAAGTGACACTGCAACAATTTGCAACGGCTTCTTCGACAGTTCCTTCCAAACCTGCAACCTTTACAGCCCAGAAGGACAAGGAAAGTAGGCGCCTGGAAACACCTGAGCTTTGAGCTCCCCTCCGAGTCACACACCATCCTGACTTGAAAATGCAGTCATTGTCACTCAGTGGGTCAAAAGCTTGGAAATTCCTCCCTACTTCACTGTGCAAACAACCTTCATTCACCGTCCAGAGCAGTCATTCAAGAAGACAGTTCACCACCATCTCCTATAGGCTAAATCAGGATGAACAAAGTAAATGTTGACCTTGCCAGTAATGCTCACATCTTGTGAATGCATTTTTAAAATCCTTCCGTCCACAGTAATAATCGGAAAAATCTTATTTACTTTCTTATATTTAATGACAGAAACCTTTGTCATTGTAATATTATGAATATGAAAACTAATTCGATGTGGGCAAAGGATAATTCTCATTGGCATTTTCAGGGTTAGCACAAACCCCAAATTGATGACAATTTTTTTTTAATGTCCCTTTTCATTGCAACCTCAACACTTAATAAAAATGACCATTGCATAAGCTGGCAAAATACAACACAAACTTTGCTGAATTGCTATTTTAATTGTCAGAACAGAGCTATATAATGTAAATTATAGCTGCCACTAAAATTAATTTACTTTTATAAAATTAAATGATTTATATTTAGAGATTTTTAAAAACTGAATGTTTATAGATTTAAGCAGCTCGTCTATACTGCCTGATTTTGTTACATGAGTACATAAGTTCAAAATTGCTTCTATCCCTATAATTACACCAACAATCCACAGAATATGTAGCCAATTTATTTTGCGTGATAGAAAGCTGGGTTCCTGAGCTGTGATGAAACATAGTGTACACTGCCTGGAGTGACTGGTTAAGAAACATAATATGGGCAGCCTGCATGATTGCGAACATATCCTGGATATATGATTTGAACAAATTAGTTTCCATCAGGACAAATTTTTACATATACTTTACTGGATGTGTTTTAAAAACGTAGTTGTTACAAAAATAACGATGAAGCTTACCTTTGACCATTTGAGAAACTGCGACAGAGAAGCCGAGGGGGAATAGGGGCTGGTTTAGCTCACTGAGCTAAATCGCTGGCTTTTAAAGCAGACCACGCAGGCCAGCAGCACGGTTCGATTCCCGTACCAGCCTCCACGAACAGGCACCGGAATGTGGCGACTAGGGGCTTTTCACAGTAACTTCATTTGAAGCCTACTTGTGACAATAAGCGATTTTCATTTAATTCCTGGCTAAGTCCAGACCCAATATCAGAACAAACTCATGAATGGTGCTGGCACAATGGTGCTGGTTTAGCACAGGGCTAAATACCTGGCTTTTAAAGCAGACCAAGGCAGGCCAGCAGCGCGGGTTCAATTCACGTACCAGCCTCCCCGAACAGGCGCCGGAATGTGACGACTAGGGGCTTTTCAGAGCAACTTCATTTGAAGCCGACTTGTGGTGACAATAACTGATTTTCATTTTTCACTTCATTTCAATGGGTATTCAGTCAGGTGGGAGTTGCCTTGGGAGACCTCAACATTGACTCCAAACCCCATGAAATCTGAGGGCATCAAGTAAAACATGGGCAAGGAAATTGGCTGATTACCACCTACTATCCTTCCTCAACTGAAGAATCTGACAACTAATAGAATTCATGGAGTCACGACAGTGCAGGAGGCCATTCAGCCTATCGAGTCTGCAGACTCTCCAAAAGAGCACTCAACCTAGGCCCACTTTACAGCCCTATCCCCGTAACCCTGTGTATTGATCATAGCCAATCCACCTCACCTGCACATCTTTCGACTGTGGGAGGAATTCAGAGCACCTAGAGGAAACCCATGCAGACCCAGGGGAGGAACGTGCAAACTGCACACAAGAATCACCAAAGGACAGATTCGAACTTGGGTCCCCGGCTCTGAGAGGCAGCAGTGCTAACCACTGTGCCACTGTGTCCCCACTTGGAAGAAGCACTGAATGCATTACTCTGGGGAGGAGGGACTTTGATGCCCATAACGAAGAGCAGGTCAGTAACACCACATACTCATCGAGCTGCCCAAATCTCAAAGCAACGTAACTGCTAGGCTGAGCCTGCAGCATGTGATAGGGAATCAACAAGAGGGCAATACATGACCTTTCGCTCATTAAACCATCTCACAGATATGCACCTGTCCATGACAGTATTGAAAAATGTGTCAAAAAAATCCTGTATTCACAATGAAGGTACCATCCATTGTGTTGGGCGGCAGTATCACAACATGAAATTGGACAGATTCAGTTCAGATCTAACAGCTCAAAACGGGGCATCAATAAGGCGATGTGGGAAATTTGCAGCAGAATTATAGGTGGTTTTTTTAAAATTTACAGTACCCAATCCACCTACCCTGCACATCTTTGCGTTGTGGGGACAAAACCCACGCAGATACAGGGAGAATGTGCAAACTCCACATGGACAGTGATCCAGGGGCCAGATTCGAACCCGGGTCCTCAGTGCCGTAGTCCCAGTGCTAACCACTGTGCCATGTGCCCCCCCCCCCCCCCCCCCCCCCCGACAGCAGAATTATAGTTAACCACAATCTATCCTCATTGCCTACATATCCATTAACCCATGGTTGTAATTAAACCAGAAGATCAGCCCTGATTCAGTGTAGAAGAGTATGCCAGAAGCAGCACTCGGCATACCAAAAAGCGAGGTGACAACTTTTTGAACCAATAGCACAAGACTGCCTATGTGCTAATTGGTGGAAGCAGCATGTGACGGAGCTGAGCAATCCCATGACTGACGGATGAGATTGAAGTTTTTCAGTCAGCCAGATCCAGTCCATCAATGATGATGAATAATCAAATTAACCAAGTGTCTCCAAAGATGGGGAGCCCAGCATGTCGGTGCAAAGACATGGTGAAAGCACTTGCAACCATCTTCAGCCGTGGCACAGAGTAATGTTCCATCTCAGCCTCATGAGGTCCCCAAAATTTCAAAACGTAAATTTTCAGCCAACTCAAATCTCCTCACTTGATATCAAGTAACAGCTGAAGGCATTGGATTCAGCAACAGTTATGGACCCTGACATCACTGCAATAATACTGGAGGACTTGTGCTCAATAACCAGCCACGCCCCAAACCAAGCTACTTCAGTAAACAACATTGATATCTACCTAGCAACATGAAAAATTGCCCAGCTACGTCCTGCACGCAAAAGCAGGACAAATCCAATCCAACGAAATACCACCCCACCAACCTACTGAAGCAATGGAAGGTGTTATTGTATTGTCAAATGGTACCACAGGGCAGAGCAGCCCTTATGCGAAAAATTCCAACGTTCGAGGGGCGGCACGTTGGCAGAGTGGTAAGCACTGCTCCCACGGCGCTGAGGACCGAGGTTCGATCCCGGCTCTGGGTCACTGTCCATGTGGAGTTTCCACATTCTCCTCATGTCTGCGTGTGTTTCACCCTCACAACCCAAAGATGTGCAGGTTAGGTGGATTGGCCACGCTAAATTGCCCCTTATTTGGAAAAAAATTATTGGGTACACAAAATTTATTTTTTTAAACTCCAAAATTTGCAGTTTTGAGCACCGATATGACATAACGAGTAGGAAACCCCAATGCGCAGTTCCCAGTGCCGCCGCACATGCGCTGTTCCCAGCGCACCTGCATTATATTCAAAAGTCCAAAAAATTGCAAAGTACAATACACACTCGCCCCCAAGCATTTTGGATCAGGACGCTCAACCTATTTCAATTGACACTTGCACGGCACTAAACTCTAACCAAATAAATTTGGACTCCACCAGGGTCATTTGACTCCTAGCTTCAGCAGTCTTCGTTCAAACATGGCCAAAAGGGCTGAAAAGAGTGGAGGTGAAACTGACTACCCTTAATATCATATAATCATAGAATTTACAGTGCAGAAGGTGGCCATTCGGCCCATCGAGTCTGCACCGGCTCTTGGAAAGAGCACCCCACCCAAGCACACACCTCCACCCCACCCCTATAACCCAGTAACCCCACCCAACACTAAGGGCAATTTTGGACACTAAGGGCAATTTAGCATGGCCAATCCACCTAACCTGCACATCTTTGAACTGTGGGAGGAAACCAGAGAACCCGGAGGAACCCCACGCACACACGGGGAGGACGTGCAGACTCCGCAC
The DNA here is from genome assembly GCF_902713615.1 of Scyliorhinus canicula. NCBI lineage: Eukaryota > Metazoa > Chordata > Chondrichthyes > Carcharhiniformes > Scyliorhinidae > Scyliorhinus > Scyliorhinus canicula. The sequence continues at coordinate 35,483,189 of NC_052162.1, read as the reverse complement.
AGACAGTGACCCAAGCCAGGAATCGTACCTGGAACCCTAGAGCTGTGAAGCAATTGTGCTAACCAATATGCTACAGTGCTGCCCACCTCAAGGAGCTCTTACAAAATTGGTCAATGTGAATCAGGGGGACTCTCCTCCAGTTGAAGTCAGATCTAGCACAAGGAAAGTGATTGTGATTGGTGGAGGCCAATCATCTCAGCCTCAGGTTTTTGCTGCAGTGTCCTCAGCCCAATCACCTTCAGCTCCTTCATCAATTACCTTCCTTGCATCATAGGGTCAAGTGTCAATGCTTTCTGACGATTGCACAATGTGCAGCACCATTCATGACTGCTCAGACACTTAAATAGGCTGTGTCCACATGCACAGCATTCACACATGGATTTATAAGTGGTAAGTTACATTTGTGCCAGAGGTGCCAGCCAATGACCATCTCCAACATGCAGATTTTTTTTTATTATTTAAATTTAGAGTACCCAATTCATTTTTTACAATGAAGGGGAAATTTAGCATGGCCAATACACCCAACCTGCACTTCTTTTGGGTTGTGGGGGCGAAACCCATGCAAACACGGGGAGAATGTGCAAACTCCACATGGACAGTGACCCAGAGCAGAGATCGAACTTGGGACCTCTGCGCCGTGCTGCCCTAACATGCAGAATTTAACCTTCTCCCTTTAATACTAAATGGCATTTCTATCATTGATTTACTGTCATCAACATCCCAGAGTGAGGGCAGAACGGTGACCTAGTGGTTAGCACAGCTGCCTCACGGCGCTGAGGTCCCAGCTTCGATCCTGGCTCTGGGTCACTGTCCGTGTGGAGTTTGCACATTCTCCCCGTGTCTGCGTGGGTTTCACCCCCACAACCCAAAAATGTGCAGAGTAGGTAGATTGGCCACGCTAAATTGCCCCTTAATTGGAAAAAATAATTGGGTAATCTAAATTTATAAAATAAAAAATAAAAATCCCAGAGCTACCCTTGACGAAAAGCTGGTGTTTGCTCGTGTCACACAGGAGGGTTTAAACTAGTATGGCGGGGGGTGGGTACCGGAGCAATTGGTCAGAAGGCGAAAACAATGAGGGAGAACTAGGGAATAGGGCCAGTATGGCTCTGAGGAAGTGCTGACAGGGAGATGTTGCCTAAAACAGCGGGACTGGTGGCCTGAAGTGCATATGTTTTAATGCAAGAAGTATAACAGATAAGGTAGATGAGCTTGGATTAGTACTTGGAATTATGATGCTGTTGCCATTAGAGAGATCTGTTTGAGGGAAGGACAGGATTTGCAGCTAAACGTTCCAGGATTTAGATGTTTCAGGCAGGATAGAGGGGGATGTAAAAGGGGTGGCGGAGTTGCGCGACTGTTCAGTGAGAATATCACAGCTTTACTGCGGGAGAACACCTCAGAGGGCTGCGAGGCTATGTGGGTAGAGATCAGGAATAAGAACGGCGCAGTCACAATGTTGGGGGTTTACTACAGGCAACCCGTCAGCCAGTGGGAGATAGAGGAGCAGATAGGTAGGCAGATTGGAAAGGAGTAAAAGCAACAGGGTTGTTGTGATGGGAGATTTTAACTTCCCCAATGTTGACTGGGACTCACTTAGTGCTAGGGTCTTGGACGGGGCAGAGTTTGTAAGGAGCATTTTGGAGGGCTTCTTAAAACAATATGTAGATAGTCCAACTAGGTAAGGGGCTGTAATGGACCTGGTATTGGGGAATGAGCCCGGCCAGGTGGTCGAAGTTTCAGTAGGGGAGCATTTCGGGAATAGTGACCACAATTCAGTAAGTTTTTAAAGTGCTGGTGGACAAGTATAAGAGTGGTCCTTGGGTGAATGTGCTAAATTGGGAGAAGGTTAATTATAACAATATTAGGCCGGAACTGAAGAACCTAGATTGGGAGCGGATGTTTGAGGGTAAATCAACATCTGACATGTGGGAGGCTTTCAAATGTCAGTTGAAAGGAATTCAGGACCGGCATGTTCCTGTGCGGAAGAAGGATAAATACGGCAAATTTCAAGAACCTTGAATAACGAGATATTGCAGGCCTCGTCAAAAGGAAAAAGGAGGCATTTGTCAGGGCTAGAAGGCTGGGAACAGACAAAGCCTGTGTGGAATAAAAGGAAAGTAGGAAGGAACTTAAGCAAGGAGTCAGGCGAGCCAATAGGGGTCATGAAAAGTCATTGGCAAATAGGGTAGCCAGGGAAAGGGTTGGCCCACTGAAGGACAGGCGAGGGAATCTATGTGTGGAGCCAGAGGAAATGGGCGAGGTACTAAATGAATACTTTGCATCAGTATTCACTAAAGAGAAGGAATTGGTGGATGTTGAGTCTGGAGAAGGGTGTGTAGATAGCCTGGGTCACAAAAAAAAAATGAGGTGTTGGGCATCTTGAAAAATATTAGGGTAGATAAGCCCCCAGGGCCTGATGGGATCTACCCCAGAAATCTGAATGAGGCCTTGACAGAAATCTTTGGATCCTCACTGTCTTTAGCAGATGTCCCGGAGGACTGGAGAATAGCCAATGTTGTTCCTTTGTTTAAGAAGGGTAGCAAGGATAATCCAGGGAACGACAGACCGGTGAGCCTTGCGTCAGTGGTAGGGAAATTACTGTAGAGAATTCTTCGAGACAGGATCTACTCCCATTTGGAAGCAAATGGATGCATTAGCAAGAGGCAGCACGGTTTTGTGAAGGGGCGGTCATGTCTCACTAACTTGATAGAGTTTTTCGAAGAGGTCCCAAAGATGTTTAATGCAGGTAGGGCAGTGGATGTTGTCTATATGGACTTCAGTAAGGCCTTTGACAAGGTCCCTCATGGCAGACTGGTACAAAAGGTGATCAGGGGTGAGCTGACAAGATGGATACAGAACTGGCTAGGTCATAGAAGGCAGAGAGTAGCAATGGAAGGGCGCTTTTCTAATTGGAGGGCTGTGACTAGTGGTGTTCCGCAGGGATCAGTGCTGGGACCTTTGCTGTTCGTAGAATATATAAATGATTTGGAGGAAAATGTAACTGGTCTGATTAGTAGGTTTGCAGACGACACAAAGGTTGGTGGAATTGAGGATAGCGATGAGGACCGTCAGAGGATACAGCAGGATTTAGATCGTTTGGAGACTTGGACGGAGAGATGGCAGATGGAGTTTAATCCGACATGTGAGGTAATGCATTTTTAAAGGTCTAATGCAGGTAGGGAATATACAGTGAATGGGAGAACCCTCCAAGAGTATTGAAAGTCAGAGAGATCTAGGTATACAGGTCCACAGGTCACTGAAAGGGGCAACACAGGCGGAGAAGGTAGTCAAGAAGGCATACGGCATGGTTGCCTTCATTGGCCGGGGCATTGAGTATAAAAATTGGCAAGTCATGTTGCAGCTGTATAGAACCTTAGTTAGGCCACACTTGAGTAGTGTTCAATTCTGGTCGCCACACTACCAGAAGGATGTGGAGGCTTTAGAGAGGGTGCAGAAGAGATTTACCAGGATGTTGTCTGGTATGGGGGGCATCAGCTATCAGGAAAGGTTGAATAAACTCGGTTTGTTCTCACTGGAACAACGGAGGTTGATAGGCGACCTAATATGAGGTCTACAAAAATTATGGAGGGGCATAGTCAGAGTGGATAGTCAGAAGGTTTTTCCCAGAGTAGAGGGGTCAATTACTAGGGGGCATAGGTTTAAGGTGCGAGGGGCAAGATTTAGGCGAGATGTACGAGGCAAGTTTTTTTTTAACACAGAGGGTAGTGGGTGCCTGGAACTCGCTGCCGACGGTGGTGGAAGCAGGGACGATAGTGACGTTTAAGGGGCATCTTGACAAAGACATGAATGGGATTGGAATAGAGAGATATGGATACCGGATGTGCAGAAGATTTTAGTTTAGACGGGCAGCATGGTCGGCACAGGCTTGGAGGGCCGAAGGGGCTGTTCCTGTGCTGTACTTTTCTTTGTTCTTTGTTAACTGGACCAGCATACAAATAATGTGGTACAATAGCAGGACAAATACTGGGAATTCAGCAGCAAGTAACTCACCTCCTAACCCCTCAAAACCTGCCCACCACCTAGAAGGCACAAGTCAGGAATGTGACAGTATACTCTCCACTTGCCCAGTTAAGTGAATCTCCCACTAATTCCAAGAACATCCAGGGAAAAGCAATCGGCATCTCAATCACAATCTTAAACATCCACTCCCCCCCCCCCCCCCCCCCCCATCACCGACAGTGGCAGCAATGCATCATCTGCAACTGCAACAATTCACCAAGACTATTCCAACAGCACCTTCCAAACCTGCAACCTCTACACCTCGGAGGACAAAGGCAGTAGATGCACGAGAACAACGCCACCTGCAAGTTCCCCTGCAAGCCCCGCACCATCCTTACTTTGAAATGTAGCCATTCCTTCACTCTTGCTGGGTTGAAAACATGGAATTCAATGGCTTCCAGTGGTGGCCATTTGTGTGTGGTCGTACATTTGGTGGCTCCTGCTTAAAGCATTTTTTCAGTCCTTCCCCACCCATATGGGGGATTTTTTGAGGGTAAACAGCGAACAGGAAGTGCACGAGATAGAGCGCGTAACAGGCGAAGATGGCGGAGGGCAAGGGGGCAACATTGCCCGCTCAGTGGTCGACGGAGCAGCACGTGGAGCTTTCGAACAACAAATTCTAGCAGAGGAAAGAGACTTTGGAGGATTTGGCCACGGTGATGGAGCCGCTCAGAGCTCCAATTGAGAGTGGAGCAGAGGCAGGATGCTCAGGGCCTGGCGATCCAGAAGGTGGAGGAAGCGGTAGGGAGGTATGAGGAGCAACTGACCTCTATGGAGATGGAGTTGGGGATTGTGCTGGACAGCCAGAAAAATCTAAGAAAGAAATTGGAGGACCTGGAGAACCGTTTCAGGAGGAAGAACCTGAGGATTGCCAGGATATCCGAGGGCATCAAGGGTCACCAAGTATATGGCGAGGATGCTGGAGAGGTTGATGAGGGAGGGGGCCTTCAACCGACCCCTCAAGGTAGATTGGGCGCGACTTCCGGTGGCGGCGATGTTCGAGTGAGCCGCACATTCGACGGGCTCTCACTCCGGCGGGGCTTTGGAGCTGATTCCCCGCGACAGCGGGACCACGGGGGCAGCAAAAAGGCTGCCGCGAAAAAGCTGGAGAGCGGGCTGCAGCTGATGGAATCGTGGGAGGCCAGCAGGTAGGGGAAGAGAGAGAGAGACGGAGGCAAGGAGCAGAGGAAACTGACCCGAAACTGACAAGATGGCAGACCCACGGAACTTCCTTGCTCCAGGAGAAGAAAAAAAGTTTTGGAGTCGCTGAAGCAGGACAACTTGGACCCACTTCAGATGCCCAGAAGGTAAAATTTAAGGAGCTGGGCGCAGGAGGGCGGCAACGCAAGAGCTGAGGAGTGGGCTGCGGCACATGGAACAGCGGGAGTCCAGAAGGCAGAAGAAGAAAGAGAAAAAGGGACAGAGACAAGGACCTGAAGAAAGTTACCCGGGACCTAAGATGGCGGACACACGGACGCCGGACTCAGCAATCCAGCAGGCGCTGGATAACATGCTCCAGGTAATGAAGTCCAGTTTTGAAGCGCTGAAGCGGGACAGCTGGGACCCAATCCAGAAAGCGGTGGATCAGCTGAACCAGAGGCTGGATGCGCAGGATGTTAAAGTTAAGGAGCTGGGAGAGGCGGTGGAGGAGCAGGCGGATGCGCAGACGGTTGCAGCGCTAGAAGTTGACGGCCTGAAAGAGCGGCAGAGAAGACTGCTGGACAGAGTGGAGGAGCTGGAGAATAGAGTCCGCAGGAACAACCCGAGGATGGTCGGCCTCCCGGCGGGGGCTGAGGGAGGTGATGCTGCAGCGTTTGCAGCAGACCTGCTGAAGCAGCTGATGGGGGCCGAAGCCTTTCCGCGACCGCCAGAGCTGGAGGGCCCCCCCGCCGATGGTGATTAGGTTCCACAGGTTCGTGGACAAGGAGCGGGTGCTGCGGTGGGCAAAGTGCGCCAGGAGCAGCACGTGGAACAACAATGTTATCCGCATTTACCAGGACCTAAGCCAAGAGGTGGCTCGGCGGCGAGCAGCCTTTAGGAATGTCAAGGAGGTGCTGTTCAAGAAGCATGTGAAGTTTGGTCTGCTGTTCCCAGCTCACCTATGGGTCACGCACCAGGGTCAACACCACTACTTCTCCGAGCCCGAAGAAGCGATGGATTTTGTGAGGGACCAGGGGCTGGTCCCGAAAGGAGGCCCCAAGGACGCGAATTAGGGCCCAAGGATTACCGTGGGAAGGTACGCCGAATGGGCCTGGACTGCTGCTCAACGGTTTGCTAGGCCAAAGGGGCCAAGTGGAACATTTGGGACTCTTTCCTTTGTTCATGGACATTGGTTTGGGGGGTTAACCCCCTTTTTTTTCTGTTGTCTCTCTTTTTTCTTTTGGGGGGAGGGGGGGGGGGGGTTGTTGTGCTTTTTCCTCTTTTTTCTGTTTGGGCTGATTTGTACTTTTTGGTGCAGCTCGCGGAAGACACGAGCCGGCTTGCCCCAGTGGGTTGGAGAGGGGGATGGGGCGCCAGGGAGTGGGGAGGAGGATGGGGAAACAATGGGAATGAGACAGGAAGGCGCCGGAGTGCTGAGTCACCGGGCTAGCAGATTGGCTAGTCAAGGGAGTCAGGTGGGGAGGGGGAAGGAGAGGTCACAGCCAGTAGATGGGAGGGGTGGGGGTATCGGGAGATGTGGTTGTTGGGAGGGGGGGGGGTAGTTCTGCTGAAGTGGGAGGGACTTGATATAGGCACTGGAGAGGAGGTCGAGGGTGGAGGCAGCCAAAGGGCGGGCCAGGAATGGCGCGACGCACGGGCCGGGGGCCGGCCCGAGAAAGGCTATGGCTGATCGGCGGGGTGGGGGGGGTGGGCTGTGCTCCCCGACCAGGCTGATCACCTGGAACGTCAAGGGACTGAATGGGCCGATTAAGAGGGCGCGGGTGTTCGAGCACTTGCGGGCTCCGAGGGCTGACGTAATTATGTTGCAGGAGACACATCTGAAAGTGTCTGACCAGACCAGGCTAAGGAAAGGCTGGATTAGCCAGGTCTTCCACTCGGACTTGGACTCGAAGTCCAGAGGGGTGGCAATCATGATCAACAAGCGCGTGCAATTTGAGGCAGAGGTCATATCCGCAGACAGGAGGGGCAGATACCTGATGGTAAGGGGCAGACTGGAGGGGAGAAGAGTGGTGCTGGTGAATATATATGCCCCGAACTGGGATGACGTGGACTTCATTACTAGAGAGTGCTGGGGAAGATCCCGGACCTGGATTCTCGCAGGCTAATAATGGGAGGGGACTTTAACATGGTCCTTGACCCGACTTTGGATCGGTCGTGTCCCAGAACGGGTAGACTCTCAGCAATGGCAAGGGAGCTGAAAGGGTCTATGGAGCAAATGGGGGCAGTGGACCCCTGGAGAGATAGACAGCCAACAGGAAGGGGCTACTCGTTTTACTCGCACGTCCATTAAGTATATTCTAGGGTAGATTTCTTTGTACTAAGCAGGGACTGTAGGGGGAGGTAAAGAACACGGAATATTCGGCAATTACTATCTCAGACCATGCCCCGCATTGGGTGGACCTGCAGATCGGGGGAGCGAGCTACCAACGCCCGCAATGGAGGTTAGACGTGGGACTGCTGTCGGAGGAGGGGATCTGCGAGAGGCTTCGGAGATGTATGCAAAATTACCTGCAGGTGAATGACACGGGGGAGGTCTCAGCGGCGACCCTGTGGGAGGCGCTAAAGGCAGTAGTGCGGGGGGAGCTGATTTCAATTGGGGCCCACAGAGCCATGGCAGACCAGGCAGAGATGGATAGATTGGTCAGGGAAATGGGTCGGATAGATGAAGAGCACGCGGAGTCCCCGGGGGAGGTTTTACTCAGGGAGAGGCAGAGTCTACAGGCGGAACTGGGGGCACTATCCACGTGTAGGGCCGTGGAACAGCTTAGGAAGGCGAGGGGAGTGGTGTACAAGCATGGGGAAAAGGCTAGCAGACTGTTAGCGCAGCAACTCAGGAGGAGGGAGGCGGCCAGGGAAATAGGTAGAGTGAGGGGGGGGGCGCGCAAAGTGGCGGATCCGGCAGAATTGAATAAGGTATTCCGGGACTTCTATCGTAAACTGTATACTTCGGCGCCCCCGCCTTCCCAACAGTAGGTGGGGGGCGAGTGGAAGAGCTGGGGGCCGGGATTAGAGTAGAGGAGGTATTAGGGGCCTAAAGGCCATGCAGTCGGGGAAGTCCCCGGGGCCGGATGGATACCCAGTAGAGTTCTATAGGAAGGTCTCTGAGCTGGTGGGCCCGGTCTTGGCGAGGGTTTTCAATGAGGCAAGGGACAGAGGGACCCTGCCGCCGACGATGTCACAAGCCACTATATCACTGATATTGAAGCGGGGTAAAGACCCGGAGGCGTGCGGGTCCTACAGGCCAATCTACCTGATTAATGTAGGCGCCAAGCTCCTGGCAAAGGTACTGGCGGTTAGAATGGAGGACTGCGTACCGGAGGTGATTGCGGAGGATCAAACTGGGTTTGTGAAAGGTAGGCAGCTGGCAGCCAACCTGAGAAGATTACTTAATGTGATAATGATGCCCCCAGTGGGTAGGGAGCTGAAGGTAGTGGTGGCAATGGACGCCGGGAAGGCCTTTGACCGGGTGGAGTGGGACTATCTATGGGAGGTGCTCGGACGGTTTGGGTTCGGGGAGGGATTGGATCAAATTATTATATCAGGCCCCGAGGGCCAGCGTCAGGACCAACAGAGAAGTGTCGGAGTACTTTAGGTTGTACCGAGGGACCAGACAGGGCTGCCCGCTCTCCCCGCTGCTGTTTGCGCTGGCCACAGAGCCGCTGGCGATTGCGCTGTTAGCCGCAGAGGGATGGAAGGGGATGGTGAGGGGCGGGGTTGAACATAGGGTCTCTCTTTATGCAGACGACCTGCTCCTGTACGTGTCGGACCCAGTGGCCGGATGGGAAGTATACTGGGAATGCTGAGGAAGTTCGGCCAATTCTCAGGATACAAATTAAATACAGTCAAGAGTGAAATGTTTGTGGTCCAGGCAAGGAGCCAGGAGAACAGATTGAGAGGGCTACCGTTTAGGCTGGTTGAGGAAAATTTCCGGTATTTGGGAATCCAGGTGGCACGAGACTGGGGCAGGCTGCACAAGTTAAATTTGGCCAGGGTGGTGGAGCAAATGAAGGGAGAGTTTCGGAGATGGGATGCACTCCCGCTGTCATTGGCAGGGAGGGTGCAGACTGTAAAGATGACAATCCTCCCTCAATTTCTGTTTATTTTTCAGTGCCTCCCGATCTTTATCCCACAATCCTTCTTCAAGAGAGTTAATGGGATGATCATGAGCTTTGTCTGGGCGGGAAAATCCCCGCGGGTGAAGAAGGCGATGCTTGACAGGAGCCGCAGCGAGGGAGGGCTGGCATTGCCGAGTCTGATTAACTATTACTGGGCGGCTAATATCGCTATGATAAGGAAGTGGATGGTGGGTACGGGGTTTATCTGGGAGCGGGTGGAGGCGGCTTCGTGCAGGGGCTCCAGCTTGGCAGCCCTGGTCACGGCTCCTCTACCGCTGGCCAAGTACACCACCAGCCCGGTAGTGGTGGCGACCCTGCGGATATAGGGCCAGTGGAGGAGGCATGTAGGGGAGATGGGGGCGTCTGTCTGGGCGCCAATCTGCGACAACCATCGGTTTGCCCCCGGGAGTATGGATGGGGGGGTTCCAAGTATGGCGGCGGGCGGGCGGGGGAAGGGTGGGTGATATGTTCCTGGAAGGGAGCTTTGCGAGTTTGAGGAGCTTGGAGGAGAAATTTGGGTTGGTAAGGGGAAATGACTTTAGATACCTACAGTTGCGGGACTTTGTTCGTCGACAGGTCCCATCTTTCCCACGCCTCCCGCCAATGGGGATCGTAGACAGAATAGTCTCTAGGATGGAAGAAGGGGAGGGTAGAGTCTCGGGTATTTATACGGTGCTCATGAGGGAGGAAGGGTCCCAGACAGAGGAACTGAAACTTAAATGGGAGGAGGAGCTAGGCGGGGAAATGGAGGATGGGCTGTGGGCAGAGGCCCTGATTAGGGTAAATTCGACAGCGACATGTGCTAGGCTCGGGCTGATTCAATTTAAGGTCGTTCACCGGGCCCATATGACGGTGGCTCGGATGAGCAAATTCTTCGGGATAGAGGACAAATGCGCTAGGTGCGCGGGAGGACCAGCGAACCACGTTCACATGTTTTGGGCATGCCCTAAGCTGAGGGGGTACTGGGAGGGTTTTGCGGGGGTCATGTCCCGGGTGCTAAAAACAAGGGTGGTGATGAGTCCAGGGGTGGCAATTTCTGGGGTTTCGGAAGACCCGGGGGTCAAGGGGGAGAAAGAGGCCAATGTTTTGGCCTTTGCTTCCCTGATAGCCCAGCGACGAATACTATTGGCGTGGAGGGACTCAAAGCCCCCGATGACTGAGTGGTGGCTTGCGGACATGTCGAGTTTCCTGGGTATGGAAAAAATTAAGTTCGCCTTGAGGGGATCTGTGCAGGGGTTCGCCCGGAGGTGGCAACCATTTATTGACTTCTTTGCGGGAGAGTGAGCGTCAGCAGGGGGTGGGGTGGGGGGGGGGGGGGGGGGGTAGAGTAGAGGGGAAAATATGGCGGGTAGTACCGGTGGGAGAGGAGCGGGCTTGTGCAATATGTTACGATGGAAGTATTGAAAGTACGTTGATGTTTGCACATTTTTGCCTTTTTTGTTTTCTTTCTGATGATGTCTGTAACTGTTTATAAAGACAAAAACTACCTCAATGAAATTGTTTATTAAAAAAAAAGGTAGATTGGGCACACAGGAGGCCGCAGGTGGGGGAGCTGCCGAGGACGATGGTGGTGAGGGTGCATCAATATTTGGATACGGGGGGGGTTAAAACGGTGGGATGTTGGCATCAGGGGGGTTTGGAGATCTGCAGTTTGTTTGTTGGGTTAATGTGATTTATTTTAATATTTTTATTGGTATTTTCCAGTTTTTGGGTCAATGTGTTGTTCTTCTGATATAAAAAGCCTTCAGCAAAACACATATTTTTAAAAACCTGGAATTAATTTCTAACACCATCATCGGTGTACAGACACCAAATGGAATACAGTGGTTCAAGAATACACCTCACCACCATCTTGAAGGGCAATTCGGGGTGGTAAACAAATACTGGCCTTACCAGTAACGCTTAAATCCCATGAAAGAATACCATAACACAGACCCTTAAAGTTCCAAAATAAATTTCCATTCAATCAGCTACATTCATTGATTTCATTGAAATCCATCATGGATTTTCTCACAAACCTATTTCCCGAAGCTAACACAGTATCAATAGAACAAAAATCATGCAGGGCTCACATACCATTGCTATCCATGATGGAAATGTATGGACATTGCTCAAGACAGAATCCATCTTGGCTGTGATGTTCCTACGGAGTGTCTTTCAGACAGAGATAGATAGATTCTTAATTAATAAGGGGATCCAGGGTTATGGGGAGAATGGGGATATGAAAAATCTCAGCCGTGATTGAAAGGCGGAGCAGACTCAATTGGCTAAGTGGCCCAATTCTGCTCCTATGGTCTTATCTCAGTAGCCTACTAATGTTCACTTTCTGGGCTAACGTATTGAACAATACACTATTGGGATTCCTGCAAGTACAAAAGTTTACCACAGAATAAATTATACTAGTCTACCACAAAGAGATGGGGCTGGATGAGGGGGAGAGAAAGATAAAACAGTACATCAAACTGTTGAGTGGGTAACAGAACTGCATTTAGTCTCACTAAACTGTTCAGACTTGAATGGTCTTATGTACTGTGAGTTGATTCTAGTTGAGACATAATAGTTAGAATTGACTCGTATGGTTCCAAGCCAAGTTATTAAAATTCAAGAACACTCAACTGTCATGCAGCATCTTTTGCTCAAAAAAAAAATCACATGCATGGATATTGGTGAAAGAACAAAAAAATCAGCAGAGTTGAGTTTCATCCCATGCAATTGATCCAGGAGGGTTTTCATAATCAACATTCAAATATGAATGCTAATGATAACGGAGGACTGCAAATGTAAACACACAAGACCATGAGTAAATTTTCAGGGATGAGAGAATTCAATTAATTTCAACGTAACTTAACAGACAAAAGACATATAAAGTTCGTACAAAGCACAGGAAATCCACACCACTTTCAAATTTTCTACTGTGAAAACAAAAAGTTACTTTTATAATCGTAATTTTTTTTTAAATTTAGAGTACCGAATTTTTTTTTCCAATTAAGGGGCAATTTAGCATGGTCAATCCACCTAACCTGCACATCTTCGAGTTGTGGGGGTAAAACCCACACAGACATGGGGAGAATGTACACGGACAGTGACCCGGGATTCGAACCCAGGTCCCCAGCGCCACAGGCCCAGTGCTAACCACTGCGCCACATGCCACCCCCGTTTTATATGTAGTAGTAATAATAATAATAATCTTATTGCCACAGGTAGGCTTACATTAACACCGCAATGAAGTTACTGTGAAATCCTCGAGTCGCCAAATTCCGGCACCTGTTCGGGTGCACAGAGGGAGAATTCAGAATGTCCAAATTACCCAACAGCGTGTCTTTCGGGACTTGTGGGAGGAAACTGGAGTGCCTGGAGGAAACCCATGCAGACACGGGGAGAACGTGCAGACTCCGCACAGAGTGACCCAAGCCAGGAATCTGGGACCCTGGCGCTCTAAAGGAACAGTGCTAACCATTGTGCTACCATGCCAAATTAAAAGTAAGCCTGTGTGACTGTCACTCAATTGCTAGAACTCTTACCGAGTTATACGGTTGTGGGTTCAAGCCCCAATCTCGGACCTGAGCACAAAACTTAAGGCTGACGCTTCCAAGAGCAAGAATTGGAGTGCCACACTGCTGAAGACGAACTGCAGCTTTTGACACAGTTAACCACATCTTCCTCCTCTAACATCTCTCTACTGTCGTTCAGCTGGATCACCTGATTCCATTCTTATCTACATAATTATAATCAGAGCATATGAAATGGTCTGTCTCTCTGCACCCTCTCCTTAACTCCAGTGATCCCGAAGGGACTATCCTTGGCCCCAACTTATTATTCATCAACATGCTGACCATATGAAGCATCATATTAGTTTTTACATGTGCACAGATGACAACCAGCTCTACCTCACTACCACATCTCTCAACTCTGTGCTGTTGCTAAATTATCAAACATCCAGTAGCAAATGATAAGAAATGTTCTTAAATTTAATAGAGAAAAGACAAAGCAGAATTTTAACTCCGAACTCTGTTCCCTCAAGACAGATTCCATATCTCATTCTGGCAATAGTTTAAACTTTGTTGGCCTAGAGAAACTCTTCCGACCACTCACATTAGCACGAAGGTCAGTGATCTAAATTAACATGGCTCAACTACACCCATCTTAGCTTATGTGCTGCTGAAACCCTCATTCATGGCTTTGATACTTCTAGACTTGCCTGTTCTAACACAGTCCTGGTTGATAGCCCATACTATATACTCTCCAAAAAACATCAAATCCATCGAAACTCTGCTGCAAAGATCTTAACTTGCAAGTCTTCTTCTCTGATCATCCTGTGCTCGCTGGGCTACAATTGGGACTTCAGTTACCTTGGCCTAATGTCTGGAATTCGATGCCACACCTGTCTGCCTTGCTTTCCTCATTTAGACACTCCTTAAAACTTACCTCTTCCACCCGGTTTTTGTTCATCTGACCTAATATTTGCATACGAGATTTAGTGCCATACTTTGCCTTATAATTCTCCTGTGCAGTGCCTTCGGACATTTTATTAGATTAACAGCGATATTTAAATAAAAAAGTTATTATTGTTCCTATATCTAAACTTTCCTACTTCTCTACAGTCCAGTTACACCTGAAGATTCATAGCTTGCTGCTCCTTTTCGCTCATGAATGGTCCAACTCAATCTTGTAACATTTTCCTTCCTCGACTTCAAAATCACCATCATATGGGAAAATAAGTTGAATTTCATCTTCAGCAAATATCAGTTAGTCTTTGTGCAACAAATTAAATGTATTTGAGGGTGGGAGGAGGGGTTGTGACAATGTGTTCGGAAAATTAGTCCATTCTCATTCTTTCAACATGACATTTCATACTCAAAACTACAATCTGTACCTTACATTGAAACTCAGCAACTGAACTCCTCCTCAGCTAAAGCATACACCACAACACTCTTCACACTTGCTTATTCATGTATGAATCCACACTGAATCACCAGAGCTTCTCCAAATACCCATAGCGAGTGCTGACATCCTAATCAGATCCTAAAAATAACCCGAGTTACTATCTTGACAATTCTGCATACACTAAACAAGTGAATCAGTTCCAACTGTGCAGCGTTAGGCAGACGATGGCTCCAATGATACCTTGTCAGCATTGCATAACAAAGCCCAAAAGAGTAGGCCCAGGCATGAATTCTGTTCTGAGTTAACCAACCTCAGCCCAGGCAAATGTGTTACAGTTGGTGTCAATGCCTCTGGAGCCGAGAGGGGAAAAGGTCAGCCAGTTTCATTCGAATGGATCTTGAGGTGCATCCACCTCATCTTTCAATTAGACACTTTACAGCCTTATGGGCTCAACATCTAGTTCAACAATTTCAGATCATGACAAGTGCTCTTTTTTCGGACACCATCATTCATTTTGTCAGTTAAATTACTCCTGCCTTCAACTCTATCGTATCATAGGCATTTCCTCATGTTCTTTCCTCCCTGCTGAACCACCCTTTGCCCATCATTCTATACTTGCTATAAGCCTTTACAAATTTTTCCAGTTGATGAAAAGCCACAGATGTGAAATATTTCCCACTCCACAGGTGCTGCCAGACCTGAACATTTCCAGCATTTTCTGTTTTTGTTTCAGATTTCCAGCATCACAGCAGTTCATCTTGAAATTAGAGCTAAATTGATTAAGTGAAGTTGGGAAGCACTTCGTCTATCCAAGGCAATGGAAACCAGGAACTCTCTCCCTCATTAGGCGAACTGAAGAAAATTCTATTAAGCTCAGTTTTGAAATAATGTAAGGGTCTTAAAGAATTGTGGAAATGGGGTTACCATACAAATCAGCCATGACCAATAGGAATGGTAGAGTAGGCGCAAGAAGGCATACTGTCCCCCCCCCCCCCCCCCCCCCCCCCTTTAGCCATAATATAATAATAATCTTTAGTATCACAAATAGACTTACATTAATACTGCGATGAAGCTACTGTGAAAATCCCCTAGCCGCCACACTCCAGTGCCTGTTCAGGTACACTGAGGGAGAATTCAGAATGTCCAATTCACCTAATACAGTAGCGCGTCTTTCGGGACTTGTGGGAGGAAACCGGAGCACCAGGAGGAAACCCAGGCAGACACTGGGAGAACGTGCAGACTCCGCACAGACAGTGACGCAAGCCGCAAATGGAACCTGGGGCCCTGGCACTGTGAAGCAACGGTGCTACGGTGCCACCCACTATGCTTTCAGTTTGAGAGGAGGGCAGACAAAGCAAGAGGGAAAAGCAGTGCATCATACTACGTTTAGACAATGTACGACACGGTATAACCATGTCATATACAACGGTGCTTTTTTAGCAGAGCATCATTATCAGATGGTCTCCACATAAATAATACTGCAGATAATACCACCAGCTGGTAATAGGTGCTGCTTGAGAGAGTTATTTGGTCTCAAGCGAGAGGCGAGGGCCTACAAAAGCTTTCTCAAATATAACTGGTTGTTTGCCTTACGTTATTTGCTTGTCGCTACCAGAGCTGTCGAAAATTGGGAAAATAATTTTGAAAACATCAATCCTCTTGTCAGTAACAAGAAACAAAAAGGCTCACATTTCTGCCTCTCAATGTATTAGCAATAGCAATAATCCACACTAGCTGAAGATAAATGGAGATGAATGTGGACACTGTAATGTTGATCAATAACAAAACATTAATACACACTTCCTTCACAACGGTAAATTTCTGCAAAGCTATCACAATGAAAACTGTTTTTAAAAAAAAACAAAAGTTGTCATGATAATTACATCACAAGACTTCCAACAATTAGGTCAACATCTTCCCACATTATAAAGATCCTGGAGGAGGGTACATCACGTTCAGACCAAATCTAAATTAAGCTGCTCTCATCAGTTCACATGTTACAGTTAAAGTTAAATTTAGATCTGTGATTATTTTAGAGCAAATCCATATTAATCATTTAAACAGATTCTGAGGAATAGTGGATGTGTACACAAATAATTCTAACCAATGTTAAATAAACATACATTTGCAGACCGAGACCAGTTGACCAGATATATCGCAAATCATTAAAACAATTTGGCAAGAAGCCAGAGAACACAATCATTCACATGGAGATATAAAAGAGCTTTAACAAGATGCCCACATTGTCGACACCAGTGGGATGCCAACAGAACTGAACAAATCTTAATTGAGTTTGGAAAAAAACGAACATGCAACAGGGTTGGCAAGCCAGTTAAAGTATGGCAACCAAATTCACAGTGAATTTAACAAAAACAATACAGCCCTCACAAATCAAGTGATACTTCGCAAAAGACATGCAAGGATTCGAATGCATTTACTAAGTATCCACCCCCTTAACCCCACATCATGACCTTGCTCCAGCCAATGCATGTTACTTTCTCCATCTCTACACAAGAAGCTTAAACCCTCAATTCTTTCAATATTTGTTTACTGTACATCTATTTCCTGCTCCAAAAGTGTGGTGGTGCTTTCACCCAACTGGTCTTTATGAATAAAATCCTAAGACACTCCACTTTTTTGCAAACTTTGAATGCTTCACGGGACACTGACAAAATCCAACACCCTATCCGCTGCACCATAGAGCCAGATGTGCCTCTCCAATTCTAAAAGCCTTCGCAAAATTGATTTTGACCATGTTATCGGTTTTCTCATGCAACTCTTCTTCAAACCTTCACAGTGTCCAGTCCAACGTCAAAATCACCATCTAAGATACAAGTTGTTCTTCTATTGCTGTGATTCCGATGCAGACTTCCAAGTGTTGCCATGGTTTTAAAAAATACATAGGTGCATAACCAAGTTCTAGTGCACAGAATGATTACATTTTCATTTCAAGGAATTGAAGCCTGCTTCTCCTGTCAACTGTGCATTAAAAAAACAAATCCAAACTTTTAAACAACATTATGGAAATTTTCCCAAAAAAATGTTACTACCAATACTGCAATTCAAGGATCATTCTGGTTATCACTGTTTAAGTTTTACCCACAAAAAACTTAAACTAATCTCATCCAATCATTTCATGAGTCAGGACAAACAAGATGCACATTGTTGCATGCATGCATTCTAATTTAATCATTTATGCCCTCTTTCTACTGAAGACTGACATTATTGTGATAGCAGGACAGACAATGGAATCTAATTTTCAGTTCAGCAACTGACATTGGCTGAGAAATTTAATCCGAGAGCGAGGGTTCACTTGTACCACTTCCTGTTCAACTGCGAGTTCAGCTTCTTTCAGAGTAATATGCTGACGTCATTTTGAATGAGCACTGACTTAGACCTCTTGATAATATCCAATATTCTATTATATCATTGCAAAATTGAACTGAATCACATATTCTTATTGATTTACCTCAATACGTACTACATTTTGGATTCTATTTAACGATATTAGGAATTGAAATAATGGTTTGGTTTTTTTTAAAACTTTGGTTTATGCAAAAGCAACAGTCAAACACGAGACATGTTTGAAAAAGATACTGGAGGTGCAGCCCGTCAATGTTAATCATTACTTATGTATTCCCCCACAACACAGAAAAAAATTAACTATATTCCAGCACAGTCCACAACAAAGTGGAATCCACTATATTAACAACTGTTCTATTGATATCGGAAAAACCATCTTTATAAACTGTACACACAAGTTACAAGCAATCTTAGATGCATGTTAGTTTACACACATTGAACTTGAGCAGGAAAGGCTGGAATTTACATCAGCTACACGATATTACTACAATTTGCGCTTTGACCTAGGCCAGGGGTCCACTACTTAGTTCCCTATGAGGATATTTCAGTTGTAAACCTGTAACGAGTATAGCTCTGTCGTCAACAGGAAGCTTATTTGCAAGCTAAAATGTACAACTAAATGCGTTTAAAACCTCTGGTGGCTCCAGTTTCACTACCGAGAATAAGCACATCCACTAAATACCAAGCAGCCACGTATTTGTTTTTGAATAAATTGTGGAATAGTGAACGCCAGGATGAAAACGCACACGGCGACTAAAGTCGAAGTTGCAAAAACAATTTACTTGGATCAGGAGCTTACTCCTATCATTTTAAAGTATCTCAGCAAATACCAGATAAGATTTAAAAGTGTACAAGTCAAAGCTCCATGCGAACGTCAGCAGTTTTATTCCGAAGCTTGGAACAAAAACAGCACAAAGAAAATCAGGCAATTTATATTCGTGGACTTACGTTCAAACATCTCTACTTTACAAAAGAAATAAGGACAAGTCGGCGGTTAACGAGAAGAAGGAGCCGAGTTACAAGGACTTCCCACGAAATGTACCAGATTAGGCACAAACAGGGTGTGGCTAAGAAATTGCAGGGTGATTTATGAGGATCTGTTTACTGTGAATTTTTTCGGGGGGAGGTGGCAAACCTGCGGGAGTTTGCGTTTAATTTCCACACACAAAAAAAAAGTGCCGTGGAACGACTTGTGTCGGAAAAGGTGATCAGAAACGAAACGAAGCCCCGTAAACTCTCTTGGGGGAATAATGCCTTCCCCCACCCACCATCCATGGGCGAGGAGTGTTTACAACACTGTCACATGGACCCGGACATGACTACAGCCATTCCTACTCGCTAAGAGGATTATTTAAACCTTTTCCGAACACGGAATAAAACTCGACTGAAACACCGGGGAAAAAAACGTCGAAGGAGTGGGGAGGCGCGACTTCGGCTGGACCCCGTGAATAAAACGAACGGGGAAGCTCGCTGTTGTTTTTTTTTTTAAATATACACACATTAAAACGAAATTTAAAAAAAAAGCACATCTCGAAATGTTCTCCATTTCCGATAAGGAAGTGATTTTAGCAAAAAAAAAACGTATTTCCCCCCCTCCCTCCGAACCCTGCAAAAAAAAACATCGTCGTCGGCACTTAAAGGCCGGGGTTTTTTTTTGTAAATAAAAAAAAAGAAAACAACCCACAGGTGGGGGGGGGGGGGGGGGGGGGGAGGATTTTTTTTTGGCCGGGGAAGGGGGGGGGGGGGTAAGAAAAAAAAAAGAGGTGAGGGCGGAAAATAAAATAAAACCAAACAAAGTGGCGCCAAAAAGTCTCCCGTCTTTTCTGCCGCGATGTCGCCGAATGTTGTTTTGCAGCTGGAAAGGCGACTTGGACATTTTGTTTGTGTTTGTGGGGAAGGGGGGGGGGGGGGGGGGGGGGTGAAGGAGTTTCTCCTCTCGGTCGATTGGGTGGGTGGGAGCCGCGAGTTGGGACGGAGGGAGGTTGGAGCAGTTTAATCAGCGGGGGTTGTGTTTTTTTCTGATCTCCTCTCCCCCTCTCTCCTTTCTCTCACACTCTCTCTCTCTCGATCTTTCTAACTAGGCCCGAATTGCGATTCTTTAAAAAAACAAACCCCGGTCCTGCGGCCTCCATTTTGCTCGAACCTCTCTCCACAAAAACACAGGCCCCGGCTCACACACACCGACCCACACTTCCAGAACATTCTTTATCTATTCCCTCCCCTCCCCAGAGAAACAAATATCTCTTCCTTACCTTTTTTTTCTCTCTCTCTCCCCACAACTGTTGTATTCCGGTTTCTCTCTCTCTCTCCCTCCCTTCTCGATATTTAGCTACGTTGATTTTTTTTTCCTACCCCGCTCTGTCTCTCGCCGGATAAAGTGCTTGGATCTTTTTCGACTGTTTTTTTTTATTTATTTTTTTTCCTCTCCCTGTCCTTTCAGGCAAACGGCCGTTTATGTCGTTGCGCTCACTCCGACTGAAGGTGAAGCTGCCATCTGGCGGACAAAGGGCAAGTGGAGTGGGGGGGGAAGGGAGGGGGGAGAGTAGGCAGGCGCTGCGCCCTCTATCGGGCAGCGCCGGGCCTTCCGGCTCGCCGGCTCCTCCTGTCGGCCCGGCGACGGGCGCCGCGTGTTCTCTGCTCAACCCCCCCCCCCCCCCCCCCCCCCCCAAGCCAATCGGCAGCCCGCCCGTGTCACAAACGGTCCTCCCCCACCCACCCCCTCTGCCGGTGGGAGGTTGCTGCTGCTGCTCCTGTCCGCCCAGCGCTCAATTCCTCCTCGGCATCACGCGCTGGGCAACAAAACAACTGGGAGACCCGGAAGCAGGCTGCCATCCCGGAAGTGGTGCAAAAAAAACAGAAGCAACCTCGTAATGGTGTCAGTGTTGCTCAACGTGTTTTCCTTATTGTGTCAGCTTGGGACGCAGTTTTGTCACAAGTACGGGATCCAGCAATGCGCCTATTAAACAATGTGATAATGCTCCGTTGCAAAGCCCAAACCCATCCGTGGTAAACGGTTCAACGCATCAGTGAGAGTGGAATTATTAAAAAGGTGCCATGGGATATCAATCTCCTGCTGGGAATTAACACAACCACACACGCTGCTGTGACATGACGTCTGAAGATTGCGACATTTCCCAACTTCTTCCAGTTATTTACGAAAGACCTGTTTTTCTCTCTGCATTACGTGCAGTATTCCCAACCTTTTCTGTTTATTGTTGATGTGGATATGCCCGGCGTTGGACTGGGATGGGCACAGGGAGGAGTCTTACAACACCAGGTTAAAGTCCAATAGGTTTATTTAAATTATCATTAGCTTTCGGAGGGTAGCTCCTTCATCAGGTGAGTGATGAAGGAGCAATGTTCCGAAAGTTAGTGATTCCAAATAAACCTGTTCGAGTTTAACCTGGTGTTGTAAGACTTTTTTTAAGCAAACAATTTTATTGAGGTAGTTTTTCCGCATTGTAAACAGTTACAGACATCAACAGAAAGAAAGCAAAAAAAGGCAAAAATGTGCAAACATACTTCAATCGTAACATACTGATCAAGCCCGCTCCTCTCCCTTAATTTCCATACCCAGAAAACTTGACATGTCCGAAAGCCACAACTCAGTCTTCAGGAGCTTTGAGTCCCTCCATGCCAATAATATTCGGGCTATCAGTGAAGCAAAGGCCAAAACATCGGCCTCTTTCTCACCCTGGACTCCCGGGTCTTCCGAAACCGCCAAAATGACCAACCCTGGACCCATCGCCACCCTTGTTTTTAGCACCCGGGACATGATCCCCGCGAATCCCTCCCAGTACCCGCTAAGTCTCGATAATGCCCAAAACATGTGTACGTGGTTCGCTGGTCCTCCTGCGCACCTAACGCATTTGTCCTCTACCCCAAAGAATTTGCTCATCCGAGCCACCGTCATGTGGGCCCAATGAATGACCTTAAATTGAATCAGGCCGAGCCTGGCACATGTTGCGGTCTAATTTACCCTACTCAGGGCTTCTACCCACAGCCCGTCCTCCATTTCCCCACCTAGCTCCCCCTCCCATTTGAGTTTCAGTTCCTCCGTCTGGGACCCTTCCCCCTTCATGAGCACCTTATAAATATCAGAGACTCTACCCTCCCCTCCTTCCCCCCTAGAGACTATTCTGTCTTCGATCCCCATTTGCGGGAGGCGTGGGAAGGATGGGACCTGTCTACGGACAAAGTCCCGCAACTGTAGGTACCTGAAATCATTTCCCCTTACCAGACCAAATTTCTCCTCCAAGCTCCTTAAACTCGCAAAGCTCCCTTCCAGGAACATATCGCCCACCCTCCCCACCCCCTCCCGCCGCCATGCTCGAAACCCCCCATCCATACTCCCGGGGGCAAACCGATGGTTGTCGCAGATTGGCGCCCAGACAGACGCCCCCATCTCCCCTACATGCCTCCTCCAATGGCCCCATATCCGCAGGATCGCCACCACTACCGGGCTGGTGGAGTACCTGGCCGGCGGCAGCGGTAGAGGAGCCGTGACCAGGGCTGCCAAGCTGGAGCCCCTGCACGAAGCCGCCTCCACCCGCTCCCAGATAGACCCCGTACCCACCATCCACTTCCTTATCATAGCGATGTTAGCCGCCCAGTAATAGTTAATCAGACTCGGCAATGCCAGCCCTCCCTCGCTGCGGCTCCTGTCAAGCATCGCCTTCTTCACCCGCGGGGATTTTCCCGCCCAGACAAAGCTCATGATCATCCCATTAACTCTTTTGAAAAATAAACAGGAATCTAGGGAGGATTGACATCTTTACAGTCTGCAACCTCCCTGCCAGTGACAGCGGGAGTGCATCCCATCTCCAAAACGCTCCCTTCATTTGTTCCACCACCCTGGCCAAATTTAACTTGTGCAGCCTGCCCCAGTCTCGCGCCACCTGGATCCCCAAGTACCGGAAATTTTCCTCAACCAGCCTAAATGGTAGCCCTCTCAATCTGTTCTCCTGGCCCCTTGCCTGTACCACAAACATTTCACTCTTGGCCATATTTAGTTTATATCCTGAGAACTGGCCGAACTTCCTCAATGTTTCCAGTATACTTCCCATCCCGGCCAATGGGTCCGACACAGGAGCAGGTCGTCGGCATAAAGAGAGACCCTATGTTCCACCCCGCCCCTAACCATCCCCCTCCATCCCTTTGCGGCTCTCAGCGCAATCGCCAGCGGCTCTATGGCCAACGCAAACAGCAGCGGGGAGAGCCGGCAGCCCTGTCTGGTCCCACGGTATAGTCTAAAATACTCTGACACTTCTCTGTTTGTCCTGATGCTAGCCTTTGGGGCCTGATATAATAACTTGATCCAATTCACCAGTCCCTCCCCAAACCCAAGCACCTCCCATAGATAGCCCCACTCCACCTGGTCAAAGGCCTTCTCGTCATCCATCGCCACCACTACCTCCACCTCTCTGCTCGTCGGGGACATCATTATCACATTAAGTAATCTTCTCAAGTTGGCCGACAGCTGGCTACCTTTCACGAACCCAGTTTGGTCATCCCCAATCACCTCCGGTACGCAGTCCTCAATTCTAATCGCCAGTACCTTTGCCAGGAGCTTGGCATCTACATTGATCAGGGAGATTGGCCTGTAGGACCCGCACGCTTCCGGGTCTTTACCCCGCTTCAATATCAGTGATATAGTGACTTGCGACATCATCGGCGGCAGGGTCCCTCTGTCTCTTGCCTCATTAAAAACCCTCGCCAAGATCGGGCCCACTAACTCAGAGAACTTCCTATAAAACTCTACTGGGTATCCATCCGGCCCCGGGGCTTTCCCCGACTGCATGGCCTTTAGGCCCCCCAATATCTCCTCCACTCTAATCGGGGCCCCCAGCTCATCCACTCACCACACCCCCCCCCCCCCCCTCCTCAACCTACTGTTGGGAATGTTAACCCGTCCAGAAACCTTTTCATCTCCTCCGGTTCTTCTGGAGGCTCCGAAGTGTACAGCTTGCTATAGAATTCCTGGAATACCTTATTCAATCCTGCCGGGTCCTCCACTTTGCGCCCCTCCCCATCCATCACTCTACCTATTTCCCTGGCCACCTCCCTCTTCCTGAGTTGCTGCACTAACAATCTGCTAGCCTTTTCCCCATGCTCGTACACCACGCCCCTCGCCTTCCTAAGCTGTTCCACGGCCCTACTCGTGGATAGCGCCCCCAGTTCCGCCTATAGTCTCTGCCTCTCCCTGAGTAAAACCTCCCCTGGGGACTCCGCGTGTTCCTCATCTATCTGACCCATTTCCCTAACCAATCTGTCCATCTCTGCCCTGTCCGCCTTGGCTCTGTGGGATCCAATTGAGATCAACTCTCCCCGCACTACTGCCTTTAGCGCCTCCCACAGGGTCGCCGCTGAGACCTCCCCCGTATCATTCACCTGCAAGTAATTTTGCATACACCTCCGAAGCCTCTCACAGATCCCCTCCTCCGACAGCAGTCCCACGTCTAGCCTCCATTGTGGGCGTTGGTGATTCGCCCCTCTGTCCTGCAGGTCTACCCAGTGCAGGGCATGGTCCGAGATAGTGATTGCCGAGTATTCCGTGTTCTTTACCTCCCCTATACAGTCCCTGCTTAGAACAAAGAAGTCTATCCTAGAATATACTTTATGGACGTGCGAGTAAAACGAGTAGCCCCTTCCCGTCGGCTGTCTGGCTCTCCAGGGGTCCACTACCCCCATTTGCTGCATAAACCCTTTCAGCTCCCTTGCCATTGCTGGGAGTCTACCCGTTCTGGGACACGACCGATCCAGCGCCGGATCAAGGACCATGTTAAAGTCCCCCCCCAATATTAGCCTGCGAGAGTCCAGGTCCGGGATCTTCCCCAGCACTCTTGTTTTTTTAATTTAGAGTACCCAATTCATTTTCTCCAATTAAGGGGCAATTTAGTGTGGCCAATTGACCTATCCTGCACATTTTTGGGTTGTGGGGGCGTAACCCACGCAAACACGGGGAGAATGTGCAAACTCCACACGGACAGTGACCCAGAGCCAGGATCGAACCTGGGACCTCGGCGCCATGAGGCAGCAGGGCTAACCCACTGCGCCACCGTGCTTCCCCCCCCAGCACTCTTTTAATAAAGTCCACGTCATCCCAGTTCGGGACATATATATTCACCAGCACCACTCTTCTCCCCTCCAGTCTGCCCCTTACCATCAGGTATCTGCCCCTCCTGTCTGCGGTTATGCCCTCCGCCTCAAATTGCACCCACTTGTTGATCATGATTGCCACGCCCCTGGACTTCGAGTCCAAGTCCGAGTGGAAGACCTGGCTAATCCAGCCCTTCCTTAGCCTAGTCTTGTCAGACACTTTCAGATGTGTCTCCTGCAACATAATTACGTCCGCCCTCAGGGCCCGCAAGTGCGTGAACACCCGCGCCCTCTTAACCGGCCCATTCAGTCCCTTGACGTTCCAGGTGATCAGCCTGGTTGGGGGGTACAACCCACTCACGCCGGTCAGCCATAGCCTTTCTCAGGCCGGCCCCCGGCCCGTGCATTCCGCCATTCTTGGCCCGCCTCTTGGCTGCCTTCACCCTCGACCTCCTTCCCACTGCCTACTTCAAATCCCTCCAACGTCAGCAAACCCCCCCCCCCCCCCCCCACAGCAACATCCCCCGATAACCCCACTCCTGCCATCCACTGGCTGTATTCTCCCCCCACCTGACTCCCTTGACTAGCCAATCTGCTAGCCCGGTGACTCATCACTTCGGCGCCCTCCTGTCTCATTCCCATTGTTTCCCCGTCCTCCTCCCCACTCCCCGGTGCCCCATCTCCCTCTCCAACCCACTGGAGTAAACTCACTGGCACAGGAAGGCATGCACATCAGTAAAACAAAATCCCCCAACCCAAGTCCTTAACCCCCCTTGCTGACCGGCCACCCTTAGTTACCATACCGGCTCCAGTGCCCTCAGCGAGCCCCACAAGAAGTAAAAATCCGCACAAAAAGGAAAAACAGAAAAAAGAGGAAGAAAACAAAAGCAAAAGAAAAAACCAGTAACCAAAAACAAAGGGAAGAGTCCCAAATGTCCCGCTTGGCCCCTTTAACCCAGCAAACCGTTGAACAGCGGTCCAGGCACATTCGGCGTCACTTCATACGATAGTTCTCAGGATCTAATTCGCGCCCGTGGGACCAGCCCCTGATCCCTCGCAAAGTCCATCGCTTCTTCAGGCTCGGAGAAGTAGTGGTGTTGACCCTGATGCGTGACCCATAAACGAGCCGGGAACAGCAGACCAAACTTCACGTGCTTCTTGAACAGCACCTCCTTGACTTGTTTAAAGGTTGCTCGCCGCCGAGCCACCTCCTGGCTTAGGTCCTGGTAAATACGGAGAACACTGTTGTTCCACATGCTGCTCCTGACGCTCTTCGCCCACCGCAGCACCCGTTCCTTGTCCACGAACCTGTGGAACCGGATCACCATCGGACGGGGGGGGGGGGGGGGGGGGGGGGGGGGGGGAACCCCCGGACACACCTGTCTCGCCTGCACTCTGTGTGCCCCCTCCAGCTCCGGCGGTCGCAGAAAGGTTTCGGCCCCCATCAGCTGCATCAACAGGTCTGCTACAAACGCTGCGGCATCAGCTCCCTCAGCCCCCTCCGGGAGGCCGACAATCCTCAGATTGTGCCTGCGGGCTCTATTCTCCAACTCCTCCACTCTGTCCAGCAGTCTTCTTTGCCGCTCCTTCAGCCCGTCAACGTCTAGCGCCGCAATCGTCTGCGCATCCATCTGCTCCTCCATCGCCTCTCCCAGCTCCTTAACATTTACATCTTGAGCATCCAGCATCTGATTCAGCTGATCCACTGCCTTCTGAAGTGGGTCCAAGCTGTCCCGCTTCAGCGACTCAAAACTGTTTTTCATCTCCTGGAGCATATTATCCAGCGCCTGCTGGATTGCTGAATCCGAGGTCCGTGTGTCCACCATCTTAGGTTCCAGGTCAGCTTCCTCTGCTCCTTGCCTCTGTCACTTTCCCTCTCTCTTTCTCTGCTTCCTGGACTCCCGCGGTTCCATAGATTGCAGCCCGCTCTCCGGCACTTTTGCGGCCGCCATTTTGCCGCTCTGTGGTCCCGCTATCGCGGGGAATCAGCCTCTAAAGCCCCGCCGGAGTGAGAGCCGCCGAATGTGCGGCTCACTCGAACATCGCCGCCACCGGACGTCTTGTAAGACTTCTTACTCTTTATTGTTGACCATGAGCTCCAGGACGAGCTTACAAACTGGTTGGATTCCTTCACACAACTTAGTCCACCCTCCTCAACGTGGAACAATATGTCTGATTTCATTTTCCAAATTCGTATCAAAACTCATATCAAAGACAAAGCCAGTAGAATGCTGGCACAGCAACTGAGGAAGAGGGAGGCGGCCAGAGAAATAGGGAAGATAGTCAACGAGGGGGAGGGGGGGGGGGGGGGGGGGATTTAGTAGAGGATCCGGCAGAGCTGAACAAGGTGTTCAGGGATTTCAATAGTAAGCTTTACACCTCGGAACCCCCTCCGGGGCTGGAGGGAATGAGGCGCTTTTTGGATGGACTGACCTTCCCAAAAGTGACCAGGGGATTGGTAGACGGGTTGGCGGCCCCGATCAGGGCCGAGGAAATATTGAGGGGCTTGAGGGCCATGTAATCGGGTAAAGCCCCGGGGCCAGATGGGTATCCGGTGGTTTTACAAAATGTTTTCCAAGATAGTGAGGCTGGAGCTGGTTAGGGTCTTCAATGAGGCAAGAGACAGAGGGGTGCCTCCGACAATGTCACAGGCCGCCATCTCCCTGATATTGAAACGGGACAAAGACCCAGAGGCAGGTGGGTCCTATAGGCCGATCTCTCCGCTCAACGTAGATGCTAAAATACTGGCCAAGTTTTTGGCTGCTAGGATTGAGGACTGTGTGCCAGATGTCATTATGGAAGATCAAACCAGAATCGTCAAGGGCAGGCAGCTGGTGGCCAACCTAAGAAGGCTGCTGAATGTGATCATGATGCCCCGGAGAGTAGGGAGGTAGAGGTAGTTGTGGCAATGGATGTCGAGAAGGCTTTCGACCGGGTTGAATGGGACTATTTATGGGAGGTGTTGGGATGATTCGGGTTCGGGGAGAGCTTTATCGACTGGGTCAGACTGTTGTACCAGGCTCCGGAGGCGAGTGTGAGAACGAATAGGACGACACCTCACTATTTCAGACTGTACCGATGGACAAGGCAGGGGTGTCCCCTCTCCCCACTGCTATTTGCCCTGAGAGCTTCTAGGGGTTGGAAGGGCTGGTACAGGGGAGGGAGGGGGTGGAACACAGAGTTTCATTGTACACCAACGACCTACTCTTGTACATCACGGATCCAGTGGCTGGGATGGATGAAATCATGGGAATCCTGAAGGAATTCGGCCGGTTCTCGGGGTACAATCTGAACATGGCAAAGAGTGAGTTGTTTGTAGTCCAGGCGAGAGGCCAGGAGGGTCGGTTGAGGTGGCTGCCATTCAGGCTAGTAGGGGACAGTTTTAGATACTTAGGGATACAGGTGGCACAGGACTGGGGTCGGTTGCACAAGTTGAACTTATCTCGATTGGTGGGGCAAATGAGGGCTGAGTTCCAGAGGTGGGATGCAGTCCCACTGACACTAACGGGGAGAGTGCAGACAGTTTAAATGACAATCCTCCCGAGATTCCTGTTCGTCTTCCAGTGTCTCCCCATTTTCATTCCGCGGTCTTTTTTCAAGAAGGTCAATAAAATGATTATCGGATTTGTGTGGGCGGGAAAGTCCCCACGGGTGACGAGATTGATGCTCGAGAGGAATCGAGGGGAAGGTTGGCTGGCGCTGCCAAACTTTAGTAACTACTACTGGGCGGCCAACATAGCTATGATAAGGAAGTGGATGGTGGATGCACGGTCGGTTTGGGGGCGAATAGAAGACGCTTTGTACAGGGGCACTAGCTTGGCAGCCCTGGTTACGGCGCCTCTGCTGCTCCCGCCAGCACGGTATTCCATCAGCCCTGGAGTGGTGGCGACTTTGTGAATCTGGGGCCAATGGAGAAGGCCTGTGAGGGAAGTGAGAGCATCGGTTTGGTCCCCAATCTGCGACAATCACCGGTTTGCCCCGGGGAATATGGATGGTGGGTTCCGAGCTTGGCGGAGGTCTGGGATTGAGAGGATGGGGGATTTGTTCTTGGAAGGGAGCTTCCCGAGCATGAGGGCTTTAGAGGAGAAATTTGGGCTGGCAAGAGGGAATGAGTTCAGGTACTTGCAGGTGCGGGACTTTCTACGCAGACAGTTTCCATCCTTCCCACACCTACCGCTTAGGGGATCCAGGACAGGGTAGAGTCCAGTGGATAGGTGGGGGCTGGGAGGGTCTCGGATATATATAAAGAACTAATGGGAGCAGAGGAGATGCAGATCGAGGAGCTGAAGCTTAAGTGGGAAGAAGAGCTCAGAGGTGAGATGGAAGAGGGCTTATGGGTGGAGGCATTGAGCAGGGTAAACGCGACCGCAACATGCGCTAGGCTCAGCCTGATTCAATCCAAGGTCGTCCACCGGGCCCACATAACAGTGGTCCGGATGAGTAAATTTTTTGGATTGGAGGACAGGTGCGCCAAATGTTCTGGGGGACCAGCGAACCATGTCCACATGTTCTGGGTATGTCCAAAACTCAGGGGGTACTGGCAGGGATCCGCGGACGTCATCTCTCGGGTACTGAAAACAAGGCTGGTGATGAGTCCAGAGGTGGCTATTTTTGGGGTTTCGGAGGACCCGGGAATCCAGGAGGGGAGAGAGGCTGACGTTTTGGCCTTTGCTTCCCTGGTAGCCCGGCGACAAATTCTGTTGGCATAGTCAGACTCAAAAACCCCAAGTCGGAGGCCTGGCTATCGGATATGGTGAGCTTTCTCGGTCTGGAGAAAATTAAGTTAGTTTTGAGAGGGTCGCTGTCAGGGTTCGCCCGGAGGTGGCAACCATTTATCGACTTCTTCACGGAAAACTAATCGTCAGCAGGGGGGGGGGTCATAGTAACGTGGATTAGGGGGGTAGTTAGGCTGGTCCTGGTAGGAGGGGAGCTGGTTTTCTTGCGCTATATTGATTGTTCTTTGCACACTGTTTTATATTGTTGTTTACTATGCCAAAATATCTTAATGAAATTGTTTATCAAAAAAAACTCATATCAAAGAAGATAGGCGAGAATTTGAGACAAAATTCCTTGCCTACATCAGGAATATTTTTATCCACGGAAGTCAAATTTCCAGTTTAATTTATTGAACCCCTGTGCCTTTGATGTTATTTTAATCCACCTGCAAAGCCTGCAGCCAGCTGAGCAAACAGCCTGTTCATACTTTCCTAATAGCTACCTTTCAGTTCGGAAATCATCCTTATCAATTATTTTGCCCCCTCTGCATTACCTCTTTCCTATTTATAAAATGCCGACCAGAAATGAATTCAGCGCTCAGATGGCAAGACTTTCCCACAGGCTTCAGGACAGGCTCAGGCTCAAGCAGATCAGAAGCTCACACTGTGTGGGGAAAGAGTCACTCACTTGTAACTTTTTTTAAGTTACCTGTGACTTTTCCCGAATTGGCCAATGAATGACCTGAGGGTGGGCTCGTCATTGAACTGCGGATGTCAGGTAAGCTATTGAAGCTGGAGGGCTAACAGAATGACCTCCAGTACTGAAGAAGCAAACGCTGGCCTTAAAGAAAAGTGAGGAAGAGGGTGTCAGTATTTTGGCTGCTGTTGAACCCAAACTGGCAGGTTGGGCCTGCTCATTTATCACTGGAAAACTGTAGGACTGGATTCTCTGATTTTGGAACTATGTCCCCACGATGTCATGAGAACTGTGGTCTTTTATGTCATAAAAATTGGTGTTTCCCAGTGTTTGCGTGGGTTTCGCCCCCACAACCCAAAGATGTGTAGGGTAGGTGGATTGGACATGCTAAATTGCCCCTTAATTGGAAAAAGATTTATTGGGTACTCTAAGGGCGCGAAAGGCTGCCATGGGACAGGCCGTGACCCATGGCAGCCTTCACGGCCACTTCCGGGGCCGATTCTCCCCCCTGGGCGGGGCTAGGAGCGCGGCCCCATGCATCACGGCGGCGCGGCCTTGACGCCGGTCGTCAAGGCCGCATGTCAAGCGTCACAGCGGCTGACGCTGGCCGATGATGTCAGCCGCGCATGCGCAGGTTGGACAACGCCAACCCGCGCATGCGCAGTTGGCGTCTTTCTCCTCAGCCGCCCGGCAAGATGTGGCGGCTTGATCTTGCCGGGTGACGGAGGGGAAAGAGTGCGTCTGTTTTGGACGCTGGCCCGACGATCGGTGGGCATCGATCGCGGGCCTGTCCCCTCCCGAGCACAGTCGTGGTGCTCCCGTGCCAATCGGGCCTCTAGATGCCCCAAACGGGCATCTGGCGCCCGTTTCACGACGGCAGCGAGCAGGTGTGTTTGCTGCCGTGTTGAAACGGGCATGAAGGCCTGGCCGCTCGGCCTCGGAGAATCGCCGCTCGCCGTATAAAACGGCGAGCGTCGATTTGTGGCGTGGGGGGGGGAGAATAGCGGGAGGGAGTGAAAAATGTCGGGAGGCCCTCCCGCTATTCTCCCACCCGGTGTGGGGGGCGGAGAATCGCGCCCTAACTTTTTTAAAAAGGAAAAAAAAATTGGTGTCAAAAGGCCACAGATTCACTACCTTGCAGGCGGCTAACAGGCAGCTGTCATGAGCTCGCAGCTCCAGCTGCCAATACAACTCCCGCACTTCCGGGTCAGAGGCTGCGCATGCGCACAGCGGCGGCCTCTAGCGGCCGCACTGCTCTCCATAGCGGACTCAGCACGCGGACCTGGACCGCGGAAATAGTGCCCCTGATCGGCCACTCGCCTGACCCTCCGCATTTAAAACCCCAGTCCTGAATGAGGCGCCCACTACCCTCCGATCGGCCCTCCTCCAACTGTGGAGGCCCCGGACTGAGTCCGCAGCCGCCACGCAGGTATCATGGACGTCGGGAATTCGGCCGGTCGGGGACAGAGAATAGCGGGGCGGGGCTCAGGCAATGGCCTGCGGTGGTGGATAATCAGCGCACCGTACTCCCCGATTCCGTGCAGGGAACAGGATTCTCCGCCCTGTCGCCGAACGTGATTTTGGCATCGGGGTGCAGAGAATCCAGCCCATATTGTCCCCAGTCACTGTAGGAATCTGGGTGCCAAAAGACATTTTTCTGGGCAGCACGGTGGCGTAGTGGGTAGCATTGCAGCCTCACATGCCAAGGTCCCAGGTTCGATTCCGGCTCTGGGTCACTGACTGTGTGGAGTTTGCACATTCTCCCTCTGTTTGCGTGGGTTTCGCCCCCACAACCCAAAGATTTACAGGATAGGTGAATTGGCCAGTCAAAATTGCTCCTTAATTGGAAAAAAATAATTGGTACCCTAAATTTATGGGGGGGGGGGGGGGAAATAGCTTTTAACAGGCTCAATTGGCCACCCCACTTTGCAGGTTGGATAGGGCTTTCATAATTTTGTCAAGGCCATTTGGAGAGCTAGATATATTACATCTACTACATTACCCTTACACTCTCTCACTGTTGCTTCTTCAAAGAATTGAGTGAGTTTGGTCAATAAAGACTTTCCCATTTGAACTGCACGTTGCTTATTCACTGTAATATCTGATTGGTAAAATTTATTTCTCCTTTAGCATGGATGCCATTATTTTCCCTCCTGGTGCAAAACTGATGATCTTATAGTCCATCCCTATTAATGGGTATATTATTAGTTGTTCATCTGATGGGATAATTAAGGCATCAGATGGATGCTCCTTGATGGGCCAAATTACCTTTTGCTTCTCTAACTTTTCACATGTTCCAACAAAATAGCTTCACCAGTTGCAGCTAACCCTTCCATATGAAATTAAAATGTCTGTATGAATGCCGCCACTGAGTTTTCAGACAATGCTTTGCCTCAGAAACAATTTCCCAGTCCTATCACATGATACTCTGCCACTTATTGCATGAGTTCTCGCGCAAAGGGTAACTATAATTTTATGAACCACAGGTTAGAATATGCAGGAGGCCACCCCAAGTCTGATTTCTTTCTGTTGAAAGCCTAAGATAATTTCTGCAGGTTTTTCCTACTTCTGGGAGATACTTGGTGAGATTTACTGGAGTCAGTAAAGTCAGTGCTTAGCACAGTTGCTTCACAGCTCCAGGGTCTCAGGTTCGATTCCCAGATTGGGACACTGTGCGGAGTCTGCACGATCTCCGCGTGTCTGCGGGGTTTCCTCCAGGTGTTTCGGTTTCCTCCCACAGTCAAAAGATGTTCAGGTTAGGTGGATTGGCCATGCTAAATTGCCCTTAATGTCCAAACAAAAGGTTAGGTGGGGTTACTGGGTTACAGGGATAGGGTGGAGATGTGGTGCTCTTTCCAAGGGCCGGTGGAGACTTGATGGGCCGAATGGCCTCCTTCTGCATTGTAAATTCTATGATTCTATGCTACCCTGATTGCCTTTGAATTACCCATCTGGAAAGTGATGAAAATGATATATTATTCAGATTAGTTTGATTGTGATATATATATCTTCCATTGTCAAATAATGCAGAGACAATATCTTTGTTGCAAACATTTCCTGTTACATTTTCACTTGTTTGTTCATATGCAAGAAACCAAGAGATAAAATGCATGTCATGTTATCTGAAAATAGTACACCCAGCCACTGTGACATGCGCCAATGCAGCTCAGCAACTTTACATATGACCCAGTTGATAAAGTCGGTGGTAAAGTGAGGCAAACAGACAAAGTTTGAATGCAATTTTTGTGTTAATTTATTGACCACAGCTGGTTAGGCAGCAGGGATGCTACAATTGGTCTCTATCTCAGACTAGGGAGAATATCACCCACAAAAAGAGTGTACATTTCAATGAAGTCTCAAAGGCAGTTAGTGTCGATGGAATCATATTACAGCCGCCGTCAGCATCAAACAGTAAGCAGACAACAATGGCAAAACTAATTTTCCATCTGGGGATAGAGGTGAGGTCTGCCCATAGAAAGTCCCTTGGTTCTGTGAGTATGCATAGAGGAGTGTTTGAAGAAGCCCAGATTATGACAGAACTGTAATGCCTGTATTATTACCACACAAGGAACACCAAAAGCACAGCAAAGTGGGGTTTAGCTACCCTGTTGCAGATAGATTCTGCTCCCCAGATAGAATGTGACACAATACATTCATGCACTTTCACAGAATTGTTATGGTGCAGAAGGAGGCCATTTCACTCATCGTGTCTACACCAGCTCTTTGACTAAACATTATGACTTAGTGCCATTCTGCTGCCCATACCCCTGCATATTGTTTATATTCAAATAATAATCTCATGCCCCCTTGAATGACTTGGTTGAAGCTGCCTCCACCACACTTCCAGGCAGTGCATTCCAGACCCAAACCACTCATTGTGTGAAAAAGTGTTTTATCACGTCACATTTGCTTCTTTTACAAATCACCTTAAATCTGTGCCCTCTCATTCTCCAGCCTTTTACAAGCGGAAACAGTTTCTCCCAGTTTTCTCCCTACTTTTCCCAGGCCCCTCATGATTTTGAACACATCTATCCGATCTTCTCTCGGTCTTCTCCTCTCCAAGGATAATAGCCCCAACCTGTGCAATCTGTCTTCATAACTGAAGTTTCTCATCCCTGGAACCATTTTTGTAAACCTCTTATGGGTTCTCTCCAATGCATTCACATCCTTCTTATAGTATGGCACCCAGAACGATCTGAAATATAACTGGTGGCTTGTGTAAGTTCAGCATAACCTCTTTGATTTTGTACTCAGCTTCGTATTACACTTCAACCTATTTCCACAAGATATCTGGAAGGAAAGTAACACTTCATTATCTATTGTTTCCACAATTATTAGAACATTTCAGCATTTCACAAATGTTTACACACAGACATTTGAAAAAAGCTCCTTCAAAGTAACTATAACCAAAGGGAAGTTCAGATGTTTCTGCCCTCAGTTGCTAGCCAAGAACAAAAACCAGAATAAATGTTGCTCCTTGAAAATAAATCAATATAAATAGGACAGGGAAATATTGCAAGTTCAGTGTTTATCTGTTTTCTTATTGTCCATGATCAAAGTATTTTTATGTAAGATGTTAGAGTGTTTTCTTACCCTCAAAGTGTTGTATATAGCAGCAAACCTTTGGAATTTAAAACAAAGAGGATTATTTATTATCACACACTTGTCCCAGAGATTTAGACAAGATGTCTCGGACACTCTGTCATATACACAAAGATTAGATGCAGATGAAGAGAAAAAATACAGTTACTGTCTGGAATAATTTCAGTCTCTTTTGCATCTCGCCTGCAATTTCTTAAATGAATTCATGCTTTAACTGAATTGGTGGTCTTGTGAAGCAAGTAGACTTCAGTAAGCTGCAAGGATTCCTGTGGTCGACTTACCAGGAGGTTGGCTCTTAGGTGAACTTGAAGGTGGAACAGGTTGGAGAAAAATTGTTCTTCCACTGTTGAGGTATAGCTGTTTACCTTGGCTGCATAGTTATCTTGCACCTGGTTCAATTGCTTTTTAGATAATAATCTTTATTATTATCACAAGTAGGCTTACATTAACAGTGCAATGAAGTTACTGTGAAAATCCCCTAGTCGCCACATTCCAGAGCCTGTTCGGGTACACTGAGGGAGAATTCAGAATGTCCAATTCACCGAACAAGCGCGTCTTTCGGGACTTGTGGGAGGAAACCGGAGCACCCGGAGGAAACCCACGCAGACATGGGGAGAACGTGCAGACTTCTCACGGACAGTGACCAAAGCGGGAATCAAACCTGGGACTCTGGTGCTGTGCAGCAACAGCGCTAAGCACTGTGCTACTGTGCTGCCCATTGTGTCTTTCATAGTGTTTCTGGTCTGCACAGTCTTTCTGTTAATTCTTTCATGAGATTTTGGTATCTCTGGCTAGGCTAGCTTTTATTGCTCATCCCTAATTGCCCTTGGGAAACTGATGGTGAGCTACCCTCTTGAACTGTTGCAGTCCATGTGGTATACATACAGCCACAGTGCTGTGAAGGAGGGAGTTCCAGGAATTGGACCCAGTGACAGTGAAGGAACAGCGATATAGTTCCAATTCAGAATAATGAGTGATTTGGAGGGAAGCTTGCAGCTGATGGTGTCACATGCATCTGCTGCCCTCCTTCAAGGTGGTAGAGGTCATGGGTTTGGGAGATGCTGTCAAAGGTGTCTTGGTGAGTTGCTGTTATTACAAGTAGTAAACATGGATATCTTAATCATGTGACCAGTTGCAGGTACAAAGTCCTTCTTCCAAGAATGGCAGTCGGTTGAGCTGATACACATTTTGTTGTCGCCTTTCACACTTTTTGAGACAGCCATGGTTTTTCAATTCAATACCCATTCAATTTAAATTACCCTTTTGAGTGCCTTTTCAGGAAAAATACATTGAGTCAACAACAGCCCAGATTGTTCTTTTGTCCTCAGGAGACAGGAAAGTATTTCAATCCACAAGAGAAGTCACGCGATTTGCAGGCAGCCATATTTTTGCAACCTTCTTGTGTTTAATGTCTTTTTAAAATACAGCCTTAAAAATTTGTAATATCTTCATGCCTGTACTGGGCATGACAGTGAGAATATGGTTTGCAATGCAAAAGAGAATTTTAACTGATTTGTTCAACCTTACAAGGGGAAACATACAGGCAAAATAAGAGGCAGGTTAAATTATGAAATTCATATGCTGAACTTACATTTTGTTAATTTTATTTTGCAGTTTTCCTTCGAGTGAGGCATTCACCCTTGCTTGGGTGCAACTTCACAAGCCCCTTGCAGAACCTCTTGAATGTGTCCATCCTGTGGTAAACCACTGTTACACCTGTATTAGGTGATGTAAGGTAGTACCTGTACTACAGGTTCGCCGGTAGACCCTGCCTGCTGGCTCCGCCCAGTAGGAGGAGTATAAATACGCGTGTCATCTATTCAGCAGCCATTTCGCCAGCTGCTGTGGGAGGCCTCACATCTTACTGCAATAAAGCGACAGTTGTGTCCAACCTTAGTCTTTGTACAATTGATCGTGCATCAATTTATTGCAGTAAGATTTTCTAAAAGATGGACCTCTGAATCACACCACATCGCCTGCAGCTGGATCCGCAATCAAGCGACGCCAAAAAGGACTTTAATCACTGGCTTGCTTGCTTTGAGGCCTATATCAACTCAGCGACCACCCCTCCGACGGAGGCTCAGAAGATACAGATCCTGTACTCAAGGATGAGCTCCAGCGTGTTTCCGCTGATCCAGGACGCCCCGAATTACACATACGTCATGGCGCTCCTCAAAGAAAACTACGCACAGAAAACTAACACACTCTTCACCAGGCACGTACTCGTCACTCGCTCTCAACTCCCTGGTGGGTCCACAGAAGACTTCTGGTGGGCCCTAATCCCACTCGTCCGGGACTGTGACTATCAGGCCGTTATGGCCACTGAACATTCCAAACTTCTTATACGCGATGCGTTTGTAACGGGGATTGGGTCGGACCTCATACGCCAAAGACTGCTAGAAGGGGCCACACTCGACCGAGCTGAGATTAAAAAGCTAGCACTCTCCGTGATGGTTGCCTCACGTAATGCTCGGGCCTACACCTCCAGCCGCACGGTCCACCCCTCCTATCCCTCATGGACCCCACAGACCGCCGCCCCAGCCAGAGCTTTACCCAGCCAGTACACCTGCGCCACACGCCAACCCGCGCACCCCGGGGGTCCCTGATGTTACTTCTGAGGCCAGCAGAAGCACCCCTGCCAACGCTGCCCGGCCCTCACTGCCATTTGCAAGGCTTGTGGCAAAAAGGGGCACTTCGCCCCGGTGTGCCAGGCCCGCGCAGTCTCCGCTATCGCCCCCTCCCCCCTGACCTACACACAATGGGCGCCACCATCTTCACCTCCCCGGACCACGCGCAGCCAGTGGGCGCCGCCATCTTCACCTCCCGGGGCCACGCGCAGCCAGTGGGTGCCGCCATTTTCACCCCCTCAGTCCACGTGTGGCCCATGGGCGCCGCCATCTTGTCCAGCTCCCGCAATGTGCGGCCCATGGGTGCCGCCATCTTGTCCAGCCCCCGCAACGTGTGCCCATTTTGTCCCCCGCAGGATCTTCAGGCGCCGCCATCTTGTCTTCCCCATGGGGCATGGACGCCGACAGCATTCCACGACCTGGGCCCCACACGCTCTCCATCTTCTGACGCCAATGACGACCGACCGCAGCTCGGCTCAGTGACGATCGACCAGTCTCGTCCGCACAACCTGGACACCGCTTCGGCCAGTGTGAGAATCAACGGTCACGTGACCTCTTGCCTGCTGGACTCCGGGAGCACCGAAAGCTTCATCCACCCAGATACGGTAAGGCGCTGCTCCCTTGCGGTCCACCCCGCCAATCAAAGAATCTCCCTGGCCTCCGCATCCCATTCCGCCGTGATCCGGGGGTTCTGCACGGTCACTCTCACGGTCCAGGGCGTAGAATTCAGTGGCTTCCGCCTCTACATCCTTCCTAATCTCTGCGCTGCACTACTACTAGGCCTGGACTTCCAGTGCAATCTCCAGAGCCTCACCCTCAAATTCGGCGGGCCTCTACCACCCTTCACTGTGTGCGGCCTCGCGACCCTAAAGGTCAACCCACCCTCCCTCTTTGCCAATCTACCTCCGGATTGCAAACCCATTGCCACCAGGAGCAGACGGCACAGCACTCAGGACAAGACCTTCATCGGGTCCGAGGTCCAGCGGTTGCTTCGGGAAGGCATCATCGAGGCCAGCAACAGCTCCTGGAGAGCCCAAGTGGTAGTCGTTAAAACTGGGGAGAAACGCAGAATGGTCGTGGACTCCAGCCAGACCATCAATCGGTACATGCAGCTCGACGCGTACCCCCTCCCACGCATATCTGATATGGTCAAGCAGATTGCGCAGTACCGGGTCTTCTCAAAGATAGACCTCAAATCCGCCTACCACCAGCTCCCCATTCGTAAATCGGACCGTCCATACGCTGTTTTCGAGGCGGACGGTCGTCTCTATCACTTCCTCGGGGTTCTCTTCGGCGTCACTAACGGGGTCTCGGTCTTCCAAAGGGAGATGGACCAAATGGTCGACTGGTATGGTTTGCGGGCCACCTTCCCGTACCTAGACAACGTCACCATATGCGGCCACGATCAGCAGGACCACGATGCCAAACTTGCCAAATTCCTCCACACCGCCACTCTCCTCAACCTCACCTACAACAAGGAGAAGTGCGTGTTCAGCACAACCCGCTTAGCCATCCTCGGCTATGTGGTCCAGAACGGAGTTCTGGGGCCTGATCCCGACCGCATACGCCCCCTAATGGAGCTTCCCCTCCCCTACTGCCCCAAGGCCCTCAAACGTTGCCTGGGGTTCTACTCCTACTACACCCAGTGGGTCCCAAACTATGCGGACAAGGCTCCCCCACTCATTCAGTCCATCCACTTTACCCTTACGGCCGAGGCACAACAGGCCTTCGCTCGTATCAGAGCTGATATAGCCAAGGCCGGGATGCATGCAGTGGACGAGACACTGCCCTTCCAAGTAGAAAGCGACGCATCAGACGTCGCACTTGCCGCCACCCTCAATCAGGCAGGCAGACCCGTGGCATTCTTTTCCCGCACCCTTCATGCCTCAGAAATTCAGCACTCGTCCGTTGAAAAAGAGGCCCAAGCTATCGTTCAAGCTGTGTGGCATTGGAGGCATTACCTGGCTGGCAGGAGATTCACTCTCCTCACTGACCAACGGTCGGTAGTCTTCATGTTTAACAACACGCTGCGGGGCAAGATCAAAAACGATAAACTTTTGCGGCGGAGAATCGAGCTCTCCACCTACAATTACGAGATTTGTATCACCCCGGCTAACTCAACGAGCCCCCAGACGCCCTATCCCGAGGTACATGTGCCGGAGCACAAGTATTCCGGGCCCTACACGACAGCCTTTGTCACCCGGGTGTCACACGATTGTACCATCTTGTCAAGGCTCGCAATCTGCCCTACTCCGTCGAGGAAGTACGGACAATCACCAGGGACTGCCAGGTCTGTGCGGAGTGCAAGCTGCACTTCTACCGGCCGGACTGTGCACGCCTGGTGAAGGCCTCCCGCCCCTTTGAACGCCTCAGCGTGGATTTCAAAGGGCCCCTAGCCTCCACTGACCGAAACACGTATATTCTCAGTGTGGCCGATGAATACTCCAGATTCCACTTCACCATCCCTTGCCCCGACAGGACGTCTGCCACCATCATCAAAACCCTAAATACAATCTTCGCTCTGTTCGGTTTCCCTGCATACATCCACAGTGACAGGGGATCCTCATTCATGAGTGAAGAGCTGCCTCAGTTCCTGCTCAGCAGGGGTATCGCCTCCAGCTGGATGACCAGCTACAACCCCCGGGGAAATGGACAGGTAGAGAGGGAGAACGGGACAGTATGGAGGGCAGTTCAGCTGGCCCTACGATCCAGGAACCTCCCAGCATCTCGCTGGCAGGAGGTCCTCCCTGATGCACTATACTCCATCCGGTCACTACTGTGCACCGCTACGAATAACACACCCCATGAGCATCTTTTTGACTTCCCCAGGAAGTCCACATCCGGGGTGTCACTCTCCACTTTGCTCGCAGCTCCAGGACCCGTCCTGCTCCATAGGCACGTCCGACTCCACAAGGCAGACCCGTTGGTGGATAGGGTGCACTTGCTCCATGGCAACCCCCAGTATGCCTATGTGGCGTACCCCGATGGTCGCCAAGATACTGTCTCCCTCAGGGACCTGGCACCAGCAGGTTCCACACGTACACACTTCTCCGGCCGTGCTCCACCCTGCCCTACCCCGGCGCTCCCAACATTAACCCCACCAGGACCATCCCTTCTTCCCCTGTCCACGCCAGAGGATGAAGAGGATTTCGGCACACTCCCGGAGTCATCCAACATCAGGCCAGCATCGACATCGCCGCCACCACTACGTCACTCCCAGCGGAACATCAAGACACCAGACCGGTTGAATCTCTAACTGGCACCGGACTTTCAAAGAACATTTTTTTTCCCCTGATAAAGCACTGTACATAAATTCACTACTGTATATAGTTCTCCACCACCCCCGCCGGACTCATTTTTAACAGGGGGTGAATGTGGTAAACCACTGTTACACCTGTATTAGGTGATGTAAGGTAGTACCTGGACTGCAGGTTCGCCGGTAGCCCCTGCCTGCTGGCTCCACCCAGGAGGAGGAGTATAAATACGCGTGTCATCTATTCAGCAGCCATTTCGCCAGCTGCTGTGGGAGGCCACACATCTTACTGCAATAAAGCCACAGTTGTATCCAACCTTAGTCTTTGTACCATTGATCGTGCATCACATCCATAATATATGAATGTAACGTGTGAGTAATGACAGGCTACTCAAATTGTAGACATCACAGGTCAGCATATTCTGGTTCTTGCCAGATGCTGATACACACACTATAGGCACTGCCTGAGTCTGCCTTGAATGAATGGCTCAGTAGGTGATGTATTTAGTTAATTGGGCAATTCCATACTTGCCTTCCTTATGATACTAACATCAGTAATGTAGCCAATTAGGGGTGAGTATAACTGCAAAGCTATCCAAGTATAGAATGTTGTCACATCCTGAGACATCCTTTTTATAAAAACAAATGAGCAGCCATGGGCACAATTGTTCTCAGCACCCTTCCTTACAAAGCAGAGAGGGGGAAATTCTATGTTACCTGCATCCTGATCATTGCCCACTTGCACTCACTGAAAAATGCACATTCGTAGATTTGAGATAACATAGGATTCAATTACATTGTATGTATGTTCTGGAAAGAGTCACTCTTGTTGCCTATTGGTTACTGAAGAATAACCATGAAGACCATGGAACTTATGTCCACAGGAATGACAGCATTCAAAAGAGAAGAAAATAAAACATGTGCATATAGGAATGGATGTTGATGTGTTGGGCTGGCTGGGTCGAAGTGGACTGCACTTGATGTAGTGTAGCGAGAGACAGATTTCCAACACTTGATGAGATGCAACACGATTTTATTTAACATCTAAACTATTATACATGTTCAACTGTGGGTTGACACTATGCTGACTTGAATGGAGACCTGACACTAGCCTGACCAGACTTACTAGCTACCATATGGTGTTTGCACTGGCTAGCTCACGAACTCTGACAGTCTCAAAGAAAATTACAGCACAGGAACAGGCCCTTCGGCCCTCCCAGCCTGCGCCGATCCAGACGCCGACTGCGTCTCAGTGGCTGGGTCCAGAGAGAACGGGAAAACCGGTGCCCTCTGGCTTTATAGTGGTCGTGTCGTGTCTGGTGATTGGCTGCTCTGTGCTGTGTGCTTACTGGTCATCCTGTGTGTCAATCACTGCCTGTCTGCACTCCATTATATACATAGATGTATATTATGATAGATGTCTGCAGAATGAAACTTAGTGTATGGCCTTATTTTTTCTCAATATAACATTTTGGAAAATTGAATGAAGAATCCAGATCGATATTACAGGGTTTCATTGAAACTAATCTTGTGTGAAACTCCATGACAGAACAATCATACATGGGGGCTGATAGATACCTTCAGAAAATGAAGCTTCAACATGAAACTACAAATTGTCATTGGAAGGATGTTTGAAAATCATTCAGAAAAGACAATTCAATGATGCAGTGTTTATCCAGTGGTAAACTGAGTCAGGGAAGTCCCATGTTCAATCCTTGGTCTGTCTGAGTGAGCTGTTCTCAGTGGATAATAGTGGGGATCTGTTGATGGCCACAGTAGCATTGGTTAGAATGTGGGAGGTGGGAGAACACAATGAGTGTTCCAACGCCTTTCAATTTCTTTGGAAAGTACCCCTGTTGAATGTAGAACAAAAACATGATTGGGCTTAATTGTGATACCCTGCAGGTTGGAATAGCTGTTCAACACCCACTGTAGAAGCTCAGGACTGAATCGCACATGTGTTCAATGTACCAGAGAGTAACCAGCCATACCCTAGTGCACAGTCAGTTACTTCAAATGAGAGTTTGGTGGGCCAGGGGGAGGGACAGGGTTTGCAAGGATCTGGTCTACATAGATGAAATTACCACAGCTATTTGTATTTTACATCCTTCTAAGGTTTAAGACCCATTATTCTTCATACAAAGTTAGTCAATAATAACGTTTACTTTTTGATATGAATGAACTTTAAAAATACCATTTAAAAAAAAGATATTTTAACAATTCCACATGACAGCCAAATGATTACTCTTTGTTAAAAGCAAATTACTGGAATCTGAAACAAAAACAGAAAATACTGGACAACCTCGGAGGGCTGACAGCATCTGTGGAGAGAAAAGAGAGCTAACAAAGAATAATTACTCTTTGTGCAATAAAATAGGTACACTGGTGTTGCCTATGTTTCCTAGCTGTCAGATTGCTCATGCATTTAACTGTGATGAATATAAGCTGATAAAAGGTAGAACAAGGTAGGGGAAAGCAGCATATGGTCAACTGAGACTATGGTGATTTGTATCCTGCTTGCAGTGGAACCAGCAGTAGTGACCTCTTTGGGAAGGCTAACCTAGAAATTATTGACAAGGAAAGCATATGACAAGGCAGGGTTCAACAGAGTTATCAATCTAAACTCATGGTTAATAAAGCTGTTAGACATATGGAATCATTTGTTTTATCGATAAAAACCTAAGAGTACAAAGCAGAAATAATTCTAAACTTGTATAAATCATTAGTTCTGGCACATTGAGAGTATTGTGTTGAATTTTGACTGATAACTTTAGAAAGGATGTGAAGACCACCAAGACGTAAAGGGCACATAACAAGAACCAGGAGCAGGAGTAGGCAATTCACCCCTCCAGCCCGCACCGCCATTTAATACATCATAGTTGATCTCATCTCGTCCTCAACTCCACTTTCCTCCCTGTTCTCCATAACCTTTCAACCCATTACTAATTAGAAATTTCTTTATCTGCTCAGATTTACTCAATGTCCCGGCATCCACTGCAATCTGGGGTAGTGAATTCCACAGATTCATGGCTCTTTAACAGAAGTAATTTCTCCTCATCTCTGTTTTAAATCTGCGACCTTATTCTAAAACTATGACCTGTCTTTCTAGATTGCCCTACAAGAAGCAACATCCGCTACACGTCTACCTTTAATCAGCTTATATACCTCAATTAGATTAATGCACGATCAATTGCACAACTGTGGCTTTATTACAGTCAGATGCATGGCCTCCTACTGCAGCTGGCGAAATGGCTGATCAGAAGGAGGACACGCATATTTATCCGGCTCCTTGTGGGCGGAGCTAGCCGGCAGTGGCAACTGGCGAGCCTGGAGTGCAGGTCCTACCTTACATCCCCTAATACAGGTGCACACGGTGGTTCACCACATTCACCCCCTGTTAAAAATGAGCCCGGTGGGGGTGGCGTGGAACTATATACAATGTTGCAAATAATTTACAGTGGGGAGGGAAAATAAAATGTCCATTTTGACGGTCCGGTGCCCGTCAGAGGTTCAGTCGATCCGGTGCTTTGACGGTTCGCTGGGAGTGACATAACGGCGGCGGCGATGTCGGTGCTGATGTCGCCACCGTCGGTGCTGGCGGTGTTGGTGCTGGCCAGTAGTCGGATGACTCCGGGAGCATGCCAAAATCTTCATCGTCCTCTTGCATGGGCAGGGGAAGGAGGGATGGATCTGGTGGGGTTAATGTTGGGAAGCCGGGGGAGGGGAGGGTGACGCGTGGGTGGGGGAGTGTGTTGGAGTGGAACCTGAGGGAGCCAGGTCACTGAGGGAGACAGTATCTTGGCAACCGTTGGGGAACTTCACATACGCATACTGGGGGTTGGCGTGGAGCAAGTGACCCTTGTCCACCAAAGAGTCCGCCTTGTGGAGTCGGACGTGCCTACGGAGCAGGACAGGTCCTGGAGCTGCGAGCCAAGTCGGGGGCGACACCCCGGATGTGGACTTCCTAGGGAAGGTAAAAACATGTTCATGGGGTGTGTTATTTGT
This sequence comes from Scyliorhinus canicula, assembly GCF_902713615.1. Classification (NCBI taxonomy): domain Eukaryota; kingdom Metazoa; phylum Chordata; class Chondrichthyes; order Carcharhiniformes; family Scyliorhinidae; genus Scyliorhinus; species Scyliorhinus canicula. The sequence goes on along the minus strand of NC_052162.1, from coordinate 35,438,646 downwards.
GGCGGTGCACAGCAGTGACCGGATGGAGTGTAGTGCATCAGGGAGGACCTCCTGCCAGCGAGAGGCTGGGAGGTTTCTGGACCGTAGGGCCAGCTGGACGGCCCTCCAAACCGTCCCGTTCTCCCTCTCTACCTGCCCGTTTCCCCGAGGGTTGTAGCTGGTCGTTCTGCTAGAGGCGATACCCCTGCTGAGCAGGAACTGACGCAGCTCATCGCTCATGAACGAGGATCCCCTGTCACTGTGGATGTAGGCGGGGAATCCGAACAGAGCGAAGGGGCTGTTTAGCACACTGGGCTAAATCGCTGGCTTTGAAAGCAGGCCAAGGCAGGCCAGCAGCACGGTTCGATTCCCGTAACAGCCTCCCCAACAGGCGCCGGAACGTATCGACTAGGGGCTTTTCACAGTAACTTCATTGAAGCCTACTCGTGACAATAAGCGATTTTCATTTTCAGATTGTGTTGAGGGCCTTGATGACGGTGGCAGATGTCATATCGGGCCATGGGATGGCGAAGGGGTATCTGGAGAACTCATCGACCACACTGAGGATATATGTGCTGTGGTCGGTGGAGCGGAGGGGCCTTTTGAAATCCACGCTGAGGCATTCAAAGGGGCGGGAGGTTTTACCAGGTGCGCGCAGTCTGGCCGGTAGAAGTGCAGCTTGCACTCCGCACAGACCTGGCAGTCTCTGGTGACTGTCCGTACTTCCTCGACGGAGTAGGGCAGATTGCGAGCTTTGACGAGGTGGTACAGTTGTGTGACCCGCGGGTGACAAAGGCTGTCGTGCAGGGCATGGAGTTGGTCTACTTGTGCGCTGGCACATGTACCTCGGGAAAGGGCGTCTGGGGGCTCATTGAGTTTGCCGGGGCGATACAAAATCTCGTAATTATAGGTGGAGAGCTCGATTCTCCACCGCAAGATTTTATCATTTTTGATCTTGCCCTGCTGCGTGCTGTTGAACATGAAGGCTACCGACTGCTGGTCAGTGAGTAGAGTGAATCTCCTGCCGGCCAGGTAATGCCTCCAATGCCGCACCGCTTGAACGATAGCTTGGGCCTCTTTTTCGACGGATGAGTGCCGAATTTCAGAGGCATGAAGGATGCGTGAAAAGAATGCCACGGGTCTGCCTGCCTGGTTTAGAGTGGCGGCGAGGGCGACATCTGAAGCGTCGCTTTCTACTTGAAAGGGCAGTGTCTCATCTACTGCGTGCATCCCGGCCTTGGCTATGTCTGCTCTGATTCGGGTGAAGGTATGTTGTGCCTCGGCCGCGAGGGTGAATTGAGTGGACAGTATGAATAAGCGGGCCTTGTCCGCATAGTTTGGGACCCACTGGGCGTAGTAGGAGAAGAAACCAAGGCAGCGTTTGAGGGCCTTGGGGTAGTGGGGGAGAGGAAGCTCCATGAGGGGGCGCATGCAGTCGGGATCGGGCCCCAGAAGTCCGTTTTGGACTACATAGTCGAGGATGGCTAGGCGGGTCGTGCGGAACACGCACTTCTCCTTGTTGTACGTAAGGTTGAGGAGAGTGGCGGTGCGGAGGAAATTAGCGAGGTTGGCGTCATGGTCCTGCTGGTCATGGCCACAGATGGTGACATTATCTAAGTACGGAAATGTGGCCCGCAAACCATGCCGGTCGACCATTCGGTCCATCTCCCTTTGGAAGACCGGGACCCTGTTAGTGACGCCGAAGGGAACCCTAAGGAAGTGATAGAGCTGACTGTCCGCATCGAAGGCAGTGTATGGACGGTTCGATTTACGAATGGGGAGTTGGTGGTAGGCGGATTTCAGGTCAATCATCGAGAATACCCGGTGCTGCGCAATCTGGTTGACCATCTCAAATATGCGTGGGAGGGGGTACGCGCCGAGCTGCATGTACCGATTGATGGTCTGGCTATAGTCCACAACCAATCTATGTTTCTCCCCTGTTTTTACTACTACTACTTGAGCTCTCCAGGGGCTATTGCTGGCCATGATGATACCCTCCCAAAGCAGCCGCTGGATTTCGGACCTGATGAAGGTCTTGTCCTGGGTGCTGTACCATCTGCTCCTGGTGGCGACGGGCTTGCAATCCGCAGTTAGATTGGCAAAGGGGGGGGGGGGGGGGGGGGGGGGGGGGGTCAACCTTGAGGGTCGCGAGGCCGCAAACGGTGAGTGGAGGTAGGGGCCCGCCGTATTTGAGGGTGAGGCTCTGGAGATTGGAAATCCAGGCCCAGCAATAGTGCAGCGCAGAGGTTGGGGAGGACGTAGAGATGGAAACCGCTGAATTCTACGCCCTGTACTGTGAGAGTGACCGTGCAGAACCCTTGGATCGGGACAGAGTGGGATCCGGAGGCCAGGGAGATCCGTTGATTGGCGGGGTGGACAGCGAGGGAGCAGCGCCTTACCGTATCTGGGTGTATGAAGCTTTCGGTGCTCCCGGAGTCCAGCAGACAAGAGGTCACGTGGCCGTTGATTTTCACCGTTGTCGAAGCGGTGGCCAGGTTGTGAGGACGAGACTGGTCCAGTGTCATCGAGGTGAGCTACGGGTGGTCCTCCGAGGATTCAGATGGAGAGCGGCGGCGACCTAGATCTGGCGTTCCAGCCCCATGGGGGAGACAAGATTGCGGCGTCCGGAGGTCCTGTGGGGAACAAAATGGCGGCGCCCAAGGGGCGCACGTTGCGGGGGCGGGGTAAGATGGCGCCGCCCATGGGCTGCATGTGGACTGAGGGGGGGATGGCAGCACCGACTGGCCACACCTGGCCCTGGGAGGAGAAGATGGCGGCGCCCACTGGCCGCACATGGCCCTGGGAGGAGAAGATGGCGGTGCCCACTGGCCGCACGTGAACCTGGGAGGAGAAGATGGCAACGCTCATTGGCCGCATGTGGCCCCGGGAGGGGAAGGTGGCGGAGCCCTTTGTGCGTTCGGCCAAAGGAAGGGGGCGATTGCAGGCACAGGCAGCGTTGGCGGGGGTGCTTCTGCTTACCGCAGAAGTAGCAACGGGGACCCCCGGGGTGCGCGGATTGGTGGGCGGCGCAGGCGTATTGACTAGGCAGGGACCCAGCTGGGGGGGTTCGTTTGCGGGGTCCAGTAGGGGTAGTACGTGTGGGCCGTGTGGCGAGCGGGTTAGGCCTGGACATTACGAGATGCCACCGTCATGGAGAGCGGTAAAGTTTTTGTCTCCGTTAGGTCGAGCGTGGCCCCTTCCAGCAGTCGTTGTCGGATGGGGTCCGACGCAATCCCCGTTACAAACGCATCGCGCATGAGGAGATTGGAATGTTCGGTGGCCGTAATGGCTTGACAGTCTCAGTCCCGTACGAGTGGGATTAGGGCCCGCCAGAAGTCTTCGATAGACTGACCCTCGAGTTGAGAGCGAGTGGCGAGTACGTGCCTGGCGAAGAGCGTGTTTGCTTTCTGTGCGTAGTTCTCTTTTAGGAATGCCATCGCTTCCGCGTAATTCGGGCCGTCCTGGATCAACGGGAACACGTTGGAGCTCAACCTGGAGTATAAGACCTGAATCTTCCGAGCTTCCGTCGGCGTGGGCGTCGCAGCGTTGATGTAAGCGTCAGCTAGCTAGCCAGTGATTAAAGTCCTTTCTGGCGTCGGGCGAGTGCGGATCCAGCTGCAGGTGATCTGGTTTGATTCTGATATCCATTTCTTAGAAAATCTGACTGTAATAAATTGATGTACAATCAATTGCACAAAAGACTCAGATTGGTACAACTGTGGCTTTATTACAGTCAGATGCGTGGCCTCCCACTGCAGCTGGTGAAATGGCAGATCAGAGAAGGACACGCATATTTATACGGCTCCTTGTGGGTGGAGCTAACCGGCAGGGGCTACCGGCGAACCTGTAGTGCAGGTCCTACCTTACATCCCCTAATACAAGTGCACACGGTGGTTCACCACATAGATCTCCTCTCATTCTTCTAAAATCAAGAGAGGCCTAAACTGCTCAATCTCTTTTCATAAGACAGACCTCTCATTTCTATAATCAATCTTGTAAACCTCCTCTGAACTTTTAAAATAAATTTAGAGTGCCCAATTGATTTTTTCCATTTAAGGGGCAAAGTAGCATGGCCAATCCACCTGTGAATGTGTCTTTAATTCACTTGTCTCTCAGTCCGGAGGAAACAATCTCGAACACGTTCGTACTTTAGAATATTCTTTATTGCGATCGGGGCAGCTCTCTAGGTATTCCGGAGAACCACCTCGGAGAGTGCCAAAGTATTGCTCAAAACATCCTTTTTTTATAGGTTTTTAAAAAACATATAAAACATTCACTTGAGCTTGCCCCCATTACAAAGCATAACTCGTTTTTGCCATAGATCCAATACATGATTTTACAGACTTTGAGGTTATCTATTGGCACATGAGTATATAATAGTCTTAGCATAAACAGCAGGTGTTTAACCATAGTTGCAAGCAGCTCCCACATTTCATATTCCGTCATCCAGCCATCTTCCTTGTTTCTCAAGGCTATTCGGCTTACAATCATGAGTCGGCTCACGAATTCAATAACAACTCCCCTATTTGTAATTTTCCACTAATGTGTCCCATTAATTCTGGCTTGTTCTAGATATTAACCCTTGCTTCACACCTACCCTGCACATCTTTGGGTTGTGGGGGCGAAACCCACGCAAACACGGGGAAAATGTGCAAACTCCACACGGATAGTGACCCAGAGCCCGGATTGAACCTGGGACCTCGGCACCGTGAGGCAGCAGTGCGAATCACTGCATCACCGAGCTGCCCTAAAACCTCTTCTGAACTGCCTCAAATGCAATTACATCCCTCTTAAAATTAGCGGATCAAACTGTGCACAGTACTCTATGTCCGGTCTCACCAATGCCTTGTACAATTGGGGCAGCACGTCCCGACTTTTATACTCTATTCCTTCAGCTATAAAGGCCAAAATTCCATTTGCCTTTTTTATTACCTGCTGTACCTGCATGCTTGTTTTCTACAATTCATGCACAAAGACACCTAGACACCCTCGCACCGAAGCACTCTGACTTGTCTTTCCATTTAGATAATAAATTTCCTTTCTATTTTTCTGACCAAAATGAATAGCCTCACACGTATCCACATTATATTTTGGCCCGGTCACCTAACCTATCTATATGCATTTGTAAATTTCTTATTTCTTCATTGCAGCGTACCATCCCAAACAGTGGGCTAGTTTAGCTCAGTTGGCTGGACAGCTGGTTCGTGATGCAGAGCGAAGCCATCAGCATGGTTTCAATTCCTGTACTGGCTGAGGTCATTCATGAAGGCCCTCCTTCTCAACCTTGCCCCTCACCTGAAGTGTAGTGAACCTCAATTTAAATCACCACCCCCAGTCAGCTCTCTCCCTCAAAGAGGAAAGCAGCATATGGTCAACTGGGACTATGGTGATTTGTATCCACAGAACATATTTGCTAAGGATAGATACCAGGAAGGGAGGGCAGCACAGTGGCGCAGTGGTTAACACTGCTGCCTCACGTAGGCGTGTACCCGAATTTGGTCCTGGCCATGGGCCGCTGTCCGTGTGGCGTTTGCACATTCTCCCCATGCCTGCGTGGCTCTCACCTCCACAACCCAAAGATGTGCAGGGCAGGTGGATTGGCCATGCTGAATTGCCCCTTAATTGGAAAAAAAAGAATTGGGAACTTTAAATTAAAAAAAAAAGGATACCAGGGAGGAATGGTTTTCATTCTAAGGAAACGTGAGAAAATCTTGGGCTAAATTTTGCACATTACAAATAAAAGGAGACCTGATGGTTGTGTTCAAATTTATGAGGGTTTCAGTCGTATAAACAGAGACTATAGCCACGATTCTCCGCAACCACGATGGGTGGGAGAATAGCGGGAGGTCCACTCCCGCACCTCCCGCTATTCTCCCACCCCCCCCAAAATGGCATGTACGGTTTTCCGACACGCCGCTCGGAGAAACCGACCCGGATGGGCCGAGCGGCCTGCCGTTCCCGACCTGTTCACGACGGCGGCAACCACACCTGGTCGCTGCCGTCGTGAACATGGCGCGCCAGGTAAGTGTGGGGCCTAGGGGGGCGGATCGGGGATCGAGCACCACGACCATACTCGGGAGGGGACTGGCCCGCGATCGGTGCCCACCGATCGTCGGGCCGGCGTCTCAAGGGGACGCACTCTTTCCCCTCGGTGACCCCGCAAGCTCAAGCCGCCACGTCTTGCGGGGCGGCTGAGGGGAAAGACGGCAACCGCGCATGCGCGGGTTTGAGCTGTCCAACCCGCGCATGCGCGGCTGACAACATTAGGCACCGCCGCGGCGTCATTCTTGGCGCGCCGGGCCATGAAGCCAGGGACAAGGCCCGGCCGCCGAGTTTCCCGGCACGGCCCGCCTATCCCCCCGGGTAGGGGAGAATAGGGGGCCGGGAGAGGCTTCCGACACCGTCGTGAACCTCTCCAGGTTTCACGGCGGCGTCGGGCCTTGCGGAGAATTCCGCCCTATCTATTTTCACTCGACAGTGAACCAGTAACAAAGGGTTTAAAGATAAAATCATCAATACAGCAAAGGGATTTGTGTTTCTAAATGTGTTATGCCCCTTCTGAAACAGTGGAAGCAAAAATGACATGGCTTGCTAAAGGAAAAATATTTGGGGGAAAATGGTTAAAAGTGGATTGAAATGGGCAGGGGGATGGAATGAAGTGGACAGCTGTTTCAAGAAACCAACAACGGTATGGTGGGCCAAAAAACATGCAACTGTGCAGTAAAATCATGTGATAAAGGTCAGGGAAAATGTGGTGAAAGTGCATGTCAATATTTAAACTCTAATGAAAATGCTTCTGAAGAGGTGACTTTAAATTTGCTCAAAAACAATAAAACTAACACCAGGTGTTCATTGCTTCAGCAATTCTGTTGCGGTTGAAGTGATGCTAATAGAGTTTTCTGCTTCATTGCAGCTTCAACAACTTAACATTTTGTGTAACTTGAACTCTTGGGTACGTGTATGTTTACCAAAGCTGTTCAAAGTCCCAAGTGACATTTCAGCATGTTTTGACATGCAGACCTATCGGCAGTACACAGTCACTGATTGTCAAAAACCAATTGACAACATGAAGTTACTCAAGTCAGAAGAATCACTGACAGACAACAGGATTAACAGAATGAAAAAAAACGCCTTCAATTCATTGTCTTCACTATCGGGAGAACAGAGTGGTGCCTCAAAGATAGACCAATTTGTCAGGTTCAAGCTTCTACCAAAAGGTGTTTGGTATCATCCAGCTGCACCTTCTCACTGGTTGCAGAGTGATGCAGAGCAGTAAACATATGATTTACATTCACCTAGGGGCTGGAGTTATAATTGAACAAAAGGCAACAGCAAACCTTCTGACAATGCTCTTGATAACACTAAATTCATTTGTTCAAAGTCTTTTATTTCACCTTAGTTTTATTGCGTTGATTTCACTTCAAACGTTGATTGTTCTAATGAGCTAAGATTCTGCATTTTTACAATAAAAAGGCATTATCAGTGAAATCTGGTTTAAAGGTTTATAAAAAGCTCGGTAGAATCGTTATAAAATATAACATCGTAACACACATATATTGTTTCATCTGTTTTACACTGTCTTTATGCTGATGAATGAGGCCGGTTAGCTCAGCTGGCTGGATGGCCAGTGTGATGCAGAATCATCTTTCTTTCTTAAAAATTTAGAGTACCCAATTCACTTTTTCCAATTAAGGGGCAATTTAGCGTGGCCAATCCACCTACCCCGCACATCTTTGGGTGGTGGGGGCGAAACCCATGCAAGCACGGGAAGAATGTGCAAACTCCACACGGTCAGTGGCCCAGGGCCGGGATCAAATCTGGGACCTCGGCGCGTGAGGCAGCAGTGCTATCCACTGCGCCGCCGTGCTGCCCAGTGATGCAGAATCATGATAAAAGCAAGGGTTCAATCCCTACACCAACTGGGGTAATTCCTGGAGGTCCTGCCTCTTTAGCTTGTTTTATGCTTGTAGAGTGGTGCACCTCAAACTACAAGTCACCAAAATGTATCTCTAATGGAGAGAGATGCTGCTGGTCTTTGGGGACATTGGTAGCTACATGTTGGTGCATGTCTTTTTTATCTTTCCTGTACTTGCCATTCTCTATTTTTCCTGGTGCTTTCCTTGTGTATGACATGTTTTCCTTTGTTTTCGATTTCATCTTATCTACGTTTGCGTATTTTCCAATTGGTGTGCTGGGGGCTGGTTTAGCACAGGGCTAAAGAGCTGGCTTTTAAAGCAGACCTAGGGAGGCCAGCAGCACGGTTCAATTCCTGTATCAGCCTCCCCGAACAGGCGCCGGAATGTGGCGACAAGGGGCTTTTCACCGAAACTTCACTTGAAGCCTACTTGTGACAATAAGCGATTTTCATTTTCATAATGGTGTCTCTTGTTCCCTGGTCAGTATCTTTCTGTTGGAAATTATGGTTATACCAATTAAATTTCTGTTGATTTGCCATGTTGGAATCATATACTGTTCCCTCTTCTTCCTCTCACTATATGTCTCTACTTTCCTTGTCTGAAGCCCAATTTGCCTGTTGTTTGATCTTGATTCTGAACTTGTTCCCATCCACATTCACTCATTTATTTGCTTCCCACAACCCTATTAGATTTCAATGTTCCTTTGTGTTCTTGCTCTGTACTTTTCATATCATTATTTCTGTTTCTGCTTCCTTCTAGTGCATTGTTTGCACAGTCAAATAAATACTATTCGTTTCTTATTTAAAGAGTTGGTTGCCGTGTAGTGTAATGTTCCAGTGAAGAACACCAATTGTCTGATTGTCAAATTATAAAATAAGTTTCAATGCAACCCAGGTCTGGACAAACAGATTTGTTTACTGCTCATTAACATTCAGCCCAGTTTGCATACTAAAGGTTTTTGCGGATTTCCAACTCATCAATCTATGCAAAAACCTAAAAAGCTTGCACATCCCTTCCTGGCAGGTCATGGTCTGAAGATCTTTTTTTAAATGGTTGAAGTATAAAGTGCTTAAAATGTGACCAGCTGCCAGTGACAAATCCACTTTAAAAAAGCATCTTTACTGAACTACTTCTGCTATCTTTCAGATGACGCATGAAAAGGAGAGCTCCTCTCGCCGCTCAAGGTATAAAATACCCAGTGACACACTCAGAGCAAAGAGCTTCCTCAAACATCCTGTCAGCAATATTTTCTTTTAATTAATTTTTTAATGGGATGTGGGTGTCACTGGCTGAGCCAGCATATATTGGCCACCCCTAATTGTCCTTGAGAAGGTGGTGTTGAACTGCCTTCTTGAATCTCCGAAGTCCCTGTGGTGTAGATCAGTGTTTTACAAACATTTTTGCCCGGGACCCATTTTTGGAACCGGCATCCTTCGGGATCCACACCAGCCGACCTTCGTGACCCATGCCAGCTGACCTTTGCGGTCCACCCTTTACACTTACCTTTAATGTGACACGTGAGCCTGCTTGGTCCACTTGATGTCACTTGCTTTGTTATTCAATGCTACATTTCTGATGTTGATTTCCGCTGATGATTTAAGATCTCACTGCATCCGTTGAAAAAAATAAAGAGGTTTGTCCTCAAACCCGCCATGTTTAGTCTTCAAATGCCTTTGAAGTTTTGAGGGTTTTAAACTGTCAAATATTTGCCAGCGCTTCCCTGCATTAGATTTAGAATTTAGAACAGTACAGCACAGAACAGGCCCTTCGGCCCTCGATGTTGTGCCGAGCAATGATTACCCTACTCAAGCCCACGTATCCACCCTATACCAGTAACTCTACAACCCCCATTAACCTTATTTTTTTCGGACATTAAGGGCAATTTAGCCTGGCCAATCCACCTAACCCGCACATCTTTGGACTGTGGGAGGAAACCGGAGCACCCGGAGGAAACCCACGCACACACGGGGAGGACATGCAGACTCCGCACAGACAGTGACCCAGCCGGGAATTGAACCTGGGACCCTGGAGCTGTGAAGCATTTATGCTAACCACCATGCTACCGTGCGGCCCCTTCATGAACTTTGAATCCTGATTTTCAGTGGCACAATGAGTAACCCATACCTCAAGTATTCATCTTTATGCTGGTATGTTTCTGTTTTCAGCTTCTTCTTCATGGGTTGTTCACTAGAGGCCCAAGATGGAAGAATCACACTCACGCCCAGAACACATGGCGTCAGCACATGGGGCGTATGACCTGCACCGCGCCGCCGCTTCTGGTGGGAGGATTCTGTCGTTTACTGAAAAGAAAATCTGGCCCTGGTTAGCGTGCTGACATCAGGAGGAGGCGGTCCACCTCACTGGCTCTGGGCTGCGCACTGCCTGATCTGGCATTGATGCGTGGGATGGCCGGCAATCTCAAAAGTCCGTCGCTGCCGGCATTTTAAAAAGTCAGTCGTGGCAGTTGGGCATTCCTCCCGCGATCAGGAAAGCAATGGCCGTGCACTTCGACCCACCCAAAACCTGCCTGTGACCCACCTGCGGGTTTGAAACCCCTAGTGTAGGTACACCCCCACTGCTATTAGGGAGAGAGATCCAGAATTTTAACGCAGTGACAGTAAAGGAAAGGGAATATATTTCCAAGTCAGAATGGTGAGTGACCTAGAAGGGAACTTCCAGGTAGCATCCCCATCTGTTTGCTGCCCTTGTTCTTGCAGATGGTAACAGTCATGGGTTTGGAAGGTAAAGCCGAAGAAACCATAGTGAGTTCCTGCAGTGCATCTTGTAGATGGTACACGATGCTGACACTGTTCATCGGTGATGGAGGGAGTGAATGTTTGTGGAAGGGATACCAATCAAGCAGGCTGCTTTCTCCTTGATGGTGTTGAGTTTCTTGAGTGTTGTTGGAGCTGCACTCATCCAGAGAAGTGGATGAGTTGTGCCTTGTAGATAGTGGACAGGTTTTGAGGAGTCAGGAGGTGAGTTGCTCACCACAGGATCCCAAGCCAGTGACCTGCTCTTGTATCCACAGTATTTATATGGCTAGCTTAGTTTCTGGTCAATGGTAACCCCCAGAATGTTGATAGTGTAGCGATTCAGCTATTGTGATGCCATTGAACACCAAGGGGCAATGGTTGGATTCTCTTTTGTTGGAGATGGACATTGCTAGGCACTTACATGGCGTGAATATTACTTTCATGCTGAACTCTACCAGCAACAAGAAGAATCATTCAGACGTTTGCTGATTGTAGTATGATGCTGTGGACAGTCATGCCATTTTCATCAAAATTACTATTTTGTCATCAAATTATTTATTGATTCTGAACCACTTTTGGAAGAGCACAAATAAATTGGTAATCCTAGGTCCTGGATTCCACAAAGAATAAAACCAGACAGACCACCCAGGATTGACTTAGGTACAGATATGAGAAAGACACACCCTGTTCAGTTGATCCTCCGAAGTTCTCCTCATTAACATCTGGGTACCTATGCCCAATTTGGGGGAGTAGCCCCACAGACTGGTCAAGCAACTGGCTGACATAATCATATTTACCAAATCATACCTTACAGTTAATGTCCTAGACTCTTCGATCACCATCCCTGAATATACCACCAGCGGAACAGACCCAGCAGAAGTGTCTGGGGCACACTGATATACAGTTGGAAGGGAGTAGCCCTGGGAGTCCTGAACATCGGTTCCTGGTCTCATGCAGTCGCATGATGTTATGTTGTGCATTGGCAAGAAAATCTGCATGGAACCATAGAATTCCTACAGTGTAGAAGGAGGCCATTTGGCCCATCGGGCTTGCACCAACCCTCTGAAAGAGCAGTCCAACCAGGCCCACTCCCACCCCATCCACGTAACCCCAATCTAACCTGCACATCTTTGGATGGAGAGGAAACTGGAGCACCCAGACGGAACCCACACAGACACGGGGAGAATGTATAAACTTCACATTATCATCCAAGGTTGGAATCGAACCCGGGTCCCTGGTGCTGTGGGGCAGCAGTACTAAGCACTGTGCCACCATACCTCCTCCTCCTGATTTAACACCGAAAGTCCTCTCTCAGCTGATGAGCATAAGAAAAAGGAGCAGGTGTAGACCATTTGACCCTCAAGCCTGCTTGACCATAGAATACAATCGTCGAGAGACTTCCGGTGACAGCCATGAGCTGAGCGGTTGCAGGTAAAGGTGGCTCTCGTATGAAATCCTTGAATACGATCATTTAACCCCATCAAACGGGCACCAAAAAACTCTACGATCTCACACACACACACACCCCGTTCCGCCCAGCCTAACCCTTGCAAACCGCATCAATGACAAATAGAAAAAAAAAAGAATGGGAAAGAGCCAATGGCCTAGTAAAATTCCAGCAAGGACGGGGGGAGGGAAACCTTAAGGTGGCATGAAACCGGGAAGGAACGACTCCCCAGATTTCTCAGTGCAGACCCAAGCGCTGATGGACAAAACTCAGGCTTCGTCACCTCTGCGCTCTAAAGACACGGGGTGCTGGCAGGGGCAGCACGATGGCGCAGTGGTTAGGTCAAGGTTGCATGTTCGATTCCGGCTATGGGTCACTGTCCTTGTGGAGTTTGCACATTCTCCCAGTGTTTGTGTGGGTTTCACCCCCACAACCCAAAGATGTACAGGGTAGGTTGATTGGCTGTGCTAAATTGACCCAAAAATTGACGCCTAATTGGAAAAAATTAATTGGGTACTCCAAATTTATTTTTAAAAAAAGAAAGACCTGCTGGCAGCCATCAAGACTGCAATGGAGGCAGCGATGGTCCCCATGAGGCTATGGCCAAAATGGAGTGGCGGCTTGAGGCCCAAGAGTCAGCAGCGAGAGACCTTGAGAAGGCCACCACAGACCAAGGGGACCGGATCGCAACACTCAAAGCTGAGATGGCGAGTCTGATCAAGACCCAGAAGAGCTTAAAAGAAAAAATAGATGATCAGGAGAACAGGTCTCGACTGAAAAACCTAAGAATCATGGGGCTGCCGGAATGTATGGAGGGGAGGAACCCCATTGACTATGTATCGGCGATGCTCGGGAAACTGATCGGGGAATACCGCATTGGCGAGTCGCTTCGACAGCGGCCCAGAGCCGGGGAATCTCCACAGGCAATAATTGTAAAGTTTCACAAGTGTTTTTTTTTAAATTTAGAGTACCCAATTCATTTTTTTTCCAATTAAGGGGCAATTTAGCATGGCCAATCCACCTAGCCTGCAAATCTTTTGGGGTTGTGGGGGCGAAAGCCACGCAAACACGGGGAGAATATGCAAACTCCACACAGACAGTGACCCAGAGCCGGGATCGAACCTGGGACCTCGGCGCCGTGAGGCAACAGGGCTAACCCACTGCGTCACCGTGCTGCCCTAAATTTCACAAGTGTAACGACAAAGAGCTCTCCTCGCCAATAAGGAATTCAGTACTAAAATATCCCAAGCTATCAATGATTATGAATCCTGCAACCAGAATAAGAGGTCTCCCTCTCCAAGCTCTTTAAGACACTGAAGGCGGTGATCTGGGTGGTGGTGTGTGTGTGTGTGTGTGTGTGGGGGGGGGGGGGGGGGGGGGGGTGGAACCACAGCTACAGGGCCCTTAGAGACACAAAGGAAAGGGGAACCAAACAGTGGCTGAAGTACTGGAAGTGGATCAGAAGTACTCCATGGCCCTAACAGTGGACCTGGTGCTGGAAAGGTAAACGCTGCAGATGGAATTGGACCTGTTCTCCACACTGAAGGCAGCCCAACAGCTCCACCAGGCATGGTGGGGGGGGGGTTCTTCTATGAACATGGAGATAAAGCCAGCCACCTGTTGGTGCTGGCACACCAGGCGGCTGGGAAAGAGATAGCTCAAGTTAGGGACAGTAACAGTCGGATGGCAACGGACCCAAATGAGCTCAATAAGGCAGTTACAAACATTTGCCAAGGGGGGCCTCAGGGATAGAACAGTTCCTGGACAGACAGGATATTCCGCTGGTGGGGAGGACAGGAAACAAGTACAAGAAGCAGCCCTAGGGCTAAGCGAAATCGTGGAGTGCAACTCCATGCAATCGGGGAAATCGCTGGGTCCAGATGGATTCCTCATAGATCTTTACAAAACGTTCTCAGCATCGCTAGCCCCTTACTTGGGGGACATGTTCAATGACTCACTGTCAAAAGGTGGCCCTGCCACCCACGCCGGCACAGTCCTCAATCCCTTTGATCCCTAAGAACATACAGTGCAGAAGGAGGCCAATCAGCCCATCGAGTCTGCACCAACCCACTTAAGCCCTCACCTCCACCCTATCCCCATAATCCCTCCTAGCCTTTTTGGTCACGAAGGGCAATTTAGCATGGCCAATCCACCTAACCTGCACGTCTTTGGACTGTGGGAGGAAATCAGAGCACCCGGAGGAATCCACGCAGACACGGGGAGAACGTGCAGAGTCCGCACAGACAGTGACCCAGCGGGGAATCGAACAAGCACCCTGGCGCTGTAAAGCTACAATGCTAGCCATTGTGCTACCCCACCATAGGACAGTGGCCCGACAGAGTGTGGATCTTTCAGACACATCTCTCTCTTAAACAAGGACACAAAAATCTTAGTGAAAGAACTCAACATTGAGAGAGGAATAACATTTTCCACATCTCCATCTTAAATGGAACATCCCTTATTCTGAAACCCTGTCTTCTCATTCTAGATTCCCCACAAAGGGAAACATCTTCTCGGTACCTATCCAGTCAAGCCCCTTAAGAATTTTAAATGTTTCAACAGGATCATTTCTCATTCTCCTAAACTCCCATGAGTATTGGCCAAGCCTGTTCAACCTTTTCCCTGAGGACAACCCCTGGTTTAGCACAGGGCTAAATAGCTGGCTTGTAAAGCAGACCAAGGCAGGCCAGCAGCGTGGGTTCAATTCGCATACCAGTCTCCCGAACAGGTGCCGGAATGTGGCGACTAGGGGCTTTTCACAGTAACTTCATTTGAAGCCTACTTGTGACAATAAGCAATTTTCATTCATTCATTTCATTCTATTACAACTAGTCCCTAGGTAAGGCCTCCAATTTGTTATGATTATGGATGAAGTAGCACCAATTATTATCATGTGTGAGGAGGGATGATCGTGTTCCCCTTCTTTATTCAACACCCTGGGTAGGTTGCGACAAGGTTAATTTAGAAAGGATTACTTCTTTGTGGATACCTTTGCAAACTCCAAACGTATTTGTATTTTAAAAGGAACCAAATTAACCAGGTCTTCTTGAGTTAGTGTCAGTTTGTTGGTTATTGAAATGCGAGAAGAAAATAATAAAGCACAATACACATACACAGGTTATAAGGTGAGAATTGAGTTTCAAAAAATATTGAGAAACAATAGTCCATGAGGAGTAAATGGTGAAAAGTTGCAGCTGTTAAGTTGGGCGATTCCAGGAGCGTTGACTTTGGGAGTGGAGCTGCTGGAATCTGTGTGATGAAATTGTAAAGTGGCTACAGAAGAATTTGGACAGACTAAGTGAGTGGGAAAGAAGATGGCAGATGGAATATAATGTGAGGTAATCCATTCTAGTAAAAGAAATAGAACTGCAGAGTGTTTCTTAAATGGCATGAAATTAGAAAGTGTAGATGTCCAAAGGAACCTGGGTGTCTTTATCCCCAAATCACTGAAGACGAGCAGGCAAGTGCTGCAAGCTACACTGGAATGTTAGCCTTGATATCGCAAGAGGTTTTGAGCATAGGATTAGTGAGGTCCTACTTCAATTGGATCGCGGCTCGGTTAGAGCACTTGGTCACTGCACAGTTTTGGCCCGCTTACCTCGGAAAGAATATTATTGCCCGAGAGGGGGTGTAACAAAGATTCACCAGACTTGTTTGGGGGATGGCAGGACTGTCTTATGAAGAGAGATTGGACAAACTGGGCTTGTATTCTCTCAAGTTTCGAAGGATGAGAGATGATTGCATTGAAATGTACAAAATACTTAAAGGAGACAGGATAGGTGCAGGATTGGCTGAGTCGTCGAGAACCAGGGGGCACAATTTCAAAATAAGGGTGATGCCGTTTACAATCAAATTAAGGAGAAATTTCTTGACAGAGGGTTGTGTATCTTTGGAATTCTCTGCCCAAGAGGGCTGTGGATGTTTGAAGCACAGATCAATTGATTTCTGCTTCACAATAAAGGCTTATGGGATAATGGGTGTAAAAGACATTGTGTCCAATCAGCCATGATCGTATTAAATGACAGAGCAGGTTGGATGGGCTGAATGGCATACTCCAATTCCTGTCAATTCCATGAGTTAACCGAATGATCCTGTTCTAAACTGCTCCCAATGCAAGTATATCCCTCCCTAAATAAGGAAACCTTAAGCATCGGCGGTATTCCAGGTGTGGTCTCATTCTGTCTTGTTCAGCTGGAACAAGATTCCTTAACAGTAAATTTTTGAGATTAATTTGCAAGGAGACCCACATCCCTCTAACACAGCATTATGCAATCTCTCTCCCTTTAAGCAACATTCCTCTAAGGACCACCTCGCATATCATCCATCTGCAAAATTTTGCCAACTTACTTAACCTACCTGTATGCTTTCGCAGACTGTGTCCCCTCCTCACATCATGCTCTCTTACCGATCTCTATATCCTGGACAGGTTGGCTACCATACCCTTCATGTGACTCATTGATTTATATTGTAAATAACGGAGGCTATAGAACTAATCCTACCACCCGCACCAAATTGGCATAAATGGGCTAATTTTCAGGTATAACCAGTTTTATACCTGAAAATTAGCCCATTTATGCCAATTTGGTTTCCTTTGGTTAGCAAATTTTTGATCCATTATAGTATATATTACCCCAAACCATAGTCTTTAGCTTGTGTAATAATCTTTATTTTTTTGTTTTTTTAAATAAATTTAGAGTACCCAATTATTTTTTTATCCAATTATGGGGCAATTTTAGCATGGCCAATCCACCTATCCTGCACATCTTTTGGGTTGTGGGGGCGAAACCCACGCCGACACGGGGGGAATGTGCAAACTTCACATGGACAGTGACCCAGGGCCTGGATTCAAACCCGGGTCCTCAGCGATGTAGGCAGCAATGCTGTGGTGCCTTTGTGTAGTAATCTTTGATGTGGCACCATATCATAGTGCAGGAGGAGGCTATTCAGCCTATAGAGTCTTCACTGACCCTCTGAAAGAGTACCCTACCTATGTCATACCCCCATCCCGTCCCCATAAAGCAGTAACCCCACCTAATCTTTTAGACACAAAGTGGCACTGTAGCATGTCCAATCCACCTAGCCTGCACATGTTTTGACTATGGCAGGAAACTGGAGCACCTGGTGGAAACCCACGCAGACATGGGAAGAAAGTACAAACTCCAAGGTCAGAATCAAACCCGGTCCCTGGCACTGAGGCTGCAGTGCTAACCACTGTGCCACTCTGTTGGGAATACACTGCATCTACTTGTTTGTCCTGACTTGTTACATCATCAGTTTTGTTGCATGTTGGCACTCTTTGATTTTATGATTATTTTCCATCGCCTGCTACTACTTCCTTCATAACAGATTCTAGCATGTTCCCAATGAAAGATGTAGGGTTAATTGGCATATTAAATCCTGCCTCAGCGTCTCGCCACTTAAAATTTTTTTTGGGGAAAATGAACATTTTCAAATCGATGAAGTCCTTTCTAGAACCCAGAGAATTTTGAAGATTATCTGCAGCTATCTTTTAAAAAAAAAAAATTTAGAGTACCCAATTCATTTTCTCCAATTAAGGGGCAATTTAGCGTGGCCAATCCACCTAGCCTGCACACCTTTTGGGTTGTGGGGGCGAAACCCACGCAAACACGGGGAGAATATGCAAACTCCACACAGACAGTGACCCAGAGCTGGGATCGAACCTGGGACCTCGGCGCTGAGGCTGCAGGGCTAACCCACTGCACCACCGTGCTGCCCAGCTATCTTTTGTTAAGAGTCCGGAATGCAAGCCATCAGGTAAAGGTGTGGTCAAGCTTTAGTTAGAATGGCTTCAGTAGTTTTTAAAAATAAATTGAGTACCCAATTAATTTTTTCCAATTAAAGGAGCAATTTAGCGTGGCCAATCCACCTACCCTGCACATCTTTGGGTTGTGGGGACGAAACCTACACAAGCACGGGAAAAATGTGCAAACTCCACACGGACAGTGACCCGGAGCCAGGATCAAACCTAGGACCTTGGTGCAGTGAGGCAGCATTGTTAACCACTGTGCCACCGTGCTGCCCTCCACTGTGCTGTCCTGGCTGCAGTAAAGTTAGACAGTCTTTTTGCAAAACCTGTTATACATCCCTTTCAGAGATATTGAATTGTACACGTTCCTTGCAGATATACCTTCTAGTAATGATCATGCTGTTATTCATGAGGCCTGCTGTCTCAACCTTGTCAATGGGGGGGGGGGGGGGGGGGGGGGGGGGGGGGGGCACGGTGGCACAGTCGTCAGCACTGCTGCCTCATGGCATCGAGGACCCAGGCTCAATCCTGGCCCTGGGTCTGTGTGGAGCTTGCGTATTGTTCCAGTGTGTTAGAGTCTCTCCGTCATCAATCCAAAGATGTACAGAGTAGGTGGTTTGGCCACACTAAATTGCCCCTTAATTGGGTGTGAAAAAAAACCTTGCCTCTTGCCAGATGTGTGGTGATCCTCATGTTAAAGCACAACCAGTCCGCTCTCCCTCTCAAAATGGGAAAGCAGCCTATGGTGATCTGGGGCTATGGCAACTTTACCTTACCCATGATGGTGGCACGGTGGTTCAGTGGTTAGCACTGCTGCCTCATAGCACAGAGGACCTGGGTTTGATCCCAGACCCGGGTCACTGTGTGGAGCTCTCCCCATATCTGCGTTGGTCTCACCCCCACAATCCAAAGATGCACAGGTTAGGTGGATTAGCCATGCTAAATTGCGTCTTAATTGGAAAAATCCAAAACAAAAAACCTTACCCGAGATGCCGTGAAGACTGCTGTTTGTAAAGCACAGGGAGTCAGTGCTGGAAGCTTACAGGCAAAAGTTTAGAAATGCAAGAGACAATACGGGTATCATGGAACAATGAGAAACCATTCATGTTCTTGAATGTAATGTAATGTTCCTGGTATGCTCTCCTACATTGTTAATTGTTGACCATGGTTTGAGACAATCTAACTGGAGGAGGCACACAAATATTTCTAGCTTCAATGTTGGCATAGGCTAGACTGCCCACATGCCATGAATGAAAAAAAGAAAAAGAAGCAGCCCTAGTGTGGAACAGGATTTAGCACAAAAACATGTCAAGTAATCTTTTGCCGCATTATTTACACCCAAGGCTCCAGGTGAAGATTTAGGAAAGAGTTCAGTTTTATTAAAAATCATTTCTCAGCCTTGCAAAATTACAAATAAATACATATAGATTCAAGCTATGTTACTGTGCAACTGAAAAATTGAATCACATCAGGATCCATGTGATATTTTAAAAGATAAAGGGTTTAAAATACATTAATTGTTTATTAATTTGGTCCCGTATGAGTACATGGTCAAAGTTTCAGAAAAACACAACTAATCTAGAATATATCGGATCCACGTACATGATCCCTGTGCCTAGTCACAGATTTATTTTATTTTAAACCTCGTGAACTTGCAACTAAAACCAGGTTTTGACATTTTCCTACTTTCCTAACAAGTGTCAATCAACAATTTAAAAAAGTGAGACAACTTAAAAGCAAATCAAGAACCACTATTCCATAATGATTCCCTTAACAAACACTGGATAATGGTTTACCAGATTATTCCCATCACAGCAGACCAGCCATCATACCGTAAAGAACATTATCTTGACTCAGAATAGATACTTGGTTATGCAGCCAAATGTTAAAACTCCACATTTAATTTTCACATGATATTATGACAGGCCACCAGTTGACCAGTGCATAGCACCTTTCATTTCTTAAGCATTTAGTTAAGGGTGCATACTTAGTTGGGTACTTCAAGCTCCAATTTACTCAAGCAAATTTTAACACTGCATTGAAATCCCACACCACAAATTCCAAGGACAATGGTTAGACTGCTGATGTTTTTTAAAATCATGATGCCTTTGTCTCCGCTTCCTTTGGTTGTGCAAATAAGATAATTTTTAATGTTAGGCAGATTTCCAAATTCACAAAGCCATAATACACCAGTTTTCCACCCCACCTCCTGGAAATGGTGTATGCAATCATCTGGCAATATGCCCAGAAGGGATTGAAAATTCACCGAGAGAGCAAAAAAAAAAATGTCAACACTATCCACAATTTCAATCCATGCCTGCCAGCTTCATGAAGTTTGTAAAGGCTGTACTTAAGCTGTGAATTCAATACAATTCATTATATTAGGAATCCAAAATGTTACCACTTTATATGCTGATAAATTAGAAATTAAAATTTAATGTTTCAACTGAAGGTCTTATTTGTTTAACAAAATAGTCCACCATAATTAAAGATGCTGTCACAAAAGAATGCCCAAGAAAGTGGATACTCAGTTCTCTAGGATAAATTCCATTAAAACCTAAGGTCTTAAAGATTTGTTCAAGATTAAACAAAAAAAACCCACTAAATGATCAACTGGTTATGTTGAAGCATAATGGCCTTTTCAAATAGATAGTCATAATTTTTCACAATAATTTGTACACTGCAGAGCTTATTTTGTTAAATGTTTTTGGTGTTCCTGGTTAACTAGCTATGATTAAAATTTACTGTACAATTATTTCAATAAGTCATTACAAATTAAAGGAGTTTAAATAGGAAACAAGTTGTAGTCACATTCATTTAATACTCATCACAAGTTAATAAAATCTTTATTTACTGCAAAACTCAGGCAATATATTTCAGTGAGTTGTACTTCACTATTAAGATAAGTATATTCTAACTCTCTCACGAATTTGTGAACAGCATATAGGACATTTCTGCACAACAGAACATTCTTTACACGTAGCTATATGACCACAGGGTACGAAGGCAATGCAAACATCTCGATCCCAGCAAACTTTGCAACACTTTTCTTCCTTCAGTTTTTTCAACTGCTCCTCGAGGTTCACGTCTATAAAAAGAGAGAGATTTAGTGAAATAAAGTGTTGTTAACAGATTGTGAAGTTAAACGTAATTAACATATCCATGCTTAGAAAAACAAATTACTTAAGTCAAATTTGCAACGAGAAGGTCAACAACACTACATTTAAAGAATAAAGAATTCTTGGTTTAGAAAGAGACTGTAACAAGGTGAACATACAAATGTTAGTCACAAGATGTTTCCATTTAAGGTCAAATATTTTAAGTTATGACAATACACATAACTGCCTATGAAACTGTTACAATCACAGGAGTCCCAAAAAAGGTTAGAAGCAAATTAGTTTATTCCAAAGTAAATGAAAGCTGCAAAGCAGCGGGGAGTACAATTGGTCCCAGCCGGGATCATTGAAGATGCTGGTTCCCTTCCTGGCTAGCTTTTAATCAGTGGATTTTAATGAGCCCTGCAGTTGGGCCTCTTCCCCTCAGGGAGGGGGGGGGGGGGGGGGGGAGCTCGTATCCCACAAGCCCCAGGGGGAGATCAATAGGGTCATCCCCTTGGGTCTCCTGTGGGATTATATCAGAGACCTCTAAAAATGCTTAATTTACCCAAGTTATGGAACAGTTGCACTGAGCTGTAAAAAAAAAGGCATTCCCAAACTTAAAGTAGCTGTGAATTGTGTGTTCACCTTAATTGATGGGCATGGTTACTCGGGATTGCAATTCATTCCAAGCATCAAGCAACTCTGGTCGTGTATTGTCAGTAATAAAACAGACAAAGGTTGGAAATACTCAGGTCAGGCAGTACCTGTGGAAAGAAACCATTAACAGCACTGATGAAGGGTCATGGACCCAAAATGTTAACATTCCCTCCACAGATGCCACCTGAGTATTTCCAGCATTTTGTTTCAATTTCAGATCTCCAGCATCTGCAAAGTTCCAGAAAAAGTCAGCATGTCAGGCAGCAACTGTGGGGAGAAAGTTTATGTTGAGTCCATAAGACTCTACTTAAAACTCAAGCAGTCATAAAAAAAAATGCAGCATCGTCAAGGCATACGCTAATACCATCAACCTACCTGCCAAACCCGGAACCATCCCCCTCATCCGGCATATGGGTCTCTTGCAAAAAAACACATTAACCCTCAGATTCTTTAGGTGAGAGAAAACTCTTGACTGGGCCGCCTAATCCTCTTACATTCCAAGTGACCAACCAAATTGGCGGTCACCCACTTGCCCATAATTCGGAGTCAACCATTTCCACCATAAAAGGATTCTGAAGTGCCTGTGCAGAAGACATAGACCCAAGATCCATCCAAGATGGCCATCAAACCAGCCCAAACAATGAAACGAAAAGAATCCCATGGTCACTGTCAGAAACTCAGCCCCGCCCCCCACTATCCCCTGAACCAGACCCCACACAAACATCCATATTGCTCATATTCTAGACACCAGTGACCAGTACTCCTTCAGAACCAACCTCACCCCCAACCAAGCAAAAGCACTCGGCTCATCGAACTGGTCCAGAAGGCCGCAGTCCCTCCCCCCACCTCACTCATGTTTGCTAGCTAAATCTTTAACGCCAGCCCATCCCCAGAGTCAAAAATAGGAAAAGGTTGCCCCGACCGGTCCCGGCTACCAAAATAAAACAAATTCAGCATTCAGCACCCCTTCCAAAAGTATATTCACACTCAGACCCATATATTTCCAAATAAGAGAAATATTGCCTGAAACAAAAAAGTTATACTCCCATCCCCCACCATACAACTTACAGAAAATAACACCATCCCAAGCCAAAAAAAACAAAACAAATACCCCAAAACCCTTTCCGATAACCAGTCCACACACAACTCATTTATCTTTTTTTTAAAAAAAATATTTTTTATTCTCCTTGCTGGAAGAGGTGCTGATGACAGGGAGACTGGAGATGGGGGTACTGTCAGTGGTTTACGGAGCTATTTCGGAAGAGGACGAAACACCGCTGGAAGGGATCAAAGCAAAGTGGGAGGAAGAGTTGGGAGAGGATATGGAGGAGGAGTTCTGGTGTGAGGTGCTCTGGAGATTGAACGCCTCCACCTTGTGCACGAGGTTGGGGCTGACACAGCTGAAGGTGGTATACAGCGCACATCTCACGAGGGCGAGGATGAGCCGATTCTTTGAAGGAGTAGAAGATGTGTGTGAGCGTTGCGGGTGGGGCCCCGCTAATCACGTTAATATGTTTTGGTCCTGTCCAAAGCTAGAGGATCACTAGGAGGTTTTTAGGTTAATTTCTAAAGTGGTGCACATGAAACTGGACCTGGGCCACCGGGAGGCCATATTCAGGGTTTCGGACCAGCCAGGGTTGGAAACAGGTACGGAGGCAGATGCTGTAGCCTTCACCTTGTTGATCGCCCGAAGGCGGATCCTGATGGGTTGGTGATTGATGGAACCATCAATTCACCAGACACGTGTTTCCGATATGAATCTAGGCTTTAATCGACTTACTTCAGAGCCAGCCTGTTACCCGTTGATGAACTCTTAGTGAACTCAGGCTGACTCTGGACAAGAGTATTTATACAGCTGCACTAGGGGGAGGAGTTGTGGGCAGAGCCCAGTACAAGTTCCTGAGTACTCCCAGAGCTACTCCCCCTAGTGGTAGGATAGCGCTACTGCGCTTACAAAAACTGTGAATTATCATATATTACATTCACCACAGAGAGCAACCTCCCCACCCTGTGCCGTGGCGGGGGGACCTGTTGGAATTCTTGACTCTTGAGAAGGTTAAGTTTGAATTGAGGGGAAGGACGGAGGGGTTCTACTTTTCATGGGCATTATTCATCATGCACTTTCAAGAACTGGATAACATCGAACATTAGTTTGGGGGGGGGGCGGGGGGGAGGTGTGTGTTAATGGTGACTATGGGTGATTCCTGATTCCTTTTTGTCATTTATGTTAACATGCAGGCTAATGTTTGGGGTTTGGTGGGAGGATGGGATCGTTGTTATTGACATATTTGTTACTGATTACTGTTTATTGTTGGTGGGTGTAAATTTGGAAGAAAATGTGAAAAAGGAGAATAAAAAAAATATATGTTTTAAATTGTCAAACCCCTCCATCCTTCCTCAGTTCAAATTTGACCTTCTCAAGCGTCAAGAATTCCAGCAGATCCCCCGCCACGGGGGGGGGGAATGGAGAAGTTGATCTCCACCTAACAGGATCTGCCTTCGGGCAATCAACAAGGCGAAGACAACCCGTTTATCTTGATCACAGTCCAAGCTCTCTGCTTCTTCCCAAGAATCAAAGGAACATAGTCTCGCAGAATACACCACTCCAAAACTTCCGCTTTTTCGCCAGCTCTGCCCAGAGATCCTGATATATTCTAACATGGCTTCCTTCCCATCTCCGGTCACAAATCTCCTTGGTCCACTTTCGGACATGCTCCTTCTCCTGGAAGCGGTGTAATCTGGCTATCTCCCTTTGAAGCCTCAGAGTCAGCCGAAGGATTTTCAGCCGCAAACTTCTTAGTTGTGGTCCATATGACATACTTCAAGGACACCTCTACTTTCTTATGAGAAATGATTGTCCACCAATAAACCCGGGAATTGAGCAGAAAGAGCCAAAAAATAAAACAAGTACCCTGTGAGAGATAGCAAATGCCCCACCTCCTCCTACCGAATGCCCCTTAGACCGAGAACATTTCTATCCTATCAGTTTACAGTTGGCTTTGGAGATGTTCTGAATATGACATATTAATCTTAATCCATTAGATTATCCAGTCCGCACAAGCATTTCCACTTTAAAATATAAATTCTTTTCCCCAATTAAGGGGCAATTTCACATGGCCAATTCACCTACCCTGCACATCTCTCTGGGTTGTGGGTGTGAGACATGGAGGCAGCAGTCCTGCACTAAAATATTCAGAATTAAGAGAAAGAAATAGGTAATGATGATAGGGTTAGATGAACAGAGTGGAAGGAGCCTCCTGTGGAGGACAAACACCACATGTACCAGTTAAACTGAACGGCCCTTTTCTGTGATGTACGTTATCATTTAGGTTCAAAGAAGCAATCTTTCCTCAAAACAATAGAGCATGAGGGCAGCACGGTGGCCTAGTGGTTAGCACAACCGCCTCACGGCGCTGAGGTCCCAGGTTCGATCCCGGCTCTGGGTCACTGTCCGTGTGGAGTTTGCACATTCTCCCCGTGTCTGCGTGGGTTTCGCCCCCACAACCCAAAAATGTGCAGAGTAGGTGGATTGGCCACGCTAAATTGCCCCTTAATAGAAAAAAATAATTGGGTAATCTAAATTTAGAAAAAAAAAAACAATAGAGCATGCTACGAGAGGAGAGGCAGGGATAGCACGTTCACAATTACCTTCCTTCACGTCCTTGTGTTCCTGATCCTGAGTTTGTCTTTCAGCTGACAGAAGATCTGTAACCAGTGTTTCAACAGACCTGTAGGTCTCATGTGTCAATCTGAGTTTCTTTTTCACTAGTTCCATTATTAGGGAGTTGTCAAATCCCATTTCAAGAGCACCTTGAACAACTGGGGATTGCATAGATGTGCTTTCTGAAAAAAATGTACAAGAGACAAACACAATGAAGAAATATTAATCACAGAAAAATAATTAATATGCACAGGATAATCATGTTCAAAAATTGTGGTAAAAATCAATGTTAATGCATAATGGTTCAATTGATGGTTAATACCTGCATGTTTGCAAGGCATTTCACAAAATTTAAATGCTAGCAACAAACTAACCAGATTCTGATAGATGTGCAGAAGGAGCCTCTTGAGGGAATGCTTCAGTCTGAAAGAAAATATATTGTGGATAAACGGTTCGCAAATGTTAATTTCCATACTCAATAAAAAGATAATTATTTCTACATCATGCATCAGAATAAGTGTTTACAGAAACAACCCAATGTCAATGCCCTAATTAAAAATCAAACAAACAGAACAGGGCACGTGTGGAATAAGGTGCTGCTAATTTTCAGCCCTTTTAACACGGATGGAACTGCACGTAAAAGGTTAACCACACATGGCAAGACGGAGGGTTTAGGTATTTGTATCATCCCGGGCTGGAAACTTCCAATTCTGTGATTCTGCTTCAGGCAGGAATTCTCTATCAAGACTGACACGCACGCATGTTGGGACTTGGCACTCAACGCACACATTTCTGCTGAACGAACAAACCTGGAAAATATATCTAAACAATGATCTGGTCGAGTGGCATCTCAGAAAGTGTGCATGTGGTCACGTTGGTCAAATTTCCCCTGTCATTTAAGAGTTGTTTCCTTAATTTTAAGAACACTCCATTCAGTTGAAATGTTTTTGGGAAGTTATTGGTGATGTTCAAAGAAAGCTACACAAGTTAAGAAGTTGCAACATTTGAGAATCTCGTACTCAAGAGCACTTTGTAACTTCAGGACATGTGAAAGCATTTTCCTCTTATGTAAGCACTTTTGAAGTGAAGTCACTGTTGTCACGTTGGAGGAAACGCAAAGCCCTGCAGTCATGTGAGATAATCTGTTTCTCTGGTCTTGGGTAAATTATAAATGTTGGCCAAAATGCCACAGATGACCCCTCTGCACTTTCAAAGAGTGCCATGTTTTTTTAAAAAGTGTAAAACATCCACTGAAGGACAGAGTTTATCACTTGAAAAATGGTCCCACAGAAGCGCTCTGAACTGTCAGCCTACCTGATGTGTTCAAGTCTCTGGACTGGGACTTCAATCCAGAGTCTCCTGATTCAGTGACCAGCATTTATAACCAGTTAAGTTGGTGAGATCCAAGCAGTATATTACAAATAAATCGGAGACTGATATCATAAAATTAAAAGGAGAGCCTTAGCAAGAAAAATAAGAGCAACGTTAGGCCTTACAGCCTCCTTCACCATTCCCCGAGATCTTGGCTTTCATGTATCTCAATTCCACTTTGCCACTCAATCCCTACACCCCTTAAATCCTCAGAGTCTAAAAATCCATCCATGTCAGGCTTGGATACTCTCAACATCCAAGCATAAAGAATGCTCTGGAGAAGAGTTTCAAAGATCCACCACACTTTAGGGGAGGCATTTCTCATCTCAGTTCTAAATGAACGGCTCCTTATCCTGAAAATGTGCCATCATGTTCCAGATTCCCCAGCCAGGCAATACAACCTTTCATCTTCTACCCTATCAAGCCCATTCAGAATGGTTAACTTCTATGCTTCAATGAGATCACTTCTCATCATTCTAAACTTAGAGTTTTAAGTCCAAACTACTGACAGCTCTCATCCCAGAAGTCATGCTTGTGAACCTTGACTGGAGCACTTCAAAGGCAACTATATATATCCTTCCTTCAACAAGGAGGCCGAAACTGTGCACAATACTCCAGCTGGTGGCTCACCAAAATTCTGCACAAATGTAGTGATAACTGCTCACTGATGTGCTCCAGCCCCCTTACAATAAAGGCAAACATGCCATTTGACTTCTTAATGCTTCTTGCTGCACCTGCAAGCTTTTTCTTATACGAGGATCCTCTCTGAATGTTTCCGAATGGAAACATTTACTAATAGTGCAGTATTAAAAAAAAAGTTCAACTTTGTTATTCTTTCCGAAGTAATTAATTAATTTCTCAATCCTCATATTATACTCAATCTGACACTTTGCCACTCGTTTAACCTATCTAAAGCCCTTTGCAGCGGGCGTTCTCCTCACAGCTTACTGCCCCACTTTGTTTTGCATTGTTAGCAAACTTGGACACATGGCTTTCTATGCCTTCATCTAAGTCACAAAATGGACAGCCTCAGAAAATCCACAAGTAGTGTGCTGAATATAGATACAGCCACAATGTCGTAATATATAAAAGTAGTGATGGGCTCATTACTTAAATGCTCGCCATTTGAGATGGTTTTGGCGTTGATGTCCAATCAAAACTCCATTGCTGCAATTAGTGCATCAACATGGAAAAGGGTGCAAGCCTCAAGCCTGTTCTACCATTCAATTATGCCATAGCTGATCTACATCTCAACCACTTTGGATTTATATTGCTCAATCTATTTTCTGAACAGAGAGCCTCGAGTTTAATTACTGGCCAGAAGAACCGCTGTGACTCACAGACACAAGGACCATAGTCTACTTACTTTACAATGGGCTAGACCTTGGGGTGACCCGATAGTCTAAAATATTTCAAAGCTGGTTAGCACTGGTGATTATTCCAGTTCAACAGACTGCAGAGAACCAGAGGACAAGAGGTTAAATTACGCAAGAGCAGGAACAGACTGAATGTCAGCTTGTGATTCTTTTCCCAGGGAGTAGCGAGCCTTTGGAAACATTGTCAGTTGGTGTGGTGAATGGCGACTTTCTACAGGCTTTCAAGAGGGACCTGAATTGATTCTTAACTGGGTCAAAGATCACATCAAGTGGAAGACAAGTGTCTTCACAAATTGATCCATTTATATCTCTGGACCTCTCCAGATCACTTCTAGATTGCATGCTGCATGGGGAGCAATGAAGTGTTTATTCATGATAATCCGGCCATCATGATGTGGGGCAGACTGGAGGGGCCAGCTGTTTTATTATTATTACTGACGTCGCCACGCTGTTGAAACAGCCAATTACATTGAAGGATTTTCACACACAAGACATAGAAACATAGACAGGCAGAGAAACATAGGGGCAGGAGGAAGCCAATGGGCTCTTCGAGCCTGCTCTACCATTCATTATGATCTTAGCATGTCATCCAACTCAATAGCTTAATCCCGCTTTCCTCCCCATATCCTTTGATTCCCTTTGTCTCGAGTGCTATATCTTTTTTTTTATAAATTTAGATTACCCAATTATTTTTTCCAATTAAGGGGCAATTTAGCGTGGCCAATCCACCTACTCTGCACATTTTTGGGTTGTGGGGGCGAAACCCACGCAGACACGGGGAGAATGTGCAAACTCCACACGGACAGTGACCCAGAGCCGGGATCGAACCTGGGACCTCAGCGCCGTGAGGCGGTTGTGCTAACCACTAGGCCACCGTGCTGCCCCTCGAGTGCTAAATCTAACTGCTTCTTGAAAACAGTGTCCTGGGCTCAACTATTTTCAGTGCTAGTTTCCTGTCTGCCAACCAGTTTTCTATCCATCTCAATACACTACCCCTAAACCCAGGCGCTTTCATTTTACACACTAAAAGCCTTCTGAAAGTGCAAATAAACCACATCCACCACCTCCCCCCTCATGAACTCTACTAGTTACATACTAAGAATTCCTATAAACGTGTCAATAAATTCATAAATCCATGCTGACTCTGTCCTATCCTGCCACTGTTTTATATGTTCCCTGCTATAAAATATTTGATTCCAGAATTTTCCTCACTACCGAAGTCAGGCTTACTGATCTGCAATTCCAGGTTTTCGCTCCACCTCCCTGTTTACATAGTAGTGTTACATTAGCTATCCTCAAATCTGTAGGAACGGTTCCACAGTATATGGAATCTTGGAAGATGACCACCAATGCATCCACTATTTCTACAGCCACCTCCTTGTGTACCAGGGGATGTAGATTATCAGGCCCTGGGGATTTATCAGCCTTTATTCCCCATCAATTTCCCCAAATCATTTCTCTATTGATATTGATCTCCTTCAGTTCCTCCCTCTCACTAAACCCGGAGTTCCCCAACATTTCTGCTATCTTATTTGTGTCCTCATTTGTGAAGAAAGAACCAATGTATGCATTTACTTGCCCAGCCATTTCCGAGTCCCCCATTATAATTTCCTCTTTCTGACTATAAGGAACCTACATTTGTCTTGACCAACCTTTTTGTCTTAACGTACCTCAGGAAACATTTACAGTCAGTTGTTCCCTGCAAGCTTCCTCTTGGACTCTATTTTCCCCATTTGAATCTTCAATTGGTCCTCCTTTGCTAAATTCTGAACTGCTTCCTATCCTCAGACCTGTTGTTTTTCTTTTTTTCAAAAAAATCATTTTTATTCAGATTTTCACAAAATTTCAATAACAGAAAATATTAACAAAAAACAAATATATTAACAATTAAGAAAAACAAGAAAGAACCAACCCCTGTTAAATACAAAAAGAGATAAACACCCGTCATAACCAAAGAACACATGTACACGGCCCTTCAACCCAACCCACTGAAACGACCCCCCCCCCCCCCCCCCCCCCCCCCCCCGGGCTGCTGCTGGCCTTTTTTCGTTTCCCCCTACCGTTCTGCCAGGAAATCCAGGAAAGGCTGCCACCGCCTGAAAAACCCCTGTACTGATCCCCTCAGGGCAAATTTCACCTTCTCCTGGCTTGACCCTGGATCCTACCACCCTCGACACCGTGCTTGCTACTCACTTCCAATATTCCCCCAGCACTGGGCATGCCCAGAACATATGGGCATGGTTCGCTGGGCTCCCCGAGCACCTAGTACACCTGTCTTCGCCCTCCAAGAACCTACTCATCCTCGTCCCGGTCATATTAGCCCTATGTAGCACCTTGAACTGTATGAGGCTAAGCCTCGCACATGAAGAGCAGGAATTCACTTTTTCCAGAGCATCCACCCACGTCCCCTCCTCAATCTCCTCACCCAGCTCCTCTTCCCATTTACCCTTCAGCTCCTCAACCGAGGCCTTGTCTACCTCCTGCATCACTTGGTATATGTCCGAAATCCTCCCCCCTCCAACCCACACCCCCGAAAGCACCCTGTCCTGGACCCCACGTGGGGGCAACAGAGGGAACCCCACCACCTGCCACCTTACCTGCATAAACCTAAAAATGTTCCCCGGCGGGAGCCCGAAAGTCTCCTCTAACTCACCCAGGCTCGCAAACTTCCCGTCTACAAACAGGTCCCTCAGCCTCCTAACACCTGCCCTATGCCAACTCAGGAACCCGCCATCAATTCACCCTGGAACAAACCGGTGGTTCCCCCGTATCATGGACCCAATCGAGGCCCCCACCTCCCCCGTGCCGTCTCCATTGCCCCCTAATTTTGAGGGTAGCCGCCACCACCGGGCTCGTGGTATACCTCGTTGGAGGGAATGGCAGCGGCGCCGTTACCAGCACCTCCAGGCTCATGCCCACACAGGACGCCATCGCCATCCTCTTCCATGCTGCCCCTTCCCCGTCCATTACCCACTTATGCACCATCGCTGCGTTGGCAGCCCAATAGTACCCACAGAGGTTGGGCAGCGCCAGCCCCCCCATCCCTGCCCCATTCCAGAAAAACCCTCCTCACCCTCGGGGTCCCGTGCGCCCAAACAAATCCCGTAATACTCCTGTTGACCCTAAAAAAGGCCTTCGGGGTAAGGATGGGGAGGCACTGGAACAGGAACAAAAACCTAGGGAGCACCATCATCTTGACTGACTGCACCCTGCCCGCCAGCGACAACATGTCCCATCTTTTAAACTCCTCCTCCATTTGCTCAACCAGCCTTGTACGGTTAAGTTTGTGCAGGGCCCCCCCAGCTCCTGGCCACCTGGACTCCCAGGTACTTAAAGCTCCTCTCCGCCCTTTTTAGTGGGAGCCTACCAATCCCCTCCGCCTGGTCCCCCGGGTGCACGATGAACAGCTCACTCGTACCCAGGTTGAGCTTATACCCTGAGAAGTCCCCAAAGTCCCTGAGAATCTTCATCACCTCTGGCATTCCCCCACTGGGTCCGCCACATGTAGCAATAAGTCGTCCGCATAAAGCGACACTCTGTGCTCCTCCCCATCCCGCACAAGTCCCCTCCAGTTCCTTGACTCCCTCAACGCCATGGCCAGGGGTTCGATCGCCAACGCAAAGAGCAAGGGGGACAAGGGACACCCCTGTCTTGTCCCTCGGTATAACCAAAAGTACTCCGATCTCCTCCTATTTGTGGCCACGCTCGCCATCGGGGCCTCATAGTAACCTCGCCCATCTGACAAACCCCTCCCCAAACCTTTCCAGCACCTCCCACAAGTACCCCCACTCAACCCTATCAAAGGCCTTCTCCGCGTCTAGCGCCACCACTATCCCCGCTACCGCCGGCATCATAATGACATTCAAGAGCCTCCGTACGTTGGTGTTCAGCTGCCTTCCCTTCACGAACCCCGTCTGGTCCTCGTGGATGACCCATGGCACACAGTCCTCTATCCTCGTGGCCAAGATCTTCGCCAACAGCTTGGCGTCTACATTTAACAGCGAGATCGGCCTGTATGATCCACACTGCAGGGGGTCCTTGTCCCGCTTCAGGATCAAGGAAATCAGCGCCTGAGACATCCCTTGCCTCGTTAAAGGTCCTAACCAACAGGGGACCCAGCAGGTCTACGTACATTTTATAGAATTCGACCGGGAACCCATCCGGCCCCGGCGCCTTCCCCGACTGCATGCTCCCTATCCCTTTGACCAGCTCCTCCAGCTCAATCGGTGCCCCGAGTCACTCCACCTGCCCCTCCTCCACCTTCGGGAATCTCAGCCGGTCCAAGAAGCGCCCCATTCCCGCCCCCCCCTCCACTGGGGGTTCAGACTGATACAATTCCCCGTAAAAGTCCCTGAAGACCCCTTTGATGTCTACCCCCCCCTTCGCACCACATTCCCTCCCCTATCCTTAACTCCACCAATCTCCCTGGCCGCATCCCGCTTACGGTGCTGATGCGCCAGCAACCTACTCACCGTCTCCCCATATTCATTAACTGCTCCCTGTGCCTTCCTCCACTGAGCTTCCGCCTTTCTGGTGGTCAGCAAGTCAAACTTGGCCTGAAGACTACGCCGCTCACCCAGCAATCCCTCCTCCGGAGCCTCCGCGTATCACCTATCCACCCTCACCAACTCCCCCACCAGCCTCTCCCTGTGGGCTCGGATGGAGATCAACTCCCCTCTAATCACCGCCTTCAATGCCTCCCAGACAGTCCCCACTCGAACCTCCCCATTATCATTGGCCTCCAGGTACCTCTTGAAACATCCTCGAACCCGCGGCCCACCTCCTCATCTGCCAGCAGCACCACCTCCAAGCGCCAGAGCGGGCGCTGGTCTCTCTCATCCCCCAGCTAGAGGTCCACCCAGTGCATGATCCGAAATGACTATCGCCGAATATTCGGCATCCTCCACCCTCGAAACCAGCCCCCTGCTCATAATTTTTAAAAATCGATCCGGGAATAGGCCTTATGCACATGGGAGAAGAATGAGAACTCCCTGGCCCTCGGCCTCGCAAACCTCCAAGGATCCACCCCTCCCATCTGGTCCATAAACCCCCTCAACACCTTAGCCGCCGCTGGCCTCCTACCCGTCCTGGATCGATCCAATGGGGGATCCAGCACCGTATTGAAGTCCCCCTCCCATTATCAGGCCCCCCCCGTCTCCAGATCTGGAATGCGGCCCAACATGCGCCGCATAAACCCCGCATCGTCCCAGTTCGGGGCGTATACGTTCACCAGCACCACCCGCTCCCCCTGCAGCTTGCCGCTCACCATCACATACCTCCCGCCGCTGTCCGCCACCACATTTGACGCCTTAAACGACACCCTCTTTCCCACCAGGATCGCCACCCCCGATTTTTTGCATCCAGCCCCGAATGAAACACTTGGCCTACCCATCCCTTCCTTAGTCTAACCTGGTCCCCACTAAGGTTAAGGGGGGAGGGTTGTTGGGTTATGGGTATAGGGTGGATACGTGGGTTTGAGAAGGGTGATCATGGCTCGGCACAACATCGAGGGCCGAAGGGCCTGTTCTGTGCTGTACTGTTCTATGTTCTATGTTCCGCCACCTTCAGATGTGTCTCCTGAAGCATGGCCACGTCCGCCTTCAGCCCCTTCAGGTGCATAAACACACGGGCCCGTTTGACCGGCCCATTCAGGCCCCTCACATTCCAAGTTATCAGCCGGATCACCATCGTTAAAAATCCAATTACACTGGATTGAACAAGGTGCAACTTTTTAAAGTGGGTGGTTAACAACCAGGTGGGAGTGGGAAAGTTGAAATGCTCGCCGATTTCCACGATTGTTGGCTCCACAGCGGCGGGTGGAGGCTATCACAGCACAGGCTGTGGTGGAGCAGCCTGCTTGACCACAGATTCAGGGTTTCCACACTAATCTGCCCATGCCCAACATCCTGACATTGTCAACAGTTTCAGGTTCAGAGGGGTACTGACGGAGAACACAATTTTTTTATTTAAAAAAAAAATTTTTTATTTGAAAAATATATATCAAAACAATAATAACAATAATAGTAATAAACACCACCCGCACCCGTAAACACATATAACAAATCCCCCCACCCAACCCCAATAAACAAAACAAATTAATAAGCAAATTAACTTAAACACTATCCCCCTAAAACCCACCCGCCCATTCCCCCCGGTTGCTGCTGCTGCTGACCTAGTACCTTATCGTTGAGCCAGAAAGTCGAGGAAAGGCTGCCACCTCCTAAAGAACCCTTGTACCGACCCCCTCAGGGCGAATATGACCCTCTCCAGCTGAATGAATCCCGCCATGTCATTAATCTAGGTCTCCACGCTGGGAGGTCTCGCATCTTTCCACTGCAGCAAGATCCTCCGCCGGGCTACTAGGGACGCAAAGGCCAAGACATCGGCCTCTTGCGCCTCCTGCACTCCCGGCTCCACCCCAACCCCAAATATCGCGAGTCCCCAGCCTGGCTTGACCCTGGATCCCACCACCCTCGACACCGTCCTTGCCACCCCCTTCCAGAACTCCTCCAGTGCCGGGCATGCCCAGAATATATGGGCATGGTTCGCTGGACTCCCCGAACACCTGACGCACCTGTCTTTGCCCCCAAAGAACCTACTCACCCTAGATCCAGACACGTGGGCCCGGTGCAGCACCTTGAACTGGATGAGACCAAGCCTCGCACATGAAGAGGAGGAGTTCACCCTCTCCAGGGCGTCCGCCCATGTCCCCATCTCAATCTGCTCCCCCAGCTCCACCTCCCACTTAGCCTTCAGCTCCTCTACCGATGCCTCCCCCACCTCCTGCATTACCTGGTAGATGTCAGACACCTTCCCATCCCCGACCCACACCCCCGAAAGCACCCTATCCCTTACCCCCCGGGGGCAGCAAAGGGAACCCCTCCACCTGTCGCCGAGCAAACGCCTTGACCTGAAGGTACCTGAACATATTCCCCAGGGGGGAGCTCAAACTTCTCCTCCAGTTCACCAAGGCTCGCGAATCTCCCGTCGATAAACAGGTCTCCCAACTTCCTAATGCCCGCCCTGTGCCACCCCAGAAACCCGCCATCCATGTTCCCTGGGACAAACCGGCGGTTCCCCCGCAGCGGGGCCTCCACCGAGCCCCCCACTTCCCCCCTGTGTCGCCTCCACTGCCCCCACATTTTGAGGGTGGCCGCCACCACTGGGCTCGTAGTGTACCTCGCTGGAGGGAGCGACAGCGGTGCCGTTACCAGTGCCTTCAGGCTCATGCCTCCACAGGACGCCGTCTCCATCCGTTTCCATGCTGCCCCCTCCCCATCCATTACCCACTTACGTACCATCGAGACATTAGCTGCCCAATAGTACCCAGAGAGGTTGGGCAGCGCCAGCCCCCCTCTATCCCTGTCCCGCTCCAAAAAGACCCCCCTTACCCTCGGAGTCCCGTGCGCCCAAACAAATCCCAGAATGCTGCTGTTCACCCTCCTAAAAAAGTCTCTCTGAACGAAAATGGGGAGGCACTGAAACAAAAACAAAAACCTCGGGAGCACCGTCATTTTAACGGACCGTACGGGCAGCACGGTGGCCTAGTGGTTAGCACAACCGCCTCACGGCGCTGAGGTCCCAGGTTCGATCCCGGCTCTGGGTCACTGTCCGTGTGGAGTTTGCACGTTCTCCCCGTGTCTGCGTGGGTTTCGCCCCCACAATCCAAAAATGTGCAGTGTAGGTGGATTGGCCACGCTAAATTGCCCCTTAATTGGAAAAAAAAATTGGCTAATCTAAATTTATAAAAAAAAAAAAAAATTTTAACAGACCGTACTCTACCCGCCAACGACAGCATGTCCCACCTTTTAAACTCCTCCTCCATCTGCTCCACCAACCTAGTAAAATTGAGCTTGTGCAGAGTCCCCCAGCTCCTAGCCACCTGAACCCCCAGGTACCCAAAACTCCTCACTGCCCTCTTTAGCGGGTGCCTACCAATCCCCTCCTCCTGATCTCCCGGGTGTACGACAAACAGCTCACTCTTGCCCAGGTTCAATTTATATCCCGAGAAACTCCTGAACTCAGCAAGAATCTCCATCACCTCCGGCATTCCCCCCACCGGGTCTGCTACATACAGCAGCAAGTCATCTGCATAAAGCGACACTCGGTGCTCCTCCCCACCCCGCACCAGACCCCTCCACCTCCCCGACTCCCTGAGAGCCATGGCAAGAGGCTCAATTGCCAACGCAAAAACCAAGGGGGACAGGGGGCACCCCTGCCTCGTCCCACGGTGGAGCCTGAAGTACTCGGACCTCCTCCCATTTGTCGCTACACTCGCCATCGGGGCCTCGTACAGCAACCTCACCCATTTAATAAACCCCTCCCCAAACCCGAACCTCTCTAACACCTCCCACAAGTACCCCCACTTAACCCTATCAAAGGCCTTCTCTGCATCCAATGCCACCACAATCTCCGCCTCTCCTTCTGCTGCCGGCATCATTATCACATTTATCAGCTTTCGCACGTTAGTGTTCAGCTGCCTCCCCTTCACAAAACCCCGTCTGATCTTCATGTACCACCCCCGGCACCCAGTCCTCTATTCTAGTGGCCAAGATCTTCGCCAGCAACTTGGCGTCTACATTCAGCAGTGAAATCGGCCTGTATGATCCGCACTGCAAGGGGTCCTTATCACGCTTCAGGATCAGGGAGATTAGCGCCCGAGACATCGTCGGGGGTAGAACACCCCCCTCCCATGCCTCGTTGAAGGTCCTAACCAACAGGGGGCCCAGCAGGTCCGCATATTTCTTATAAAATTCAACCGGGAACCCATCCGGTCCCGGCGCCTTCCCCGACTGCATGTAGCCAATCCCACTGACCAGCTCCTCCAACTCGATCGGCGCCCCCTGTCCCTCCACCTGCGCCTCCTGCATCCTTGGAAATCGGAGCCTGTCCAAAAAACTCTCCATTCCCCCTCCCATTGCCGGCGGCTCTGTCCAGTACAGTTCCCTATAGAAGTCCCTAAACACCTCATTGACCTCCGCCCCCTGCCGCACCACATTCCAATCTCCCTGGCCGTGTCCCACTTACGAAGCTGGTGCACCAGCATCCTGCTCGCCTTCTCTCCATACTCAGACCGCTCCCTGCGCCTTCCTCCACTGTGTCTCCGCCTTTCTGGTGGTCAATAAATCAAACTTCGCCTGCAAGCTACGCTGCTCCCCCAGCAATTCCCTCCTCCGGGGCCTCCGCATACCACCTATCCACACTTGACAGCTCCTCCACCAGTCTCTCCCTCTCCCTCCTCTCCCCCTTCTCCCTATGGGCTCGGATGGAGATCAGCTCCCCCCTAATCACTGCCTTCAGAGCCTCCCACACCATCCCCACCTGGACCTCCCCAGTATCATTGACCTCGAGGTACCTCTCGACACATCCCTGGACCCTCCTACACACCTCCTCATCAGCCAACAACCCCACGTCCAGACGCCAAAGCGGGCGCTGGTCCCGCACCTCCCCCATCTCCAGATCCACCCAATGCGGAGCATGGTCAGAAATCGCAATAGCCGAATACTCGGCCTCCTCCACCCTTGGGACCAGTCCCCTACTCAAAACAAAGAAATCAATGCGGGAATAAACCCTGTGCACATGGGAGAAAAAGGAGTACTCCCGAGCCCTCGGCCTCCCGAACCTCCAGGGATCCACTCCTCCCATCTGGTCCATAAACCCCCTCAACACCTTGGCCGCCGCCAGCCTCCTACCTATCCTTGAACTAGAACGATCCATTAAGGGATCCAGCACCGTATTGAAGTTTCCCCCCCCATGATCAGGCCCCCCCACCTCCAGGTCAGGAATGCGGCCCAACATACACCTCATGAAACCAGCATCATCCCAATTTGGGGCGTACACATTAACCAACACCACCCCCTCCCCCTGCAGCTTACCGCTCACCATCACATATCTGCCGCCACTATCAGCCACCACCTCAGACGCCCCAAATGTCACCCTCTTCCCCACCAGGATCGCCACCCCCCCCGGTTCTTCGAGTCGAGCCCGGAGTGGAAAACCTGCCCCACCCACCCCTTCCTCAGACGGACCTGGTCCGCCACCTTCAGGTGGGTCTCCTGGAGCATGGCCACGTCCGCCTTCAGCCCCTTCAGATGCGAAAACACCCAGGCCCGCTTAACCGGCCCATTCAACCCCCTCACGTTCCACGTAATCAGCCGGATCAGGGGACACCCCACCCCCCTCGACCAGCCATAGCCCATCGACTGCTCGCCCCTGGCCAGCATCCATTCGGCCCGTTTCCCACGGCAATAGAACCTCACCCCGACCCCCCCAACTCCTCCCTGGCCAATCCAGCAGCAACCCGGTATCCCCCCCAAGGCTAGGACCCCTCCTAGCCGCGACGCTCCCTCCATAGTACTGCCATGAGCCAGCTGACTTCTGCTGACCCCGGCAGCTCCCGCTCTAACTCCGACCCCTCCTGATATGAGGTCCCCCCTCCTCCCCTGCATCAGCTCCTTGACACCGCTTCAGCGTGGGAAACCCGGACTAATAACCACGCCCCTCGCCACCAGCTCCACCCCCTCGTCCCGCAGCGCAGGAAACCAGAGAAAGGCCTGCGCTTTCACACTGCCCCACCCCACCAACGCAGCTCCCAAATCGCAGTCCCAACTCAACCACCAACTCCGTACAAAGACACAGATCAACCACAAACCCCAGTACCCCCCTCAGAACACAAAACCATAACCCACATCGTCCGAACGCGAGAGAAAAAACAGAAACAAACAGAATAACCCGCTACAGCATAAACAATGATACAGAAATAGAAAAACTCCCACAGCCCCCAATCTCTAGTTCGAGTCCAGCTTTTCAGCCTGCACAAAGACCCACGCTTCCTCCGGGGACTCAAAGTAGTGATGCCGGTCGTTGTAGTGACCCACAGGCGTGCAGGCGGCAACATGCCGAACTTCACCTGCTTTCCATGGAGCACCGCCTTCGTCCGGTTAAACCCGGCTCTCCGCTTGGCCACCTCCGCACTCCAGTCCTGGTAGATACGCACTACCGAATTCTCCCACTTACTACTCCTCACCTTCTTGGCCCATCGGAGAACACACTCCCGGTCACTGAACCGATGGAACCGCGCCAGCACCGCCCGCGGGGGTTCATTCGCCTTAGGCCGCCTGGCCAGTACTCTGTGGGCCCCCTCCAGCTCCAGGGGCAGATGGAAGGATCCTGCCCCCACCAGCGAGTTCAACATCACGGCCACATAGGCCAGCAGGTCCGACCCCTCCTCGAGGCCCAGGATCCACAGGTTCTTCCTCCGCGACCGAAGGTCCATCTCCTCGAACAGATCTTGCCACTTTTTGTGGAGCGCCTCGTGTATCTCCACCTTCCCCACGAGGGCCGAAACCTCATCCTCGCGCTCAGAGACCTGCTGCTGCAGCTCAAGTATCACTGCACCCTGGGTTGTCTGGGTCTCCAGCAGCTTACTTGTCGTTACCTTCAGGGATTCCAACAACTCCCCTTTCAGCTCGGTAAAATAGCGCAGAAGGGCCTCCTGCTGCTCCTCCGCCCACTGCCTCCACTCCTCAGGGGCTCCACCGGCCGCCATTTTGTCCACCTTCCCCTGCTTTTCCAGGGGAGCTGCTGCCGTTTTTCTCCTTGCCCCACTTCGAGTCCGCACCATAAATCCCGGGGGGTTTTGCTCCAGACCCCTTTATCCACCGGGAATTGTCGAATCAGTGCCGTTTGGGGCCCTTAAAAGAGCCCACAAGTCCTATTAAAGCGGGAGCTGCCGAACGTGCGGCTTAGCTCCGCATAGCCGCAACCGGAAGTCGACGGAGAACACAATTAACCACCTCACGCTCCCTGCAAAATTCAAGCCATCAATTAATTTCTGCTAAGTTTTCAGTTATGTCAGTCATTATCACTACGAGGACAACTGATGGGAGGACATGTCATCTTGCTTCATCCAACCCATAATATGGTTTGTTGCTCAACAGCAATTACTCTGGATCAAGATCTTGCAAAGTATCAGCCATTACGCACATCGCTCATTTAGACATCCCGAGATGTTCTCCCTGTGTCTCCCGGTTCTTCTGAGATGATCTCCCTTTTCCTGTGTGGATTTCCTCCGGGTGCTCCGGTTTCCTCCCCCAGTCCAACTATGTGCAGGTTAGGTGATCTGGACATGCTAAATGGCCCCTTAGTGTCCAAATATGTGCGGGTTATGGGGATGTGGGGATGAGGCAGGGGGGAGTGACTTGGATGAAGTGTTCTTTCAATGGGACTGTGCAGATTCAATGGGCCTAATGGCCTCTTTCTGCACTGTAGGGTTTCTATGGCGATCCAGTTGGCAATTACACATTCAGTTATACAATTGAAATAAACAGACCAAGTTTACAAAATCACTGAATTCTACTGATGCCTGTTTCACAGGAGTAAAGCAATAATAATTCAAGAGCAAGAGGAGCTTACAGTAGAACTGGAGCATAATTTCTTCAACTGAACATCATTGACAAACTCATGGCCTTTCTGTTGAATGAGGAACGCACACCTATTTGGACAATAGCAGTAGTTATTTTCCAGGAATTTCCTCAACATATTTACATTGCATCTGAATTTAGAAACCTTAGATAGAAAGCATCAAGTCTTATTCATAATTTGTTTTTGTTTTTTTTTAAAAAGCCAAAATAATGGCCCAAATTCTCCCATCAGGATCAGGGCCCCTATTTCCGACCCTGATCAGGCAAAAAAAAAAAGACGGGTCGGCACAGCGGTTAGCACTGCTGTCTCAGCGCCATAGACCCAGGTTCTATCCCGGCCCGGGTAACTGCCCATGTGGAAATTCCACATCCTCCCCGTGCTAAATTGCCTCTTAATTGGGAGGGGCGGGAGGGGGGGGGGGGAGAGAAATAATTGGGTACATAAACTTATTTTGTTTTTGAAAAACACTTCACTTCCTTAGATTTTTCTGGGCAATCTGTTGATGGAGGATTCTTCCAAACTG
This sequence comes from Scyliorhinus canicula, assembly GCF_902713615.1. Classification (NCBI taxonomy): domain Eukaryota; kingdom Metazoa; phylum Chordata; class Chondrichthyes; order Carcharhiniformes; family Scyliorhinidae; genus Scyliorhinus; species Scyliorhinus canicula. The sequence continues at coordinate 35,397,672 of NC_052162.1, read as the reverse complement.
GCTCAGTGCTGGAAATCTGAGACAGGCAAATCTCAAGAAACCATGCTCCCTTTTTACAGCAGTAAGTGCTGTATTCTAGTGAGTGAAGAGTTTAAATGTTGAAAGCTTCTTTGAAAAGCCAGAGAGAGAAGGCAAGGGGAAAAGGGAGTGCACAGTAGTGAAGTCAGGTCTGGGTGGGGCTTCAGTTGTGGAATTGCACTGAGTTTTCTGTCCAGTAGTTCCTGGTTAACGTTCCAGGTAAGCAATTTGGAACCAAAAACTCTGACTAACTCAGAGCAGGAAACCTTTCGGAGGGTCATGGGGAATTACCCGTGAGAAGTTGGGTGGCACGGTAGCACAGTGGTTAGCACAGTTGCTTCACAGCTCCAGGGTCCCAGGTTTGAATCCCGGCTTGGCACCCAGAGGTCAAGAAACTGCCATCGGACTGCAAACAGATCTGACATTCAAAAATGGGCTCCTGACAAGGTGCCCAGGAGGGAAAACAATTTCCATCCAAAGAAACCCGTACACAAAGTGCGAAGCTCCACTTCAGGTCTGGTGGCACTGCAGACAACAACTTGTTTCGCGGCAGCACATGATCTGGTTTGTAAAGCCAGAGGGGTAAGAAATAGTAAATAATAGGAACAGAAGTAGGCTATTAATCCCCATGAGCACTGAGCCAATCTAGAACAGCAAAGATTCAACAGCAAAATCACTTGTATAACCCTATGCAAATAGTTGAAAACATATTTTGTCTTTTACCCTGGAAACCATTTTGCATGCTGCTCCCAAGCTTCATCACTAGATTCCCAATTTCTCAGGCCTCCATCACAGTGAAAACACTTTACGTTGTCTTCGTTACCTAAAATTTAAAGCCACAATTTAGCATTTTTCATAATATTTACTGAGACAGCTTATAAATGTTGCACAATTGAATTTGTTGAAATATAAAAAGGCTGTAACAAAGCACTAAAAATATATTTTAGACCATGCTTTTCTCATGAATACAATGGAGGGAGACGCCTCAGGAGCAAGTACACCAAGTTGCACGTTACTAGGCCATACAGATTAGCAGGATGCCAGTTTGCCGACCTCGTGATCAACTGACCACAAGTGCGACACTGCAGAGTTGCGGATATAAAAATAAAAGTCACTGTCAAAAAGTCACTGCCTTCATCAAAATGTGCTGCACAAGTCGAAACAAAAAGAAACCCCATCGTCTCTTAAGCAGTGAGCGAGCTAAATTTTCCTGCCAACTCATCGAAATATTATGCTGAAATTTATGAATGTGGGTTTGTGAGAAGTCAATGACGTGACAGGTGGGTTTCCCGGAAGCAAAATTTCAGAAGAGTACTTCTCCGCTACAAACTCAACATGTGCAAGTGTGAAATTGCTCTGGTGAGCCCACAAGGGAGGGGGGCAGACTGGAGGGGCTACCATTCAAACAGGCCCAACACAAATTTTGCTACCTCATTGAGTTCTACAAAATCATGAGAGGTATAGATAGGGTGGATAGCAAGAAGCTTCCCCCCCTCCAGAGTGGGGGACTCAATTACTCAGGGTCACGAGTGCAAGGCGAGAGGGGGGAAAAGTTTAAGGGAGATATGCGTGGAAAGTTCTTTATGCAGAGGGTGGTGGGTGCTGGGAACACATTGCCGGCGGAGGTGGTAGAAGCGGGCATGGTAGTGTCATTTAAGATGTATGTAGACAGATACATGAATGGGCAGGGAGCAGAGGGATACAGATCCTTAGAAAATAGGTGACAGTTTCAGATAGAGCATCTGGATCGGCGCAGGCTTGGAGGGCCAAAGGGCCTGTTCCTGTGCTGTAATTTTTCTTTGTTCTTTCTTTGTACAGCACACACAGAATTTTCCCTGATATTCTAAACTTGGGCAATCGCAGGAGCAACTAAATTAAGTTGCATACGTGTAAACATCCCGGATGAGATCCCAACATTTATTAGGATATGATACAAGGGGCAGCACGGTGGCACAGTGGTTAGCACTGCTGTCTCACGGCGCCGAGGTCCCACGTTCGATCCCGGCTCTGGGTCACTGTCCGTGCGGAGTTTGCACATTCTGCCCGTGTTTGCATGGGTTTCACCCCCACAACCAAAAAGATGTGAAGGGTAGGTGGATTGACCACGATAAATTGGAAAAAATGAATTGGGCACTCTAAATTTATTTCAAAAAAGGATACCGGACAAGAACCCCCAAACACTTTTTTTAAAAATTGCAAAACTGAGGGGGAAATATATATTGCTCCGGGAGCGATTCAACTGACAAATAGGGATGTGTTACATTAAAATAAAAACTTTATTCTTTTTAAAAAAAATTTAGAGTACCCAATTCATTTTTTCCTATTAAGGGGCAATTTAGCGTGGCCAATCCACCTACTCTACACATCTTTGGGTTGTGGGGGCGAAACCCACGCAAACACGGGGAGAATGTGCAAACTCCACACGGACAGTGACCCAGAGCCGGGATCGACCCTGGGACCTCGGCGCCGTGAGGCAGCATGGCTAACCCACTGAGCCACCGTGCTGCCAAAAACATTATTCTTAACACAGGATGAAACAATATCACAGAAATTGCTTACAATTAAACAATTGTTAACAATAAAAGGAAACACTAACTTCTAACTGATACCTTTCTGTCTCAAATTAAGCAAACGCCACAGGTCAAAAGCCACTTATAAATAACGTTAGTAAACACAAGGTTACTTGATAGGCACTTGAATAGAGATTTATTGGAAATACTGTTTGAAGGGAGAGAGCGCGAGTGTGAGAATTTTTTTAACGAAACAGCCTGCAGATCCTTATGTCTGTGTCAGACTGCTGCTCAACTGCGCAGCCTTTGGCAAAAGCTGCTGCTCAGCTGAAACCTTGGAGCAAAACTAAAAGCCAAACTTCCTGCTACAGACCTGGCTCCTCCCATTAACTACATCATTTTTATCCCACTATGATTCCCTGACCTGCTTACCCATGTCTAAACACAATGATAGTGTGTCTTCACCGGTTCCTAGATAAGGAAAAGATCCTGAGGTGGGCGAGGCAGACGAGAAGATGCACCTGGTGTAGCCACCTGGGGTGGCCACTGCCCAACACAAAATGGAAGATTACAAAGAATGCAGGGAAAATGGACATGTTGCAAAAGCGCTTGTGTATTCTGACTGCTGTAGAAACCAGACAGCACTGTGAAAAAAACAAGTTAGCATACTAATGAGGCGATGCCCGGTGATTCCCAGGTACAATGGAAACAGGTTAACTCAAATCGCTACAGAAGTAGTTCAAAACTTCTTAACTAGTTAACTAGTTAACAAAACTAGTTAAAGCATGCCGCTGTTCAGAGAGACTTGGGTGTGCTAGTGCATGAGTCACAGAAGGTTGGTTTACAAGTGCAACAGGTGATTAAGAAGGCAAATGGAATTTTGTCCTTCATTGCTAGAGGGATGGAGTTTAAGACTAGGGAGGTTATGTTGCAATTGTATAAGGTGTTAGTGCGGCCACACCTGGAGTATTGTGTTCAGTTTTGGTCTCCTTACTTGAGAAAGGACGTACTGGCGCTGGAGGGTGTGCAGAGGAGATTCACTAGGTTAATCCCAGAGCTGAAGGGGTTGGATTATGAGGAGAGGTTGAGTAGACTGGGACTGTACTCGTTGGAATTTAGAAGGATGAGGGGGGATCTTATAGAAACATTTAAAATTATGAAGGGAATAGATAGGATAGATGCGGGCAGGTTGTTTCCACTGGCGGGTGACAGCAGAACTAGGGGGCATAGCCTCAAAATAAGGGGAAGTAGATTTAGGATTAAGTTTAGGAGGAACTTCTTCACCCAAAGGGTTGTGAATCTATGGAATTCCTTGCCCAGTGAAGCAGTTGAGGCTCCTTCATTACATGTTTTTAAGGTAAAGATAGATAGTTTTTTGAAGAATAAAGGGATTAAGGGTTATGGTGTTCGGGCCGGAAAGTGGAGCTGAGTCCACAAAAGATCAGCCATGATCTAATTGAATGGCGGAGCAGGCTCGAGGGGCCAGATGGCCTACTCCTGCTCCTAGTTCTTATGTTCTTATGTAAAACAATAAGCCCCAAGAACCGCCCAGTGATCGAGGGACTGCCCCGTTATTGGGGAAATTCAAATCAATCGATTGGGAAGAGACGCAATCGATTGCGAGTGTATAGAGGGTCCGCCCAGGTGGGCACGAGACCCTGGGAGAGGTATAAGACAGAGACCCCGACCCCAGCTCTCTCTCTCAGCCGGCCCTCTCAACAAGAACACCTTTGTCGCAGCTCTCGAACTTTACCACGGAAAGGAGGGGCCTGGCCAGCAGCCGCCATCAAGTGTCATACAACACACGCTACGAGAGTAGACACTCCTGACCCCTTTAGTCCACACCGACTAGAAGCCTGCGGATCCAGGACAAAGCAAGAGGCCGTTGTTCCCTGATCCAGCAGTTCCCTTATTCCAGATAAATATTGGTCTGTTAGTGGTAGGATTACCTAGTCTTGTAGTTTTATATGCATAATTAGTAGATAACTGTATTATAATAAACGTGTCTTGTTTGAACTTACTAATTGGTGTATGGAGTTATTGGTCTGAACTTGAAACTTGTGGCAGTATCTTAATGATACCTGGCGACTCTAGAGCTAAGGAACGATACAGAGCCAAATTGAGTATAAAGCACACTCACCCAGAACGAGCAACACTGGGAGAGGAGCGAATGTCGCAGGACCTGGGACCGGATCTGATGAAGGGGAGGGCTGGGTTTAATTGGGTGAAGGCTGCCCTCTTTAAAAAGGGGGCGAAGTTTGGGATATTGTACCCGGCATGCCTCTGGGTGACCTTTAATAACAAAGAGCACTGTTTTCGAACACCAGAGGAGGCGACAGACTTTATGAGACACCAGTACTGGCAGGTGAAAGAGGGCATTGAACTCTGGAGGGGAGGAGAGATGAATGTGGTTTATTTTTTCCTGTTCTTTGGTAATTCCTGTATTCTTTGTTCTGGTGCATGGGGCACATTTATCCTCTCGAGATGTTTTGATGCGATGAGGGGGTGAGTGCACCTTTTAGACTTGTGGGTTTTCTTTCTCCTTTGTTATTTTTCTTGTTTGCACTTGTTAGTTACAACGTGCACGAGCGGGGGAGGGGGGTAATCAGTGGGGGCTAGGTTTACGCACCTTGGGCGGGGGCTGCCGGCACGGTAGCACAGTGGTTAGCACTGTTGTTTTACAGCTCCTGGGTCCCAGGTTCAATTCCAGGCTTGGGTCACTGTCTGTTCTGGAGTCTGCATGCTTCCCTGTGTCTGCGTGGGTTTCCTCCGGGTGTTCCGGTTTCCTCCCACAAGACTCGAAAGGCGTGCTGTCAGGTAATTTGGACATTCTGAATCTCCCTCCGTGAACAGGTGCCGGAATGTGGTGACTAGGGGCTTTGTTGCTTGTAACTTAATTGCACTGTTAATGTAAGCCTACTTGTGACAGTAATAAAGATTATTATTATTGTTGTTAGTTACCGGGAGCACAGTGTGTGTGTGTGTGTGTGTGTGTGTGTGTGTGTGGGTGGGGGGGGGGGGGGGGGGGGAGGAAAGAGATGAGCAGGTGGTTAGTGAAGTCGAGGGTTAGTGGTTAGTGAAGAAGGTGTCGTTGCAGTGGCGTTATATGGGGGGGGGGGAAATGGTGACGGTGGACATCCGGGGTTGGGCACATGGAACGTTAGGGGGCTGAATGAGCTAGTCAAATGGTCACGTGTTTTCATGCACCCGAGGAGTTTAAAGGCAGATGTGGCCTTTTCAACAAGAGACACATTTGAAGATTGGGGACCAGACAAGGCTAAGGAAATTGCGGGGAGGGCAAGTTTTGCATTTGGGGTTAGATATGAAGGCGTGTGGGGTGGCGATGCTGGTCAGTGTGTGGCATTTGAGGTGGGGAATATAGTAGTGGGTTCCGGGTGGCAGTGGGGTGGGGTGGGGTGGCAGTGTTGGGTGGGTGGGGGGGGGGGGCGCACGGTATTTTCTGGGCAGGCTGGTCCCCAGGTTGGAGCCTGGAGACGTATCTTATTAATATGGAGGGAGTTGAAGCCCCCGAGTGTAGAGACCTGGGTTAGTGACATGGCTGGGTTTCTCAGTCTTGAGAAAATAAGGTTTGCCTTAAAAGGGTCAATGTTATGGTCTCCTGGAAGTGGCAGCCGTTCGTCGACTTTCTCGGGGAAAATTAAAAATGTCAGCAGATGCAGTATTCCAAGGGAGGGAGGGGGGCAGATTGTTGTTGTATGGTTGAGGTGTGTGAAGTTTGGGCTGGGGGGGAAATGTTTATTTTGCCATGTTGATGTCATTGCTTTTGTTACTGTTGTGAAAATTCTCAAATACCTTAATAAAATATTATTTAAAAAAAATATGAGGCAAGGGAGACCAGTGAGCTCCCCTATATCGCAGGCCTCAATATCTCCGATCCTGAAGAAAGAAAAAAGATCCGGAGCAGTGTGGGTCCCACTGAATATCACTATCGAATGCGGATGCCAAGTTATTGGCTGAGATTTTGGCCTCGGGGATGGAGGACTGTGCCTGGGGTGATGTGGTGGTGGTGGTTGGAAGAGAGAACCAGATAGGGTTTGTAAAAGGGAGTCATATCGGCTAACATCAGGCATCTGGTAAATATCAAAATGATGCTCTCGGAGGGACAGAATGTGGAGGTGGCAGACGCAATGGATGCGGAGAATGCCTTTGATTGGGTAGAGTGGGAGTATTTGTGTGAGGTTTTGGGGTGGTTCGGGTTTAGGCAGGGGTTTGTGGATTGGTTTTGATTGTTGTACCAGGCGCCAGTGGCGAGTACAAGAACGAATCAGGTGAGTTCAGGCTACTTTAGACTGTATCAGAGGACAAAGCAGGGATAGCCACTGTCCCTGTTGCTTTTCACCATGGCGATAGAGCCACTGGCAATGGCGCATAGAGCGTCACGAGGTTGGCAAGGGATAGTGGTGGTGGTGTGGGGGTGGGGGGGGGGGGGGGGGGGGGGTGGAGCATAGGGTTTTGTTATATGCGGATGACCCGTTGCTGTATATATCAGGTCCACGGGAAGGCATAGAGGTTTTATGGACATTTTGGTGGAATACAAATGGTTTACAGGGTATAACTTAGACGTGGGGAAGAGTGAGGTTTTCCCGATCCAGGCTAGCAGACAGGAGGGGAGCCTGGGCAAGCTGCCGTTTTATGGTAGTGGGGGCGAGTTTCAGGTACCTGGACATCCAGGTGGCGCAGGGATGGGAGCAATTACACAAGCTGAATCTGGCTCGGCTGGTGGAGCAAATGAAGGGGGCGTTTAAGAGGTGGGATGCGCTTCCGTTGACATTGGTGGGACAGGTGCAGTCCATGAAGATGACTGTGCTCCTGAGGTTTCGGTTTGTATTCCCAAACACCTCGTTTTTTATCTCAAAGGCCTTTTTTTTTTAAAAAAGGAATATAATTGATATCAGGATTTGTGTGGGCGAGGAGGCCCCACAAGTAAATAAGGCACTGTTGGAGCAGCGGCGAGCAGGCTGGCCTTGCCAAATTTAATGACTGACTACTGGGTGGCAAATATTGCCACGGTCAGGACGTGGGAAGTGGGGGAGGGGTCGTACGAGACCAGAGGTAAGGGTAGTAGTTTGGGGGTGCTGTTGACAACACCTCTGCCGTTCTCGCCGGCAAGGTACTCCACAAGTCCGGCAGTGCGGCCCACAGGGTGTGGGGACAGTGGCAACAGCACTCGAGGCTTGAAGGGGTCTCGGTTAGGGCTCCAATCAATTGGAATCAAAAGTTTGCTCCGGGGGTGGTCTGGATGAGGGGGTTTCTGGGTTGACGGCGGGTGAGGATCGAGCGGTTTGGGGACTTATTCGTTGGGAGCAGCTTCCCGAGCTTGGAGGGACTGGTAGAGGAGTACAAGTTGCCCAGTGGAAACGAGTTCAGATACTTACAGGTGCAGAATTATGTGAGAAAACAGGTGCCGACCTTTCCTGATCTGCCGCCCCCACTACTATATTCCCCACCTCAAATGCCACACACTTATTGACCAGCATCGCCACACACCTTCCCCACACACCTTCATATCTAACCCCAAATGCAAAACGTGCAGGATAATATGCTGTTGAAAACAGAGGTTGCTGAGGCCAGAGTGTCAGAGATATATAAAGAATTGATGGATTGGGAGGGTGCCTCGGTAGGAGTAGTTAAGCGAAAGTGGGAGGACGACCTGGGGTGAGATGTTCACATGTTCTGGGCCTGCCCGAAGCTGGAGGGATTTTGGCGGGGGTTCGCTGACAAGATGTTGGAGGTACTGAAGGTGAAAGTGGTTCCGAGTCCAGAATTGGAGTGTTTGTCGTGTCGGAAGACCCAGGATTCCAGGGGGTGAGAGAATGGGAACCACAGACAAGAGAAATTGAAAAGGAGCAGCAGCAGCTTGTACCAGACAGACAGATGAGAAACATATAATCAGCATAGAGCAAGTAGTGGCACGAGTTGCGGAATCAGAGCTTAATCATTTATCCAAGCATAAAAAGCATAGTATCCTTTAGGTAAACAAATTTTGGCGAGGCCAAGAGCAAAATGGGAGAAAGCAAATTATTACCTGACATTAATAATAATAATCGCTTATTGAACAAGTAGGCTTCAATCAAGTTACTGTGAAAAGCCCCTAGTAGCCACATTCCGGCTCCTGTTCGGGGAGGCCGGCACGGGAATTGAACCCGCGCTGCTGGCCTTGTTCGGCATTACAAGCCAGCTCTTTAGCCCAATTACAGTACAAAGGTGAATAGAAGAAGTTTCAGGCAAACATTTATTTTAATCTGATTAGATAAACAAGGAAGCCATGTTGATCAAAACACAAATGTCAATGAAATGAATGAAACAAGGTTAGATATGGATGGTAGCAGGGCAGCACGGTGGCGCAGTGGCTAGCATTGCTGTCTCACGGCGTCGAGGTCCCAGGTTCGATTCCAGCTCTGGGTCACTGTCCATGTGGAGTTTGCACATTCTCCCAGTGTTTGCGTGGGTTTCACCCCCACAACCCAAAGATGTGCAGGGTAGGTTAATTGGCCACGTTAAATTGCCTCTTAATTGGAAAACAAGAATTGGGTACTTTAAATTTATTTTTAAAAAAGATATGGATGGTAGCGTAGGCAGTGTGCTGCAGCAAGTCGGAATTTATGGATAGCGCTGCGTTCGAAGACAACCACATCTGTAATAAATGTCTGCATCTGCAAAGGTTCAGTTCAGTTCAGAGCTGTTGAGCTGGACACAGGTGCAGACAGAAAGAGATACCTGGACAATTTGATCCATGGACAATTTGATCCATGGTAGTCCCATCCCTTCAGTTAAGATAGTGTTTCAAACCCCGTAGATAAAACACGTCCCATTAATTTTTTAGGATATTTGAAAACCCGGCTCCACATTTAAGCTTTAGAGCACACTCTCCGCACAACTGCAGTCTTTAAAAAGGTTACCCCCAGCTTCCAATGGGCTCACTTCCCATTTTGTTGAGTTGTAATACCCAATGACCAAGATGGGCCTTTCCCTCAGCCTTCTGAGAAATTCCCAACTGGTCTCCAATAACGTAGTTCACTCCAGGGGTTCTTTTCCCCTGCAATGCCAGAATGAATCTTCCCCATATCCTTAAACATTGACAGTTTCCATCTCTTTGGCCAGAGAACACCTTCTCACCCACAATCCATCTGTAATATAAAGAAACAAAAACCGTATTCCCTCTGTGCAGCTGTTGTCCTCATCTCTCCACCAGTCAGTGCCCAAGGTTTTTTTTAAAAATCAGACTGCCTGGGGTCTCCCAGACTGCATAGAGCAAGATCAGCTGCCTTCTCTTTTGTATTCAGGTTTCATTAAGTCTCAACCTGGACTCCCAGTCCCCGTGGCAACCATCATCTGTTTTACCATAAATTAAAAGAGACAGTACAAAACATAGCCATTTTTGAAATGAGAGGTTTTATAAGTGACTGATTAGCAATTAGGGACAGGAGGATGAGGCGACAGGTCAGCACGAAAGGGGATACAGGTCGTCTGGCTCTGTGCTTTCTAGCCTTTTAAATAATGAAGAGTCACCTCATTGAAATTTACTACATTCTAACAGGGCATGACAGGGTGGATGTAGACACGATGTTTCCCTTGGCTGGTGAGTCTAAAACCAGGAAGCACCTGAGGATAAAGACTGAAATGAGGAGGAATTTCTTCACTCAGAGGGTGGTGAATCTTTGGTGTTCTTTACCCAAGAGAGCTGTGCAAGCTCAATCACTAATCATATCCAAGACAGAAACTGATAGATTTGTGGACACCAATGACATCAAGGGATATGGAGAAGTGACACTGAAGGTGATGATTAGCTGTGATCAAATCAAATGGAGGAGCAGACTCGTTGGGCTGAATGGCCTTCTCCTGTTATTCCGACAAGTGCCTCAGTCTTCAGCCTTATCCAACATACCTTTTGCTACCCGTGTGATTGCGGACAAAGTCTGGTCATCTATCACCTTGGTATGAGAGGCATCTCAAGGGTAGGTGGGGTGGGACAGGAGAGAACACCAGGTGGCAAGAAATCAAAAGGAATGTGGTAGTGATAGGAAACAACATAGTTAGCGGGACAGGTACAATTGCAATGGTTCTGAAGGTGGTTGCCTGCCAGGGTTCTAGGCACGTCATGACTGCAGAGAACTTGGAATGGGAGGAGGGTCCAGCTCTTGTCCTCCTTGTTGGGATCAAAAACATGAAGAGCAAGCCCACCTGAACTGGGTGGAATCAAGGTCTCAGGGGAAATAATAAAATGGGTCAACCACAAGGATATGGGGAGTGGTTCAATGCAAGCTAGCTTAGATCATTTAAAAACAAACAGAAGGGAATTGTAATAATAAAATAATCTTTGTTGTCACAAGTAGTCTTACATTAACACTGCAATGAAGTTACTGTGAAAAGCCCCTAGTCGCCACATTCTGGCACCTGGTCGGGTACACAAAGGGAGAATTGAGAATGTCCAAATTACCTAACAGCACGTCTTTCAGGACTTGTGGGAAGAAACCGGAGCACCAGGAGGAAACCCACGCAGACACGGGGAGAGGTGCACATAGTGACCCAAGCCAGGAATTGAACCAGGGATCCTGGTGCTTTAAGTAACAATACAGGTTAAAAGGTGGCGCAATGGTTAGCCTCACAGCACGGAGGACCCAGGTTTGATCCTGGCCACAGGTTACTGTCCGTGTGGACTTTGCACATTGACTGCGTGGATCTCACCCCCAAAACACAACGATGTGCAAGGTGGATTAACCACGCTAAAATTGCCCTTTAATTGGGATAAAAGAGAATTGGGTACTCCAAATTTAAAAAAATACAGCTCAAAAAGGGAAATCTAAAAGATGCTGAGTAATTAAAACTAGGAGAAAAAGTAAGAAATTAAGGTAATTTGTTGGAGCAGAAGCACAGGCGAAAGGTGAGTGGTCCAAAGAGGCACTCTTTGTACAGTAAAATAATAAATTGATTGAGTTGCAATTATAAGTTCAGCATGGACGATTTGACAGGGCAACTTTACTGAGACATAGCTGCGAGGCTATCAAACTGGGAACTAAATGCCAAGTGAAAGATCTGTAGAAAAGCTATAGAAAATTGTGGAGGGGAGCGGTAGCCTTTGTGATTAATAATGAAATCAATTCAACATTAAGAGGATACGAGAGACAAACAGGCAGTGGAAACCTGATGGGTTAAAATTAAGAAATAGAAAAGGATTTAAGACTGTAGTACAAATTGGGTATTGGTGCCTTGGTAATAGCTGTCAAGTGGTAGGTCGTTTATATGCAGTGATTAGACATACACGCAGCAAAGGCATAAAAGTTTTAATGCGGTTAGCAGACCAGCCCGTCACAACACACAAACATGAAATTCTTGAATATGGAACTGTTTTCTGCTGCAATATGTCCGAGAACCAAAGACGGGGCATACCATAGAATTAATGATAAACGACCAAATTTAGTTAACTTAACTATATGTGAACATTTATCCAATTGCAATCATAACACAAAAGGTTCCAACACTGATCCCTGTAGGACATCACACAGAGCCAGAGTTTTACAGAACAGAAAAGGCCCTTCAGCCCAGCACATCCACACCAACTCATGAAGCACCCAACTATTCTAATCCCATTTCCAAGCACTTGAAATGCCAATGCATGTGCTCATCTAAATACTTCTTTAAAGTTGTGAGGGTTCCTGCCTCTAGCACTCTTTCAGGAAGGGAATTCCAGATTCCAACCACCCTCTGGGTAAAAAAGATTTTCCTCACATCTCCTCTCAACCTCTGCCCATTACCTTGCAATTCTCACATTTGTCGACATATCTGCCCTTCTATTTCTCCTGACTTCTATTGCACACTCCCAGCAATTTGATCGCCTCCTATTTGTTACTAAATTCTACCCAAGTGGCTTCATTTAAGGAGCCTAATAAGATAGCATCCCTGAGTACTGCTGTGGTGTTCTCTCTAATCAATAATGCAATTCCCCCCCACTCTTATCACACCTGACATTTCTATATCCTGGGACTTCCAGCTGCTAGTCCTGCCCTTTTTTCAAACAAGTTTCTGTGATTGAAATAATGTCATAATAACATGTAATCAACACTGTCATAGGGCAGCAATGTGGCGCAGTGGTTAGCACTGCTGCCTCACGGCACCGAGGTCCCAGTTTCGATCCCGGCTCTGGGTCACTGTCCGTGTGAAGTTCGCACATGCTTCCCCGTAATTGTGTGGGTTTTGCCCCCACAACCCAAAGATGTACAGGCTAGGTGCATTGGTCACACTAAATTGCCCCTTCATTGGTAAAAATGAATTGGGTACTCTAAAATTTTTTTTTTTTTTTATAAACTCAGTCATAAATGCATTTTAGTACCAATCCTCGCATGTGGGTTATCATACCCCTACCTGCTCTGCCCCCTGGACTTGCCTGGTTTATCCTGCATATTTGGTTCCATCTTCTCACCCACTATACTGTTACTTAGAATCCCATCATCCCCCCCTTCCAAATTAGTTTAAACCCTGCCCATTAGCTTGAACACCTCCTTGCTAGGATATTTGTCTCCCGTCAATTCAGGTGCCACCCATCCCGCTCATACAGGTCCCATCTGCCCCAAAAGCGATCTCAAAGATCCAAGAATCTAAAGCCATCCCTCCTGTACCATCCCTCCAGCCACACATTTATCTGACCATCTCTCCAGCCACATGTTTATCAGACCTATTCTCCTATTTCTATATTCACTCACCCATGACACAGGAAGTAATCCCAATATCACATTACAGGTCCTTTTGTTTTTTTAAAAAGGTCTACCGAACTCCCTAAATTAACTTTGCAGGATCTCCACCCATGTCATTTGTACCAATGTGTACCAAGATCTCTGGCTGATAACCCTCCCCTTTCAGAATGCCCTGTAGCCATTCAGTGACATCCTTGACCCTACAAGGGAGGCAACATTCAATTCTGTTGTACTCGCAGCAATAAAAACATCTGTCAGTTCTCCTCACTGTTGAATCCCCTACCACTACAGCTCACTTTGGCCTTCTCATAGAATTTACAGTGCAGAAGGAGGTCATTTGGCCCATCGAGTCTGCACCGACCTGCTGCCCAGCAGAGCCAACTGCTGTGCCACAGACGTGGCTGCTGCTTCCCGTCCCCCCACCCCCCAGAGAGGCCAACCCTTCAACAGTATCCAAAATGTTGTATCTGTTTTGCAAGGGAATAGCCACAGGAGATTCTTCACTGCCTGCCTCGCTCTCTTGCTCTGCCTGGTAATCACCCATTCCCTTCCTGCCTGTGGAGGCTGAGCTTGCAGTGTGACCACCTCTCTCTTTCTATGTGCTCTCCATGATACTCTCCGCCTCGCAAATGCTCCGCAGTGTTCCCAGCCCTTCTCCAACTCAGAACCTCAGGCTTCCAGGAGCTGCAGGTGGAGGCACTTCCCACACATGCTGGTCCTGGGAACGTTTCTAGTCTCCCACATGGAGCAAGAAGAACAGACCACAGCTTGGAGCTCTGCTGACATGTCTTACTCGGTCACATCCTGTCAATTGGAGTACCTGCCCATTATCCCTACTCCATTTCCTAAAGCTCAACTAACTTCTGAACCAGGTCAATAATTTGCCTTCATTCCATGAGCCTCAACATGCATTAAGCATCTCTCAAGTGTATAAAATGCCTTCTGGAAAGGTCTCACCCCCCACAACCCAAAGATGTCCAGGGTAGGTGGATTGGCCATGCTAAATACCCCTTAATTGGAAAATGTTTTTCAAAATACCTTTGAGGTCCGTAAAAATAACGTCCATAGACAACCCCTTCCCAAAACCTTGATGACCTCCTCAAAAGAGAAACAAATTGGGTTCACAAAACTTCCTTAATTATAGATTGCAGTAATATCCCTTTTAGAAATGAGGCTTTGTAAAATATTCATTGACAGGATATGGGTCATCAGTGGCTAGGCCATACTTCCTAAATCAAGAGAACTTTGGAACATTACAGTTACGGCACCTGCTATTTCCTTCAAACCGCTGGAATGGAAAACATCTCATCTTGGGGATTTACCAAGTCTCATTATTTTCTTCATTAAAATGTTATTTTGCTTGCAAAACCCATTCCCAACTCAATATTCATTTCCTTGGGATGTTCAGCATCTTATCCTCTTCTTCACAGACAAACTTTTCACAGTAACTTCATTGAAGCCTACTCGTGACAATAAGCGATTTTCATTTCAAACACCAACACAAAAATAATTATTCAACATGTTCGCCATTTCTTTATTTTCAGCAATTAAGTGCAATGGGCATTTTTAACTGCAGAAAATAGACAGCAAATCACAACAACTGTTTTATTCAGCTCATGCTATACTTAATACTTCGAATGTTTAAGAAATTTACAATACCTGTGCTGTAAAATCCAGCTCTTGCAAGGTTGTCAGCATCAAGTGCAAAGTGTTCTGGGCATTTGAAGGTCTGAAGCCTGGAGTCAAATGTTTGCTTGTCTGGGTGTTTGGGTGGATAAAAGTTTGCTTCTGCAACGCCATTTAATGGCTGGTTAACATCTGTTCTGCTGCAATTTGAATCAATTGGTATGTTTCCAACAGAATGTCCTGAAACAAAAGCACACATAGGAAAATGTCTCTTGTGCTCAGACATTGCTCGATCACCAGGTTCCCAATTTTTCATTAGCCCACCACAACAAAAGCACTGTACTTGGTCATCTTTGTTGATATAATAGAGCCCTGCTTTAGCAAGTTCCCTCGGTGTTACAATGACGTAACTAGGCCAGGTGGTGAAGGTTTTGAGTCTGGCTTCTTCGCTGCACATTGCAGGATTCTTGGGTCGTAGATGCGACATGTCCTCGACACTCCTACTTCTCACAGGATCGCTGACAGATTGATTATGATACGGGCGATCGCAATTCAAGTGGTTGCACGGGCCATTCTCGGAAGGGTGGTGACTAGCTACTTGATCGGAGTTTATACGGTCATGAAGTATGAGCGGAAAACTGGAGTTGACCATTTGTTCATTCATGTGTGTACCGTTAATAAATGGACAAGCTGGGAACAGCAGTCTGTGCTTGCTTACAGCAGAGTCTCCATGTTGCCAGTTTTCTACTTCACCACCACAGCTGAAGCATTTAACCTGGTCTTTGAAACCGGTATAAAAGAAACCTGCTCTGGCCAATGTTGCTTCTGACAGTGGGACATTACGTGGAAAGTCAATAAATGTTGCCAGTCGATAGATTTCATTTGAGAGGTCTTGTTTACAATCTGTTGTAATATCCATGATGGAGAAAAAATAATAATCCAGATGGAACGCTTATTAAGCGACAGATTCTTGGATTTTATCTTCTCTCGGTATTTGGGGTCTCTCCAATATAATGGTATGAACAGCCAACTTCTTTTTGCTGAAATTCTACTGTGCCCACCTGTAAAAAAGTAAGCATTCATCACTGCAAAATCACTTCTCCCGATTCAGTCCAATGCAACTTCAAACCAAAACTAATTAAAGGCATCAGCTTCAATTTTACTCATTACAAATACGCATGTTGCAGTCAGTTAAACATACTAGATATCTGAAGAAAACATTTTCAAGTAAAATAGCATTGTTTAAGTTCTCAGAATTCTCACTTCAGAATGATTTATATTTTTCAACACATCCACTACAAAATGGCCAGCAACTGCAAAGTACAAACAAATTAAAACAGTTCCAATGTGTCTAAAAGCTTTGTTTCTTGCGCACACAATTTTTATCTTTTAAAACAGTTTTAAACATTTCAAGAAAAGAAATTTTAAAAGTAATCTTTCCCCCTCGTCAGTAAAATGCACCTCCCATATAATCCCCCTGGAACAGCGACCTACCAGAGTGTATCTGGCCTGGACAATATCTGGCTTTCACTTGAATCTTGCACGTAGAAACTATTAATTGCAAATCATTTCATTAAACCATTCTAAACACAGAGCCACGATACAAGATTCTGGGGTCATAAACTCTTGAGGTACCAATGGCTGCCATAGAGCCCAGAGCGATTTCAGAGAGCTGAGGGGCCTTTAAATGCTCACTTTTCTGGTTGGTGGTCATGGCCGAATGGACTGCTCTGCGGCCCAATTGGCGCTGCACAAAAAAAACGCCAGGTAGATGTTCACTGCGCCACTTGACTTGGACAAACATTTGAAGAAATGATTTAAATTTTTGAATCTGCCCCTCAGGAATCACAAGAAGCGGCAGCCAAAAAGACAGTCACTGTCGACTTCGCCTGAGGAAGCACCATCCTCGACCTGGTACCTCATTGTAAACGCAGACTCTGCCTAAGCTTTTTCTGAGGGAAGGCTATACTGTACAGTATTTGTAAACTGCCCATATATTCCTTGTGATGAATGTTATCAGTAGCAGATATAATGGTAACCTTCCGTTTAATGCATTGGCCCTTTAAGACCGGGCTTGGAACCCTGGGGGACTTTGCCTCTGGCTCCGCCCCCAGGAAACAGTATACAAGATAAGGCTCAATCAGGCAACATGTGATGAGCACACTTCTCGGCTGCTGTACAGTTCTCAGATGATTAAAGCCTTTGAATCATCTATCCTCTCCTGTGTCGTGATTGAGGGTATCTCATTCCTTAAGTCAAAAACTAGGCAATCTGACTGAAAGGAGCACATCTTGCCCAGTGCCAGACCATCGTGAGAGAGTAATTAGCTATTATCTTGGGTGTTCTTTCTTCAAAATTGGAAATCAACACATTTTTAAAAAGAGAGCATGCGGATCTCTTTTTAAGCTGACAGTACTACTGAAGAAAAGGCTTGGCAGAAATAGTCTGCTGGCAGGGCGGCACAGTGGTTAGCACTGCTGCCTCACGCCACAGAGGACCCGGGTTCGACCCTGGCCCCGGGTCACTGTTCATGTGAAGTTTGCACATTCTCCCAGTGTCTGTGTGGGTCTCACCCCCACAACACAAAGACCTGGAGGGTATGTGAATTGGTCACACTAAATTGCCCCTTAATTGAAAAAACAAGAATTGGATACTCTAAAATTTATTTTAAAAATAAAAATTGTCGGCTGGCTACCCTCTCGGCTAAAATAGAATTGGCACAATGTTTAAAAATTCAAATTGCTGGAAATTACATCAAATGACGGATTACAACTGTTCAGAAACTTGGGGGAGTTTCGGGGCTTTTCCACAGGGGCCGAGATGGTTGCTGGTCATGACAACCGTCTTCCACTTGGAGGCCTATAATGGAATAAATGATTTGCTCCACTGTCCAGTGAGTCAGCAGGCAAGTGGAAATTCAGTAAAAGGGGAAGTTACAAAAAATCTTAATGGGTTAGAATGGGGAATTCCCTTCCACAAAGCTATGACATTGAATTAAAAAGAGAACTCGAAAGCTGCTTTAAAAAATAAATTATTGGGGCTTGCAGTGACGTTTGCGAGCGAGTTCCCGCCGGTGGCCACTATTTGCAGCACTTCCGGGAGTTTCCCTAATTCTTTGCTTCTCCCCCCCTCCCCCAAATTATTGTCAGCCTTTGAGGCCATCCGGGCAGCAAGTGGGGCCGGTTTGAAAACCAGCAAGGAGCCCCGCGCGGGTGTCGGGCGGTTGGTGCTGAGTCGTTAGGCCCATGTTATACGTGTCAGAACCGAGTGTGTCAATAGGGGGAATATTGGAGTTGCTTCGAATGTTTGGGTCTTTCTCGGGGTACAAACTAAATCGAGACAAGAGTATTTTGTGGTGCCTCGGCCGGGGGTGGGGGTGGGGGGGGGGGGGGGGGGGGGGGGGGGGCCTGCCATTCTGTCGGACAGGGACTCACTTTAGGTAACTGGGGGTGCAGGTTGCCCGGGAGTGGGGGGAGGGGGGCTCCGCAGGTACAACATTTCTAGTTTGGTGGGGAGACCATCTGGCAAGGTGGGATGGTCTCTCTCCGTCAATGACGGGTCGGGCACAGGCGGTTAACGTGAACGTATTGCCGCGATTTCTGTTTATTTTTCAATGCCTGCCGATTTTCCTGCCAAAGGCTTTTTTCAAAGAGATTGAGGGAAGGATTACTTTGCTCATATGGGGAGGGAAGGTGGCCAGAGATAGAAAGGTGTTGCTGCAGAGGGGAAGGCAGGCAGGGGGTTTGGGTCTTCCAAACCTGATGTATTACTACTGGGCGGCAAATATGGAGAAGGTGCGGAGCTGGGTCAGAGGGGGTGATTCCCGGTGGGTCAGAATGGAGGAGAGTTTGTGCAGGGGGTCAGGATTGAAAGCACTAGCAACAGCGCAGCTCCCAATAGCTCCAAGGAGATACTCAGTGATTCCGGTAATAATAGCTTCATTGAGAACTTGGAGGCAGTTTCTCCAACACTTCGGGTTGGGGGCAGGGTTAAGGGAAATGCCGATTAGGAGGAACCACAGATTTGAGCCAGGGAGGTGGGATGGAAATTTTCGGAAACGAGAGGATGTGTTTCTTAAGGGTCGGTTTGCAGGATTGAAGGAGCTGGAAGCGAAGCATGGGCTGGAGCAAGGGGAAATGTTTAGATACATGCAGGTTCGAGATTTGGCCAGAAAGGCGATACAGATCTTCCCGGAGGAACCGGCCTCCACATTGCTGGAGGTGGTGTTGACGACAGGGAGACTGGAGAAGGGGTAGTGTCAGCGGTTTACGGAGCTATTTTCAACAAGAACGCACCACTGGAAGAGATCAAAGGAAAGCGGGAGGACGAGTTGGGAGAGGATATGGAGGGGGGGGTTCTGGTGTGAGGCGCTCCGGAGAGTGAATGCCTCCACCTCTGCACGAGTTTGGGGCTGATACAGCTGAAGAAGGTGGTATACAGAGCACACCTCACGAGGGCGAGGATGAGCCGATTATTTGAAGGAGTAGAAGCTGTCTGTGAGCGTTGCACGGGGGGTGGTGGGGGGGGGGGGGGGGGGGGGGTGTCCACTAATCACGTTCGTATGTTTTGGTCCTGTCCAAAGCTAGAGGATTACTGGAATGAGATTTTTAGGGTAATTTTCAAGGTGGTGCACATGAAAATGGACCCAGGACCTCGGGAGGCCATATTCGCGACGTCGGACCTGCCAGGGTTGGAAACGGGTGCGAAGACAGATGTTGTAGCCTTCGCCTCATTGATTGCCCGAAGGCGGATCCTGATAGGTTGGAGAGCTGTGCCCTGGCGTGACAGGGGGACCTGTTGGAATTCTTAACTCTTGAGAAGGTTAAGTTTGAACTGAGGGGAAGGATGGAGGGGTTCTACAATTCATGGGCATTATTCATTGTGCACTTTCAAGGACTGGATAACATCGAACATTATTTGGGGCATGTGGATGGGAGGTGGGTATCAATTTGGGAGAAAATCAAAAGGAGAATAAAAAATATTTTTAAAAAAGAGATAAATTATTCAAGTGTAGTAAAAGAGAGTAGCAGTGTGAGGAGTCTCAGCCTACTGGGTGATCCAAAGTGTAAAGAAGCCTTCTTCAGCATAAATGAAGGTTCCAGAGTTGGATTCAGTGAAACCAAATAATGCTAGATTAGCTAGCTGTGCACCAAGTTCACGCGTACACCCTTAGGAACTCAGGCTGTCAAATTTGGGGCTATCCTCAGGAAATTACAGAGCTAGAGATCAAATATTTTTCTCTGCTAAAAAAACAAGGGTATTGAAATTAGACAGGGTGGAGATATTGAAGTAGTCAGACACATGTCAGAGGTGGGTCAGTACCAGGAATTTGAGAAATGAGGGAGTAGTACATGATTACTCAACAGAATCTTTCTCTCCTTCTACCCTCAACCACAACCAAACGATCAAGATGGGTGAATCACAAGGATGGCACTGATGTTTTTTATAAATCTAAATTACCCAATTCATTATGGATTTCCAATTCAGGCCAATTTAGCATAGCCAATCCACCTGCTCTGAACGCCTTTGGGTGTGGGGATGAGACCCATGCAGACACGGAGAGAATGTGCAAACATCACTAGGACAGTGACCCGGGGCTGGGATTGAACCCGGGTCCTCGGTACCGTGAGGCAGCAGTGCTAACCACTGTGTCAGTGTGCTTCCCCAAGGATGGCACTGATAACTATCAGCACAAAACTCAATTAGAAGTGGAGAAAACTTAAGATTTCCCTTCACTATTTTTTTTTGTCTTCATTTGATGCTCTCAGGGGACCGCTTCTAAGAATCTTCATAGTTTTATCATAATTTGTCATGCAACTAACAATTTACCGTTCTCCCCCCCCCCCACCAAAAACAAAAGTGAGCATTTGAACAGATAGAGGGAACAGGAGGTATATTACAGTTTTGTACAAGAACCTCAATCAGCAGGTCTGACAGCATCTGTGGAGAGAGAAGGGAGCCAACGCTGAGTCTGGATGACCCTGTCAAAACTGGAGAGAATTGGAAACAGTGTCAGATTTACACTGTTGAGGCGGATGGAGCAGTGGTGCTGGATAGAGGACCAGTGATAGGTGGAGAGTGACAAAGATGTCATGGAGGAAGGTCAAAAGAAATGCAAATGGAGCCATTTAAGGCGGATAGTGGCACATACAGAGATCAGAACGTGTTCATGGCAGAACAAAGGTGAGCAGTGTGTCAAAGGGTCATGAGGATCAGAAGGACCAATTTTGGGGAGGGGGGGAAACAATGGCGAGGGAAAAACAGATCAATGGAAGAAATGAAAATAAATTGAAAGAAATAAAAAAAATGGGGTGAGGGTGGAGGAGAGTTCACAGTCTGAAGTTGTTGAACTCAATGTTAAGTCTGGAACACTAACATGCCTAATCGGAAGAGGTGCTGTTCCTCCAGTTTGCACTGGGCTTCACTGGAACATTGCAGCAGGCCAAGAACAGACATGTGGACGAGAGAGTTGAAATTGCAAGCAACAGGAAGGTCTGGGTCCTGCTTGCGGCAGATCAAAGGTGTTTTGCAAAGCGGTCACCCAGTCTGCATTTATAATAAAAATCTTTATTATAGTCTCTCCCATGTAGAGTAGCCCCCATTGGGAGCAGCAAATTCATTAGACCAGATTGAAGTGCTGCCTCACCTGGAAAGAGTGCTTCGGCCCCTGGATGGTGAGCAGGGAGGAGGTAAAGAGACAGGTGGTGCACCTTTCATGCGAAGGTGCCATGGAAAGGGGGTGGAGGGTTGACCAGGGTATCCTGGAGAGAATGGTCCCTAGAACTGCTAACAGGGAGTGTAAGGGGAAAATTAGTTTGGCATCATGCTAGACTTGGCAGAACCGACAGAGTATGGTTTTTTGAATGTGGAGGCTGGTGGGGTGAAAAATAACAAGTAGGGGAGCTCTATCCTGGGTCGGTGAGGGAGCGGAAGAGGTGAGAGGAGAGGTGCGAGAGATGGGGCAGACATGGTTGACAGCCCAGTTGACCACATCGGGTGATTAAGAATTAAGACACGTCAGCAGCACCAGTTTTGGAAAGTGGCATCTTCGGAACTGCTGCGACGAAGGTGAAGGAACTGGTAGAACGGGATGGAGTCCTTACAGGATGTGGGGCGTGAAGAGTCAGTGGGTTTATAATGGATACAAAGATTCAAGAACATGGTATTAAAATTTGCCACAGCTGGTTCATAGGATGCAGAAATCGGACAGGATGTTGGTCATCTGCAAGTGGTTGATGCCAAACCAAAGGTTAAGTAATGCATCCAACTTGGTTTTAGAATATTTATTTGGATATAAATCTACTTTTGGTTATGTTATCAACAGGAAGGAGGGACAGTAAAAAAAATCACAAGACGGAACAGTTAGCAGAATGGGCATAAAGATGGCAACTTTAAGAGTAAGGCTATACATTTTGAGAGAAATAAAATCCCACGTGTATTCACTGAAAATACAAGTTGATAAAAACCAAACAAATGCAATACAATCCGAAGAGACAATGCTGGAAAATCTCAGCAGGTCTGGCAGCATCTGTAGGAGAGAAAAGAGCTAACGTTTCAAGTCCAAATGACCCTTCGTGAACAAGAAGTGGACAATAAACATGAGACAAAATAGCACTCTAAATAAATCCAGCTCCATCCATCTTTCACCACTTACAACAAATGAAAATTCAGATTTTGTCAAGTTACACCTTTGATGGTATAAACTGATATTTTAGTAACCGCAACAGATACCTTGGCATGGCACGCCTACAAATAAAAGTCGGGAGAAAGCTGGAAACTCAAAGCAGATTCCACGAGAAAATAAACCGAGCGTGTCCTATTGATAATACAGGGTGCGCCAAATTTGACATTCCTCAGCAATGTTCAATTGCCCGGTCAACAAACCTGCAGCAAACGCAAATTATCAAAAGGAACAAAGTATAATCTTGCCCAACCTATTCACCATTGTAATCAGGAATGTCCTCTCCCAAAACAAATGCGAAATAGTTCAGCAAGAGGCGGTGTCTCGGCAGAAGGTGAGTTTCTTTCTGCCTACCCTGAAGAAGTACTGCTCTTCTCTCCCCACTCTCTTCCAGGAATGCCTACCCTGAAAAGCTTCTTTCTGCCTTGCACTGACTGGGCCAGCATGTACAGCCGACAACAATCGCCATCCAGTAAATGGCAACAAATCTCAGACGCCAGCGGGGAGAAAGAGAGTTTAACATTACAGTCAGCAACTCACAGTGAGGTCGCCTTGGAGCCAGACCCGGAAGCAGGGGAGCTCACCGAATCTCAGGGTGAAATCGACCAGTCCAACACCCAGTTTTGCTACTTCTGGCTGCGTCACGTGAATGGAATTGTCAATCCCTCCTCCACCCAAACCAGCGGGAGGGGGGCGCGGATTGGCTGAACCAGAGGAGGTTACATTGTGGCTTTGCAGGGCTGCCATTCCGTGCGCAGGCGCGAACCTCCTCCGCAGTCTCAATGGCTGCGGGGCTTTTTGTGAAAGGAAATGGCATTTTGGCAGGACGCCCTCCCGAAATGTCCCAATGCCCTTCAACGTCACATACCCTTGAAGAGCGGCAGCTGACATGCAATTGAATCCACCGATGGCTGTTGACTGACAGGTTAATTTTGGCCATGGGGGACGCTTCTTAGCAGCCCTGTTCCAACATTATACTGCACACGAATTGAAAACTCAGCAGCTCTGGCTGAATCTCCCGAGAGGGAAACAGGGTTTTAACGCTTCAGGTCTCCCGGCCGTGCATCTCATAGGGCCCTAGCCCAAATCAATCTTTCAATCAACACCAACCAAAATAGGACATCCGGCTGGTGGCTATTTGTGGATTCAATTCAGTGCCTTTGGTCACCCTGTCCGAGAACCTTCCCTCCGAAACACCAGAAGAAAAGACAAAATGTTGCAGATCCAGAATAGTTACTGCACAGAAGGAGGCCATTTGGCCCATTCTGTCTTGTTACACGTGGGCGATATTCGGAACTTGGTCCAGAAATTAGATCAAAGATGCAGCAGGCAATTTAGGGGTTATACAGACTGAGAAAAAAAATGCTGGCACGGAGTCAGAGGGATACGCCCACAGCTGGCATGAATTGCATTGTCCCATTCAGTCTTAAACTCGTTAGTGGGAATATACAGGATGGTCCGGTTAACCAAAGGTGATTCACTCGAGATCCATTGTCCTTCAGTACACTCCTGTCATTACAGAGTCTGATGGCCTTATTGTCCATCAATGGGAGGTTAGTTGCATATTAATAGCATGGCTCTTATTTTGTATCAACGAAAGAAATGAAATGAAAATTGCTTATTGTCACAAGTAGGCTTCAAATGAAGTTGCTGTGAAAAGCAAAAGAAAGAGGGAAATCAAACAGCCAAGATAACAATGATGGGCTCAAGTCTGGAAAACCTAGTGGGGAACTTTGAAGGGCTGGGTGGAGCTTAGAGGGAGAGAAAGATAGAATACTGTTTTCAACAGGTAAATGCAGAAGGCTTTGGAAAGCAACTGAGAAGTCATGAAAGTTGGCACCAAGGTAGGCTTTTGAAAAGGGTTCTGAAAGAAGACGGCACGGTGGCACAGTGGTTATCACTGCTGCCTCACAGCTCCACGAACCCAGATTCAATTCCGGCCTTGAGTGATTGTGTGGAGTTTGCACTTGCTCCCCGTGTCTGGGTGGGTTTCCTCCGGGTGCTCCAGTTTCCTCCCACAGTCCAAAGATGTGCAGGTTAGATGGATTGGCCATGCTAAATTGCCACTTAGTATCCATGTCAGCGGAATGCAAGCTTCATGTTTATTTAAAGTGCTGTTTGTGAGGACCAATGTGTTAAGGTTAAGATACTACATGTAAGGGTGGTATGGTGGCGCTGGTTAAATCCCAGCCCTGGGTCACTGTCCATGTGGAGTTCACACATTCTCCCTGTGTCTGCATGGGTGTCACCCCCACAATTCAAAAATGTGCAGGGTAGGTGAATTGGCCACGCTAAAATTGCCTCTGAATTGGAAAAAAAAGAATTGGACACTCTAAATTTATTTTAAAAATAGAAACGGGCCAGCACCGTGGCGCAGTGAGTTAGCCCTGCTGCTTCACGGCGCCGAGGTCCGAGGTTCGATCCCGGCTCTGGGTCACTGTCCGTGCGGAGTTTGCACATTCTCCCTATGCTTGCATGGGTTTCGCCCCCCACAACCCAAAGATGTGCAGAGTAAGTGGATTGACCACACTAAATTGGCCCTTAATTGGGAAAAATGAATTGGGTACTCTAAATTTATTTTTTAAAAAGTAGAAACTACATGTAATCTATTATTGTTAGAGTTGAAATTTAAGAGTTTAAATCTTGTTTTTTTTTTGTTTTAATATAGTTTGTTCATAAAATAACAAAGCCCTATTTCATATATTCTCACTTCTAGAATGAATCAATCTTTCTGAACCACCATAAAACTTAAAAAAGTTGCGGCTTTGATCCAGTATCTTAGCCACTGCTGAGAGCTGACGAGGTGTCCATAACAGCAAAACGAGCATCATAACGAAGTGCCATTCGCGTGCCTTTTCCCCGTACCCTTGATTATTTTTTCTATCCAAGTATTCATCTAATGCCCTCTTGAATGCCCCAATTAAACCTGCCCCCACGACACTTCGAGGCAGTTTATTCCAGCCTTAACCCCACGTTGTGTGATAAAGTTTTTTTTCACATCACATTTGCTTCTTTTGCAAATCACCTTAAATCTGTGCTCTCCCTTTCTTGATCCTTTTACAAAAGGGAACAGTTTCTCCCCCATATGCAGAAGTTTCACACCTATTCAACTATAGTTTTCTCACTTCCCAACTGACCAGATGACACTTAGAGTTTCAGTTCAACTTTCTTCCAGCTTGGGCAGCATGGTGGCGCAGTGGGTCAGCGCTGAGGTCGCAAGTTCGGTCCCATCTCTGGGTCACTGTCCGTGTGGAGTTTGCACATTCTCCCCGTGTTTGTGTGGCTTTCGCCCCCACAACCCAAAGATGTGCAGGATCGGTGGATTGGCCACATTAAATTGCCCCTTAATTGGAAAAAATGAATTGAATACTCTAAATTATTTTTTTAATAAACTTTATTCCAGCTTTAGCAGGGGAGCTATGCCTCCACTAGGGGGTTTGCCAGCTCCTCGATCACAGAAAATAAAGGGCAATTATACTTTTTGCTTATCTTACAGGTAATTAACTTTTAGCAATCAAAAGAGTACACTGGTGTAGGAATTATCTTTATCCATTCACACCAACAATTAGGATTACATAATGTACAAGGGGTTTTCAAACTCAGGGTCACAACCCGCGGGTGGGTCGTGGTGCTCCCGATCTCGAGAGGAACGCCCAATGGCCGCGATCGGCTTCGTAAAATGTCAGCCGCGACGGACTTTTAAGATTGCTGGCCATCACACGCATGTGTGCCAAATCAATCAGTGCGCAGGCCCGGAGCTCAGGGGGCTGAAACGCCTCCTCCTGATGTCAGCGCACTGTCCAAGGCCAGTTTTTTCAGCAAATGACGGAGCCCTCTGTTGCTCGTTATGCAACAAACTTGATGCAGGTTCCATCAGAAAGGACACCGTATCTCTCTGTCGGTTCCTTTTTAACCATCATCTGGACACTTCAGTTCTCAGTAGCGAACAGAGTCGCAAAGGGATTTGTTTGGTGGGAGTCAGACTCAATGTCATCATCTTCTCCCGGCTGCCATACTCTCGATTGGAGTAATCTTGCCAAAGCTGCGTGGGGCGAATTGGGTCCATCTCATCATTCTGGATGAGCCTGAACGGATTGTCGCGCTGCCAGATTCGTGTATTAAGTTTTGAACTGCTGGGGTTCAATCCGTAATCGTTGGGCAGTGGGTCTGGGTCAGGGGCTTTGATGTAGGTGATCTCAAAGGGATCACTTGAATCATGCTCGGAATCGCTGGGAGTGGGGCCTGGTACAGGGGGACAGTTGTAACGTGGTGTGCTGTGGCTGTCGTCAGTGCTATGACAGTCACTGTTGCTGCTCTTTGGGGGCGGGGAGAGGTGGAGTTGTGTCTCTGGGCACGGGGTTGAAGTTGAGTCTGAGGTCTGGCTGGACTGGCTGGACTGGCTGGGGGAGGGTAGGAATGCATCATCTGTGGGTAGGGCGAACTCGTCTGCTGCTGCGAGCAGGATGTGGTGTGTGTGGCTATTCTGCGAGCCATAAGCCTTGAGCTGGTTGATGTGAAACCACGCAGACTTTCCATTAGGATATTTGATGTTGTATACAGAGGGGCTTACTTTGTCCGAAATGGAGTACAGGCCTGAGAATTTTGGTGAAAGGAATGAACTCGGGTTGTATAGGGAAAGCATCACTTGCTGCCCTACTGCAAACTCAGTGGCATGCACTGTTTTATCGAAACAAGCCTTGCTCTGTTTCTTCCTTGTTCCCAGTTTCACAGCTGCTGTGAGTTGGGCCGCTTTAACATTCGCTATTAGCTGCTGTACAGCATTTTCATGTGTGAGGGCTGTCACTGCGGGGCTGGTCAAATCCAAACCTAATAAATATTCTGTCCCTGTCATGGGACGTCCGGTCATGAGAGTGTGGGGGGTGTATCCTGTGGTCGTGGATACCGTGTTTCTTAAAAACATTAACGCAAATGGGAGAACTGAGTCCCAGATGCTATTATTCTGCTGTATCATTTTCCTAAGGGTAGCTTTTAGTGTCCTATTCATGCGTTCGACGATACCACTTGACTGGGGCTGGTATGCGATATGAAACTTCTGAGTTATTACGAAAATTGTGAGGACGTTTTTCATAACTCGTCCTGTAAAATGGGAGCCTTGATCGGACTCTGTACTGCGGGGGAGTCCCCATCTTGTAAAGATGTGGTGGGTTAGGATCTTTGCCGTTGTTTTCGCTGTATTAGTGCGTGATGGAAAAGCTTCCACCCATTTTGTGACGGTGTTGATGACCACCAACACATACTTATATCCGTTTCTGCAAGGGGGTAGGGGTCCTATGAAATCTATCTGGAGATTAGTCCAGGGCCATTAATGGGGAGGGTATGGCTAAGTTGGGCCTTCTTTGCATATCTGTCTGGATTGTTATGGGCACAGATTAAGCAATTCTCTATGTAGTGTGTCACGTCGGCTTTTAAATTTGGCCACCAGCAGAGCAGTCTGAGGTGGGCTAAAGTGGGTTCAATTCCCTGGTGTCCATGATTGTCATGGAACTGACAAATGAGCTGGTTCCTATCCTGCTTTCGAACTACATAGTCTTTCAGAAGCACACCGTCATGTGTGGTTATGGAATTCTGAAACTTGTCATAAGTGGCTGGGAAGGTTCCCTTTAAAACTTCCCTGAGTTTCTCATCCTGTTTCTGAGCCTGTTTCTGAGCTAAATCCTGTACGTTGGTCTGTGATGCCTGAACTGCGTGTACTGGGGTGCTTTCGGGGGGGTTTCCAAAAATGACCATGCCTAGAACTTGCCTTCGCTAGGACGTCTGCTTTAACATTACCAGGGGGGGAGGAACGGTGGTGACTGCGAACTTTAACAATTCCGTATTTCCTATCCTTTGACTGCTTTAAAATATGATGTGGAGATGCCGGCGTTGGACTGGGGTGAGCACAGTAAGAAGTGTTACAACACCAGGTTAAAGTCCAACAAGTTTGTTTCAAACACGAGCTTTCGGAGCACTGCTCCTTCCTCAGGTGAATGGAGAGGTATGTTCCAGAAACATTTATATAGACAAAGTCAGAGATGCTGGACAATGCTTGGAATGCGAGCATTTGCAGATAATCAAATCATTACAGATCCAGAGAGAGGGATAATCACAGGTTAAAGAGGTGTGAATTGTCTCAAGCCAGAACAGTTGGTAGGATTTTGCAAGTCCAGGCCAGATGGTGGGGGGTGGATGTAATGCGACATGAATCCAAGATCCCGGTTGAGGCCGCACTCATGCGTGCGGAACTTAGCTGCAAGTTTTTGCTCGGCAATTCTGCGTTGTCGCGTGTCCTGAAGACCGCCTTGGAGAACGCTTACCCGGAGATCAGAGGCTGAATGCCCTTGACTGCTGAAGTGTTCCTGACTGGAAGGGAACATTCCTGCCTAGTGATTGTCGCACGATGCCCATTCATTCGTTGTCACAGTGCCTGCATGGTCTCGCCAATGTACCACGCTTCGGGACATCCTTTCCTGCAGCGTATGAGGTAGACTACATTGCTCGAGTCGCACGAGTATGTGCCGCGTACCTGGTGGGTGGTGTTTCCATGTGTAATGGTGGTATCCAAGTCGATGATCTGGCATGTCTTGATGGGGCTGATGGTAGGGGTTTTCCGTCTGCGGAAACAAATCCTCTTGTTTCCCACAGGGGTAGGAATTCCGTGAGACTATTGCAGACATACATGCTGTCCGAATAGATGTCTGCTGGGGTGGCGAACGAGTCGGGGTGGTCTACTATGTATGCGATTGCTGCCAGTTATGCTGCCTGCGAGCCTAAGTGTCCTTGCAACTTGAGGGAAATCTATTCTGGGCACGCCCCTGTGCGCCCTCTACATAAATGCCGCAACCTGTTATTCGTTTGCCATTCAGAACTGTGGAGCAGCCATCCACATAAATTTTCAGGGGTGCGCACGTGTCTGTGGGCTGGGGTCTCTGGGGTGTACTGC
The DNA here is from genome assembly GCF_902713615.1 of Scyliorhinus canicula. Classification (NCBI taxonomy): domain Eukaryota; kingdom Metazoa; phylum Chordata; class Chondrichthyes; order Carcharhiniformes; family Scyliorhinidae; genus Scyliorhinus; species Scyliorhinus canicula. Next base: position 35,368,188 of record NC_052162.1, on the reverse strand, counting down.
CTATTTTCCTGGGAGGTGTCTTTGGGATGAATGGGCCTGTGTTGTGCTGTGTGGAGATAATCTCACATTCATGAGGGGTGCCTGGGTACTGTAAATTGTCGGCGAGTAAAGTGTGGGTCTTTGTGCGTTTGACTGTACTGTCCCATCCCTGTAAAAGAAGGGTCCACCGGGCTGCTCGGATTTGGCTGACTGTGCCACCTTTAAGTCGGCCGTTGGGGTGTGTTCAGTGAGGATGGTGATGGGGTTGAGTCCTGTGATGTAGGCAAAGTACTGTACTGCCCAGAAAACTGTGAGCAGGAGCCTTTCACAGGCAGAAAGTCCTTGCTCAACAGGGTCTAAAACTCGCAAGGCATATGCCATGGGTCTTAACTGGTCATGGCGTTCCTGGAGGAGCACGGCCGAAAGGGTTCGATCAGTGCTTGCTACTTCGATAGCGAACGGGGATAGGGGGTCTGGGACCTGTAGTGCTGGGGCTGTGCTGAGTGCTCTTTTTAAGGCATTCACGACATCTGTATGCTGTGGAAGCCATTCCCAAGGTGCCTTTTTCTTAAGAAGGTCGGATAGGGGCGCTGCTTTAGTGGCGAAACCGTCAATATGGTTTCGGCTGTAGCCAACCAGTCCTAAAAATGACCAGAGGGCTGAGGCATTGTGGGGAAGGGGCAATTTGACGATCGAGCCAATCCTCTTTTGCTCGATCTCGCGTTTACCATGTGTGATAACTGTTCCCAAGTATATCACTTTTTCTTCCAAAATCTGGGCCTTTTTGGGATTTACCTTACAGCCAATTTCTTTTAGGAGTCCTAGGAATTCTGCGAGAAGCGAAATGTGCTCTGCTTTTGTGTCTGTCTGTAATAGCAGGTCGTCTACATACTGGACCAGACATTCGGGGCGCGAAAAATTTGCTAATCCATTTGCCAGCTGTCAGTGGAAAATGGAGGGGGAGTTGTGGAAGCCTTGTGGAAGGCACGTCCACGTATACTGCTGTCCTTTAAAGGTGAAGGCAAATTTGTACTGGCATGCTTTAGCCAATAGAATGGACCAAAAGCCGTTACTAATGTCCAAAACTGAAAAGAATCGTGACTGGAGTTCCTGCTTGAGCATGGTCTCAGAACTTGTGGCTACGGTGGGAACTGCTGCTAGGGTTACTTTGTTCAGTTCCCGGTAATCAATGGTCAGTTGCCATGATCCACCGGTTTCCTGACGGGCCAAATCGGGGCATTGTTTGTGGAGGCTACTGATCTCAGTACGCCCTGGTCTAATAAGCTGTCTATAACTTTCGAGATTTCTCCCTCTGCTTCCTGGGGAAATCCATACTGTTTCTGGGATCTGGGGTCAGGACCTGTAATCTGCTCAGAGCCAGCCATTCTGCCAGTCATGCTTGTGCAAATGCTGCTTTGTGTTCTTGCAGGACTGCCCTACCCTGTCTGTCTGCACTAATGGTTTGCGGGTCGAACCAGTATTCTCCTACTGAGCTAATCCTGTTTACATATTCTCCTACTGTGAGAGTGGTGGGGGCTCGTGATGCCTTTGCCATTTTCCAAACACACTTATTGACTGGATCAAAGAAAAGGTTGAGGGAGCTCATAAAATCAATCCCTGCTGTGTGGGGCAGATCAACGAACACTATGGGATGCTTGGTGGTTATGTTACCAATTTGTATTGCTACAGGGGCTGTGATGTGTCCCTGTTGTAAATGGCCTGTGAAGCCGCTGAGGGTGATGGTGTCTGTTGTGGGCCACATGTCCCTCTGGAACATCGTGGAGGAATTGAGTGTGGTGCGGGACCCTCCTGTGTCCCAAAGAAATTCTACGGGCTGACCCCGGACTCTGCCTGCTACGACCGGTCGACCGGAATTATCCCAAAGGCTGTCGTAGACCCAAGTTGGGGGACCCTGAACACCGTCAGTCTGTCCCATTCATGTCTCCATTATCTGAACGGGCGCTAACACTATGCCCTATTCCTATTTAGGGTGCCTGTCTGTTGGACTCTGTTGTTTCTGTGGCGCATTGCACTCTCGTGCAAAGTGTCCTAACTGTCCACAGTTATAATACTCCTGTGATTTGGGCTGGGGTGGGCTGTTCCTACTCTCATTTACCCATGCGGGGTTCTGGTGTGCTTTAACTGTATGCATGTCTGCATCTGCCTGTTCTTCGTCGAGTTTCCTAAATTTGGTTTTGCTGTGGATGGATCGCTCCCATGCGCGGGACAACCTTTTCAAAACCTATTTCTCATTGTGGGCCTCATCTGAGGGGGTCATAATTCGCGCAAGCTCTCTGTCCTGCCTCTGTTGCATGAGAGACCAGGATTCAAGTCCACTTGGCCATGTTATCTGGGGACAAATGGGCGTGGGCTATTTCACCAAAAACTGCTGTGAAATGAATCCAAAAGCGTCCAGCAAACGCTGTGGGGTGCTCTGTTTTCTTTTGCCTACATCTATTTAGGCCTTCTACCGGGTCTCCTCTGTTATAGCCGATCGCATCAAGGATCACTGTGTGCATCTCTGTTAGGGTACCTCCTCCTACATTCTGTGGGTCGGGAAGGGCTGCCACGATTGAAGGGTCGAGGCTTAAAACTGTGAGCTTTATCTGCTCTCTCTCGTCCAGGCAGTACATGGTGGCCTGCTGTTTAACCTTAGCGAAGAATTGGTGGGGGTCTGAAGTGGGGAGGAACGGTGTAATTTTTTCACACGCGTCCCGTAATTGGGTCACGGTTAAGGTGGTTGTATACAGAAAATCTGCTTCTCCTTCTGCTGCGGCCCTGCGGTGTGTGGTTACCGGATTCATGCGGGTGTGTTCTGCCTGTTCAGTGGGGGGTTGGGGTGCTCTCCTTTTCTGGGGCTTCTCCTGCGTATATGGTCCATGTACGTATTTATGGGCCATTTCATTTAATTCCTGCCAATCGGGGCCGTTTTCCTGATTTAATTGGGGTCCGAATGTGCTTGGAAAGGCATTTTGAACTGAAAGTAGGGATTGCAATTCTGAAATTTGCTTCCGGCACTTTGCGTGGTCTACCAAGCTCTGTCTTTGTTCCGTTGTGGAAGCATGGAGTGCTCGTAGGGCTGCTTTTAAGTCATTGCACTGTTTCTGCAATGTTTCTATGCTGCTCGGTTTCCTGTCTTACCAAGACCGCACGTTGTGTGTCCTGGTAGGCCTTATCATACTGGGTCTGGAAGCTACTTAAATGCGCAAGACAAGACTGGTGTGCCCTCTTGGCATCATCCACCTCTCTGTCCTTTGCAGCTAACTTCTCTCTCAAATCTCTGTTCTCCTTCTCAATCTCACTCACTTCTACCTTACTGGTTCTATCTCTCTCCTCTATCTCTCAACGGAGCGTCCGAATGACCTCCTCTGTGCCTCACAATTGTGCCAGACAGGACACGATTGCCATCGGCTTGCGAGCTTTTCCCAAGCTCTTCTTGTGGATCTCTGTCAGGTTCTCCCACCAAGTATGTCCTATACTCCCGGGACCTGTTTCCTCATTAGCGCAGAATTCGCTCCAAAGGGGCCAACCTTTCCCTTTGAGGTACTTCCTAATTTCCCGTTCCCAAACAGGACACTGTCCTACTCTACTGGTTGATGCGACCTCAAATTCCAGGGGGTTCATAAGGCCTTCATTGCCATCATTGCCTTCATTGCCATCTTTCCTCTATCTGGGTTCTCTACTGAATTTGGAACAGGGGTGATAAAGCGGAGATGTAAACACGGGGACGGCTTACTCTAATTTCCGGCCTACAAAACTCCCGACAGTTTTACGCAACAAAATCTCTCAGGTTTACCTTATATCCCTGTTCGTACGCATGCATTAACACACTTCCGAATTCTGGAGGCTTGATCAGTATTGCTCAAACACTTGTGGTTTTCTGTCTCCAATTGGATTTCTAATTCAAATTTCGGGTTCTCTCGGAGTGGTGGGGCCACTTCTAAGTCGAGTCCCGGTTGAGTCGCCAGTAAATGTTGCTCGTTATGCTCTCCTTAATTTGCTCTGTTTCAATTACGTTTGCTCAAGAGTTGCCAGGTATCTTTTCGATACCGCCACAAGGTTCAAAACCGAATACTGATCAAAGACCCGATACACCAGTTAGTAAGTTTGAAATCAATGCACATTTATTTACACACACAGTCAATTATACTCATGCACAAACTCTACTCACTAAACTACAACTACTACTAAAAGCCTATACTTAGCTTTGGGTGCCCACTCAGTCAGAGGAACAATGGCCGTTGTCCGGTTCTGCTACTGCTGGCTTCGAACTGGTATAGAATAGTAGCTAGGAGCGCCTATCTCGTAGCGTGCGTTGACCTTAGACTTACTTGGCTGGTGCTTGGCAGGTCTCTCGTCGCTGAGAGCCAAAGCCAAGATGAAGGTGAAGAAGAAGAGAGCGATCTGTCTTTGGGGACTCCTCTTTATACCACAAAGGGGCTTCGCGCTCTTTTGGGCTGGTCTTGAACTTGGCCCCAATTAATTGGACCATGTCCTAATCATTTGTATTGATTTCTCCAATAAAGGAGTCGTTGCTTGATCACTGGGCGGGTCCTAGGTGACCGTTGGCCTGCCTTTGTTTTAGTCTCCACTGGCGCCGGGGAGTCTGCCCTGGTACCGATTGCTTAAATGTTTCTCTTTTGTCCCCGGAGATAGCTCATTACTATGCTAATGGCTTATAGTATCAGTTTTGTCTGGGAGCTGCAAACTCCAATCCACAGGCAAATCTTGCACCTGCTTGTTTCCTTAGCTCTGTCCAATTTTCCCTTTACTCTTTGCAAACATCCATTTTGAAATCTGGACGTGGCCACACCAGGTGGCTACACCTCCCAGCAGAAGCAGTGGCCGAGTACAGGTTACGCGCCCCGGAAACTTAAGTCACGTGTTCTGGGCAAGAGAGAGATTCATCCATTTTGCAGCTGCCAGCAGTGCTGGTGTTAACTTCTGGGCTCTGGTGAATAACCCATGAAGAAGCTGAACACAGGAACAAAACTGCATTAAGATGATTATTTGTGGTATGGGTTATTAATTCTTCCACTGCAAATCAGAACTCAAAGTTCATGTATATTATATGAAGGGAAGCACTGGCAAATGAAAGTTTAAAACCCTCAAAACTTCAAAGACATTTGAAGATAAGCACAATGAGTTTGAATAATAAAACGAGTGACATCTTGAGGACTAAGCAGGCTTGTCTGTCACATTAAAGGTAAGTGTAAATGGTGGGTCCCAAAGGTGGGCCGGCTTGGGTTGCAAACGTCAGCCGGCATGGGTCCAAAGGTTGGCTGGAGTGGATCCCGAAGGATGGCCGGTTGATAAAAATGGGTCCCGGGCACAAAAGTTTGAAAAACACTGATGTAGAACATGAGTATAATTACCAATCACAATCATAGAAAGTAGTGCAGAAGGAGGCCGATCGAGTCTCCACCAGCTCTTGTAAAGTGCACCCAACCCAAGCCTACACCTCCACCCTATCCCGTAACCCAGCAACCCCACCCAACCTAAGGGCAATTTAGCATGGCCAATCCACCTAAACTGCACATCTTTGGACTGTGCGAGGAAACCAGAGCACCCGGAAGAAACCCATGCAGACATGGGGAGAACGTGCAGACTCCACACAGACAGTGACCCAAGCCGGGAATTAAACCTGGGACACTGGAGCTGCGAAGTAACTGTGCTAACCACTGTACTACATAATCTGGGCATGTACTTAATTATAATATTACCAAACATGCACAAATTTCGGCTTATCTAATAACTGCTAGACATGGGCAGCACGGTGGCGCAGTGGTTTAGCTCTGCTGCCTCACGGCGCCGAGGTCCCAGGTTCAATCCTGGCTCTGGGTCACTGTCCATGTGGAGTTTGCACATTCTCCCCGTGTTTGCATGGGTTTCGCCCCCACAACCCAAAGATGTGCAGGTCAGGTGATTGGCCACGCTAAATTGCCCCTTAATTGGGAAAATGAATTGGGTACTCTAAATTTATATTTAAAAAAATATAACTGCTAGACATGAGTAAGATAAAGATATGCCTGAGCAGTGGTGCATACTACTCCCCTTCCATTGTCCAATGGCACGTGATGCAGTGGTTAGCACTGGGATTGCGGCACTGAGGACCCGGGTTCGAATCCCGGCCCTGGGTCACTACGGTGTGGAGTTTGCTGATTCTCCCCATGTCTGTGTGGGTTTCACGCCCACAACCCAAAGATGTGCAGGTTAGGTGGATTGGCCACACTAAATTGCCCCTCAATTGGAAAAAAATAATAATTGGGTACTGTAAACTTATTAAAAAATATATATTAATAAAGGAAAAGCACCAAATTATCTCTGGAAATATTGAACTTTAAATAAGATCTGTGAATTTTTTTTTAAAATGGACATACATGCTAACGATGGTTGTGAATGTAAGTCAGTCACTGCCTGAATTCGTGGTGGAGGATGCTCTTAGTGACAGTGGAACTACACCCTATTTCCAGACAAATATACTCCTGAAGCATACAGAAACAAATTGTCATCCCCCGTGGAGATAATGGAGCATAATGGGAGATAAGCATCACCTCATCAAGATATTTCCTGTGTGTAATGTCCAGATGGAGTTGTAGATTTCACTTTCCAGGAATATACAAATACTGGGATTAAAGCCAGTTGAAAAGATGCCCGATGTGTTTGTGCATGTGTGTGTAATATCAGTGCACAAGTAAACTAAAGGCCAAGGGGACATGAGTTCAGATCCAGGTGGAATTTAAATGCAATAACAAATGTGGAACTAGTAATGGTGACCATAAAATGTTAAAAACTCATCTGGCTCAGAAACTGGAAGAAAATCTGCAATCCTTAAGTGGCCTGGCCGACAGCAATGCGGTTGACTCGTAACGGCTCTCTGAAGTGTCCTAACAAGCCAGTCAGTTGTATCCGACTGCAACAGAAACATTATTAAGGAATTATACTGGAGGGATCACCTGGTATTGACCTATGCGCCACAAACAACAGTGGCACCCCTAGCTCTGTCGAACCTGAAAAGTCCTCCTTACTGCCATTAGGGATTTGTGTCAAATAGGGACAGCTGTCTCAAAAACTGTCAAACAATAGCCTGACATAATCATATTCACAAAATCAAAGCTTACAATGTCATTGCCCCTGCCATTGCCCCCAGGGCTGGCGGCACAATGATATACAATTGGGAGGGAGTTGCTCTTGCAGTCCTCAATATTGACACCGGACCCTATGAATAGCAGTAAGTCGAACAGGGGAGAGAAACTTCCTACTGAATACCAACCACTGTGCCACTCCTCCTGTGCCCCCTCAGCTGATGAATCAGTTCTCCTCCATGTTGAACACCAAATAGAAGATGCAATGAGGTGCAAGGGCACAGAATGTATTCTGGGTGGGGGACTTCAATGTCCATTACCAAGAGTGGCTCAGTAGCACCACTACTAATTGAGCTGGCTATGCTCTAAAGAAGACAGGTGCTCGATTGGATCTGTGGCAGACAGTAAGGGAACCAACAAGATGGGGAAATGTACTTGATTCCCTTCTCACAAACCTGCCTGCCTCCACAGATGCATCTGTCCAAGAGAGTATCCGCAGGACCGACGACCTAACAGTTCTTATCTTCATGTTTGAGAGAACCTCCATCATGTTGTGTGGCACTACCAGTGTACTAAATGGGATAGATTTAGAACAGAGCTAGCAATTAAAAACTGGGGATTCATGAACTGTTGTCATGTGAGAGTACCTTTAAGAAATGGGTGTTTATAAATGGGTGTGTATATAAATATCTGTAGTGAGAGTACCTTTAAGAAATGAGCGTTTATTACAGCAATGATGTCAGAGAGTGGATGGAGCTGGGCTGTCTGTCAGCTTTTTACTTTCATTTTAGGCTGTTTGCTGCAGGGTGTGTTTTAGTTCGTTTTCAGAGCTGGATAGCTGCAGTCACAGCCAGAAGATGTATTAGAGTCTCTCTCTGTAATTGAAAGATTGTAAATCGATCCTGGTGATTTAAAACTAATAAGAGTAGTGACTTTAACCTGATGTGCTTCTGGTAAAAGGTGTTTTAGGTCTTATGGATGTTGGGACTTCCGGTGACGGCGGGCGGGAGGCAGCCGCACATTTGAAGGCTCCCATTCGGGAACGGCATTTTCGAGGTTTAAAGCCCGGTCCCAGGGGCAACAGAGGCGGCAAAAGCAGGGAGAAGGCACAGTGAAGGGAAATGTCGAAAATAAGTTTAAAAAACGGCCGTGAAACAAACGGCTGAAAGTCTGTCAGGGAGTGGAAAGGTCACCGCGGGGACGGCAAGAAAAGTGGAGGCTGGGGCACCAGGGGAGGCCGCATTGCCCACGGCTGAAGAAATTACTAAGGGATGGCCGCGGAACTCGAAAGGCCGTTCACAAACCACATGGAAGTGATGAGGAAGGAGATGGGGGCGGTATTGAAAGTGCTGCTGGAGGATGCGATTGCCCCGGTGAGAGCAGCGGTATTGAGTGCAGTGGTGGAAGTGCGGGAGCAAGGTGAGGCGCTGAAGGAAGTGGAAGAGACATTATTGCAGCACAGTGATCAACTTACCTCGATGGGGAAGGAGATGCGGAAGGTGATAGAGATCAACAAGGGTCTGTGAGCCAAAATGGACGTCTTGGAAAACAGATCCAGGTGACAGAATCTGAGGATTGTGGGTCTGCCCGAAGGAGTGGTAGACCCGAGGCCGACTGAGTATTTTGCCACGATGTTGGCGAAGCTATTGGGGGAGGGGATGATCCCTCCCGATATGAACTGGATCGGGCTCATCGGTTGTGGAGGCCTACCAAAGGAGAGTGAGCCGCCAAGAGTAGTGACTCTGTGTTTTTGTAGGTATAGTGTGAAGGAAAAGGTCCTGTGCTGGGCAAAGCAGAAGCGGGTGGTGCAGTGGGCTGGAGCAGGTATATACATTTATACAGGACTTTACAGTGGAGCTGGCAAGGAGGTGGGCTGCCTTCAGCCGGGAGAAGAGGGCACTGTACATCAGTAAGGTGCAGTGCGGCACAGTATACCCAGCTAAGTTGAGGGTGACCGACAAATCCAAGGACTTTTATTTTGGGACGGCGGAAGCAGCAGAGGAGGTTGCGAAGGCAGAAGGACTGTGGCTGAATTGAGGAATGGTCATGTACTGATGTAGCCTCATGTAGCTGTATTTTTTCACTGCGTGCTGGTGTAGGTGCTAAATGAGCCAACGTTGTATATATTTGGACAAGGGAAGAGATGGGACTTCCACTTGCAATGATGGTTCTTTGGGGATTGGGTGTGTATGCGGGGGTTGTGTGCTAAAGGGGATTTCTTGGTTTTCCTGGAACCGGGCAAGGGGGAAGGAGACCCGGGCGGGTGCCTCCACGCTGGCCGGTTTAAGCCGGCCAGTGAACGGGAGTGAGGTGGGGGGGAGGGTCTGCGGCCACCTGAGCCTGGCAGAACGGGTTCCGATGAGTCTAGCCGTGGTGGAAAGTTGGGGGAAAGAACAGAGGTTGCGGGGAGGAGTTTTGTAAGAGGAATTGGAGGGGAGGAGTTGTGGGGGGGCGGGGGGGGGGGGGGGGGGGTTAACAATTCATGGGTGTCATCTACGGTACTCTTTTGGGCTTGGATGGCATTGAATGTTGGGGGGGTGGACTCTATAGGCCAATGGAACCATATGTGATTCCTGATTCCTTTTTTCCCCTTTGTTTTTCCCTTGTTTTTCCCACCGTGGGAGGGTTTGTTTTATTTGATGCTTATATTGTCAGATGGGCGGTTGTTTGGGGTGGTGGGTGGGATGGGATCGTTGTTGTTGATAAGGGGATTGACTTTGTGTTTGTTACCGTTTACTGCTCGTTGGTGGGGTGTAAATTCTGAAGAAAATGGAGAATAAAAATATTTTACAAAAAAAAGTCTTATGGATGTTGAAAGGAAGGCTTAAAGGATTACTTAGTGTTGTATTCTTTGGGGGTTGTATTTGAATTATTGGTTGCTGAGATGTTCACCGAATGTTTTAAAAAGGTTAACTTGAGTTCATAGAATAAACATTGTTTTGTTTTAAAAAATACTTTTCCATTTCTGCTGTACCACACCTGTAGAGTGGGCCGTGTGCTCCCCATACCTCAATCTATTAAAAGTTGTGGGTCAGGTGAACTCCATGATACACTTTGGGGTTCTCTAAACCCTGGCCTATAACAAATGCTGTGGGCCATCAGCAGCAGCAGGACTGTATTCAGACACAATCTGTAATCTCATGGCCCGGCATATCCTCCACTCCACCATTACCATCAAGTTGAAATCAAGCCAGCTCAATAAACAGTGCAGGAGGGCTTTCCAGAGTAACACCAGGCATTACTGAAAATGGGATGTCAACCTGGTGAAGTTATGACTGCTTGCAGGCCAAAAAGCAGAAGCAGCCTTTGGCAGGCAGTACTAAGCGATCCTACAAACAACAGATCAGATCTAAGCTCTAGAGTCCTGTTACACTAAACGCATTCAAATGGTCATTGGATAGTGAGATACCCTCAATTACGACACAGGAAAGAAGATAGGTAATTCAAAGGCTTTAATCATCTGAGAACTGAACAGCAGCCGAGAAGTGTGCTCATCACATGCTGCCGAGTGAGCCTCATCTTATATACCGTTTCCTGGGGGCGGAGCCAGAGGCGGAGTCCCCCAGGGTTCACAGCCGGTCTTAAAGGGCCAATGCATTAAAGGTAAGGTACCGTTACAGCTGCTACTGATAACATTCATCACATTCACCCCCGTTTAAAAAAAAACACATAGTCCGTCGGGGGTGAAGTGGAGTTATAAGTTCAGTCTTGTGGGTGGTTTGACCGTCCGTGCTGACTTTCTCCGCTCTGGTGGTGGTGCCGTGGATACGGTCGGTTTTGATGGTGGTATATCCGGGTGCACGGTTGACTGAGCCTTTGCCCGCCTTGGAGCGGAGGGGGGGGGGTATCCGGGGTGACTAGGGTGATCGGTACCGGCGCCGGCTGGGGAGCAGGGGGCGCTATGGGGGGCGCTGTCGGGGTCGGCAGTTGGTGCGGGGAGGGGAGCATCGGTAGGAGGGGGGGTGGTCCGTGGGGAAAGCGTAAGGGTGGGCGAGCCAGCGGGTGCCAGATCTCGCAGGGAGACGGTATCCTGCCTGCCGTCGGGGCGCTCGACGTAGGCGTATTGAGGGTTCACGTGTAGCAGTTGGACCCTCTCGATTATGGAATCCGTTTTATGGCTCCTCACGTGTCTCCGGAGTAGGACTGGTCCCGGAGTCGTCAGCCAACGTGGAAGCAAGACCCCAGAGGTGGACTTCCTGGGGAAGACAAACAAACGATTGTGAGGGGTCTCGTTCGTGGCCGTACAGAGGAGCGACCTAATGGAATGTAGGGCATCGGGAGGACCTCCTGCCAGCGGGCGATTGGGAGGCCCCTTGACCGTAGGGCTAGAAGGACAGCCTTCCAAACTGTCGCGTTCTCCCTCTCCACTTGCCCGTTTCCCCGCGGGTTATATCTCGTCGTTCTGCTCGAGGCGATGCCCTTGCTGAGCAGATATCGACGCAGCTCATCGCTCATGAACAATGTACCCCGGTCGCTGTGGATATAAGCGGGGAAACCAAACAGTGTGAAGATGCTGTGCAGTGCCTTGATCATGGAGGCCGAGGTCATATCGGGGCAGGGGACAGCAAAAGGGAAGCGGGAGAACTAACCGATGACGGTGAGGAAATAGATGTTGCGGTTGGTGGACGGGAGGGGCCCTTTGAAGTCCACACTTAGTTGCTCAAAGGGCCCAGAGGCCTTTATCAGGCGGGCCCTGTCTGGTCGACAGAATTGCGGTTTGCATTCTGCACAGATCTGGCATGCCTTAGTCATGGCCTTGACCTCCTCTGTGGAGTAGGGGAGGTTGTGGGACTTGATGAAGTGGGCAAGCCAGGTGACCCCCGGGTGGCAGAGGTCATCATGGATGGCTCTCAGGCGGTCTTTATGTGCATTGGCGCACGTGCCGCGGGACAGGGCATCTGGGGGCTCGTTGAGCTTCCCCGGGCGATATTTAATATCGTACGTATAGGTGGAGAGCTCTATCCTCCACCTCAGAATTTTGTCATTCTTTATTTTGCCCCGTTGTGCGTTATCGAACATAAAGGCGACTGACCGTTGGTCGGTGACGAGGGTGAACCTCCTACCGACTAGGTAGCGTCTCCAGTGCCGCACGGCCTCCACTATGGCCTGTGCCTCCTTCTCGACTGCAGAGTGCCGAATTTCCGAGGCGTTGAGGGTTCGGGAGAAGGACGCTACTGGTCTGCCCGCCTGGTCTGCCCGCCTGGTTGAGGGTAGCAGCCAGGGCGACGTCTGATGCGTCGCTTTCTACTTGGAAGGGAATGGCTTCGTCCACCGCGTGCATGGCGGCCTTGATGATGCCGGCCTTGAGACGGTTGAAAGCCGACTGGGCCTCAGCGGCCAGGGGAAAAATCCGTGGTCTTAATGAGTGGTCGGGCTTTGTCCGCATATCTGGGGACCCACTGGGCGTAATAGGAGAAAAGCCCCAAGCACCGTTTGAGTGCCTTGAGGCTATGGGGGAGGGGGAGTTCCTTTACGGGACGCATGCGGTCGGGGTCTGGGCCCAGGACCCCATTTTCCACGACGTAGCCGAGGATGGCTAGCCGGGTTTTGTGGAATACGCATTTTTCTTTGTTGTACGTGAGGTTGAGGGCCCGGGCAGTCTGGAGGAACTTCCTCAGGTTTGCGTCGTGGTCCTGCTGGTCATGGCCGCAGATGGTGACGTTGTGCAAGTACGGGAAGGTAGCCCCTAAGCCGTACTGGTCCACCATTTGATCCATCGCCCTCTGGAAAACGGAGACTCCGTTTGTGACACCAAAAGGGACCCTGAGGAAGTGAAGCAGCCGGAGCCGTGTAGGGGTGGTCCTCTAGGTGGATAGGGAGTTGATAGTCCGATTTTAGGTCGACCGTGGAGAATACCCGATACTGGGCGATATGAGTCACCATTTCTGCTATGCGTGGAAGTGGGTAAGCATCGAGTTGCGTAAAGCGGTTTATGGTCTGGCTATAATCCACGACCATTCGTTGCTTTTCTCCGGACCGGACTACCAATACTTGAGCCCTCCAAGGGCTGTTGCTGGCCTCTATGACGTCCTCTTTTAGTAGCCGCTGAACCTCTGACTTGATAAAAGTCATGTCTTGGGTACTGTACCGGCGACTCCTGGTGGCGACGGGCTAACAGTCGGGAGTGAGGTTCGCGAAGAGGCGGGGTGGCGCAACTTTGAGTGTCGCCAGGCTGCATACCGTGAGTGGGGGCAGGGGTCCGCCGAACTTCAGTATCAGGCTCCGGTGGCTGCACTGAAAGTCCAGACCGAGGAGCAGAGGGGCGCAGAGTTGAGGAAAGATGTAAAGTTTAAAACGGGTGTATTCAGCGCCTTGAATTGCGAGGTCAGCGACACAATACCCCGTGATTTGAACCGAATGGGACCCAGAGGCGAGGGCAATAGTTTGGGAGGCGGGGTGGGTGCGCAGAGAGCAGCGCCTTACCGTGTCTGGATGGATAAAGCTCTCCATGCTCCCGGAGTCGAATAGGCAGGGAGTGTCGTGGTCATTGATTCGCACCCGCATTATTGAGTTCCGCAGGTGTTTCGGCCACGATTGATCGAGCGTGATCGCTCCTAGTTGCGGGTAGTCAGAGTCCTCGGTTAAGTCGGACTCACAAAATGGCCGCCTGGAGTCACAAAATGGCCACCGCCGTCGGTCGCACGTGTCAGGGTTCGAAGATGGCCGCCGCCAAAATGGCCACTCTCATGACTCACACGAGGTCGATGACGCGTCGGAAGTGGGCGTGTCCGGCCACCGTGCGGCCGCATTGCAGGGCCTGTGAGACTGGGAGCTTGATTTCTGGGCCTGGTGAGGATTTTGTTTGTGGCCTTTGGTGCCATCCAGGCAGACTTTAGCGAAGTGCCCTTTCTTCCCGCAGTTGTTGCAGATCGTGGAGCGGGCCGGGCAACGTTGCCGTGGGTGCTGACCTTACCCACAGAAATAGCACGGGGAAACCCCAGAGTGAGCGGACTGCCGCGCGGCGCAGGCCTGTAGCGTGGCCGAGTCTGGAGGGGATCGAGAGGGGTTTGCAAGGTCCGCGGAGTATGTACGGAGGTTACGGTGGGCCGTTTCTAGAGAAGAGGCGAGCGTTACCGTGCCTTGGAGATCCTTTGCCCCGTCTTCTAGGAGCCGCTGCCGGATGTACGAGGACCTGATACAAAGGCATCGCGTGTATGCACGTTCATGTGGGTTTCTGCCGTCACTGCTTTATGGTTGCAGTTCCTCGCGAGCGCAGTGAGTCTCTCCATGTACTCGTTCAGAGTTTCCCCGGAACGCTGGCTGCAGGTTGAGAGCAAATGTCTGGCGTGTACCTCATTAATCGGCTTCACGAAGCGTTTCGTCAGTATCTCGACCGCAGCTTCGTAATCTGCAGCGTTCTCGATCGCGGAGGAGAGTCGGTGGCCCACCCGGGCATGTAGTAAACGCAGCTTGCGAGCGCCGTCGACATCAGTCGCTGAGGAGTCAATATAGTCCTCAAAACACCGCAGCCAATATTTAAACATTTCCGGGGCTTCCGGCGACCGAGCGTCCAGGTTGAGTTTCTCCGGCTTTAGAGCGCTGTCCATCTTGATGTGTCAGATGATTACCCTCAATTACGACACAGGAGAGAAGATAGGTAATTCAAAGGCTTTAATCATCTGAGAACTGAACAGCAGCCGAGAAGTGTGCTCATCACATGCTGCCGAGTGAGCCTCATCTTATATACCGTTTCCTGGGGGCGGAGCCAGAGGCGGAGTCCCCCAGTGTTCCAAGCCCAGTCTTAAAGGGCCAATGCATTAAAGGTAAGCTACCGTTACAGCAGCTACTGATAACATTCATCACAGATAGGCATATGGATGATAAGGGAATAGTGTAGATGGGCTTTAGAGGGGTTTCACAGGTCGGCGCAACATCGAGGGCCGAAGGGCCTGTGCTGCGCTGAAATGTTCTATGTTACATCCATTTGGGAATTGTAGTGGACAGTTAAACAACTAACAGGAGCAAAAGGCTCTACTCGTAGCCCTAGCCTCAAATATGGTGGAGCCCTGCACACCAGTCCAAAACAGAAGGCTGAAGTATTTGCATCCAACTTCAGCCAGAAATGCCAAGTAAGTGATTCATTCCGGCCTTCTTGTGTCACCCATATTTGCCATTCTTGTGTCAATTTCATTCACTGCATGTGATATCAAGAAACGACTGAAGGCAGTGGGCACTGCAAAGGCACAACGTTCCAGCAATTGCACTTGTGCTCCAGGTCTCGCTGCTCCCCTAACCAAACTGTTCCAGTGCAGTTACAATAGTGGTATTGTAGGCAGCACAGTACCACGTGTGGGCAGCACGGTAGCACAGTAGTTAGCACAGTTGCTTCACAGCTCCAGGCTCCCAGGTTCGATTCCCACTGGGTCACTGTCTGTGTGGAGTCTGCACGTTCTCCCTGTGTGTGCGTTGGTTTCCTCCGGATGCTCCGGTTTCTTCCCACAGTCCAAAGAAGTACGGGTTAGGTGGATTGGCCATGCTAAATTGCCCTTTGTGTCCAAAAAGTTTAGATGGGGTTACTGGGTTACGGGGATAGGGTGGAGATGTGGGCTTAAGTAGGGTGCTCTTAGGGCGGCATGTGGCACAATGGATAGCACTGGGACTGCGGCGCTGAGGACCTGGGTTCGAATCCCGGCCCTGGGTCACTGTCCGTGTGGAGTTTGCACATTCTCCCCATATCTGTGTGGGTTTCACCCCCACAACCCAAAGATGTGCATGTTAGGTGGATTGGCCATGCTAAATTGTCCCTTAACTGTAAAAAAACAATTAATTGGGTACTCTAAATTTATTTTTTTGTAAATGTAAAAAAAGGTAGGGTGCTCTTTCCAAGTGCACCCGGTGCAGACTCGATGGGCCGATTTGATGTGCTGATTTAAAGATAACAAACACATCAACATCAAACAGCCCAGAAAGCGGCTCCAATGTTGTACAGTGTCATAACAGTAATATATCTTTTTTAAAAAACAACAAAAAAACCCCAACCGATTTTATAACTCCCACCTGCCCAACAAAAATCACCAACCCTAAACAAGAATAATAACCCCCCCCCCCCCCACTTCTAATCGCTGATGGTGAGTAATTCATCATTTTGCAAGATCAAAACATGCAGTTACAAGAATTTTACAACCACTGCAATTTTAACTATTATACAAAGGCTGTATCATCTTAACCCGCGGGACCTGCCATAGAAGGTTCAAAAGTTGAAGTCACAAAGTGATCGAAACATACAGAAAGAAGTGGCTTACACAAAAAGAAAATCTGCTGTTGTGTGCTGGCTGGGCCAGGCCATGGCTTCAGAATACATCACTCAATCATGTGAGGGCCGGTATCTGGCTGTGCTCTCTTGGGAGGGAGCCTCCAGGCAGCTACAGAGGTGGGAGATCCCCGTGTGGGAGTCCCGGTGGTCGGCCGTCATCGCTGTGCAGCCTGCCCCTAGCTCTGGTTGCCACCCGGCACTTAGCTGTACTGGAGTACGGGGCGCGGGGGCGCTCTTTCTTTTGTTGCCCGTTGTCTCTTGCGGTTCTCCCCTTACTTGCCCTGCGTTTTCCCTTGGTGCTTTCATCCCCCCATCCTGGCTCTTGCCCCCTCCCTTCCTCTCCCTTATTTTGTGACCTGTCCTGTGTCCACAACTCCACCCCCCTCCACCCCCCCCCCCCCCCCCCCCCCCCCCCACCCACCACCCCTTGCCTGACTGGGTGCTGGTTATGAACAGGTCTTGAAATGCGTTGGTGCGCAGCCTCCAAGTTTTGTGGAAGCCTTCCTCCGATCCTCAGATGGCATATTTTATTTTCTCTAGCCTAAGAAGTTCTGCCAGGTCGGGCAGCCTGTCTGCAGCCTTGGGTGCTGCTGGCGCTCGCCACTGAGCAGGAATCTCCGGCGGGTGATCAGGGAGGCAAAGGCCAGGGCGTCCGCCCCTCTTTACTCAGTAATAACGTGCTCATTGACGCTGAGTTTGGGGTCTGCCAGGGCTACTCAGCTCCTGACCTCATTCCAGCTTTGGTCCAAACATGGACCAAAGAACTGAACTCAAGAAGTGAGGTGAGAGTGATTGCCTTTGACATCTTGGCAGCATTTTGCCAAGTGTGATACCATGGAGCCTGAGTTAAACTGGAGTCAAGGGGAATTAGTGTGAAAACTCTCCATGGTTGAAGTTATACTGAACATAAAGGAAGTTAGTTGTGGTTATTGGAGGTCAATCATCGCAGTCCTGGGGCATTACTGTAGGAGTTCCTAAGGATGTGCCCTAGGCCAAACCATCTTTAGCAGCTTCATCAGCGACCTTCCCTTCGTCATAAGCGCAGAATTGGGAATGTTGGCTGATGCTTGCACAATGTTAAGCACAATTTGCGACCCTCAGATACTGAAGCAGTCAGAGTGATTATGCAGCAAGACTTGGGCAACATTCAGGCGTGGGTTATTAAATGGCACTCCACACAAGTGCCAGGCAATGACCACATTACCATCTCCCATGACATTCAATGGTATTACCACAGCTGAATTGCCCCACTATCAGCATCTTGGGGGTTACCATTCATCAGAAAATAAACTAGCCGTACAAATACTGTGGTTGCAAGAGCTGGTCAGAGGCTGGGAATTCTGCAGCAAGTAACTCGAGAGTTTAAATCCTGAAAGGCTGTCCAATGTCTACAAGGCACAAACTGGACGGGTTATACCAGGGCTGGACCAGAACTGATATCCTGGTGGAGTATTTGCTCGTGGTTGGGAAGGGTTTCAACTAAAATGGCAAGGGGCTGGGAACCTATGCAAGGAATCAGAGGAGGGAGAATCAAGGACAAGAATAAAAGACAGTTAGAGGAATACGAAAAGTGACAGGCAGAGAAATCAAGGGCCAGAATCAAATAGGGCAGGGCGGCACCAGTGGTTAGCACTGCTGCCTCATGGCACCGAGGACCCCGGTTCGATCTCGGCCCCGGGTCACTGTCTGTGTGGAGTTTGCACATTCTCCCAGTGTCTGCGTGGGTCTCACCCACACAACCCAAAAAGATGTGTAGGACAGGTGGATTGGTCACATTAAATTGCCCCTTAATTGGGAAAAAGAATTAGGTATTCGAAATTTACAAAACAAAAACAATTAATTGAGCGAAAATAGCGGGAAGAGGACAAGTAATTTTCAAAAGACAAGCCTTGAGACTTTGTGCCCTGATGCGTGGAACATTTGCAATAAAGTGGATGTATTAGTTGCGCAAATGGATATGAAATATTTCGGATTACAGAGACATGACTGCAGGATGACCAGGGGTGGGAACTGAACGTCGAGGAGTATTCAGTATTTTGGAAGGACACACAAAAAGCAAAAGGTGGTGAAGTTGCATAGCTGGTGCAAGAGCAAATTAACGCAAGTGTGAGGAAGGATATTAGCTGTGATGATGTGGTATCTGTATGGGTAGAGCTGAGAAACAATAAGGCACAAGAAACATTAGTGATGATTATGTACAGACCCCCAAACTGTAGTGATGTTGGAAATGGCATTAAACAGGAAATTAGAGATGGATGCAATAAAGGACCATCTGTAATTATGGGTGACTTTAAAAAATAAATAAATTCAGAGGACCCAATTATTTTTGTTCCAATTAAGGGGCAATTGCGCGTGGCCAATCGACATGACATGCACATCTTTGGGTTGTGGGCGTGAAACCCACGGAGACATGGGGAGAATGTGCAAACTCCACACGGACAGTGACCCAGGGCCGGATTGAACTCGAGTCCCCAGCGCCGTAGGCAGTGTCATGTGAGACTACCATTAAGAAATGGGTGTTTATTTTTAAAAAAAAAAATTTTTATTGAAAAATTTTGAATTTATACAACAACGAACCATAATAAAATACCAAAAATAACAATATTATTAGTAATCATAAACATTCGCCCCACCTCCATGAACAACACAGCATTTTAACAACAACGCAAATTAACACAATATTAAGTTCCATAATAGAAACTACAATAAGGAACACCCCCCCTCCCCCCCCGGGTTGCTGCTGCTATTGACCAAGATACCTATCTTTGAGCTAGGAAGTCAAGAAAAGGCTGCCATCGTTTATAGAACCCTTGTATTGATCCTCTCAGGGCAAATTTGACCCTTTCCAATTTTATAAATCCCGCCATGTCACTGATCCAGGTCTCCACACTTGGGGGCCTCGCATCCTTCCACAGCAGCAAGATCCTTCGTCGGGCTACTAGGGACGCAAAGGCCAAGACACCGGCCTCTTTCGCCTCCTGCACTCCCGGCTCTACCGCAACTCCAAAAATCGCGAGTCCCCACCCTGGTTTGACCCTTGATCCAACCACCCTCGACACAGTCCCCGCCACCCCCTTCCAGAATTCTTCCAGTGCTGGGCATGCCCAGAACATATGGGCGTGGTTCGCTGGACTCCCCGAACATCTGGTGCACCTGTCCTCACCCCCAAAGAACCTACTCATCCTAGTCCCGGACATGTGGGCCCGGTGCAGCACGTTAAATTGGATGAGACTAAGCCTCGCACATGAGGAGGAAGAGTTGACTCTCTCCAAGGCCTCCGCCCAAGTCCCGTCCTCCATCTGCTCCCCGAGTTCCTCCTCCCATTTAGCCTTCAGCTCCTCCACTGACGACTCCTCCACCTCCTGCATTACCTTATAGATGTCAGAAACCTTCCCCTCTCCGACCCACACCCCGAAAGCACTCTGTCCATCGTCCCCCGCGAGGGCAGCAAAGGGAATCCCTCTACCTGTCGCCTAGCAAACGCCTTTACCTGCAAGTATCTGAACATGTTCCCTTGGGGAAGCCCAAATTTATCTTCCAGTTCCCCCAGGCCCGCAAACCTCCCACCAATAAACAGGTTCCTCAATTTACTGATGCCCACCCTTTGTCACCCCCTAAATCCCCCATCCCTGTTCCCTGGGATGAACCGATGATTGCCACCCAATGGAGCTTCCATCGAGCCCCCTGTTTCCCCCCTATGCCGTCTCCAGTGTCCCCAGATTCTTGAAATGGGTGTTTATAAATGGGTGTGTATATAAATATCTGCAGTGAGAGTACCTTTAAGAAATGGGTGTTTATTACTGCAGTGATGTCAGAGAATGGGTGGAGCTGGGCTGTCTGTCAGCTTTTTATTTTTGTTTTTGTTTTTTTGCTGCAGGGTGGGTTTGGCTTCATTTTAGTTTTGGAGAAGCTGAAATCACAGCAGGATGTGTATGAATCTGTGGGACTACCCGCTGAAATACAATCGGATCAAGGATCGAATTTTACCTCAAGGTTATTCAAAGAAGTTATGGATAGCTTAGGAACAAAACAATTTAAATCAACTGCGTACCACCCAGAATCGCAGGAAGCGTTAGAAAGGTGGCATCAGACATTAAAGACAATGTTGAGGGCTTATTGTCAAGGTTATTCAGAGGATTGGATAAAGGAATTCTATTTGTACTGTTTGCAATTAGGGATGCACCTAATGAGTCAACCAAATTTAGTCCTTTTGAACTAATATTTGGTCATGAGGTAAGAGGACCACTTAAATTGATTAAAGAAAAATTGGTGACTGAGAAATCGGAAATTACATTATTGGAT
Source organism: Scyliorhinus canicula (assembly GCF_902713615.1). Lineage (NCBI taxonomy): Eukaryota > Metazoa > Chordata > Chondrichthyes > Carcharhiniformes > Scyliorhinidae > Scyliorhinus > Scyliorhinus canicula. The sequence continues at coordinate 35,347,569 of NC_052162.1, read as the reverse complement.
TACATGTCAAATTTTAGGGAATGATTAAATAGAGCAGGTGAATTGGCTGGACAACATTTAAAAGTTGCACAAAATGTGATGAAACGGGTGGCGGACAAGAAATCCAAAGTTCGTAGTTTTGCCAGTGGAGATAAAGTTTCAGTGTTGTTACCAGTGGCAGGTGAACCTTTGAAAGCAAGGTTTTGTGGACCTTATCAGATTGAAAGGAAATTAAGTGAGGTGAATTACATGGTAAAAACACCAGATAGAAGGAAGACTCACCGAGTGTGTCATGTGAATATGCTTAAAAGGTACTTTGAAAGGGAAGGAGAGAAAAAGGAGGAGGTTTTAATGATTCTAACTCAAAGTGACGAACCAAATCCAGATGACTGTGAATTTGACATACCTCAAATTAAATTGGAAAACGAGGATATTCTTAAAAATTGGGATAAATTGTTGAGTTACCTTCCAGAGCAAAAACGGACTGACCTGAAAGAGTTATTGATATCACATGGGCATATTTGTGGAGATAAATTGGGAAGTACTAAAATGGCTACACATGATGTAGATGTGGGAAATGCTGTTCCAATCAAACAACATCCATATAGTCTTAACCCTTTAAAATTGGCACAGGTTAACAAAATGGCATAATTGAAGTGGGTTGCAGCCAATGGAGTTCACCCATAGTGATGGTACCAAACCAAGACGGTACCCAATGGTTGTGTGTGGACTATAGAAAGGTTAATGCAGTCATAAGAACGGACTCTTATCCTATCTCATGTTTGAAGGATTGCATTGAGAAAGTGGGACAATTAGCTTTTATTTCCAAATTGGATTTACTTAAAGGTTACTGGCAGGTACCTTTATCCGAAAGGGGGAAGGAGATTTCAGCTTTTGTGACCCCAGATGGTATATACCAATTCAAAGTTATGCCCATTTGGCATGAAAAATGCCCCAGCCACATTTCAACGGTTCACTAACAAAGTTGGTTCAGGATTACCCAATTGTGCGGTATACATGACGATCTGGTAGATTCAGTCAGGCATGGACAGAACATTTGTAACATCTGATGGCGTTCTTCGATTGACTTCAGGAGGCGGGTTTGGTGATAAACCTAGCCAAAAGTGAATTTGGAAAAGCCCAAGTCACTTTCCTTGAGGAGTTTTTGATACCCTCAAGATGAAGGGAAATAATGCGATTTCTTGGCAGGAGTACTGGATTTGGTACTGGGTAATGAACCGGGCCAAGTATTAGATTTGTTTGTGGGAGAGCACTTTGGAGATAGTTACCACAATTCGGTGTCTTTCACTATTGCAATGGAGAGGGATAGGGCCATACGGCAGGGCAAGGTTTATAATTGGGGGAGGGGTAATTATGATGCGATTAGGCAAGAATTAAGGAGCATAAGATGGGAACAGAAACTGTCAGGGAAAGGCACAAATGAAAAGTGGAGCTTGCTCAAGGAACAAATACTGCGTGTCCTGATTAGGTATGTCCCTGTCAGGCAGGGAGGAAATGACATGGTTCACAAAAGAGGTTGAATGTCTTGTCAAGAGAAAAAAGGAAGCGTATGTAAGGATGAGAAAACAAGGTTCAGTTGGGACGCTTGAGGGTTACAAGATAGCAAGGAATGAGCTAAAAAAAAAAGGGCTCAGGAGAGCTAGGAGGGGGCATGAGAAGTTCTTGGCGGGTCGGATCAAGGAAAACCCCAAGGCTTTTCACTCTTATGTGAGAAATAAAAGAATGACCAGGGTGAGGTTAGGGGTGGCCAAGGACAGTAGTGGGAACTAGTGCATGGAGTCAGAAGAAATAGGAGAGGCGTTGAATGAATACTTTTCTTCAGTGTTCACCAAGGAGAGGGGCCATGTTTTTGAGGATGAGAGTGTGATATAGGCGGGTAGGCTGGAGGAGGTAGATGTTCTGAGGATGGATGTATTAGCAATTTTGAAAAAGCTGAGGATCGACAAGTCCCCTGGGCCAGATGGGATATATCCAAGGAACTTTGGGAGGCAAGGGATGAGATTGCAGAGTCTTTGGCTTTGATCTTTGGGTCCTCACTGTCCACGGGGATAGTGCCAGAGGGCTGGAGAGTGGCGAATGTTGTTCCTCTGTTTAAGAAATGGAATAGGAATGACCCTGGTAATTATATGCCAGTTAGTCTTACTTCGGTGGTCGGTAAGTCAATGGAAAAGGTACTGGAGGATAGGATTTATGACCATTTGGAAAGAGGCAGCTTAATCCGGGATAGTCAACACGGATTCGTGAAGGGTAAGTCTTGTCTCACAAATTTGATTGAATTCTTTGAGGAGGTTACTAAGTGCGTAGATGAAGGTAGACCAGTTGATGTCGGAGACATGGATTTTAGTCAGGTATTTGATAAGGTTCCCCATGGTCGGCTCATGAAGAAAGTAAGGAGGTGTGGGATAGAGGGAAATTTGGCCAATTGGATAAGTAACTGGCTATCACATAGAAGACAGAGGATGGAAATTTTTCAGACTGGAGGCCAGTTACCAGCGGTGTTTCACAGGGATCAGTGCTGGGTCCTCTGCTATTTGTGATTTTTATCAATGACTAGGAGGAGGGGGCTGAAGGGTGGGTCAGTAAATTGCTGATGACACCAAGATTGAAATTGAAAATTGCTTATTGTCACAAGTAGGCTTCAAATGAAGTTACTGTGAAAAGCCCCTAGTCACCACATTCCGGCGCCTGTTCGGGGAGGCTGATACGGGAATCGAACCGTGCTGCTGGCCTGCTTTAAAAGCCAGCGATTTAGTAGTGTGCTAAACAGCCCCTATATAGTGGATGAGGTGGAGGGCTGTTGTAGGTTGCAAAGAGACATTGATAGGATGCAGAGCTGGTCCGGAAAATGGCAGATGGAGTTTAACCCTGATAAGTGCAAGGTGATTCATTTTGGTAGAAAAAATTTGAATGCGGATTACAGGGTCAAAGGCAGGGTTCTGAGGAATGTGGAGGAACAGAGAGATCTTGGGGTTCATGTCCACAGATCTCTGAAGGTTGCCACTCAAGTGGATAGAGCCTTGAAGAGGGCCTGTAGAGTGTTAGCGTTTATTAACAGGGGTCTTCAGTTTAAGAGCCGCGGGGTTATGCTGCAACTGTACATGACCCTGGTGAGACCACATTTGGAGTATTGTGTACAGATCTGGTCACCTCATTATAGGAAGGATGTGGAAGCATTGGAAAGGGTGCAAAGGAGATTCACCAGGATGCTGCCAGGTTTGCAGGATAGGTCTTATGAGGAAAGGTTGAGGGAGCTAGGGCTTTTCTCTTTGGAGCGGAGGAGGATGAGAGGCGACTTAACAGAGGTTTATAAGATGATGAGGGGGATAGATAGGGTGGACATTCAGATACTATTTCCTCGGGTGGATGTAGCTGTCACAAGGGGGCATAACTATAAGATTCAGGGTGGGAGATATAGGGGGAATATCCGAGGTAGGTTCTTTAGGGTGTGGAATGGACTGCCTGCTGTGATAGTGGAGTCGGACACTTTAGGAACTTTCAAGCGGTTATTGGATAGGCACATGGAGCACACCAGAATGACAGGGAGTGGAATAGCTTGATCTTGGTTTCGGACAAAGCTCGGCACAACATCGAGGGCCGAAGAACGTTTTGTTCTGTGCTGTACTGTTCTATGTTCTATGAGTGGATTTGCTCGATCATTTGTGCAAACGTTTTGTAGCGTGATAGCGCCATTGATGGACTTGCTGATCAAACGTCGAAAATTTCAATGGACAGCGGACTTTCAACAGGCATTTGAGTGTCTGAAAGCTGTGATAGCCAATGCTCCTGTGTTGGAGAATTACAAGGGACTCTGCGATCAGATTGAACTAAAGTATCTGACTTTAAAGAGAAATGCTGAGGCGTAGAGAAATGGACAGATCGTGCAGAGACCTTCTTGTTCAAAGAGACTGTCAAATGAGAAGGATTTCAGTTGGAGGAAGAAGAAAAAAAATGGACTATATTATTTTACCTGTTTGCGTGTGCATTTCTTCAAGGATTGTGAAAAGGTGAAAAATAAACCATCTTGAAGTTGATGGTTTATTTTTTTTTCTTGGGGGGAGGTGTCATTAAAGGTTACTGGCAGGTACCTTTATCTGAAAGGGCGAAGGATATTTCAGCTTTTGTGACTCAAAGTTGTGCCATTTGGCATGAAAATGTATGTACATGTGGGTATATACATATCTGTAGTGAGAGTATCTTTAAGAAATGAGTGTTTACTACTGCAGTAATGTCAGAGAGGTCAGCCCAGGGTGGAGCTGGGCTGTCTGTCAGCTTTTTACTTTCGTTTTTGAGCAGGCTGCAGGGTGTGTTTTAGTTTTGTTTTCAGTGTTGGAGCTGAAGCTAGATCAAGTAGGTGTACTGCTGTTCTCTCTGCCATCAAAAGACTATCTCCTGGTCATTTGATGAATTCAGAATTATAAAAGTTTTCAGTAGTGACTTTAACCTGATGGGCTTCTGATAAAGGTTTTGTTTTTAAGTCGTATGGATGTTAAAAAGGAAAGCTTAAAGGTTTACTTAGTGTCTTTGGGGGTTGTATTTGAATTGATGATTGCTAAGATGTTCACTGTATGTTTCAAAAGGTTAACTTGAGTTCATAGAATAAACACTGTTTTGCTTTAAAAAATACTTTCCCATTTCTGCTGTACCACGTCTGTAGAGTGGGCCGTGTGCTCCCAATACCACAATCTAGTAAAAGTTGTCGGTTAGGTGAACTCCATGATACACTTTAGGGTTCTCTAAACCCTGGTTCAAAACAATATGTGGCGGAGGGAGTGAATGTTTGTGGATGCGGTGCCAATCATTCACCTGCTTTTCCTGGATAGTGTCAAGCTTCTTGAGTGTTGGAGCTGCACTCATCCAGGCAAGTGGAGAATATTCCAGAACATTCCTCCTGACATGTTCCTTGCAGACAGATGGCTAGTCCACTTCAGTTTCTGGTCAGGGGGCAGCAGGGTAGCATGGTGGTTAGCATAAATGCTTCACAGCTCCAGGGTCCCAGGTTCGATTCCCGGCTGGGTCACTGTCTGTGTGGAGTCTGCACGTCCTCCCCGTGTGCGTGGGTTTCCTCCGGGTGCTCCGGTTTCCTCCCACAGTCCAAAGATGTGCGGGTTAGGTGGATTGGCCATGCTAAATTGCCCGTAGTGTCCTAATAAAAGTAAGGTTAAGGGAGGGGGTTGTTGGGTTACGGGTATAGGGTGGATACGTGGGTTTGAGTAGGGTGATCATGGCTTGGCACAGGGTGATCATGGCTCGGCACAACATTGAGGGCCGAAGGGCCTGTTCTGTGCTGTACTGTTCTATATGTTCTCTGGTCAATGGTCACCCTGAGGATGTTGACAGTGGGGGATTCAGCAATGGTAATGCCATTGAATGTCGTGGAGTGATGACTAGATTCTATCTTGTTTTGAGATGGTCATTGCCTGGTATTGTGTGGAGCGAATATTACTTGCCACTTGTCAGCCCAAACCTGGATTAGGTGCAGATCTTGCTGCACTTGGACATGGACTGATTCAGCATCTGCGAATGGTGCTGAACATTGTGCAATCAGCAGTGAACATCCCACTTCTGATCTTCCGATGGATGAAGGAAGATGATTGACATCATCTTTCTAAATCCTATCTTGTTCCTTTCCAAACTCATATGACTGCTGCCTGACTTACTCCAGCCTGGCCTGGCAACTTGTTGTTCATCATACAGCACAGAAGGGGACTGTCATACATGTGTTGTCCAATTAGCCCAATCCCTGCTTTTTCTCCGTAACCCTACACACTCTTCCTTCTCAGAAAACAATCTGATTTCCTTGTGTATACTTCATTGAATTTCCTCCACCACACTCTCAGGCAGTGCATCCGAAATCCGAACCGTTTTCTGCATGAAAACAGATTTCCTCACACAACTTTTGCTTCTTTTACGAATTACTTTAAATCTGTGTCCTCTTGTTCTCGATCCTTTCACGAGTGTGAACAGTGTCTTCTTATCTGCTCTATCCAGACCTCTCATGATTTTGAATATATTCACCAAATCTCCTCTCAGCCTTCTTTTCTCCAAGAAAACCTGTCCTAACTTCTCCAATCTATCTTCCAACTGAAGTTCCTCATTCCTGGAGTCATTATCATGAATCTTTCTGCACCCTCTCTCATGCCGTCACATCCTTCCTAAAATGCTGCGTCCAGAACTGGACACAATACTTCTACCAAGGTCAACTAGTGACTTGCACAAGTTCAACATATTTGTACTTTATGCCCTGATTAATAAAGCCGAGGTTGTTGCATGCTTCTTTAATTGCTCTCTCAACAGGTCATGCCACATTTAATGACTTATGCACATTTACGCCCAGGTCCCTTTGCTCCTGCACCCCTTTCGAGTTGTACCGTCCATTTTATATTGTCTCTCCATGTTCTTCATAACAAAATTAATCACTTCACATTTCTCTGCATTGAACTTCATCTGCCACCAGCCAGCCTATTTCACCAACTTGTCTATGTTCTTTTGAAGCTCTACATTGTCCACCTCACAGTTTAAAATGCTCATAAGTTTTGTATCATCTGCAAACTTTGAAACTGTGCCTTGTACACCAATGTCTAGATCATTGATATTTATCAGGGAAAGTGAGGGTCCCAACACTGACCCCTGGGGAACTCCACTAGAAAATCTCTCTCCTGCACTGAAAACATCCATTAGCCACTATCCTTTCGCTGATCCAACTTCATGTCAATGTTGCTTCTGTTCCTTTCATTTAATAAGCTTAATAACTGTGCTCACAAATCTGTTGTGCGACACTGTATTCAACACTTTTTGGATCCAAGTCCACTTTCACAGTATTGCCCTGATCAACCTCTGTTCCCTCTTCAAAAAACTCCAGCAAGTTAGTTAAACATGATTTTCCATGAAGAAATTCATGCTGGCTTTCCTTAATTAACTCACATCTGTCCATGTGACTGTCAATTTTTTTCTCCAAATTATTGTTTCTGAAAGTATACCCATTATGAAGTTCACCTTTCCAAGTGCAAAATACTATGGATGCTGGGAATCTGAAATAAAAACAGTAAATGCTGAATAAACTCAGCAGGTCTGGCAGCATCTGTGGCGTGAGAAACACGGTTAATGTTTTGAGTCTGTTTGATCCTTCAAGTTAGAAGGGTCATGTGGACTCAAAACATTGACAGTTTCTCTGTCCACAGATGTTTCCAGACCTGCTGAGTTTATCTCATACTTTCTGCTTTCATTTCACCTTTCTAAGACCTTGATAACCTCATCTCTCTCATATAACAGGAGTTGGGGAAATACAGAAAATCCCCATACCAATTAGTCTAATTCACCTTAGAATGTGCCTACTTAATTATTTCCCCATAGAGAGAATACCCTTGAAATGGTATCAAAGTTGCAGTTACATACTGAACCTTGCAGTATCCCAAATTGCTTCCCTCTCAGCAAACCTGGAGAAATGAAAAAGATACTGCTGGCCAAGGTTGACAAATGTAATTAAAAATAGATGCTTGCGCCATCTTCACATGACATGCCCTCACTCCAGCCATCAGTCCACCAACACGTCCATCCTTTCAACGCACTGTCTTCCTACACCAACTGGAAAGCAAAAAGACTCATTACCCAATTGGATTGTACTTTAGCTTGGCCAATCCACATAGCCTGCACATCTTTAGGTTGTGGGGGCGAAACCCACGCAAACAAGGGGAGAACGTGCAAACTCCACACGGACAGTGACCCAGAGCCGGGAGCGAACCTAGGACCTTGGCGCCGTGAGGCATCAGGGGTAACCCACTGCGCCACCGTGCTGCCTTCCACTTGGATTGTACTTGAGTCAATAGCCAAACAGCCTTTTACCCACACCTCCATCTCCTCTAATTTCAAAACTGTTAATTATTTAAGACAAAATTAGATTACCCATTTATTTTTCCAAAAGGAACAATTTAGTGTGGCCTGTGCATCTTTGGGTTGTGGGGGTGAGACCCACGCAGACACGGGGCGAATGTGCAAACTCTACACAGACTGTGAGAAGTCTTACAACACCAGGTTAAAGTCCAACAGGTTTGTTTCAAACACGAGCTTTCGGAGCACAGCTCCTTCCTCAGGTGTTGTAAGACTTCTTAATGTGCTCATCCCAGTCCAACGCCAGCATCTCCACACTATGGCGGCACGGACTGTGACCCAGGGCCAGGATCGAATCTGGGTGGTCGGTGCCGTGAGGCAGCAGTGCTAACCACTGCTCCACTGTGCTGCTCATTTAATACTTTTATATTTGCCAAAGAGAACCCCTTCATTTTCAATACTTTTGCATTTGGCAAAGCGAAAGGTCCAAAAGAAACTGACAAAAAAAAACTGTATTTTTTTAACGTTGCGACGATTTTTTTCCCCACAGGGTTGCACAGCAGCGCCCAGGAGATTGATGTCCAATTGCTGCCGACTCCAGGCCGATCCTTGGACGGCTGGTAAGCGGACAAGCACATCCAGCGCTCCAACACTGACGCCCCCTCCACCAACAATTGGCTTGCCCTCAGACCTCCCAGCATGCAGCGGCAGCATTGACCTGTGACCCCGCAGCTTACCGGGCGATACATCCGGGCTATTAATGCAGAATGGTGTGCAGCTAAGATGGCGGTGATGGTGTTCCATGGCGACTGGTTGAAGAATTGGGAGAAAGGGGGCAAATCCGATTTGTAAGTTGGTCGCTTTAAAAGAAAAAGGACCCCGTGAGCGCGCAGTCGGTCCGGAAAATCTGTACTTTCGAGCAGGCAGAGTGTAAAACCCGATCGGGCCGCAAAATCAAATCGCGTAGCCCCTTGTGTGTGAGCTTTGTGTAATTTTACATAATGTAAAAAAAAACGCGGTGGCGTTTACTTCGGCGACGGCCTAATGTTTTAATCCAGCAAAGGCTCAGAGCAAACGTGACCTTTTCTTGTCCGATATCTGAGAATATTGTGGCCCTTGTGAAGCTTGATTGTAAGTTGTCAAATTTTATTTTTGGCTTGAAAAGTAACCAGACAAATGTATTCTTTTAGACAGTAAATAAGCTTCTAATCTCATTTTTTTTTAATTTACAAAAATGCTGAATGTGTTATTTCTTTGTCATCAAGGTAAGTAATGGAGTCTAAATTTAGGTTGAAAGTGACAATACATTCATACTATTCAGCTCATGACCAATTCATGAAGGAAAATAGTGATTACTGTTAAATTATTTTGCAGCAGATTTCATATTATACAAAGTATTATTGTAGCTGAGTTAAAATTATTACATACCCTAATTGTAAACCTAAATGTGCACTTTGGCTAAAATTTATATCATGTAAAGTGATTTTAGTTTCATCCAATCCTGCCTGAGGTTAGGGTTGGTGGAGCCCAAACTGACTTCCGAGTACTGTGGAGCAAGACTTCTTCCAGAAAGTTATGATCTGTTTTGCTGCATTGTCAGGCTTGGCCTGATTTAGAATTCTGCCTGTGATTATGCTAACTGGACTGGCTATTGTAGCAAAACAAAAGCTCATTTACATCCAGCCTTGGTTAGAGTGAAAATGGGGTACTTGTATTTTATATCTCAATTTGTTTATTTTATATTTGAACAATTATGATTGGTGAAATCGGGGTGGCACAGTGGTTAGCACTGTTGCTTCTCGACACTGAAGACCCGGGTTCGATCCGGGACCCGGGTTACTCTCCATGTGGAGTTTGCACATTCTCCCCGTGTCTGCGTAGATCTCACCGAACAACCTAAAGACGTGCAGGGTAGGTGGACAGGCCATGCTAAATTGTCCCTCAATGGCGAAAAAATGAATTGGGTACTTTAAATTTATTTTAAACAAGTGATTGGTGACATTTCTAATCTTAACATTTAAATGCTGTTACTTGTCAAGTGATAAACTGAAGTATTCTGAAATTACAAAGAAAATGCCACAGGAGAGCATCTTCAAACTCATTTTTAACAAAAGTTGGTGTTTCAGTTTGTGGATCATTTTACAAATAGTATTGGTATCATCTTTAGAACCATGTACGTTTGTCTAAATATCTTTGGAAACTTCAAGTTTGGAATGGTACAGAATAGAATTCTACTTTAATATTTTCTCTGGACTCGGGCGGGGGGGGGGGGGGGGGGGCATGGCGGCGTAGTGGTTTGCACATTTGCCTCACGGTTCGATTCTGGCCCCGAGTCACTGTGTCGAGTTTGCACATTCTCTCCGTGTCTGCGTGGGTCTCACCCCCACAACCCAAAGATGTGCAGGGTAGGTGGATTGGCCACGCTAAATTTCCCCTTAATTGGGAAAAATTAAAAACATTTTAAAGGAAAAAAAAAGGTTTTCTATGGTCTATAAAGTACACATAAATATATACATGTCAGCAAGAAAGCATATACTATGGATGTAGTAACAACTCCACCAATTGATGTAGTGCCTTTACTGTGAAGAACCAACCCACCGCATTTTGGAACAAAATATGACCAAACTAAATGAGGCAATCTTAGGTGAGAAGATCAAAAGCTTGGTCAAAGAGGTGGTTTTTAGCATCTAAAAGGAGACAAATGAGTTGGATCGGTGTTGGGAGGGAATTCCAGATGCGGAGGCTTGGGACAGATGAAGGCACAACACCAATGGTGGAACAGTTATGATTGGGAATGCACAAGAGACCAAAATTAGAGGAGCAGATATCTCGGAGTGTTGTTAGGAGATGACAGAGATAGGGAGGCGCAAGGCTATGAAGGGATCTGAAGACAAGGGTGTGAATTTTAAAATCAAAATTTTGCCTGACCTAGGGTAATGGAACTTGCAGCGCATTAAGACTGGGCAGACAAATTTTGGATGATCTCAAGTTTATGGAGTGTTGAGTGTGGGAGACAAGCCAGAGTGTGTTGAGGTGTCGAGGTTAGAGATAACATAGGCATGGATGAAAGTTCCAGAAAAGATGAGCTGAGACTGGGCGAAGTTGAGTCATATTGCAGGTGAAAATAGATGATCTCAGAGATAACACAAATGTGAGTTTGGAAGCTTACATCAGGAGCAAATCTGACAGTACATTGGTTCTTGTGAATATGGGAATAAATTTCGCAGTTGACAACATTTATGGACATCAAGAAAGAGAGATTGTGGTGGCACATGGCCCAGTGGTTAGCATTGCTGCCTGCAGTGCTGAGGACCCGGGCTCCACTCCTGGCCTTGGATCACTGTCCGTGTGGAGTGTACACATTCTCCTCGTGTCTGTGTGGGTTTCACCCCCAAATCCCAAAGATGTGCAGGTTAGGTGGATTGGCCATGCTAAATTGCCCCTTAATTGGTAAAACAAATGATTGGTCCTCTGAATTTATTATAAATAAAATATAGAGATATTGGAGATAGGATAGTAGTTTGCAAGGATGGTGTGTGTTTTTTTAAGGGAAATGTGATGACAGCAGATTTAAAGGAGGCAGGGACAGCACTTGAAGACTGAGAGCCATTCACAATATTAAATAACAGAGACCTGGAGGGAAGGTTGGGTGATCAGTTTAGTGGAAATAGGGTCAAAAGAGCAGGAGGTGGGTCTCATGGACAAGATGTGTTCAGAGAAGGCAGGAGGGAAGTTAGGAGAGAAATTAGAAGAAGTTGAAAGTTCAGGGCTGGGGCACAGGGCAGCAGTAAAATAAGTTTAACCAGATTAAGAGCTCTGTTAAGAGGATAAGGATTTGGCCTTTTCTAAAATATGGTTGTCACAAAATCTGCATTATAGCAATCGTACTTTTCCTGTTGTAGTTACTTTGGTAATGTGACTGATAAAATACCCTTTTCATTCTTAGATATGTCTTCATTCATTCAATCATTTCATTTTACAACGCAGAAGTTCATTCAGTACTTTCTCTTTGAAAGAGCAGCCCAATTTAGTTTCACACCCTAGCTTTCCTCTATAATCCTGCAAGTTAGTCCTTATCAACTATATATCAAATTTTAAAAGCTCTTAAGGAATCTAGGTGGTGCATTCCAAATCATAACAATCCTTCATGTAGAAAAAAACACTCCTCATTTGACCTCTTGTTCAGTTGACAATTATTTTAAATCCAAGTCTTTTGGTTACCGAGTCACTTGCCAGAGAAAACAGTTTATTGCTATGCACTCCTTTTAAAAACTCATTTCCATTAGGTCCCTCTATTCTCTGCTTCAAGACTACAAAGTTGAGTGACTGTGTTACTGGACTAGACTAAGCGCCCGGACTGATTCAAAGGCACAAGTTTAAAGCCCACCATGGCAGCTGGACAATTTAAATTCAATTAATTAAATAACTCTAGCATTAAAAAGCAAGTATCAGTCAGGGTGACTCAACTAGCATATGATTGTATTAAAAACAATCTGGTTCACCTAATGTTCTCTTGGGAAGTAAAGCTGTGTTTTTACCTCGTTTGACCTATACGTTCTTTCAGACCAATAGCAATGTGGTTGACTCTTGACTGTCCTCTGAAATAAAAAAATGAGAAATAGGAACACAAATAGACTACACAACCTTTTGAGCCTGCTCCGTCATTCAATACGATCATGGCTTATCCTTGGTTTCTACCACACTATCCTGTCCTCTCTTCATGTCCCTTGATTCCCTGAGAGACTAAAAGTCTGTCTATCTCAACCTTAAATATATTCAATAATGAAGCATTCACAACCCTTGGGTAGAGAATTCAAAAGAGTCTTAAATGAGCGGCCCCATTTCCTTGTACTGTTCCCCAGTGTTCTCGATTCCCCAGCCAGGGGAACAGCATCTTATTATCTAGGTTGTCAAATTCCTTCCTAATTTTGTATGTTTCATTGAGACCACTTCTCTTTTTCTTTAAATTTAGAGTACCCAATTCATTTTTTCCAATTAAGGGGCAATTTAGCATGTTCAATTCACCTGCCTTGCACATCTTTGGGTTGTGGGGGCGAAACCCACGCAAACGCGGGGAGAATGTGCAAACTCCACACGGACAGTGACCCGGAGCTGCGATCGAACCTGGGATTCGGCACCATGAGACTGCAGTGCTACCATTGCGCCACCGTGCTGCCCTCCTCTTTCTTTTAAAGCTTGGTGAATATAGAGCTAATTTACTCAGCCTGCCAGCATAAAACAACACCTCATCCCAATCTGGTGAACCTTTCTTGTATTGTCTCCATTGAAAGTATATCCTTCCTCAAATATGGAGTCAGATGGCATGATGGTGCAGTGGTTAGCACTGTTTCCTCATGGCTCTGCAGGCCTGGGATCCTGGCCCCAGGTCACTGTCCGTGTGGTGCTTGCATATTTTCCCCGTTTCTGCATGGGTCTCATCCCCACAACCCAGAGATATGCCAGGTATGTGGATTGGCCATGCTAAATTGCCCCTTAATTGGGGGGAAAAAATTAAATATGAAGACCAAAACTCCAAGCACTGTTCCAGGCATCTCCTCCCCAAAGCCCATAATTGAACTTGGCCAGCCACTTAGTGTATTTAATAGGTGACTCACAACCACTTTCTCATGCAATTTTAGATTGGCAATAAATCCCCCTGAGCCACATCCCGTGAATTAATAAATATAAAAATATTCCAGTTTCTCCAATCTCTCCACATAACTAACTTCACTCATTCTTTGGAAATTTTCTTTTTACCCTGGGTTGTCCAAAAGCAAAAAGGAGTAAAGTCAGTTAATTGGATGATTTATTTAACTGGGCTTTAGAGTTTAAAATTTGATTAAATATATTTCCATTTAATGAATTAAATTTGTCAGGCATAATTGTTTGGTAAATATTTGTGCTTTACTGGACTGATATATTGAAGTTGATTGTAAATTTTAGATGGAAAAACAGCAAATTCATGTCCTTTCAGTACTTCCCCTTCTTCACAGTGCAGACTTTAAGGGAGCCTAAATAATCAGTTTTCCAAGATGATGATTGCAATTACAACTGCATGAGAATATGTATACTTGTCTTTAAAATTATCACCAAAATTTCAATATTTCTACTTGTTCCTGAGAATAGCGGTGAATCTTTTGCATGAGTCCTTCAATTGTTCTGAATTGTACTGGTGCCATCAGTTTTGTGGGATCTTCATATCTGCATTTAATTACAAATTAGCATGTTTATGTAATCGACGGATTATCATCTAGTTCAAATCTTGATGACTAAGCGTCTGTGCATGACTTAATTTCAATTTAAGTAACAGCTTATGGTACCAAAGTTGTTCTCTGTTGGATTCGCTACAGCTTTTTGGTGATACTTTTGAGTGACATGAGGCAATAGAAATGATGTTCGTTAAAGGGGCTACAAGTTCAGCATGGTGAGAACGTTTTACTCCTGGTGCTCATTTTTCAAATTGGAAAATACAAGGTTTTTAAAAAATTGTCCCAATGAAACCACACTTAATGCTGGGTACTCTTGAGTTCTTAGCCTATTAAGTATTTTCTGAAATCCTGCTGAGCTTAGGGATATATGATGTGAAGGGAGGCCTGATCTTGTATGCTAGAAAAGCCAATTAAAACAAACATTGGTTCCAGCTTTATCTTTCTGAAATACACGAATAGTGTGTGTGAGAAATAATGTTTCCTGGATTTGTCAATTCCACCAAACCAAAACATGAGTGACTGAACATTGGCCACCCTGCACTTGCTTCCACCTCGAGACATCATTTTTATTGCTGCATGTTACTCAAAAGTGCAACAGAGAAACTGTGGCCAATTTAATAGAGGATAACTTGTTCATATAATTCTTGTTCCATAAAACACACTGATACTTGAATTAAAACTGAATCTTGCAATGGCTGAGAGGAATCAATCTGCATTCAGTCAGCAGTTTAGGATTGGAAGGTAATCCATTGATATTACACACACTGCTTTTCGATCCCAGCTCCGGGTCACTGTCCGCGTGGAGTTTGCACATTCTCCCCATATTTGCTTGGGTCTCACCCCACAATCCAAAGATGTGAAGGATAGGTGAATTGGCAGTGTTTAATTGCCCCTTAATTGGGGAAAAAAAAAGTATTGGATACTACTAAATTAAGAAAAGAACACATTGCTTATCATTTTCTATAAAAGCCCAGGGCGGCACGGTGGTGCAGTGGTTAGCACTGCTGCCTCACGGCACTGAGGACCTGTGTTCGATCCTGACCCCAGGACACGGACCGTGTGGAGTTTGCACATTGTCTGTGTGGGTGTCACCAGCACAACCTAAAAAGATGTGCGGGGTAGGAGAATTGGCCACATAAATTTTCCCTTAATTGGACAAAAAATTGGGTACTCTAAATTTTTTTTTTTTTAATTGTATTAAAAATCTGAATATTTTCTCCAAGATTGAATTGCTTTAGTGGTTTATTCCTGTGGCAGCAATCAGTCAGGATGTGATGTTTAGCCTGCTGGAAACAGTCTTACAAAAAAATGCTAGAAAAATAACTTGAAACCTTCATGACTTTTGGTACAATTTAATAAAGTAAACAATTTCTCATTCCTAACCTGAAATTCATGTTCTACTACTACTGTGGTAGCAAAATTTTCATTTTTAATCTTGTCTCTTAAGTTTACAATTTCCTCTAATTATCCA
Source organism: Scyliorhinus canicula (assembly GCF_902713615.1). NCBI lineage: Eukaryota > Metazoa > Chordata > Chondrichthyes > Carcharhiniformes > Scyliorhinidae > Scyliorhinus > Scyliorhinus canicula. Next base: position 35,332,065 of record NC_052162.1, on the reverse strand, counting down.
GCATGGTAAATTTTGTATCAAAATTCGAGCAAAATTGGAAATGAGGATGTGCAGGAGAGAGGGCTTCAGATTCTTGGGGTGTTAGTGCAAGTTCTGGGGAAGGTAGCAAACATTCAAAAGGGACAGGTTGTACCTCAACGATTCGGACCAGTGTCCTTGCAGGGAGGTTAGGGGGGTTTAAACTAGTTGACAGGACATAAGTGCCAGCATATACAAGTAGAAAAAAATATTGTGCATCAAATGGGCGGGACCAGAGATGGGAGTATTTCCATAGGAGTCAATGAAGAAGGACTATGAGGAATCCAAAGAGAGGTTTATAATGCATTTATGTAAATATATTGGTAAGGCGTAAGCACAAATAGTCATGTGGGAATATGATATGGAGACAACGTAAATGTTGCTTAACCATGGTGAGGGCCGATCACTTAATATTCAAGGATATAAAGTGTTTAGAAAAGAGGATCTGGGCTGACAGTACTGGTCAGGGAAGGTATTGTAATGTTTGAAAGAGGGAATGTCCTTTGGCAAGGACAAACCCATTTGTTCAGAGACAAAAAGAATGTGATCGTGCTATGAGGGTATTCTGTAAGCCTCAATAGTGGGAGAGAGAGAGAGATAGATAGAGGAGCAAATCTGCAGGGAAATCGCAGATGCGCAAGAACTATACAGCGGCAAACTTTAGTGACCCAAACATTGATTGGGATAGTGCTAAAGAGCAAGGAAGGGGGAAATTCTGAAAGGTGATCAGGAGAACTTCCTTGATTGCTGTACTCTTGGTCCAGTTAGAAAGCAGGCATTGTGAAATATGGTGAAGGAAATGAGGTGACCATGTGCACTTCACCCAACGTTTAGACAAGTAATGCAGAAGGGCAAGGAACAATCTAAATTTTCATCACATGAGAGGGGATCTAGCCAGGATAAAATTGAACCAAAGGTTGACGGGAAAACCTATAACAGAACAATGGGTGATCATTAAGGAGGAGTTATTTCAGGTACAGATTCTGTACAGTCCAACAAGAGTGCAAGGTCGAGGAACCATAGCCCCTTGTGTAATGAGGGTGTTAGAAAATATGGTGAAACAACAGAAAGTGCCTGATGCGTGTCAGATGAATTCTTTGAGTGAGTATCAGATCAAATGCAGTAGATTGACGAGGGACAAGAGGAAAATAACACAACAAAGACAGAATTAAAATTTATTTTTTATTTTTTTAAGAGTATCCAATTTTATTTTCCAATTAAGGGGCAATTTAGCATGGTCAATCCACCGACCCTGCACATCTTTTGGGTTGTCGGGGTGAGACCCATGCAGACGTTGGGGGGGGGGGGGGGGGGTGGAGAAATGTACAAACTCCACACGGACAGTGACCGAGGGCCGGGATCAAACCTGGGACCTTGGCGCCATGAGGAAACAGGGCTAACCACTGTACCACCGTGCCGCCCAACGACCAAGACAGAATATGAGAATAGAATAGCTGTCAACATAAAAAAGAACCCAAAAACGTCTACAGACAAGTACTATTAAGTGGCTTGGATCTTATGAGGGATAAAGAGGGTAATATATGCTAATAGTTCCAAGCATGGCTCGAACATGTAATGTGTACTTCAAGTGTTTGCTAACAATGAGGAACCTGACAATATCAGTAGAGGTGGAGATGGCAGAGGTAATGGATGGGGTGAAAATGAGGAGGCATGTGTACTGGAAAGGCTGACTATGCTTGGAGTGGACAAATCTCTTGTTCTAGTTGGCTTGCATTTTAGGCTGTGTAAGAAAATGGGGGTGGAGATGGGGGAAGGACTTGGCATAATCTTCAAAACTTGCCTGAATATTGTGGGGTGGGAGGGGGGGGGGGGGGGGGGGGGGGGGGGGGAAGGAAGATGGTGCCAGTGGATTGGAGAATGGCAAATTACACCCTTAATCAAAGAAGGGTGAAAGGACAATCCGAGCAACTGCAGGCCAGTTTAACATAAGTGGTGAGTAAGGTTTTATAAACGATAATCCTTGAGAGGTTAAAGTTATTAAAAATAGTCAACAGATTTGTAGATTTGTAAAAAGTGGATCATGCTTGTGTAATCTAATTCACTTTTAGATAAAATAACAAAGAATTTTATCTGTATTGATTTTCAGCAAGTGTTTGACAAAGTATTACTTAAAAACAGGCTAACAAAATTGTAGCCCATGGAATCAGAGGGAGAATTTCAACTTCAATTAAAAAAAAAATAGCTTGAGGACAGCAAACAGCGAGTTGCAGCAAATGGTTGTTTTTTAGACTGGAGAATGGTATACAGTGGTGTTTCCCAAGGGTCAGTGCTCAGACCACAGCTTTTTTTTGGCATATTAATAATGCCTTGTATCAGATCTTGGAATGCGGAGTAAAACTTCAAACTTTTCCCATGATAACAAAGTTAGAGCAGTGGCAAACTGTCAGGATCATGCAAATCAACTGCACCAAAACATAGGCCAGCAGATGGGCAAGTAAGTGGCAGATGGAATTAATACAGAGACGTGCATATTAGTGCAAGGAATAGGGAAAGGCAGAATCGTTTTTATTCTGTTTCCACACAATGTGCATGAGCAGGGAGATCATTTTTTAAAAATTTAGATTACCCAATTATTTTTTCCAATTAAGGGGCAATTTAGCGTGTCCAATCCACCTACTCTGCACATTTCTGCGTTGTGGGGGCGAAACCCACGCAGACACGGGGAGAATGTGCAAACTCCACACGGACAGTGACCCAGAGCCGGGATCGAACCTGGGACCTCAGCGCCGTGAGGCGGTTGTGCTAACCACTAGGCCACCGTGCTGCCCGGCAGGGAGATCTTTTTAGGTGGCTGGACATATTGAGAGTACTTAAAGCATATGGGATCTTGTCTTAATAAATAGACGTTGTAAGTGCAGAAGGAGAGAAGTTGCACTGGACCTTGAAAAGCTTGGGCCACAGCTCGAGTCTTGTGTCCAGTTTTGTTCCCCACACTGGGAAGGAGGGGCCCATAAGAGGGTGCAGAGGGGGTTTACTGAAATGGTTGCAGAGATGAGGGATTTTAGCTGTAAAGTCAGTTTTGAAGAGCTGGTGTTCTTAGTTTTGAGAAAGGAAGTGGATGGGTGAGTACTTGAAGGAAATAAACTTGCAGGTCTAGGGGGTAGATTGAGGAATTGGGTCTGACTGATTTGCTCCAAGGAGAGCTAACAGACACAGAAGAGCCAAATGGCCGCCTCCTGTGACACAAATAACTATATTAAGCATATAATATGAACACTGCTCTTGATGTGCAGACATTGATACTATCTTAATGTTAAAATTGTTTTAATTATCATTTGAAACAAATGAATAAAATAAACTTTTTTTGCATCTTGAGATTTTAAGCCAGACGTTTCTTGTTCTCAAACTCTCATTGAAGTTTTGAATACATCAGTCTGCCACTCAACAGTTTTTAAGCATCATATTGTAGCTAAATGTTCGAGAAATATTGCCACTAAACCTGCAAATGCAATCTTTTATAAAAGTTGCATGATTGACTCTCCTCACTTAGGTGTTGTCCATATTGTTCTCGAGATCCCCAGTATTTTGTAGATTTTATATTAATCATCATTTGTGTGATTGCTATTCGTTTGCAACTTGGTGAAGAACTGGGTGCGCACCTTAGCTGTTGTGTACTTTGATGACACAAATATCAAGTTAACCCCAAGCTATCCACCAACCATCTGTCCGAGTGCTGATTGTATAACTGCTGGATTTTGGATTCACAATTGGACAGAGGCAGCGTCAGCAGTATGGGCACATGGGGAAGTGGAGAAATTAACATTATCAGAGGAAAATATGTGCCTTGATTTGATCACTTCATTAATTTTGAACGAATAAGTGAGGTGGGCAAATGGAACTGTTGCATCGGTCCGAAGAAGTAAATCCCATTGCCATTCCAACTGGTAGCAAGGCCCTTATCTTGAATGAATTTTAAAAATGGAAAAGCATGCGTGTTTCGCTGGCTAGGCCAGCATTCATTGTCCATCCCTGATTGCCCTTGAGTCGATGGTGTTGCCTTCTTGAACCGCTGAAGTCCCTACAGTGCTGTAGAGAGTAAATTCCAAGGTCTTAATCAAGCGACAGTGAAAGAACAGCGATTATACTTCTAAGTCAGGGTAATGAGTGGCTTGGAGGGAAACCTCCAGGTCCAGATGGTGGCATTCCCATGTATCTGCGGCCCTTGTCCTTCGAGATAGTAGTGGTCATGGGTTTGGAAGGTTCTGTCTCAAGAGGCTTGGTGAGTACCTGCAGTGCATCTTACAGATGGTACACATTGCTGCTGTGGTGGAGGGAATGAATGTTTGTGCAAGGTGCCAATTAAGTGGACTGCTTTGTCCTGGATGTTGTTGAGCTTCTTGAGTGTTGTTGGAGTTGCATTCATTCAGACAAGGGCAAAGTATTCTGTCACTCCTGACTTGTCTTGTCGGTATTAGGCAGGCTTTCAGGAGTAACGAGGTGAGTTACTTGCTGGATTCCTAGCCTTTGATCTACTCTTGTAGCCACAGTTTCTGGTCAATGACAACTCCCAAGGTTGTTGTCAGATTCAAGTATTGTGAAAACAATCATCTTTCGATAGCAGCAAGAGTATTATTACCAGTTATTGGATGCATGTCTACAAGTTGAGGGTTTGCAATATCACATATCTAGTTACATTTTTTCTCAATTTGAACATTTTATGGCAGTCTGCGATACGTTTGAGAAAATCTAAGAGATAAACCTTAATCTTTGGGCAGACCTGCTATTGTTTCATCAAGAATTTAGAATATTGGTATATACCAGTTGAGGAGGGCTGAAATACCGTTTACTCCACTTTTTCAGTGCAGTTTTCAGTTTGACAAACGGCTTGCACAAGAAATTTATTCATATAATTTACTTGGATGTTGGAGCTTGCTCAAAACTCGTACTTTGAAGCTATGTTCTTCAACTGTGTGCCTACTTTTGATTCTTTCAAACATGCCTCCATGTATTATTCCTGTCAGTATCAAATACAGCAACACTAATGCTTTATTCCGAGCAAACAATAGAGCATTGATTTGCAAACATTCCCTGGTCTCTTTTCTTGTTTTTCAAATACCCAATCCTGTTTTTGCCAATTCAGGGGAAATGTAGTGTGGCAATCCACCTACCCTGCACATCTTCAGGTTGTGTGGATGAGACCCACGTCGGACATTGTGAGAATGTGCAAACTCCACGCGGACAGTCACCCGAGGCCGGATCGAACACGGGTCCTTGGTGCCATGAGGCAGCAGTGCTCACCACTGTGCCACCGCGCCGCTTCTCTCTGGGCTCTTTTCAACTATACAAGACAAATGGGATACAGACAGCAGTGAAAGTAACAGCAAGACAAATTTCTTGCACAGGCTAGAGTTATTTGATGAGCTGTAACTCATGACAGATGACCCACTGGATGTATCTGTCAGGTGTGAAATTATGGTTTGTGTTATGATCATATCTGAAAACAAATTATGACCATTAAAAAAAAAAAATCTGTTCTTGTCATTTGTGATTTTTTTTTCTTCAGATGGGTGAGAGTTTTGACATGTTTTAAAAAAAAATTTAGATTACCAATTATTTTTTCCAATTAAGGGGCAATTTAGCGTGGCCAATCCACCTACTCTGCACATTTTTGGATTGTGGGGGCGAAACCCACGCAGACACGGGGAGAATGTGCAAACTCCACACGGACAGTGACCCAGAGCCGGGATCGAACTTGGGACCTCAGTGCCGTGAGGCGGTTGTGCTAACCACTAGGCCACCGTGCTGCCCGTGTTTTGACATGTTAATCAGTGCATTGCTTTCAACGTTATATTCTGTTAAAGTCAGTTTTGCTTTCTTTCATGTGTAACCATAACTCTTGGTTAAGTTTAGCAATTGAAAAGCACATTAGTTCTCATTGGTACTCAAATGTGTTGATTGGAATGTGTTTTTTTGGTGCAGTGGTTTAGTACAGTCTGTACTCTGCCTATTATGAACAACAGAAAAAACATGCTGTTTGATGAAATCAGCCAATTGTTGGGATGTCTGACCTACCAACCTGGCATCTCACTGGCACTGAAATTCACACACTATATTGTTCAATTGTGTGGTAGGAAGAGTGTCGTCTTGAACTGACAGCAGCATCATTCTGGTGGAAAATACCACTTTTATTTGATTTGATTTATTGTCACATGTACTCAAGTACAGTGAAAAGTATTTTTCAGCGACTGAGGGAACGTGCATAGTATGTACATAGTAGACAAAAAGAATAATCAACAGAGAACATTGACAAATGGTACATCAATAAACAGTGATTGGTTACAGTGCGGAACAAGGGGCCAAACAAAGCAAATACATGAGCAAGAACAGCATAGGGTGTAGTGAATAGTGTTCTTACAGGGAACCGATCAATCCGAGGGGGAGTCGTTGAGGAGTCTTGTAGCTGTGGGCGAGAAGCTGTTCCTATGTCTGGATGTGCGGGTCTTCACACTGCTGTACCTTCTGCCTGATGGAAGGGTCTGGAAGACGGCAATGCCTGGGTGGGAGGGGTCTCTGATAATGCTGTCTGCCCTCCTGAGGCAGCGGGAGGTGGAGACAGAATTAATGTGGGGTGGCAAGCTTGTGTGATGCTTTGGGTTGAGTTCACCACATTCTGCAGTTCTTGCGGTCTTGGACCGAGCAGTTGCCATACCAGGCTGTGATGCAGCCAGATAGGATGCTCTCTATTGCACATCTGTAGAAGTTTGTGAGAGTTGATGGAGACATGCCAAATGTCTTTAACTCCTGTAGGAAGCAGAAACGGTGTTGGGCTTTCTTGACTGTTGCATTAGCGCGAGTGGACCAGGACAGACTGTTGGTGATGGTGACTCCCAGGAACTAAAAGCTATCGACCATCTCCACTTCGGAGCCATTGATGCAGACGGGAATGTGTGTCGTGCTACGCTTTCTGAAGTCAATGATCAGTTCTGTGGTCTTTTCCAACATTTAGTGAGAGGTTGTTTTCGGTACACCATGCATGCAACCAAGTGATTTATCTCCCTCCTGTAGTCTGACTGTATAGCTTTTGTGTAGTAACAGCGTGAAATGGCTTGCTTCACTGCATTCAAATTGTTGAGATGCAGTGACGGCCTTTTGGTTTTTCACCTATTTGTGAGTTTGCATGATAAACAGCAAGTAACCAGCAGATCAGGACAGCTGTTATTCCACAAAATAGCTTTGATGGAATCTGTTTCTGCGACAAGCTTGTGAAGTGAGCAAAGGCTATGGCCTATTTTCAAGATTATTGACGAGGCCACTCTTGTAGCATGTAAAGCTATACAAATCCCAATTTGTATATGGACCGGTGAAGGTGACTCATTCTAGATGTGACATCCATTCATAGACTGCGACCAGTTCTCTGCAAACAAAATAAATATGTTCACCTTTTTGAATTACCTGCGAGCTGGGAAGCCTGTAATACCTGTACTCGTATGTTGTTTTCTCCATGGCAAAGCCGTAACCAATTAACACCCTTTTATCTTATGGTACAAATCAGTGTTTTTCAAATCTGTTCCCCCAAGACAAACTGGCCATCTTTTGGAACCCACACCGGCCAGCCACCCTTCGTGGTCCACTCTGACTGAACTTTGCAACTTACTATTTTGCTTACCTTTAATGTGATTGCTGAGCCTGCTTGATCCTCACCATCTCTCTTGCTTTGTCATTCAGTGTTACATTTCTGCTCAGGGCTTCAGCTGATGATTTAATTTCTTTTTTTCTCTTTTTTTTTCTTTTTAAGATTTAGAGTACCCAATTTATTTTTTCCAATTAAGGGGCAATTTAGCACGGCCAATTGTCATGTGAGAGTACCTTTAAGAAATGGGTGTTCATAAATGGGTGTGTATATAAATATCTGTAGTGAGAGTACCTTTTAAGAAATAGGTGTTTGCGACTGCAGTGATGTCAGAGTGGGTGGAGCTGAGCTGTCAGCTTTTTACTTTTGTTTTAGGCTGTTTGCTGCAGGTTGTGTTTTAGTTTCGTTTTCAGTGTTAGAGTTGAAGCCAGACCAAGCAGGTGTACTGCTGTTCTCTCTGCCATCAAAAGATTATCTCTTGATCATTTGGTGATTTAAAACTAATAGCAGTAGTGACTTTAACCTGATGTGCTCTGGTAAAAGGTGTTTTAAGTCGTATGGATGTTAAAAGGAAAGCTTAAAGGATTACTTAGTTTGTATTCTTTGGGGGTTGTATTCTAATTAATGGTTGCTAAGATGTTCACTATGTTTTAAAAAGTTTAACTTCAGTTCATAGAAAAACATTGTTTTGCTTTAAAAATACTTTTCCATTTCTGCTGTACCACACCTGTAGAGTGGGCAGTGTGCTCCCCATACCACAATCTATTAAAAGTTGTGGGTCAGGTGAACTCCATGATACACTTTGGGGTTCTCTAAACTCTGGCCTATAACACAATCCACGTGGCTTGCACATTTGTGGGTTGTGGGGGCGAAGCCCATGCAAACGCTTTAAAAAAAAAAAATCTTTTTATTGGCTTTTCTCATATTTATAAACAGTAGCTGTGCACATACATGACACTTTCTTTGCCTGCTTTTTGATTCCCCTCCCCCATTGGCTTCAGCGCCTTTCCTCTTTTTTCTTGTGGTTTCCCAGGGGGACAGTGGTTGCGCAGTCCTTTGGTTCCTCATCTATCTTTTTTTTTTCTTAGCTTACTCCCCGCTGCTGGCCTTGAACAGATTTTGGAACAGGCTGATGAACTGCCCCCAAGTGTCCAGGAAGCAATCCTCTGACTCTCGGGTGGCGTCTTGGTCTTCTCAAAGTGGAGAAATTCCGAGAGGTCAGCGAGCCAGTCTGCAGCTTTGGGTGGTGCTGCTAAGTCGCCAGCTGAGCAGCGTGGCAGCAGTGGGCGCAGGAGCAGCAGGAGCTGCTCCATCACTGCTTCAGAGAGCTAAAGGCCGAGATCCTGGAACCGTGAAGGCCTCGCTGGACAAGCTCACGGCGACTCAGACGGCTCAGGGCGCGGAGATCTGGGAGCTACAGCAAAAGGCCTCGGAGAGCGAGGACGAACTCCTGGGCCTGGCAGTGAAGATGGAGTCACACGAGGTGCTCCCAAGAAATGGTTAGCGAGGATGGAGGAGATGGAGAACCGCTCCCATTGTAAAAACCTGCGGATTCTGGGCCTCCCGGAGGGGCTGGAAGGTTTCGGATTTGGGGGCCTATGTGGCTATGATGCTGAACTCGCTAATGGGTGCGGGGTCGTTCCAGGGACCTTTGGAGCTGGAGGGTGCCCATTGAGTGCTGCTGAGGAAACCCAGGCCAAATGAGCCTCCTCGGGCGGTGCTGGTCCGTTTCCACCGCTTCGTCGACCGTGAGTGTGTGCTGAGATGGGCGACGAAGGAGAGGAGTAGTAAGTGGGAGAACGCGGAGATCAGGATCTATCAGGACTGGAGTGCGGAGATGGCAAAGAGAAGGGCTGGGTTTAATCGGACGAAGGCAATGCTTCACAAGAAGGGGGTGAAGTTTGGCCTGTTACAGCCGGCACGCCTCTGGGTCACGTATAAAGACCGCTAGCTCTATTTCGACTCTCTGGTGGAGGCCTGGGCTTTTGTCCAGGCAGAGAAGCTGGACTTGAACTGGGGGCTGGTGGGGCCTGGGGAATGGTGTACATGGTCCGGCGGCTTTGTCCTCCTTGGTATCCTTTTGCTTTTATTGATTGTATTTGATGGTGCCTTTTTGCTGTTCGGCTTTTTCGATTTTTGGGACTGTTTTTGGTTTACTTGGGTGCTTTTGTGTTCTTGTTTCACGGGTGGAGGGTTGGGGAGCGGTTTTGCGGTCTTGTTGGGTCATGTGCCCGTCTTTTCCCACGTGTTGGGTCGGGGGGCGGGGCTTGGGATGGAAGCGCGGGTTTTCTTCACGCTTGGGAGGAGCAGTAGGCAGTAGGCGGGGCCGGCACTGGGTGGGGGCAAGTGGTGGTTGTGTTGCGAAGCGGTCCCGCGTCCTGGCGCACCTGAAGGGGCTGGGTGCGGACGTGGCCATGCTCCAGGAGACGCACCTTAAGGTGGCGGATCAGGTGAGACTGAGACGAGGTTGGATTGGACAGGTATTTAACTTGGGGCTACATGCGAAGAATCGAGGGGTGGCGTCGAGTGTGGTGGTGGACAGTGCAGGGAGATACGTAATGGTGAGTGGTAGGCTTCAAGGGGAACGGGTGGTTCTGGTTAATGTGTACGCCCCCAACTGGGACGATGCGGGCTTCATGTGGCGAATGCTGAGCCGAATCCCGGACCTGGAGACGGGGGGTTTGATCTTGGGAGGGGATTTTAACACCGTGTTGGACCCAGCCCTGGATCGTTCGAGGTCAAGGACAGGTAAGAGGCCAGCGGCGGCCTCAGTGCTGAGGGGGTTCATGGATCAGATGGGAGGGGTGGACCCCTGGAGGTTTTTGAGGCCGGGGGTAGGGAGTTTTCCTTTTTCTCCCATGTCCACAAGGCCTATTCCCGGATTTACTTTTTTGTCCAGTGATAGCTATATCTGACCCCACACACGGTGGACCTGGAGTTGGGAGAGGGGAAGGATCAGCGCCCGCTGTGGAGGTTAGATGTGGTGCTGCTGGCAGAGGAGGAAGTATGTGGGCGGGTCCGTAGGAGCATAGAGGGGTATTTGGAAGCGAACGACAACGGGAAGGTGCAAGTTGGGGTGGTCTGGGAAGCGCTGAAGGCGGTGGTCAGAGGGGAGCTGATATCTATTCGGGCGCACAGGGAGAGGGTTGAGAGGGAGAGGTTGGTGGAAGAAATGGTAAGGGTGGAGAGGAGGTATGCGGATGTCTCGGAACAGGGGCTCTTGAGGAAGCGTCGCAGTCTCCAAGCGGAGTTCGACATACTGACCACCCGGAAGGCCCACCAGCTTCGGAAGCGGGAGGCAGCGAGAGAGATAGGGGGAGCCACAGATGCAGGAGGGAACCTGGTGTGGAGTGGTAGGGATATTAATGGGGTGTTCAGATCCTTTTATGAGGGGCTGTACCGGTCGGTGCCCCCTAGGTAGGTGGGTTTGATGGACCGCTATCTAAATATGGAGTTCCCAAGAGTGGAGGATGAGCGGGTGGAGGGTCTGGGGGCCCCAATTTTTTTTTTTTTTTTTTTTTTTTTAAATTTAGAGTACCCAATTATTTTTTCCAATTAAGGGGCAATTTAGCATGGCCAATCTACCTACCCTGCACATCTTTTGGGTTGTGGGGGTGAAACCCACGCAAACACGGGGAGAATGTGCAAACTCCACACGGACAGTGACCCAGGGCCGGGATTCGAACCCGGGTCCTCAGCGCCGTAGGCATCAATGCTAACCACTGTGCCACCGTGCTGCCCTGGGGGCCCCAATTGAGGTGGAGGAGCTGATAGAGGCGCTGGGGAGCATGCAGACTGGAAAAGCACCAGGTCCTGATGGGTTCCTGGTCGAGTTTTACAAGAAATTCTCAGATCTGCTGGGCCCGCTGCTTGTGAGGACCCTGAAGGGGGGGGGGGGGGGGGCCTTTCCCCCGACGATGTCTAGAGCAATAATCTCACTAATCCTGAAGCGGGATAAGGACCCCCCTCCAATGTGGGTCTTATAGGCCGATCTCGCTCCTCAACGTGGATGCAAAGTTGTTGGCCAAGGTACCGTCCAGCAGGGTGGAAGATGTGGTCCCGATGGTTATACACGAGGACCAAACGGGGTTTGTGAAGGGGAGACAACTGAATGTCAATGTGCAGCGGCTGCTCAATGTTATGATGATGGCGTTGGCGGATGGGGAGGTGGAAATAGTAGAATCGATGGATGCGTAGAAAGCTTTCGATAGAGTGGAGTGGAGCTACCTGTGGGAAGTGTTGAGGAGATTTAGGTTTGGTGAGGGATTCATTAGCTGGGTGAGGCTGCTGTATAGTGCCCCGGTAGCGAGTGTGGTGACGAATGGGAGGAGGTCGGAGGACTTTCGGTTGTCCCGGGGGACGAGGCAGGGGTGCCCTTTGTCTCCCCTGCTCTTCGCATTAGCAATTGAGCCGTTGGCCATGGCGCTGAGGGATTCGAAGAACTGGAGGGGGATTGTGCGTGGGGGGGGGGGGGGGGGGGGGGGTGCCAGAGGTGCTGAAGATACTTGGGGAGTTTGGGAATTTTTCGGGCTATAAGCTCAACGTGGGGAAGAGTGAGCTGTTCGTACTGCACCCGGGGGGCCAGGAGAGAGAGATAGAAGAGCTCCCGTTGAAGAGGGCAGTGAGGAGCTTTAGATATTTTGGGTTGCAGATAGCTGGGAGCTTGGGGGCCCTGCATAGGCTAAATTTTTCGAGGTTGGAAGAACTGAAAGCGAAGTGGGAGGAGATCGACGAGGGGACGTGGGCGGACGCACTGGGGAGGGTGAATTCCTCCTCTTCTTGCGCACGGCTCAGCTTAATTCACTGAAGGTGCTGTATAGGGCGCACATGACTGGGGCCAGGATGAGCCAGTTCTTTGGGGGAGAGGACAGATGTGGGAGGTGCTCGGGGGGGGGGGGGGGGGGGGGCGGTGAACCATACCCACATGTTCTGGGCGTGTCCGGCGTTGGAGGGGTTCTGGAAGGGGGTGGCGGGGACCTTGTCCAAGGTGGTCGGTTCCAGAGTGGAACCGGGCTGGGGGCTCGCGATCTTTGGGGTAGCATCGGAGCCGGGAGTGCAGAGGAACCGTTTTTGCAGCACGTTTTGGCCTCTGCCTGTGAAGCAACAGTGCTCACCACTGTGCTACCGTGCTGCCCCATCAGAGGACTGCATGATTATTTATATTGTACTGGCCACTCCCATCAGCAGAACTCGCATTCATTGTTACAGCCCGCTGAGCTAGTGTGCGGTCAGTTCCAACCCACTTGACCCAGAGTCGCAATACAATTGAAATTAATAAATATTTCTGAGAAAAACACCCAATGTCTTTGGCCCTTAGCTGCCTAATAACTACAGTCACCAGGTGTGTAAATGTAAACACAATTAAATTTATTAACAGCACTATCTATAATTAAATATGCATCAAATACAACAGGTTAGAATTATCCAGTTCCTACCCCCCCCACTTAAATGTGTCCCACCCTCTATCTGTATATTCTATTTATTTATTTATTTATATATATATATGTGTCTGACCGACACACATAGAGGGTAGATGAGGGATGTAAAAATAACAATGTAGATGAAGGGTGTAAAAATAACAATGAAAAATAAGATGAGTCTTTGTTTCAGATGGTTGTTTGCAGCACACCTTTCTTCAATCCAGACTTTCAATTCGGGATTTCTTCTTCCAGCCTTTAATGGTTTTCCCTGTAGATTCAGTCTGGTCTCTGCAGTTTCAAAAATAGAGCAACTACAAGGAAGAAAAAGAGAGCAGGTCCTTGCCTCTGATTGTCCAGGTCTCCAACTTTCCCGGCTCTCTGAAAATCAAACCACATGGGCAGGATCCTCACAGCGGCGAGGCCCTGGGTTCGATCCTGGCCCCAGGTCACTGTCCGTGTGGAGAACAAAGAACAAAGAAAAGTACAGCACAAGAACAGGCCCTTCGGCCCTCCAAGCCTGTGCTGACCATGCTGCCCGTCTAAACTAAAATCTTCTACACTTCCTGGGTCCATATCCCTCTATTCCCACCCTATTCATGTGTTTGTCAAGATGCCCCTTAAATGTCACTCTCGTCCCTGCTTCCACCACCTCCTCCGGCAGCGAGTTCCAGGCACCCACTACCCTCTGTGTAAAAAAACAACTTGCCTTGTACATCTCCTCTAAACCTTGCCCCTCGCACCTTAAACCTATGCCCCATAGTAATTGACCCCTCTACCCTGGGAAAAAGCTTCTGACTATCCACTCTGTCTATGCCCCTCATAATTTTGTAGACCTCTATCAGGTCGCCCCTCAACCGCTGTCGTTCCAGTGAGAACAAATAGAGTTTATTCAACCGCTCCTCATAGCTAATGCCCTCCATACCAGGCAACATCCTGGTCAATCTCTTCTGCACCCTCTCTGAAGCCTCCACATCCTTCTGGTAGTGTGGTGACCAGAATTGAACACTACTCAAGTGTGGCCTAACTAAGGTTCTATGTAGCTGCAACATGACTTGCCAATTTTAATACTCAATGCTCCGGCCAATGAAAGCAAGCATGCCGTATTCCTTCTTGACTACCGTCTCCACCTGTGTTGCCCCTTTCAATGACCTGTGCACCTAGATATCTGACTGTCAATACTCTTGAGGGTTCTACCATTCACTGTATATTCCCGACCTGCATTAGACCTTCCAAAATGCATGACCTCACATTTGTCCGGATTAAACTCCATCTGCCATCTCTCCGACCAAGTCTCCAAACAATCTAAATCCTGCTGTATCCTCTGACAGTCCTCATCGCTATCCGCATTTGCACCAACCTTTGTGTCGTCTGCAAACTTACTAATCAGACCAGTTACATTTTCCTCCAAATCATTTATATATCCTACGAACAGCAAAGGTCCCAGCACTGATCCCTGCGGAACAGCACTAGTCACAGCCCTCCAATCAGAAAGTCACCCTTCCATTGCCACTCTCTGCCTTCTATGACCTAGCCAGTTCTGTATCAATCTTGCCAGCTCACCCCTGATCCCATGTGACTTCACCTTTTGTACCAGTCTAATGAGGGACCTTGTCAAAGGACTTACTGAAGTCCATATAGACAACATCCACTGCCCTACCTGCATCAATCATCTTTAGTGACCTCTTCGAAAAACTCTATCAAGTTAGTGAGACACGACCTCACCTTCACAAAACCGTGCTGCATCTCACTAATGCGTCCATTTGCTTCCAAATAGGAGTAGATCCTGTCTTGAAGAATTCTCCAGTAATTTACCGACCACTGAAGTAAGGCTCACCGGCCTGTAGTTCCCTGGATTATCCTTGCTACCCTTCTTAAACAAAGGAACAACATTGGCTATTCTCCAGTCCTCCGGACATCTGCTGAAGACAGTGAGGATCCAAAGATTTCTGCCAAGGCCGCAGCAATTTCCTCTCTAGACTCATTCAGTATTCTGGGGTAGATCCCATCAGGCCCTGGGGACTTATCTCCCTTAATATTTTTCAAGTCGCCCAACACCTCGTCTTTTTGGATCTCAATGTGACCCAGGCTATCTACGCACCCATCTCCAGACTCAACATCCACCAATTCCTTCTCTTTGGTGAATACTGATGCAAAGTGTTCATTTAGTACGTCACCCATTTCCTCTGGCTCCACACATAGATTCCCTTGCCTATCCTTCAGTGGGCCAACCCTTTTCCTGGCTTCCCTCTTGCTTTTTATGTACATAATAAAAGCCGTGGGATTTTCCTTAACCCTATTTGCTAATGACTTTTCGTGACCCCTTTTAGCTCTCCTGACTCCTTGCTTAGGTTCCTTCCAACTTTCCTCATATTCCACACAGGCTTCGTCTGTTCCCAGCCTTCTAGCCCTGACAAATGCCTCCTTTTACTTTTTGATGAGGCCTACAATGTCTCCCGTTATCCAAGGTTCTCTCTCTCTCACTCTCACTCTCACTCTCACTCTCACTCTCACTCTCACTCTCTCACACTCTCTCACATTCTCACACTCTCTCTCTCTCTCCCTCCCCCCCCCCCGGTGCTTATTCCTCTGCCGAAGAAGGCAATACATGGCTGCCACCTTCGTCAAAATCCTAATAGCGAACCTCTCCAGGCGAACTTGACTTCCTCCAGGCCAAGAAAGCTCGCCATGTCCAATAGCCGTAACCTCCGCCCTCGGGGGGCTTTGAGTCCGTCCATGCTAACAATATTCGTCGCCGGGCTACCAGAGAAGTAAAGGCCAGAGGTCGGCCTCTCTCTTCCTGGACTCGCGAGTCCTCCGATACTCCAAAGATTGCCACCTCAGGCAACCTCAGGAAAGCTCCCTTCCAGGAACAGATCCACCATCCTCACAATCCCTGCCCTCCTCCACAGTCAATACCCTCTGTCCGTTTCCCGGGGCAAATCGGTTGTTGCCGCAGATTGGGGTCCACAATGATGCTCTTACCTCCCCTACATGCCTCCTCCACTGGCCCCAGATCCGAAGAGCCGCCACCACTATCGGGCTGGTGGAGTACCGTGCCGGCGGAAGTTGCAGAGGCGCCGTGACCAGGGCTGCTAAGCTAGTGCCCCTGCATGAAGCAGCCTCTATCCGCTCCCAAACTGACCCCGCAACCACGATCCATTTCCTTATAATTGCTACATTGGCCACCCAGTAATATTTGCTGAAGTTCAGCAATGCCAGCCCCCCTTCTGTTCCTTTCAAGCATCACCCTCTTCACCTGTGGGGACTTCCCAGCCCATACAAATCCCAGAATAATTTTATTCAGCCTCTTAAAGAAGGACTGCGGGATAAAGATGGGGAAGACACTGAAAGACACACAAGAACCGCGGGAGAATCGTCATCTTAACCGTCTGCACCCTCCCCACCAGTGACAGCGGGAGCATATCCCACCTCTGGACCTCATCCCTCACTCGTTCCATCAGTCGGGACAGGTTGAGTTATGCAACTTGCCCCAGTCCCGTGCCACCTGAGTCCCCAAATATCGGAAACACTCCCCCACTAGCCTGAACGGCAACCCCTTTAGCCTACTCTCCTGCCCCCTCGCCTGAATTACGAACATCTCGCTCTTAGCCAAGTTCAATTTATATCCTGAGAACCGGCCAAATTCTATCAGGATTTGCATAATACCGTCCATCCCCACCATTGGGTCCGATATATATATATCAGCAGATCGCTTGCGTTTAACGAGACTATATGTTCCATTCCCTCCCGGACCAGCCCTTTCCAGCCCCTAGAAGCTCTGTGTAATTGCCAGCGGCTCTATGGCCAGCGCAAACAGCAGAGGGGAAGAGAGGGCAGCCCTGTCTTGTCCCACCATGCAGTCTAAAGTAGTCTGATGTTGTCCTGTTCGTCCTTTCACTTGCTCGGGGGACTGATATAATAGCCTAACCCAGTCGATGAACCCCGCCCCGAACCTGAACCGTCCCAGTACCTCCCACAGATAATCCCACTCGACCCGGTCAGAAGCCTTTTCAGCATCCATGGCTACCACTATCTCTACCTCCCTACTCTCCGGGGGCATCATAATCACGTTGAGCAGCCTTCTTTGGTTAGTCGCCAGCTGGCTCCCCTTTACAAACCCGGTTTGGTCCTACACAATTACATCCGGTACACAGTCCTCAATTCTGGTCGCCAAGATCTTGGCCCGTAATTTGGCGTCTCTGTTGATCAAAGAGATCGGCCTGTATGACCCACAAGCCTCCGGGTCCTTATCCTGTTTCAGAATAAGCGAGATGGTGGCCTGTGACATCGTCGGGGGTAAACTCCTTCTGTCTCTTTGCCTCGTTAAAGACCCTGACCAGCACCAGCCCCACTATCCCAGCAAATTATTTGTAAAACACCACCGGATACCTGTCCGGCCCCAGGGTGTTACCCGACTGCATGACCTTCAGGCCCCCCAATACCTCTTTGATCCTGACCAGGGCCCCCAGTCCGTCCACCAACCCCCTCTCGACTCTTGGGAAGGTCAGTCTGTCCAGGAATCGCCTCATCCCCCGGTCCCCTGGGCGGTTCTGAAGTGTACAACTTCCTATAAAAGTCCCTAAAGACCTTGTTCAGCTCTGCCGGGTCACCCACTAGATTACCCTCCCCATCCACTATCCTCCCTATTTCCCTCGCCGCTTCTCTCTTCCTTAGTTGTTGCGCAAGCATTCTACTGGCCTTCTCCCCATGCTCATAAATCGCACCGTTTACCTTTCTCAGCTGCTCTACAGCCTTGCCTGTAGTCAGCACCCCAAATTCGGCCTGCAGCCTCTGTCGTTTCCTGAGTAACTCTGGCCTCGGTATTCCGCGTAACTCCAGTCCGTCCGTGGAATTTCCTTAATCAGTCGGTTCGTCTCTGCCCTGTCTGCCCTGTCCCTGTATGCCCGGATTGAAATCGGCTCCCCTCTCACCAATGCGCCTCCCTGAGCACCGCTGTCGAGACTTCTCCAGTATCGTTCACCTGCAGGTAATTCTGCATGCATTTCCTTAGCCTCTCACACACTGCCTCATTCGCAGGTAATCCAACTTCTAGCCTCCATGGTGGGCGCTGAAAGCTGTCCTTGCAAAACTGCAGGTTGACCCAGTGCAGAGCATGGTCCGATATGGCAATTGGCGAGGATTCTGCCCCCACCATTATGGCCAGCAGGTCCCGACTCACAACAAAGTAGACAATTCGGGAATACACCCTGTGGACGTGGGAGGAGTAAGAGAACTCCATCGCCATTGGTCGGCTAAATCTCCACGGATCTGCTCTCCCCATTTGCTCCATGAACCCTCTCAGTTCCTTTGCCATCGCTGGCAACCTGCCTGTTCTTGAACATGACCGGTCCAGGCTCGGGTCCAGGACTGTATTAAAGTCCCCGCCCATGATCAGCCTACGCGAGTCCAAGTCTGGGATCTTCCCTAGCATCTTCCTAATAAAATCCACATCGTCCCAATTAGGGGTATACACACTGGCCAGGACTACTCTCACCCCTTCGAGCTTATCCCTCACCATAACAAACCACCCCCATCCACGACTGTATCCTCCGCCTCAAATTGTCCCCTTTTATTAATCAGCATCGCAACCCCCCTCGTCTTAGAATCAAGCCCCGAATGATTGACCTGACTGACCCAGCCTTCCTTAACCTAACCAGGTCTGCCACTTTCAGGTGCGTCTCCTGCAGCATGACCGCCTTCAGAACCTGCAGATGCGCAAACACACGTGCCCTCTTCACTGGCCCGTTTAATCCTCTAACATTCCAGGTGATCAGCCTGGTTGGAGGGGCACCCCCCCCCCCCCCCCCCCCCACAACTTTGCCGATGAGCCATCCCTTTTCCTTAGCCAGCCCCTCAGCCATGTTTCGCGCTTCATCTGGCCCGCCTCCACCCATGACCTCCTCACTGTTGCCATTCCCAGTTTCCATCCCCGTCAGCAGAACGACCCCCCCTCCCCCCTCCCCTAGCAACACCATCCTATCACCTAACCCAGGGGTGGGCAAACTGCGGCCCGCCAAAGGTCTTTATGCGGCCCACCAAGTCATAAAAAAAAATAAAAATTACTTTAAAAAAAAAAAATTTTCTTTAAGGTTAATGGGGGGCGGGGGGGGGGGGGGGGGGGGGGAAAGAGGGCTGTTGGGTTACTTACTGGTATAGGGTGGATACGTTGACTTGAGTAGGGTGATCATTGCTCGGCACAACATCGAGGGCCGAAGGGCCTGTTCTGTGCTGGACTGTTCTATGTTCTATATGAGGCGCCCAGAATCATAACCGGGTGAAGTAATTATTTTACTTAATATACTATGCGGCCCTTTAAAATTGTGAATTTCTGAATGCGGCCCTTGCACGGAAAAGTTTGCCCACCCCTGACCTAACCCCATCTCTAATCTAACTATATGCACACCCCCCCCACCTCGGCTTCTGTTGACTAGCCCCACTCAGCTAGCCTGGGGCTCCCAGCCTCGGCGCCAGCACGTCTCCCACCATTGTTCCCAGTCACCTCTTCCCCCCGACCCATCCATACCACTTCTCCAGATCAGCCCTCCTTAAGCAAACACTCTATACAAGTCATAAACAACCCCCACAACAGCACAATTCAAGTTTAAACAAGACAAAATAAAGAGATAAGAAATAACAGGCACTCTCAGTCCTTCCCATACAGACACAGAAAAGATTGCACAAAATTCCCCGGAAGCATCCCTCTTAACCCAACCCTTTTCTGCACTTTATAACTTACTGAATTGTGGTCACTGTTCCCGAAATGCTCCCCTACTGAAACCTCTCCCACCTGGCCGGGCTCATTCCCCAATACCATGTCCAGTACAGCCCCTTCCCTAGTTGGACTATCTACATATTGTTTTAAGAAGCCTTCCTGGATGCTCCTTACAAACTCTGCCCCTCCAAACCCCTAGCACTAAGTGAGTCCCAGTCAACATTGGGGAAGTTAAAGTCTCCCATCACAACAACCCTGTTGCTTTTACTCCTTTCCAAAATCTCCCTGCCTATCTGCTCCTCTATCTCCCACTGGCTGACGGGTGGCCTGTAGTAAACCCCCAACATTGTGACTGTACCCTTCTTATTCCTGATCTCTACCCAGATAGCCTCGCTGCCCTCTGAGGTGTCCTCCCGTAGTACAGCTGTGATATTCTCCCTAACCAGGAGCGCAACTCCGCCACCCCTTTTACATCCCCCTCTATCCCGCCTGAAACATCTAAATCCTGGAAAGTTTAGCTGCCAATCCTGTCCTTCGCTCAACCAGGTCTCATCAATGGTAACAACATCATAGTTCCAAGTATTAATCCAAGCTCCAAGTTCATTGCCGCTGGCAATTGCACTGAGAGCTTCTCGGGGCTGGAAAGGGCTGGTCCGGGGGGGGGCAATGGAACATATAGTCTCGTTATACGCAGATGAGTGATTGACTTTGGGGAACCTCAACCTTAACTTAGGATCCTACAAAGGTTCATGACTTTGGGTCAACCATGAACAAGGAAACTTGCTGTTGATTGCCAGTTGCCGCAAATGAGCCAAGTATGGGCAGAACAGATTCCCTGAACACCCTATTTTCCGTAATGGAATAAACCACCATGTAAGTACTGAAGACCAGCCTGGGGCTGGTTTAGCACAATGGGCTAAACAGCTGGCTTGTAACGCAGAACAAGACTAGCAGCGCAGGTTCAATTCCCGTACCGTCATTCCCGAACAGGCGCCGGAATGTGGCGACTAGGGGCTTTTCACAGTAACTTCATTGAAGCCTACTTGTGACAATAAGCTATTATTATTATTATTCGTGTTACCAAACATTTTCAGGATGAAGTGCAGAGTGAACACTTCTCCTCCTCCTCCTGAGACCCTCATCAGTATAAGCACAGATGCCCAGCTTAAGCCAATTTTGATCACTTGAAGTCACCTACGATGGGGGTGCGGTAATGATTATGTAACTGGGCTAGTAATCCAGAGGCCCCGGATTCAGACCCCACCATAACAGCTAGTGGAATTTAAATTCAATCAATAAATCTGCAATTAAGAGCTAGTCTCAACAATCGTGACCATTAAATCATTGTTTTTTAAAATAAATTTTGAGTACCCAATTCATTTTTTCCAATTAAAGGGGAATTTAGCGTGGCCAATCCACCTAACCTGCGCATCTTTGGGTTGAGGGGGCGAAACACACACAGACACGGGGAGAATGTGCAAACGCCACATGGACAGTGACCCAAGGCTGGGATTCGAACCCGGGTCCTCAGTGCCATAGTCCCAGTGCTAACCACTACATCATGTGCTGCCCTGTCTGAGCTGTTCATGATGATTCCAGGGGAGTTGCCCATAGGAAATTCAGACTTCCCAGTTAATTCCTCCAGAGTCCCAGGTCTTGGATTGTAGTTCGGTCTCTGTCCAGGAGATTGTTGAATGTGTACTTAGCATTGCCATATGTTGTCACCAAAACTGTTGACCTGCTTGTCAGTTAATTTAACCCGTTGACATAATATTTTAAAAATATGAGCTCTCAAAGCTGAATAGTACGTCTCAGTTCTTGCTCCTTAGTCTGTAATAGTGTGTTTCAAAGTTGCTTTAATTTAGTCAGTATTTGGAGTTTCATTGCAATTTCTTGCAGTCACTTCATCAAGCTCTTGCATTGTAATTTGATGTCTGGAAACATTTTTTTCCTGGCAGTTTTTCCCACTTGTGAGAAGAATCTAACATGCACATTCTAATGTCTCCTAAGCTTTATTTTTGTGAGAAAGCCAAATGCACAGAGGCTTGAGATGAGGTGGCTCACATTGTTTCTGCAAAGGATTTCTTGAGTGTTTTTCTCTGGTTAAAAATAGTTTTCTTCATCTCTGTATTCAGAGTCTTGCCTTACAATTAAATGTATTTCTGATTTCCAGTGATGGAAATAAGAAAGGAATTTCCCGGTGGCAGTTATTGCAATGCCTAGAGTATAAATATGATTCTCTACCTGTGTAGGTGGGGGCAAAAGACTGAGGAGTGAACATCGTAGCAAAATCTTTGGTTTGGAGCATTCAGCCACTATACCATTTTATTGACCGGGGTAATATATATTTTTTCCAGTTAAGGGGTAATTTAGTGTGACCAATCCACCTATCCTGCACATGTTTGGGTTGTGAGGGGTGAGACCTACGCAGACAGGGGGAGAATGTGCAAACTCCACATGGACAATGACCCGGGGCCGGGATCGAACCCGGGTCCTCGGCATCGTGAGGCAGCAGTGCTAACCACTGTGCCATCTGACAGGGCTAATATTTTTTTTTTTTTAAATTTAGAATATCCAATTCATTTTTTCCAATTAAGGGGCAATTTAGCGTGGCCAATCCACCTAACCTGCACATCTTTGGGTTGTGGGGGTGAAACCCACGCAGACACAGGGAGAATGTGCAAACTCCTTACAGACAGTGACCCAGGGCCGGGATTTGAACCCGGGTCCTCAGTGCCGCAGGCAGCAATGCTAATCACTGTGCCACCGTGCCGCCCGACAGGGCTAATATTAACATGATTGTTAAAGCAAAATATTAAAAAATATATTTTGCTGACTAGGCCTGTTCTGTGTCATTTAGTTTCAGTGTTCAACACGTTATGAATGGAAGGAATACATTAATAATTGGTTTAAATTTGACTGCACTAATAGTTATGAATAGGAATCCAACTCCTGGAATCCTATGTAATGTAAGCACTCATATTATTTTAAAGAAAATATGTACTTTTTAAAGAAAATAATTGTTGCATTTAGAAATACATGAAATTGTGATTGTACAGTTTTTGACTGTTGGCCAGTTCTTTTAAAATTCCCAACATCTTTTATTTTACAGTGTACAGTTATGCCGCAGTCTCAGTGAAAACCGAGGTGAAAACGATGTAACATTTAAAGGTAATATTATCTTCAGTTTGAATGCATGTTGAGAAGATGAATGTTTGGTTAACATGGCGCCCTGAATCACCCTCGGATTGCAATTATTTTGCAATTGGATTGCTGTGTGGAGAGCCAGCATGCGTGGACTTGATGAACTGAATGACCTCCTTCTGTGCTGTTTATGACTCTCCGACCTTTTGGAGTCCTGCTCAAATGGATGTTCGTAGCACATGGAACTGCGGAAGGCTGGGAGCAATCTTCAAGTTGGATCAAGAGCAGGAATGAGTGTCTGAGGCCTTCTGAAGTCCATTGGTTGACTCAATGAATTGTCTGTCTCAATTTAGATTTGAAGGTCAATCTTTGTTTCCAGCCTTTAAACCATTGAAAGGAAAGTTATTTCCCTGGTAGAGAGTCTAACATTGACAATGACATGACTACAAAGGATTATTTTGATGCTTTTGTCTTTACCTATTTTTATTGGAAATATCTGGTTTCGCACTAGCCTGCTTTATTCATGGAATTTGATAGGCACCTTGGTAATCAAATGGGTTATGTTAATTTACTGTCTAACATTGCGATGTTTTAAAAAATAAATTTTGAGTATCCAATTCATTTTTTCCAATTCGGGGGCAATTTAGCATGGCCAGTCCACCTACCCATCTTTTGGGTTGTGGGGGTGAGACCCACGCAGACACGGGGAGAATGTGCAAACTCCACAAGGACAGTGACCCGGGGCCTGGATTGAACCCAGGTCCTCTGCGCAATGAGGCAGCAGTGCTAGCCACTGCGCCACTCTTTTTCCCTTGTAATTGAGGCATGAACATCAAGAACTTGGTTTTTTTTGGTAGCTGCAGTGTGTGATGTGCAAAAGGTGAAGGCCCAAACAATGATATTTGGGGGCACATTTTAATATCAAGGTAGAACTTGCATTCATTTAGCATCTTTCACAACCTCTGAGAGTCCAAAAGGACTTCAAACGAATGAAGTATTTTTGAAGTGTTATCGCTCATGTAGTGTCAGAAATCCATGAATTTGATCAAAACTGTAAACGGAATGCGAAGGAAGATTGCTGATACATCCTTGATGGTGTTCGCAAGGGGCAGCAGGGTAGCATGGTGGTTAGCATAAATGCTTCACAGCTCCAGGGTCCCAGGTTCGATTCCCGGCTGGGTCACTGTCTGTGTGGAGTCTGCACGTCCTCCCCCTGTGTGCGTGGGTTTCCTCCGGGTGCTCCGGTTTCCTCCCACAGTCCAAAGATGTGTGGGTTAGGTGGATTGGCCATGCTAAATTGCCCGTAGTGTCCTAATAAAAGTAAGGTTAAGGGGGGGTTGTTGGGTTACGGGTATAGGGTGGATACGTGGGTTTGAGTAGGGTGATCATGGCTCAGCACAACATTGAGGGCTGAAGGGCCTGTTCTGTGCTGTACTGTTCTATGTTCTATGTTCTAAGAAATTAGCCGCCTTTCCCTCCAAGCCCCCACTCAGGAACACTACCCCCCCCCCCCCCCCCCCCAATTTTGTCCATGTTCATCGATGTTTATCAAACTCAACTGATGATGTAAAGCCTTTAAATTCCGCTCAACTCTGAAGTGAGCTTCAAACCCCAAACCACCACTTGTCACCGTCAGATGATATTTTAACACTTTCCTCCTCGCCCCTTGACTTCGTCTTTCTGAGAAAATTATAGCCTGATGCTGTTTGATGTCCCTTTGCTCCTTCAAAATTATTGTATGCAATTCCACCCCTGACCTTATTCTCTACTGGCTCTGCAAATGTTGAAAATCGTTTCTATTGTTCTCAAAATTCTTTTGTTCTAGTTTTCAAATACTTCTGAATTCCCATTAGTGATTTTTTTCTTTCTCTTACTACCTCAGTAGTTTATGATTATAGAGTAGGATGTATTGCCTCCTCATATTGGGGGCGGTGCCTTACCACAAAGCAATTGTAAAGATTTCATTGTTGAGATGAAAAGTTCAATTATCTGAAATTGGAATAATAGTACGAGTTCTAATTCTTGAATATTGAAGCACCAATTCTCTGTACAAGATACACCTAACAAAAAAAAGCGAGTTAAGAATGTTCATGAATATTCTCCTTTTTTGCTTTTTGTCAATTATAATTTCCATGAAAGGGCCATGAAAACCCTGGGGAAATTATGTTTTGCAATTTTCTGGAGTTCCCACTGTTCCACGTGGCATTTTTAGGGGCCTGATAAGGAGAAGCTGTGTGGAAATTTAACCCAAGTTCTATTCTCTGGAAGATTGAGCTGTCCACAAACATAACCCTACAAATCTGGTTTGTCTTAATTTAAAAAAAATTGATCCATAGGATATGGGTGTCTCTGGCTTGGTCAGCAGTTATTGCCCATCTCTTGAGAATGTCAGAAAGGGGTAGTTCGTCTTTCTCTTGTGGGGAGTGACCATGGCATAGCATTTGTGTGATGCAACTGTCACCTCATCCTACCTCCAGTTTTCTGTGGGGCTATGAATAGAATATGACCAGAACAGATGTGTTGGGAAATATGTCACCGATTAACTAGGGGGAAAAAAGATCAAATACCTCTCGTCTGTAAATAATCTATATTGTACTGGAGCAAGACAGGTTCAGCAGATAGGCAAGGAGTACCTTGTTAGATGGGCGAATATATTTTCCTGCAAAGAATAGGCTGGGTAAGAATTTGAAGTAAATTTTACACACTATTGTATTATTTACTTGGCTGTGTACGTTAGGCAATCGTTAGAGAAAATACTATAGTTTTAATCTTTATGTTGAAGGTACTGTAATTGTTGCTTGCATATTTTACAATGCTTTTGCAAGTTTGGCTATCTGTCAAGGGTGGCAGAATAATTTCATTGCATCCATTGTAACATGGGTTTCTAACTGAAGACATTCCGAGGATGAGTTTATTTTTGATTTAGTTACTAACTTTAGTTACTAACTCCCTAAACAGCCGCCGGAATATGACGATTAGGGGCTTTTCACAGTAACTTCATTTGAAGCCTACTTGTGACAATAAGCGATTTTCATTTCATTTTCATTTATTAATCCTGTGTTAACATTTTAGTCATTGAAATTTGATTGAGACTTCCGGTTGCGGCTATGACCAGCTAAGTCGCACATTTGGCAGCTCCTGCGACAAAGGTGTTTAAGGGCCGATTGGAGGGCCCCGACGGTACTGTAAAGACGAATCCCGGTGGGGGAAGGCTCCCTGAGGAGAGTGAGACCAACTTTATGGACGGTACTCGGAGTGGGGCGACAAAAAAAGCGGCAGCAGCTCCCCGAAAAAAGCGGGGGAAGAGGACCAAAATGGCGGCCGGTGGCGCACTAGAAGATTGGAGAAAATGGGCGGAGGAGCAGCAGGCCGCTCTCCTCCGGTGTTTTACGGAGCTGAAAGTGGAACTCTTAGAGTCTATGAACGCGACGACCACAAGGCTGATGGGGGCCCAGGCGACCCAAGAGGCGTCGATAAGAGAGCTGCAGCAGGAGATGACTGCAAGGGAGGAGGAGGCCACGGTCCTCGTGGGAAAGGTGGAGGTGCACGAGGCACTCCACCTGAAATGGCAGAGCCGCTTTGAGGAGCTGGACACTCGAATGAGGCGGAAGAACTTGAGGATCCTGGGCCTAGCAGAAGGCCTGGAGGGGCCTGATCTCCCGAAATATGTAGCGGAGATGTTGAGCTCCCTGATGGGAGAGGGGGCCGGTCCATCGCCTCTGGAGCTGGAAGAAGCATATCGGGTCATGGCTAGGCGGCCTAGGGCGAACGAGCCCCCGAGGGCGGTGCTGGTGCGATTCCAGCGTTTCTGTGATCGGGAGAAAGTGCTGAGGTGGGCCAAGAGGGAGAAAAGCAGCAAATGGGAGAATTCGACGGTGCGGATATATCAGGACTGGAGTGCGGAGGTGGCAAAGCGGCGGGCCCGGTTTAACCGGACGAAGGCGGTGCTGCACGCAAAGAGGATCAAGTTCGGAATGCTGCAGCCAGCGCGCTTGTGGGTCACCTACAAGGACCAGCACCATTACTTTGAGACCCCAGAGGAGGCATGGACTTTTGTCCGGGAGGAAAAGCTGGACCTGAACTAGAACTTGGGAACGCCGGCGGTCGAGGCCGCCCGAGTACCCTTGACTGATCAAGTGGCCCATGTCTTTCTTAGGCCAGGTCGGAACTTGGTTAAAGTTGATGGATCGTTTGGTTTCTTTGAAACTTGTGTTATGGGGGGTTTCTTTGTTCCTTTTTGTGTGTCTCTTCCCGTTGCCAACTTCCCTTAATTATTGTTGTTGTAGGGGGGGCTTTTTTACTGTTTTTTGATCTGTTCTTTAAGGGTTATGGTTACTGTTCTGTTCGATGGAGGGTGATGGTTAAATACGTTATTATTGGGTAGTTATTTAGTTATGCAGGCATAGTTATGTATTTATGTATTTATTTGAGATTTGTTATTTATATTGTTATATTGTTAAGTTGGGGAGGCGGGACGGGGGGGGGTGCAAGTTGGTTATGCGGGTTTTCTTTTTCTCTTTTTTCTTCCTCTCGTTTTAAGGGGGCTTTTTTATGGGCTTGGATGGGGACGGGGGTGGAATGGAAGATGGCGGGGTAGGGTGTGGCCGGGCGAAAGCGCGGGCTTTCCCCTGTTTCCCGCGCGCGGGACGGAGGAAGGGGGAGGAGAGAAGAGTGGGGTGTGGCCAGCAATGGCGGCTTTTCCCGCGCTGAAGCGGGGTCAGAGAGGGATGGCAAGGGGGGGGGGGGAGGCCCCCCCCCCCCCCCCCCCCCCCCCCCCCCCCCACATCGGGAGGAGTCGGAGTGTGGCAGGGGCAGCCGGGTCAGCGAAAATCAGCTGACTCTCGGGAGTACGATGGTGGATACACCGCGGCTAGGAGGGGTCCTAGCCGGGGGGGGGGGGGGGGGGGGGGGGGGGGAGAAGGGGGGTTTGGGGGGGGGGGGGGGGGGAGAAGGGGGGTTAGGGGGGGATACCGGGTTGCTGCTGGAAAGGCCGAGGACGGGAAGGGAAGAACGGGAGGAGAGAGGGGGGGGGGGGCCATCGCCATGGGGAACGGGTCAGAAGGGGAGGGTCGACCCGGGGCGAACAGGGGACAGGACATGGCTAATAGACAGGGGAAAGGGACAGGTCGCTCCGCGACCCGGTTGATTACTTGGAACGTGAGGGGGCTGAATGGGCCGGTCAAGAGAGCAAGGGTTTTTTCACACCTAAAGGGACTGCAGGCGGATGTGGCAATGTTGCAGGAGACTCACTTGAGAGTAGTAGACCAGGTACGCCTGAGAAGGGGGTGGGTGGGACAGGTGTTCCACTCAGGCTTGGACGCAAAGAACCGGGGGGTGGCGATTTTGGTGGGAAAGAGGGTGTCGTTTGTGGCGGCGCAGGTGGTAGCAGATAAGGAGGGTAGGTACGTGATGGTGAAGGGTAGGCTGCAGGGAGAGAATGTGGTGCTGGTGAATGTGTATGCCCCGAATTGGGATGACGCGGGTTTTATGAGGCGCCTGTTGGGCCTCATTCCGGGTCTGGAGGCAGGGGGCCTGATCATGGGGGGGGACTTCAATACAGTGCTCGACCCTGGGCTGGACAGATCGAGTTCCAGGACGAATAGGAGGCCGGCAGCGGCAGAGGTGCTAAGGGGGTTCATGGAGCAGATGGGGGGGGTAGACCCTTGGAGATTTGGCAGGCCAAGGGCGAGGGAGTATTCCTTTTTCTCCCACGTCCACAGGGTGTACTCCAGAATAGACTTTTTTGTACTGAGCAGGGGGCTGATTTCGAGAGTGCAGGACACGGAGTACTCGGCCATTGCGATTTCGGACCATGCACCACACTGGGTAGAGGTAGAACTGGGGGAAGCACGGGACCAGCGCCCGTTGTGGCGCCTGGATGTGGGGCTGCTGGCGGACGATGAGGTGTGCGGAAGGGTCCGGAAGGGCATTGAGAGATATCTGGGCACGAACGACACGGGCGAGGTGAAGGTGGGGGTAGTCTGGGAGGCCCTGAAAGCAGTGATCAGAGGAGAGCTGATCTCCATAAGGGCACACAGAGAAAGGAAGGAGAGGCAGGAGAGGGAGAGGCTGGTGGGGGAACTTATAGAAGTGGACAGGAGATATGCGGAGACACCAGAGGAGGGGCTGTTGAGGGAGCGGCGCAGTTTACAGGCCCAGTTTGACCTACTGACCACTAGGAAGGCGGAGACGCAATGGAGAAGGGCACAGGGCGCGGTCTATGAGTACGGGGAAAAGGCGAGCAGGATGCTAGCACACCAGCTGCGCAAGCGAGATGCAGCCAGAGAGATTGGGGGAGTGAGAGAGAAGGGAGGGAACGTAGTGCAGAAGGGGCAAGAGGTGAACGGGAGTCTTCAGGGATTTCTACAGGGAATTGTACCGGTCTGAGCCGCCCAGGAGGAGGGGGGGAATGGAGAACTTCCTCGATAGATTGAGGTTCCCAAAGGTCCAGGAGGAACGGGTGGAGGGGCTGGGGGCGCCGATAGAGCTGCAGGAGCTAGTTAAAGGGATAGGCCAGATGCAGGCGGGGAAGGCGCCGGGGCCGGATGGGTTCCCGGTGGAATTTTATAAGAAGTATGTGGACTTGGTGGGTCCAGTGCTGGTGCGAGCCTTTAATGAGGCGCGAGAGGGGGGGGTTCTGCCCCCGACAATGTCACAGGCCCTGATCTCCTTGATCCTGAAGCGGGACAAAGACCCTGTACAGTGCGGGTCCTACAGGCCTATCTCCCTCTTGAATGTAGATGCCAAACTGTTGGCAAAGGTCCTGGCAACCAGAATAGAGGATTGTGTGCCAGGGGTAATCCATGAGGACCAGACGGGGTTCGTAAAGGGACGACAACTTAACACAAATGTCCGGAGACTGTTGAATGTGATTATGATGCCAGCAGTGGAGGGGGAGGCTGAGATAGTGGTAGCACTGGATGCGGAGAAGGCATTCGATAGGGTGGAGTGGGAATACCTGTGGGAGACGCTGGAACGGTTTGGGTTTGGGGAGGGATTTATCAAGTGGGTGAAGCTGCTGTATTCGGCCCCGATGGCGAGTGTGGTTACAAACGGGAGGAGGTCAGAGTATTTTGGGCTCCATCGAGGTACCAGGCAGGGATGCCCCCTATCCCCCTTATTATTTGCATTAGCGATCGAACCGTTGGCGATGGCACTGAGGGGTTCAGGGGGGTGGAGAGGACTGACAAGGGGAGGGGAGGAACATCGGGTATCACTCTATGCGGATGATTTGTTGTTATATGTGGCGGACCCGGAAGGGGGAATGCCGGAGGTAATGGAAATACTAGCGGAGTTTGGGGACTTTTCGGGATATAAATTAAATGTGGGTAAAAGTGAGGTCTTTGTGATACACCCGGGAGATCAGGGGGAGGGAATTGGGCGGCTCCCCTTTAAGAGAGCAGTAAAGAGCTTCAGGTACTTGGGGGTGCAGGTGGCAAGGAACTGGGGGACCCTCCACAAGCTGAACTTTTCAAGGCTGGTGGAGCAGATGGAGGAGGAGTTCAAGAGGTGGGACATGGTACCGCTGTCGCTAGCAGGGAGGGTGCAGTCAGTCAAAATGACGGTCCTCCCGAGGTTCTTGTTTCTGTTTCAGTGCTTGCCCATCTTTCTCCCCAGGGCCTTCTTCAAGAAGGTAACTAGCAGCATTATGGGCTATGTGTGGGCACATGGCACCCCTAGAGTGAGAAGGATTTTCTTGGAACGGAGTAGGGACAAGGGAGGATTAGCGCTACCCAATCTTTCCGGATACTACTGGGCGGCGAACGCATCGATGGTGCGCAAGTGGGTGATGGAGGGGGAGGGGGCAGCTTGGAAACGTATGGAGAGGGCGTCCTGCGGCAATACAAGCCTGGGGGCGCTAGTAACGGCACCATGGCCGCTCCCCCCCACAAGGTATACCACGAGTCCGGTAGTGGCGGCCACCCTGAAAATCTGGGGGCAGTGGAGGCGACACAGGGGGGAAGTGGGGGGTCTGATGGCGGCGCCACTGAGAGGGAACCACAGATTTGTCCCGGGGAACACTGGCGGGGGATTCCAGAGCTGGCACAGGGCGGGCATCAGGCAACTGAGGGACATGTTCATAGAGGGGAGGTTTGCGAGCCTGGGAGAGCTGGAGGAGAAATTTGAGCTCCCCCCGGGGAACACGTTTAGATACCTGCAGGTGAAGGCATTTGCCAGACGACAGGTGGAAGGATTTCCCTTGCTTCCCGATAGAGGGGTGAGTGATAGGGTGCTGTCAGGGGTCTGGGTCGGAGAAGGGAAGGTCTCGGACATCTACAAAATAATGCGGGAGGTGGAGGAGGTATCGATAGAGGAGCTGAAAGACAAGTGGGAAGCGGAGCTGGGAGAGCAGATAGAAGATGGGACATGGGCGGATGCCTTAGAGAGGGTCAATTCGTCGTCGTCGTGCGCAAGGTTGGGCCTCATCCAATTTAAGGTGCTGCACAGAGCCCATATGACGGGGACTAGGATGAGTCGGTTCTTCGGGGGTGAGGACAGGTGTGTTAGGTGTTCGGGAAGCCCTGCGAACCATGTACATATGTTCTGGATGTGCCCGGCACTGGAAGAGTTCTGGGAGGGGGTGGCGGGGACGGTATCGAGAGTGGTGGGAACCAGGGTCAAACCAGGGTGGGGGCTAGCGATTTTTGGGGTTGGGGTGGAGCCAGGAGTACAGGAGGCAGGGGAGGCCGGAATATTGGCCTTTGCGTCCTTGGTAGCTCGGAGAAGGATCTTGATTCAGTGGAGGGACACAAGGCCACCAAGTGTTAACACCTGGTTAAACGACATGGCAAGCTTCATCCAATTGGAAAGAATCAAATTCGCCCTGAGAGGGTCGGTACAGGGGTTCTTCCGGCGGTGGCAGCCCTTCCTTGACTTTCTGGATCAGAGATAGGAACTGGAGGCCGAAACAGCAGCAACCCGGGGAGAAAGGGGGGGGGGGGGGGGGGGAAGGGAGGGGGGGGGGGGGGGGGATAGCAACGAAGGGAGCACGTCAGCGGGGGGTCGCGGGCAATGACTGCCCGAGGCCATCGGCAGAAAGGGAAAAACGGTTTGGTTGCTAGACTGGTAGCGCGGGGGGGGGGGGGGGGGGGCGCGCGGGGGAGGGCGCGGGGAGGATTTTCCAGGGGGGATTTGTTGTGTTATAATTTAAAATGTAGTAGGGGTAAATGTTTGTATCGAAAAATTTCAATAAAAATTATTTAAAAAAAAAAAGAAATTTGATTGACTGCTGATGGATTATTTCTTGGATATCCTGGTTTTCTGTTTAAGAACATAGAACATAGAACAGTACAGCACAGAACAGGCCCTTCGGCCCTCGATGTTGTGCCGAGCAATGATCACCCTACCCAAACCCACGTATCCACCCTATACCCGTAACCCAACAACCCCCCCCTTAACCTTACTTTTTAGGACACTACGGGCAATTTAACATGGCCAATCCACCTAACCCGCACATCTTTGGACTGTGGGGGGAAACCGGAGCACCCGGAGGAAACCCACGCACACACGGGGAGGACGTGCAGACTCCGCACAGACAGTGACCCAGCCGGGAATCGAACCTGGGACCCTGGAGCTATAAAGCATTTATGCTAACCACCATGCTACCGTGCTTAGGGGATAGGGTGGGGGATTGGGTGCTCTTTTGGAAGGTGGGTGCAGATTCGAAGAACCAAATGCACTGTAGGAATTCTATGCTTGTTTGGTGTTGCAGTTTTAATGCCCCTTTACTAACGTTGATTTAATTTAATTGTGAAACAGATATCCAACAAGCTTTATATGAGTTGGCGTGGCATGTTATAAAAGGCAATCTAAAACAGGAACAAGCTGCCAGTGCTCTGAGTGATCTAATGGTAAGTGATTCACTGCTGAAAAATTTGTTTTGAGCATGCAGGGTAACCGAGTTCACCATAACTATATTTATGTGATCTCATATTTAAATTTTGCAGAGGGGTATAGATGTGAATGAAATGGACACATCACTCAAAGAGGGGAAGTACTCGCAGCCTGAAGATAGTACCTACTTCATATTTTTTACAAATTATGCTGGCCTATCACAAAGCAGTCTCATTGAAGTTTCTCACATTGGGTTGACCAATTCAGGAAATTGTACTTTTGGCTGCCTTGACAACAAAGAGGCCAAAGTTACCTTTAATATCCAGGTTGGCAGTCTCACTTGTTGAGGTTGAAATTTGTAGATGTGCCCCATCAGGTGTTCACGTTCAGTGCTTCCTTTTCAGGGTGTATTCAAAATCGATTTCTGAAGAGATTGCTTTTTGTTGACCACAGAACAGTTCTTTAGCGGTGGATAGACAGTTATAATGTATAAAATTTGTTGTGCTTGTTGGGCACTCTTATTTGTGCATCACCTCCTGTAACCACCCTCGAGTACCACAAGATGGAGCTTCATAAACTGCAGAAACTGCGAGCATTCATTCTTTTTTTTTAAAATAATTTTTATTGAAAGAGTTTTTCCATACAGACATTTACCCCAACTAATTTTTAAATTATTTACAACACAATCCCTCTAGGCAAATATCCCTCCCTCGCCCGCCCTCTCGCGCGCACCAGTCCCCCCCCCCCCCAAGCAACAACTTAACAAACAAGGCAGCCTACAGTTTCAGACATGAGCAGCGAGCAGACTTGCCCGCGTTACAGTCGTGCATGTCCCCCCACGACCATTGCTGCCCCCCCTTCCCCTCCCCCCGGGTTGCTGCTGCCACGACCCCGTACGCCTATCTCTGATCTAAAAAGTCAAGGAAAGGTTGCCACCGCCTGGAGAATCCCTGTACCGACCCTCTCAGGGCAAATTTGATCCTTTCTAGCTGAATATAGCTAGCCATATCGTTAATCCAAGTTTCAACGCTTGGAGGCCTCGCGTCCTTCCATTGAATTAATATCCTTCGTCGAGCCACTAGGGACGCAAAGGCCAGTATTCCGGCCTCCCTAGCCTCCTGTACCCCCGGTTCTACCCCGACCCCAAAGATCGCAAGCCCCCATCCTGGTTTGACCCTGGACCCCACCACCTTCGACACCGTCCTTGCCACCCCCTTCCAGAACCCTTCCAGCACCGGACATGCCCAGAACATATGCACATGGTTCGCTGGGCCTCCCAGACATCTGACACACCTGTCCTCACCCCCAAAGAACCGGCTCATCCTTGTCCCCGTCATGTGAGCTCTATGCAGCACCTTAAATTGAATGAGGCTCAGCCTCGCACACGAGGAGGAAGAATTGACCTTCTCCAGTGCATCCGCCCACGTCCCGTCTTCTATCTGCTCTCCCAGCTCCACTTCCCACTTGGCTTTCAGCTCCTCCCCGATGCTTCTTCCGCCTCCTGCATTATCTTGTAGATGTCTGATATCTTCCCCCCTCCGGCCCAGACCCTCGAGAGCACCCTATCACTCGCCCCCTTACTGGGGAGCAGGGGGAACCCCTCCACCTGCCGCCTAGCAAATGCCTTCACTTGTAAATATCTGAACATGTTTCCCGGGGGGAGCTCAAACTTCTCCTCCAGCCCTCCCAGGCTCGCAAACCTCCCCTCTATAAACAGGTCCTTCAGCTGCCGTATGCCCACCCTGTACCAGCTCTGAAATCCCCGTCGATGTTCCCCGGGATGAATCTATGGTTCCCTCTTATTGGCGCCGCCAACAGACCTCCCATTTCCCCCCTGTGTCGCCTCCACTGCCCCCATATCTTGAGGGTGGCCGCCACCACCGGGCTCGTGGTGTACCTCGTGGGGGGGAGCGGCCATGGTGCCGTTACTAGGGCCCCCAGGCTTGTGTTGCCACAGGACGCCCTCTCCATTTGTTTCCAAGCTGCCCCCTCCCCTTCCATCATCCACTTGCGCACCATTGACACATTTGCCGCCCAGTAATACCCCGAGAGATTGGGTAGTGCCAGCCCTCCACTGTCCCTACTCCGCTCCAAAAAGACCCTTCTCACCCTTGGGGTGCCATGCGCCCACACGTAGCTCATGATGCTACTCGTCACCTTTTTGAAGAAGGCCCTAGGGAGGAAGATGGGCAAGCACTGAAATAAAAACAAGAACCTTGGGAGGACCATCATTTTGATTGACTGCACCCTCCCCGCCAGCGACAACGGTACCATGTCCCACCTCTTAAATTCCTCCTCCATCTGTTCCACCAGCCTGGAAAAGTTCAACTTGTGGAGGGTCCCCCAGTTCCTTGCCACCTGCACCCCTAAGTACCTAAAGCTCTTTCCTGCTCGCTTGAAGGGGAGTCTCCCAATACCCTCTCCCTGATCCCCCGGGTGTATCACAAAAACCTCGCTTTTGCCCAAATTTAGTTTGTACCCCGAAAAGTCCCCAAACTCTGCTAATAGTTCCATTATCTCCGGCATTCCCCCTTCTGGGTCTGCCACGTACAGCAGTAGATCATCCGCATACAGCGATACTCGATGTTCCTCCCCTCCCCTAGTCAGTCCTCTCCACCCCCCTGAACCCCTCAGTGCCATCGCCAACGGTTCAATCGCCAGTGCGAAAAGTAGGGGGGATAGGGGACATCCCTGCCTGGTCCCTCGGTGGAGCCCGAAATACTCCGACCTCCTCCCGTTTGTCACTGCACTCGCCGTCGGGGCCGAGTAGAGCAACTTCACCCACTTAATAAACCCTTCCCCAAACCCAAACCGTTCCAACGTCTCCCACAGGTACTCCCACTCCACCCTATTGAATGCCTTCTCCGCGTCCAGCGCTACCACTATCTCAGCCTCCCCCTCCACTGCCGGCATCATAATTACATTCAGCAATCTCCGCACGTTCGTGTTGAGCTGCCGCCCCTTCACGAACCCTGTCTGGTCCTCATGGATTACCCCTGGCACACAATCCTCTATTCTAGCTGCCAGGATCTTTGCCAGCAACTTGGCATCCACGTTCAGAAGCGAGATAGGCCTGTAGGACCCGCACTGCACGGGGTCTTTATCCCGCTTCAATATCAGGGAGATCAGAGCCTGCGACATTGTCGGGGGCAGAACCCCCCCCTCTCGCGCCTCATTAAAGGCTCGTACCAGTACCGGTCCCACCAAGTCCACATTTTTCTTGTAGAATTCCACCGGGAACCCATCCGGCCCCGGCGCCTTCCCCGCTTGCATCTGACCTATTCCCTTGACTAGCTCCTCTAGCCCTATTGGCGCCCCCAGCCCTTCTACCAGCCCCTCCTGGACCCTTGGGAACCTCAATTTGTTTAGGAAGTCCTCCATTCCCCCTCTCCTCGTCGGCGGCTCAGACCGATACAACTCCTTGTAAAAATCCCTGAAGACCCCATTCACTTCTTGCCCCTTCTGCACTACCTTCCCGCCCCTCTCCTTCACTCCCCCAATCTCCCTAACCGCATCTCGTTTGCGAAGCTGGTGTGCCAGCATCCTGCTCGCCTTTTCCCCATACTCATAGACCGCGCCCTGTGCCCTTCTCCACTGCGTCTCTGCCTTCCTGGTGGTCAGCAGGTCGAACTTGACCTGCAGGCTGCGCCGTTCTCCCAGCAGCCCCTCCTCTGGTGCCTCCGCATATCTCCTATCCACTTCCAATAGCTCCCCCACCAGCCTCTCCCTCTCCTGCCTCTCCTTTCTTTCTCTGTGCGCCCTTATGGAGATCAGCTCTCCCCTGATCACTGCCTTCAGGGCCTCCCAGACCATCCCCACCTGCACCTCACCCGTGTCATTCAAGTCCAGATAGCTCTCAATGCTCTTCCGGACCCTTTTACACACCTCGTCGTCCGCTAACAGCCCCACATCCAGCCGCCACAGCGGGCGCTGGTCCCGCGCCTCCCCCATTTCCACATCCACCCAATGTGGTGCATGATCAGAGATCGCAATGGCCGAGTACTCAGCTTCCCGTACCCTCGGGATCAGCCCCCTGCTCAACACGAAGAAATCGATTCTGGAGTACACTCTATGGACGTGGGAGAAAAAGGAATACTCCCTCGCCCTCGGCCTACCAAACCTCCATGGGTCTACTCCTCCCATCTGCTCCATGTACCCCCTCAGCACTTCTGCCGCTGCCGGCCTCCTATTGATCCTTGAGCTCGATCTGTCTAGCCCGGGGTCCAGCACTGTGTTAAAGTCCCCCCCCATGATCAAGCCCCCTGCCTCCAGTCCCGGAATGAGGCCCAATAGGCGCCTCATAAAACCCGCGTCATCCCAGTTCGGGGCATATACGTTGACCATCACCACTTTCTCCCCCTGCAGCTTACCCTTCACCATCACATACCTACCCTCCTTATCCGCCACCACCTCCTCCGCCACGAACGACACCCTCTTTCCCACCAGAATCGCCACCCCCCGGTTCTTTGCGTCCAATCCAGAGTGGAACACCTGTCCCACCCACCCCCTTCTCAGGCGAACCTGGTCCACTACCTTCAAATGGGTCTCCTGTAACATTGCTACATCAGCCTTCAGTCCCTTCAGGTGTGAGAATACCCTTGATCTCTTGACCGGCCCATTCAGCCCCCTCACGTTCCAAGTGATCAGCCGGGTCGCGGGACGACCCGCCCCCTTCCCCTGCCGATTAGCCATGTCCTGTTCCCTGCTCGCCCCGGGTCGACCCTCCCCTTCTGACCCGCTCCCCATGGCGATGTCCCCCTCCCCCCACCTCTCCAGTCCTCCACTTCCCGTTTCTGGTCTTTTCAGCAGCAACCCGGTGTCCCTCCCTACCCCCCCCCCCCCCCCCCCCCCCCCCCCCCCCCCAGGCTAGGACCCCTCCTAGCCGCGATGTACCCTCCATCGTACTCCCGTAAGTCAGCTGGTTCACGCTGACCCGGCTGCTCCTGCCACACTCCGACTCCCCCCGGCTCGGGGGGGGGGGGCCTCCCCCCCCCTTGCCACTCCTCCCTGGCCCCGCTCCAGCGCGGGAAAGGTCGCCATTGCTAGCCACGCCCCGCACTCCTCCCCTCCCCCCTCCTCTGCCCCGCGCGCGGGACAACAGAGGAAAGCCCGCGCTTTCGCCCTGCCACACCCCACCCCGCCATCTTCAGTTCCACCCCCGTCCCCGTCCATGCCTGTAAAGAACCCCACCTAGGAGCCCATATCCCCGATCTGCTCTCTCCCCCCCCCCCCCCCCCCGTCCCGCCTCCCCAACTTAACATTATAAATAACAGATAGATAACAAATAACAATGTACTTAACAGTCGCCCTCTACCAAACAGCATAAATAACCATAAATAACCATGAATAACCACAATAACAATAACTAAGGGAAGTTGGCAAAGGGGGGAAAAAACATCAGAAGAAAAACCCACAGCAAGAGTTCAAAATCCAAACAAAGAATTCAGCTGAAAGTACCCGAGCGGCTACGGCCGCCAAGTATCCCCTGGGTCTAATTCGAGTCCAGTTTCTCTTCCTGTACAAAGGCCCACGCCTCCTCTGGGGACTCAAAATAGTGGTGTTGGTTCCTGTAGGTGACCCACAAGCGCGCTGGCTGCAGCATTCCGAACCTGATCTGTTTTGCATGTAGCACCGCCTTCGTCCGGTTGTACCGGGCCCGCCGCTTTGCCACCTCCGCACTCCAGTCCTGGTAGACCCTCACCGTCGAATTCTCCCACTTGCTGCTCCTTTCCCTCTTGGCCCACTCCAGCACTCTCTCACGGTCGCTGAGTCGCTGGAACCGCACCAGCACCGCCCTCGGGGGCTCATTTGCTCTTGGCCTCCTAGCCATGACCCCTGTAGGCCTCTTCCAGCTCCAGGGGCGAAGGGACGGCCCCTGCCCCCATCAGGGAGCTCAGCATTTCTGCTACGTATCCCGGGAGGTCTGACTCCTCCAGGCCTTCTGCCAGGCCCAAGATCCTCAGGTTCTTCCGCCTCATTCGGGTATCCAGCTCCTCAAAACGGCTCTGCCATTTCAGGTGGAGTGCCTCGTGCACCTCTACCTTTCCCACGAGGACCGTGGCCTCCTCCTCCCTCGCAGTCATCTCCTGCTGCAGCTCCCGAATCGACGCCTCTTGGGTCGCCTGGGCTCCCATCAGCCTGGTGGTCGTCGCATTCATTGACTCCAAGAGCTCCATTTTCAGCTCCGTAAAGAAGCGCAGGAGAGCGGCCTGCTGCTCCTCCGCCCATTTCCTCCATTCCTCGGGTGCACCACCGGCCGCCATTTTGGTCGTCTTCCCCCGCTTTTTTTTGGGAGCTGCTGTTGCTTTCTTTACCACCCCACTCCGGGTACCGACCATAAAGTTGGTCTGGTTCTCTTCAGGGAGCCTTCCCCCACCGGGATTCGTCCTTACAGCGCCGTTGGGGCCCTCCAATCGGCCCGAAAACACCTTTGTAGCAGGAGCAGCCAAACGTGCGACTTAGCTGGTCATAGCCGCAACCGGAAGTCGCGAGCATTCATTCTTAAATCTGCAGCAGCACTTGAGATGACAGTTCCAGAACTCCAGGACGTTGCTTACCTTCTTTCAAAATAACAGTAGGTTTGCACCAATTACTTGGATTTTATTTCCTTATTTCAGGTTCTCTTTTATTCAATGTTTTGTGAAACTTTTGAGTTTTCCTGAGGTTGAGTATGTTGACAATTTTTGCAACCTTCCCCATCCCCCAGCTCAAGGGACTCTTCCACTTTCCCAAAGTTCTTGTGGTCTTGGCCAGGATTCGAACCCGGGTCCTCAGCGCTGCAGGTAGCAATGCTAACCACTGTACCACCATGCTGCCCATTGATTTTCTGTCCTCCAGAAAGTCCAGCAATAAGTCTTCAATCAACGGCAGTGGATAGTGATCTGTGCACAATACCAGGCTAACAGTTGTTTTGAAATCTTCATGTCTTCTCACTGAGCCTTCGCGTTTCAGTATAGGAACTGTTGGTGTTGCCTGTTCTTTTAAAGCATCTGGTTCAATGACTCCTGTTTGTACGAGCCTTTCAGTTCTTGGACCTTTGGCCTGATGGCGTGTGGTACGGTTCTAGAATTGCAACATTTTGGTGTACTGTTTGGTTTGATCTTCAATTGCACTTCAACTCGGGTCATGGAGGCTAGTAATTGTTCGAGGATCTTCTCATGCTTCTCCAGCAGTTGTTGTAGGTTGTTCTTGGACCCCACTAGTTGATTTATTGCTCCCCAGTTGAGTTTCAGCTTTGTCAGTCATGTTCTACCAAATAAATCAGGAAAACCTCCACGGACACCATGAAGAGGCAACTTTGCCATCTGTCCATTTACTTCTACTTTCACCATAATGCATCCTTTTAATGTTCCAACTTCTTCTGTGTACATCCGTGGGATCACGTTTCACTGATTTAAAGGCATATGCTTCAACTTTTGATAATAAATTGTCTTTGGTATGAACGATACAGCTGTGCCTCTATCCAAGTCCAGCTTTATTTGATGGCCCCGTACCGACAAGGTGCCTAGTTTCAGCTCCTGCAGTTGCTTGGGTATGTAGCCTTCTGAGTTGTCTTGAACTTTGTCGACTGATTTATAGAGATGACGAGTCTGTTTAGATGGGCTTATCCTCTTGCATATCCTTGGTGTAGGTGAGGTTTTCTGAGCCCAACGTGCCGTTAAAATATGGCCCTTTTTGCCACAGTTCTTGCACTTATTTTCTCTACTCCAGAATTTCCCTACTGGGTGCCCAACTTTATATGCATCGGTGACATGGCTGTCCCCTTGCAGTCATGTTTCTTGTGGTATCCATTTTTGGACCTTCGCTTTAACCCATATCTGTGAAGCTTCTTTTGTTGCTAGCTCCATCGATGTGGCAACTTCCACAGCATCTGTGAGAGTTAAATCGCTTACAGTCAGCAGCTTCCTCTGAATAGTTTCATTGTGGAGTCCACCAATAAGCCGATCACAAAGAGTGTAACCAAGTGTTGCACCAAACTTGCAGTATTTTGCTAACCGCTACGAATTGTGAAATGCTTTCGCATTTTACCTGACTGCGGTGGTGGATCCAAAACATTTTTGAAATGAACAAAGGTTGAGGTGAGAAATGCCCTTCTAAAATGTTAATTAGTTCGATATTGGACGTATCTACTGATGATGCGCTGGATGATCCTAGTTTTGTAGCAGCATAAAAGTTTTACGCCCTACCAAACTGAGAAAAGGACCTTTAGGACTCTGGTGTTTGATTCGCTATGAGATATTATTGGAATCTTTCCTCCTATGACTTCCAAGTTTCACTGTCTTCATCAAATGCATCCATGGTACCTGTATTTCCCGCCCATTCTGCATCCTGGATCCATGGGTCTACTAAAACCAACTTTCTCCATAGCTTCCAATTCTTTTGGATATATAGGTAGCATAATGGCATAGTGGTTAGCACTGCTGCCTCACAGTGCCAGGGGCCCAAGTTTGATTCCAACCTTGGGTGACTGTGTGGAGTTTGCAAATTCTCCCTGTTTCTGCGTGGGTTTCCTCTGGGTGCCCCGGTTTCCTCCCGCAGTCCAGTGATGTGCAGGTGAGGTGGCTTGGCCATGATAAATTCCCCCCTTAGTGCCCAAAGGTTAGGCGGGGTAGCGGGGGTTACGGGATGGAGCATTGCAGTGCGCCTAGGTGAAGGATCAGTACAGACTCGATGGACTGAACGGCTTCTGCACTGTACGGATTCTATAATTCTGTGGGAAAAACAATCCCCTTATCCACACTGCAGCATAGAATTTTTACCTTTTGATTTACTGTGGAATGACCTTTTCCGAATTAATGGCCTGTTCAGAGTTGGAAGACTTGTGAATCCCTATTCCTGCAGCCCATGCAGCTTTGCCACCTCTCAGTAGCTGCAACCCAGACTTTATAGCTTCAACGGCAACAATTTTTAGAGCTGTCGTTTTTTTTTAACTCACGATTGTTGTCAATGTTTTCTTTAAAACCTTCAGCATTGGTGGCTTGCTTTGCCCATTGTATGTGAGAGAGGGCTGTTCTGAGAATCTTTTTTCCCCTTGCGCCGTCTCCACTGATTCAGTCGTCGATTTTTTTCTTCCAGCAATTCCGTTGCTTGCCTCAATCTTTGTCGCCAATTTTCCCTTCTGTTTTCTCTTGGAGTCACTGCAAAGAGAGAAGTTACATCGGTGCCTACACTCTGGATTTTTACAATTACGATGAGAGGTTTTATTAGGAATGCTGCTCATAAAGTCTGAGATGGAGAATTTAAGCCCCTGCATACACTCTACTGACTTCATCAACAGGGATGTATTCTCTGATACACAACTTAGAACTTAAATCAGCAAGTTATTTTATGAAGAGCCATCAATACGAAATAGAATGCCAAAGATGACGGAGGAAGCAAAAAACCGGGATTATTTAGAACATAGAACAGTACAGCACAGAACAGGCCCTTCGGCCTTCGATGTTGTGCCGAGCAATGATCACCCTACTCAAACCCACGTATCCACCCTATACCCGTAACCCAACAACCCCCCCCCCCCCCTTAACCTTACTTTTAAGGACACGATGGGCAATTTAGCATGGCCAATCCACCTAACCCGCATATCTTTGGACTGTGGGAGGAAACCGGAGCGCCCGGAGGAAACCCACGCACACACGGGGAGGACGTGCAGACTCCGCACAGACAGTGACCCAGCCAGGAACCGAACCTGGGACCCTGGAGCTGTGAAGCATTTATGCTAACCACCATGCTACCGTGCTGCCCCTTGAAAGGTTCGGTTCGATTTTGCAATGAGTGAATTCAGGGGATGGCTGACTGGGATGAGGTGGTTTGAATAGCCTTGCTTCTCCATGATTATATCGTGATCCTCTGGTGTATATTTGAATCGACAAATTTTCTTCTTTAAAAGGGAAGTAAAACCTACATAACTTCATATTATGGATCATACTTCGGCTTTGCTGAGCAGTACTGAAGGCAATTATTTAACTTGATGACCTGAGAGTGTATCACCTTTAACATAAAACATCCCAAAGCGCTCTGCAGGATTGTTCGCAAACAAAATTTGACAGTCACCAGAAATATTACAGCCCATGTTCAGAAACTTGGACAAAGAGGCAGGTTTTAAGCACTGTCTTGAAGGCTGAGAAGCAAAGGTTTATGGAGGGAGTTCCAGAACTTGGTGCCCTGTCAGTGGAAATCATACCTGCCAAATTGAGGATGTAGAAGTGGAGAAGAATTGGAAAAGTACAGATATCTGGGAGGACATTCCAAAATATCGGGGAAGGGCAAGGCCATGGTAGTATTTGAAGACATGAATGAGAATTTTAAAATGCAGTTAATAGTTCCAGGTGAGTCAATATGTAAGTCAGTAAACACAGAGGTGACAGGTGAATGAAACTTAGTGCATAAAAGACATGGGCAGCAGAGCTTGCTCACCCTCAAACAGTAGCCATGGAGAGAGAAGTGTAGTCGGTGTTTTCTTTTGTTTCATCATCTCTCATCTTGGAATTTTGAGCACCGTTGTAGTTTTCACTCATTATATCTTGGTACGGCTGATGGTTTAAAAAAAATCTTGGATAAGATGGTGTCCTAACTCTCCCTCCTTGCACACGCCTCCGCCACTACCCCATCCCAGGCAAAATAATTACTTATCTACAGAAAGGCCAGTATCTATTTTAATAAGTTGTTTTTCCTTTTGTTTTTACAGGAACTTCGGGATGATATGTCATCTATTCTGGCTGATGTTTTCTGTGTTCTAGGTGAGAAAGAAAGATATTCTTCGCAGCAAATGTTTTTGTTTTTCTTTGAGCCCCGAGTGGAGTGCAAGGCAGACCTTCATCTGTTCCTATTGTGATGTTTTTCCTGAACAGATTGCTTTGCCTTTTGCGAGGGATTACTAATAATAATCTTTATTGTCACAAGTCGGCTTACATTAACACTGCAATTAAATTACTGTGAAAAGCCCCTAGTCGCCACATTCCAGCGCCTGTTCAGGCACACAGGGAAAATTCAGAATATCCAATTCACCTAACAGCACGTGTTTCCGGACTTGTGGGAGGAAACCGGAGCACCCAGAGGAAACCCACACAGACATGGGAATAATGTGAAAACTCCACACAGACAGTGACCTAAGCCGGCAATCGAACTTGGGACCCTGGAGCTGTGAAGCAACTGTGTTACCCACTGTGCCACCGTGCACCACTCCACATCAAACATGGCTGAGCAGAGACCAGTGTCTCCCACTCTTAACACTTGCCATTGATGCGTTTAGGAAGGATTCTGCAGGTTGATACTCAACCTGTTGGTTGTGTTTATGAACATCCTTGGCCATCATGCTCTGAGATGGGACTCGGTAACCCAGAGCTTCTGGCTTCAAGGCCGGGACACAACCCACTGTGCTGTGTGATGACCTCCTTTGCAGTAATTGATAAATGTTAATTTTGTACAATTGTATTGAAAGGTCATCATAATAATGACCATTATTAATTTCAGATATTGAAACAAGTTGCATGGAAGAAAAAAGTAAACGAGATCATTTTACTCAACTGGTTTTAGCATGTTTGGTGAGTATTCTTAGATTTCTACATAAACGGTGTTTGTACATCTTAAACTGGACTATGCATGTACTGTCTGAAACCATTCACAATACTACTGTATAAAACAGCTGGCAATGATTCAAAGAAATGATCATGTTTTGTTTTCAATGCTATATTAGAACTTTGCATTCCACCTGTTCTGACCTGCTTGCTATGTCCAACCGCAGTGTCAAAATGAGGGGAGTAAGTTTGCATTGCTTTAAATGCAGCTCAACACAAATTTCATTTTCATATCACACATAATGTGAAACATGTAGCCAGAAAATACCAATCACTTTGTGTCTTTTCAATGTTGCACGCAAACATGTCTGAGCAAATTCATATCAAATGCCAAAAGGGGCTCCCTGGCCTTGTGGTTTCATGTGTTCCTGCTACAGACTTGTTCCTTACCGTCCTGTTCTTTGGTTCTCAT
Source organism: Scyliorhinus canicula (assembly GCF_902713615.1). Lineage (NCBI taxonomy): Eukaryota > Metazoa > Chordata > Chondrichthyes > Carcharhiniformes > Scyliorhinidae > Scyliorhinus > Scyliorhinus canicula. The sequence goes on along the minus strand of NC_052162.1, from coordinate 35,287,361 downwards.
CCAATCAGAGTCTGATTTTGCTTTGCATTTGCTGCTGATGGACTCAAATTAGCGAACCTATTAGCAGAAAATGCAGGGAGTAAGCAGCCTCTGATTGGATGCCCTGCTAATTGTCTGGTCCTGTCGACGTGCATCCAGTTGAGCTGACTCTTAAGGTGGTACACAGGGTGGGCGGTGGTCCATGTGTCCATCCTACCCCATTGTGGCCTGTGCTTAGGAACGGTGTGTTTCATTGTAAATCTCCCCCTGCCTCCTGATGCTCCCCAGACTGGATCTGCCTTGGCTATTCCTGAGTACTCATTGCCCATCTTATCCACCTCCCCATTCCATTTCTCACCTCATCCATCAACTATTCACTAACATTCTAAGGAGCGGCCCTTTAAACTTGCCGAAAGGCAGCTAGTGCTTTAATAAGGGGTCATGTCCTGTTCTTCCCCAATTAGACTCTGCTCCAAATGTGTTCCCTGAGGGGCACTACACTGCACATTTTCTTGAGAGCCGGGTTTGGAAGAAATACTCAGCAGCATCTGATGGGACAAACTTTGCGCGCAGCATTGATTCCCTTACTGTTGCCGCTGCTAGGAAGATTCAGGCGAATTTTGCTCTGCTTTAGAGCTAAAAATTTTCTATTTTCCTTCCACACAATGTCCATGAAAAATAAGGGCCAAGGGGCAGAGTTTTCCAGCCCGATGGCAATGGATTCTGGTGTGTGCAAGGAAGATATTCCATGAAAATGGCCTCACATTGGGTAATCCAGGGTGGGATTTCAGGTTAGTGGGAAACCCGCTTTGATCTAGTCGGTATGGAATTAAGCAGTTGAGGCTATGTGCAACGACTGGCTGGGAACTGGAATGCACTACCTGAAAGGGTCGTGCGTGCAGATAAAATTGGGGCTTTCAAAAGAATTGGAGAAAATTTACAGAACTACAGGGAAAAAGTTGGAGGATGTGACGACCTTAGATTTACATAGATTTACATAGAATTTACAGTGCAGAAGGAGGCTATTCGGCCCATCGAGTCTGCACCGGCTCTTGGAAAGAGCACCCTACCCCCAACCCAAGGTCAACACCTCCACCCTATCCGCATAACTCAGTAACCCCACCCAACACTAAGGGCAATTTTGGACACTAAGGGCAATTTATCATGGCCAATCCACCTAACCCGCACATCTTTGGACTGTGGGTGGAAACCGGAGCACCCGGAGGAAACCCACGCACACATGGGGAGGATGTGCAGACTCCGCACAGACAGTGACCCAAGCTGGAATCGAACCTGGGACCCTGGAGCTGTGAAGCGATTGTGCTATCCACAATGCACAGGCTGATGAACCCCCTGTGCAGTAACCATTCGAAGAAAGGAACAGCAGAATTTGCTGAAAAAATAATGGTCTGTGAACAATGTTTTTTGATGTGAAAATTGTCCAACAACTTGTAGCAAGGAAGATACCCATGAAGTATGGATTGCCTAAGTTCGTCGCTGATTTCTGCTGCACGACACTACCATTAGTTTCCCTAAAATAGCATTTCATCCTTAAATCTTACCATGATTTTGAAGATGCTCCTGCGTTTCTGCATTAATTGTCCATTAGACTTGCTCCAGAAAGCTAATTTTAATAATTAATAGCATAATTAATAGCATAACTACACTTTTAATTCCATGATAATCTTGACTATCAATCAACCCTTTGCCGAGGAAGTAAACCGTTTTTAAGTATAGAGATTCATTCTGACACACATCCCAATTTTTATTATTTTCTGTCTGTTTCTGTCTTCTTTTCTCTCTCTCGTGCTCTGTTTCGTGCTCTCGCTCTCTCTCGCGCGCTCTCTCTCTCGCGATCTCTCGCGCTCTCTCTCTCGTGCGCTCTCTCTCTCGTGCGCTCTCTCTCGTGCGCTCTCTCGTGCGCTCTCTCTCGTGCGCTCTCTCGTGCGCTCTCTCGTGCGCTCTCTCGTGCGCTCTCTCGTGCGCTCTCTCGTGCGCTCTCTCGTGCGCTCTCTCTTGCGCTCTCTCGTGCGCTCTCTCTCGTGCGCTCTCTCCCTCCCGTGCGCTCTCTCTCTCCCGTGCGCTCTCTCCCTCCCGTGCGCTCTCTCCCTCCCGTGCGCTCTCTCCCTCCCGTGCGCTCTCTCCCTCCCGTGCGCTCTCTCCCTCCCGTGCGCTCTCTCCCTCCCGTGCGCTCTCTCCCTCCCGTGCGCTCTCTCCCTCCCGTGCGCTCTCTCGCCCTCCCGTGCGCTCTCTCGCCCTCCCGTGCGCTCTCTCGCCCTCCCGTGCGCTCTCTCGCCCTCCCGTGCGCTCTCTCGCCCTCCCGTGCGCTCTCTCGCCCTCCCGTGCGCTCTCTCCCTCCCGTGCGCTCTCTCCCTCCCGTGCGCTCTCTCGCCCTCCCGTGCGCTCTCTCGCCCTCCCGTGCGCTCTCTCGCCCTCCCGTGCGCTCTCTCGCCCTCCCGTGCGCTCTCTCGCCCTCCCGTGCGCTCTCTCGCCCTCCCGTGCGCTCTCTCGCCCTCCCGTGCGCTCTCTCGCCCTCCCGTGCGCTCTCTCGCCCTCCCGTGCGCTCTCTCGCCCTCCCGTGCGCTCTCGCCCTCCCGTGCGCTCTCTCGCCCTCCCGTGCGCTCTCTCGCCCTCCCGTGCGCTCTCGCCCTCCCGTGCGCTCTCGCCCTCCCGTGCGCTCTCGCCCTCCCGTGCGCTCTCGCCCTCCCGTGCGCTCTCGCCCTCCCGTGCGCTCTCGCCCTCCCGCGCGCTCTCGCCCTCCCGTGCGCTCTCGCCCTCCCGTGCGCTCTCGCCCTCCCGTGCGCTCTCGCCCTCCCGTGCGCTCTCGCCCTCCCGTGCGCTCTCGCCCTCCCGTGCGCTCTCGCCCTCCCGTGCGCTCTCGCCCTCCCGTGCGCTCTCGCCCTCCCGTGCGCTCTCGCCCTCCCGTGCGCTCTCTCTCTCTCTCGTGCGCTCTCTCTCTCTCTCTCTGCGCTCTCTCTCTCTCTCTCTCGTGCGCTCTCTCTCTCTCTCTCCCCCCCCCCTCTCTCGTGCGCTCTCTCTCTCTCTCTCTCTCGTGCGCTCTCTCTCTCTCTCTCTCGTGCGCTCTCTCTCTCTCTCTCTCGTGCGCTCTCTCTCTCTCTCTCTCGTGCGCTCTCTCTCTCTCTCTCTCGTGCGCTCTCTCTCTCTCTCGTGCGCTCTCTCTCTCTCTCTCGTGCGCTCTCTCTCTCTCTCTCTCGTGCGCTCTCTCTCTCTCTCGTGCGCTCTCTCTCTCTCTCTCTCTCGTGCGCTCTCTCTCTCTCTCTCTCTCGTGCGCTCTCTCTCTCTCTCTCTCGTGCGCTCTCTCTCTCTCTCTCGTGCGCTCTCTCTCTCTCGTGCGCTCTCTCTCTCTCGTGCGCTCTCTCTCTCTCTCGTGCGCTCTCTCTCTCTCTCGTGCGCTCTCTCTCTCTCTCGTGCGCTCTCTCTCTCTCGTGCGCGCTCTCTCTCGTGCGCTCTTTGTCTCGTGCGCGCTCTCTCGTGCGCGCTCTCTCGTGCGCTCTTTCTCGTGCGCGCTCTCTCTCGTGCGCGCTCTCTCGTGGATCTTCTCTGTCTCGTGCGCTCACTCTCGTGCGCTCACTCTCGTGCGCTCACTCTCGTGCGCTCTCTCGCGTGCGCACTCTCGCGTGCGCTCTCTCGCGTGCGCTCTCGCGTGCGCTCTCGCGTGCGCTCATGTCAGCGCGAGCTCTCGTTTGAGATCTCTCTGTTGCGCGCTCTCTCTCTTGCGCGCTCTCTCTCGTTTGAGATCTCTCTCTTGCGCGCTCTCTCTCTTGCGCGCTCTCTCTTGCGCGCTCTCTCTCTTGCGCGCTCTCTCTCTTGCGCGCTCTCTCTCTTGCGCGCTCTCTCTCTTGCGCGCTCTCTCTTGCGCGCTCTCTCTTGCGCGCGCTCTCTCTTGCGCGTGCTCTCTCTTGCGCGCGCTCTCTCTTGCGCGCTCTCTCTCTTGCGCGCTCTCTCTCTTGCGCGCTCTCTCTCTTGCGAGCTCTCTCTCTTGCGCGCTCTCTCTCTTGCGCGCTCCCTCTCTTGCGCGCTCCCTCTCTTGCGCGCTCTCTCTTGCGCGCTCTCTTGCGCGCTCTCTCTCTTGCGCGCTCTCTCTCTTGCGCGCTCTCTTTCTTGCGCGCTCTCTCTCTTGCGCGCTCTCCCTCTTGCGCGCTCTCCCTCTTGCGCGCTCTCTCTCTTGCGCGCTCTCTCTCTTGCGCGCTCTCTCTTGCGCGCTCCCTCTTGTGCGCTCTCTCTCTTGCGCGCTCTCTCTCTTGCGCGCTCTCTCTCTTGCGCGCTCTCTCTCTTGCGCGCTCTCTCTCTTGCGCGCTCTCTCTCTTGCGCGCTCTCTCTCTGTGCGCTCTCTCTCTTGCGCGCTCTCTCTCTTGCGCGCTCTCTCTCTTGCGCGCTCTCTCTCTTGCGCGCGCTCTCTCTCTTGCGCGCTCTCTCTCTTGCGCGCTCTCTCTCTTGCGCGTGCTCTCTCTTGCGCGCGCTCTCTCTTGCGCGCGCTCTCTCTTGCGCGCGCTCTCTCTTGCGCGCGCTCTCTCTTGCGCGCGCTCTCTCTTGCGCGCGCTCTCTCTTGCGCGCGCTCTCTCTTGCGCGCGCTCTCTCTTGCGCGCGCTCTCTCTTGCGCGCGCTCTCTCTTGCGCGCGCTCTCTCTTGCGCGCGCTCTCTCTTGCGCGCGCTCTCTCTTGCGCGCGCTCTCTCTTGCGCGCGCTCTCTCTGCGCGCGCTCTCTCTTGCGCGCGCTCTCTCTTGCGCGCGCTCTCTCTTGCGCGCGCTCTCTCTTGCGCGCGCTCTCTCTTGCGCGCGCTCTCTCTTGCGCGCGCTCTCTCTTGCGCGCGCTCTCTCGCGCGCTCGCGCTCTCTCTCGCGCGCTCGCGCTCTCTCCCTCTTGCGCGCTCTCTCTCTTCTGCGCGCTCTCTCCCTCTTCTCGCGCTCTCCCTCTTGCGCGCTCTCTCTCTCTTGCGCAGCTTCTCTCCCCTCTTGCGCGCCGCTCTCCTCTTGCGCGCTCTCTCCCTCTTGCGCGCTCTCTCCCTCTTGCGCGCTCTCTCCCTCTTGCGCGCTCTCTCCCTCTTGCGCGCTCTCTCTCTCTTGCGCGCTCTCTCTCTCTTGCGCGCTCTCTCCCTCTTGCGCGCTCTCTCCCTCTTGCGCGCTCTCTCCCTCTTGCGCGCTCTCTCCCTCTTGCGCGCTCTCTCTCTCTTGCGCGCTCTCTCTCTCTTGCGCGCTCTCTCTCCGTGCGCGCGCTCTCTCCCGTGCGCGCTCTCTCCCGTGCGCGCTCTCTCTCCCGTGCGCTCTCTCTCTCCCGTGCGCTCTCTTTCTCTCCCGTGCGCTCTCTCTCTCTCCCGTGCGCTCTCTCGCCCTCCCGTGCGCTCTCGCCCTCCCGTGCGCTCTCTCGCCCTCCCGTGCGCTCTCTCGCCCTCCCGTGCGCTCTCTCGCCCTCCCGTGCGCTCTCTCGCCCTCCCGTGCGCTCTCTCGCCCCTCCCGTGCGCTCTCTCGCCCTCCCGTGCGCTCTCGCCCTCCCCGTGCGCTCTCTCGCCCTCCCGTGCGCTCTCGCCCTCCCGTGCGCTCTCGCCCTCCCGTGCGCTCTCGCCCTCCCGTGCGCTCTCGCCCTCCCGTGCGCTCTCGCCCTCCCGTGCGCTCTCGCCCTCCCGTGCGCTCTCGCCCTCCCGTGCGCTCTCGCCCTCCCGTGCGCTCTCGCCCTCCGTGCGCTCTCGCCCTCCCGTGCGCTCTCGCCCTCCCGTGCGCTCTCGCCCTCCCGTGCGCTCTCGCCCTCCCGTGCGCTCTCTCTCTCTCTCTCGTGCGCTCTCTCTCTCTCTCTCTCTCTCTCCTCTCGTGCGCTCTCTCTCTCTCTCTCTCGTGCGCTCTCTCTCTCTCTCCTCTGCGCTCTCTCTCTCTCTCTCGTGCGCTCTCTCTCTCTCTCTCTCGTGCGCTCTCTCTCTCTCTCTCTCGTGCGCTCTCTCCTCTCCTCTCCCGTCCTCTCCCTCTCTCTCCGTGCGCTCTCTCTCTCTCTCGTGCGCTCTCTCTCTCTCTCTCTCGTGCGCTCTCTCTCTCTCTCTCTCGTGCGCTCTCTCTCTCTCTCGTGCGCTCTCTCTCTCTCTCTCTCTCGTGCGCTCTCTCTCTCTCTCTCTCTCGTGCGCTCTCTCTCTCGTGCGCTCTCTCTCTCTCTCGTGCGCTCTCTCTCTCTCTCGTGCGCTCTCTCTCTCTCTCGTGCGCTCTCTCTCTCTCTCGTGCGCTCTCTCTCTCTCTCGTGCGCTCTCTCTCTCTCTCGTGCGCTCTCTCTCTCTCGTGCGCGCTCTCTCTCGTGCGCTCTTTGTCTCGTGCGCGCTCTCTCGTGCGCGCTCTCTCGTGCGCTCTTTCTCGTGCGCGCTCTCTCTCGTGCGCGCTCTCTCGTGGATCTTCTCTGTCTCGTGCGCTCACTCTCGTGCGCTCACTCTCGTGCGCTCTCTTGCGCGCGCTCTCTCTTGCGCGCGCTCTCTCTTGCGCGCGCTCTCTCTTGCGCGCGCTCTCTCGCGCGCTCGCGCTCTCTCGCGCGCTCGCGCTCTCTCCCTCTTGCGCGCTCTCTCTCTCTTGCGCGCTCTCTCCCTCTTGCGCGCGCTCTCCCTCTTGCGCGCTCTCTCTCTCTTGCGCGCTCTCTCCCTCTTGCGCGCGCTCTCCCTCTTGCGCGCTCTCTCCCTCTTGCGCGCTCTCTCCCTCTTGCGCGCTCTCTCCCTCTTGCGCGCTCTCTCCCTCTTGCGCGCTCTCTCTCTCTTGCGCGCTCTCTCTCTCTTGCGCGCTCTCTCCCTCTTGCGCGCTCTCTCCCTCTTGCGCGCTCTCTCCCTCTTGCGCGCTCTCTCCCTCTTGCGCGCTCTCTCCCTCTTGCGCGCTCTCTCTCTCTTGCGCGCTCTCTCTCTCTTGCGCGCTCTCTCTCCCGTGCGCGCGCTCTCTCCCGTGCGCGCTCTCTCCCGTGCGCGCTCTCTCTCCCGTGCGCTCTCTCTCTCCCGTGCGCTCTCTTTCTCTCCCGTGCGCTCTCTTTCTCTCCCGTGCGCTCTCTCTCTCCCGTGCGCTCTCTCTCCCGTGCGCGCTCTCTCCCGTGCGCTCTCTCTCCCGTGCGCTCTCTCTCCCGTGCGCTCTCTCTCCCGTGCGCTCTCTCTCCCGTGCGCTCTCTCTCCCGTGCGCTCTCTCTCCCGTGCGCGCTCTCTCTCCCGTGCGCGCTCTCTCCCGTGCGCGCTCTCTCTCCGTGCGCGCTCTCTCTCCGTGCGCGCTCTCTCCCGTGCGCTCTCTCTCTCCCGTGCCTCTCTCTCTCCCGTGCGCTCCCTCTCTCCCGTGCGCTCCCTCTCTCCGTGCGCTCCCTCTTCTCCGTGCGTCCCTCTCTCCCGTGCGCTCCCTCTCTCCCGTGCGCCCTCTCTCCCGTGCGCTCCCTCTCTACCGTGCGCTCCTCTCTCCCGTGCGCTCCCTCTCCCGTGCGCTCCCTCTCTCCGTGCGCTCCCTCTCTCCCGTGCGCTCCCTCTCTCCCGTGCGCTCCCTCTCTCCCGTGCGCTCCCTCTCTCCCGTGCGCTCCCTCTCTCCCGTGCGCTCCCTCTCTCCCGTGCGCTCCCTCTCTCCCGTGCGCTCCCTCTCTCCCGTGCGCTCCCTCTCTCCCGTGCGCTCCTCTCTCCCGTTGCGCCCCTCTCTCCCGTGCGTCCCTCTCTCCGTGCGCTCCCTCTCTCCCGTGCGCTCTCTCCGTGCGCTCCCTCTCTCCCGTGCGCTCCCTCTCTCCCGTGCGCTCCCTCTCTCCCGTGCGCTCCCTCTCTCCCGTGCGCTCCCTCTCTCCCGTGCGCTCCCTCTCTCTCTCCCGTGCGCTCCCTCTCTCCCGTGCGCTCCCTCTCTCCCGTGCGCTCCCTCCTCCCGTGCGCTCCCTCTCTCCCGTGCGCTCCCTCTCTCCCGTGCGCTCCCTCTCTCCCGTGCGCTCCCTCTCTCCCGTGCGCTCCCTCTCTCCCGTGCGCTCCCTCTCTCCGTGCGCTCCCTCTCTCCCGTGCGCTCCCTCTCTCTCTCTCTTGCGCTCCCTCTCTCTCTCTCGTGCGCTCCCTCTCTCTCTCTCGTGCGCTCCCTCTCTCTCTCTCGTGCGCTCCCTCTCTCTCTCTCGTGCGCTCCCTCTCTCTCTCTCGTGCGCTCCCTCTCTCTCTCTCGTGCGCTCCCTCTCTCTCTCTCGTGCGCTCCCTCTCTCTCTCTCGTGCGCTCCCTCTCTCTCTCTCGTGCGCTCCCCTCTCTCTCTCTCGTGCGCTCCCTCTCTCTCTCTCGTGCGCTCCCTCTCTCTCTCTCGTGCGCTCCCTCTCTCTCTCTCGTGCGCTCCCTCTCTCTCTCTCGTGCGCGCCCTCTCTCTCTCGTGCGCGCTCTCTCTCTCGTGCGCGCTCTCTCTCGTGCGCTCGCTCTCGAGCGCTCGCTCTCGAGCGCTCGCTCTCGAGCGCTCGCTCTCGTGCGCTCGCTCTCGTGCGCTCGCTCTCGTGCGCTCTTTGTCTCGTGCGTGCTCTCTCGTGCGCTCTTTCTCGTGCGCGCTCTCTCTCGTGCGTGCTCTCTCTCGTTTCTCCTACTTGTCTCGTGCGCTCTCTGTCTCGTGCGCTCACTCTCGTGCGCTCTCTCTCGCGTGCGCTCCCTCTCGCGTGCGCGCTCTCTCGCGTGCGCTCTCTCGCGTGCTCTCTCGCATGCGCTCTCGTTTGCGCGAGCTCTCGTTTGAGCTCTCTCTTGCGCGCTCTCTCTCTTGCGCGCTCTCTCTCTTGCGCGCTCTCTCTCTTGCGCGCTCTCTCTCTTGCGCGCTCTCTCTCTTGCGCGCTCTCTCTCTTGCGCGCTCTCTCTCTTGCGCGCTCTCTCTCTTGCGCGCTCTCTCTCTTGCGCGCTCTCTCTCTTGCGCGCTCTCTCTCTTGCGCGCTCTCTCTCTTGCGCGCTCTCTCTCTTGCGCGCTCTCTCTCTTGCGCGCTCTCTCTCTTGCGCGCTCTCTCTCTTGCGCGCTCTCTCTCTCGCGCGCTCTCTCTCTCGCGCGCTCGCACGCTCTCTCTCTCGTGCGCGCTCTCTCTCGTGCGCGCTCTCTCTCGCGCTCTCTCTCTCTCTTGCGCGCTCTCTCTCTCTTGCGCGCGCTCTCCCTCTTGCGCGCGCTCTCCCTCTTGCGCGCGCTCTCCCTCTTGCGCGCGCTCTCCCTCTTGCGCGCGCTCTCCCTCTTGCGCGCGCTCTCCCTCTTGCGCGCGCTCTCCCTCTTGCGCGCGCTCTCTCCCTCTTGCGCGCGCTCTCTCCCTCTTGCGCGCGCTCTCTCCCTCTTGCGCGCTCTCTCCCTCTTGCGCGCTCTCTCCCTCTTGCGCGCTCTCTCCCTCTTGCGCGCTCTCTCCCTCTTGCGCGCTCTCTCTCCCTTGCGCGCTCTCTCTCCCTTGCGCGCTCTCTCTCCCTTGCGCGCTCTCTCTCCCTTGCGCGCTCTCTCTCCCTTGCGCGCTCTCTCTCCCTTGCGCGCTCTCTCTCCCTCGCGCGCTCGCGCTCCCTCTCGCTCGCTCTCTCGTGCATTCTCGTGCTCTCTCTCCTGTACCAAGGTCTCCTCAACACATCATTTTCATTTTTCACGGAAGGCAAAACATTCTTGACCTGAAGTTTCAGGAGCAATTGAGAAATGCGCTCGACTCCAGCTGATGCCTCTGCAATGTTTTTCTTATCAATTGGAAAATAAATCCAGTTAATTGCAACAGTAAGAATCCACTAGGGGGTGAGATTGCTCTGAGAGTGTTTTGTGTTTGTTTCTGGTAAAGATTTGCCATGTCGAATCATACCTGAACTTGGAGAGAAGGCCCATTTACAGAAACTGACACGACAGTATATAAGTTGCAATACTAATCATTGCAAATAATTTTGATTTAACTGGCAACTTCATTGGTAAATATTCTTCTTCATACAAAAAATGAATGGTAAAGCAGCACTCTACTCCAAGCTCTCACGTTTTATTTGAAATCAATGGGGGTATTTTGTTTGCATAAGCGAACCGTTTGAAAGGGAGGGAAAAACACTCCAAAAACAATATACCTCAGTCTTGATTATCTTTTGCATTAAAAAAAAATAGACAAAGGAATGCCTTTCAGGGTGCAGTTATTGATGTACTGTGATATTGCTTGATGAATTGGACAGTGTAGTATTATCTAGGAAACTGATTAGTAGCCAAATACATTAAATTATGTTTTGCTTGCACGGCACCTTTGGCATGGGTGGGTTCGAGGGAGGTACTATTTAATGTAGAGAATTGTGCGTTCATGTATTTTGGGATGAAAAACAAAATGAAAGTCTTCACTCAATTGAAGTACACTGAACAGCAAGAGTTAAGTAGAAAAGCAAAGGCAGGTAGATAAAGCAATAAAAGGAAGAATTATATTTTGAATACAGGAGATTAGAAATAATAAATTTGTATTGAGACAGTGATTCGAGTGAAGTTAGTGCAATTTGCACATCTGTAATAGGAAATACATGGAAGAGAAACTATGAAGGTACATTTGCCAGACTGAGGCTTGTAACTTTGTGAATCCTTTATTTGAGAAAGGATTTATATTACATTTATATTTAAAAAATTAAGAAAACACAAAGCAGGAAACTGCAGGCCAGTTTGCTTAACATCTGTTGCAGGGAAATTGCTGGAATCTCTTATGAAGAAGTTATGGCAGGGAAAATCTTCATGCAATCAGGCAGTCAACTTTTTTTGTGCAAGGGAAATCGTGTTTGACCAGTTTATTAGAGTTCTTTGAAGAAGTGACGAATGTGGATAAAGCGGAGCCTGCATATATGCTGCATTAAAATTTCCAGAAGGCATTTGACAAGGTGTCACACCAAAAGTTACTACCCAAAATTAGAGCTCATGGTATCAGAGGTAACATATTAGCATGAATAGAGGATTGATTAGCTCGCAGGACGCAGAGTAGGGTTAAATGGGCAATTTTCAGGTTAGGCAACATATGCATGGCATGTCACAAGGGTCAGGGCTGGGGCCGTAACTATTTATAATTACTTGGTTGAAGGAACGGCTTGTCTGCTTGTTAAATTTTCTAATGATACAAAGATCTTTGTAAGTCATGAAGAAGACATGAGGAGACTAGAAAGTGGCATGGATAGGTTAAGTGAATGGGCAAAACTTTGATAGATGGAATATATTGTGGGGAAAAAGTGAACTTGTCCACTTTGGTAGGAAGACTAGAAAAGCAGCATATTATTTAAATAGTGTGAGATTGCAGATTCTGAGATACAGAGGGGTCTGGGTGTCCTGGTGAATGAATCAGGAAAATAGTACGCTGATACAAATGGAATGTTGTTGTTTATTGCAAGGGGAATGAAATTTGCAAGCAGGTAGTTTAGCTGCAGTTGTACAGGTGATTAGTGTGACCATGTATGGAGTATTGTGTGAAGCTTTCACAGTCTTGTTGAAGAAAGAATATGAATACAGTGGAAGCAGTTCAAAGGAGGTTCACTTGACTGAACCTTTTTTACTGAGGGTCGTCAATCTTGAAAACTCCTTTCCCCAGAGAGCAATGGAGGAAGGAGTAATGAATGTTTTTAAGGCAGAGGCAGATTGGTTCTTGACTAACTAGGGAGTTGAACCTTGGGGGGGGGGGGGGGGGGGGGTAGATGGGATTTGAGTTGCTGCTGCTGACCTTTTGTTTTTACCGTTCTGCCAGGAGATCTATAATGGTTGTCATCTCCTGAAAAACCAATGCACTGACCCCCTTAGGGCAAATTTCACCCTCTCCAATTTAATAAACCCCGCCATATTGTTGACCCAGGCCTCCACGCTTGGGGGCCTCGCATCCATCCACTGAAGAAGAATCCTCCGGCTTACTGCTCTTAATGCATATGTTTATGTATTTCCATAAGATCCTAGATATTTAAGAGGATTTTAATAAAAAATTTAAAATTGTGAATGTTTTTGGTATGAGTTGAATGTTTTAATAATGTCATTTTTGATTTGCTACCAGGCCATTAACCATTAACTTTATTGAAATATATTATATAAATATATTGCAGGAGAGTGTATGTGAGGCAGAGCTCATTGCATAATTTACGGAAGGAAACAACAGACACCTTTTGAACCAGATGAGAACACCGGGCATTGGTGGGTGGGGTTTGGGCGATGGAGCACATTGCTTTAGTTTTTGGATTTCTCTGTGTGGAGTGCCTGTTTAAAATAATGTGGGACGATGAACAATTCTTTGGAATTCAGATTGGGATTTAGCAGAAATTATGAACATAGGTTTATACTAGTATTGGCATCTCGGGTACTGTGAAAATGTGTTACCAGGCTTTATCCATCCTGCTTGTTACATCCTCAAAGAATTCTAATAAATTTGGTAAACATGATTTCCATTTCATGAAACCATGTTAATTTTGCCTGATGGTATAAGTGACCTGATGCTACTACTTCAATGGATTCTAGCATTGTCCCAAGGACATGTATTAGATTAACCGGCCTATTATTTTTTGCTTTCTCTCTTTTTCCTCCTTTCTTGAATTGTGGCTTTTCAATCTGCTGGGACCTTTACAGAATCTAGGGCATTTTGGAAGATTACAAAATAAGCATCCACTACCTCTTTGTTCTGACCGGTCTCCGGGCAAGGTCCCCCAATTTGTTATGATTTGGATGAGATGCCCTAAATTGTTATGCTCCCAGGTGAGGAGGGATGAACTGGCCCACCTTCGTTATTCAACCCTCTTAGCTGGTCACGACAAGATTAATTTTAATAAAGAATCCCATCCTTAATGGATACCGTTTCTCAATCCAAATGTATTCATGTTTTAAAGGAACCAATTTAGTTAAAGAGTGAGTTTGTTAGTTACTGAAATACAAAAGAAATAATAAAATGCAACATGCCCACATTAAAAAAATGAGAAATGGGCAGCATGGTGGCGCAGTCGGTTAGCCCTGCTGCCTCACGGCGCTGAGGCCCCAGGGCCCCAGGTTCGATCCCAGCTCTGGGTCACTGTCCGTGTGGAGTTTGCACATTCTCCCCGTGTTTGCATGAGTTTCCCCCCCATAACCCAAAGGTATGCAGGCTAGGTGGATTAGCCATGCTAAATTGCCCCTTAATTGGAAAAAAATGAATTGGGTAATCTAAATTTATATTAAAGAAATGAGAAGTGAGTTCAAAAGTAAAAGTTAAAAAGATAATTTGGCTTGTCCGTATAGAATCATAGAATTTACAGTGCTGAAGGAGGCCATTCGGCCCATCGCGTCTGCACCGGCCCTTGGAAAGAGAACCCTACTCAAGCCCATGCCTCCACCCCATCCCAGTAACCGCACCAAAACTTTAGCATGGTCAATCCACCTGGCCTCCACATCTTTCGACGTGGAAGGAAACCGGAGCACCCGGAGGAAACCCACGCAGACACTGGGAGAACGTGCAGACTCCGCACAGACAGTGACCCAAGCCAGGAATCAAACCTGGGACTCTGGAGCTGTGAAGCATCTATGCTACCGTTCTGCCCATACGGAGTAGATGGCGAAATGTTGCGGCCGTTAAGTTGGCTGATTTCAGTATGCTGACATTGGCAGTTGATTTACTGATTCTTGAGACTGTAGGTTAACAGGAATTGACCTGTTTCCTCTTCCAGCGGTGGCTTTGCTGACTTGCAATTTCTTCCACCAATCAGAAAGAGACCGAGCAACCTTTTTAAACTTGAAAGCACAGGGAGGCCTGGTGGATTTTCTTCAGCTGTGATCTTCACAGCACACACAAGTACTGTAGAACGGTGCAGACTAGTATACAGATAGTTGGGTTTTAGCTCATTTTCTTGTCCATTCCTGGAAAGGAGAACGTGAATATGCCTTTCCCGCAGAACTGCTTTCTTTCAAAGCATATCATGTTCACAGTCTGGGATATAACTCCCAGGAGATGGTTTCTTCTGAGATGATAATCAGCCTTTATTATCTCTACAGGAGATCTCATATATGTACAGAAGTAACTTGGGGCTTTGATTCGCTGCCAGACACTTTTAATACTATTGGATGGAAGCCGTAGGTCCAGGGGACTTGTCTGACTTTAACTCCCATTAGTTTTGCTGGTACTACTTGTCTAGCAATCATGATTGTTTTAAGCTTCTGCTTCCCTTTTGTCCCTTGCTTTTCTACAATTCTGAGGATTTTTTGTGTCTTTTACTGTGAAGTCAGATTTAAATTGCTTGCTCAAAATCTCTATCTTCTCCTTGTTTCTCATTATTAATTCGCCAGTCTCTTCCTTTCCGGGATCAGTGCTAACTGTCGCTTCCCTTTCTCTTTTTTTATATACTTGTCAAAGCTTTTACTGTCTGATTTCATATTTTTTGCTAATTTTATTTTTTCCGTCAATTTCTTCACCTTTGCTTTAGTTGACCGTTGCTGATCTCTAAATAAAATATACCATCTGCTGGCCCATCACAAATCCTTCCAGATTTGTACATCTTTTCTTCAAATTTTATACCAACCCTAACTTTGTTACTTAGCCAAAAATAGTGCACACTCCTTGTCAAGTTTTTATTTCTCAATGGAATATATTTTTATTGTGAGTTATGAAATATGCCCTTTACTGCTTGCCGCTGTTTTTCTTGCCTTTCTTTACCTATTTTCCCATTCTGGTTTAGTCAACCTTTTGTCTTCATAAATGTAATCCCCTTCAAGTTTAAGACACTGGTTTCAGTCCCAAATTTCTCGCCCTCAAACTGAATTTTAAATCATGTTGTGGTAACTTTTACCTCCAGAATCCTTCATTATGAGGTCAATATTTAATCCTGTCTCATTACACATTTCAAATAAACTGTTTCAAATAAACTGTTCCCTGGTTAATTCTGGGATACCTTATTAATGGGACCTCCCCCGAATGCACTCGATGAACTCATCCTTCAAGCTACCTCTGCCAATTTGATTTGTCCTGTCTATATGAAAATTAAAATCTCCCATGATTATTGTCGGACCATTCTTTTAAGTCCCCAATATTTATTGCTTTATACTTTGTATATCAATACAGTCTAACAACCGTCAGGGGGTTGATCAACTTTCTTTCTTTCGCTATTTCTTATCTCCACCCAAATTGATTTTACATCTTTATCTTCTGAGCCAGGATCATTTCTCACTGCTGTCCTGATCTCATCCTTGATTAACTGAGCTATTCCTCCTTTTCCTTTTTTCCTGAAATATCCAGACCCCTTTGCTACTATATCTCTTTGACGGCTATCTTATATTTATTTCTGTGGTGCTATAAATTCATCCATCTTGTTACAACTAGTGAATGCATACAGGTAAAGTGCTTTTTCTTCTGTCTTTTTAACATTTGATTTCTACTCATTTCCAAGTGTACACTTCTGCTTCTATGCTCTTATCTCTTCTTATTATCATTACCTGAAATGAAATGAAAATTGCTTATTGTCACGCGTAGACTTCAACGAAGTTACTGTGAAAAGCCCCTAGTCGCGACATTCCGCCGCCTGTCCGGGGAGGCTGGTACGGGAATCGAACCGTGCTGCTGGCCTACTTGGTCTGCTTTAAAAGCCAGCGATTTAGCCGAGTGAGCTAAACCATCGTTATCCTCCGGTATTAGTTTCTCCTTATTCATTAACTTTCCAGATCTTCCCTTGAACCTCTTTTTTCTTTTCTTTCCTCCTACACCAAAATAAATCTGGGGTGGTTAGCTGCTAGGTGAATGCCCTGATAGTTAAAATATAGTGCAGGTAGTTCTGGGGGAAGGGGAGAAAATCTCTCCAACCAACTTCTCGGTTTGCATCTTCATGATTTTCTTCAAACGTTTAGCGTTGTCATATACCTTTGCTCGCGCACTTAATTGTCATTGAGTTCTTAAAAAGATTTGCATTTGCAATGTTAGTTTGCACTGGAACAAACTGTTAAATTAGTCAGTGCAATCGCGATACATAAACAGTTAAAGTGCCAAAATAATAATTTCTTCCAATGTTCTTTGCAGTTTTTGGTTTCGGATGCAGTTCTCAAGGAACGACTGGATCCAGAGACATTGGAATCTCTTGGGCTTGTAAAGCAATCACAGCAGTTCAACCAGAAATCTGTTAAAATTAAAACCAAACTATTGTAAGTCATCTTTTATCCCTAAGTGGTTGGAAAAATGTAAGCTGTATTTTGGTAATGGATGTATTACTGCTATTCAAACTACAGGAGGTTCTAACCTATTCTCATTGCATGTCAATTCAGGGTGAGTACTTGTCCAGAATTATTCAGTAAATTTATAATTTGAACATTATATCTGACAAAACTTTTTCAATAAGAGAAGTTAGTTAATTTAAGCCCTAAAGTGTTCGGATAATTTCTAAAATTAGGCAAGACGCTGGATTCAGTGTTCCATTTATGACTGGTCAGACCTTTACTGATTGTTTTTAGTTCTTACTAAGATGCTTAAATCAGCTGTTAAGTTGCCCTGTTTTTAAAAAAAAATGTTAAGTACCCAATTTTTTTTTTTCCAATTAAGGGGTAATTTTGCGTGGCCAATTCACCTACCCTGCACAGCTTTGGCTGTGGGGTGAGACAAACTAAGACACTGGGTGAATGTGCAAACTCCACACACACTGTCCTGGGGCACTTGCAAGCCCCGATCCTGTTAGGCAGCAGTGCTAACCACTGTGTTGTGGTGCCGCCCAAGTTGTCCTGTTAATGCAACCCAGAGCCTTATTAAGTTACGTTGTATGGAACCATTAACAATAATTTGAATTAAACTTGGGAAATGCACAAGGATTAAAATAGTTTTCGCTTTGAGAGATATCCGAGTAAGTTTAACAGTTGAAAAGTTGGTCTTGAAGCTTTAACATTTAAATGACTGAATAGAGAAGCATAGAATTCCTATGGTGCAGAAGGAGGCCATTTGGCCTATCATGTCTGCACTGGCCCTTGGAAAGAGCACCCTACTTAAACCCGTGCCTCCACCCTATGCCTGTAACCCAGTAACCCTACCTAACCTTTTTGACACTTAAGGGGGCGATTTAGCATGGCCAATCCACCTAGCCCGCACATCTTTGGACTGGGAGGAAACTGGAGCACCTGGAGGAAACCCACGCAGACACGGGGAGAAAGACACCCGAGGCCGGAATTGAACCCGGGTCCTTGGAGCTGCGAGGCAGCAGCGCTAACCACTGTGCCGCCACATATTTACAATTGCCTGCTTGGTCTCCATTCAGTTGCTCTGGGCTTTATTTGGCCGGCCTACCTCTGCTGCCCTCTCATGTTGGCCTTGGCTTGTGCTTCTCTGCTTGTTGCCATTCCCTCTGGTCCCCATTTTGCCATTGGTTTTCTCCCCTGCAGCTGTGCCCATTGCGTCTCGCAGGCTTCTTTAGAGTTTTTACCCCTCCCTCTCTCTCTTTGCTCTTCATCACACTCCCATGTGCCGCCTGGCTCCACCCTCATCCCCACAACCCGGGGCATTGCCTCAAAGAAAGCTGTCCAGAACTTGACGTCTGAGGTACCCAGAACATGTGGGTGTGATTGGCCAGGCCTCCCTGCCACATTGACATTTGTCCTCCACCCCCTAAAGGAACCTGCTCATTCGGGGTCTGGCTAGAGGTGTGTTCTGTGCACCACTTTAAGCTGCATTGGGCTTAACCATGTGGATGTGGAGTTGGCTCTGTTCAGTGCTTCGCTCTGGAGTTCTCACCCTATTTCTATCCCTCGATATTCCTCCCATTTTTCCTGTGTCGGGGAATGTGACTCTTCTGACAGTTGCCCACATAGGTCCCTGCAGTTCGCCCTCCCTACGTCGCCCACATCCATTAGGTCCTCTATCATTGTGCGCCTTGGTGTCTGTGGGTATGATGTCGTCTCCTTATGGAGAAAAGTTTTGTAAATGTTTCGGGCAGCTGTAGCCTCTCCATCAACTCCTCTAATGTCTCTCGTTTGTCGTTCGTGTAGAAGTCCCTAACTATAGCTATAACTATAACTATTCGGAATAAAGTAAATGAGTTGGTGGCACAAATCATCGTAAATGACTATGATTTAGTGGCCATTACTGAAACATGGTTAAAGGATGGTCACGACTGGGAGTTAAATATCCGAGGGTATCAAACTATTCGGAAGGACAGAGTGGATGGTAAGGGAGGTGGTGTTGCTCTGTTATTTAAGGATGACATCCGGGCAATAGTAAGGGATGACATCGGTGCTATGGAGGATAAGGTTGAATCCATTTGGGTGGAAATCAGGAATAGTAAGGCGAAAAAGTCACTGATAGGAGTAATCTATCGGCCACCAAATAGTAACGAGATGGTGGGGCAGGCAATAAACAAAGAAATAACTGATGCATGTAGAAATGGTACAGCAGTTATCATGGGGGATTTTAATCTACATGTCGATTGGTTTAACCAGGTCGGTCAAGGCAACCGTGAGGAGGAGTTTATAGAATGGATCCGCGATAGTTTCCTAGAACAGTATGTAATGGAACCTACGAGGGAACAAGCGGTCCTAGATCTTGTCCTGTGTAATGAGACAGGATTGATTCATGATCTCATAGTTAGGGATCCTCTCGGAAGGAGCGATCACAATATGGTGGAATTTAAAATACAGATGGAGGGTGAGAAAGTAAAATCAAATACTAGTGTTTTGTGTTTAAACAAAGGAGATTACAAGGGGATGAGAGAAGAACTTGCTAAGGTAGACTGGGAGCTAAGACTTTATGGTGGAACAGTTGAGGAACAGTGGAGAACCTTCCAAGCGATTTTTCACAGTGCTCAGCAAAGGTTTATACCAACAAAAAGGAAGGACGGAAGAAAGAGGGAAAATCGACCGTGGATATCTAAGGAAATAAGGGAGAGTATCAAATTGAAGGAAAAAGCATATAAAGTGGCAAAGATTGCTGGGCGATTAGAGGACTGGGAAATCTTTAGGGGGCAACAGAAAGCTACTAAAAAAGCTATAAAGAAGAGTAAGATAGAGTATGAGAGTAAACTTGCTCAGAATATAAAAACAGACAGTAAAAGTTTTTACAAATATATAAGACAAAAAAGAGTGGCTAAGGTAAATATTGGTCCTTTAGAGGATGAGAAGGGAGTTTTAATAATGGGAAATGAGGAAATGGCTGAGGAACTGAACAGGTTTTTTGGGTCGGTCTTCACAGTGGAAGACACAAATAACATGCCAGCGACTGATAGAAATGAGGCTATGACAGGTGAGGACCTTGAGAGGATTGTTATCACTAAGGAGGGAGTGATGGGCAAGCTAATGGGGCTAAAGGTAGACAAGTCTCCTGGCCCTGATGGAATGCATCCCAGAGTGCTAAAAGAGATGGCTAGGGAAATTGCAGATGCACTAGTGATAATTTACCGAAATTCACTAGACTCTGGGGTGGTCCCGGTGGATTGGAAATTAGCAAACGTGACGCCACTGTTTAAAAAAGGAGGTAGGCAGAAAGCAGGAAATTATAGGCCAGTGAGTTTAACTTCGGTAATAGGGAAGATGCTGGAATCTATCATCAAGGAAGAAATAGCGAGACATCTGGATAGAAATTGTCCCATTGGGCAGACGCAGCATGGGTTCGTTAAAGGCAGGACATGTCTAACTAATTTAGTGGAATTTTTTGAGGACATTACCAGTGCAGTAGATAACGGGGAGCCGATGGATGTGGTATATCTGGATTTCTAGAAAGCCTTTGACAAGGTGCCACACAAAAGGTTGCTGCATAAGATAAAGATGCATGGCATTAAGGGTAAAGTAGTAGCATGGATAGAGGATTGGTTAATTAATAGAAAGCAAATAGTTGGGATAAATGGGTGTTTCTCTGGTTGGCAATCAGTAGCTAGTGGTGTCCCTCAGGGATCCGTGTTGGGCCCACAATTGTTCACAATTTACATTGATGATTTGGAGTTGGGGACCAAGGGCAATGTGTCCAAGTTTGCAGATGACACTAAGATGAGTGGTAAAGCGAAAAGTGCAGAGGATACTGGAAGCCTGCAGAGGGATTTGGATAGGTTAAGTGAATGGGCTCGGGTCTGGCAGATGGAATACAATGTTGACAAATGTGAGGTTATCCATTTTGGTAGGAATAACAGCAAACGGGATTATTATTTAAACGATAAAATATTAAAGCATACCGCTGTTCAGAGAGACTTGGGTGTGCTAGTGCATGAGTCACAGAAGGTTGGTTTACAAGTGCAACAGGTGATTAAGAAGGCAAATGGAATTTTGTCCTTCATTGCTAGAGGGATGGAGTTTAAGACTAGGGAGGTTATGTTGCAATTGTATAAGGTGTTAGTGCGGCCACACCTGGAGTATTGTGTTCAGTTTTGGTCTCCTTACTTGAGAAAGGACGTACTGGCGCTGGAGGGTGTGCAGAGGAGATTCACTAGGTTAATCCCAGAGCTGAAGAGGTTGGATTATGAGGAGAGGTTGAGTAGACTGGGACTGTACTCTTTGGAATTTAGAAGGATGAGGGGGGATCTTATAGAAACATTTAAAATTATGAAGGGAATAGATAGGATAGATGCGGGCAGGTTGTTTCCACTGGCGGGTGACAGCAGAACTAGGGGGCATAGCCTCAAAATAAGGGGAAGTAGATTTAGAACTGAGTTTAGGAGGAACTTCTTCACCCAAAGGGTTGTGAATCTATGGAATTCCTTGCCCAGTGAAGCAGTTGAGGCTCCTTCATTACATGTTTTTAAGGTAAAGATAGATAGTTTTTTGAAGAATAAAGGGATTAAGGGTTATGGTGTTCGGGCCGGAAAGTGGAGCTGAGTCCACAAAAGATCAGCCATGATCTAATTGAATGGCGGAGCAGGCTCGAGGGGCCAGATGGCCTACTCCTGCTTCTAGCTCTTATGTTCTTATGTTCTTATAGTTTGAGAAGGCCCAAAATTCTTTCAGGAGCTTCATGATCCCCTCCATGCTGCTTTTGGGGTCTGAGATGTAGAGGAACATATCATCCACATGGAGTGAGACTCTGTGCTGTCTCCCCTCTATCGATACCCTTCAACTGTTTGCCGTTCTGTAGGCATTGGTTCGATCGGCAGGACGAATAGGAGTGGGCATCCCTGCTTTGTCCCCCTTTGTGCAGCTGGATGTATTTAGAACTGGTGGTGTTGGTTCACAAGCTTGCTGTGTGTGTGCGGTACAGGAGGCCAACCCTACTGTGAGCCCAAACCGCTCCACCTCTCTGAGGTACTTCCATTCGTTGAAGGGGCTGTTTCTGCATCCAGGGAGATGATCACCTCTGGTGTTCTCCCTCCGGGTGGGATCATTATCATGTTTAGCAGTTAGTTATTCGAAGTTAATTGTCTACCCTTAACAAAGTCCGCCTGATCCTCTGCAACCACCTCTGGGATACAGTTTTGCAGTCGCCTGGCTAGGGCTTGGCCAGTATTTTCACGTCTACATTGAGCAGCAATAAGACCATCATTCAGTCGGGTCTTTGTCTTTCTTCGGTATCAGCGAGATTGAAGCTTGTGCAAGTTTTGGTGGCAGTATGCCCTCGTTAGCCAGTCTGTGAACGTCTCCTGCAGCTGCGGCGCCAGTGCTGGCGCAAATGTTTTATAGAAGTCAGCCGTGAATCCGTCTGGTCCCAGGGCCTTCCCCGCCTGCATGGAGTTGATGCTCTCGATGAGTTCTCTCAGTTCTAATGGTGCTTCCAGCTCCCAATTTCTATCTTGCCCCACAACTGGAATGCCCAGTCCATCGAGGAACCTCATGGAGAGGGTGTACAGGACCGTCAGACGGACAGATCAGATCCCAAATCGTTGAAGACCTCAAATATGGTAAAAGGACTGAACTAGATGGGGGCAGTTGACCCAAGGGGATTGATGCACATAAGTCACCCGGGACCCTGGAGCTGTGAGGCAGCAGGGCTAAGCACAGTGCTGCCGTGCCGCCCTTGATTTGTGTGTATGTATGCATCTGAGTAGAACCGAAGGTTGAGGAGAAATACAAGTATGTGATAATGTATGCAATTTTGTGATGACTTATTCACACTTTCTTTCTTAGTTATAAGCAACAGAAGTTTAATTTGTTACGAGAAGAAAATGAAGGTTATGGAAAGCTTTTTACTGAGTTGGGCCAAGACCTATCTGGAAATCTCACAAGTGACCTGATACTAGAAAACATCAAATCACTTATAGGTAATGTAGAACAAGTAAAAGACACCAGAAATATATAATTAAATGTGAACATGAATCAATACATGTGCGAGTGTGTGTGTATAGAGCCAGTGGTTCTTTTGCTCTATGGATTGCACTTTATTTGTTGCCCATATTTAGAGTATTGATGCATCAATGTATTTTGGACCAGAAGTTTGGGATTTATTTTTTTTAAATTCATTTTTATTGAAGTTTTCAATTTTTACTTTGATCATATCAAAATAAAATAAAAATAAAAAAATCCACAGGTATCAATGTGAAGCAGATAGAGCACATAACAGAAGTCATTGCAAACATAGGATCAGATAAGACTGGATGAAGAGGAGACAAACTCCCCAACGTGTTCCTTCCATGATACTAGATCCGTCAGCACCAAAGCAGTATATACTTAGCAGCACAGTCACATCATACCCATAGCTTAGAGGAATAAAAACACCCCAAGCTAATGAAGAATTACACTGGCACCCACAATGCAGTCAAGCTCCCAGACCCAGGACAGAGCAGACAACCTTTGGATAAAACGCCAAGACAATAAGGAGAGGACTGGGTACCACAAGTTCAAGGAAATCTCTGATCTCAAATTCCGGGTCTCCCATAGAAAATTAAGAGAAGAGCAAAGAATAACAAGCTGGGCCTGAGCTACCAAACCCCACCCACCGTGTCTAAGAGAAGAACAGGCCACTGGACTGTCAAGCAACAAACATAAGACCACTTATCAAATGGGCCTGCTCATTTTAGCATAGCACTGAGACTGGCGATCTTACCATCACCACAAGTGTCTGAGGAGAAAACCAAGTACAAAGTGAGGAACACAATGGAAACTACACTTCCGGGGTCTTCAAAAAGAAAGAAAAATGTGAAGAAAAAGAACAAGAACTATCAGAACGAATCGCTCGGATAACAGAACTATCCGAGCTATCGCCCAAGGCATTATAAAGCAGACACGAGTCTGCTACTTGAACCCAGGGGGAACCTCACTCCTACCCCAGGGGAATATGAAAAAAAGGCTACTTTTGGGTACAACGCTCGGTTCAACTCAAAGTCACTGCTCACCTTGGTGCAAGACCCAGCCACACCGCATTCACTCTATCACCCCTATTGGTGCACTGAGAAAGAGCATTCCTTTTCGATGGGGACATTAGGATACTGATCATAGTGCCAGGCCTGGCTTAGCCCAGCACCGTCACAAAAGAAAATTCAAGAGAACTTAAGCCGAGGAACTTCCATGCAGCCCAAACTGCTACACCCCACTGAGATTGCGCCACCCCAGACCGAATCAGGACAAGGCACTCCTCTCCCCGTCCACAAGAAAGGACATGCAAATTGTCACTAGCCAATGAGGAACCCCAGCATCGAGGAGGAACCGTCAGGACATTCTCATCTGGTTCCCTGGAGGGAACCCTCCTGCCCTCCCTTGTCGAAACCCAGGGCCCCGAACCACTTCTCCAGGCCAAGACGTCACCAGAACCAACACCTCACTCGCCCGGATAGGAGAGGGTAAGAAAAGGAGACCCACCAGAGAGTGGTCACCCAGCCTGATCAAGAAAACTAATGTAATTTCGAGGATAATATACTCGTGGCCACCCTGGACCTCAGTGAAGCAACAAAGATGGCGGGAGAGGGAGACCCATATCATGGAGAAAGTCTGACTCGGCCAAAAGGAAGAGTCGTATAACCCAGTCCTTGTCAGGATAATATGCAGTCTGCCTGGGCCTGAAATGAAAATGTGGATGCTTTGAATCTAAAGAAAAACCCTCGTAACAGATCAGCTCTAATCTTCCTTTATCACGGTGGAGGCAAACTCCACCAACCCAAACCCTCCACTTCTCGCCGTTGCTCCAGCTCTGCTCATCTTTTTTCTAAGCGAGACAGGAGTTGGACAAAAAAGCCTCCTCACCTCCACCGCAAGGGTACTCAGACAGTACAAGGCCCAAATGCATTCAGGATAACGAATAATGACTGCACAAACTCTGTATTCAATGTTCAGCTTAACATGATGTGAACTTGTTAAATCAAGATAATCAATCGAACAGACCATCACTTCCATGTTATTCACTTCCCTGCAAATGGAAAAAATTGACAACATCAAGCAGACCGGCAACAAAGTCCAATTTAATAACTGAGATGCAGAAATATGTGGCAGTCCTCAGGATAAAGACTTGTTTACTGGCGCACAAAGAAACCCGAAAAAGGATGAAGCAGGATCAAGATCAATGAGCACTCTTCAGGATCCCTCAAGGATTCCAGTGATCGCAGCACGAGGCAGCATTATTTATACCATTCCGTCTCATCAGGACCCAGGCAGTCAACATAGGTTCCCGCCTGGGAGGGGGAATGTAGCGACTGGTTCAGCCACCTCATGACCACTATCTGGAACAAGACAGCACAAGACCAGTGATTGAAGGCCACACTGACCCCATGCTTTGAAAAATGGATTAGATGTGCTCCCATCAAATTTAATTTGCTGAGCCCTCCAGACGAGATTCCCAAAACATGACATCCAATTCTCGAAGTCAGCTCGGACCGTCTCCACCATCTCACCTCGGGAACCCGGCTCAGCAGTGCCGTTCTCCTGTTCCCACTCTTTCTCTACTTCTTCAGGATGGGCAACAGGCCATGCAGCAAGAACACGACCATATGGAGGCGGCTCCCACTAGCGGCAGTGCTCTCTCTTGCAAGACCTCCTCATGCGT
Organism: Scyliorhinus canicula; assembly: GCF_902713615.1. Taxonomy (NCBI): domain Eukaryota; kingdom Metazoa; phylum Chordata; class Chondrichthyes; order Carcharhiniformes; family Scyliorhinidae; genus Scyliorhinus; species Scyliorhinus canicula. The sequence goes on along the minus strand of NC_052162.1, from coordinate 35,262,638 downwards.
GCACCTCCTTTTGCCTCCATGAAAACACTGTGCAACTTTGGGAATTGGGCCTTGATGACCTGTACCTCAGAGCCAAGGTTTCCAGCCAGAATACCATCTTTGTTGGCAGCAGTTATCCGTCAATGAATACCGCACCATCGGGGCGGAAGCCAACTAAAAAATAACTGTGCCATTAAAGGCAGGGCCCCACCCGGGCTCCTTCCAGCCGCCATGAACAAGCAAGAATTTAAATGTTCTACCTCAGCCCCATCATGCAGAAACATCAACCAACTATTCTCAGGTCGTAGTTTACAAATTGTAAGACAAGAAATGTGCATGGATGAAAAGGCAGTTTAAACGGTGAGCCGACCCAGAGCTTGTGAAAACGCAACCGCTCACATCATCACCTGCACTCTCCTGGTTTGGGATTGGAAACCTTGATTATCCACCATGGGTCACCTCTGTAACCAATGGTCAGCCATATAACATACCAAAGAGTTGGTTGTTTTGGTTCTGACCATTTTATAAATGTTTTTAAAATCAAAAAGTCTGCTTTTATCATTGAACATAGAATTGCAGCTCTTATTTTGTGACTATAAAGGCTGCCTCATTAGTGATGACACCCCCTTTCTTGCCTATATTTTTTAGTTTATAAAATAGTTCTAACCCTGTAAGTAACACGTCCATCTAATAACAAGTAAAATCAAGGCACTTTGTTAAGCTGAAAAATATATTTTTATCATGTTTGATTTACTTAGAGATTTTGTTTTTTGAGTTTTGTGATCGTCCTTAAAATACTCCAGTCGCTTATTTTTATGTGAAACTAAACATTCTCCCATTATCAGCATATTTATTTCAAGGGTAAAACTTGATATTTAGATGTCGCTTTATTACAAAACCTTTACTGAACTAATGAATTTTTCATGTTTTTGTTTTGAAGGTTGCTTTAATCTGGATCCAAACCGAGTTTTGGATATTATCCTAGAAGTTTATGAATGTAGGCCAGAGCACGATGACTTTTTTGTACCTTTGATAGAATCTTACATGTGCATGTGTGAACTTCAGACTCTTTGTCATATCTTGGGCTTCAAATTTAAATTTTATCAGGTACTGTAGAAGGATGTTCCTTTTTTCTTAAGCGTTTCAGTTGATTTGCATAAATGTTCAGTAACAGTGGTCTGTAGAGCCATTTAATTGTTGGCCCCCAAGCATTAGCACTGAATAGTGATTAACTCTGTGTGATGGTGAGCCTTTTGCATGAATGTTTCAACTTTTTGCTGTGTGTAGTTTATTTTGAATTTTATGGCCATTTAAGTTTTTTTTATAAGGTTGATTGTTGTTGACTGGAGGTACTTATTGTTTTGATGGTATATTCTCTCACCTCCTTCCTGCACTGTAGAACTGCTCAGCTGATGCCTTTAAGTTCTAGTCTGTGGGAAAAGGTGTTGAGAAGACAGCCTCTCAAAACTGAGGTAAGTACCTGCATTCAACGATATAAACATGTCTAGCTGAAAGGTTCTATAATATTTAACTGGATTTTCTGTTTTGTTACATTGGTTAGCATGTTTCTTATTGATCAGATGATTTACAAAGTATCACCAGAACCTAATTGTTTATGGTGTTATTGGTCATGCAGTTATATGCCTTAGTTTGATAGTGAACTAGAAATTTGTGCAATTTTCTAGTTTGTTTCTTAAATCAGTTTTGAAGAAAAAAAATCAGTCAAAATTCAAGTGCTCGCTTTTAAGTTTGAAACTGTACGCTCGATGATAGTGATCAGCACCTTACAACCCCGCGACCTCCAGCATCTTAACAATCCAGCTACCTCTAGCATCTAGAAGAACATGGGCAGCAGATGCATGGGAACACTTTGGCCTGCAAGTTCCCCTACATGTCGCACATCATCCTGACTTGTGACTATATCGCCATCACTTGATTGTCACTGGGTCAAAATCCTGGAACGCCCTTCCTAGCAGCACCGTGGATGTTCCAACAACACGTAGACTGCAACAGTGCACCACCTTCCGAGGGCAATTAGGAATGGGAAATAAATGGGGGCCTCTCCAATGACGCCCATATCTCATGAACAAATAAAGACAAAGTTCATGCTACCTGGTTTAAAGCTACTTTATTTATTTTTATTTATTAAGTTTTGTGTATGTCAAGAAAGATTTAATTAACAAGAAAAATCAAAGCACTTGACCAAAACTGAAACAAAATAGTCATATACAGTAAATTGGAGTTTACAATTTGGTTTTCTATTAAATCAAGCTTTTGTAGTATGCTGGATCTTTTTAATTAATGCGGAAATTTAATTTAAGACAGGAGTTGAATAAAAATGTATTGAGTTTGATTTTCGACTTGAGATAAGCTGTGGTTGAATTCAGTTTCCTTTTAGTGGTGCATTTGGTGTATTAATGGAGAACAAATGTCATATTTTGTTTGGCTTAATAAAGAATTCAAGTACTGTGAAGAAGCAAGTGTGTCCTGCTGAAACAAACTTTTTTTTCCCAATTTAAGGAACCAAATGGAGAGACGCCATCTTCACTTTATCGGGTAGCTGCGATACTACTACAAAACAACTTGATAGAACTTGATGATCTTTATGTGCATGTAAGTGAACTAATTATTGAGAATGTCATGAATCTTTACTAATTTGCTCAAATCCAAATTGGAGTGTAGGTTATCTGACGCCAAACTTAATATCATTAATTTGTTCGGAAAACAAAGGTAGTTTTAAGGGATTTATTTCTGTATGTGTAAACATTAGAAATAAGGTACAGATTTAAGTGGTTTAATTTAAATGTTTATGTGACTTTCCATCGGTCGGTTCATGGTGGACAAACGTGTTTGTATGTGTGTGGGGTCGTTAAGTTCCAACTGTGTTTCTATTGTGCAGAAAGAGGGCTAGAGCTTGACGGGTAAATAAGCCAGCAGAGGTATGCGGTGCTGCTTAGCAACTGGGGCGTTGTCAGGTGGAGAAGCCTTTTTAAGTTTTACTTTTTAGCTGAATTTGTGAGCTGTTGGAGAGAGGATCTCTCTTTCTCAAGACGACTAAAGTTGTAAGAAGGGTCCAATGTATTGTCCAGAAGAATTTAAAAAATAAATAAATTTACCCAATTCATTTTTACAAATTACGAGGAAATTTAGCATGGCCAATCCACCAAACCTACACGTCTTTGGGTTGTGGGAGCGAAACCCACGCAAACATGGGGAGAATGTGCAAACTCCACACGGACAGTGACCCAAAGCGAGATCGATCCTGGGACCTCGGTGCTGTGAGGCAGCAATGCTAACCATTGTGCAACTGTGCTGCCCACATTCAGAAGAATTTAAGGAAGAGTAAACAAAGTCTGAGTTAAAGAGACAATTACAGTAACTAGGTTTAAAGTGGTACAGCAGACTTCAGAGGGAGATGAACCGTTTAATGTCATTTAAAAAAAATTCAGAGATCCCAATTAAAATTTTTTTTTTAACAATTAAGGGGCAATTTAGCATGGCCAATCCACATACCCTGCACATCTTTGGGTTGTGGGGATGAGACCCCTGCAGACAGGGAGTGAATGTGTAAACTCCAAATGGATAGTGAGCTGAGGCTGGGATCAAACCCGGGTCCTCAGCGCTGTGAGGCAGCAGTGGTAACCACTGCGCCGCCGTGCTGCCCCCTCAGTTTGCTGTCACTTTAATAGTCTAGGAATTGAGAGGTAAAGCACCAGAGGTCAAGATAAAGAAACCCCAAAGGAGTTTGTGTAAAATCTTGGACTGGAATAGCTGTTAGAAATGGAGCGGAAGCTTTGTCCAGAAGTGTCATTTGAGAAAGCTTGTTTGGATTTGGGAATGCAAACCGCAAACGGAAAGCATACTTATCAGAGTAAATTTTAAAGTGTGTTCTTGGGAAAGGTGTTTGGATACCCACATGACAAACATCTGCAGAGATTCTGCGGAGAAATCCACAGACACTAAATTTGCTTGAGAGCAGAGTGTGTATTTGATCAGTCATGCCGTGTGCTTAAAAGGGAATTTTGTGTGTTAAAGAGACCATTGTACTTCAAGATGTACTTTGTAATGCATTTTAAATCTTTTAAATATTTGTATTTATTAAACTAAGGGGGAGTAAAGAAGTTTTGTATAATCAAATTTTGATGTTTATAACAAAAAATGTTCTTTTGTTGCAACTAATCAGCGGTCCTGTGACTCTGTTCCTCCACGTTTTATTAAAAAATGTTACATTCCAGACCCACAGTTCTAATTTGGGATCTTTTCGTCCAGTTATAAAACCAATTGGGACCATAACAAATGTTAGTTTGCACTTGAGCTACAAAAAATAATGTTCACGTGTGGTGTTGTTAAGTTGAAATGTGATGTATTGGTGTCCCAATCAGATGTTGTAACAGCAAGACTGGTAACAATGCTACATCAAGACCCCTTCAGAATACAAATACTTGGGGCACCCTTATGAGTCTCAAGTCTTCACACCAAACCGATCAACATGCAACTTCAATCAATAATGAGGATAATCTCTGGAACTCTGTTCAGGGATTTCCAATTTGCTTAGATATTGCCCCACCCTCTATTTGAAGGGACCAGCATCATGCAGAGAAATATCTCCTGCAACTTGGACCATCCCATCTATAGAATCCCAAGTTGTCACATGTTCAGAGGGCATTTCACAGTGCCATGAATCGAACAATAACTCTGACGCTGATGAAGCCTGGAGGAAAGCCTGGCAGAAAATACCCTCCCAAATAAACACTTTGGGTGGGATTCTCTGTCTAGCTAGCCAGCCAGCCAATGGGGTTTCCCATTGTGGGCAGCCCCACGCCGTCGGGAAATCTCCAGGCTGCAAGTGCAATGGAGAATCATGACAGGAGAATCCAGCTCATTGTCTCTGACGCGGCACCTGAACAAGCTGGTTTTAGTCTTCCCCGGAGCATGTGGGCAACCCTCAATACGACGTGTACTGGACGTGGCCGATGTGGCCACCTGATGTACAAATGGCACTTCAAAACTATTATGTTGCTGTATGTAGTTCGGTAGGTCTCATGAAGAGGTTCTGAGTCTTTAATTTAACAGTGAGTGTTTATTAACTATTTGTGGCTCTGTACACAAATACAGTATAAGCCATGAACTGTCTCCATGCTTACCTCCACACGCATCCCTGTCCAGTCCTTGAGATTAGGGTCATGTGTACCTTTACATCACAATGTGGATGATACTCTAGCCTGTTCCATCCCATGCTAACCTTTATACTATATCTCCTCCCAGCTCTTTACCCAAAGTACTTGCAATGCATTTCTGCTTACCCAACAAATTTACGTTATTTCAACTGCTACTCCCTTCCCCCGTCAAGTCTTGGAGTTAACAGGTTCAGTAGGTCGAAGAGGCCAAATCTTCCAAAGTTGGTGAAGTGGCCGACTCTGATGTACTTGGCAAACCTTGGAGTTCAATTATTCTTTCTCAACTCCTCATCGCTTTCTCGAGGGCAGTTGGGGATGAATAAGAAATTCTGGCCTTGCCAGCCCCCCCGTCACATATTATGAATGAAGATTTAAAAAAGATAAATTCTAGCCACACTATTTCATTATCCTAGCAGCATAGTCTGCTAGACCTTTCTCTTGTTTAACTAAGCTTTCCCTGAATTGCATTAATAATAATAATCTTTATTCGTGTCACAAATAGATTTACATTAACATTGCAATGAAGTTACTGTGAAATTCCCCGAGTCGGTACACTGAGGGAGAATTCAGAATGTCCAATTCACCTAACAAACATGTCTTTCGGGTATTGTGGGAGGAAACTTGAGCACCTGGAGGAAAGCCACACAGACACAGGGGAGAACATGCAGACTGCACAGGCAGGTGACCCAAGCCAGGAATCGAACCCGGGTCCTGGCGCTGTGAAGCAACTGTGCTACTGGCATTAATAGTTAGTTGTAGTAGAATTTCTCAGCCATCATTCTAAGGCATGGCTTTCTTTCTTGATCTCCCTCAGAATGTTACGGTGTATCCTATTGGTTCTGCCACTTGAATCTCCTTTAGTCAAACTAACTGCAATAACCCTTTCCATTTATTTATCAGAATACAGTTAATCTCATTCCGCTTCAGAATTCACTCTGAAACAGATATTCAGATTTACATGTGGACTGGGCATCTTGGTCGGTTATTTGCAAGACCCACAGACTATGAAAGAATGGTGATATAGGTTCAAGTCATAGTGGATGGAGATTTGGAGGTGTTTGAGGTTCCAGTGTTGTTCTTTGTGTAGAAGGAATTTGCTATCCTGTTTTTGATACTTGGTTATAATATGGCACTTGTGTTATACAGTTGAGAGGTTTGTTTTTAAGGGGCAATTTAGCATGGCCAATCCATCTAACCTGCATATCTTTGGGTTGTGGGAGTGAAACCCACGCAGACATGGAGAGAATGTGCAAACTCCACGCAGTGACCCAGGGCTGGGATCTAACCTTGGTGCCATAGGCAGCAGTGCTAACCACTGCGCCACCCTGTGCCCTCATGCAGTTGAGAGTTGTTGCAAACTCTGTGCATCTTGTGATGCCTTTAAAGGAAGATTATACCTTTTATTTGTATATCTGGTGCAAAAAAGCAGGGAATACATCTTGGTTAAATAAGAATAACTGGAACTCAGTTTCTTATTTTTTATTTACTGCTTGTAACAATGAAAGTTCTGGTATTATAGGCTTTTATCATGATTTTGGAGAATTGCATTCAGTTCTGATGATCCTCGTTCAAAGTGAATGTGTCATCTTTGAGAGCTGTAATTTTAATTGTGTCCATGTCATGTGAAATTACATGTACCTTCATTTTATGTACAATTATCCATGGTCTAGCTGTTGCTTCACTTTGTATTGTAAACTAAACTATTCTTTTTTTTTCTTCATTTTTTAAAATTTAGGGTAGCCAATTATTTTTTCCAATTAAGGGGCACTTTAGCATGGCCAATCCAACTAACCTGCACGTCTTTGGGTTGTGGGGGTGAAACCCACGCAGACACGGGGAGAACGTGCAAACTCCACACGGACAGTGACCCAGGGCCGGGATTCGAACCCGGGTCCTCAGCGCCGTAGGCAGCAATGCTAACCACTGTGCCATCATGCTGCCCTTAAACTAAACTATTCTTATCATTGCTTCCTTTTTGTTCCTTTTGTATATTTTTAATACCATTGTAACAACCAGTTGGTTTCAGCTCAATAACTGCAATTTCTCTGGTAGTTAAACATCTCACTTTGATGTAGCGTGGTGTTGCGGGGAGAAGTCCAGGTATTCAACTTTGGTATACTTCACTTCCACTCACGAGAGATCAGACGAAGACTCTTGGAGTTAAAACTTGGTCTTCATTACGGGCGGCACGGTGGCGCAGTGGTTAGCACTGCCGCCTCAGACTGCAGAGGACCCGTGTTCAATCCCGGCCCCGGGTCACTGTTCGTGTGGAGTTTGCACATTCTCCCCATGTCTGCACGGGTTTCACCTCCACAAACCCAAAGTTGTGCACCCAAAGGTAGATTGGCCACGCTAAATTGCCTCTTAATTGGGGGAAAAAAAGTGAATTGGGTACTCTAAATTTATTTTAAAACATTTTAAAAAAACATTTGGGCTCCATTACAATGCTATAGCAACGGGCTAGTGGCAATCCAAGACTAATGCTAGAGAGCCCAGATTCAAGAATGATGCAGATGGAATGATATACTTTGATATTTGGTTACAAGAAATTAGCATATACCAATCATTTGTTACAAGTTATCTCTGTCAGATTTTTATAATCGATTCAGATTACAGTATGCATAGTATATGCGATTAAATAATAACATAAAAGGTCCGCATGCTTCATTCAACTATTCGGTCACTACAAAGGCACATATGTATGTGCCATTATGATATCACCAAGCACGTATTTGTCTCTACTTACCTGATAATTATTACACATGAGTAAGAAAGATGTGCTTGAGCTGTGGACTTGTACTCCCATCCAACTGTCTAGTGTGTTACAAGACACAGATGGGCGGCAGCTGCATAATGATCAATTGAATTTTTGTGTAAGCTGTGTGACTACATCCTTGCTATAATTAATAAAGCAAAGGTCCTTCAATGCTTAACTGCAGAATGTGTATGTGCACCAACCATTTACTCATCCTGACTTTCTGGCAAGCAGCTGCCCTTATGAACCTGAACGGTTTTTAATTCAAAATATGTATATTTTGTAACCCTTTCTGGTAGATATCAAGGTCACACTAGTATAATATTTCCACTGGCATTTGTGCATCCTTCCGCTAAAGACGCTTTGTCTGTCTTTTGGGGAGTGGGTCCATGAGTCCTGGGTGACTTAATGAGTGGCCAACGAACCATTGAAATAGCATATGGTGGCGTCATGGCTAGTTTAGCACAATGGGCTCAACAGCTCGCTTGTCATGCAGAACAAGGTAGCAGCGTGGGTTCAATTCCTGAACAGGTGCCACAATGTGGTGACTAGGAGCTTTTCACAGTAATGTCATTGAAGCCTATTTGTGACAAGTGATTATTATTATTATGTTACTGGGCAAGTTATCTACAGAGGTGTATTTAAATCTCTTCATGATAGTGTGCATTTCAATTCAGTTGGTAAAAGTAACTATGCAACCACTGAAATGTTGTTTGAAAATCCAACTGGTTGTCTAATGTTCTTTAGGAAAATAAACCTGCACTTCTTACCCAGTCTGGCTTATGTATGACTAAAGATCCGCAGCAATGTGATTGGTACTTAATTGCCCTCTGCAATTGTGTCAAAGCACTTGTATATATCAAAAAAAGAGTCCAGGTTGGACATCCAAAATCAGTGCCTTGGGACCCAGATCATGCAAGATTTCAGATTTTCCTAGATTTTGGACAACTGAATGTGTTGAGCAGTTGTCAAGGAACACTGAAACCTTGCACGTTTCATCAAGCCCAACTGACTGACGATGAGTGCGAGCCTTGGGAACAATGTGCTTCTCAAACCACTCTGAACACATTTCTCAGATTATGCCCTCGTAGCATAATAATGAACTGAAAATATTCTTGCTGCCTTGAAGCGTCTTGGTCACGAGCATTTTTGATGTGATTGCGATGGTAAAAAATATAAATCACACAAAACACCAGAGCATCCGAATAATATGCAACAACAGCGCTAACAGTGCATCGGCAGAGATCGGGAAGGTCATGAGTCATTCTCTTGGACTGGGAATGTGGCAACTAGACCAGCCCACCCTGTAAATGCATTGAAGCTGATAAATAAGTCTGGCGGGCCATCGAGAACTCGCGCTGAGTCAAATTGTCTCATGTTTGGACAAGTCAGAATTTCTTTTAACTGAATATCAAGTGGAATATTTTAAAATGTCTGGATTTCTTCAGCTGTGATCCTCGCAGCACGCACTAGTACAGGAGAACAATAATATCAGACAAGCACACACAGACCAAAATTGCAGCTTTATTAACCCCTTTTCTTGTGTATACCTGGAAAGGGATATAACTCAGGAAAGATGGTGTCTCCTGAGATAATTGGCTTTCATTATCTCCACAGGAGATTACAGTTCAGATTTGTGTTGCATCTCTTCCTTTGAAATGTCTGAGAAAGGTAGCCATGATGTGGAGATGCCGGCGTTGGACTGGGGTGAGCACAGTAAGAAGTCTTACAACACCTGAGAAAGGAGCAGTGCTTCGAAAGCTAGTGTTTGAAACAAACCTGTTGGACTTTAACCTGGTGTTGTAGGACTTCTTACTGTCTGAAAAAGAGTATAATCCACATAGGAATTTAATCCACGTTGGAATTTCAGCAAATGGTTACTTCGTAGCTTTAGCCAGTGTTTGCTTGGGTGTCCTTTTTAAAAAAAAAAGAGACTTATTTTTCAAAGTCCAATCTACCTGCCTGTAATTTGAGGCTCTCATCAGTTGCCATGGCACTCGGGGAATTCTCTTTATCCATGTTTGCACCAAACCTGTCAAGAGGTCTGAGCCGAACAGACCAAGCGAAACTCCAAGTGAGCATCAGTGAGGAATTTATCACCTGAGTAAGTGGCGCCTGATAGTTTTGTGAATGATACCGTCCACTACTTTTGATGACGACGGGTAAACTGATAGAGTGGTAATTGGCCGGATTTGATTGCCCCTTTTTACTTGCCATACTGAGACAACTTTCCACTTTATTGGGCAGATGCTAATGTTGTACTGGTACAGCTTCGTTAACGGCATGGTTAGTGAGATAGTTCTGAATGCAAGTCTTCCGTAGTGTAGCTGGAATCTTCCCACCCACACCCCCAACTCCACCCAGTAATTACCATTCCAGCTATCATCTAATTAGCTGGAGTGGAACTGGGAGTTTGACCTGTGACGCATAGGCAACATTGACTTTGAGCCACAAATGAACCAAAAATGCACTTGGCTCAGAAAACAGGTGCCAAAAACTGCCTTTAAGTTTTCTTTTGAAATGATACAAATATGTTGTGAAGAAAAATACAAAATTAAGATACAGTGGAACACCTTTGGGTGCAGTTTTCAAATAATGGCATGTGACAAATTTTGCACAGGGTAAAATATTTTCCTAAACTTACGATATTCAGCATTCATTTCATTTCTCCTGCGCTTAGTTTTAGCTATGATTCACTTTTCTGAAAGGGAGAAATCCCTTTTTAGTGACTTGTATGGAGGTCTTCCAGGCGATTAAGAATCATAGAAATAAAAGGGGACACTTGCATTCATACAGCATCCTTCAGGACCACAGGGTGCCCCAAAGCGCTTTACAGCCAATGAGCCACTTTTGGAGTGTAAGCACTGTTGTAATATAGGAAACATGGCAGCCAATATGTGCACAGCAATCTCCAACAAACAGCATTGTGACAATCAGTTCTTGATATTGATTGGAGGATAAATATTGGCTGGAATACCAATGGGTCCTCGTTACATTCACTTGAGAGGGAATATGGGGCCTTGCGTTTCCGCCTTCCTTACCCAAAAGGAGAATACAACAGTCCCACAGTACTGCACAGGAATATCAACTTTGATTTGAATTTTTTAGGTTTTCTTGCTTGTGCATATGCTACAAAATTTAAATGTTACATTTCAGTAGACAGTATGATTGTCCTGCCCTTGTTTGTATAACCAATTTGAAATGTTGCCCTCAGCAATACAATAGTCAGTTGAACTTGATTTTAGTGACTTAAATGTCTTGAGATTACTAAAGCCGTAGATTTAGTATGTAGTCCAATGTAATAAGTAATGTGCACACGTGAAGAAATTTATGCTGGTATGGAAATGACTTAATTAAGATGGGTCATTTAAATCAAATTTCTTGATTTAGGATTATTATCTGTGCAAATCTGTCCAACTTCTCAATATACCCGATATCATTCACCTTTTTTCTGTTCACAAAGTGGAAACTTGAAATGAAATGAAAATCGCTTATTGTCACGAGTAGGCTTCAATTAAGTTATTGTGAAAAGCCCCTAGTCGCCACATTCCAGCGCCTGTCCGGGGAGGCTGGTACGGGAATCGAACCGTGCTGCTAGCCTGCTTTAAAAACCAGTGATTTAGCCCAGTGAGCTAAACCAGCTTGAAGTGATCTATTTAGGAATTGATTAAATTTGACAGTGTAATATGTCTTTCTGTATACATTCTTAGAATTATTTTCACATTCAATTAACCTTGCAGTCAGTTTATGGAATTGAGAGATATTTGAGTAGTGTGCTGTGATGCAGAAAGGTGGTCGAGGTCATGTCGTTCTATTGTCAGACGTGTAGTTAAGTAGGTGTGTTGGTTGATCAAAAGTAAAGTATGGCATTGTGGAAAGTCAGAAAAACTAGTTTGGCCAAGAAAATTAAGTTTATCTGGCAAAGAGAATGAGTGGAATGGCGTAAAAGGGAAAAGAAAAATCATCACCTCGTATATAGGTTGTAACTGAGTCCCAAGAGGTGGAGTGGGTACTATTAGGGACAAAGAAGGTGAGAAATACTTGGAGGCACAGGGCAAGATGGAGAATATCTAATGAGTACTTTGGTTTCTATGTGTAACAAGGAAGAGCATTTTCACAAAATATTGGTTCGTAACCGTGACGGGGTGAAAATTGATAAGAATATACCGGGAAAGGCTGGTTGTACTTAGAGTGAATCTATTGCTTGCATCCTCGGTTGCTAAATAAAATAGTAGTGAAAATCGAGAAAGGGCTTGCCTTTGTTGTAGAAACAGTTAGGGTAAACAAAATGAATAGTCACTTGGAGAGGTTTGAGTTAATTAAGGATAATCAGCAAAGATTTGTAAAAGGCAGATCATGCTTGACGAATCTACAGCAATTACATTTTTTGATGAAGTGACAATGTTTTTAAAAAAATAATTTTTATTGAAATTTTTTTACAAAATATATAACAACAAACAGTAACAAGCAACAATAAAACAACATAATAAGCATAACACCCCCAAGACCATAGCAACGCATATATCGAACACCCCCCACCCCCCCACCCCCCCAAACCCGGTAAACAAGAAGAGAACTTGAAAATAAATTAAAATTAAATAAACATATCTCAACCCCCCCCCCCCCCCCCCGGTTGTTGTTGCTGCTGCTGACCTAGTTCCCTATCGCTGAGCCAGAAAGTCGAGGAAAGGCTGCCACCGCCTAAAGAACCCTTGTACCGGTCTCCTCTCAGGGCGAATATGACCTTCTCCAGCTTAATAAATCCCGGCATGTCATTGATCCAGCTCTCCACACTTGGGGGGTCTCTCATCCTTCCACTGTAGCAAGATCCTCCGCCGGGCTACTAGGGATGCAAAGGCCAAAACACCGGCCTCTCTCCCCTCCTGCACTCCCGGCTCCACCGCAACCCCAAAAATCCTGGCTTGACCCTGGGCCCTACCACCCTCGACACCGTCCTCGCCACCCCCTTCCAGAACTACTCCAGTGCCGGACATGCCCAGAACATATGGGCATGGTTTGCTGGACTCCCCGAACACCTGACACACCTGTCTTCGCCCCCAAAGAACCTACTCATCCTAGTCCCGGACATATGGGCCCGGTGCAGCACTTTGAATTGGATGAGGCTAAGCCGCGCACATGAGGAGGAAGAGTTAACCCTCTCCAGGGCATCCGCCCATGTCCCATCCTCAATCTGCTCCCCCAGCTCCCCCTCCCACTTAGCCTTTAGTTCCTCTACTGACGCCTCCTCCACCTCTTGCATTACCTTGTAGATATGATACCTTCCCATCCCCGACCCAGACCCCCGAAAGCACCCTGTCCCTCACCCCCCCTTCCGGGCAGCAAAGGGAATCCTGCCGCCTAGCAAACACCTTTACCTGCAGGTACCTGAACATGTTCCCCGAGGGGAGCTCACACTTCTCCTCCAACTCTCCCAGGCTCGCAAACCTCCCGTCAATGAACAGGTCCCTCAGTTTTCTGATGCCCGCCCTGTGCCACCCCAGGAACCCCCCATCAATGTTCCCCGGGACGAACCGATGGTTCCCCCTTAGCGGAGCCTCCATCAAGCCCCCAACCTCCCCCCTATGTCGCCTCCACTGCCCCTAATATTGAGGGTAGCCGCCACCACTGTGCTCGTGGTATACCTCGTAGGAGGGAGCGGCAACGGCGCCGTTACCAGGGCCCCCAGGCTTGTGCCTCCACAGGACGCCATCTCCAACCTTTTCCATGCTGCCCCCTCCCCCTCCATCACCCACTTGCGCACCATCGACACATTGGCCGCCCAATAATACCCCGAGAGGTTGGGTAACGCCAGCTCCCCACCATCTCTGCCCCGCTCCAAGAAGACCCTCTTCACCCTCGGGGTCCCATGCGCCCAAACAAAGCTCATGATGCTGCTAGTCACCCTCCTAAAAAAGGCCCTAGTGATAAAGATGGGCAGGCACTGAAAAAGGAACAAGAAACTCGGGAGCACCGTCATTTTGACGGACTGCACTCTACCCGCCAGCGATAGCGGCACCATGTCCCACCTTTTAAATTCCTCCTCCATCTGCTCCACAAGCCTGATAAAATTAAGCTTGTGTAGAGTCCCCCAACTCCTGGCCACCTGCACCCCCAGGTACCTAAAACTCTTCACTGCCCTCTTAAACGGGAGCCTACCAATTCCCTCCTCCTGATCACCCGGGTGCACTACAAACACCTTGCTCTTACCCAGATTCAGCTTATAACCCGAGAAGCCCCCAAACTCAGCCAACAGCTCCATCACCCCCGGCATTCTTCCCACTGGGTCCGCCACATACAGCAGCAGGTCGTCCGCATACAGCGATGCCCGATGTTCCTCCCCACCCCGCACCAGACCCCTCCGCCTCCCCGACTCCCTCAACGCCATAGCCAGAGGTTCAATTGCCAGTGCAAAAAGCAAGGGGGACAGGGGGCACCCCTGCCTGGTCCCACGGTAGAGCCTGAAGTACTGTGACCCCCTTCCATTAGTAGCTACACTCGCCATCGGGGCCTCATAAAGCAACTTCACCCATTTGATGAACCACTCCCCAAATCCAAACCTCTCCAGCACCTCCCACAGGTACCCCCACTCAACTCTATCAAAGGCCTTCTCTGCATCTAGCGCCACCACTATCTCCGCCTCCCCCTCAACCGCCGGCATCATAATAACATTTAACAACCTCCGCACATTCGTGTTAAGCTGTCTTCCCTTGACAAATCCTGTCTGATCCTCGTGTATAACCCCTGGCACACAGTCCTCTATCCTGGTGGCTAGGATCTTCGCCAGCAACTTAGCATCCATATTGAGGAGCGAGATTGGCCTGTATGATCCACACTGCAGGGGGTCCTTATCCTGCTTCAGGATCAAAGAAATCAGCGCCCGTGACATCGTCGGGGGCAAAGTCCCCCCCATCCCATGCCTCATTGAAGGCCCGCACCAACAGGGGGCCCACCAGGTCCGCATACTTTTTATAAAATTCCACCGGGAAGCCATCCATCCCCGGCGCCTTCCCTGACTGCTTTTGACCAATCCCCCTGACTAGCTCCTCCAACTCAATCGGCGCCCCCAGCCCCTCCACCAGCTCCTCCTGCACCTTTGGGAAACGTAGCCTGTTCATAAAGCTCTCCATCCCCCCCCCCCACCGGTGGCTCCGACCGGTACAGTTCCTCGTAAGAGTCCCTAAAGACCCCGTTCACCTCTGCCTCCTTCCGCACCACATTCCCACCCTTATCCATCACTCCACCAATTTCCCTAGCTGCATCCCGCCTGCGGAGCTGATGCGCCAGCATCCTGCTCGCCTTCTACCCATACTCATAAACCGCGCCTTGCGCCTTCCTCCACTGTGTCTCCGCCTTTCTGGTGGTCAGCAAGTCAAACTTGGCCTGCAAGCTACGCCATTCCCCCAACAATCCCTCCTCCGGGGCTTCCGCGTACCTCCTATCCACATCTGGGAGCTCCCCCACCAGTCTCTCCCTCTCCCTCCTCTCCCTGTGGGCCCGGATGGAAATCAGCTCCCCCCGGATCACTGCCTTCAGAGCCTCCCAAACCATCCCCACCCGGACCTCCCCTGTATCGTTGGCCTCAAGGTACCCCTCAATACTTCCCCGGACCCTCCTACACACCTCATCAGCCAGCAACCCCACGTCCAGACGCCACAGCGGGCGCTGGTCCCGCACCTCCCCCATCTCCAGATCGACCCAGTGCGGAACATGGTCTGAAATTGCTATGGCCGAATACTCGGCATCCTCCACCCTCGGGATCAATCCCCTGCTCAGAACGAAAAAATCTATTCGGGAGTAAACCCTATGCACATGGAAGAAAAAGGAATACACCCACGCCCTCGGCCTCCCAAACCTCCAGGGATCCACCCCTCCCATCTGGTCCATAAACCCCCTCAGCACCTTGGCCGCCGCCGGCCTCCTACCCGTCCTTGAACTGGACCGGTCTAGTGGGGGGTCCAGCACTGTGTTAAAGTCTCCCCCATGATCAGGCCCCCCGCCTCCAGGTCCGGAAGGCGGCCCAACATACGCCTCATAAAGCCAGCGTCATCCCAATTCGGGGCATACACGTTTACCAGCACCACCTTCTCTCCCTGCAGCCTACCCTTCACCATAACAAACCTGCCCTCCTTGTCCGCCACCACCTCAGACGCCTCGAACGCCACCCTCTTCCCAACCAGAATCGCCACCCCCCGGTTCTTCGCATCTAATCTTGAAAACCTGCCCCACCCACCCCTTCCTCAGACAAACCTGGTCCGCCACCTTCAAGTGGGTCTCCTGGAGCATAGTCCGCCTTCAGCCCCTTCAAATGAGAAAATACCCTAGCCCGCTTAACCGGCCCATTCAGCCCCCTCACGTTCCAGGTGATCAGCCGGATCAGAGGGCACCCCGCCCCCCTCCCCCACCGACTAGCCATAGCTCATCGATTGCTCGCCCCAGGCCAGCACACCCCGCCCGACCCGTTCCCCATGACGATAGCACCTCTCTCCCCCGGCCCACACCAGCTCCTTCCTGGCCATTCTAGCAGCAATCCGGTATTCCCCCCCTCCTGCCCCGCAGCGCGGGAAACCAGAGGAAAGCCCGCGCTTTCACACTGCCGCACCCCACCCTTCTGACGCAGCTCCCCAAATTCCATCTCCACCCCATCCCCCAGCCCCGTACAGAAAAAAAACAAACCCCCAACATTCCCCACATAACACAAAACCATACCCAACAGAACCACCCGGAAACAGAGCAAGAACCAGCATAAAAAAACATATCAAAATTACAAAAACAGCAACAGCAAAAACAGCAACAACCATAGTACACAAGACCCCGCAGCCCCCAAACCCTAGTTCGAGTCCAGCTTCTCCGCCTGCACAAAGGCCCACGTCTCCTCCGGGGACTCGAAGTAGTAATGCCGGACCTTATATGTTACCCACAGACTCGCAGGCTGCAGCATTCCAAATTTAACCTGCTTGTTATGCAGCACTGCCTTCGTCTGGTTAAACCCGGCCCGCTGCTTAGCCACATCTGCACTCCAGTCCTGGTAGATTCGCACTACCGAGTTCTCCCACTTGCTGCTCCTCTCCTTCTTGGCCCAGCGCAGCACACATTCCCGGTCACTGAACCGATGGAACTGCACCAGCTCCGCCCGCGGGGGTTCATTCGCCTTGGGCCTCCTGGCCAGCACTCTGTGGGCTCCCTCGAGCTCCATGGGCAGATGGAAAGACCCCGCCCCCATCAACGAATTCAGCATTGTGGCCACATAGGACGGAACATCCGACCCCTCCAGCCCCTCCGCAAGGCCCAGGATCCTCAAATTCCTCCGCCTCGTGCGAAAGTCCAGCTCCTCCAAGCGATCTTGCCACTTTTTGTGAAGTGCCTCGTGCATCTCCACCTTCCCCACGAGGACCACGGCCTCCTCCTCCCGATCAGAGGCCTGCTGCTGCAACTCCTGAATGGCTGTCCCCTGGGCCGTCTGGGTCTCAAGCAGCTTGCTGGTATTCGCATTCAGGGAGTCCAGCAACTCAGCCTTCAGCTCCGCAAAACAGCGCAGAAGAGCAGCTTGCTGCTCCTGCGCCCACTGCCACCAATTCTCGGGTGCTCCGCCGGCTGCCATTTTGTCCTCCTTCCCCCGCTTTTTCTGGGGAGCTGCTGCAGCCTTTTTCTTTGCCCCACTCCGGGTGCGCACCATAAATTCCGGGGAATGCTCCTCCAAACACCTTCCCCCACCGGGAATCGTCGAAACAGCGCCGTTTGGGGCCCTAAAACAGGCCCAAAAGTCCTTTGGTAGCGGGAGCTGCCGAACATGCGGCTTAGCTCCGCATCAGCACAACCGGAAGTCGATGAAGTGACAATGTTGACGAATGGAAAGCAATGGACATTTTCTTTCTGGGTTTTATGAAAGCCTTTTATGGTGAACTAAATAAAGGTTTGGTGAACAAAATAGATGCTTGTAGAATAGGAGCGTCCATATCAGCTTGGATAAAGGTTTTTCAGGCTGGAGGATGGTAGTCATTGGTTTTCCCAAAGATCAGTGTGAGGATCACTGCTTTTTTTGATTTGGATAAATATAAGTACTTTTGACTGTTTCTAAATTTGGAGGTGTGACTGGTGAAGATGATGCCTCTCTACTTCAACAGGTCATGGGCTCATTGAAAGTCAGGCAGGTGGCAGATGGAAATTAGTACAGAGTCGTGCGAGTTGATGCGTTTTGGCAGAAGGAATAGGGAGTGGCAATACATACTCAATAGCTGATACTGATATTCTGGTTCTAAAAAGTGCACAGAGACAAAGGACCCAGAGGTTCATGTGCATAGATCCTTGAATGTGGTCGGATATGTTGAGAGAGCAGATAGTAAAGCATGGGAATTGAGACAAAAGCAGGAATGATGGAATAGAATCATAGAGAGTTTTCAGCACAGAATCAGGCGACTTGGCCCATCGGTTCTGTGCCAGCCAAAGAAAACGAGCCTCCCTGCTGAATCCAACTTATACAGCAAGTGTTGTATAATTATTCTACTGCATTGGCCTTTGCTAATTTGGATCCTGTCTCTCAGCAAACATATTTGTGCTATCTGCAGTCCTCCTTGAATTGTGAACAGGAACCCCAGCTAATTTCCCCCCTCTAATTGGGATATGGGCACTGAATTCTATTTATAATGCCCCAAATGCCGCGTGAAGGCATGAGCTGATTAGGTGCAGATGTTGAATTCCACTAGGACTTTTGAACCTATATGGCTTGATG
Source organism: Scyliorhinus canicula (assembly GCF_902713615.1). NCBI lineage: Eukaryota > Metazoa > Chordata > Chondrichthyes > Carcharhiniformes > Scyliorhinidae > Scyliorhinus > Scyliorhinus canicula. The sequence continues at coordinate 35,244,001 of NC_052162.1, read as the reverse complement.
CACACACCTACTTATTTTGACGAGCAATTCAGCTCACCAAGTCTAATTTCAATTTTCTGTTTTTTTTTTTGCTCTTCCAGCTTCTTCCGTTAGATGCCACCATTCTAGAACACCACAAACACGAAATAGTTGAAGCAAAGCAAATTGCACGAAAGCTTACTTTGGTGGTACTCTCTGCAGATAAGCCAGATGAAAAAGAGAAAGAAAAGGAGAAAGAGGAAGAAAAAAATGAAAAAGTGAGTTAAGAAAATAAAGTAATCTTTTGCTGAGATAATTAGTTGTCTATCCTTTCATCCCCTCTCTGCTAATGTTTCCAGGGCAAGTGTGAAGTACTCGAGCAAGGCTCCAAATGATTGGTTTGAACTGAATGTATTGATCAGCTCAAGAAATGTTGTGGTCAGAGCTCATGCATTTTCAAATTGAATAATTTATCTTTTCAGGATATTCACTGTTGAAGTGATCAGATATTCATTGAGATTCAGGAAACATTCATTTTGATTTGCAAAGTGATTTTACAGATGCAACAACTTGTTGCGCAGCAGGATAATTTTTGATTGAAAATTAAGGATATGGTAGAAGTGTTCATAAAATCATTTAATTCAACACCAAACAGGATTACAGGATGTTGCTTTCTGTTAACTGTTCGATAGATGATAGTGGCCGAATGAGGACCCCTACCTAACTTTTCTCTCCTATTTGATTGGGCAATGGTTGACCAGTAAGAGATAGATAGGTTCTTGATTAATAAGGGGATCAGGGGTTATGGGGAGAAGGCAGGTGAATGGGGATGAGAAAATATCAGCCATGATTGAATGACGGAGCAGACTCGATGGTCCGAGTGGCTTAATTCTGCTCCTATGTCAAATGGCCATATGGACACTTCTACATGCTGTATAACTGAAATTAGGAATTGGGTGGCTTATAGTTTCAGCAAGTGTCCTTAATCTCTGACACCTGTATTAGCGTTTCCGTATCCAGTAACAGTACACCTGTCTTAAAATTCTTTTATTTCAAGTATCCTGGAAGATTTCCAAGTCACATGTAGAAGATGCGTTTACCCCCCTGAAGAATCTTCGTAACTTGATCAGTGGTTGATTATTTTTTTCGTCACTCCGAAAGTAAATCTCGAGCAAAACCTAGCTATAATTGTGGTTTGATCAGTTCGCATGACTTTTCACTTGGTATTAAATTGAAATGATTGATGCCTTTCAGCCTCCTGACAATCAGAAGCTTGGATTATTAGAAGCTCTTCTAAAGATCGGTGATTGGTATCATGCACAGTGCATCATGGATCAGATACCACCTTTTTATGCCACCTCACACAAATCTATAGCACTTGCTCTCTGCCAGTTGGTTCACATCATTACAGAACCCTTATATAGAAGGTAAAGGCATTTTATAGTTCTCATTAAGTTCAATTTGTTCTGGAGTTCAATTTACTTTATGTTGTTTTAATGAGTTTTTTAAGGAAGGGTGATTTTTTTTAGAAATCTTGTAATTGTCTGCAGTTCTAAAACAACCATGTAATGCTCATGTAAAATTCCACAAGCACTGGCTACCCTCTAGAAATTATTTCCAGAGTTCTGTCCTTCTATCGGAAATGAGACATAGTGTTGTTGAATTCTTTGATGTGGAGATGCCGGCGTTGGACTGGGGTGAGCACAGTAAGAAGTCTTACAACACCAGGTTAAAGTCCAACAGGTTTGTTTCAAACACGAGCTTTCGGAGCACGGCTCCTTCTTCAGGTGAATGGAAAGGCTTGTTCCAGAAATGTTTATATAGACACAGTCAGAGATGCCCCGGAATGCGAGCACCTGCAGGCAATCAAATCATCAAAGATGCAGAGAGAGAGGTAACTCCAGGTTAAAGAGGTGTGAATTGTCCCAAGCCAGTTCAGTCGGTAGGCCTCTGCAAGTCCAGGCTTGTTGGTGGGGGCCGAATGTAATGCGACATGAATCCCAGATCCCGGTTGAGTCCGCATTCATGCGTGCGGAACTTAGCTATAAGTTTTTGCTCAGCAATTTTGCGTTGTCGCGTCTCCTGAAGGCCTCCTTGTAGAATGCTGACCCGGAGATCAGAGGCTGAATGTCCTTGACTGCTGAAGAGTTCCCCAACTGGAAGGGAACAGTCCTGCCTGTTGATAGTCGCACGATGCCCGTTTATTCGTTGTCGAATAAACGAATAAACGGGCATCGTGCGACTATCAACAGGCAGGACTGTTCCCTTCCAGTTGGGGAACACTTCAGCAGTCAAGGACATTCAGCCTCTGATCTCCGGGTCAGCATTCTACAAGGAGGCCTTCAGGAGACGCGACAACGCAAAATTGCTGAGCAAAAACTTATAGCTAAGTTCCGCACGCATGAATGCGGACTCAACCGGGATCTGGGATTCATGTCGCATTACATTCGGCCCCCACCAACAAGCCTGGACTTGCAGAGGCCTACCGACTGAACTGGCTTGGGACAATTCACACCTCTTTAACCTGGAGTTACCTCTCTCTCTGCATCTTTGATGATTTGATTGCCTGCAGGTGCTCGCATTCCGGGGCATCTCTGACTGTGTCTATATAAACATTTCTGGAACAAGCCTTTCCATTCACCTGAAGAAGGAGCCGTGCTCCGAAAGCTCGTGTTTGAAACAAACCTGTTGGACTTTAACTTGTTGAATTCTTTGGCCACAGTAGCACCACAACACAATTTGTACAGGCAATTGCAATGTAAATATACGTTTATAATACAAATGAGAATCAAATTTATAACTTCACAGAAAGAATTGAGCTGTATCTGCATTTCCTGATTCATTTTATTTCATAATCTGTAATGACATTTGAAGACTAATTAACCATCCCTCCTTGTGTAATATCACAAGAAAACTGGTGTGTGCAATTTTTGAGCAGCAGCACCTGTTTTTCGTACTTTGGTGGTAACTGTGCAGTCACTTTGAGGGGAAAGTGATATTATAAAAATGCCTTTTCTTTACTTGTTATCTAAATGATGCTGTAACCTCTTGTTGCAACAAATGCAGTCATTTTCCCTGACTTTTGCCCATCACACCTGTCATCCATCTGTGAGAAAAGCATCATTTTTAACCTTCCATTTTAATTGGTTACTTGGTAGGTAGTATTAGTTGCTCATCCATTGGCACTGTCGGTGATTGCTCATCAGTTCATTTTTATTCAGTCTGCCAGCCCTGCCTCCAGTTGGAACTCAAGTGGTCACAAGACCTCTCGACATTCTGTTTTTTGAGAAGTGATGAATTTATTAATACTGGCTCAATTATGCCCTTGTATTTTGTCCTCCACTGCCTCCTTCAAACTCAACCTGTTCATTGGAGCCAGCTGTTGCTTCCTGGGCCCCATTCCCAACTAAACCGTTGAGCACCAAAGTTATTTTACTGATCCCCATGATTGTTGCCATTGTAAAAGGTTTCCCTCCCTTTGCAAAGCATTGCTGTCACTCCCTGCTTCACAAATCTACCCTATATTTCTTCAAGTTTTCAAACAACAGCCTTCACTCTGACCTCCCTGTCTTTTCGAAAGCCTCCAAAATGTTGTGGCCTTCTAAATCTCTGATCTTCCTTCCTCCACTTTCATGGTTGAATTTCTGCATATGCACCCTCCCCCAACAACAGCACAAATAGCCATATTTAAAACCCTCTGCTGAGATTTTTCATACACTCATCAGTGTTTATCCTCACTGACGTCTCTTCTGCTTTTTACATGGCCAAATGTATCACACTCCCATGTTTCTCTGTTGTCCAGCAACTACCTGATTTTAGTCAGCATCTCTACCAATAGTTCTCCTCTTCTGCACCTTTACCTCTGGAATTCCCTTTCCCCCTCCTTGCTCATCTAACTGCTGCTCTTTGGTTGAGGTCATTTGAAGGTCAGGGTTCAACTTCCATATGAATGCTGGTGACAAATAAATCTTCTCAAATGTAAATTCTTAACCTCCTATTTTGTTCCCTCCATGGTCTTTTCCCTTTATCTGGAACTTCCTGCACCCTGTCCCTTATCATTCATGGAGAAATCCAAAATTTCTTGACTCTGACTGCTTCCTATGTTTCACTGTAATGAACTGTGTTTTAGCTTTCCAGGCCCACACTCTAGAATTCCCAGCATAAACCCCTCTGCCTTCCCTCCATCTTTAGATCCTTCTTTAACTCAATTTTTTTTGACCAAAGTTTTGCCCGTTTCCCCCGCTGATCCTTTCGCTATTGACTTGGCATCCACTTTCATTTGATGATGCTTTTCTGCAGCACCTTGACGTTTTTTACATGAGGTGTAAACGATTACAAGCCTCTTGTCTACTACTTTGTACTTTTGGATAAAGCTGTAAATAATAACGTACTATATCTAGGAAATATGTTACCAGCTCTACATAAATGCAAGTTGTTGTTGATGCTAATGATCTAACCCAAATTTAATATATAAAAAGAACATATAGTTAAATCTTTTTGCATGTTCAAATTAGTTGCTATATGATGGTGCCCCCAGTGGCATTTGTCTGAATGCTTAAAGAAAATAGGAACATGGAAGCAGGGTTTAGCTCCTCCACCCCTCGAGCCTGCTCTACCATTCAATGAAATCATGGCTAATCATCTGGTTGAATGCTATTTTCCTGCACTTGCCTATGACTCTTGATTCAGGGAGTCCTTGCTTGGTGGTCATGTTCCTGAAAGTGGCCACTTTAAATGAAATATGGTTTTCCATTGGAATCAATGTTGAAGCCAGAGGACAACCTTTATCCAGAAAAATGAATGTCAAAATTGAAACTGTGTACCATACATGTGCAGTGCTGTGCATTCCTAGCTGAAGTAGCTCACATTAAGATAAATCACTGAATGTAACAGAAATATTGTATAAATATTGATGAAGCAGAACTCACCAGTCACTCTTGAACAGTCCCTCCAGCTCAGGGGTAGCTTGCTTCTGCTCTGCCTAGTGGGTTCTGACATGGTTGATACAATAAGTGTAATGAGCAATCTGCAGACTTTGCCATGTGTGGGCAAATGTTGCTTGTAAGGCTACTGTCTTTCTTTTGCTGATGGCTTCCCAAATGAACCGTCTCCCACTTTGGTTGGCCACCATGACTTGCTGGCGATGCTTTACATCAGAAATGCTTCAGGAGACCCATAAAGCATTTCAGTGGAGGAGGCATTGAAGTGATTTAAAACGTCAATGTTGGCCATTCTGGGGGAAAACTTTGCTGTTGCACTGGCTTTCTTGTCACTGGATTTTGAGGATTTTGGAAGACACAGCTGGTTTTGAATTGAAGGTGTCAAGCACCAGCAAGGTTTTGCTGGAGTTATAGGATAAATGGCCAGGATCAGCAACAGGCTTGAAATATTTATCCAAACACTGTTGGCAGCTTTGTTCAGCTTTTCCTGGGAGATCTTCTTGCAGTTCGTGGTACCATTTAACACTCTATTCACGCTGGCATTGCGTTCCTGGTGTCTCAGACTGGTACTCCACTAAGGGTTCAAACACAAAATATCCAGGGCTTAAAAAACAGCAGCAAGTCTTCCATACTCTTGCACTCAAATCCTCATGCAATAAAGGCCAAAATACCACTTGCCTTCTGAATTGCTTGTTGAACCTGTATCTTTGCTTTCAGTGATTTATGAACAAGGACACCCAGGCCTCTGTGGACATCAACACATCCCTGTCTCTCCCTATTTATGCCGTGCTCTTTATTTTCATTTTCCTAGCAAAGTAAATAACTGCAGATCTTTTCACATTGTAACTGTCTGCCATGTTCTTTCCTACTTGCTCAACCTGTCTTAACTCCACTAGAAGCCTCTTTGTGCCCTCTTTATAACTCACATTCCCATCCAAGGTTTATTCCAACAAACTTGGAAATATTAGATTTGGTCCCCGCATCTGAATCGTTTATATAGATTGTGAATAGCTGGGGCCTCAGCACTGACCCTCGAGGATCCATTTAGCCTTACTCTGTTTTCTGTGCATTAATGAATCATCAACCCATGCCAGTATCTTTCCCCCAATCCCAGATTCTCTCATTTTGCTTACGAACCCCTTGTGTGGGACCTTATGGAAAAACCTTGTGGAAATCCAAATACACCACACCCACTTGTTCCCCCTTATCTGTCGTGTTAGTTACAACCTCAGAAAACTCCAAACAGGCGGGTCAAACATGATTTCCTTTTCATTAAACCCTGTTGCCGCTGTCCAATTTGACCATTATTTTTGAGTGCCCAGTTATTACATAGAATCCCTACAGTGCAGAAGGAGGCCATTCAGTCCATCTAGTCTGCACCTATTCTCTTAAAGAATTCCCACCTAGGCCCATTCCCCTTCGCTATCCCCATTACCCCACCTAACCTTTGGACACTGGAGCAATTTAGCATGACCAATCCACCTAACCACATCTTTGGGAGGAAACCGGAGCACCTGGAGGAAACGCAAGCAGACACTGGCAGAACAAGCAAACCTACACAGTCACCTAAGTGATTAAACCTGGTTCTCTGGCACTGTGAGGCAGCAGTGCTAACCACTGTGCCACCATGTCGCCCACATCCGTTACAATATGTTCTGGCGGGCGGCATGTTGGCGCAATGGTTAGCACTGCTGCATCACGGCACCGAGGACCCAGGTTCAATGCCGGCCCCAGGTCACTGTCCGTGCGGAGTTTGCACATTCTCTCCCTGTTTGTGTGGGTCACACCCCCACAACCCAAAAATGTGCACCGTATTGGCCACGCTTAATTGCCCCTTAATTGGAATAAATTTTCAAAGTTATGTAATATGTTCCAGCATTTTTCCTATTATTGATAAGCTAACTGTTCTGTAGTTCCTTGTTTTCTCTCTCCTGCTGTTCTTAAATAGTGAGGTTACATTTGCATACTTCTAATCTGCAGGAGCCATTTCAGAATGTATAAAATTTTGGAAGATAACCAGCAATGCATCCACTATCTCCGCATTCACTTCTTTCAGCACTCTGGGATGTAGATAATTAGGTCCAGCGGATTTATCAACTTTTAGTCCCATTAATTTCTCCTGTATGACATTTTTTACTGATGACGATTTCTTTCAGGTTCTTCATTTTGCAAGTCCCTTAGTTCTCTAGTATTTCAGGGAGGCTTTGTTTCATCCCCCTCCCATGAAGACAGACTAAAAGTATTTGTTTTATTTCTCTGCCATTTCTTTTCATTATAATTTTTCCTTTTCATAGAAGAATCATAGAATCCCTGCAGTGCAGAAGGTGGCCATTCAGCTTATCGAGTCTGAACCAACCCTCTGAAAGAGCCACCCTATCTTGGCCCAAACCTTCACCTCATTCCCGTAACTTAGTAACCCCACTTCACCTTTTGGCCGCCAAAGGGACAATTTAGCATGGTCAATCACCTAAACTGCACATCTTTGGACTGTGGGAAGAAATCGTAACAGCCAGAGGTGTGATGGGCCCACATTTACTGTTGATAATCTGCTTACATACCTATATAAGCTTTTGCAGTCTTTTTATGATTCTTGCTAGTTTACTTTCATATTCTATTTTTTCTTTATCCATTCTTCATTGCTGAATTCTAAAATATTCCCCATCTTTAGACTTGTTTTGCAATTTTTTTGAGCCTCAACTTTAATCTAATGCAATCCTTAACTTCTCTTGTTAGTCAAGGTTAGATCACTTTTCTTGCTGGGTTTTGAGTCTCAAAGCAATGCAAATTTGTTGCAGACCATGTATCAATTCTTTAGATGCGTGCCATTGCCTGTCTATCATCATATCTTTTAATGTAGTTTCCCCAGCTACCAAACCAACTTGTCCTTCAGAACTAGGTCATTTCTTTTGTTGGGATGTACGATCCTAGTTTTGGATTGAACTACATCACTTTCAAACTTAGAACATAGAACATTACAGCGCCATACAGACCCTTCGGCCCTCGATGTTGCGCCGACCTGCGAAACCCATCTTAAGCCCATCTATACTATTCCCTTATCGTCCATATGTCTATTCAATGACCATTTGAATGCCCTTAGTGTTGGCGAGTCCACTACTGTTGCAGGCACTTGATGTAAAATTCTGTGATATTATGATCACTCTTCTCTTAAGGCTCCTTAAGAATGGGATTATTAATTAGCCCTTTCTCATTGCACAATACTAGATTTAAAGTAGCTTGTTTTCTAGTTGGTTTCTCACAAGCCGTTTGAGAAAACCATCTTGCATACATTTCAGGAATTTTAATAGCTGCATTAATGCCAATTAGTGCATTGTAGATGTAGATTTAAATCCCTGATTATTACTGCATAATCCTTGTTACATGCACTTTTAATTTCTTGATTTAAACCTTCCCCACATTGCTGCTTCTGTTTGGTGGCCTATAAGCTACTCCAACTAACAAATGCTGCTTCTTCCTGTTTCTTAGCCACATCCAAGCTGATTCCACATCTTGATCTTCGATCCTCTTGCACTAATGTATTGATCCCATTCTTTATTAACAGGCCTGCCCTACCACCACCTCCCTTTTTGTCCAACATTCAGTTCCCGAACTTTACACCCTTCTTGTGCAGGGCCACCGTGACCTTATTAAAGCTCAGCCTCCTCTTCATCAACTCTGCCCCCAGGTCCTGGTAACCCGGATCTCAATGTCTTCCCAAGTGCATCGCCTCTTCTGCCTGGCCCACCTCATGATACGTTCCTTGTCCAGGCACCGATGCAATTGCACCACCATCGCCCTCGGCGGCTTGTCCCCTTTGGGTTTGCGCATCAGTGCCCTGGGGGCCCGATCCACCTCCAAAGTCCGGTCGAACGCACCTTCTCCAGCATCTTCCCAACATACGCACCCTCATCCAATCCTCCAATTCCCTCCGACAGGCCCACAATCCGAATGATCTACCTCTGCGAACGGTTCTCCAGGTCCTCTACTTTCTTCATCAGTTGCTTCTGCTAATCACGCATCAGCCCTGATGCTCGATCAATGACTCCAGAAGCGAGATTGGATGACAATTGAAGGCTTTATTGGACTAGATGTTTCTCCCAGCAGCGCAGGTACAGAATGCAGCTGCTGGGGAAACACGGGGTCTTTCTGGGTGGACCCAGCAGGCAGGCTTCACCAATTATATTGCTGTCTCAGGTACCTCCCACACCAATGGTCCTACAGCATCAACCTGGATAGCGTAATACCCCTAATAACCACTACCACAATCCCAATCTCTGCTGCCAGCGGTCAACTCCACGCGGTCAACCACCGCCTTGATCGTGGTCCTCCAGGTCCTGCGCACTTTCCTGCTGCAGTTGGGTGAACTTCTCATTCAGGAAGCTCACCAAGTGGTCCATCGTCCACTGAGCTGAGGGGGCCAGACCCTGTACATCTGCCATCTCTACGTCCGCTGTCTGCTTCTCGCTCGCCTCAACTGACTGGTTCGCTTTTTTCCAGGCACTTCCGGATCGCAACTTCACAAACTAGGGGTCACTCTCTTCTGCTCTTACTTCTGCACCTTTTTCCTCCAAAATGGCTGCCACCGGAAGTCCAACCATGGTCATCTTGCAGCCACATTTTTGTAATGACAGATAGGCCATATCTGTTTATTTCTATTTGTTCCAACAATGCATCTACCTTATTGCGAATGCTGCTTGCTTTCAGGTAGTGTCCTTAACTCGTGTCTTTTTGTAATTCCTTTTGCAAACTCTAGCCTTAACTGCCGGTCACACTGTTTTATGCTCTGTCCCTTCCTGACCATCTTTTTCATTATTGCTATATTGATCTCTTGCCGTCTCTCTTTTTAATTTGTTATTTCTACTACCCTCATAAAATATAAATGCAATGATGACCTTTCATCTGACCAAGTTGAATGGATTTTGAACGTGCTCTGATGCATAATACATTGTGTGGTACAACACACTTAGCGTTGCTGTGTATTTTATAACTCTGAAGAAGCAATGTCATGTAAAATACATCTTTTAATATCAGATAGTAAATGCAGGCCAACTTTGCATTAGTTTTGAAAACTAATACATTTTAATACCTTTTTTAGAGCTGACTGCAAACCATTTATTGAACTTTGATAAGTCACTCGTATCCAGAGGCGCAATGTCATATATTTATGTAAATATAACCTCAAATTAGCTAGGAAATACAACAGATGGCCAAAGGCTGCCTTAGAATTCTAATTAAACCTGGCTGGACGATTGCCTGAATCAACATCCAGGCATTAGCAGAGGAAGGTACAACTCGTCATTAAAATCTTACATGTCCTGTAGTTCCTGGTAAACATTATCTACCTTTTGCTCTTTGTTTCTTGAATAATGCACAGAAAAAGTTGTAAATACTGACTTGATGCTATTTTCATGTAGGCATTGGAGTTGCACCAACTACTGAGGCTTTTTGAGAAATTAGAAGAGAAAAATTAATATTGAAGTTCAGAGGATTTAACAAGTCTTCAGAATCAAAATGAGCAGAGTTTGCTGTAGAAACTTAATGTGAAGTTTGACATTGGATCATGTTCCCCTCAACTGGCTAGTCTATAATATATTTGAAATGTCAAAAACTTATTCATGAATGCATCTTTTGAAGAAGAATTAAATAATTTCATATTTGTTAAACAGAAATCTTACAATTTGGAGAGAAATGCCAGAACTACAGTTCTATAAGTAATATTTGAAATATTGGAGAAAATCCCAAGGAATTAGCCTTGGACATGTTCTGCCTTGGAACTATGGAATGTTATAGTCAAAATTGGGGTTAACGGTAGTTTTTTCCACCTCAACCGCTAATTTAATTTCATTGTTGTGTTTGACCTTTTATTATCTTTTGATATGCTTCCACTTCAAGCAATTATCTAATTTCATTTAAAAAAAATAACTTCCCGACTGTTGAAATAAGAATTATTGGAATGAAACCTGGATGCATCAAATCGGATTCTTTACTTTTGAAAATATTTGAATGGCATCAGCTGCATCCTGATATTTACACAAGTTCATAATAGTGTTCTTATTTTTCTGTAGATTTTGTTAATGTCAAGTATTTTATCTGTTCTGACCTTTTTCAATCAACTTCCCTTATATTTGTATGAAAACTTCATATTTTATTTGCAGAGTTGGTGTACCAAAGGGTGCCAAGGGAGCTGTCATTCCATTGCTCCGAAATGAAAGGGCTCCAAAACCAATAGACACATTTGAAGACTTGAGAAAAGAAGTCTTCAGCATGTTGTGCTACCTTGGCCCCCACCTGTGGCATGACCCCATCTTGTTTGCCAAAGTGATTCGTATAGGAAAGGCATTTATGAAAGAGGTTGGTGTGAGCTTTATTCAGTCTATAATGCATGTCGTTATTCTAAAATCCTTTATCATGTGTTTCAATTCATATCTGTTTTAATGCTCTTGAAATCTAGAGAAGAGACATTTTTGCAATTTGACCCAAAACTCTTAATTTACATCAGGGCATTTGAAGCTTTTGTGGGGTTTGGTGAAAAACTCACAACAGCAGGAGGAAAATCTTTTACGTACCGAGTGGTTAGGGTCTGGAATGGACTGAATAACACGCTTTTTAACTAATATGGTGCAAGGCTGTTGAATGGGTTGATTAAGGATGGAGGTGATGACCAGAATGTGTACACATGCTTGTCATCTAAACTGAGTGAAAAGATAAAAGTCTGGTCATTTAAGGAACTGCGACTGTAAATTCTGTTTTAAATTTTGGGGGGCAGTGTGTGTGGAATACTTAGAAATAAAATTGAGGGTGAGACAAAGATGTTTAAAAAGCAAAAATGAGAGGTCATGGAGACCGGTACAATGCAATGTGCAGCAATTGCAATGGGTGTGAAATGTGAGGAATAGCTATTTGAAACATACTGAACCTTAAACACTACTGTCAGGTTTACTGAAACTAATAGCTTCCTGACTGGTTTTCTAACAATTCAGCTCACACACCATGACACCAACAACAAATAGTTTTATTGCTGTAATGCTACTCAAATGTCAGTTCAGTTTATTGCATAATATTTATTCGGTCTTGCCCTATTAAACACTAAACAGGAGTGAATGGTTTGAATTAATAAAGATTAAAGAGTAATTGCTGCAATGGACAGGTCATTCAGCTATCTGCAGGTTTAATTTGGTTGTACCATGTCAAAACATTAACTGGGTGTGCAAGATAAAGTACAATTCAGTTTATTTTAGGATAAAATAGTTTGCTCTTGGTGAAGGTTTGAAACACATACAAATATAGTCTATTTGTAGACTAATCATTTTGGGTGACTAAGTGTGTTGAAGTTATTTTGTTGTATTTAAATGAGTGCAGGAAAGATGTTTTGAGTTTACTGTCAATGGAGGTTTCTTTGCACAGAATTTTCATTTCTGAACGTATCACCTTTTAACAAGATTTGTTTTTAGTTAGTATACTCTGGAGTCTGCGGTATGTTTAATTGTGGTGGTGGATCGTGTAGCTCTACCTAGGTTGCTCCAAGACCGACTTGTTGGGCCATAAGTAAACCCTTCACCTGAGGAAGGAGCTGCGCTCCGAAAGCTTGTGTTTGAATCAAACCTGTTGGACTTTAACCTGGTGTTGTAAGACTTCTTACTGAGCTCAGAATAGTGCATTGCTAGCTGATTTTTAGCGATGTTTTCTTTAAAAAAAAAAAAAAATATTTTATTGAAGCATTTGTAATTTTCACAATTTAACATACTGAAACAACATACTAACAACGCACACAATAAACCACATACCCCACTTCTCTCGCCCTATCCCCAATTACCCATATACTAAATTCCCTGTCTTTATTTAACATTACCATGCCTCCTATTTTCTTCCCCTTTTCCCTTTCTCCCTTACTGTTGATGTTCAGTTTTTGTTAAAGAAATCGATGAATGGCTGCCGACTTCGGGGGAATCCCTGTATTGATCCTCTTAAAGCAAACTTGATTTTCTCCAGACTGAGAAACTCTACCATATCGCTGACCCACACTCCTGATTTCGGGGACCCGAGTCCCTCCATCTCAGCAAGCTCCGTCTCCGGGCCACCGGAATATCCCGCCCCCGGATCTTCCGACACCCCAAATATTGATAATTCTGGACTCTGAGTTACCCTACCTTCCAGAACTTCTGACATAACATCTGCAAATCCCTATCGGAATTCCCTCAGTTTCGGACATGCCCAAAACATATGAACATGATTGGCTGGGCTACCCCCACACCACCCACATCTGTCCACCATCTCCTCGAAGAACCTACTCACCCGAGCTACCGTTATGTGGGCCCTGTGGACTACCTTGAACTGAATCAAGCTGAGTCTAGCACAGGACGAGGATGTATTTACCCTTTTCAAGGCTTTTTCCCACAGTTCAGTTTCCAGCTCCCCTCCCGACTCGTTTTCCCACTTCCTCTTCACGTCTCTGACAGGGGCCTCTTCCGGCCCCTTCCCACTCTTAACAATTCCCTGTATATGTCTGACACCTTCCCACCTCCAACCCCTGTTTTTGACAGCACTTTATCCTGTAGTCCCCTTAGGGGGAGGCGTGGAAAGCTTGGGACCTGTCTCCATACAAAGTCCCGCACTTGAAGATACCGAAACCCGTTCCCTCCCGGTAAGTCAAACCCCTTCTCTAATATCTCCAAGGTCGGGAAGCCCTCCTGGATGAATAGATCCCCAACCACTCAATCCCTGCCCGCTGCCATACCTTAAAGCCCCCATCCAGCCCCCCCAGGACAAATCCTGTGATTGTCACAGATCGGTGACCACACTGACGCCCCCTCCAGTCTCATATGATGCCTCCATTGCCCCCACACCCTCAGGGCTGTTACCACCACAGGACTTTCACATTTTCTCCCAAATTTACACACAGCAACAATAAACCATAATCTATAACAAATATGTCAATCCCCATATCAATAACAACGATCCAACCCTCCCACCAAACCCAAAACATTCGCCCACATGTTCACATAAAAAGCTGACAAAAAGGAACCAGGAATCCCCCATAGCTCCCATTGACACCCATTGTCCCCCCCTCCCCCACCCCCACCAAACTAATGTTCGATGTTATCCAGTTTTTGAAAGTGCATAATGAATAATGCCCATGAATTGTGGAGCCCCTCCATCCTTCCCCTCAGTTCAAACTTAACCTCTCAAGAGTCAAGAATTCCAACAGGTCACCCTGCCATGCCAGGGCACAGGGTGGCGAGGCTGCTCTCCAACCCATCAGGGTCCGTCTTCGGGCGATCAACGAGGTGAAGGCTGCAACATCTGCATCCGCACCCATTTCCAACCCTGGCTGTCCGACACCCCGAATATGGCCTTCCGGGGGCCCGAGTCCAGTTTCACGTGCACCACTTTGGAAATGACCCTAAAAACCTCGTTCCAGTAATCCTCTAGCTTTGGACAGAACCAAAACATGTCAATGTGGTGAGCTCCTCTCCCAACTCTTCCTCCCACTTTGCTTTGGTGCAGTGGTGCCTTCTCCTCTTCCAAAATAGCTCCGTAAGCCGCTGACACTACCCCCTTCTCCAGTCGGTTTTCTGATGTTAACTATTAGTTGTCAATGTAGCAAAGGAACTTAAATCAGAGTAAAACGTGATGCTGCTTCTTTTGTTTTGATCTGAACGTATTGCTTATTGCATATTTGGTGTTTCAAAGAACACAGGACTAAAATAGTATTGAGGATTCTGAAAGGATTTGGTTTTGGAAAAAGGAGTGAAAAATGTTACGTCAAAATGTTTTATTTAATAAAAGTTGATCAATATGATGAACTTCTGCCTATTGTATTGGCTATTAAATGCTGGTCTGTTGTTGTGTTTCTGACTTGACCCGCAATGTCAATAATTGGATGTTGTGACGACAGAGATTGACCATGTCATCTTTTTTAACCTGTGGACAAATAATGGAGTAACACACACTTTTATATATTTTCAGCACACATTAGATGCAGGTAAAACAGAGGACAAGGAGAAGATGGTAAGTTACCATAATTTTTTAGCGACCGAGTTACTGGATATTTCTTGCTTTTGCATTGTGTGAGGATGTGTGTGTGTGTACAATATATATTATACATACATAAACTTGGTTTTCTTTGGACAACAGTTATGTTAGAACCTACTTGACAACCTAGACTAATTTTTGGGAAATTTCATATTTTGGACAATCTTAATTAGTCTAGGAAGCATTGTTGTTATTGATAATGCCATGGTGGTGCAGTAAAACTGTGAAACTGCTAGGAATATAGTTGAAAAATTGGGCCAGATTCGCTGGATGCCCGGATTGCGTTCCCAATTGGGATGAAGAATCTGGCGTTGGGGCAAAATTGGACTGGACGCCGACCCGATTGTGATGCTTCGACATACGTGGGCAGTCGGAGCAACGTCCATGCCGCACGGGAGCATGCAAATAGATGCAAATGGGTCTGTGTAAGGGTGGGGGGTCTGTGTGAGGAGTGGGTTCGGGTCTGGGTGAGGAGGGGGTTCGGGTCTGGGTGAGGAGGGGGTTCGGGTCTGGGTGAGGAGTGGGTTCGGGTCTGGGTGAGGAGTGGGTTCAGGTCTGTGTGAGGATGGGGTTCGGGTCTGTGTGAGGAGGGGATTTGGATCTGTGTGAGGAGGGGGTTTGGGTCTGTGAGGAGAAGGGTTCAGGTCTGTGTGAGGAGTGGGTTCATGTCTGTGAGGGGGTTTCTCTGAGAGGAGCGGGGGCTCTGTAGGTGGAGGGGGGCTCTGAGGGGAGAGGGCTGTGTGAGGAGGGGGGCTCTGTGAGGAGGGGGGGCTCTGTGAGGAGGGGGGGCTCTGTGTGAGGAGGGGGGGCTCTGTGTGAGGAGGGGGGGGCTCTGTGTGAGGAGGGGGGGCTGTGTGTGAGGAGGGGGGCTGTGTGTGAGGAGGGGGGGCTGTGTGTGAGGAGGGGGGGCTGTGTGTGAGGAGGGGGGGCTGTGTGTGAGGAGGGGGGGCTGTGTGTGAGGAGGGGGGGGCTCTGTGTGAGGAGGGGGGCTCTGTGTGAGGAGGGGGGGCTCTGTGAGGAGGGGGGGCTCTGTGTGAGGAGGGGGGGCTCTGTGTGAGGAGGGGGGGCTCTGTGTGAGGAGGGGGGGCTCTGTGTGAGGAGGGGGGCTCTGTGTGAGGAGGGGGGCTCTGTGTGAGGAGGGGGGGCTCTGTGTGAGGAGGGGGGGCTCTGTGTGAGGAGGGGGGGCTCTGTGTGAGGAGGGGGGGCTCTGTGTGAGGAGGGGGGGCTCTGTGAGGAGGGGGGGCTCTGTGAGAGGAGGGGGGCTCTGTGTGAGGGGGGGGGCTCTGTGTGAGGAGGGGGGCTGTGTGTGAGGAGGGGGGCTGTGTGTGAGGAGGGGGGGCTGTGTGTGAGGAGGGGGGGCTGTGTGTGAGGAGGGGGGGCTGTGTGTGAGGAGGGGGGGGCTCTGTGTGAGGAGGGGGGCTCTGTGTGAGGAGGGGGGGCTCTGTGAGGAGGGGGGGCTCTGTGTGAGGAGGGGGGGCTCTGTGTGAGGAGGGGGGGCTCTGTGTGAGGAGGGGGGGCTCTGTGTGAGGAGGGGGGGCTCTGTGTGAGGAGGGGGGCTCTGTGTGAGGAGGGGGGCTCTGAGGGGGGCTCTGTGTGAGGAGGGGGGGCTCTGTGTGAGGAGGGGGGGCTCTGTGTGAGGAGGGGGGGCTCTGTGAGGAGGGGGGGCTCTGTGAGAGGAGGGGGGGCTCTGTGTGAGGGGGGGGGCTCTGTGTGAGGAGGGGGGGCTCTGTGTGAGGAGGGGGGCTCTGTGTGAGGAGGGGGGGGCTCTGTGTGAGGAGGGGGGGGCTCTGTGTGAGGAGGGGGGCTCTGTGTGAGGAGGGGGGGGCTCTGTGAGGAGGGGGGCTCTGTGTGAGGAGGGGGGCTCTGTGTGA
This sequence comes from Scyliorhinus canicula, assembly GCF_902713615.1. NCBI lineage: Eukaryota > Metazoa > Chordata > Chondrichthyes > Carcharhiniformes > Scyliorhinidae > Scyliorhinus > Scyliorhinus canicula. The sequence goes on along the minus strand of NC_052162.1, from coordinate 35,227,203 downwards.
GGAGGGGGGCTCTGTGTGAGGAGGGGGGCTCTGTGTAAGGAGGGGGGGCTCTGTGTGAGGAGGGGGGGCTCTGTGTGAGGAGGCGGGCTCTGTGTGAGGAGGGGGGGCTCTGTGTGAGGAGGGGGGCTCTGTGTGAGGAGGGGGGGCTCTGTGTGAGGAGGGGGGGCTCTGTGTGAGGAGGGGGGCTCTGTGTGATATAGGGTGTCTGCGTGGGAGGTACCCTATTGCAGGGGTCCCTGTGTATGGGGGCTGTCTCTATTGCAGAGATACCTGGTTGGGAGGGGGGTGTCTCCCTATTAAAAGGGTCCCTGTGGGGTGGGGTCTTCCCTACCTATTACAGGGGTGCCTATGTGGGGTCCTCCCTGATACAGGGGTCCCTGTGTGTGTGTGTGTGGTGGGGGGGGGGGGGGGGGGGGGGGCTCTGGTCATCCTCATACTGTAGGGTGGGCACCCCAGGGAATCTGGGGATGGGGGGGGGGGGGGGGGGTCCGATTTGCAGTGCAGGAGGTGTGGCTGGCTGGGGGTTTTTGTTATCAGATCGCCCGCTCAAGATGGCGACCCAATAGCGGGGGCATTAGCTGGGAATTCCTTGTATTCTCCGCCACGCATATATTTGCATGGCCAGGAATACAGAATTGCTTACTGGTCTGCGCTCCCAGGGGAATCGTAAATCTGTTGCAATTCTGCCCTGGCGTGAGAACTTAAGTCTCCCAAATCCTGCAAATCGTGCCCATTGTGTGCTGATCAGAGACTACGGTTTAACTCCATTGTTTTCGCTTCTCTGTGAAAATGGTGAACAAACTTGGCGAGCTCTGTGTGAGGAGAAGGGAGGGGGGGGGGGGGCTCCGTGTGAGGTGTGGGGGGGGCTCTGTTTGAGGAGGGGGACTGCTGGATTAGAAAATGTTGCTGAAAAGAAATAAAAAGTTGCATTCATTTTGAACTTCTCCCAATTTCAGGGCATCAAAATGCTTTAAAGCCAATAAAGTACTTTTGAAATATAGTCACTGTCGTCGGGTAGAAAACATGGCAGGCGATTTCACAATTGGCAGTGAGATCAATGACTGGATAATTTGTTTTAGATTTGTTGGTTGAGGAATAAATATTGGCCGGGTCACTGGAAAACTCCCCTTTCTTTGAATACTGCACTGGGACTTTTTCCATCCACCTGACGTCTCATTCAGAAGACAGCATCTCCTCAGAGCAACAGTCCCTCATCATTGCATTTGAAATGTTGGTCAAGATCGGTCGCAACAAAAAACTTACTTTTAAATGATAGAGTCATAGCATTCACATTGCAGAAGGAGGCCACTTCGCCCAATGAGTCTGCACCGGCCCCTGGAAAGAGCATCCTACTCCACCCTATCCCCGTAACCCCACCTAACGATCTTGGACACAAAGGGGCAATTTAGCATGGCCAATCCACCTGACCACATCTTTGGACTCTGGGAGGAAACCGGAGCACTAGGAGGAAACCCACGCAGACACGGGGAGAAAGTGCAAACTCCACACAGACAGTAACCCGAGGCTGGAATTGAACCTGGAACCCTGGAGTTGTGAGGCAGCAGTGCTAACCATTGTGTCATCATGCCGCCCTATATTTTCTGCTTTTTGTGACATGATACTGCGGTACATTGGATGAAACAAGTGACATGGGAAATTTTATTACATGTTTATATTGCGATATTTAAGTTGTTGAAGTTGGACTAAAATATTCTTTTGGATGAAATGCCATAGTCTCTTTTTTAATGTAGACTTTAACCTGTTTTTAGTAAACTAGTTAATAACTTAAAATAACAGGTGGAAGACATTTTATGTCATATTAATATTTGCATATCTTCAGTGTAATTTCTTGGTTCAAATGACTTAGTTTAACCTAAAGTTAAACCTAAGTTTAACCTAAAGTGATGAAAGGTGGCAAGCGCTCCAAATGTTGTTTGAGCATCACCGCCCCCGAGCTGAGCTTGAATCTTTTTGCAAAAACTTTTTTTTTAAATTTAGAAGTATCCAATCAATTTTTTCCAATTAAGGGGCATTTTAGCATGGCCAGTCCACCTAGCCTGCATATCTTTAGGTTGTGAGGGCGAAACCCAGACAAACACGGCGAGAATGTGCAAACTCCACACGGACAGTGACCCAGAGCCGGGATTGAACCTGGGACCTCGGCTCTGTGAGGCAACAGGTCTAACCACTGAGCCACTGTGCTGCCCTTGTTTTTTTGCAAAAACTTGACTGTACACTTGCATTGTATCTTGGAAACTGAATATTTTGAATTGATTTTGTATCAAATGACAGAATGTTGCACAGAGCAAAGTTATTCAGTTTAATTTTAGTCCAAACATTTTGTGCTTTTGATTGCATCCTTAGAATAAGCTTTTCAGCTGCCCCAGAAAGAAAGTGGGTCTTCAAAGGCAAATGAGACTATGTCTTGAGCAGATAGTAAGAGTGCGTAGCAATTTTGTCGTTTTATGGGATCTGTCATTGAATTATTTACAGACTGTAAAAAAATTATTGCGTCTAAGTACTTATTGAATTCCTGGTATTTTAGTTGTGAAGACCATTATTGAGAAATGAGTTCCTAATAATATCCCTCATTGGAAGAATGAACTGTTTCCAGTAAATATCCTGAGGTGCTCAGAATTGTTAAAAGAGCATTCTGAAATATCACACTATTTTCAAGATTTGACTTCCGTTTGAAATTTTTCTGATGCCAGTGATTTGGATCTCCACTTGAATATAGTGAAGTGTTGTACGTCATTATGAAGGGTTTAAACGTTGTTCGCTGGAATTGTCAACTTTGCCGATCCATTGTTGCAAATGCAGTTTGATATGCATTGGCAAAAATTAATTTGGAATATGTTATTTTTCGAAATGCATCATGCATGAACTTTATCTTAAATAAATTATTCTCAACCGATAACCACAAACTGTTCTTTAATTCTACAGGAGTCACTCGTGAGTTGTTTTCTCAGTATTGCAGATCAGGTGTTGCTGCCGTCTCTTACTTTAATGGACTCCAATGCGTGTATGTCCGAAGAGCTTTGGGGAATGTTGAAAACATTCCCGTACCAATATAGGTGAATATCATCGAGAAGTTTTCCAATGTATTTTAAAAATAAATTTAGAGTGCCCAATTCATTTTTTCCACTTTGTGGGCAATTTAGCATGGCCAATCCAGCTACCCTGCACATCTTTGGGTTGTGGGGGTGAAACCCACGCAAACACGGGGAGAATGTGCAAATTCCAAACGGGCAGTGACCCAGAGCCTGGATCGAACCTGGGACCTCGGCGCGTGAGGCGGCAGTGCTAACCACTGCGCCAATGTGCTGCCGCATTCCAATGTATTGATTTACTCTTGTTTAACTACATTGTGGATTAACGCTTGAATATATTGTTTTAAGGTATCGTTTGTATGGACAGTGGAAAAATGACACCTACAGTAACCACCCTCTTCTGGTTAAAGTCAAAGCTCAGACAATTGACCGGGCCAAGTATATTATGAAGTAAGTTTTTACGTTTTGTATTTAAATAAGTGAGCATGAGCAAAGCTCATTACAGAATGTCCTATTACTTTCATAAGGTAATGATGATAACACTTTCCCCCACCCCTTAAAACAAATAAATGGATTATTGAAAAACCCTAGATAATAAATTTTTCTTTGTGACATGCTGGTTAACTCTGCTTCATTGTCATGTGATAACATTGTTAAAATTTGATGAAAATACTTGGAATTCCCCCCGCACATTTGAGAAGAGTTGTGAGCAGTCCCCTTTGAAAACTTGAAATTTATTTTGTGCTTCAAATACCAGTATACTGTTTGTATATGAATGGTGCCTTGGTTGAAACATTGTATGGTCGACATGTCAGTAGCATAGCCTAATCTGTGCAGGTGGGCATGAAAATCCCAATGAATGAACATCGGTGGAATTCTCCTGGGATCCCAGGAAACATTTCAATTCACCCATCATGTCAAAACAGATTCAATGTTTATCTTAAATGATTATCCAATTGCTGTATGTGGGACAATGTTCCATAAAAATGTGACTGTATGCCCACATAATAGTACGAACAATTTAAAAGTGAACAATTGTCTTTGTGATATTGTGACTGTGCAATGTTGTACGAATGTAAGAACTAGGAGCAGGAGGAGGAAATTCATCCCCTCAAGCCCTCTATGCCATTGAATGCGATCATGGCTGATGTCCCCCTCTCTTTATAAGACACACCCCTCATCTCTGGAATCAATCTTGTGAACCACTTCTGAACTGCCTCTAATGCAACTACATCCCCCCTCAAATAAGTGGATGAAACTGCACAGTGCTCCAGGTGCTGTCTCACCAATGTTCGTGTACAGTTCGAGCAACACTTCCCTACGTTTAGCTCTATTCCTTTAGTTATGAAGACCAAAATTCCATCTGCCTTCCTTTTTACCTGCTAACTGCATACAAGTTTTCTGCGATTCATGCACGAGGACCCCAAATTCCTCTGCAACAGCACTCTGAAGTTTCTCTCCATTTAGATAATAAGTTGCCTTTCCATTCTTCCGACTAAAATGGATAAACTCACACGTATCCACGTTAAACTCCAGTTGCCAAATTTTGGCCCATTCAACGAATCCATTTGTAAATTTATTATTTTCTCAATGCAACATACTATCCCACCTATTTTACTGTCACCTGTAAATTTGGCTATTGTACCTTCTATCCCTGCAACTAAGTCATTAATATACATTGTAAATAGTTGGTCCTGAGGACCGAACCCTGTTGCATCCCGCTAGCTACATCTTGCCAACCGGAAAACGACCCATTTATCCCGACTTGCTGCCTTCTGTCGGTTAGCCAGCCTTCTATCTAAGCTAATAATTTACCCCAATCCATGTGTATTGGCCTTTTGTGCGGCACCTTCGCAAATGCCTTCTCCTTCTCTCCCACCTTGGATTTAATGTATTTAGTTATTTTTGCTTGATTTGTAATGGGTAGTTGCAGATCTTTAGAGTAGCAATAGTAATTATTTATTACAATTTAGTACAGTGCTAAAACTAAAGCAAGTCTTTAGCTAAATGTTTAGAAATGTGATATTCAAGCTGAATTTCTTTCAACTATTCTGTGTAACATCAAGTAAACAGTTTAAAGCAGAGGAAATGAAAAGTGGCAGTCATATGAAATATTGCCATAATCTAATATTATGTTTACTGAAGTAGAAATGAAGCCCCAGACCCATGAGAGTTATGAATTATACACTGGTAACAGTAAAAGCATTGGCTGCTGCAAAGAAAATTCAAAATGCTGTTTAATTATATGAACCTGATTGTGGTACAACCTATTTACTGCATTATTGTACAGCGATGTGAAATTTCTGCAAATAACAGACATTTTATAATTCAAGTTACTATTTCCAAGTCCTAACTGACTGCTCTGCAACTAAAAACAACAGTTTTCTGCCATTTGATTTGATATTAAAAATGAACTTTGGCAATATTATTTGAAGGCATGTATGAAATTATTTTTGGAAAGTAATAGGGTGCACAAATTCTCACCTGGAGTTCAGGATGCATTGATGGGGATCAGTGGAATTTTTGAAACAGAATCTAGTTGTATTTTTCAAGGCAGCCATTTTTATATCATTGGATTGGATCCAGCAATTTCCAGGAGCAACACTGAATTTATGGGTTTCACTTTTAAAAGTTGCACCATAATGAGACCTTGGTGGAACCCTGTTTCAGCCTTTTGAAAGAGAAAGACATTTGATTCTGAAGAAGATTGATTCGTTTTTGGTGGTTCTTACTCCTGTCTCCCATCGGAGGCTGAGTGGTGATAGGACGTAGATCAAGGCAGATCAGGATGGGAGAATGTGGTTGACACAGAAGCACTTCTAAAAAATGTTTGTATTGGTTTTTCACAACTTTTATGTTACGTATTTCAGTTTGTACAATTAGTTTGCAGGTTTCATTCACCACACATAGTGTTTGGGAAGGCAACCAAGGAATGACCGACATTACGCAACAGATATAGATGAAAGTACGATGAGAGAACATACAAACAACCACTGATCACAATACATATTTGCAACAATTTATTTCTCCCCCTTCCATGGCCATGGGCCCCATCCGTTTCTGCCTCAGCTACCCTTCCTGATGCTGGCCCTGCCTTTTTCCTCTGTCATTAGTTTGACGGTTGGGGACGCGGAGTACTCTCGGTCCACCTCGAGTATGGAGTCGACCAGTTGTTGCCTAGCTGCCCCCTCTTCTTGGTCTCTGTGTGCTTTGTACGTGATAATTTCACCTCTAATCACTGCCTCAGTTCCTCCCAGAATGTGGAGGGTGAGACCTCCCCACTCTGGTTATTGGTAACGTACCCGGCCTGTGATATCCTTTTGCAAAATGCCTTATCGGTTATGAGGACAGTGTCCAAACTGCATGGGGGCATGTTGAGCCCGGCCTGCCTCCCAACTTCACATCTATGTAGTGTGGAGCGTGGTCGGAGATTATGATTCTGAAGTATTCCGCTCCTACTACCCCTGGAAGCACCGCTTTCCCAACTATGAAGAAGCTAATCCTAGTGTAGACCTGATGTACCTGGGAGAAGAAGGAGAACTCCTTCTCCCCTGGATGGGTGAACCTCCACGTGTCCATTGTTCCATGAACACTCCTAGTTCCTTTGCCATGTTAGATTTCTTTCCCAATTTGGGATTTGATCTGTCTGTCCATGGGTCTTGTACATAGTTAAAGTCTCCCCCCATGGTGAGTCATTGTGTGTCCATGTCGAGGATTTCCACCATGTGGAATCTTTTAGTGAAATCTGCGTCGTCCCAGTTGGAAGCGTAATGCTGAAGCACTTCTCATCTGGGCATGTGGATGACCCAATCTACAAAATTGTCAATGCATTCAATGAGTTTGCATTTTATTTGTACTGGAAGAGTGAGTCAGCATCTTTGGTATCCATTGATCGTTTGAACTGGCCGAATGTATTGAATAAGTGGTACAATAATGCCCTGTGTTTTGGATCATGTATGGTTGTGTTCTTTGGCCTGTGGTGTTGTTAAAGATGCTTTTGATTTCAAAGATTTGATAACCTGGGAAATAGGAATAGAAAAAAAATCAAACATTTTTGGGGAAATCAGATTTTAAGGATACACCTTTTTATGGTAATGTGAAACACCCTGGAATGTTTTACATGAGCGTTAAAGAAAATTAGGATTTATAATCATATTAATGTTGATGATTTCCACAGATAATTTCTACATTTAATTGCGTACTGTAGTTATAATACGTATATATCATTTTATGATAGTTGGAGATTAGAGTTGATAATTGGCTTTCCATCACTATCAAACAAAAAAATATGCTTTGTTAATGCGCTTTGTCTTCCTTTTTATTAAGCTAGTAGTCCGTGCTGCAAACCATCGTTTCCCTGATGTGGAAGCTTTCAGTTGATTAAAATATTATTTAATTATGACTTTAAGCACATTCGCAATATATTTATATACTTTCAAACTTTAAATGTAAAAGTAATACTGAAACCATATTTTTATTTTCCATTATTTTTTTTTCTAGGCGACTGACTAAGGAAAATGTAAAGCCTTCTGGAAGACAAATCGGAAAGCTGAGTCACAGTAATCCAACAATCTTGTTTGATTATGTACGTGTTCTTTTGTGGTCACTTGTGCACCAATGAAAATTACATGCATCTAGATGAAAGCATGCTAGTTCTTATTGGGTGATCTAGGTCTATTTTAAATTCGATAATTGTTATTAGTCTTACATATAGATTTGAATGTTGGCCATATCTAAGAGATTAAATAATCCCCTCACTGCTGGCTGTAAGCACCCAGTTTGGTCAGACTCAGTCTAATTCCTAATGCTTCAGGCATTATGGAAAGATCTTTCTGCATCTGTCCGAACTAAGAGTTTATTGCTCTCACAGGCTTGACTTGTCCAGCACAAAATGTGTTACGCAATGACGACTCCACGCAGGTCACTGACACTGCAAATATTTTGGAATTTAATTTTAGACGGGGCATATTTCTAAAAATAAAGCTGGTTAATGCACCAAATTGTTTAATATAACTAAATGGTTATATAAAATTGACACTGCCCGGTGCTCTCTCCCTCCAATCCAACTTTTAAGTTTTAATGTTTCTGATTGGAGGGAGAGAGCAGCCGGCAGTGTCAATTTCAGCGGGCGGCTCACTTTGATCCGGAGAGGGAAACTGCTCTCCCACTGAAACAATCAGCTGGCCGCTGAAATTGACACTGCCGGCTGCTCTCTCCCTCTAATCAGAAACATTAAAACTTAAAAGTTGGATTGGAGGGAGAGAGCAGCCGGCAGTGTCAATTTCAGCGGTGGGCTGATTATTTCAGTGAGAGCAGCTTCCTTCTCCGGAGCCGGCCGCTGAAATTGACACAACTGACTGTTGGGGTCCATCAGCCCCCCCCGCGGTATATCGCGAACCGCGGTATTGCGGAGCGCGGTATAACGGGGGACTACTGTATAACTAAATGGTTATATATTCCCAGCTTTCCACTGTTTGATTGCTATGTTTTTTAATGTATAAGCTTAACTTGAAGAACAGCTATCTGAAAATTATTTATTTATTCCTTCCATCTTCAGTTTCAGTTCCAATATCTGCCAGAAATTAATTAAGTGAGCAGTAAGTTTTGAGCATTGGCACAAACCCTGTATATTTCATTCACTTTAAGGTATTTGCCTTTGCTTGGGGATTGCACGTTTACCTTTGAGTCAAAGGTCATAGGTTCAGGCCCACTCTAAAGGCTTGAATAGTCTGCAGATAGTTTAGTGGAATGCAGAGTGAGTATTGCACTGTGGGAGGTGCATTTTTTTTTCAGTGAGACATCAAATCCAAACCATCAGCCTCCTCAGGTGTATGTAAACGTTTTGATTGCATTACACAATTAAGAGCAGGGGGTTTCAATTTATGTCTTTTGCCAATGTTTGTACAACGAACAACACAAGCAGAATATTTGCTTATTATCTTGAGTTATGTTTTTGTGAACTTCCTGCGTGCGACTTAGCTGCTGCCTTTGTCTGCAGTACATTGCAAAATGCATTTGCATGAGAGTTACTTTAGGGTGCTGAGGATGTGAAAGGCACAATATAAATGGGAAGGTAACTTTTTCTTGTAGTTGTGTTCAACACAGTTCAATAATCAGTTGTACACTTGAATTCATTGCCTTTAAATTATTTCTAATGCACCTATTTCTTTTAATTTAAGACATATATCCAATGATTTGAAGATTGTGTTTCTTATGCCATTGGTGTGTAATTAAAAAATAAACAGTGCCCAGTTGTCAATGTAATAGGCTCTCTTGTAATGGCCAATCATTCTTGTTTCAGTCACCATATTAAGTGCCTCTCTTTCACACCTTTTTCTTAATAGATTTTATCGCAGATTCAGAAATATGACAACCTAATTACTCCTGTTGTGGATTCTTTGAAATACCTCACTTCCTTGAATTATGATGTCTTGGCCTGTATCCTTTTATTTAAAGAAGTTGCTTATATTAATTTATTATCAGGTATACCATGATGCTCAATATAACGGATTCATTTATCAGTCAATGCACAGTAATTAAGAACTATTCAGAAATTATTTTGCATTTGAATTCTCCCTGGTAACTGAAAAACACTTTCTGTTAGTTGACTATAATAGAGCATGTTTAACAGGCATGATTTTTTTTGATCGATGATTGTCTCTGGTTGTGCTATCAGGTTTTTCTTATTTTCCAGCCCCCGTCTCTCACTTAGCTGATTTATGCAGTCAAGCATGCCTGTGAACAAAGGTTTTGTGAGCACCTTTTTAACAAAATAAATAATCAGGGGGCAGGGGGGTGCCCATATGGTGAACCCGGAAGCAATGGCGTAAAGTCATTTTTCAATATCAAAACCTATTCAGATGCATGATAATTAGGTTCACACCCTTGCTGGGGTGAACCTGATTATGTCGCCGGCGAGAAAGATCTCAAGTGAGATCTCCTGGGCGCAAATCCCATTCTGGTCCTCTTGTGAGAGTTAGTGGCCATAATGCGATTTGTGTTTGTGGGGAATGGGGCTGGAAAATTGCCCCCACAATGTTCTTATTTGATTGACACTGCTGCTGATATCAATTGTAAGTCATTGCTCTGCACCATAAAGTTTCTCTACAGCAAATATTGTGGGAGTGAGATTTTAACATGCGCCAAAGAGGTGATCTGGAACTGCTTCAGCTTCGCAAATCACCTTGCAAGACCTTTAATATCCCTCAACTGAGAATGGGCAAGTGTCTTTTTCATAAATATAATCAGCATCCAGAGCTCAAGATATTCAGAGGTTCAATTGTGATAAATGCAGTGTAGCCGGGGAGCAAGAGTGAGCAGGTAAATTGGATTTTTAAAAAGTTAATGCAAATATTTTAGAACTAAACCATTTTAGAGCTGCATGGTGGCACAGTGGTTAGCACTGCTGCCCCACAGCGACAGGGGCCTCTTGTCCCGTGGGTCTCCTTCGGGTGCTCTGATTTCTGCCCATACTCCAAAGATACGTAGGTTAGGTGGACTGACCATTGTAAATTGTCCATTAGTATCCAACGGTTTGGTGAGGATATGGGGTTCCAGCGATAGGGTGGGGGAGTGGGCCTAGGTGGGTGCTCTTTCAGAGGATCAATATATAGGCATGATGTGTTGAATGGGTTCCTTCTGCACTAGGCATTCTATGATTCTAATTAGTGAAATTGATGAGTGCACTGTAATGGGTAGAATTGGTGGAATGTAACTGGTAAGAAAATGTATGTAATGTGGTTGGATAATAGATATTCATCTATTGAAAAGGTAGAATTTTAAACACTTAGGCAATCATAAAAGAACTCCCTCCTTGACCCTGACAGTATAAATGATAGACCCTGCAGGCATGTAGGCACAAAAATTCTAAAGGTGCACAACTGTCCTTGGTAGCATGTTGGGCAGAAAAATTGAAACAATATTTTGATAACCCATCATTGCTTTCCAACACTGATGCTAGAAAATTTCCACATCTTTAAATCTTTTTCATAGAATCCCTACAATGCAGAAGTCATTCAGCCCATCGAGTCTACTCCGATCCACTCCGTCCTATACCCGTAACCTAATCTGCACATCCTTGGATACGAAGGGGCAATTTATCATGGCCAATCCACCTACCCTGCACATCTTCGGAGTGTGGGAAGAAACTGGGCACCCGGAGGAAACCCACGCAGAAACTGGGAGAACGTGCAAACTCCATACAGACTGTCACCCGAGGCCGGAATTGAACCCAGGCCCCTGGCACTGTGAGGCAGTAGTGCTAACCACTGTGCCCCATGCTGCCACTTTTCCCCGTTGTGATATTGTGTAAAACATAGAAAATAGTTCTTATATTGGTATTTGAAATTGAAGTAATTTTCTATTTTGCATATTTAATTGAGATAGTACAAATTGAAGATTCCTGTACTGAATGGAAAAATATAAAACCAAAATATCAGACTGGAAATGTCATTCTGACATATATTAAGATAGAAAGTAAAATGTTGGCGTTCTGAGTTTAAAGATGAGAAATTACTTTGAGCTCACCGAGTTCAATATTGCATGCAATTGTCTAACATGTTCTGTCGGGATCAAATCAGTCATTGCTTCATTTCAAGTTCCTAATTTTCTTTTAACTTCTGAAAAGATTGCATCATTGAAGCTCTAGCTAATCCTGAAAAAGAGAGGATGAAGCATGATGACACCACCATCTCAACCTGGTTGCAGAGTCAGTAATTTTTTTTTAGAGTTTGCAGAAGTTTAATAGTTCACATTTTTAAAATATGTTTGTCTAGAATTCAAAAAAGTTGAGGAATTATAAAAAATGCTGGGAGTACATGACTGTCGTCTTCAAATGAAAGGCCATGTATTTTGCATATCCAGCATAGATTCTGACATAAGGCGGTTTTCTGTAAATTTACATGGTTATATTTCCAGTGTTTTTTCATTCAAACCTCCAAGATTCATTGGTTTTGTTAATTTAAAGAAACATATCACTGTATTATCATACTAAGGACTGTTATTTAAAAAAATGTTAAGATGAAAACATTAATTTATCTCTGAACAGGTCTGGCAAGTTTTTGTGGTGCAATTTTCAGAAAATATCCCATAGAACTTACTGGTCTTCTGCAGTATGTTGCAAACCAACTAAAAGCTGGAAAAAGGTACAGCAATAATAATATTTATTGTCACAAGTAAGCTTACATTAACACTGCAATGAAGTTACTATGAAAGTAGTTGTATGCATAGGAAATGAGAGGTTTTAATTTGGAGTTTGGGTATAATATCTGAGCAAACCATCATCCACAAACTGTACTTTACTCTGTAATCTGGAAAGTAGAAATTTTAACTTTGATTCAAATATAATTGCAAGTTGTTTAATTGAGGAAATAAATTTGTAATTTTAGTTGCTACTTTTTTTTTGCCAAATACTAATTTCAGCAGAAACCTTTAGTTCTGAGCCTCTTCTAAATACTGACCCGCAGCTTAACAGTTGCCTTGTATATAGCTGGTTGCATCATTGGCCTTATTTTTTTTAATTTTGGGCATCCCCACATGGAGACAAATTTGAGATTAGCAAGCTGAGACATATACGTGCATCCTCAATCGTGTCTGAATCCTAGTTAGTAATTTTAGCCTTTTTTGAATGAATTACTATAATGTAAGGAGCAAACAATTTTGGAGTTTAAGTTAATTTTATACAATAAATATTCATCCTGTTAATTTTTGTTCATCTATGGGCAGCAAAAAACTTTTGTTCTTATTGAGGTCATTGCTATTTTCTGTTCAACCTATTCTTTGATTTGATCATTGCAGCTTTGATTTGTTGATCCTAAAAGAAGTGGTACAAAAGATGGCTGGTATTGAAATTACAGAGGAAATGACAACAGAGCAATTGGAAGCCATGACTGGTGGAGAGCAGTTAAAAGCTGAGGCAAGACACTTTTAGATGCTGTAGCATCCGTAAAAGGCTATGTAGAGCAACTGACGAAACATTAACAAATTTGCTGTGCAGAAACTGCTGTAATTTAAGTTATAGAAATGTATAATCCCGTCTAATGTGTAGCTTCCAGAATGCTGGGTTCTATATTGTATAAATGGGAAGTTTAAATTTGGAAGTTTCAGAAACATGAAAGAACACTCTCTCATGTCTAGCCAGGTTGCAAAAGTGTACAAATAGTGGATGGGTTGTTACATTTGCCAATTTAAATTGCATTTTTGTTGGCTTAAGCCGCAGCAGCATGAGGAAACATCTTTTTTTATGATTACTTCCTTCAGTAGAATTAATTTGTGTTATCTAGTAGGTTGCCAAATTGGGCCAAAATACATCATAAGTGTATTTTTTTCTGTGTGAGAATCATACTTTTATTAGGGCAAATTTCAATTATTATTTGGGATTGGATAGAGAAGAGAAAATAAATTATCATGTGGGCAGAGACAGAGCAATTCCTTTTATTGCCTTAGACTCTATTTTGTTATTGGGTCCCAATGTTGAGATTAGCGATTGAATTTTTAAGTTTTAATTTGGTTGAGATCCTTTCTGCAACATGAAAAGGTGTTAAGTTCTCCATAGGTGAAATGCTTGTGCATCATGGTAAAATATTTTTTATTCTGTTTTCAGGGTGGCTACTTTGGACAGATTAGGAACACAAAGAAATCATCACAGCGGCTAAAAGATGCACTGCTGGACCATGACCTGGCACTTCCCCTTTGTCTCCTTATGGCGCAGCAAAGAAATGGTGTTATTTTCCAGGAGGGGGGTGAGAAGCACCTCAAATTAGTTGGAAAATTGTACGATCAGGTAAGCATTGCAAATATATAATGAATTAGTTTAATAACCCGTATAACAATTTTTGTGGGCAGTGGGATTGTAACATTGCTGGACAGTTATTTCAGGAATTCTATTTAACAGGTTTGTTGGTTCATATTTAAGAGGTACTGTGCATTTTCGAAGCAACGCATTCTGTTGATGAACACAACATCCACTTGCTTAAATGTCAACCCCCTTCATCTCCAGTTTGCCTTGGTTACCTTATTTACTTTCTTGCACTGCAGCAAATTGTCAAGAATTAATTTATAGCACCTGCTAAATCTGTACCGCCTGTATGTACAAGGGAAGGAGATACATGGGAACATAACCTCAATCACTTTGAGATCACCGTTGTCATGATTTTGAAGAAAAGTAAAGGATACTGTGTTCTAGTAATCTGTAGATTTTTTTCATTTTATTTCTCCCTCTTCAGTCTGAGCAGTTTGGTTTTTTTTAGCTGAAAACATGTTGCGCAAGCGCAGTTATAACAGTGTTAAATTGATATTGTTCACACTTTCAAGCATTATATTAGTCCACTCAGATTTATGAAATAATGTACAAATGCTTATCTGACTTCAAGTCCAAACTAAATCTCCCCTACTTGCTTTTGCAGTGCCATGATACCCTGGTGCAATTTGGAGGATTTTTAGCTTCAAACCTAAGTACAGAAGACTACATCAAACGAGTGCCTTCAATTGATGTTCTTTGTAATCAGTTTCACACACCTCATGATGCTGCATTTTTCTTGTCACGTCCTATGTATGCACACCACATTTCGGTAAGTGTTGTGTTGTATTTAGCAGCTACTTTCCAGTTGATTTGAAAGGCCATGTTGGTGATACTTTTTCCCTTATATCCTTGTTTAAGAAGACCAATCTATCAGTCACATGTCAAATGAATTGGAACTTTGAGCATTGGCTGACCAATAAATTGTTGGAAGCGCAAACTTAAACTCTTTGAGCCAAATTTAAACAGTCTTCAATCCAACACTCCAGTGGGAAATCAGTTTGGTGTCTAAATTGATGATTGAGCTATTTAGTAGCATCAGAAGAATGGTACTCGGGTGGAAAGCCCTTGCTGTTAATTTTTTTTGCTTTTGCAGTGTGCTGTCATTTAGGCCTATTTTAAGTACCAATCTAGACAAGGGCCAACATTATATGGAGTCCCTGAAAACAAAACTCAGAACCTCAGCCCAGGAAAATTCAGCTTTTGGATATATTGCAAAGATCAGTTGGACTGTATCATAATAGCTTAGCTCTATTGGCAGAGGGAATGCAGCATGGTTTCTGAGAGCTGCAAATGAGGAAGGTAAAATCACCAAGACATTGGTGCACTTTAGGCAATTCTGACTTTTGTTCAGTACTGCCTGTGTTTCCAGAATTCTTGCTGGCAAAGAAATTATGCTTACAATCCTGTCATTTTTCACTGCAAGGCACACTATTTATTTTGTTCAAATGTGGGGAAAATAATTAAATGAGAAGGACCAGTAGACAGTTAGATCTGTAACTTGCCTTTTTTAATACTTCGTATTTTAACTTGATTTTACTTGCACTTTTGCTTGATGTTACAGTAAAAGAGTATACACATATCCATTTCCAAATTATTTCAGAGCTTTTTACTGATTATTAATAGTTTTTGTACATGAACTCATTTTGTAGTTAATTGTTCAGCTGGTCCTGGGAGTTCTGGCATCTTGGGTGGATACAAAAGCCCCCCGGATTCACACATTATAGAACTCGTTCAACTCTGTTCAATACTTCGATCCCTGAGAGAAGGAAAAACAGAGATTTGGCTACAATTTGGAAATCCTCCCCAAGCTCATTAACTATTATCCAAACTCCAGAAGATCTTGGGTACAGTTGTTTATTTGGGAACATAGGAACAGGGATGGGCCATTGCACTCATCGAGCCTTTTCCACCATTCAATTAGATCATGGCCGATCATCTACCTGCACAATCTCCTTATCCCTTGATGTCATTATTGTCATTGATATCATTATTTTCGAAAATAATTCACTCATCATTTCCAGAAAATATGGATACCTCATTCTCAAGTTACTCCCCTTAAAGGAGTAGAATCAAACAGTCTTCAGCACATTACTCCAGAAATATGCTTCATGGGTTGATTACCTTCTGGCAAAAAATAAAATTAATGTATCCAGTCTTACTCTACTTCATTAGATTTTGTATGTACGGCCCCAAGTTTGACCTAACCCTGCCATCTCAGGTATGCAAGCGACTTGCTTCATGAACTACCTGGTTTAAATCCCTCACCATCAATTCGTTTTTCACACTTTAGGGGTCTCTGATGGGAAATTGCCCTTCCTCTGAGTAACTGCTCTGTTTATAACTTGTAAATTTATATTTTGAGTGTCAATTAGTGATAAGCTCCAATTTTAATCACTAGCTTCAGATAAATGGATAAGACTTGTCTTTTAATCCTTTTTTAAAAAATGTCCTGTTTAGGGCATTCTGAACTTTTGTATTTAGTTAGCTCTCTTTCATTCTCAACTGCTGATGTCTCCTTTTTAAAAAATACTGTGGCATCTTGGCATTCCTAAACTTGCTGTAACCCCATCTTCTAAATTTTTCAGTAGGGTGGCCTGAATTTCTAAAGCATTTCCCTCAACTGACCCTCTAGATGACTGAGCAGTTGGGCATCAAAAAAACACGAATCTCTACTTTTTTATTAGCTACCTACTTATTTCTATTATTGAGGACCAATCAGTCATCCTGAGTACCCAACTAAATTGTTCTTGCATGAGTATGAGGTTGTGCATTTGTGGCATCGGTGTACTTGCACTAATGCAGAGAGGACGTTTATGGGGTGGGACGAGAGGTCAGTTTCAGCCTGTCATGGATTTTGTGTCTAAATTGCGTTGCACATTGTGAATATCTCTGGACTTGGAGAGGCAAATTTGTAACATCTACCATCTTTAAAAACATTGATTTTGATGAGGTTCCTTTGTAGGTTTTAAGGTTTATTAGTCCCTTTCTCTTTGTGGATGTTAACTGATCTGGAGATGGCTTTGTGAGGCGTCTGAGGTTTATGTTGGACACCTACAATCCTGCTGTTATCCAGAGTTGAAAGTTGACTTGTTAGTTTTGGGTATTAGTTGTTTTTTCAGTGTTAATTATTGCATATGCTTCTTTGGTCTAACAGCACTGCAGCTTTCTACACAGCTAAATATTTATGTTCATAGAGAACTGAGTAGTCTTGATTTTGTGTCTAAAGAGAAAGCAATTTTTTTCTTATGTGGCTGGGAAGGATAGGTAGCCCTCATTATTTCCCCAGGTGGTCCTTTGTACGTGCACAGTTAATTTAGTTTTACAATGATATTGACTCATGTTTGACTTAAATCTTGTGCATATGTTGACTGTTTCTTCATTAGCGGCTGAACACTGTGTTCTTTTTGGGAAAAATCGTTCCTTCTCTTATATCTTTTTTTGAAAAATGCATTCCCTTCAGAAACTGGTCCCTGCCAAATAGCCTCGCTGAGCAAGCTTCCTGTAGTACCTGATGGGCAACTTACTCAAAGTCAAGTTGTGGATATGGCGTACTTGTGCTTTTTCTCCATTACCTTAGGACTGGAGTTGACCACTGCCAAGGCCCTTATGCAGAGGTGGGGATAAAGCCAAACTCATTTTGTTGACTATGACTGCTGGAGGGGCATCCCAAATGATGAAACCTCTCCTAGAATGTTCCCTACTACCAGAGCCATGCAGACTTGAAGACCTGATTTCTTTCAACTTTTGAGCCAGAGCCTGCCTGGAACAATAGTGAGGAAAAGGGTAGTGACTCAAGAAGAAGAACTGAGTTGTCTTGATTTCATGTCAAAAGAGAAAGCAATTTTTTTCCTATGTGGCTGGAAAGGGTCAGTTGCATTTTTGAAATATTCAATATTTTATATGAGGCAGACAGGGGGAGTATTCTGGGAAGCATTTTTGGATTTATACCTAGAGGAGATGGCGTCAAAATATTTTGGTTATAGCACAATAGAGAATGTAGTTAGCGTCAAAATATTCTGGTTATAGTACAATAGAGAATGTAGTTAATGTAGTTTATAGAATCTCTACAGTGCCGAAGAAGGCCATTCGGTTCATCGAGTCTGCAGCAACCCTCTGAAAGAGTATCATACCCAGGTTCACTCCCCTGCCATATCCCCGTAGCCCCACCTAATCTGTACATCCCTGAGAACTAAGGGGCAATTTTATCATGGCCAATCCACCTAACCTGCAATCTTTGGACTGTAGTTATTTGTTAAGATCAAAGGAAACTGCAGAGGAGCATTCAAAAGATGGGGGTTTGGAGTGAATGGCAAATGCAATTCAGTATCAGTTAGTCTGAAGTGATTCATTATGATTAAAAATAAATAAATTCAGAGTAATTATTCAGATTTGTGTGTGCGCTTTTTCACAGGACTTCCAAGGCAGTACCCCTGGGTTTGGTCACAAGGTATATTATGGAAAAGCTGAGAAATAGAACTATGATTTGATAAAACTTTTAAGACCACCGTTAGTGATATTTGTAGAATTGGGTTCAGAATTATAGGAAGAATATTGAGGGTATAGAGATGCTGCACTGCAGATTCAAAAGGATGCTACCTGCAATGAGAAAATACAAAGAACTTTTGAAAGCATTGTTTTATGCGATCAATTCAAATCACAACGTGATGCAATAGAAATGTTTAAAATTCCAAAAGGATGGGACTGAGTAAGTTGAAGCTAACCATTTCAAGATCAGCTTGCATTTACAAAGCACCTTTTAGACTGGCCAATTATTTTTTTCCAATTAAGGGGCAATTTAACTTGGTCAATCCACCTAACCTGCACATCTTTGGGTGGTGGGGGTGAAACCCACGCATACACGGGAAGAACGTGCAAACTCCACACGGACATTGACCCAAAGCAGGGATTCAAACCCGGGTCCTCGGCGCCGCAGTCCCAGTGCTAACCACTGCGCCACGTGCCACCCTACATAGCACCTTTTACATTGTAAAATATTCCAAGTTGCTTCACTGGATTATAATTTACAAAATGGAACCCAAGCCAGAAAAAGAGAATAAAAACTTGCATTTCTCCAGCGCTTTTCATGACCACTGGATATTTCAAAGCACTTTGCATCCAACAAAGTATTTCTGAAGCGTAAATACAGTAATTACTGTTGTGATGTCGGGAATGTGGTGGTGAATTTGTACACCGCAAGCTCCCACAAACATCAGGGACTTGCTTATGCTGCTTCTACATTGAGGTTCAGCCTTGATTTCTGTACTCTTCGTCAAAGATAGGTTTCAAGCAACATCATAAAGGAGGCATGAAAATGGATTGCCAAAAAGGTTTAACGGTGAAAATTCTGGAACTTAGAATCTAGATGGCTGAAAGTATGATGCAGTGAAAGAAGTTTGTAGCGGGGGGGGGGGGGGGGGGGGGGGTGTGTACAGAAGTTGGCAGAGTTGAGGAGGGCTGGAGGGAGTTATGTAGCTCAGGGGTGAAGCCATGGATGAATTTGAAAACAAGGATGCCAATTCTAAAGTTGACATGTTGGTGCCAATTTAGGCTGGAAAGTAGAACGGCCATGATGAACAGCAGTTGATCAGAGTTGGATATGCCAGGAAATTATTGGGATTGAGTCTGGAGATGACCAAAACATGATGAGGGTTTTCTCAACAGGTGGCTAAGAAGAAGTTAAATTGGGCAATATTTTGGATATAAGATAAGGCAGTGTTATGCAGAGAATATACGGGGTTGAAAACACAGCTCCAAGTCCAAGTACATTGCTTATGAATGAACTGGTTCAACCTGAGACAGTGGCCGGGTAGAGCTAGAATTGGAACTGAGGAACTGAGTTTGTGATGGGACAGAAGAGAATGGCTTTGGTTTTTCTGATAATTTATTGGATGATTTGAAGGTGTCGCCGAAGGAAGTTTGGTAAATTGCTACAGCGCATGTGGTCGATGGTAGACCATGCTGCCACTGTGCACTGCTGGTGGAGGAAGTGAATGTTTAAGATGATGGGTAGGGTGCCAGTCAAGTGGACTGCTGTGTTCTGGATGATGTGGAGCTGCACTCGTGCAGGGAAGTGAAGAATATTTCATAATAGTCTTGTTTTGGTGAAGACAGGTTTCCCGGAATCAGGAGATGAGTTACTTACTGCATAATTCCCAGTCTCTGACCTGCTGGGTAACCACAGTATTTATATGGCTGGTCCATTCAAGTTTCCTGTCAATGGTAACCCCCACTAGGTTGTTTATAGTGGGGGGTTCAGTGATGGTAATGCCATCAATATTATGGCAGGTTTTGTGCTTACAAGAAGGGAGTCCACACCGATATGAGCGAAAGCAGAAAGGTTTATTTCTGGAGCTTCTGATACACAGCGATAGCCAACCGAATGAGTTAGGCTGGCTTTATACCGGAAGTGCATCAGTCACCCGCCTCCTTTGCAGGAAAGTGTGTTTTCTGCCAAGGACTCCGGGAATACGATATCTCCGACTGGAAGATGATTAGATTCTTTCCTCTTGGAGATGGTCATTTCCTTGCACTTGTGCACTGGGAGTATTACTTGTCACTTGTCAGCCCAAGCCTGAATGTTGTTCAGGCCTTATTGCATGAGAATGAAACCAGGTGAGAACAGTCACATTTATCTGGACAACAGAGGTAAATGGTTTTGGCAGCCATGTCAGAGGCTGCAGACAGGTGAAGAAGGAGAAGGAGAGCCAATCACAGGTTACAGTCAGAAGGGTTTCAGCTTTGTGGTTGCATCAGGGATGGAGACCTGGGTTGGAAGGGATTAAAAATTGAGTTGTGGGATGGTTGAACATGGATTTGGGAGGCAGCAACCTAATTCAAGTATTTTGAAGAGGAAAGGAAGATTTTAAATGGGGCAGGAAGACAATTAAATTGAGGCCGAGGAAGTGTTGTCAGATTTGAAAGAGATTGAGACGATATCTGAAAGAGTAAAGTACCTTTACAGTATCAGCTATCACAGAGTTCAGGGAAGGAATTTTGATCATCAGTAATTTAGTAAGAATAGGGCTGAGAGCAGGAGGTGGGTCTGATGGGCATGACAAACTTGGTTTCCAGGGCAGTAAGGGAAACCACAGAAAGATGCAAGTTCAGGTTTATCGCAGAGTGGAGCATCGAGAGAAACCTGGCTTGGTCGATTCGAGGAAAGAAGGTATGCGGCAGAGGGAGCTGAATGGGCCTCAATCTTGTTGACACAAGTTCGCGATCTGCTCGCAGTTCCAGTAGTTATCAGAGTTGGTCTCAAGGAATAATTAAATGTAAAAGATTTAGAATTTATTACACGGGGAATTATGAGGCTATGGAAATAACCAGATCAAAGAATATGGAAATAAGGAGGGTAAATAGCTGTGGTTCCTTGTGGATGCTAAACGCCATCATGAACTCATTGGGTTGACTGACCTATTTTGTGTGGTAACATTTGCACTTGGGTGAGTGAAAGGAGAACTGAAGTATGCATCACTTTTTGCTTGCCGTCAAACATTTTAGAATACTTGTTGTTTGAAATCATTTCACTTGGTAAAATTGAATTTTTGTCTTTGTTTCCTTGGAACTACTGTTCATTTATATAATTAATGATCCAATTCTAAATACAAGATTCTGGAAACTGATTTTGCACAAATATTGTCTGCATTTTAACTCTGACTGATGAGTTAATTAAAGAAATTGGAAAGACTTTTTGAGCAATAATTTAGAAAAACTGCTTAATACAAAAGGTTATCAGGCGATGCAAAGTATTGCCGACAATGATTGTAAGGAATCAGCAACAACATTTAGAATCCTAGTGTTGTACAGTACAGATTTAAATCGGAGTTGAAAATACAACTCAAAGGATCAGGAGTTAATTATAGATAGATGGCCACTCGAGTCACCTGACCTCATCCATCTAGAACAGGGGTGGGCATGCGGCCCGCCAAAGGTCTTTATGCGGCCCACCAAGATCAAGTCATTAAAAAAAATAAATAAATAAACATTTTAATTTTATTTAAAAAAAATTTTTTAAAATGTTTTTTTAAAGAAGGTTAATGGGGGGGGCTGTTGGGTTACTGGTATAGGGTGGATACGTTGACTTGAGTAGGGTGATCATTGCTCGGCACAACATGTGTTTCATGTGAAGTTTCTACTTTAAAATATTAATTAATAAAAATGTATTGCTTTTTTTTTCTTTAAAAACCTTTTATTTTGGCTATTTTAAATATTCATTATTTTACTTAATATACTATGCGGCCCTTTAAAATTGTGAATTTCTGAATGTGGCCCTTGCACGGAAAAGTTTGCCCACCCCTGATCTAGAAGACAATCCACGTCATAATTCAATTACATTGTTTCATGATCCTGAATTGTTTTTTTAAAGGAATTGCCACCGTTACTCTATCGTGATCACCAGTTGGAGTTGGTCATTGCTCTCATGAAGTTCTTCGAACATCAGCCCAGTGATGTCCATTCATAAATTTTAGTCTACCCTAATTTACTTTGGTGGCTTTGCTTATCTAAATTATGCAATGATTTAACTTTATCGACAATACATTACATACTTCAAAAGGTTTCTATCCCATCTGTCTCCATATAAGCGCTCAAGTTTGTTCATTGTTTCTTGCTATTTCAAGGGAAGAAGCTTGTGTTTGCCTTCTCTCTTGTGAATTTATTGTCTCAGATCCTGCGGCCAGCGGTTAATTTGAGATGTTCACTGCTGATTGTGTGACAAAATATGACCCTACTTTGGTAATAGGCTGCAGTGGGAACTTGCTGTCCCGCATGTAGCATGGGCCCAATGGCAAAATATTCCACCAGCGAGGCGTACTGCTGGTGAAACCACGCCCCTTTTGACACCTCAAGCTGAACACACTCCTCAAGGTCTGTGTTCAGCTGAATGATAGCTATGTGTTTCTTTGCCACCGTCAAATCAGAAATTCTAATGTAGCTATGTAAGTTTCAATTCTCCCTGTGTGAACAAGTGCCGGAATGTGGCAACTAGGGGCTTTTCACAGCAACTTCATCGCAGTGTTAATGTATGCCTACTTGTGACAATAAAAATTAATTTTTTAAAAATTAAAACGCATTCTCCTCAGGCTGCTGCTGGCACTTCAGGATCTGGGCCATTAAATGGAAGCAGCAGCAGAATGGAATATTTGTAGATGGCTCTCGTAGGGAACAAGTTCATTGGACTAATTTGTTTCTTTCTGTAGCAAAATTATTACATTTGAGTACTGAAGCGTTGACAAAATGTAAATATGTTTGCTTGCTCCTTTCTAGTCCAAATATGACGAACTGAAGAAAGCTGAAAAGGGGAACAAACAGCAACAAAAAGTTCACAAATATATCAACGCATGTGAATTAGTGATGGCACCTGTCCACGATGCTGTGGTCTCACTTCATCCTCCCAAAGTGTGGGACGACATCAGCCCTCAGTTCTATGCCACGTTTTGGTCTCTCTCTATGTATGACCTTGCTGTCCCCAGCACAAGTTATGACCGAGAAGTGAGCAAATTGAAGGTCCAAATGAAAGCAATTGACGACAATCAGGAAATGGTAAGAATCTAGAAATTGAACTAGTGGCTTCAATTGGATTGGTTGCATTTGTTTGCGATGTTTTATGTTAACTGCCTTAGAAAATGTCAGTAATTTCTGTTGCAGCATTTGTATCAAGTACTTGATTAAATGATGAGTGGCAATTACAATTGATTATTGTGATTACTGATTTATGGGCTTAAGGAGCGCATCACTGAAACAATTTAATTTCTCAGGATTACTATTTTAATTAAGGCAAATTCACGAAGTTGATATTGGAATTGTTTATTGTCACGGGTACCAAGGTACAGTGAAAAATATTTTTCTGCGAGCAGCTCAACAGATCATTAAGTACA
The DNA here is from genome assembly GCF_902713615.1 of Scyliorhinus canicula. Lineage (NCBI taxonomy): Eukaryota > Metazoa > Chordata > Chondrichthyes > Carcharhiniformes > Scyliorhinidae > Scyliorhinus > Scyliorhinus canicula. The sequence goes on along the minus strand of NC_052162.1, from coordinate 35,203,480 downwards.
TGAAATGAAAAGGAAATAAAATACATAATAGGGCAACACAAGGTACACAATGTAACTACATAACACCAGCATCGATGAAGCATGCAGAGATGTAGTGCTAATGAGGTCAGTCCATTAGAGGGCCATTTTGGAGTCTGATAATAGTGGGGAAGAAGCTGTTTTTGAGTCTGTTCGTGCGTGTTCTCAGACTCCTGTATCTCCTGCCCGATGGAAGAAGTTGGAAGAGTGAGTACGCCGGGTGGGAGGGGTCTTTGACTATGCTGCCCGCTTTCCCCAGGCAGCGGGAGGTGTAGATGAGTCGATGGATGGGAGGCAGGTTCGTGTGATGGACTGGGCATCACGGTCCATCATAGGATATTGGACTTGTTCAACGGCCGGAGCATTCCGGTCACAGAGAATCATTAAAGCAAAAATATGCACTGTAGTCGTTTGCATGGGGATGGCGGTGCCATAGTGGTATTGTCACTGGACTGGTAATCTAGAGGCCCAGGGTAATGGGAATCAGGTTCAAATCTCTCCATGCAGGGGATGGAATTTAAACTCAACAAAATATCTGGTATTAAAAGTCTAATGATGACCTTAAAACTATTGTTGATTGTCGTAAAAACCCATCTGGCTCACTAATATCCTTTAGGGAAGGAAATCTGGCGTCCTTAACTGGTCTGGCCGAGATGTGACTCCAGACCCACAGCAATGTGGGTGACTCTTAACTGCCCCTTCAAGGGCAATTAGGAATGGTTAATAAATGCTGGCACAGCTGATGCCCTCGTCCCATGAAAGAATAAAAAATGTTCAAGGAAAAAAACTGTGACGTTAAACATTCTGAAACTCTAATGCTGAATTTAAAGATGATTCTAAACTATTTTTAAGTGTTCAATCTCAACTTTTATCTGTTGTGGGGCTGCATTAACAACTTTTAATTTGTTTTTTTCTTAAGCCACTAAATAAGAAAAAGAAGGAAAAGGAACGCTGCACAGCTTTACAAGATAAACTCCTGGAAGAAGAAAAGAAGCAATTAGAGCATGTCCACAGAGTTTTTCAGAGACTAAAGCTGGAAAAGGACAACTGGCTACTCGCTAGTGAGTAGCAGTAGGACTTTAAAATAATTTAGCGTTTTTAAGAAAGAAGGCTGGATTCTCCGGTTACCCAGCTGCATGTTACTCAGCGGCATGCGGTTCGCTGGCGGCAGGATTCTGTACTCCCGCCGCTTGTCAATGGGATTTCCCATTGAAGCCACGCCAGACTGCCGGGAAACCCTCTGGTGGGGGTACGCTGCCGGCGGGAAAAGTGAATCGCAACGGCCGGAGAATTCCGGCCATAGACAATCATTAAAGCAAAAATAAGCACCGTACTAGTTTGCATAGTGCATCTAAATAGCTAGTGCTCAAAACCTTTTAATAGATTTGATACAGAATCATGCTCACTTGGATTCTCACTGAGTGCCCAGCCCTGGTATTGTAGATATCAAGCCGAACTCCCAGCATTCCGTTAAAAAGTAACATTTATAGTGACCTGGATTATGCAGACTGTGACTGTGACTTCCCTTAAATTTTGTTTTATTTTTGCATCCATTTTTCCACTTCACCTTTCCTTGAGGTTGCAGTATAGTTTGGCCTGCAACAGTTTGGTAGTTCAAAATCTGAGCCCATGTGTAAAGGATGCCACTACTGTGGGAAGGTGTAGTTTCCTGCTATGTCCAGTATTTGCATTTGCTGTCTGTTATTTATAACATGCCAAATGTTGAATACAATAAAATCTACGTTGCGCTGACAATGCGCCTTAATCTCCAATACAGAAGGTACACTGCAACAGTCCAACCGTTTATATTTCTCACAACTGTCATTTTTACTCTCTGCGTATGTGGAAGGCAAATGCTGGCAGGCACATGCCTGCTAAGGTTCCAAAAGCTTAGATCATATTTGCTTCTTAAATGTGATTTAAAAAAAAAGAAGTTTTTACATTATTTGTCTTCCAACCCTTGGTTCACAGATGTGATGAACATACTGCATTACCCTATTTCTGTTTGATATAGTTTTTTAGAATCGTGGATCTGCATGTGTTGATGCAGATGGTTTCATCATAATTCTGGTGTTATTTAAGCAGGAGGCACTGTACATTAGCAAGTGTGGGATTTTGTGCAAGTTTGGACATGGGTGGCAGAGTTTTGAATAACTTCAAGTTTGCTGAGGGGAGAACATGGCAAGCCAGTCAGAAATGCATTTGTAGAGTCGAGACCATAGAGGTAACAATGTTATACATGAGGGTTTAATCAAAAAAATAAAATTTGCGAAGGTGGCCACCTTCCAGCCCACCAACCCGGGCAGCAATCTGCTTCTCGGTTTATCTCCCAAGTATACGACACCTTGCATAATCTTACTGCTCACCCCTCTGATATGAATTCAACTTTCGCTTCTTTTTACTGTAACCTCTATAAATCTGAATTCCCGCTGGATAACATGGCAATGACTGACTTTCTTAGCAATGTGGACATCCCAGCTGTAGATGCGGATAGGAGCAGAGACTTGGATGACCCTTTTTGTGTTTGGATGAGATAACAAACTGATTTAAGTTAATGCAAAGTGGCAAGGCCCCAGACCCTGACGGCTTTCCTATTGACTTTTATAAAAAAAACAAAAAGGCCTCCATAATGGCAGGCACCCTGAGGAATGTGGCTCATATTGACCTATCTCTCTTTTAAACACGGGCGTCAAGCTGTTGACTAAGGTATTGATGTGCCGATGGGAGCCTTGTCTTCCTGTTATAGTATCTGCTGATCAAACTGGCTTTGTGAAGGGATGGCAATTATCCAAAGTACACATACTATGTATATGTACATAGTCTTCTTGACATTATACGGCCATAAGACATAGGTGCATAATTAGGTTATTCAGCCCATTGAGTCTGCTCCGCCATTCAATCACAGAATTTACAGTGCAGAAGGAGGCCATTTGACCCACCGAGTCTGAACCGGCCCTTGGAAAGAGCACCCTGCTTAAGCCCACCGCTCCACCCTATTCCAATTACCCCTCCTAACCTTTTCGACACTTAAGGGACAATTTATCATGGCGAATCCACATAACCCAAATCTGCATCCATTCTGTCTAGGCTTCTCCGTATCCTGTAAATTTCAATGAGATCCCCCCCTCATTGGTCTAAACTCCCAAGTACAGACCCAGAGTCCTCAACTGCTTCTCATATGACAAGTTCATTATTCCAGGATCATTCTTGTGAACCTCCTCTATCCAAGGCCAGAACATTCTACCTTGGATATGGGGCCCAAAACTGCTCACAATACTCCAAATTATACTTTCCCCAACTGTCTCGGCTGACCCTGAAGTTGTTGTTCCTCTGGATGTGGAAAGAGCTTTTGACTGGATGGAGTGGGAATATATGTTTACAATTTTGGGTAACTTTGGGTTTTGTCCAAAATTTATTTCATACATCCCCCACTGCAAGTCTGCGCTCTAACTCTCTACATTCCAAGTGTCTCAGTTTATCCAGGGGAATCCGCCAGGGGTGTCCTTTGTCTCCAATGCTCTTTGCCCTGGTTATAGAACCTCTGTACATAGCCTTAAAGTTGTCTACACTGTTAAAAGTGTCTACACCGAGCGAGTGTGGAGCACCATGTGTCGTTACACGCTGATGATCTCCTATTAATAATTGTTAACACTGTTATCTGTGTTGATGGCATAATGAATATTCTCAGCACCTTTGGCTCATTCTCTGGCTATAAATTGAATATCAACGAAAGTGAGTGTTTCTCAATAAACTACACTGCCAAAAAAATTCCCCAAGGAGCTTTGCCGTTTAGTATCTCTGGTGCTGGTTTTTGCAAGTGTGGACATAACACACTCTCTTGCAACTCTTGGGCAGCACGATAGCACAGTGGCTAGCATAGTTGCTTCAAAGCTCCAGGGTCACAGGTTCAATTCCCGGCTTGGGTCACTGTCTGTGCGGAGTCTGCACGTTCTCCCTGTGTCTGCGTGGGTTTCCTCCGGGTGCTCCGGTTTCCTCCCACAGTCCAAAGATGTGCAGGTTAGGTGGATTGGACATGCTAAATTGCCCTTCGTGTCCAAAAACGGTTAGGTGGGATTACGGGTGGAGGCATGGGCTGAGGTAGGGTGCTCTTTCCAAGGACCAGTGCAGACGCGATGGGCCAAATTGCCTCCTTCTGCACTATAAATTCTCTGGTTCATAAAATAAACTTTAGACGCCCGCTGACCAAAATTAAAGTGGGCGTACAGCGCTGGGATAGTTTCCCTCTTTCTTTAGCTGGCAGAATTCAACCTGTAAAAATGAACATTCTACCCGGGTTTTGTTTCTTTTTCAATATCTCCCTATCATTTAATGAATTAATTTTTTGTTATGTAACTAAGCTGATATCAACGCTTGTCTGGGCAGGCAAGACTAGAGCCTGTGGAGTGATATTCAAAGAGGGAGACTGGTTGGTGGGAAGTTATTGGGCAGCCGACCTTCAAACGATTTTATATATTTTTTTAAATTTAGAGTACCCAATCATTTTTGTTCCAATTAAGGGGTAATTTAGCATGGCCAATCAGCCCACACTGCACATCTTTGGGTTGTGGAGATGAGACCCACGCAAACACGAGGAGACTGTGCAAACTCCACATAGATAGTGACCTGGGGCTGGAATCGAACCCGGGTCCTCAGTGCCATAAGGCAGCAGTGCTAACCACTGCGCCATCGTGCCACCCTATTCATAAGGTTTTAATATGGTATCACGATCCAAGTATAAACTGGTGCCTTATAGAAGTGCATCACTTCATGCTTCAGTTTGTGCCCTGTTATCCTTTTCCCCCCTCTGAATACAAGTCACATCCCATTGTGATTTCTACTTTAAAAAGATGGATTCAGCATTTTAAACCTTCCACTCCTTCGCTATTCGGCCCTATTTGTAATAATTACTTATTCTTGCCTTCCGAACCCATTCAGCTTATGAATTGTGGAGGGAGAGGGGACTTCTGTGCTTTACTGACCTGTTTGTGGATGGGTACTCTGCCAGCTTTAGCGAGCTTGCAGCCAAATTTAATTTGCCTCAATCTCGTCTTTTCCGCTATTTTCAAGCCCAAAGTTTTGTTTGCTCGCACTGTTCATCCTTTCCTCAACTACCTTCAAGCACATAATTGGGAAGGGTTTTGTCACTGCCTCAAACCACGGTGGTTTATTTCAAGATTGTATGATTTCATGCCATCCTCTGGACCTTCCCCTCTCCATAAAATAAACAAATTATTGGGAAGCATAGCTTAAGCGTGACTTTGCAGCCAACTGGTGGAAGGGGGCCCTTCTTGGGGTCAGCTCCACATCCTCCTGTGCTAGGTTAAGCGTATTTCAATTGAAAATTTTGCTCAGAGTTCATTTCACCAAGACCAGAATTAATAAGTTTTCCATACAATCCCTGCCATGCAGAAGGAGGCCATTTGGCCCATCAAGCTTGCAATAATCTCTAAAAGAGCACTTGACCAAGGCCTACTTTCCCCACCCTACCTCTGTAATCCCACGCATTTATCACGGCCAATCCACCTAACCCGCACATCTTTAGACACTAAGGCACAATTCAACATGGCAAATGTGGTTGACTCATAAATGCCCTCGGGGATGGGCAATGAATGCTGGCCTAGCAGTGATGCCCACATCCCATGAACAAATTAAAAAAAACACCTAACCTGCACATCTTTGGAATATGGGAGGACCCCATGCAGACACTGGGAGAGCGTGCAAACTCCACAGTCACCCAAGGCCAGAATTGAACCCGAGTCCCTGACGTTGTGGGACAGCAATGCGAAACACTCTGCTACCGTTTTCAAATACAAACAACAAATGCGGCAGGCGCTCACTCGCCCCTGCACACCGTACCCACATGTTCTGGTTGTATCCGAAACTGGCTGGTTTCTGGTCATCCTTCTTTGACACACTTTCCAAATCCCTAGACATTGACTTACAGCCTTATCCTTTGATAGACGTGTATGGAGTCCCATCTGAACTAGCCAGTTTCACTAAAATTACAGCAGATGTTATTGCATTTGCTTTGTTAATGGCCTGCAGGCGGATTCTATTAACCTGGAGATTCCCCAAGCATCCACTGCTTCATCCTGACTGAAGGCTTAATGTATTTTCTATATTTGGAGAAGATTAAGTATGCCATAAGATGATCCATTGAGAAGTTTTTTCGTAGATGACAGCCATTTGTCTCTTTCTCTAAAGAGTTCATTTCCATCAACTGAATTTAATTGTTTTTTTTGTTTGTTTGTTCACTTGGAGATGAAGTTGCATCATTGATTTGAATCGAATTGTACTTTGTTTGCCTGCTCCTTAACTCGCTTGGAAAACCTCTTTTTTTATAAATTTAAAGTGCCCGATTCTTTACTTTGACCAATTAAGGGGTAATCCACCTAGCCTGCACATCTGGGTTGTGCGGGTGATACCCACGTACACGGGGAGAATGTGCAAACTCCATTTGGACAGTGACCCGGGGCTGAGATCGAATCCAGGTCCTCGGCACCACGAGGCAGCAGGACTAACCACTGCGCCACCGTGCCACCTCTCGTTTGGAAAGGCAACAAAAATAATTTTTTAAAAACTGAAATCTGAACAAAATACATTTTGGAGACTAATTATATGTTTGCTATGTTGATCAAATGTCAACTACTGCTTGTTTTATGTATTGCCGTTAATAAAGTGCACCCAAGGGCTTCACAGCAACATTATAAATCAAAACTTTCCATTGAGCCGTATCAGGAAATACTGGGGCAGGTGGACAAATTCTTGATCAAGGAGTGCCCGAAGGGGGAAAGGAAGGTATATGAATGGAGATGCTGAAGAAGGAAATGTAAAAGGAACTAATGACATCAGAAATGACTGTGACAAAAGTGAATTATCCCTCCTCATCCTAAACCCAGTCTGTAGACTGGGACACGGCTGATCACATCATCCTCTGCAACACTCCATTGTTGGGATTGGGGTTATTTTAATTTGGTTCTTTTATTGTTCAGTGGCTCCATTGTGTAGTTTGTTCAGATTTTTGGATTTTGTTAACCATCGAATCTCTGTCCTGCTTTTTCCAGCTATGAACCAGTTCTTCCTCACTTCTATAAGAATGTGTCTCTTTGCTCAAGTGCCTTTCTTCATACCTCAGAGTCTAGAGAGTATGGGCTGGATTTTCAATGTTTGAAGCCAGTAGCTTGAGTCAGGTACTTTCCTGATTTCCTGGACCCGCTTCAGTGAAAAATGCACCGATATGCACAATTTCCACTCTAGCGATGGAGGAGTAGCTTAGAGGTGGGCCTGCTGACCTCGGACGCAGAACATAGGTTTCCATAGTAGTGGGTAGTTGCCAAGGTGTGCGGGTTAGAACGGCCATATCTGTTCTCTTAGGTTTCCTATTCGGTTGTTTACAAGTTGTTAGACCATCTGACCCTCATCTCTTTCACCCCCATGGCCCCGAATTGCTCCCTATGCTAGCTTGGTGCCACCGTCGCTGTCAGTTATGTGCATGCTCACTCTTGCACACATTTGCTCTCGAGCAGGAATCAATGTGGAAATGGTAGCTGATTTTCCCACCCCTTTTTCAGTTTCGAGATGTTGAAGGCACTGCCAAAATCGACATACTTGGTATGGAGTGTAAATTCAATTTTTACTTGCTGGTATTGTTACATATTGGGCATTTCAGACAGACTCTTCTCCATTAAAGCATAGAACATTGAAATATTGGTTTAAAAAGTTATATTTCTTTCAATTTGGTGGAAACACTTGACTGCACGAGTGCCATTGTTTTGGTTCATAGGGGACCTATTTAATTATATTTGTGTTTTCTTTTCTTTCAGAGTCTACCAAAAATGAGACCATTACAAAATTTCTCCAACTGTGCATCTTCCCAAGGTGTATCTTCTCAGCCATAGATGCAGTTTACTGTGCTAAGTTTGTGGAATTAGTTCATCAGCTGAAGACACCTAACTTTTCTACGCTTCTGTGTTATGATCGGGTAAAAAAAGCTTCTTTATTTAAAAAAAAAGGAAATATGCATTTATTAAGTATTGTTAATTTTAATGTACTTGTGTTTAGGTCTTTTCAGATATTATTTATACTGTTGCGAGCTGCACAGAAAATGAGGCCAGTCGCTATGGCAGGTTTCTCTGCAGCATGTTGGAGACGGTAACCAAGTGGCACAGTGACAGAACTATATATGATAAGGTAACCTTTTTAATAATGTTTTGGACACGGTTTATTTCTTCTAACACTTGTGACACACTGTTTTAACACTTATTGAATAAACAGTTTTCAGTGTCACCAGTTGTCTCTTTTTCCTGTTTATTTAAGCTCTTTCTGTTTTTCCCATAGGAATGTGGCAATTACCCCGGGTTTCTCACAATTTTACGAGCAAGTGGGTTTGATGGAGGAAATAAGGCCGACCAGTTAGACTATGAAAATTTCAGACATGTTGTACATAAATGGCATTACAAATTGACCAAAGTAAGTTTTGTTGCCTCGGAAGACTGCTCTAGGGAGTGGATTGTATTTTTAATAAGCTATCATGAATTCAAGTTGATGATCTAGATTTTGCAATTGTGATGAAGGTGAAAACCTAAGCTTTTGCTGTCATTGCTCTTTGAAACTGACAACAACTATCTGTACATGTATAGTTAAACACTGAAATCCAGAAGTTGCTGTCAGTGATCCACCTCTGTGTGCTGGCAGATGGAATTTGACTAAAAATCACTAAATCGACAGGAGCTTCCACTTTTATGTTAATCTCACTGGAAAAACCCTTGGAAAAGTTAGGTCTTGTTGAATGAGGTGCAATTATGTTTTAATGGTGTACTTGGTCATCATCCTTTGGTCCTGAAAAATTAAATTTATGTTTGTGGAATATCAGACTTTGGTGATAAACCCCCATAGATTTTCCATAGAGGTAATGCTTTTCTTGACGTATATCAACTTCTATGTGATCACATATGTACGTCACAGTTTTGCTTTTACTTTCTGTTAAATTATAAAAGCAAATGATAAAACCAGATTGTTATTTCCTGATTAGCTGACTGAGAATTGTTTGATGCGATTGACTGTTTAGTTTGATGGCATCACCGTTGCTGGATGCCAGAGATTCCCTATAGATGGCAGTAGAACAAAATTAATGTCCAGAAAAATGAAATCGATGGTACAGAGCTCACTAGATGGTTGTGGGCAGTTTCTAGATTAGTGCTGACCACAAAATCTGTGAATGTCAATGAAATAGAGGTAATCACCCGTTGATAATTTTGGATACAGTCTGCAGAATGAGAGGGCTCTTTCGGCTGCAACGGCAATGGGCCCTGTCAATATTCCGGCATAGTACTCAAGACTTGTGCTCCAGAAGCATGGGCAGCATGATGGAATAGTGGTTAGCACTGTTGCCTCACAGCAGCGGCGACCCGGGATCAATTCTGACCTTGGGTGACTGCTTGTGTGGAGTTTGTACATTCTTCCCGTGTTTTCGTGGGTTTTCTCCGGGTGCTCCGGTTTCTTCCCACAGTCCAAAGACGTGCAGGTTAGGTGGATTGACTACGCTAAATCCCTCCTAGGTGGGGTTATGGGGATAGGGTGGGTGCTCTTTCAGTGCAGACGTGATGGACCGAATGGTCCCCTTCTGCTCTGGAGGGATTCTTCTATTAGAACTTGCTGCACCCCTAGTCAAGCTGTTCCAGTACAGCACCGGCATCTACCCGGCAATTTACCTAGAAAATTGCCGAGATGTGTCATGTACAGAGAAACAGGACAAATCCAACCCAGCCAATTACCGCTCTATCAGTCTACCCTCCATCATCAGCAAAGTGATGGACGGAATCCTCAACAGTGCTATCAAGCAGTACTTACTACTCAATAACCTGCTCACGGACGCTCAGTTTGGGTTCCGCCAGGGTCACTTACCTCCTGACCTCATTACTGCCTTGATTCGTGCGGCGCAGTGGTTAGCACTGCTGCCTCATGTTGCAAAGGACCCGGGTTCTATCCCGGCCCTGTGTCACTGTCCGTGTGGAGTTTGCGCATTCTCCCCGTGTCTGCGTGGGGTCTCACCCCCACAGACCTAAAGATGTGCAGACTGGCCATACTAGATTGCCCCTTAATTGGGGGAAAAAAGAATTGGGTATACTAATTTCTTTTTAAATTACTGCCTTGATTCAAACATGGACAAAAGAGCTGAATACCAGAGGTGAGGTGAGAGTGACTGCCCTTTACATTAAGGCAGGAGTTGACCGAGTATGACGTCAAGGATCCTTAGCTAAACTGGAGTCAATGGGAATCAGGGGGGAAACTCTCCGCTGGGTGGAGCCATACCTGACACAAAGAAAGATGACTGTGATGGTTGGTAGTCAATTATCTCAGCTCCAGGACATCACTGCAGGAGTTCCTCAGGGTACTGTCTTAACTTCCATCATAAGGTCAGAAGTGGGGATGTTTACGGATGACTACACAATGTTCAGCACCATTCATGACTCCTCAGAATTATATCGGTGTTCCTTCACTGTCGCTGGGGCAATATCTTGGAACTCCCTCCCTCACATCACAATGGGTGTACCTACACCTCGGGGACTGCAGCGGTTCAAGAAGGCAACTCACCACCACCTTCTGAAGGGCAACCAGGGATGCACAATAAATGCTAGCCTAACCAGCAATGCCCACATCCCATAAATGAATAAAAACAAAATTCAGGGGCAGCGCATTGGTTAGCACTGGGACTGTGGCGGTGAGGACCCGGGTTTGAATCTCAGTCCTGGATCACTCTCCGTGTGGAGTTTGCACATTCTCCCCGTGTCTGCGTGGTTTTCACCCCCATGACCCAAAGATGTGCAGATTAGGTGGATTGGCCACGCTACATTGCCCCTTAATTATAGAAAGAAAAAACAAAGTTCAGTTCATAAGACATGAGGCATAAATGCAGAATTAGGCCGTTTGGCCCATCAAAGCTGTTCTGCCATTCAATCATGGCAGATGTTAGAATGCTTGTCCTTGCATCGGGGTTATTCAGCAACACAGATAAATTATTGCCAAAATTGATCTGATCAGGACTGTTGACTCACTTTATTAAAAAATAATTTAGAGTACCCAATTTTTTTTCCATTATTACGGGCAATGTAGCGTAACCAATTCACCAACCCTGCACATCTTTTTGGGTCATGATGTGGAGATGCCAGCGTTGGACTGGGGTGTAAGAAGTCTTACAACACCATTTAAATTCACCTGATTCACCTGAGGAAGGAGCAGTGCTTCGAAAGTTAGTGTTTGAAACAAACCTGTTGGACTTTAAACTGGTGTTGTAAGACTTCTGACTATCTTTTTGGGTTGTGGGGGTGAGACCCACGCAAAGATGGGGGAGAATGTGCAAACTCCACACGGACAGATCGAACCCGGGCCCTCGGTGCCGTGAGGCAGCAGTGCTAATCACTGCTCCACTGTGCTGCCCTGTCAACTAAGCAAATTATGTTATTCGGGGAAGATGGTACATTTGGTATTTTGCATATGTGCGATCAAAAGGACTGACAAAAATTCCTCGCCCATATTTTAGGAATTAGTCATTTGTTAAGAATGGGCCTTGCCGCAATGATTTGTACCTGAATGGTTAAAAGATTTTCCTCTTTCAACATCTTCAGTTCACTTAATTACCATATAACGATTAATTATAGTCTTGGTTCAGTTCATGAATTTCAACACCACTGTGACTTCAGAGTCAGTAACGGATGTCTAACACCACAGGTGGAATGCACATATACTAATTTGAGCTTTTAAACTTCTGTCTGAGTGCAGGCTATTAAGTAATGCGTTCTCTAAATGCTTATCATTGCACACAAAATACATTTTTCTCCTTTGTATGTGGCATTAGTGGCAGGATTTCTAACAAAAATGTGTATTACATTTGGGGCTGTAAATTGTTTTCTTCTGAGCCATCACTTTACATATGTAAATATTAATCTTTGTGTGATAGTCAAAAAATGTTTTATTACAGGGTTATGCTGTGAAATTCCAATGTTTGAAATGATGTTGAGTGTGAACAAAAAGCTGTTGAATGAACCTTCAGATGTTCATAAATTCAACTAAGCCATAACTTTATTTCATGCCTGTTTCATTATTCCTACAAAAAATGAGAAACCTGTTCAATTTTGTTTAATTTGAGAAGTTTTGAATAAATTGAGGTTCAGTGTTTCTCACATTTTTAAATTATAATATAAGGCAATATGTAATTGATTCATACAGATCAGAAAGACTCATTTGATTTATAATCTGCATGTTTATCTGCTGGCTGATACATCATTGATTCTCACCTCGCTCATCAATGTATACCCAGAAGTGTGGTTTGTGATCTGGAGCTGGAACTCCACGTTTTGTTTCTTAGCCTGGGGGTGTTATACATGATTGCAATTCCTCTATTCCCATCTGAACTGAAATAGGCAAACACAATGTTAACTATGAATTTAAACTGTGAGGTTCAGAGCCATTCACTGAGTACCACACTGGTAAACTAGGAATGGAATTGGTTATCACGTGCAAGATTCCTAAGAATTAAGACCACCTTCCAGTCCTTACTCAGTATTAAAGCAAATTACAGTGGATGCTGGAATCTGAAACCAAAGAGAAAATGCTGACACAAAGAAACTGTTTCCGTTAGGCGAGGAGTCGAGGACCCGTGGGCACAGCCTTAGAATTAGAGGGGGTAAATTCAAAACAGAAATGCGGAGACATTTCTTCAGCCAGAGAGTGGTGGGCCTGTGGAATTCATTGCCGCAGAGTGCAGTGGAGGCCGGGACGCTAAATGGCTTCAAGGCAGAGATAGATAAATTCTTGATGTCGCGAGGAATTAAGGGCTATGGGGAGAATGCTGGGAGGTGGAGTTTAGATAGATAGATAGATAGAGAAATACAGCACAGAACAGGCCCTTCGGCCCACGATGTTGTGCCGAACTTTTGTCCTAGTGAAATGCCCATCAGCCATGATTGAATGGCGGAGTGGACTCGATGGGCCGAATGGCCTTACTTCCACTCCTATGTCTTATGGTCTTATGGTCTTAAAATCTCAGCAGGTCTGGCAGCATCTGTAGGGGGAGAAAAGAGCTCTAACGTTTCGAGTCCAGATGACACTTTGTCAAAGCTTTGACAAGGGTCATTTGGACTCGAAATATTAGCTCTTTTCTCTCCCAACAGATGCTGTCAGACCTGCTGAGATTTTCCAGCATTTTATCTTTGGGTTCCTGTGTTTACTCATTGGTTATTAACGCTATTTAATTAAAGTTATATATTATAACAAACTGATCCTTTTGATTGGGGCGGTGGAAGGTTGTCTATTGCACATTGCCATGCAGATTACTAAAAACAAAAAGACTATGGCTATATAGGTAAATATATTAAAATACTGCATATTTTCTAAGCAAGTTGGAGAAGTTCCTGGCCTAATTATTGCATTTTCTTTTAGGCATCTGTACACTGCCTTGAAACGGGCGAGTATGTACATATCCGGAACATATTGATCGTGTTGACAAAAGTGCTCCCTTGGTATCCTAAAGTACTGAATCTCGGTCAAGCATTGGAGAGAAGAGTACATAAAATTTGCCAAGAAGAAAAGGAGAAAAGACCTGATCTCTATGCTCTGGCTATGGGGTAACAAAGTGAAATCAAATGAATGTGATTTAATACAAAGTAGTTTAATGAAATGCATCTGTTTCATGTTTTTGGTGACCGGATTTATCAGCAGCTGGAATAATGGCCCCCAAATTTTTAAAAGAACAACAAAGCCAATGGTGTTCGTTAATATGTGCAAACACCGCAGCAACTTTAGATGAGAACAAATGCACAATTAAATACAGGAATCAACAAGTTGCTGTCAGAAATTCACCATTCCTCTGTTATCTTGTGGAAATAGCCACTTAATGTCTGGGTCATTGCTCAAGTGCATTGAGTGACATGAAGTTCCTGTACTTGCACTGCAGATACAAAGTGAATTTGTTGAAGTCATGCCATTTTGAATCAAAGTACCCTTTTAACAACGTGACACTTTTATTACTGCTAATGAACCTCTGTGTCACTATGAATTAACTATTCCAAATGTACATGATTTAACTTTGTCTTCGCGCACTCTAATTTACAACCTCTTTGTCTTTGAAAAATTCTGAAATTAGCAGTATGATCCTGTTGGTGAAAACTATTTCAAGTTACTTACCTTGTTCACTTGAATCCCAGATGCCCTCTAAGGGGCAGAGTGGATCTTCCAGCAACTTTGTTATCACAAAATACCTTAATATTAAACTGGCATGGGTGAGTCTATCAACGGGTGCTGCCATTTGGCTATGGATTTTGGGGCCTTATTGAATCTTTTGAAGCTGTAATTTGAAATGAAGACCCCCGGCTCCACCGTTCTTGAACAAAACAATTTCAAACACTTATTGCACTTGCTGCATTAATTGTATGATTTTTTTTCTCAACAAGGCAGTAAGAAGTAGGTAAATGCAATCTTTCTTCTTTCGAAAATATATTTTGAAATTTGCATGAGGTTTGAGGGTCACTGAGCAAACAAATGTACTCGTATTCATGGTTATTGAGTTACTGACTGAGACTATACAGCACTTTGAAACAGGCAAAATGGATTTTAAATAAAATATTTAAATATGGAATGACTGCTTAAATTGGGAGGGCCAAGACAGTAGCATAGTGGTTAGCACTGTGGCTTCACAGCGCCAGTGTCCCAGGTTCGATTCACTGCTGGGTCACTGCGGAGTTTGCAAGTTCTCCCTGCGTCTGCGTGGGTTTCCTCCAGGTGCTCCGGTTTCCTGCCACAGTCCAAAGACGTGCAGGTTAGGAGCATTGGCCATGGTGAATTGCCCTTAGTGACCACAAAAGGTTAGGAGGGGTTATTGGGTTACGGGATAAGGTCAAAGTGAGGACTTAAGTGGGTCGGTGCAGACCCGATGGGCCGAATAGCCTCCTTCTGCCTTGTATGTAGTTAATGGGGTGCAATGTCGTGATGCATTTTTGGAAATTTCCCCTTTGTCTTCTAGGTGCAACGGGCGGCACGGTTGTGCAGTGGTTAGTACTGCTGCCTCACGGTGCCGAGGATCTGGGTTCGATCCCGGTCCCGGGTCACTGTCCGTTTGCACATTCTCCCCCTGTCTGCGCGGGGCTTACCCCCACAACACAAAGATGTGCAGGGTAGGTGAATTGGCTATGCTAAATTGCCCTTAAATGGGGAAAAAAACAATTGGGACTCTAAATTTATTAAGAAACAAAAAGTCTTATAGGTGCAGCAAGCCCCATTTTTTAAAAGAAAAAACCTTTGAAATCTGTTAAGCAAATACCAGGGATTGAATCTGCAGCCCATATTTCAAAGTTGAATAATTCTCCTGGTGGGAAAAGATTATCAATGTAAAGATGGGAATCCACGTGCATGGAGATCTTCTCCTGCAATCCAAATTAAAAAGGACAGCAAATGTCTGTCATTGCTCTTTCCTGACCTACTTTGTCTTTTAATCTTTTTAACATTTATAGTGTCATTAATGATCTTGTCCTTTAGTTTGTAGGTGAATTTTTTTTTTAAAAAAGGAATTACTTGATTACCAAGAGGCTACAGTTGCATTGTAATGCATTTATTTTCAGTTCTTATGAGAGCTATATTTTATTTTTGTTGGAAATGTTTGCTGTGGAGCAAGATTTTTCTGAGGTTTAGACTTTAGTTATTATGCTCCAGAGAAAACTGAAACCCCAATGTTAGAGGATTACGTTTATATGGTGCCATTTCTGATTTGAAATGAAAATCTCTTATTGTCACAAATAGGCTTCAAATTAAATTACTGTGAAAGGCCCCTAGTTGCCACATTCCGGCGCCTGTTCGGGGAGGCTGGTACAGGAATTGAACCGTGCTGCTGGCCTGCCTTGGTCTGCTTTCAAAGCCAGCGATTTCAGAAGCCCCAAAGCACTTTACAACTAATAAATAAACTTTGAAGTGCAGACACTGTCATAGTTTCGGGAAATGTATCTATTTATCTCAATGCAAACACCATAACAGCAAGGACTGTTGATAATCAAATTGGTGTGGTGCTGAATGAGCAACGTCCCAAATTTGTGTTAATGACTTGTATGGAATGCTCTCTGGTGTCACAGGCAACAGAACTGCTTGGCAGTAGGGCGTGAGAACCACATGGGCCCATCTCTCTTTGCAGGTTAATGTTGAATTGTCAAATCTCGGCACTGCAGCAGTTAGGGTGCAAGGCGATTCAGCCAGGCAGTCTGTGTGATAGGACTTATGATCATATAGCCTGCTGGTATTGCCTGAAGTTGAATGCAGAGCATGATCACTTGGGTGAGCTACTGGAGGTCTGCTCGAATTGTTACAACTGTATCCTAGTATTTTAGCAACTTCAGGAGAAGGAATAGGAAAGAAATCTTTAAGGAAAAATTCTACGTAAGGTATGTTTATCACTAGGTGGCTCTGTTATTACATCCAAAGGGATAATATGGTACTTTGAGTGGGTCTACATAATTGTATTTTGCCAAAAGGTTGTAACATAAGCATTTTCAGTATGCTTCAAATGTTTGGGTTTAAAAAAAATTAGTTAGTCCTCAGTCAAATGGCCTATATAGTTTTTATGTTTGTGTTAGTTTTCCTTGAGCAATCCCACATTGCTCAGCTTTGTTTCTTAGCTGCATGGAACAGTCAGGCAGTTAATGCAAGATCACTGCAGTTTGTTTTCCAGCTGTCTAATCGGTTATATATATTTTTGTGTGCCCAGTGACCTGACCTGAGCTATTCCATCTTGGCGAATTGAGTTACACCTGGTCTTTATTCAGTTGCCTGATGTGTTCAGTCCTGAGGGTGAAATTTCAAGTCCGAAAAGTTGAAAGCAAATACAGAAAATTACACTTCTTGGAATTTGGAAACATACATAGAAAATAGAAGCAGGTGGAGGTTATTTGGCCCTTCGAGCTAGTTCCTTCATTTATTATGATCATGGCTGATCGTCAACTTCAATACCCTGATCTCGCCTCCCCATATATCCATTGATCGCTTTAGCCCCAAGTGCTACCTCAAGGGGGGGAGGGAAAGAGGAGAATGGAGCGAAGAGGAAAATGAACGGCGGGGGGGGAGTCTTTCTTTAATTTACTCGATGTTGTGTCCTGAACTACTTTTTGTGGTAGTGAATTTCACAGATTCATCACTCTCTAGGTGAAGAAATTTCGCCTCACCTCAGTCCTAAAAGGTTTATCTCATCCTCAATGACCCCTAGTTCTGGACTCTGCCACCATCAGGAACATTCTTTCTGAATCTACCCGGTCTAATCCTGTTAGAATTTTGTAAGTTTCTGTGAGATTTCTCTCTCTCTCCTCTCTCTCTCTCTCTCTCTCTTCCCCCCCCCCCAAATTCTTTAAACTTGAATGAATAGAATCCTAACCAACATACTCTCTCCTCATTTGACAATCCCGCCACCCTAGGTATCAATCTGGTAAACCTTTGCTGCACTCCCTCTAGAGCAAGCACATCAAAACTGCCCACAATACCCCAGGCGTGGCCTCACCAATGCCCTATACAATTGCAATAAAATATTCCTATTCTCAAATCCTCTCATTATGAAGGCCAACGTACCATTTGCCTTCTTTGCTGCCTGCTGTACATGCGTGCTTACTTTCAGCGAATGATGCACAAGGACACCGCGGTCTCGCTAAGTATTCACCTCTCAATTTACACCCATTCTAATGATAATCTGCCTTCCTATTTTTGCCAGCAAAGCGGATAACCTCACATTTATCTGAATTATACTTAATCTGTCATGAATATGCCCACTCGCTCAGCCTGCCCAAATCTTGCTGAAGTACCTCTGCATCCTCTTCACAGTTTACCCTCCTACCCAACTTTGTATCATCTGCAAATTTGAAGATAATACATAAAGTTCTCTCGTCCAAATCGTTAATATATAATGTGATCTGTAATATAATTTCAGATGTAGGAATACAACCTACACAACATTTAGGTCTCTTTGAGTTTTTGATGACTTTAAACACATTTGACCAAAAACTTAACAGAAAAGAATCCTGTCTGTGACTTGGTCAAACTCAGCCACTTCTGAGGATTGGGTGAGATGAGCAATATGAGTAGAATTGGCCAGAGGAGCTAAGCTCGCAGCAATATGTGTTTTTTTTTAACAATTTTAATTAGTTATTTTTTGGCATTAAAAACAGCAACAGTATAAAAACAATGTACAAAGAATAGTAAACATAGTGCAATCACCAACTCCCGTCCCTCCAAGACCCGCCTAATTGACCCCCTATTCTATGTTAGCCTAACCCCCGCCCCCCGCTGATGATTAATTCTCCACGAAGAAGTCGAATGGTTGCCGTCTCCGGGCTACCACGGAAGCAAAGACAGAACATTTGCCCTGTTCTCCTCCTGGATTCCCGGGTCTTCCGACACCCCAAAAATCGCCACCTCTGGGCTCATTGCCACGCTCGTTTTCAATACTCTGGACATGACGTCAGCAAACCCCTACCAATATCCCCTAGGTTTTGGACACGCCCAGAACATGTGGACATGGTTCGCTGGCCCTCCTGCACATTTTACACACCTATCCTCCACCCCAAAGAATCTACTCATCCGGGCCACTGGAATGTGGGCCGGTGGACCACCTTGAATTGGATCAAGCTGAGCCTGGCGCATGTTGCGGTTGTGTTGACCCTGCTCAACTCATCCGCCCATAGGCCATCCGCCATCCCACCACCAAGGTCCTCCTCCCACTTGGGCTTCAGCTCCTCGGTCTGCGTCCCCTCCGCCTCCATGAGTTCTTTGTAGATGTCCGAGACGCTCCCCCCTCCCACCCATCCCCTAGACATTACCTTATCCTGGATCCCCCTTAGTGGCAGGAGTGGGAAGGATGATACCTGCCTGCGCAGAAAGTTCCGTACCTGCAAATATCTAAATTCGTTCCCCCTTGCCAACCCAAACTTCTCCTCCAGTGCCCTCAAGCTAGGGAAGCTCACCTCTAAAAACAGGTCCCCCATCCTTTCAATTCCCGCCCTTCACCATACTTGGAACCCCCCATTCAAACTCCCCGGGGCAAACCGGTGATTGTCACATATTGGGTACCAGACCGATGCTCCCACTGCTCCAAAGTACCTCCTCCACTGACTCCAGATCCTCAAGGCCGCCACCACTACGGGGCTGGTGGAGTACCTCGCCGGCGGGACCGGCAGAGGTGCTGTTATCAACACCCCCAGACTCGTGCCCCTGCATGAAGCTGCCTCCATCCGCTCCCAAACCAAACCCGCCCCAATCACCCACTTCCTTATCATGGCTATGTTAGCCGCATAGTAATAATTACTGAAATCCGTCAGCGCAAGCACCCCCTCCCTCCCGATTCCGCTCGAGCATCACCTTCTTCACTCGCGGGGATTTATCTCCCACACAAAGCCCAGGATTATTTTATTAACCCTCTTTAAAAAAAGGACCGCGGGATGAAAATTGGGAGACACTGAAATACGAATAAAAATCTCAGCAGGACCATCATTTTGACCGTCTGTACTCTCCCAGCTAACGTCAACGGGAGCGCATCCCATCTCCGAAACTCGCCCCTCATCTGTTCAACCAACCGGGACAGGTTCAACTTGTGTAACCGGCCTCAGTCGCATGCCACTTGTATCCCTAAGTACCTGAAACTGTCCTCTACTAAACTAAACGGCAGCGCCCTCAGCCGACCCTCCTGACGCCTCGGCTGGACCACAAACATCTCACTCTTTGTTATATTCAGTTTATACCCCGAAAACCGGCCAAATTCCCCCAAAATCGTCATAATTTCACCCATCCTTGCCCCTGGATCTGATACGTATAAGAGCAGGTCGTCCGCCTACAGCGAGACCCTATGTTCCATACCCCCCCAACCAGCCCCTTGAAGCTCTCTGAGCAATTGCCAGCGGCGCTATAGCTAACGCAAACAGCAGTGGGGAGAGGGGGCACCACTGTCTTGTCCTCTGGTACAGTCTAAAATAGTCCTAAGTCGTCCTAATCATCCTTACACGAGCCTCTGGGGCCTGATACAGCAGCCTGACCCAGTCGATAAAGCCCCTACTGAACCCAAATCGTCCCAGCACCTCCCATAGGTAGTCCCACTCCACCCAGTCGAATGCCTTTTCCGCATCCATTGCCACAACTACCTCAACCTCCCTACTCTCAGGGGGCATCATAATCATATTGAGCAGCCTTCTTATATTGGCCACCAACTGCCTGCCCTTGACAAACCCGGTTTGATCCTCCATAATCACATCCAGCACACAATCTTCAATCCTGGAGGCCAAAATTTTGGCCAGCAACTTGGCATCCACATTAAGCATGTGATCGACCTATATGACCCGCAGAGCTCAGTGTTCTTGTCCTGCTTCAGTATCAACGAATTAGTGGCCTGTGACATCGTCGGGGGCAGCATCCCTCTGTCCTTTGCCTGTTTGAAAACCTTGACCAACAGCAGCCCCAAAATCCCCGAGAACGTTTTATAGAACTCCACCGGGTACCCGTCCATCCTCGGGGCTTTACCCGACCGCATTGCCTTCAAGCCCCCAACTATTTCTTCATCCCTAACCGGGCCCCCAGGCCCATCCACCAGCTCCCTACCCACCCTGGGGAAGGTCAGTCTGTCCAGTAAGCGTCTCATCCCCTCCGGCCCCTTGGGGGGTTCTGAGCAATAGAGCCTACTGTAAAAGTCCCTGAACGCCCTGTTTAGCCCTGCCGACTCCCCTAACAAGTTCCCATCCCCATCAACCACCCTTTCTATTTCCCTGGCCACCTCCCTCTTCCTACGCTGCTGTACAAGCATTCTACTGGCCTTCTCCCCATATTCGTAAAACGCCCCCCTCGCCTTTCTAAGCTGCTCCACCGCCTTACCTGTGGACAACACCCCAAACTCAACCTGCAGCTTCCGACGCTCCCTTAGGAGCTCTGCCCCCGGGCTCACCTCATATCTCCTGACTATCTGTAAGATCTCCTTAACCAGTCGGTCTGTTTCTGCCCTATCTGTCCTGTCCCTGTGAGCACGGATCGAAATCAGCTCCCCTCTCACCACTGCCTTCAGCGCCTCCCAGACCACGGCTGCTGAGACTTCCCCCATGTCATTAACCTGCAGGTAATTCTGCATGCACTTCCTCAGTCTCTTGCAGACCCCCCCCCCCCCCCCCCCCCCCCCCCCCCCCAATCTGGCTCCATGAACCCTATCAGTTCCTTTGCCATTGCTGGCACCCTCCCCGTTTTGAATACGACCGGTCCAGGCCGGGGTCCTTGACTGTATTAAAATCCCCTCCCATAATCAGCTTGTGCGAGTCTTTATAAATTCCACATAATCCCAATTTGGCACATACACATTACCAAGACTACCTTCCTCCTCTCCAGTTTACCACTAACCATGACATAACGCCCCCCATCCGAGACTACACTGCCCGCCTGAAATTACACGCGCTTGTTGATCAAAATCGCAACCCCTCCAGTCTTTGTGTCCAGCCCCAAATGAAAGACCTGACTGACCCAACCCTTCCTTAGCCTGACTTGGTCTGCCACTTTCAGGTGTGTCTCCTGTAACATTACCACATCCACGTTCAGAGCCCTCAGATGCGCGAACACACGTGCCCTCTTGACCGGCCCATTCAACCCTCTAACATTCCAGGTGATCAGCCCAGATTTGGGGGGGGCGGGGGGGCACCGTGTTCCCACTGTGCTTCCGTAGACTAACTCAGCCAGCTAGCCTGGTGGCCCTCGCCTCCGGCACCAAGAAGTGTCCACTTATTGTTCCCTCACTCCCCTCCCCACTGCCCATCGAAACCACTTCCCTCATCAAACCGACCCCAAACAATCGGCTAATTAACATAAGAGACAACCCAAAAAGAAAAACACACAGAAACCCCCCCCCCCCTAATAGTGCAAATCAAAGTAATACAAAGTAAAAAGCCCCACCAAAAACCCGTAGAAACAGAATAAATTTTACTTCCCCATCTTCAACCAAACTCAAATACAGACGAGAAACGACAATCGAAACATATAAACATCACTCACAAAGTTACAACTTAAAACAAAAAGTTCTCAGTTCAGCACCAGCCCTTTCCTCTTGGCAAAGTCCAGCGCCTCTTCGGGCGATTCAAAATAGTGGTGCTGGTCCTTGTGCGTAACCCAAAAGACGCGCCGGGAATAACAGCCCAAATTTCACCTTCTTGAACAGGATCGCCTTAACTTGATTAAAGCCTGCCCTCATTCTGACCACCTCCTCGCTCAGATCCTGGTAAATACGCAAAATGCTGTTGTCTCATTTGCAGCTCCGCGTATGCTTGGCCCACTGAAGAACACACTCCTTGTCCAAATACCTGTGGAACCGGACCACCATCGCCCTTGGGGGTCCCCAGGCCGCGGCTTCCTCGTCAGCGCACTGTACGCCCTGTCCACCTCCAACGGTCGGGGAAAAGCCCCCTCCCCCAGAAGCTTCTGAAACATACTCGCCACAAACGCGAGTTCTATTCTCCAGGTCTTCTACCTTCTTCAGCAGCCTTTTTTGCTGATCCTTCAGCATCCCCACCTCCAGTTCAACCACCGTTTGGTGCTCCTCCTGGTTCGCCAGTGCTTTCTCCAGCTCCCGAATCGTCCGATCCTGGGCAGCCAGCCTGCGTTCCAGCCGATCGATCGATTCCTTTTTCGGATGAAGACAGTCTCGTTTCTGCTTCTAGCAAAGCCCTCTTGAATGACCTGCATCAACTCCTTTGTTGATGGTTGAGCCGTCACATCAACCATATTGTCTTCTGCCGCAACCTCCACCCAGCCCTTGGTTGTCTTCTTATTTCTCCCTTTTCGATCCTTTGGGGTTCTTCGTTCCATACACCAATGTGTGGATCCAGTGCCAAATTGACTTTGCCTTCAAAGCCAGCGCTCAAAACTGCAAAAACGTCGGGGGAAAAGGTCCACAAGTCCGGCCAGAGCGGGAGCCAACAAATGTGCGACTTACTCTTTCATAGCCCCCACCGGAAGTCGCAGCAATATATGTTGATGTAAATGTGAGTACAAACAGCTATGTGGCAACTACATCACAGAATCTTTGGGAAAACGTTGAAAGCAGTTCCATTCCCATTCAAAAAGAGCTATTTTGCCTGGGTTCGAATCCCGGCCCTGGGTCACTGTCCATGTGGAGTTTGCACATTCCCCCATGTCTGCATGGGTTTCACCCCCACAATCCAAAGATGTGCTGGTTAGGTGCATTGGCCATGCTAAATTGCCCCGTAATTGGAAAAATAAAAATAATTGGCTACTCTAAATTTATTTTTAAAGAAGAGCTATTTTGGGTATCCGTTATAATTCCTTGAAGTGCTATGCGAGACTTCACATTGTGGATCAAAGTTGTCGAGTCTCAAGTTGTTTTTTTTATACACGGGAAAACAAATTGAATAATTGTTAGTTATTTGTGACTCCATTGATTATTGTTGTCCAAGATGTTTTTTCTCTGCTTGTTTAACACCCTGTGCGACTTGCAGATATTCTGGCCAGTTGAAAAGTAGGAAACCATACATGGTTCCTGAAAACGAATTCCACCATAAGGATCCCCCAGCAAGGAGTGCAACACCCGCAACAATTCAGAATGGACCAGGCACAGTCACACCTGCTGCAACAACCACCAATGCAGCTAAAGCAGAAGAAGGCACAAACGAGGAGACAGGTATTAACAACTTCTTGTCTGTTTATACCAATCAAAATCAATGCAGCAAATCACCCTTTCTCAGGCCTTCACAGATTTGTAGGGTAGGGATTCAGCAGATGAAAAATGTATTTATGGGGGCGAGCATAAATACTCTTCATCTGCTTTAAATTGTTGGCCTCAGCAATTAGGACACTATTTGTGGCCTTGATGCTTATACATATTGAGAAGATTAAGACCGGTGCTTGACCACTATCCAGCAATACTTTCTTTGAAAGGTAAATATTTATGGATGTTGGATGAGGATCACTGTGAGGCCAACACGATTAAATAGCTTGGCAATACTCTTCAGGTGAATAATGCAACATGTTGCTCATAAAAGTTATATGCGACAGTTGAAGATCACATCCAAATTCAATGCTGCCTTAAGGAGGAAAACGGTGAGGAAGTAACAAGTCGAGCCATAATTTCATGCAAATCTTGTATTTTTGACATGAGGTGAAGGTCACAGATTAGTCATAATCTCATTGAGTGACCACACAGGCTGGAGGGGCAAAATGGCCTCCTGCTCCTATTTTGATTTGGATGTTAAAGTTGTGTTGCATTTTAATGAGGCTAAATTTTGAGGCCCCATTGCTGAGACCACAAGTGGTGGTGGACAGGCTTGAAATTGTATGCCGGTACCCATCCCATTTTCTCAGAGGCGGCATGGGGCAAGGTTGTGGAGAGAGTGGCTTCTTGAGGCCGATTGAAGAAAGCTGGGATTTCCTGGCGGTAGCAGGGACCAGTTGAGCTGCCCAGAGGCTGCCTGCCTGAATTATGAGGGGAAGAGTCAGAGTGAACATAATCAAATTGTTTCCCGTGGTGGAGAATTCTAAAACCGGGCACGTAGGTTCAAGATAAGTGGCAGAAGGTGTAGAGGGGACATGAGGAAGAACATTTTTACACAGGTGTTCGTCACCCCAGTTGGCGGAGGAGGCCAGAGACCCTAAACTCTTTTCAATTAGTACCTGGATCTGCACCTTGAGTGCTGCAAGCTATAGGCTATGGGCCCAATGCAGGAAGTTGGGGTTAGAAAGGATACCTGGATGTAATCAGGCTGGTTTGAACAAGATGGGCTGATTGGCCTCCTGTGTTTTAACTTTTCTGTGGTTCTATAGATGGAGCAGTAGCTGCAAGACACCTGGTGGAAGAGTTCTGGCCCCCAGCCCCCAGAATTGTTGCTCGGCTGCTGATGCCATTTTTAAACTGTTTCAATTGAAAGAAGTTGGAGAGAGGGTGCCTCCATATTGAAGTCACAGCATCCTGCTGCTACTTTCAAGTTGAAAGACCCCTGATTGGCACTCCATCTTTGAAAGCCCACCCACTTTCTTTAATTGGACAGTAAACCTGCCCACTGGCCATTAATTGGCAGCTCCAGGAATAATAACATTGAGCAATTGTTTCTCTCTCACTGTCGATTTCTGACCCCTCAGTTGAATCTGTCGGAGGAGTTCAGAAGCCCACAGAGGAAATGCAGCCTGTGTTCTCTCTCTTGTCATTCTATTATTAATCTTGCCTTCATCGTATTGCTAGTTTAATTGTACTCTACCATTAAAATGTTGCAAGCAATAGCTGCTTACTCATTTATATAAAAAACATCTATTTTAAAAGATAATTGAATCATCAGAAAAATATGTAAAATAACATTTAAACCCTGAAGCATAGCTGCAAGTATTGCAAGCTAAAGGGGAAGCTGTTTCAGATAGGAATATATTTATTTCTGAAATCTGGTTCAAATTTAAAGCCCAGATTGGTCTCAGCAAAAGTTTGTACCCATTTATTTTTGTACCATGGCAGCACGGTAGCATCGTGGATAGCACAATCGCTTAACAGCTCCAGGGTCCCAGGTTCGATTCCGGCTTGGGTCACTGTCTGTGTGGAGTTTGCACATTCTCCCCGTGTGTGCGTGGGTTTCCTCCGGGTGCTCCGGTTTCCTCCCACAGTCCAAAGATGTGCAGGTTAGGTGGATTGGCCATGATAAATTGCCCTTAGTGTCCAAGATTGCCCTTAGTGTTGGGTGGGGTTACTGGGTTATGGGGATAGGGTGGAGGTGTTAACCTTGGGTAGGGTGCTCTTTCCAGGAGCCGGTGCAGACTCAATGGGCCGAATGGCCTCCTTCTGCACTGTAAATTCTATGACTTTAACTTCAAGTCCAGATCGTTTTTGTGAATATAGAGCAAAAATGGTCTCATCTTTTTGGGATTGCTAGGAAATTCCACCAGGTAGTCTTTTTCAATGGACAAATAGAGAGTTTTTCTTCATATATCATGAAATTGACTTGTTTGATTTTCAAATTTTCTCAAAAATCCTTGGTAGTCTTGGGAAAAAAATTGCAAAAGGCTTGTCTCGAATGTAATAATCTAAAATGTCTGTTTTCTGTTCTTTTAACAGATAAATTGAAGGAGAAATCTCAGAGTGCCATTAAAGTTACTAACAAAGCTGCTAATGCAACACCCAAAGTCACAGCCAGTAATGGAAGCAGTGCTGTAAATAGGTAACAGTTTGGCTTTATGCTAAAATTGCTAAAATACTTTATTTGCATAATGTCTTATCACTTTGAAATCTCAAAGTGCTCCATGTGATTAATTACATTTGAAGTAATGGGTCTATCAGAGGTGTAGAATAATTTCTTCACTCAGAGGTTTGTAAATCTTTGAAGTTCACTGCACAGGGTTATGGTTGCTCCATCATTGAATATGTTTAAAGATGAAATAGATGGCTTTTAATCTCAAAAGAATCAAGGGAGTAGGTAGAAAAGTAAAGTTACGGCAAAAGGTCTGCGATGATCATATTAAATACCTGAGGAGGCCCGAGAAGCCACTTGGCATACTATTTTTTTATGTTCTTGAGAAGTGCATTGACAATTAGATAGGCAAATATGGCAACTATTTATTTTTGTGGCATCTGTTAATAACCATAAACTGGAAAACCAGTGGATTCTAAGATTGGGTAGCACTTGCTAAATGATCCTGATTGTGAAAAAAATTACACTGACAACAAATTTAAGGCGAATGAAGGGTTGCACTATGTACCCGGGTTGCACTTATGTCAGTGGCCGGGAATCCACGCATCCAGAAGTTGTGAATTATTCAACCAAACTGGGGGGGCAGCAATTCCCTGGTTCATTTCCCAGGGCTTTGCCTTGATCAGAGTCAATCTGCCTGGTTTGAATTTAAATCAAAACTTGGTTAACTGTTCCCTGGTGCGTTCCCCATGGCAATGCCTCTACCTATCAGATTTCATTTGAAATCAATGCACTCTTTTCTCATGCAGTAGAAATTTTTGGTCCCTTTAGAATTGGTATTCTTGGGCAGCACGGTGGCACAGTGGTTAGCACTGCTGCCTACAGCGCTGAGGACCCGGGTTCGAATCCTGGCCCTGGGTCACTGTCTGTGTGGAGTTTGCACGTTCTCCCCGTGCCTGCGTGGGTTTCACCCCCACAACCCAAAGATGTGCAGGTTAGGTGGATTGGCCACACTAAATTGCCCCTTAATTGGAAAACAATAATTGGGTACTCTAAATTAAAAGAAAAAAAGAATTGGTATTCTTGTCACTCATAATTTTGTAAATATCTACTAGGCTGCTCCTCAACCTCCATCTTTTCAGTGAAAACAATCCGCTTATCCAACCACTCCTCATAGCAACACCCTCCAGACCCAGGCAACATCCTGGTAAACCTCTTCTGTGCCTTCTGCACAAAATATCCACATCCTCCTGGTAGTGTGGCGACCAGAACTGTACGCAATATTCCAAATGTGGACTAACAAAGGTTCTGTACGGCTGCAGCATGACTTGCCAATTTTTATACTTAATTCCCGACGGATGAAGGCATGCATGCCTTTTTGACTGCCTTATCCACCAGTGTTACCGCTTTCCGTCATCTGTGGACCTGTATACCCAAATCTTTCTGCCTGTCAATACTCCGAAGGGTTCTGCCATTTATTGTATAATTCCCACTTGTATTAGACCTTCCAAAATGCATTATCTCACATTTGGCCAGATTAAATTCCACCTGCCATTTCTCCGCCCCAGTCTCCAACCGATCTATATCCGGCCGTATCCTCTGACAATCCTCTTCACTATGCGCAACTCCACTAATCTTTGTGTCATTTGCAAGCTTACTAATCAGATCAGCTACCTTTTCCTCAAAATCATTTATATATATATACTACAAACACCAAAGGTCCCAGCACTGATTCCTGCAGAACACCATGAGTCCAGCCTTCCATTCAGAAAAGTACCCTTCCTCCGTCTTCTATGACTGAGCCAATTCCGTATCCATCAGCTCACCTCTGATTTTGTGTGACGTCACCTTTTGTACCAGTCTGCCATGAGGGACCTTATCAAAGGCTTGTTAAAGTCCATGTAGACGACATCCACTGCTGTTCCTTCATCAATCAAATTAGTGCAACATGACCTCCCCTTCGTTAAACCATCCTGCTTATCACTGATAAGTCCATTTGTTTCCAAATGTGAATAAATCCTGTCCCTGAGAATCTTTTCCAATAATTTCCCAGCCATTGACATAAGACTCACCGACCTGGATTATCAGTTCTTCCCATTAAAACATTTTTTTTTTTCAAAAGAAAGTACCCAATTCATTTTTTTTCCAATTAAGAGCAATTTAGCATGACATATCCACCTCCCCTGTCCATCTTTGGATTGTCGGGGTGAGACCGATGCAGACACGGGGAGAATGTGCAAACTCCACATGGACAATGACCATGGACCGAGATCGAAAATGGGGCAGCAGTGCTAACCAATAAGTCACTGTGCCCCGTGCCCCCCCCCTTCCCCCATGGCCTTCTTCCCTTCTTCACAAAGGAACAACATTGCCTCTTCTCCAGTCCTCTGGGACCTCACCTGTGGCCAATGAGGATGCAAAGATTTCTGTCATAGCTGCAGCAATTTCCTCCTTTTTCTCCCTCAGTATTCTGGGATAGATCCCATCAGGCCGTGGGGACTTATCTACTCTTATATTGTAAGACGCCCAACTCTCTTTTTTGATATCTACATGACCCAAAATATCAACATACCCATCCCTCATCATCATCCACCAAGTCCTTCTCTTTGATGAATACTGATGCCAAGTACTCATTTAGTACCTCACCCATTTCCTCTGGCACCATGCTTAGATTCCCTCCTCTGTCCTTCAGTGGGCCAACCCTTTCCCTGGCTGCCCTCTTGCTCTTTATATGCAGATGAAATGTCTTGCGATTCGTCTTAGTCCTGTTTGCCAAAGACTTTTCAAGACCCCTTTTAGCCCTCCTAACTCCTTGCTGAAGTTTCTTCCTCCTTTTTTTATATTCTTCAAGGGCTTTGTCTGTTCTCACCCTTGTAGACTGTACAAATGCTTCCTTTTTCTTTTTGACTAGGCTCACAATATCTCTCATTATCCAAGGTTCCCGAAACTTGCCATACTTCACCTTCACAGGAACATGCTGGTCTTGAATTCGAATCAAATGATGCTTGAAATACGTCTAATGCTGTCTGTGGAAAGTAACTCATCAACCAATCGACCCACTACTACACACTGTATTAAACTGCAAATAATGTTGGAAACTTTTGATGATTAACTTTACATTCTTTTCCAGCAACAAAACAACAAAAGAAAAAGAAGAGAAAGAGAAAAGTGGGAAAGAAAAAGACAAGGAGAAGAAAGAGAAGACAACCCCAGCTGCCCCTCCAGAGGCAAAAGCAACGGCTAAAGATGCAAAGGAGAAATCAAAAGAAGAAAGAACAAACAAAGATGAAAAAGTACGGGAGACCAAGGAAAAGACACCAAAAGCTGACAAAGAAAAGGAGAAAGAAAAAAGCAGGAAGGAAGAGAAGACAGCAAAAGATGAAAAATCCAGGTCAACGTCTAGCTGTGCTGAAGCAAAATCACACTCGGAAAAGGAGAAAGAAAAGGAACCATTGAAGGAGAGAGATGCACTCAAGGATGCTAAATCCAAAGAAAGCCACACAGGCACTAAAGGAGAAAAATCAGCTGCTGCTGGGTCCTTGAAGTCCCCAGTTCCACGGTCAGAATCTTCAGAATCTGATAGGGGTAAGTGAATAAGGTACTGCATCCTGCTTTATTTTTAAGTGCTTGAAGAACATGTGCAGGTAAATGGGATTAATTTAGTACTAATCCAATGACAAAGTATCTGGACAATATAGCTTTTTAAAATCATAGAATCCCTGTAGTTGGAAGCTTTGGAACGGGTGCAGAGGAGATTTACCAGGATGTTGCCTGGTATGGAGGGAAAATCTTATGAGGAAAGGCTGATGGACTTGAGGTTGTTTTTCGTTAGAGAGAAGAAGGTTAAGAGGGTGACTTAATAGAGGCATACAAAATGATCAGAGGGTTAGATAGGGTGGACAGCGAGAGCCTTCTCCCGCGGATGGAGGTGGCTAGCACGAGGGGACATAGCCTTAAATTGAGGGGTAATAGATATAGGACAGAGGTCAGAGGTGGGTTTTTTACGCAAAGAGTGGTGAGGCCGTGGAATGCCCTACCTGCAACAGTAGTGAACATGCCAACATTGAGGGCATTTAAAAATTTATTGGATAAGCATATGGATGATAAGGGCATAGTGTAGGTTAGATGGCCTTTAGATTTATTCCATGTCGGTGCAACATCGAGGGCCGAAGGGCCTGTACTGCGCTGTATCGTTCTATGTTCTATGTTCACAGATGAAAGCTTTTCAGCCCATCGAGTCTGCACCAACCCTCTGAAAGCACACACAACCTCGGCCCACACCCTTTGCACTATCCCTGTAACCCTACCTCACCTTCAAACGTCAAGGGGCAATTACGCATGGCCAACCCACCTAACCTGCACATCTTTGGACTTTGGGAGAAAATCGGAACTGCCGGAGGAAACTCATGCAGACACGGGGAGAACTTGCAAATTTCACACAGATAGTCATCCAAGGTCGGAATTAAACCCTGGCCCCTTGTGCTGTGAGACAGCAGTACTAACCACTCTACTACCGTGCTGTAGGCATTTGGTTGTGAAGGAAACCACATTCAAAGGATTTAACTGAATTCAGTTATTTCACTTGAAGATTTGCACCAATGCTTTTTTAGAAACTTTTCATAGTTGTGTTTAATGTTATAGAAAAGGTCACAAAATGTTTCTCAGCAAAAATTGTCAATCAGTGAAAGACTGGCAACATTTTTCTGCAAATCTGTTTTTGAGTTGTTTGAAATTCGCAAAAACCAACAGTGGGAAAGAAAGAGTGGATACGTCAGACACGCTTCATCCATGAGATGATGAAATCTGGTTCTATAAATCTATACCAAGAAAGGAGAACATACTTTTATGTTGCACCTTTCACAGCCTCATAATGTCCCAAAGCAATTCACAGCCAATTAATGAAATGAAATGATAATCGCTTATTGTCACGAGTAGACTTCAATGAAGTTACTGTGAAAAGCCCCTAGTCGCCACATTCCGGTGCCTGTTCGGGGAGGCTGTTACGGGAATCGAACCGTGCTGCTGGCCTGCCTGGTCTGCTTTCAAAGCCAGCGAGTTAGCCCAGTGTGCAAAACAGCCCCTTTGAGCACCTTTAGCTGTATTAATTAAGCACCTTTGAGCTATAATTAGTGTTATAATATAGTCAATCATGGCAATCTTACTTTGCTGTGTAGTAGAATCAAACCTGGCAACCAGACCTACAGAAAAATTGCACCAAGAGGAATAAAAAAAAATGGACCAGATTATCTGTTTTTAGCATTGTTGGGTGAGGGATCAGTGTTGGCCAGAGACATGACAGAAAACCCTTGCTCTTTGAATCATGTCAGATGATGCTCTACATCAGGGGTGGGCAAACTTTTCCGTGCAAGGGCCACATTCAGAAATTCACAATTTTAAAGGGCTGCATAGTATATTAAGTAAAATAATTACTTCACCCGGTTATGATTCTGGGCGCCTCATATAGAACAGAGAACAGTACAGCACAGAGGCCCTTCGGCCCTCGACGTTGTGCTGAGCAATGATCACCCTACTCAAGTCAATGTATCCACCCTATACCAGTAAGTAAGTAAGCCCGCCCCCCCCATTAACCTTAAAAAAAAAAATTAAAAATTAAAAAAAAAAAACATTTTTTTTTTAATAATGACTTGGTGGGCCGCATAAAGACCTTTGGCGGGCCGCATGCGGCCCGCAGGCCGTAGTTTGCCCACCCCTGCTCTACATCCACCAGAAAACGCATGGCCCATTGTTTAACATCTCAAATGAAGCACAGTTCCTCTGATGATGCAGCACTTCACAGACCTTCACCAAAACTACTCAGGCAGCCTCCTGAAGTCCAAACTCATTGAAGTGTGAATTTAACCTCTGACCATCTGAGTCAAAAGCAAAAGTGCTACAACCAAGTCATGGTCAACATGACTAACAAGAAAGCTAAAGCAAACTTCTGGGTGAGGCACACAGAAAGAGAAAAAAACTGAGACTGTTCAGCTACTAATGACATAATATTTAGATGTTTATATGTATCCCCCCTACTGCTCTCCCCTATATGGCACCTATATGGTGTTGTCTTGACAGCGACATCCCTTCTAAACCTTTATCGTTCTTAGCCCATCTGCCAGAAACCTAATCCACTGGGTGAAGTGTATCAGATGATTTGGCATCCAACCTAAATGGCTGCATGTGTGTTTTGTCGGCATGTTGTTTCATTCTACTGTCACTGTCCACTTGTCTTTTACTGAGATACACTGCTTTTAAAAATAATTTTAGGTACCTCTCCATTGCTTGCCTTTCTCCAAAGTCAGTAACTAAGACTCTAAACCTATTCACATGGATTATGACTGAATCACTAGCAGACATGGTCTGATGAGCCTTAACTTTGGCAACTCCTATCCCAGCACTAGCTACAGGCATTACAGTCACTATAATGGATTTCCTCATAGAAGCAACCTTCGCACAGATTTTTTTGTGTAAGTGGGTGATGTTTAAGCAATCTAATATATAATAAAATGCACACTCGATAGAAACATTATAAATTTTAGCAAATTGGAAAGTGGGTATTTAATAAAATAGTCATAAATATAGGCTGTTAATTTAATTTTTTTCCACTAGTAGCCTTTCATAGGTTGGATAATTAGATGAGGAAACTGATCACAAAATGAATGAGGATTTCTTGAAGATGCTTTTAAAATCTTTCATTATTTCTCTCTTTTTTGGTCTTGCTGCAAAAGCTGTGAAAGTTTAGTCATGTCTATTTTATTTGAAAGCTGTACAGAATAATTTTTACTTAAATAAAAATATTGAGTCTATAGCCAAACATGACGAGACTTGGGTCTTTCATTTCACTTGGCTTTTTTTGAAAAATAAAAAATAATTCAAGTGTGCAGGTAACTGCTGTGTAAAATCTGTGAACTTCCTGATGAAGCAACATCAACACAAAACATGCAATAACCATAACCACTGTCCCCCTTCCTCCCTCCAGCCCACACATCCTTTTCTTTTATCAGAACAAACCCCAAAACGAAGAAAAGGAACCCTCCACCACCGCCACCCCACACACACACACACATACCTCAGGCAAACACTTTACCACTCTTTAAAGAAGTCGATGAACAGGCAAACTTTATTTTCTCAAGGTCCAGAAACTCTGCCAAATCACTCACCTGTCCCCCCCCCCCCCCCCCCCCCCCCCCCACCCCACACACAGCCCGAGGCGACTCTGAGTCCCGCCACCCAAGCAATATCCATCCCTGAGCTATCGGGGAGGTAAAGGCCAACACGTCGGCCTCTATCCCCAGCTGCACTCCAGGATCCTCCAACACTTCAAATCTCGCTACACTTGTGCCTTATGTCCTCCACCGAAGTTCTCTCTCTCTCCATCAACTCCCCATATATGACTGATGCCCTGCTCTCTCCTATCTCCTCCTCGGCTCAGCTTCGGGAACGAGGTCAACTCCTTTCTCATGAAGTGGCTAACTTGCAAGTACCAAAACCCACACCCTAACTTGCAAGTACCAAAACCCATTCCTCTTTTGTAATTGATACATCACTTCCAATTCCCCAATAAACTGACCCCTGAAGTCAGTTCTATCCCCACCCTCCCCCACCCTCCATTTTGAAGTGCTTCCGACACTGGTTCCACATCATCAGCACTGACACAACCACAGGGCTCGTGGAGTATCTCGCTGGCGAGAACAGAAGAGGTGCCAGCAATAATGCCTTCAAACTTGTTCCCCTACAAGAGACCCACACTGACCTCTCCTCCACTGCCCACTTCCTCACCGTGGTGATGTTTGCTGCCCAGTAACAATTCTGCAGTCCCCCAGTCTGCCTGTCCCACTCTTAGAACACCCTCCTCGTCCGGGGAGCCTCATATAAACTCCGTGACCATTTTGTTGACCCTCCTAAAAAAGGACTTGGGCACAAAAATCGGAAGATTCTGGAAGACAAACAAAATCTTCCGCAACATTGTCATCTTTACTGTCTAGACCCTCCCAGCTAATGATAACAGCAAAACATCCCACCTCTTCAAGTCCTCCTGCATTTCCTCAACCAAATTTGTCACGTTCTACTTGCTGTGCCGAGCTCTGCCCCCCTTGTATCCCCAAACACCGAAAGCTTGCCCTAACCAGCCGAAATGGCAGCTTCTCCAGTCTTCTCCCTTGCCCCTGCACATTGATCAGGAGCACCTCGCTCTTCCCCATATTGAGCTATACACCAAAAAATGATGGCTTTGAGTGGCTATAGCCAAGGCTCAATTGCTAAGGCAAAAATCAATGGAGAGAGCTGACAACCCTGTCTCGTCCTGTAATCCAAAGTACCCCGAACTGACATTCGACCGGGTACTTGTCTTTGGGGCCTTATACAGCAGCCTCACGCAATCTATGAATTCCTGCCCTAACCCGAACCATCCCAATACCTCAAACAAATACGCACATTCAACCTTGCCAAACGCTTTCTCCATGTCCATGATGGACACTACCATCTCCATGTCCTGGCCCCTCGGGGGCTTCATGATCACATTCAATAACCTTTGGATTTAGCTGACAACTTCACAAACCCGGTTTGGTCCTCTCCTGTCATCCCCGGCATACAATCCTCTATACGCGTAGCCAGCACCGTCGCTAATATTTATGCATCCACGTTCAAAAACCAATTTGGGCAGTACTACCCACACTGCTCCGGGTCCTTGCCCTTTTTAAAAATATGATGTGGAGATGCCGGTGTTGGACTGGTGTGAGCACAGTAAGAAGTCTTACAACACCAGGTTAAAGCCCAACAGGTTTGTTTCAAACACCAGCTTTCGGAGCACTGCTCCTTCCTCAGGTGAATTTAAAATAAATGTTTTTAAATAAGCTAGACAGGAGCCTGAGATGGCATTGGTGGGAGTTCCCCTTCTAAATTCATTCAACTAAAAAGGAGCCCGAATTCCGAACCAAACCTTTTCTAAAACTCTGCCGGGAACCCATTCAGACTGGGGGCATTCTCCAACTGCATAGTCCTCGCACAATCCATCACCTCTCTCAGCCTCATCGACACCCCGAACCCCTGCCGCCCCAACCGGCGGACACTGCAGCTCCCCCACCATAAGGCCATAAGACATAGGAGGATTATTAGGCGACTTGCTCCATCGGGTCTGCTCTGCCATTCAATCATGGCTGATATTTTTTGCATCCCCATTCTCCTGCCTTCTTCCCATAACTCTTTATCCCCATATTAATCAAAATCCTATCTATCTCTGTCTTAAAGACACAGTGATTTGGCCTTCACAGCCTTTTGCGGCAAAGTGTTCAACAGATTTACAACAGCCTGGCTGAAGAAATTCCTTCTCATCTCATTTAAAGGATCATCCCTTTAGTCTGAGATTGTGTCCTCTGGTTCTAGTTTTTCCTACAAGTGGAAACATCCTCTCCACGTCCACTCTATGCCGACCTTTCAGTATCCTTAAGTTTTAGTAAGATCCCCCCTCATCCTTCTAAACTCCAACGAGCACAGACCCAGGGTCCTCAACCATTCCTCATGCGACAGGCTCTTCAATCTGAGCCGTACAGCATCCGATTAGAAAGCCTCAATTACCCCCTTTCATCTCCCCAACTCTGTGACCACTGCACCCCCTCTATCCTTCAACCATCCAATCTCCCTTGCCGCTGGCTGCCTCCTCAACTGATGCGCCTGCAACTTGCTGGCTTTCTCTGCATACTCATACATCACCCACTGGCCCTGTGCAATTGCCCCACCACCTTCCCCGTGGAGATGAGCACAAACTCCATTTGAAGCCTCTGCCTCTCATCTAACAGCGCCTCCTCCAGTCCACCGTCTGGATGGCCTCCACGAATCTCTGCCTCTCTAACTTCTCCATCCTATCCTTGTGCACTCAAATCAAAATAAACCATCCCTAATCACCGCCTTCAGCACTTCCCACAACACTGTGCTCCATGTAATTCCAGATAGCCGCCTCTATCTTTCCACAAATCTTCTTATCTGCCAACAACCCCACATCTAATCTCTACTGCAGCCACAAGTCCACCCAGCGCAATCCGTGCTCGGAAACTGCAATTGCCGAATATTCTGACCTAACCACCCCTGCTAACCACACCTTGTCCAGGACAAAATAATCAATCTGGAAATATGCCCTGTGGACCCCCACACCCCCAAATGCATGTCAAGTCCAGAGCCTTTGCCAAAACCCGCTTCATGAATTCTACATTGTCCCAATTTGGGGCATATGTGTTCACCAGCACTACCAGTGCCCCCTCCAGCCTCCTGATTACCATCACAAACCTGTCCCCAGGGTCTGCCACTCTTAAAGGCCACCCTCTTATGCACTGCCACCGTCCTCGTATTCATGTCCCACCCAGCCCTTTCTCATCCTCATCTGATCTGCTACCTTCAAATGAGGCTTTTGTAGAAACGCAACGTCGGCTTTCAACTCCTTAAATGCGCAATCTCTTTAATCCCCGAACATTAATCGGCCCATTTAATCCCTGAACATGCCAAGAAATCAGCTGAGTCGTGGGGCTCCAAGCATCACCACTCCTTATCCGTCCACAACCTTTACCACCCCCCCCCCCACCCCCCCCAACTTCACTCCTGTTAACTAGCCCACCTGCTAGCATAGTGGTCTCCACCCAAAGTAATCACCATCTCCCTTCCATAACATTTTTTGCCACCTGCCCAAAACCCAGAAACCACTCCCGTATACCTTGGCCCCTCCATCCCACCCTCTTCCTCTGCCCATCTCCCCCCCCCCCCCCCCCCCCCCCCCCCACCACCACCACCCACCACCACAAACACACCAATTCCCAAATGTGGGCGGGTGAGCAGAGACACAGCATAATTAATTTAACGCATCCACCAATAATCAATTAAACAAAGTGGGGAAAAACAGCAATAGCAAACAAACAATCCGGCAGAAACACAACCACTTCCTTCATAGATTTCTCTCAAGTCCCCCAGTCCATGGTGTCTCATAAACTTACTCGCCTCTTCGTATACAGCACCCTGCACCCATGTATTTCCTAAATAGGGTCACTTTGATCCTACAAATCCCAGCCCGTCAACCCTGCTCCCAAGACCTGCTAAATATGCACCGCATGGCTTTCCCAAGTGCACTCTCTCATCTTCGCCCACTGCAGAATCTTTTTTATTAAAGTAATGGTGCAACTTCCTTCCCCTCACTTGCTTACTTAACAAGGCTGCCTCATTAGCGACCTGTGCGCTCGATACACCTCAGGAGGTCAGTCAAATATCTCCTTACCCACCAATTTCTCAAACATCATCGCCGCATATAGTGTGGCCTGCATTCCCTCGATCCCCTCAAGCAGATCCACAATCCGAAGATTCTGCCACCTCCAGTGAACTCATGTCATCCACCATCTCTCTCCTTAACTTCTTCTGCCCATTTGCCACCAGCACGATTTCCACCTCCAAGAAGCCAATCGATCCTCGTGGTCAGCTACAGACATTCCACCTATTGGAGTGATGCATTCTGAGCCTCCAGGCTTTGCTCCACTATCTCTATGGTTGCCCGGATCAGCCTGGCCAGCCGAGTCAGGTCCTCTGAGGCCTCATGTCTCTGCTGCTCAAACCTAACCACTGTGAACTCCATCAACTGTTCCATAGAGCATTGAGCGGGCAGCGACGCCACAGAGCTCTCGGCCATCTGTCTGTCTGTCGCAATTCGAGAGATCTCCTCGTCTGACTGTTGCCCCTTCCTTGTTGTGCTCCTCGTTTGATAGGTCCCAGACAAGTCCTACCAAAGGAGAATTCTTAGTCCCTTATACTTATACACTTTCCACCTGCATAACAGGAGAAAAGACCCAAAACAATTCCACTTTGAGCAGGAGTTACCTCATGCGCGACCACCCACACCATGGCCGCCACCCAAAGTCCCTTGTCAAATTTCTGAGGCATCCATTGTTTTCTCATCTCTATTTGTGAAGTCATTGTGATGTAGAAAATATCTTTGGGCTCTGTGCCTTGTGTATATATATATATATATATATAATATATATAAAAATATAAAATTTTATTTCATATTTGCTACAATCAGCAACTAGAATGTGCAATACTTCTTCTGTTCCAGAACAAAAACGGCGCAAGCTTGATTCCCATTCTTCGCCATCACATTCCGCTACAGTAAAGGTTAGTATAGCCTAAGGAAGGCACCGTCAATATTAGGCTGTCCTGTTTGGAATACCGGTTTTCTGGAAATATTCGTCTTCCTTCAAGTGATACAAGGTGCACAATGGAGCCTCTGGAGGTTTCTTTTAAATAGAAAATGCATTCATTTTCTTTATTGGACTTTTTGTAAGCAAATTTTATATAAAAAGGCTTCAAGGACCTAGCGAAAATATAAATAGTAAGAGGAAAATGCAAGAAATTTTTCTTCGAAGTGCCTCAAATTATATTAAGTGGTCAGTTTTTGGAGTGCAATAATGCTACAAGCAAAATAGCTTCAAAGTGGAGTCGCAAAAACGGTGTCAGCGCTGAGAGTGAAGAGTGTTTCTGCACTGAAGAATGTTGAAGTTGTTCAGAATTACCGGAAACCTCTGGATTCATCAGACCCGCTGATGAGCAGCCTGCCAATTCGTACCTTCTAGGAAGGAAGTAATGGAGGGGATTCCATTAAAGTCTTTAATATCTCCTTGGTGATCAGATCTCCTGTAGTTGTGTAAATTCTATCAGCATGCAGCTGTTGTTAGTATCTTCCCTTCGTGGGTTTGTTTTCCCTTGGGGGTGCCAGCCTTTTGAATCCTGCCTTAGGAAAAAGCAGATATGGCAGCAAAGCCCGCCTTCCAGCCAAGAGGGCCGATGGTATTCTACGCAGCACGAAACGTGGGTGTATCCTAATAGAAGAATCAGGGCAGATGCTACCTTGCACCGTTTGCTGTATTTATTTTAATGTAGATGAACCCCCACGAATCCTTGAGTTTGCAGTGGGTTGAAACTTCGAGCTGTAAGTTCCAATTCCTGGATGCAGTGCACTGGAAGGGAGGTTAAAGAGCCCATTGTGGTTTGTTCAGCTGCACCTATTTACAAAATTAACACATTTTGCATTGAAGTTAATTGTTCACTTAGTATACTTACACGGGAAACAGTATTCTATAACATAATCAGATTTAAAGACCTAGTTTAACTTAATTGACATTTAATTGTGTATATTTGTGCTAGTAAAATTTTACATTAAATATTATTGTAATCATGCATTTTAGGGAATTTTATTTCATAATTGATTTGTAAATTAGCAATATTGTTAATATATACACTACAGTTGTGAACAACTGCAGCATCAGACACATCTAAATAATATATCTAAGTGAGTTTGAGAAACCATTTCTATCATAGTAAACTGTTTCCCGAAATACATATTTAAAATGTATTATTGTCCAGCTTTTTATCTTGTCTCGTAAGCATTAACAGTTTCTAAAGCCTAGTTCCTAAAGGTGTAACTGCATGTCAGAAGCAAGACATGAGAATGATCGTCAACTTGCATCCCAAAGTCCTCTGGTATCTGAGAAGCGCTGCAGCTCATCTGTCATCTCCATTCATTCCTACAGGATGGTCTCGGTGATCACAAGGAATCATCAACAAAGGTTTGACATTTGAGCCTTATTTTAACACTTGAACCATATTTTGACAGCATAACTTTTATTGGTGAAGTTTTGTGAGGAACACAGCTTTTGTAAACCTTTTATTTGTTGGCATTTTCAAAATGTTATTACTACTGCTTAGTTTATAAATATGCAGTAGGTT
Source organism: Scyliorhinus canicula (assembly GCF_902713615.1). Lineage (NCBI taxonomy): Eukaryota > Metazoa > Chordata > Chondrichthyes > Carcharhiniformes > Scyliorhinidae > Scyliorhinus > Scyliorhinus canicula. Next base: position 35,163,551 of record NC_052162.1, on the reverse strand, counting down.
CTTTTCCTGGTAGTTGCAGAAGCATTTTGGCCCATTACTTGTGTTCTTTCCGCATTTATGTTCTGTTGCTTTTGAAGCAATATCTACTCCTGCTAGAAATGGACCATGGTCTCTTCATAGTCAAAAAGGCTAACGGCACTGCTTTTTGTCAGTCTTAATGCGCAGATCAGGAACTTGAAAGTTCGGTGGTTGTTAGTCTGACAGTACTTCATCTGCAAGTGGGCTCAGCTTTGGGAAGGGGAAAAAAAAACAGCCAACATTTTGAATCCTGATTGCCATCTAGTGATATCTGGACATACTTGAATGTCAGATGAGGATAGGATTAGGCTTGACTGTGGTGCCCTTTATAGTTGAATTGTCTACCAGTGTGTTTTTTTTCGGTTCACTTATTTAAAAAAAAACAGCCAGTGGGTGAGTTACAGCGAGGGTGAGGTCTCAGCAAGTGGCGAACGATTGCAAACTGGATGTCGTAACAAACCAGTCCCTTCAACACTGACAGGGAGAATACTCAGGGTGCATAGGTGGCAGAGGTAATGACCAAAGCAATTGTGGATTCATGAAAGTTCCCACTTAATTAACTGACTTTAAGTCGTAGTCTTGCATTTAAAACTGTAGATATGTGCTACAACAATATGAGTAGCTATAAAATTTGAAAAATCGATAAATTAAAAGGTAATAGTGTACTTCTATAAGGATTTTGATGCAGTTTTGGAGAAATACTCAATGATGGTTCTTTTGCTAAAATATATAAGCTAGATAAGTGGTAAGTTCCCTTGAAAAGTGCGTGATTAACTTTATAATTGTGATTGCAAATTCTGTGATACAGTGCACTTTCAATTTGTATTCATGCTGCTTAAAATTTATGGATAAAATAATACACCTGTCAAATTGATAGAGTATAATCTATTTTTGTTAATGAGGTACATTTGCTTGTTAGCTTGAATTGGCATTTAAAACACAGATGAGCTTTGGAAATGCAGCCCATTTTTCCAGTGGCGCGTGTCTTTCAGTGGGTTGTTAAAACTCTGCTTTACATAATTGGTAAGTCAGTAGAGGGTGCATTAAGTTTAACTTGAATGAAATTTAACTATTCTGGTTGACATGTTCTTCATAATACCACTAACACGTCTTTTTAGTTTCCCAACTTTGGTGACTCCATTGTGTACACCTCCGTGTAGCATTCATTTCCTTAGTCTGTGAGCTGGGACACAATTGCCAAACCAGATTGATGACTTTCTTGAAAACCTCAGAGTCATTTTTGCTTCCCTCATCTGGCTACTTAAAGCATATGCAACAGTCATAAAAATTTAAAATCTTCTATAAACTAATCACTCTCAACTGTTTCTATGTAGTTTGTGAGAAGATGCACTACAATATTTTTCCTTGTTTTACATATCTCATTAGCCATTTTTAGTTCGCAACAAAGTGATTAGGAATAAATTTACTGTGGTTTTCTAAATTTATTTGGCTAATGCAGAAGTAATTTTAAGACTGCTGGCTTTGCTATGATCTCCGTAGAGACTCATGACTTTTATTGAGCTTCGCATTTCCAATTACTTGCTGAAAGAATGACACAAGATATCACGTTTTGAAACTTTTACTGTAACAAACTCCTGGTAACTAAACAATACTTTCTTTTTATCGGAAACCTCTACCAAAACTACAGAAAGGCTAGTTTTTCTTTTATACTTAAAGGTGGGAATGCCGCAGTGGTTAGCACTCCTGCCTCATGATTCGATCCCAGCCCCAGGTCACTGTCCCTGTGGAGTTTGCACATTCTCCCCGTGTCTGTATGGGTTATCATCCCCACAACCCAAAGATGTGCAGGGTAGGTAGATTGGCCATGTTGAATTGCCCCTTAATTGGGGAAAAAATAATTGGGTGCTATAAATTTTTTAAAATTAATTTTAAAAAATATTTTATATTTGATGCATATCATACTCCCCATGGAATTATAGTTGCTTCCAATGGATTCTCATATCCCTGTTTCGCCAATCAATAATTTTAAGTGGGTGTCTCAAAGCACTTTCTTCGGTTTTCAGAGAGTTTCTTAAATCATCTACTATCAGTAAAGCCTGTTCTGAGTATCCTTTCCTTAGCTATGCCAGGACAAATTTCCTGGAATCTGTAGGAGGCTTTAAAGGAGACCCATCTCCTTCCCAATTCAACTGGTAGCTCAAAAAAGCCAAGCAGCATCTTCTCTGCCCACACAAAACTGTCGTATCTCTGATTTGCATTGATTGGCCTATTCTGCCCTCTTCCCCTTGGTAAAATGAAACAAAGTATCGCAGTAGAAGTGCTAATTACCTCTGTTTGATTTCAACTCCCATTTGTCTCAGAAATGGACATTTACCGCGTGACTGATACACCACGGTACCTTTCTGGAATGTTGAGAGACAGAGTCAGTCCCCTTTTGTAAATTCGGATACTGTTGCCATTGCCTCCAATCACAAATACCTTGCACCTCCTTCTCAGTAAGACAATCTGAGCCTTCCTTTGACCCCTAATGATCAAATATCCAGGCTTGTTGTCAGGCAGATTTTAGAGCAGGTCACATGGCCCCCTTCATTCAGCGAACCTTCAAGGATACAGCCAAAATGCAAAAACCTTATTAATCTCATAATTGTAACAGTCCACGGTACTCAATCTGTGCCTCATGCAGCTTTTTGTTTGCCTAATTGTTATATTTATGGAGTTAGAATTAGCTTGGGTGTTTGTAGCAATCCATGGGATAGAATACAGGAGAAGAAAATTGGATCAGTTCAATTGTATCAATTTGAATTGGAATAATTTTATTCATTTTTCTCTATTGTATTTTCATTGCAAGAAAGGGTTAAAATGCTACATTAAAATTTGACTCACTCTTCAAGATAGTTTAAGTGTGTTTTAGACAAATGTTTTTGAAGAACATCAAATCGCTCGACGACTGGTTGCCCAGAGAAGGCAATGGGACTGGAAGAATTAAAATTTACGGGGATTGGGAACTATTCAGTTTGAAACAAACTCTCAATCTCTTAAAAATTCAGCCATGTGCAGTGTTGGTGAAAATATTTAATGCATCGTTTTTGAATGATGCTAAAAGTAAGTGAATCATTAAGAATTTTTTTGTGTTCTTATTTTTTTGTTTTGAAGACTATTTTCACAAGTTGCTATTTTGACAGTTTGCTGTTCACTATTGAATCCTGTGGGACAATTGCTGTTCTGTTTCAATGTTTTCTAGTACAATACTCAGCAATCCCTCAGCCAAACAGTGAACCTGGAGGATCAAGAAAATAAGTTTCTAAACGGTGTACAATGTCTGTTTCTGAGTTATGTTCAGCCCATTAACCATCACTTGATTGGCCTCTGTTCGAGTCAGTAATGATTAGGACAACCATACCAATTACAGACGTTGAACTCGCCTGCTGAAAAACGCAGCCGCACTGACTTGCCTTCTGCAAGAAATACTTTATATTTGTTCACTGCTGGAATTGGTACGTTAAGCATTTATCTAGCTTAGTGCTTTTTCTGCTTTGGTTGGGAGTATGGTTATCAACAAATCTGTCAACATCATAAAAATTAAGACATCAAATCATTTTGTAATATAGACAGTACTGCCGACAATATAAATACAAATAAAGTATCATCTTCCAGAAAAGAAGGCCGTATGATGAGAGAGCTGGAATTTGTTCCAGAATGGTTGATTTATGTAAATCCAAATGTGAAGCAATTAAATGTCTACTCTACCTTGATTTCTTTATGGGGTGTTGTTCTAAATTATAATATCTGCAGTGATGGTTGGTAGTCCTACATGCATAAAATAAGAATTAAAAACATTGGAGCAGGAGTTGGCCATATGACTCCTTGTGTCTGCTCCATATTTCAGTAGGGTGATGGCTGAACTGATCTTTGCTTCAACTCCATTTCCTGCTTGGTCCCCATAACCTTTGACTGCACTGTAATTCATGAATGTCAGCCTTGAATATATTCAATGACTTAAGCTCCGCAGCTCTCTAGTTTAGAGAATTACAAAGATTCTTGATCCTCTGAAATAAGAAAGCCCCCATCTCATTTCTGCCTGAAGTGGGCGACTCCTTATTCTGAAACGGTGCCAGATTCCCCACAAAGGGAACTTCGTATCAAGCCTCCTCAGAATCTTGTATGTTTCAATATGATCACCCTTACTTTTGTAAGCTCCAATGTATATAGACTCAACCTTTCTTCTTAAGACATAAAATGTCCACGATAGAACAGACTATTAGGTTTATTGGTCATGCCCATGTTCATGCTCCATCTATATCTCCCTCCATTCTTCCAACAGCTTAGCTTTCAATGCCTTTCCTCATTCTTTCTTTACCTAGCTTTCCCTTAAGTACACCTGTGTTATTTGCTTCAGCAACTTTGTGAACAGTTATTTTGTGTTTGTCTTCACAGTGGAAGTCACAAATAACATGCCAATAATTGATGGCAAGGAGGCTATGGCAGATGAGGATCTAAAAAATTATCATTATCATTAAGGAGGTAGTGTTGGGCAAGTTAAGGGGGCTAAAGGTAGACAAGTCTCCTGGTCCTTATGGAATGCATCCCAGGGTATTAAAAGAGATGAAGGGGGAAATAATAAATGCACTTGTGGTAATTTACCAAAATTCCCTGGACTCTGAGGCGGGCCTGGCAGGTTGGAAAACAGCAAATATGACACCATTGTTTAAAAAAGGAGATGGCCAAAAGGTGAGTAACTTTAGGCAGTTAGCTTAACTTCTGTAGTGGGGAAAATACTTGAATCTTTAATCAAGGAAGAAATGGCGAGAAATTTTGGTATAAATTGTCCCAATGGAAAGACACAGCATGGATTCATGAAAGATAGGTCACGTTTGACTAATTGATTAGAATTCTTTGAGGACATTACGAGTGCAGTGGACAACGGGGAACAGGTAGATGTGGTGTATCTGGATTTCCGGAAGGCAATCGACAAGTTGCTGTGCAAAAGGCTGTTGCATAAGATACAGGTGCACGGCATTACAGGCCATGTATTAGCATGGATAGAGGATTCGTTAACTAACAAAGCAAAGAGTGGGGATAAATGGGTGTTTTTCTGGTTGGTGATCAGTGGCTAGTGGTGTGCCCTCAGGGATCAGTTTTGGGACCGCAGTTGTTTACAATTTACATAGATAATTTGGAGTTGAGGACCAATTATAATATGTCAAAGTTCGCAGATGACACTAAGATGAATGGTAAAGTAAAGTGTGCAGAGGACACCATGTTTGCAGAGGGACATAGATAGTATAAGTGAGTGGGCAAGGGTCTTGCAGATGGAGTACAATGCTGGTAAATGTGATGCCATCTATTTTGGTGTGGAATAACAGCAAAATGTACCAGTATATAAATGGTAAAAAATGTGTCACTCTTTGCATGCTGCTGTGCAGCGGGACCTGGGTGCATGAATCGCAAAAAGTCGGTTTGCAGGTGCAGTAGGTAATTAAGAAGGCAATTGGAATTTTGTCTTTCATTGCTAGAGGGATGAAGTTAAACACAGGGATCTTATGTTGCAGCTGTATATGACAATGGTGAGGCCACACTTGGAGTATTGTGTACAGTTTTGGTCTCCTTACTTGAGAAATGATGTACTGGTACTGGAGGGATGCAGAAGAGATTGACTAGGTTGATTCTGGATTTGAGAGGATTGGCTTATGAGGAGAGTCTGAGTAGACTTGGACGATACTCATTGGAATTTAGAAGAATGAGGGGGGGGGATCTGAAAGAAACATATAAAAATTCTGAAAGGAATTGTTAAAATAGAAGCAGGGAGGTTGTTTCCACTGGCGGGTGAAACTAGAACTGGGGGCATAACCCCAAAATAAGGTGGAGCAGATTTGGGACTGAGTTGAGGAGGAACTTCTTCACCCAAAGTGGAATTCCCTTCCCAGTGAAGCAGTTTGGCTACCTCGTTGGATGTTTTTAAGGCAAAAGATAGATTTTTGAACTGTAAAAGAATTGAGGGTTATGGTGAGCAGGCGGTAAGTGGAGCTGAGTCCACAAAAAGATCAACCAGGCTCGAGGACAGATAATAATCGCTTGCTGTCACAAGTAGGCTTCAATGAAGTTACTGTGAAAAGTCCCTAGTCGCCACATTCCGGCGCCTGTTCGGGGAGGCCGGTACAGGAATTGAACCTGCGCTGCTGGCATTGTTCTGCATTACAAGCCAGCTGTTTAGCCCACTGTGCTAAACCAGCCCCAGTGGCCTACTCCTCCTAGTTCTTATATTCTTACATGGTGAGTTCCACACTGTCAATCAGAAAGTTCTGTCCGCATCCCCTTTTGGATTTATTAGTGACTATCCAACATTTGTGGTCTCTTGTTTTGGGGACTCTCCACAAGTGGACATATTTGTGTACATTGGCCCAATCATGTATAAAGCACCTGGTCAGGTGGGATAAACCAAATTACAAGGGGAATGAGGAAGGAAAGGAATGGGTAGGAGTTTTATTTCTAAAAATAGTGAAACTAGAACTAGAGGGCAAATCAGGTCACTCCTCAGTCTTTTCTGGAGGAAAGAGTATAATCTCTTCGATGTAATGAGAAGCGAAACAGTCACTGCCTTAATAGCTCAAAGGAAATGTTGGTATAAATGTCCCCTGATGCCCAAATTAAAAGAGAAAAACTTCAAAAATGTAATGAATATCTACATTTTGACAGACTTGCTCACTTTTTCGATCTTAACCATGTCACTCTTTCTGAACTCTGCAGAAAGTATCCCGTGCTCTTTTACAGGTTGGGTGCCGATGATATCTGCAAATGTGCTTTCATTTATAATCTGTACTCTGCTCCTGAAGTTTGTGTTTGACCATGTTTTACAGTTGACTCGTGTAAATGTTGACTGGAAACATTTGATCCTTAATCTTACCAAGACTCCATGGGTGAGATGCTCCGACCCCCTGCTGGGTTGGAGAATCCCCGGGGCACTGCACGAATCGCTCCACGCCCCCCCCCCCATTCTCCATCCCGGATGGGCTGAGCGGCCGTAGCAAAAAACCAGAGTCCAGCCAGCGCCGTTTTAACATGTTATGAGCCGGCGGGATCTCGGCATTGAAGGGTCCGTGGGGGTGGCGGGGGGTGGGGGTTTGGAGTGGGGGAGCCTCCACTGTGGCCTGGCCCGCGATCGGGTCCCACCGATCGTCGGGCCGGCCTCTCGGGCTAGGGGCCTCCTTTCTTCCGCACCGGCTCCTGTAGCTCTACGCCATTTGGCGTTGGGGCTGGTGCAGAGAAAAAAGCCACTGCGCATGCGTGCGTTGGAGCCGGTGTCACTGCCCATGCGCGGATACCGTGGCGCCCAGTTGACTGAGATCAGCAGCTGGAGTGTCGTGGGCCGTTCAAGCTCCGTGCTGGCCCCTTGTGGGCCGGAGAATCGGGCGCCGGAAGGCCTGTTGACGCTGGAGTAAAACACTCCTGTTTTTACGCCGGCGTCAACACTTAGCCGAGCGATAGGAGAATTCCGCCCCTTGTCTTTACTAAAGGTCATTAAAGTCCATTGACTGTTGCTTTGCCGAAACTTAATTGATTCAAATATATTTTATGGCGCATGTTAACCCTACACATCTGAGCAAATGGATTGCAGTCATATTTTCTTAATGCAAGTAATATCTTTAAAGTTGCTTCTGTAATGAATGAACACATAGAAATCAAGAGCAGACCAGTGTAGAGTCACTGCTGCGCAACGTTTTATCCATTCAGTCGATAGACAAAATACTTAAATATGTGGAATGAACTTAGAAATGAAATTGGGATAGCTCCTTTGTGGAACCAGCACAGGCACGGTGGTAAAATGCTCATTTTTGAATGTGTTCTGTTGCTCAGTCAGATTTGATATATTTTGCTAATATTCTATGATTCCATAAATTTAATTTCCTTCTAGAAGCCTTACATATGACACTTTATTGAATGCCTTTTAAAATTCAAGTAAGCTGTATACATTAGGTAATCATCAGTTGTGTCTTGAAAGTTTAATAGCGCCTTTTATGTATATCCTCCACGAGAACCGTTGGGCTAATTTGGTCAATATGGGGAGATTGCTTCCTATCTTACTAAGTTATTATAGAATTTACAGCGCAGAAGGAGGCCATTCGGCCCATCGAGTATGCACCGGCTCTTGGAAAGAGCACCCTACCCAAGGTCAACACCTTCACCCTATCCCCATATCCCAGTGACCCGACACTAAGGGCAATTTTTTTATCATGACCAATCCACCTAACCTGCACATCTTTGGACTGTGGGAGGAAACCGGAGCACCCGGAGGAAACCCACGCACACACAGGGAGGATGTGCAGACTCCGCACAGACAGTGACCCAAGCCAGGAATCGAACATGGGACCCTGGAGCTGTGAAGCAATTGTGCTATCCAATTACTTAGATTATTGCTCCTGAATTTATAGAATTCCTTAAGTATTTTTAAAATAAAACTCCTACCCATTTCTTCCATTCCTCATTTCCCTTGTGATATGGTTTGTCCCACCTGACCAGGTGCTTTTAGACTTACTACTTCAGTTTTTTGGTAACGTAATGTCTGTTTATTGATTCTGTTGACCACGATATTCACCTGTTAGAAAGAGAAGTGAAGAATGTCTTCAACAAATTTGCTATTTTCTGTTTCGATAACATTCCTGCTAAATTTTAACTTGTATCGGGAAGTCTTTTTATTAACTGCTGAATTTTTGTTCACATTTTTATCGCTTTGTATCTATTTTCTGTGTTTTCGAAGGATGTTTTGCACATTGCATATTATCGATGCTGACATATCTTATAGAAAGCATCTTCAGTTTAATACTCAAAGCACCCAGCAGTTATCTGAGTACAATATGGGATGACAATTTTTTATAAGAAATAGCTTATTGAAGAGTTATAAGAATAAAGTAGACTTCAGTTTACTTTAACAAACTCAAGATGTACTGCATGTTTGAATCACACTCGCACTCCCACCCATGCACTGTGTGATTGACGAAGAATTATTTTATTCACATTTAGTATCATATTTTGCTACTGGTGATGAGTGTCATCTTGGACAATCTTAGACTTTGTCATTTGAACTGCAGTAATCGGTTTTATCTTAGTTAATGTTTCACCTGCCATCATGCAAGTGTATAACGTTATGGTGCATTTTACACATGCCGGTTTAGCTCATCTGGCTGGACAGCTGGTTCCTGACGCAGAGCAAGGCCAGCGGTGTGGGTTCAATTCCCATAACGGCTGAAGTTATTCATTCCTTCTCAACCTTGCCCCTCGTCTGAGGTGTGGTGATCCTCATGTTAAATCACCACCAGTCAGCTCACCCCCTCAGAGGAGAAAGCAGCCTATGGTCATCTGGGACAATGATGACTTTACTGTTACACATGCTGTTTTAATAACAGCTCTTTTCCACTTGCACTCTTTATTTTGCTTCTTTGAAACTCTCTTAGTTTGTCACATTCTCCGCAACCACGATTCTCCCACCCCCCCCACACCCGCGCAAATGGAGTGTCCGGTTTTGCGACACGCCGCTCGGAGAAACATGGGCCGAGCGGCCTGCCGTTCCCGACCTGTTCACGACGGCGGCAACCACACCTGGTCGCTGCCGTCGTGAACATGGCGCGCCAGGTAAGTGTGGGGCCTAGGGGGGGCGGATCGGGGATCGAGCACCGCGACCGTGCTCGGGAGGGGACAGACCCGCAATCGGTGCCCACCGATCGTCGGGCCGGCGTCTCAAGGGGACGCACTCTTTCCCCTCCACCGCCCCGCAAGATCAAGCCACCACGCCTTGCGGGGCGGCTGAGAGGAAAGACGGCAACCGCGCATGCGCGGGTTTAAGCTGTCCAACCCGCGGATGCGCGGCTGACGTCATTAGGCGCTGCCGCGGCCTTCATTCTTGGCGCGCCGGGCCTTGAAGCCAGGGACAAGGCCCGGCCACCGGGTTTCCCGGTACGGCCCGCCTATCCCCCCGGGTAGGGGAAAATAGGGGGCCGGGAGAGGCTTCCGACGCCGTCGTGAACCTCTCCAGGTTTCACAACAGCGTCGGGCCTTGCGGAGAATCCCGCCCCTTATCTATGTTCTCAGCACAAAGTAATAGTCCTTTCTTCTAGTTAGTTTAAATTATAGAATGATCTAAATTGATTTTGTTAAATATGCCTACACTGAGTGGCTATTCAGACCAGTCTATTAAAATTGTGTAATTTTTAAAAGCGTATTCTGCATGCTCTTTTGTCACCCTCTAAATTTTCCTTTAGTTTCTCACCTCATTCTGCTTCTCCCTGTCACAGACCTTACCTCACAGACCTTGCCATTCTTCATTTGTGAGCCATAGGAAAGTGGCAACCAGTTTGCAGCTAGTCTAAGGCTGCCCCGTCCTAATATTTGCATGTTTGTACATGCAGCTGGAGAATAAACATAGCTAAGCATTTTCCTTCTGAAACCTGACTGTATAGTGGCCAATCCTGCACCTCTACTGCATGCTAGCTCAGACTGGCTAAAGTCAGCACAAACTTATGAAAACATAGATCATCAGGCTTTGTACTGCGCACGCTACATGTTCCCTGATGGCATTACTTTTTTTGATTTAAAAAAAAAAGAAGCTAATGTTCTGTCAATTCAAGCTGGTCTATTGTATAATCAATATGAAAGTGCAGATATTGAGCATTATTTTATTCAAGAACTGATGTCTAACGGTGTGTTGCAAAATTAAAGGTGAACACGATTACATTGTGTAGGCATCTTCAAAAAGGGGTGACTTAGTGCATACCAATATCCGAATATATTTCTGAATTTGTTGTTTTGCACCATCTTGAATGGGTATATTTCTAAATACACCAACTGGGAAATTTAGAGGAATGTACATGTCCACCGAAGAAATTTCCACATCGTTCTATATTTGCTGTTGTTAGTGGGAATGAATCCAAAAGAATCACTCGACACTCGGGCCTGCTCCAAACATCAAACAGTTTATTGTGTTTCACCGGCTGGGAGTAGGCTCCTTGGAAAATCAGATACCTCTCTATCAAACAAAGAAAATCATTGCTCTTTATACCATTTCAAACAGTTACTCAGCCCATCCCAGCTAGACACAATCCAATTGCAGTGATTGTAGATCACATATATTGCCCGTTCAAACCAATAAAATTGGTTACTGGGCAGCAAGGAACTGCGTGATCATCTCATGGACGCTTAGAGGGGTTACTCATGGCCAAATGGCATCTTCCAAAATAAATAAATACATGATCTTTATTGTCACAAGTAGGTTTACATTAACACTGCAATGAAGTTGCTGTGAAAAGCCCATAGTCGGCACATTCCGGCGCCTGTCCGAGGGAGAATTCAGAATTCTCAGCTGGTATGGGAGTTCAACCCACGCTGCTGGCCTTGTTCTGCATCACAAACCAGCTGTCTAGCCCTCTGAACTAAACAAGCCCTGTTAACCCAGACCCCCTTATCGACCACCTTTGGGTCTTTATGCATACATAGTTCCTTTGTCTTAATCTCGATATCGACTGGTATCATTGTCAGCATTCCACAAGAGCATCTTATCATTTGATTAGGAACATCCTTGCTGAGTGTGCCTTGTTGCGGCTGCTTCTGGTGAAACAGCCACGTAAGGAATGTAGTCAAGTTATTTAGCTAAGATCCCTGATGCCTTTCAAACATCTCATAGTTGCGAATAATATGTATTTATGTAGAAATACACATGGATTACATAATATTTATTGCTGGTACCTTTGCCTTAGGAACTCAATCAACACTGTTATGTTGCTAATGCATACTTTCAAGCCATCGGCATACAGTATAGCCCAGCGGTTCCCAACCTTTTCCTTTATACAGACCACAGATGGTCATCAAAAGCTTTGTAAACCACAATACACGCAAGCCTTATAAAAAATATTTTACATAGACTGCGGCTGACGGGGGTCAAACTTGTATATTAACAGGTATTAAAAATGCAGCTATTTCTAATAGTTTTTTTTTAAAAAAAATTTTATTCAAATTTTTGCATAATATCAACAACAAAAATACAGATTTTTAATTTTTTTTTTAACTACAAAGAACAGCCCCCCCCATCATTTCACCAAAACATCTGCCCGTCCCTTCAATAGACAGGACAGATACCCCCCCCCCCCCCCCACGCGTATACACAAAGAGAAAATGAATTAATGCCCGACATTGGCACAGAACAACTATGCCCACCCCTTTAGTACAAAACATCCCCCCCCCCCCCCCCCCCGGCCCGGTTGCTGCTGCTGCTGGCCTGTTTCTATCGTTCTGCCAGGAAGTCCGCGAATGGTTGCCACCTCCTGAAAAACCCCTGCACTGATCCCCTTAGGGCAAATTTCACCTTCTCTAGCTTGAGAAGCCCTGCCATGTCATTAACCCAGGCCTCCACGTTTGGGGGCCTCGCGTCCTTTCACTGAAGAAGAATCCTCCGCCGGGCTACCAGGGACACAAAGGCCAGAACACCGGCCTCTTTCGCCTCCTGCTCCTGGCTCCTCCGCAACCCCAAATACTGCGAGCCCCCAGCCCGGATTGACCCTGGATCCTACCACCCTCGACACCGTCCCTGCCACGCCCTTCCAAAATTCCCCCAATGCTGGACATGCCCAGAACATATGGGCATGATTTGCTGGGCTGCCAGAGCACCTAATACACCTGTCCTCACTCCCAAAGAACCGGCTCATCCTTGTCCCGGTCATGTGAGCCCTGTGCAGCACCTTAAACTGTATGAGGCCAAGCCTCGCACAAGAAGAGGAGGAGTTCACCCTCCCCAGGGTGTAAGCCCACGTCCCCTCCTCAATCTACTCACCCAGCTCCTCCTCCCATTTACCCTTCAACTCCTCAACCGAGGCCTCGTCCATCTCCTGCATCACTTGGTACGCTGCCGAGATCCTCCCCCCCCCAACCCACACCCCCGAGAGCACCCTGTCCTGGACCCCACGTGGCGGCAGCAGAGGGAACCCTGCCGCCTGACAAACGCCCTCACCTGCATGTACCGAAAGGCGCGGGGAGCCCGAACTTCCTCTCCAGCTCACCCAGGCTCGCAAATTTCCCGTCTAATAACAGGTCCCCCAACCTCCTGATACCTGCCTGTGCCAACTCAGGAACCTGCCATCAATTCTCCCCGGAACAAACCGGTGGTTCCCCCGTATCGGGGATCCTATCGAGGCCCCCACCTCCCCCCTCGCCGCCTCCATTGCCCCCAAATTTTGAGGGTAGCTACCACCACCGGGCCCGTGGTATACCTCGTTGGAGGGAACGGCAGCGGCACCGTCACCAGCGTCTCCAGGCTCGTGCCCACACAGGTCGCCATCTCCATCCTCTTCCATGCAGCCTCCTCCCCCTCCATCACCCACTTAGGCACCATTGCTGCATTGGCAGCCCAATAGTACTCACAGAGGTTGGGCAGCGCCAGCCCCCCCCTATCCCTGCCCCGCTCCAAGAACACCCTTCTCACCCTCGGGGTCCCATGTGCCTACACAAACCCCGTAATGCTCCTGTTAACCCGTCTGAAAAAGGCCTTTGGGATAAGGATGGGGGGCACTGAAACAGGAACAGAAATCTCGAAAGCACTGTCATCTTGACTGACTGCACCCTACCCGCCAGAGACAGCGGCAACATGTCCCACCTCTTAAACTCCTCCTCCATTTGCTCCACCAGCCTTGTAAGGTTAAGCTTATGCAGGGCCCCCCAGTTCCTGGCCACCTGCACCCCCAAGTACCTAAAGCTCCTCTCCGCCCTTTTCAATGGGAGCCGACCAATCACCCCCCTCCTGGTCCCCCGGGTGTACCACAAACAGCACGCTCTTCTCAAAGTTGAGATTGTACCCCGAAAAGTCCCCAAATTCCCAGAGAATCCTCATCATCTCCGGCATTCCCCCCACCGGGTCCGCCACATACAACAATAGGTCATCCGCATAGAGCAACACTCGGTGCTCCTCCCCACTCCGCACCAACCCCCTCCAGTTCCTCGACTCCCTCAGCGCCATAGCCAGGGGTTCAATTGCCAGCGCAAAAGTAGGGGGGACAAAGGACACGCCTGCCTCATCCCTCGGTGTAACTGAAAATACTCCGACCTCCTCCTATTCGTGGCCACGCTCGCCATCGAGGCCTCATATAACAGCCTCACCCAACTGACAAACCCCTCCCCAAAGCCGAACCTTTCCAGCACCTCCACAAGTACCCCCACTCAACCCTATCAAAGGCCTTCTCCGCATCCAGTGCCACCACTATCTCCGCCTCCCCTTCTACCGCCGGCATCGTTATAACATTCAAGAGCCTCCGTATGTTAGTGTTCAGCTGCTTTCCCCTCACAAACCCCGTTTGATCCTCGTGGATAACCTGCGGCACACAGTCCTCTATCCTCGTGGCTAAGATCTTTGCCAACAGCTTGGCGTCCACATTCAAGAGTGAGATCGGACTGTACGACCCACATTGCTGGGGATCCTTGTCCCAGTTAAGAATCAGGGAGATCAGCGCCCGAGACATCGTCCCTTGCCTCGTTAAAGGTCCTAACCAACAGGGGGCCCAACAGGTCTGTATACATCTTATAAAATTCAACCGGGAACCTATACGGCCCCGGCGCCTTCCCCGACTGCATGTTGCCTATCCCTTTAACCAGCTCCTCCAGCTCAACTGGCGCCCCAAGCCCCTCTACCTGTCCCTCCTCCACCCTCGGGAATCTCAGCCGATCCAAAAAGCGCCCCATCTCCTCCTCCTCCACCGGGGGTTCGGACCGATACAGTTTCTCGTAGAAGTCCCTGAAGACCCCATTGATGTCTACCCGCCTTCGCACCACATTTCCTCCCCGGTCCTTAACTCCACCAATCTCCCTAGCCGCATCCCGCTTACGGAGCTGGTGTGCCAGCATCCTGCTCGCCTTCTCCCCATATTCATACACCGCACCCTGTGCCTTCCTCCACTGAGCTTCCGCCTTTCTGGTGGTCAATATTTCTAATTGTTTTGATGCACACTCCCAAATACATTGCTGATTTATATTACACAAAGATGTTTGTGAAGCAAATTACACTACAAATAATAATGCAACATTGATTATGATAAATACAAGGTACACATAACTATTATTTTCCCCAGGGACCACCTGCAGTACTCTCGTGGACCACAAGCTGAGAACCACTGCTAAAGCAAATGAAGAACCAGCAAGCTTTTTTTTTAAAACAAAGATGTTTTAAGGGTTGATGTTTTGAAAAAGGCATTTGACAGTTTCTCCTCTTAAACATTGTGCAGGTTGCTTGGGTGCCTTTCACTTATATTCTGACAGCTACACTGATAAAATCTGCTGAAACATCCTGGCAAGTCAGTGAGATCCTTCAAGTAGACAATCCTCACATTGTGGTCGTAGTCCTTTTCAAAAGGGGTCAGCAATGAATTCAAATTTCAGGTTATAATTAAGTACGGCATTTACTCATGCTGCACTTAGCGTTTTTCAGCTAATTGCATGATAGTGTTATTTAAAAAAGGAACCGGAGTGTTTCTGCTATTTTGTTGTAATGTTAAAGGAAAACTCGCATTGACTTTGTCAGTTTAGCAATAATAACAATTCCTGATTAGAATATATCAGAAAATAAGAAAATACTTGAACCGATTTGCCTTTCTCTTCCCTTGTTGCTTTCTTTTTATTTTCCATATGTTTCTCACTCTCCCTGTCAACTCGCGTTCTTTACCTCTCTCTCCTGAACCTCTTTGTTTTCCCCCTCTCAGCTTCCCCCTCAAGTTTCCAGCTTGTATGAAAAATAACTACATTGAAAATTTGATTTTTATTGACCAAATGTTTTTCCAAGCCCTAAATTAGAGCTGCTGGAATCCACACAAAATTTCAGATAAAAATGTTGCAAAACCTGCCTGTTATAGTCACCCATAATTTGAAGGTGGTTACTTTACTGATGACATGACCCAGCAGAAAATTAAGACCATAGACCATAAGATATGGAGCAGAATTAGGCCATTCAGTCCATCGAGTCTGCTCTGCCATTCAATCATTGAATCCCTACAGTACAGAAGGAGGCCATTTGGCCCATTGAGTTTACACCGACCTCTGAAAGAGCACTCTACCTATGCCCACTCCCCCGCCCTAACCCTCTGTTCTGGAACCTCTGCTCTTTGTGTTTTTGATAAATGACTTGGATGAGGAAGCGGAAGGGTGAGTTAGTAAGTTTGCCGATGACACAAAGGTTGAGGGAGTTGTAGATCGTCTTGAGGGCTGTTGCAGATTACAACAGGACATTGACAGGATGCAGAGTTGGGCTGAGAGGGCAGATGGAGTTCAACCTAGATAAATGTGAAGTGTTTCATTTTGGAAGATTGAATTTCAATGCTAAATGCATGGTTAAAGGCTGGATTCTTGGAAGTGTGGAAGAACAGAGGAATCTTGGGGTCCAGTACATAGTTCCCTCAAAGTTGCCACCAAGGTTGATAGGGTTGTTAAGAAGGCGTATGGTGTATTGGCTTTCATTAACAAGGGGATTGAGTTTAAGAGCCGCAAAGTTTTGTTGCAGCTTTATAAAAATCTGCTTAAGCCACACTTGGAATATTGTGTTCAGTTCTGGTCGCCTCATTATAGGAAGGATGCGGATGCTTTGGAGAGGGCACAGAGAGAATTAACAGGATGCTGCCTGGACTGGAGGGCATGTATTAGGAAGAAAGGTTGAGGGAGCTAGGACTTTTCTCACTAAAGCGAATAAGGAAGAGAGGTGACTTGATAGAGGTGTACAAGATGATGAGAGGCATGGACAGAGTGGATAGCCCCATCTAACCGTCAGACAGTATGGACAATTTAGCATGGCCAATCCACCTAAATCGCACATCTTTGGACTGTGGGAGGAAACGGGAGTATCCGGAGAAAATGCATGCAGACATAGGGAGAGTGTACAAACTCCACACAGTCACCCAAGGTTGAAATTGAACCCGGGTCCCTGGCGTTATAAGGCAGCAATGCTATCCACTCTGCCAGCATGCGCCCACATCACGGCTGATACGTTTCTCTCTCCCACTCCTGCCTTCTCCCCGGAACCCCTGATTCCCTTATTAATCAAGAACCTATCTATCTCTGCCTTAAAGACATCCTGTGACTTGGCCTCCACTGCCTTCTACGGTAATATGTTCCACAAATTCACCACCCTCTGGCTGAAGAAATTCCTCGTATCCGTTTTAGAGGATCGTCCCTTCAGTCTAAGGCTGTGCCCTTGGGCTCTAGTGTCTAGTACTAGTAGAAACATTGTCCACTCTATTTAGGCCTTTTAGTATTTTCTAAGTTTCAATGAAATCACTTTCATCCTTTTAAACTGCATTGAGTGCAGACCCAGAGTCAGTCCTCAACCACTCCTCGTATGAAACCAGAATTCAGGCGCAAGGGTTTGTCAATCAGTTCATCAGTTATTGGCCCAGCTGTTGTATTCTTGTAGCGCTGTTGAGATGGGCGTACTGTGAGCTTTCATCCTGACTCCACATGCACAGTAAACATACATTAGCCTTTACAAGACTGATCCAGCACCCATTATTCCCCCTGTTACTGCAACGACCTTTGAATAAAAAATACAATTAAAAAAAAACATTTAGAGTATCTAATGAATTAAGGGGCAATTTAGCGTGGCCAATCCACCTACCCTTCACATCTTTGAGTTGTGGGGGCGAAACCCTTGCAAACACTGGGAGAAGGTGCAAACTCCACACAGACAGTGACCCAGAGCCGTGATCGAACCTGGGACCTTGGCGCTGTGAGGCTAACAACTCCGCCACCATGCTGCCCCCAAATAAGAAGTGATGATTATGGGTATCTATCATTCAAACTGGCTCAGGCACCTTTAATTTTTGCTATTTTTACTGCAGTGATGAGCTCTGACCTTTCCATTCTCCTATAATACATAATGGACCATATCTTAGACCATCAGAAAGACTTGCCTCTACATTATAAAACTTAAAAAAAAAGTTTCCCACATGTTCCTAAATAAATGGCATTTGGAGCTTGAGTTCTTATTCTTTCATAGGATGTGGGCATTGCTGGCTCGGCTATCATTTATTGTCCACCTCTCATTGCCCTTGAGTGAACAGGCAACCAAGAACCTGGGAAATAAATAGCACAAGGACTGAGAAGGTGGGTGAATTGAAGGGGTCGAGTTCAGTGTCAAATTGGGTAAAGAAAGAGAAAGCGAGAAGAAGAGGCAAAGGAAAAGTAAGACATAAATATAATTTACATTTGACATTTACTACAGATTTCTCTGATTTCAAAAGCCTAAATAATATTACACAGGCTCTGTGGCACTAAAAATGAACTCATGACAGTAATTAATGCAACGCATTGTTAAAAAGAGACTTATGCTTGTAATTGAGATCCAGAACTACCTGCAACAGGTTCAGTTCATATCCTGTGTGTAAATATAGAAATTTCATGCCATTCAATGCATGTGAGGCAGGCAACGAGAAGTCATTTTCACAAAGATAATCATTTTGCAATAACCCTGCACAGACAGCAACATTTGGTTATTAGCTTTTAGGTGCGCATCTACTCCTCGCCTGACCTTGCTATCTCATTTGTGCATAAATGATGTCAGTTGCCATTGGTCTCTTGACAGAGTATTCTGGCTGAATGCAGGCTACAATATGGAATGCAAATAGTTCAACTTGAATAATTTTAGCTGTTGCCTGGGATCTTGAAATCTGCTTGCAAGGGATGTGTTTCAGCTTTATATTAATGATTTCAGTGTAAATTTCACTGTTCCAGAAGTAAATTCATTTCTTCCTATTGGTCTAAGATTAAGGCTTTTATTCATTCCCTGGTTGAAACTTGAGAGTACCAAGGTCAAGGTGGGTAGCATTCCTGCCTCTGAGCCAGAAGCTCTGGGTGTGAGTCCCACCCCAGGACTTGATGACCAAGGAAGGTGCACTTAAAACATGCTCAAACAGGGTCGAGTGTGTCAACCTGCAAATCCTTCCAAACATACTAATGGCTGGTACGGGCGGGTGAGACTCCTGGTCATCCACGCTTGATGTGGAGTGGCATCCCTCCAGCTCTAAACCCCTGGCAATACACTGGTGACCTGTTCCGGGAATTATTTGCTATGGAAACAGATGAAAGTCTGTCATAGTGCACCACTAGATACGAGAAGCGAATTGGAATTGGAGAGTACTAAGGTGACCTAGATATCTAAGCAAGGTTTTTCTTTATTTCAGATTGGTTGGAGACAAGTGATTTGGAGTGTTTATCGTCGTGCCCTTTAATTTTCTCAATTTTGAAATGAAAATGAAATGAAAATCGCTTATTGTCACAAGTAGGCTTCAATGAAGTTGCTGTGAAAAGCCCCTAGTCACCACATTCGGCGCCTGTTCAGGGAAGCTGGTACGGGAATTGAACCATGCTGCTGGCCTGCCTTGGTCTGCTTTCAAAGCCAGCGATTTAGCCCTGTGCTAAACCAGCCCATTGGTCTGCACAATTCATAATTTGAGGAATATGCTTTTGTCTTTCCTTTGTATTAAAAATACATACAGTCTGAATAGCCACTTGCATTTATAACAGTACCTTTTGAACCAGAGAAACATCATTTACAGAAGTAGAAACATTTTTGAAGAAGCATTTTCTAAAATGGATGTTGATTATGATGCCAAGGAAACTGAAATGATAGCCTTTAAATGAAAAGACCTGAGCTTGCTTGACTTAATTAGCAGTAAAGCGTCTGCTGAAGCTGTAGATTATCAATTCCATTTCCAAGTCCACAATTTGGGTATCAAATCTAGGTTGGCGTTTCAGTGTAGTGCTGAATTATTGAAGGTGCTGTCTTTCAAGTGAGATGTTAAATAAAGCTTTCTCTGCCTGCCCAGTATCTAAATGAATCCATTCTGTCATATAAAGAGAAGGGAGTTTCTCAGTATCATAAACACCCTACTTCAACCAGCATAATCAAAAACAGTCTGAACTCTTTAATCCTGAGCTGCAGTATCAAAGAAGCAATCATATTTCACATGTCTGCTGATGCCAAATATCTCGACCATATCGCTACCTCTCTCAACCTCCCTCCACTGTTGATATTTTGTCACACTGCTAGTCTGACATCCAGTGCTGGTTGGCTGAAATCTATTCCAACTAAATTCAAAGACAAGAGTTATTGTCATTATTCCCTGCCACATACTCCATTTGCGAGTCACTGACTCCATCCCTCTCACCAGACCAGACCTTTCGCAATTTGGATTTGACCCCAATATAAACTTTCAGCCACAAATCAAAAGACTACCTGCTTTCACCTCCGCAGCAGGACCATTTTCTGCCCCTGCATCCACATGCCTTTTTTACCCCTCAATTTGACCATTCCAATGATCTTCTGGCTGATCTCCCAACTTCCATTAACTTGAGCTGAACCAAAATTCTGCCGCTCATATACTATATAGCAGCATGCCCTAGATACCCAAGAGCACTATGCTCAATGACCTACATAGACTTCCACTCCAACAATGTCTTGGATTTTAAAATTGTACGGCCTCATCCCTCCCTAGCTCTGTAGCCTGTTGCAATCCTGTAACCCTATGAAATCTCTGTGCTTTCCCAGTCCTGGCTTCTTGTGCATCCCCAGTTTGAATTGCTCCACCATTAGCAGCTGTGTTTTTAGACACCTAAACCTCTTCACCTCTCTACCGTTCCTTCGTTAAGATTCTTCTTAAACTCTGCCTCTTTAACATGTCCTAATATTGCCGTAAGTGGCTCTCTGACGTTGTGTTTGCAAACGCTCTTGTGAAGCAATTGTGGCTTTCTACATTGTTAACTTGTATTCTTAAAGCATCTTTATTTGCATTATTAGGGTGTTTCTGTGCCTGCATTGTTTGTTGCATTTGCCTGCATCAATTTGCCTGCATCACAATAATGACTACAATTCCAAGTATATATTTGGATGGATGTCATTTTAAGAATGATGAGGCGCTGTAAGAACACAATTCTTAAGAAGTCTTATAAAGGTAGTGAGATGAGAAGGGTGTGGTAGAAAGTATTTCAGAAAGTGGGGTAGATACAGCTGAAGTCTTTGTTGCAGTTGCTGGTCTAAAATGAGAAGAGTGCCAGGTAGCCATAGATGGAAGATTTAAGGATATGCTCAGAGAATATGAGGGTGTATTAGGTTGCCACAGGGAAATTGGTAATATGCATGGACAAATTTGAGGATTTATAAATGTATTACTTTGAGAGATGGACAGCCGGTGTTGATTTGTGAGGACGTGGTCATGTACGAGGGGAGCTTGTTGCAGGATGAAATAAAAGTGGCTGTACAAGTGGAGTGTTTATTTTTTTACTTATTCGTATGATGTGAGTGTTGCTGGCAAAGTCAGCATTGTGCCTTATCTGAATATTCCATGAGTTGGTGGTAGTTAGCTGCTGACTTGAACTGCAGTGGTTTTGTGTATAGGTACATACATGATGCTAGTAGGAAGGGAATTCTAGGCTTTTGACCCAGTGACAATGAAGGAGCAGTGATGATAGTTCCAAGTCAGGATAGTGTGTGGTTTGTAGGGGAACTTGCAGTTAGCATTGTCCTCGTATGATTTCTATCCCTGCCCTTCTAGATGGTAGAGATCGTGTAGGATTCTTGGTGAATTACTGCAGCGTATTTGATAGTGCAGAGTATTCCATCACATTTCTGAATAGTGCCATGTAGAATGTGGACAAACCTCCGAGAATAAGGAGGTGAGTTACTTGCCACAAACTTTTCAGCCTCTACAGCCTCCAACCTGCACTTGTGGCCACAGTATTTATAACGCTGGTGCAGTTCAGATGCTGATCAATGGTAAATCCCAGAATTTAGCGATGGTAATGTCAGTGAACATCATGAGATGATTAGATTATTTTACTGAAATTGATCATTGCCCGCCAGTTGGATGGCACAAATGGTTATTGCTACTTAGCAGCCCAAACCCGAATTTCAGTGAACAGCCCTACTCTTGACTTTTGGAGGGAAGGTGCCTTGAGGTTGAGGACAATCACTCTCACCTCGCGTCTAGGGTTCAGCTCCATGCATTGCGCCAAGGCAGTGGTGAGGTCTGAAACAGAGTGCTCTGGTGAGCAGGTTATTGATCATCGCGAGCAGGTTGTTGCAGATTAATTGATGCTTGCTGCTTGACACTTTCATACTTTGATGATTGAGAGTAGTCTGATGAGGTGGTAATTGGTTAGGGTAGATTTGCCCTACTCTTTGTGGACAGTACATACCCGGATAGCGTACCACATTGTTGAGTAGATGCCAATGTTCTGACTGTAATGGAATCGCCTGAGAGGCTGGCTAGTTCTAAGCACGAGTAAACAGAATGTTTGCTGGAATGTTGTCAGAGGTCATACGCTTGGCTTTGTATTTTCAGCTATTTCTTGGATGTCATGTGGAGTGAATCAAATTGGCTGAAGACCGGCATTTGATATATACTGGTGACTTTATTTTGCACAAGGTGGAGTTGAGTATGGAGAATCACAGCTGCTAAGGAAGACCTTGTAAAAATAGAACACTGTTTGCAGTGTCGTCAGTGGGCAACACGGTAGCACAGTGGTTAGCACAGTTGCTTCACAGTGGCAGGGTCCCAGGTTCAGTTTCCAGCTTGGGTGACTGTGCGGAGTCTGCACGTTCTCCCCGTGCCTGCGTGGGTTTCCTCCGGGTGCTCCGGTTCCTCCCACAGTCAAAAGATGTGTGGGTTGGGTGGATTGGCCATGGTAAATTGCCTTTAGTGTCCAAAAGTTTGTGGGTTACCAGGATAGGCTGGAGGTGTGGGCTTGGGTAGGGAGCTCTTGCCAAGGGCCGGTGCAGACTCGATGGGTCGAATGGCCTCCTTCAGCACTAAATTCAATGATTCTATGAATGTTGTATTGTCGGAAACATGACAACTAATTTGACTCAGCAAATTCCCTGAAACAGCAATGTATAATGACCAGATCATTGTTTTGTCATGTTGATGGAGTGATGAATATTGGCTAGGTCTATGAAAAGTCACATTAGACTCAAAATATTAACTCTCCTTCTCTAATGCTGCCAGACCCGCTGAATGTTTCTAGCATTTTTTGTTTCGGACAGGCGCCGGAATGTGTCGACTAGGGGCTTTTCACAGTAACTTCATTGATGCCTACTCGTGACAATAAAGCGATTTTCATTTTTCATTTTCATTTTCAAATCTCCGGCATCCACACTGCTTTGCTTTTAAGTATATTTTGCATTTCAAGATAGCTTTTGTTTCATTGATAGAACATAGAACAGTACAGCACAGTACAGGTCCTTCGGCCCTCGATGTTGTGTCGAGCATTGTCCGAAACCAAGATCAAGCTATCCTATTCCCTGTCATTCTGGTGTGCTCCATGTGCTTATCCAATAACCGCTTGAAAGTTCCTAAAGTGTCCGACTCCACTATCACAGCAGGCAGTCCATTCCACACCCGAACCACTCTCTGAGTAAAGAACCTACCTCGGACATCCCTCCTATATCTCCCAACCTGAATATTATAGTTATGCCCCCCTTGTAACATCCACCCGAGGAAATAATCTCTGAACGTCCACTCTATCTATCCCCCTCATCATCTTATAAACCTCTATTAAGTTGCCTCTCATCCTCCTCCGCTCCAAAGAGAAAAGCCCTAGCTCCCTCAACCTTTCCTCATAAGACCTATCCTGCAAACCAGGCAGTATCCTGGTAAATCTCCTTTGCACCCTTTCCAATGCTTCCACATCCTTCCTATAATGAGGTGACCAGAACTGCACACAATACTCCAAATGTGGTCTCACCAGCATATATATAGTTGCAGCATAACCCCACGGCTATTAAATTCAAGCCCCCTGTTAATAAACACTAACACACTATAAGCCTTCTTCACGGCTCTATCCACTTGAGTGGCAACCTTCAGAGATCTGTGGACATGAACCCCAAGATCTCTCTTTTCCTCCACATTCCTCAGAACCCTGCCGTTGACCCTGTAATCCGCATTCAAATTTTTTCTACCAAAATGAATCACCTTGCACTTATCAGGGTTAAACTCCATCTGCCATTTTTCGGCCCAGCTCTGCATCCTATCAATGTCTCTTTGCAGCCTACAACAGCCCTCCACCTCATCCACTACTCCACCAATCTTGGTGTCATCAGCAAATTTACTGACCCACCCGTCAGCCCCCTTCTCCAAGTCATTGATAAAAATCACAAATAGCAGAGGACCCAGCACTGATCCCTGTGGTACACCGCTGGTAACTGGTCTCCAGTCTGAAAATTTTCCATCCACCACCACCCTCTGTCTTCTATGTGATAGCCAGTTACTTATCCAATTGGCCAAATTTCCCTCTATCCCACACCTCCTTACTTTCTTCATGAGCCGACCATGAGTAACCTTATCAAACGCCTTACTAAAATCGATGTATACGACATCACCTGCTCTACCTTCATCTACACACTTAGTTACCTCCTCAAAGAATTCAATCAAATTTGTGAGGCAAGACTTACCATTCATGAATCCGTGTTGACTATCCCAGATTAAGCTGCATCTTTCCAAATGGTCATAAATCCTATCCTTCAGGACCTTTTCCATTAACTTACCGACCACCGAAGTAAGACTAACTGGCATATAATTACCAGGGTCATTCCTATTCCCTTTCCTGAACAGAGGAACAACATTCGCCACTCTCCAGTCCTCTGGCACTATCCCCGTGGACAGTGAGGACCCAAAGATCAAAGCCAAAGGCTCTGCAATCTCACCCCTTGCCTCCCAAAGAATCCTTGGATATATCCCATCTGGCCCAGGGGACTTGTTGACCCTCAGGTTTTTCAAAATTGCTAATACATCCTTCCCCAGAACATCTACCTCCTCCAGCCTACCCGCCTATATCACACACTCATCCTCAGAAACATGGCCCCTCTCCTTGGTGAATACTGAAGAAAAGTATTCATTCAACGCCTCCTATTTCTTCTGACTCCATGCACAAGTTCCCACTACTGTCCTTGACCGGCCCTACCCTCACCCTGGTCATTCTTTTATTTCTCACATAAGAGTAAAAAGCCTTGGGGTTTTCCTTGATCCGACCCGCCAAGGACTTCTCATGCCCCCTCCTTGCTCTCCTAAGCCCTTTTTATTTTTTAGCTCATTCCTTGCTACGTTGTAAACCTCAAGTGACCCAACTGAACCTTGTTTTCTCATCCTTATATACTCTTTCTTTTTCCTCTTGACAAGACATTCAACCTCTTTTGTGAACCATGGTTCCCTCATATGGCCATTTCCTCCCTGCCTTGCAGGGGCATACCTATCAAGGACACGCAGTATTTGTTCCTTGAACAAGCTCCACTTTTCATTTGTGCCTTTCCCTGACCGTTTCTGTTCCCATCTTATGCTCCCTAATTCTTGCCTCATTGCATTATAATTATCCCTCCCCAATTATAAACCTTGCCCTGCCGTATGGCCCTATCCCTCTCCATTGCAATACCGAATTGTTTGTCACTATCTCAAAAGTGCTGTCCCACAAACAAATCTAACACTTGGCCCGGTTCATTACCCAGTACCAAATCCAATGTGGCCCCCCCTCTTGTCGGCCAATCCACGCTCCAAGTTCACCTACCTTATTCCGGATGCTCCTTGCATTGAACCCACCTTTCTGTCTGCCGGTACACTCCTGCAACCTTGATACCCTCCTCAGTACCTCACTACTCTCAACACTGGCTTCTGGACTACAGCTCGTTTTTCCAGCCCTGTGGTATATTAAATGTTTCTTCAGGTGGTATGTTACTTTCCAGCTCCTTCATTTTCTAATCATGTGCACTGTTGTGCTATAAATTGTGTTTCAGTTAAGGAGCATCTGGAAGTAGTGATTTGTGAACTTTACAATAGGTTCACAGTGCAAGTTCAAGTATATTGACTAAAGGATCAAGAAAAATTGAGTAAAATAAAGTTTTATGCAAGGTCAGATTGTTAAAGACCTGACTTCTCTTGTACTCATTTTTTTCACCTCATGTCCTGATCAATATTTTATATTGTTATAAAATATTTTAACTGCACTGGATCGGTCTCTGAAAATATCAGCCCTTTGAAATTTTTGCATGGAGTTTGAAATTGGAAAATTATTGGTATGTAAACCTGAGAAAAATTGTGTCACCTTAGTAAAATTATTCTTTTTTATGTTTGCTTCAGTGTTTGGGTACAACAGTATGCAGGATAAAAGGAATAAAGGCACAAGAATGCATATTGTTCTGGTGAAATTTATTTATTTTATTTCATCAGCTTCTGTTCACCTTTAGCTTTGATGTTTTGATGCTTACTTATGGAGTTGCTCCGTTGTGGACATCACGTGATGTGATAATGAAACAGTCCATGTCCAAATGCAGGAAGACTTGGATTGGATTGGATTGGATTTGTTTATTGTCACGTGTACCGAGGTACAGTGAAAAGTATTTTTCTGCAAGCAGCTCAACAGATCATTCAGTACATGGAAGAAAAGGGAATTAAACAAAATTCAAGAAAATACATAATAGGGCAACACAAGATCTACAATGTAACTATATAGCATTGGCATCGGATGAAGCATACAGGGTGTAGTGTTAATGAGGCCAGTCAATAAGAGGGTCATTTAGGAGTCTGGTGACAGTGGGGAAGAAGCTGTTTTTGAGTCTGTTCGTGCGTGTTCTCAGACTTCTGTATCTCCTGCCCGATGGAAGAAGTTGGAAAAGTGAGTAAGCCAGGTGGGAGGGATCCTTGACTTGGACAATATCCAGGGTTAGGCTGACGAGTGGCAAGTTACATTCGCTCCACACAAGTGCCAGGCAATGACCATCTCCTACAAGAAATGATCTAACCATCGCCCCTTGACAGTCAATGGCATTGCCATCGCTGAATCCCCAACAATCAGCATCCAGGGGGTTACCATTGATCACAAACTGAACTAGTCACATTAATGTGGCAACCGCCGCAGGTGAAAGACTAGGAATCATACGGCGAGTACTTCACCACCTGATCCCCCAAAGCCTATCAACCATCTACAAGGCACAAGTCAGGATTGTAATGGAATAATCTCCACTTGCCTAGATGAGTGCAGCTCCAACAACACTCAAGAAGTTCGACACCATCTAGGACAAAGCAGCCCACTTGATTGCTCCTCCTTCCACAAACATTCAAACCCTCCACCACCGACGAACAGTGGCAACCATGTGTACCATCTACAAGATGCACTGTAGTAACTCACCAAGGTTCCTTAGACAACGCTTTTCAAACCCACTACCATTAGAAGGACAAGAGCAGCAGATGCCTGGGAGGCCCACCACCTGGAAGTTCCCCTCCATGTCACTCACCACCCTGAGTTGGAAATATATTGCCGTCCCTTTACTGTCGCTGGGGCAACACCCTGGAACTCCCTCCCTAACAGCACAGTGGGTATACCTACACCTCAAGGACTGCAGTGGTTCAAGAAGGCAACTCATCACCACCTTCTGAAGGGCATCTAGGGATGGGCAATAAATGCTGGCCTAACCAGCGACACTCACTTCCCATAAATACATTTTTAAAAAGCCATGGTAACTATGATTTCCATCTCAGTTCCCTGTCTATACTGCATTTGATAAATTGAAGAATGGCCCAACAGTTGGATTCACATTTTCCTCCCCTCTCCCAACATCCGCTCAGGCTAAGAAAGGGCTCAGCTGTGATGACTTTTGTAATCGGATATCCTGCCAACACTCTAAAGTTTCAAAGAATGGCCACCTGGGCAAAGTACATATTTCAGAAGTGTGGATAGTTACTAATGCTTTGTGGGTTAATTTGCTCTGTGGTTTATTACGTTTAAGCCAATGTGGTAAGATAAACGTGAGGTCAGGGGTAATGCCTGGATCTGGTGCCTCTCTTGTGGGGACCATGAATTGGATTCAATTTGAATTGGTTTTTGGAGCAGTGAAGGAGCTGGATTAGGGGTTTGCCCCTGTCCACACTCTGAACTCTGGCTTTGTAACTCCGATAAAATAACGTAAGGGGTAGCACAGTGATTAGCATTGTTGCTTCACAGCGCCAGGGTCCCAGGTTCGATTCCCGCTTGGGTCACTGTCTGTTAAAATAAAGATTATTATTACTGGGAGTTACCAGACTCCTAAACGACCCTCTTTATGGACTGACCTCATTAACACTACACCCCTGTATGCTTCATCCGATGCCGGTGCTTATGTACGTCCATTGTGTACCTTGTGTTGCCCTATTATGTATTTTCTTTTATTTCCTTTTCATTTCATGTACTTAATGGCAGCATGGTAGCATTGTGGATAGCACAATCGCTTCACAGCTCCAGGGTCCCAAGTTCGATTCCGGCTTGGGTCACTGTCTGTGCGGAGTCTGTACATCCTCCCCGTGTGTGTGTGGGTTTCCTCCGGGTGCTCCGGTTTCCTCCCACAGTCCAAATATGTGCAGGTTAGGTGATTGGCCATGACAAATTGCCCTTAGTGTCCAAAATTGCCCTTCGTGTTTGGTGGGGTTACTGGGTTATGGGGATTGGGTGAAGTTGTTGACCTTGGGTAGGGTGCTCTTTCCAAGAGCCGGTGCAGACTTGATGGGCTGAATGGCCTCCTTCTGCACTGTAAATTCTATGATTCTATTATTAATGGTCTGTTGAGCTGCTCACAGAAAAATACTTTTCACTGTACCTCGCTCCAATCGATGGGGGGGGGGACACATTCCTGTTTTTGATGCATTAACCCCGGGACCAACCCTGTTAAAGAAAATAAATCTTTATTGTCACAAGTAGGCTTACATTAACACCGCAATGAAGTTACTGTGAAAAGTCCCTAGTCGCTACATTTCGTCACCGTTTCGAGTACACAGGGAGAATTCAGAATGTCCAATTCACCTAACGATCACGTCTTTCGGGACTTGTAGGAGGATACCAGAGCACCTGGAGGAAACCCACGCAGACACTGGGAGAATGTGCAGACTCCACACAGACAATGACCCAAGCCGGGAATCAAAACTGGGATCCTGGCGCAGTGAAGCAACATTGATAACCACTGTGCTACCGTGCCGCTCCCACTGTGCTACCTTGCCGTTATCAAGTGGGACTCTTTCATTCAGGCCTTGGCAGGGCCTTCTGCGCTGAGGCTGCACTCAGTCGCATTTCCTACACTGAGGGGCTCCGCTCGCCAGTGCAGAAAGAAATCAGGATGGCAGATCTCTCGACCCCGGCGTGGCCCCAGACCCCTTCAATGGCCAATTCAGCTGTTGGGAGGTCCTGGAACCCCCGGGGGGGGGTGCAGTCCACCTAATTCAGACATGGCACCCCTGGGCCCGATCCCCAGAATGGGCAAAGTGCTGTCTAGGCTCTGCCAGTCTGGCACCCTAGCAGTGCCCTGCCAGGGTGGTAGTGCCATCTGGACATGTGGGTGGCACTGTCAGAGCGCCCACGTGTCACTGCCGGGATGCCCAGACTGGCAGTGCCAAGCTGCCCAGGTGGCATCAGCAGTGCAAGGTGCCACCCTGCCGAGAGGCCAACCACCCAGGGGCCTCCAATCGCCAGGCAGACTCCAAGTGCTGTTCCACCTGGTGCCCGTTGTGGAGACCAGAGCTAAATGGCATTTGGCTGGGGTCTCCTTGTTGAAGCCATTAGATCCCGGGGCTGATTAGTTCTGTCGTCGGCACAGAAAAGTGCGGAATTAAGCTCCGCTAACTATGCAAGTCTGGATGGGTGGGATGAGATAGCGACGTCTTATGAGATCCCATTAGCTCTCGCGGGGCATAAAGACCGTCGGGAATCCCGGAAAGCTATACAAGTCTGGATGGGCGGGATTCAGATACCGACGTCTCACAAGACCTCGTGGAAAGTAACAACCGTTGGGAATCCCGGAATAGGTCTTTCGCGAGATTTACTAGCCGAGTCCCGTTCCAATTCAGCAGGACAAGGCTGGTAAATCGCGCGCATAGTTTGTATTTTGAAATCTGCAATAAAATATAAACAAAGAACAGTACAGCACAGGAACAGATCCTTCGGCCCTCCAACCTGCACCGATCACGTGTCCTATCTAGACCAACCGCCGGGTTCCTTCTATACCCCGTCTGTTCATGTGCCTATCCAGATAAGTCTCAAAGGTCACTAACGTATCTGCCTCAACCACCTCACTTGGCAGTGCATTCCAGGCCACCACCACCCTCTGTGTAAAAAAAAAAAACTTCCACTGAACCTTTCCCCCTCTCACCTTGAACTTGTGCTCCCTTGTAATTGTCATTTCTGTCCTGGGAAAAAGCCTCCAACTATTCATCCTAGTAAAAATTCCTGTAATGCTATATAATAAATATAGAATTTGACTTTGGTTACTTGATATATAATGCGGTTCAACGAATTAATAATAGGGATACTTCTGAAAATTAAATATATTTACTCTCCTTGTTTTATGGATGTTTAATCAGAAATTTTTTGAGACAACATTTGAGTGAACTTTATCATAACCTACTGTTTCAAACATCACTTCTGGGAGTTTGCGTTTGTACGTATACTGCTTGGATGTAGGGACAAATAACAATTACTAACCTATTGAAAAATTTCATGCTAATTGATGGGACATGAGATGAAACGATGTTAAAATATCCATGGGAGTTTCTATAGATTTGTTTATGGCTGTTAAGAGTTGGGACAACTTTGTACCACTGTCTCTGGCAGTTTAACAAATTGCTTTGATTTTTCAACAGGTTTTTGTCTTGGTTAGGAAAATACATTTGTTCATTTTTAACTAGTTGATTATGAGCTACCAGTTGCAATTTCATTATTCTGATTGAATTTATTTTTACCCTCAAGTCTTCAATTATTAAAATAGTTTGGAAGTACTTTTGTCCCTCCCCTATTCTTTAAAGATTTGGTGCCGACCAGAATGGAATTGCTCTTGTATACAGATGTGTGTTTATAATCTAAAAACCAGCTAACAAGCAAATGTATTCTGCATTGAAATTGTCTCAGTATAAAAAGAAGTGTTTCATTTGACCTTAATGAAATGCCATTTATTTCAGTTGACTCATTGTGATCATAAGTATGCGTTGCATCATTTTCAACAGCACCATAGCCCCCATCACACCAACCATAGTACAGGCACACAGTCAAAGAGCAAAGAAAGGGAGGTGGAGAAGAAAGAGGTGGAAAAATTGAGGGATCGATCAAGAGAGAGGGAAAAGAAAGAAGATAAGGAAAGAAAA
Organism: Scyliorhinus canicula; assembly: GCF_902713615.1. Taxonomy (NCBI): domain Eukaryota; kingdom Metazoa; phylum Chordata; class Chondrichthyes; order Carcharhiniformes; family Scyliorhinidae; genus Scyliorhinus; species Scyliorhinus canicula. The sequence continues at coordinate 35,132,424 of NC_052162.1, read as the reverse complement.
GATCGCAAAAGGGTAAGAGTGAAAAGCTTGAAAATAAAGCGGATGCAAGACAAATCCGATTCACATTTTGCACCTTGTAGGTTTCCGTTGCCAGAAGCATCTCTGTTGGTGTGAATCTATTATATCAGTTATAACATTGAGGTGATAACAATTGTACTGAGTATTTTTCTTACTATTTCTGATTTTTGACTTTTTTATCCTGTGTTTATTTTGATTTATCGGCTTGTGTTCCTTAAATCATCTGAGATCTGCAAATAAACTGTACTTGGGGTTTCCTCTTAAATCCTTCTTCGTTATTCTCGATTAGAGATTTTTACTTTTTTTCCTCAGGATCATTCAAACAGTGATCGAGAGAGCATACAAGAATCAAAAAGGCGTAAAGATGAAAATGGGACAGGTAAGTGTTCATACTTAACTTTCTGTTGCTGTTCAAATTCCAAACACAATTTAACAGATCCAAGGTGCCTGATATAGCGGTGGAGTACAGCAAACTACCTGTTGACTTCCAACGTTGAGGAATGGCACAGACTGTTGAACAGTGAAATGAAAATGGACACTGAATTTGGACAGGGGAATTAGGAAATGTGACTAAAGAAATGGTCTAATAAGTTTTCAAAAGGCCTTTAAATGGAGAAAGTGAAGTGGTTTAGTACGCTGAAGCAGCTGAATGCTGTGCCACTGACAACTGACTGGACAAGAGGACGTTGCAGTTGGTTACTTTTTCCAGCTCCTTTCCAAGGATTTTCAAGAGAAATTCCATTTTAAAAGGTTCATCTGTTAAAATTAGGATTTGCTTTGGCTTTCTGCATTTTATCATCCCATCCCAACCAAAAATGAAATTTCCAGTAGGGCAAGGTGAGAACGTATAGTGATTCCACAGATGCCATTTTGAAAATGGAAGGCAAGATTTATGTAGTGACCCGAAGGATCTGAACTCTCAAAGACAAATCAAGTATCTTGGATTCTACATATGTGCAGAATGACAAGCATGTTTAATGAATTGAACCTTTTGGATGCTTTCTAAGATGGAGTCGAAAGGTCGAGTGATTTATCAAAGAATATTTCAGTGTAGGGTCATGCCGAAGAATCAACATCTAATGGTAAAGCAGAATGAGCGAGCTACATTTACTATCTTGGAGTCAAGGGGTGCAAATATAATAATCTTTATCAGTGTCACAAGTAGGCTTACATTAACACTGCAATGAAGTTGCTTTGAAAATTCCCTAGTCACCCCACTACAATGCCTGTTGGGGTACACTGAGGGAGGAAACCGGAGCACCAGGAGGAAACCGACGCCAGACAAAGGGAGAATGTGCAGACTCCGCACCGACAGGTGTCCCAAGCCGGTCCCTGGCACTGTGAAGCAACAATGCTAACTACTATCCTACCGTGTCACCCATAATTCAGAATGCAGGCATGGAGGAGGCTGCATTGGTAAGACAGAGCAAATCTATGAATGGATTTACAAATTAAAAATGTGGTTTTGAAATTTAGGTGGAGGGTGTTGCATAGATACATAGAAGATAGAAGCAGAGGGAGGCCTTTTGGCCCTTCGAGTCTGCTCCACCATTTATCATCCAATTCAATTGCCTAATCCTGCTTTCTCCCCATAACCTTTGATCCCATTCCCCCCAAGTGCTTTCTCTAGCTGCCTCTTGAACATGTTCAATGTTTTTGCATTAACTACTTCCTATGGTAATTAATTCCACAGGCTCACCACTCTTTGGGTCAAGAAATGTCTCCTCTCTGTCCAAAATGGTTTACACTGAATCCTTAGACTGTGACCCCTGGTTCTGGACACACCCCCGGTGGGGAACATCTTCCCTGCATCTACCATATCTAGTCCTGTTAGGATTTTATAAATTTCTATGAAATCTCCCCTCGTTCTTCTGAACTCCAGCGAGAGCAAACCTAACCTAGTCAATCTCTCCTCATATGACAGTCTTGCCATCCCTGGAATCAGTCTGGTAGACCTTCGCTACACTCCCTCGAGAGCAAGAACATCCTTCCTCGGAAAAGGAGACCAAAACTGCACACATTATTCTAGGTGTGGCCTCACCAAGGCCCAGTATAATTGCAACAACACATCCCTGCTCCTGTACTCGAAATCTCTCGCAATGAAGGCCAACATACCATTAGCCTTCTTTACCGCCTGCTGCGCCTGCATGCTTACCTTCAGCGACTGGTGCACAAGGACACCCAGGTCCCTCTGCACACTCCCCTCTCCCAATTTACAACCGTTCAGGTAGTAATCTGCCTTCCTGTTTTTGCTTCCAAAGTGAATAACCTCACACTTATCCAAAGTATACTGCGTCTGCCATTGATTTGCCCACTCGCCCAACCTGTCCAGATCATGCTGCAGGATCTCTGCATCCTCGTCACAGTTCACCTTCCCACCCAACTTGGTATCATCTGCAAATTTTGAGATGCTACATTTTGTTCCCTCATCCAAATCATTGATCCATATTGTGAATAGCTGAGGTTCTAGCACAGATCCCTGTGGCACCCAACTTATTACTGCCTGCCAATTTGACACGGATCCATTAATTTCTACTCTTTGTTTCCTCTCTGCCAACCGGTTTTTCCTCTCTGCCAACCGGTTTTCTGTCCACATCAATACTTTCCCCAATACATGCGCTTTAATCTTGCACAATAATCTCTTGCGTGGGACTTTGCCAAACGCCTTCTGAAAGTCTAAAAATATACCACATTGACTGGCTACCCCTTATCAACTGTACTCGTTACATCTTCAAAGAATTCCAACAGATTTGTCAAGCACAATTTCCCCTTCATAAATCCATGCTGACTCTGACTGATCCTGCCACTGCTTTCTAAATGTTCTACTATAAAGTCCTTGATAATGAATTCAAGCATTTTCCCCACTGCAGATGTTAGGCTTACTAGTCTATAATTCCCTGTTTTCTCTCTACCTCCCTCTTTGAATATTGGAGCGACATTATCCACCCTCCAATCTGCACTCTGGGATGCAGATTATCAGGCCCTGAGGGTTATCTGCCTTCAATCCCATCAATTTTCCCAGCACCATTTATCTACTAATATTGATCTCCATCAGTTCTTCCCACTCACTAAACCTTTCATTCTCCAACATTTCTGGCATCTGATTTGTGTCCTCTTTTGTGAAGACAAAACCAAAGTATGTATTCAATTGCTCAGTCATTTCTTTGTCCCTTACTATACATTCCCCTGTTTCTGTCTGTAGGGGGCTTACATTTGTCTTTACCAATCTCTTTCTCTTCACATATCTATAGAAACTCTTAGTGTCAGTCTTTATGTTCTCTGCAAGCTTACTTGCCGGGCTAGTTGTAGGTAGATCAGAGAAAGCAGAGATAAGTATTTGGATCATGGTATTGCATGGAGTGCAAGTGGTGAATTATTGGTTGAGTTGTTGTTTATAACTCTTGTCAGTGCATTATTGGTTCTTGTTGACCACCTGATTAACTGCATGCAGTAATCGGCTCAGCTAATATTTTGGTATGTGCCTGTGGTGAGGTGAGATTTCTCCCACCTGTCTCATGTTAATTGGCTATTAGAAATTAATAACTTGAAATGAATCAATTTCATCTTGAAATGGTGAACATATTGTCTCTTAGTTTTTTTAAAATTTAGAGTACCCAATTTATTTTTTTCAATTAAGGGCAATTTAGTGTGGCCAATCCACCTATCCTGCACATCTTTGGGTTGTGGGGTGAAACCAATGCAAACACGGGCAGAATGTGCAAACTCCACACGGACAGTGACCCAGGGCCAGGATCGAACCTGGGACTCGGCGCCGTGAGGCAGCAGTGCTAACTATGGTGCAACTGTGCTGCCCCTTTGTTGACTATTAGTTAAATTATAAACTTGTTTTTTCATTTAGTCAGTCACATGAAGTTTATTTCTAAAATACCTAGCACCAGGCAACAGCTCCCTCTTTTTTTCATGGCCTCAACTGCAGGTCATAGAACATAGAACAACCTTACCAATCATGTCCCAACACCTGTGCATAGTACAGATCTTACCTGGTCCCATTACCCAAATCTAATCTGGTCTGTTTATATTGCCATCTAAAAATAGGAAAACAAATTTAGTAAGGGGAATATATGTGAGATCTATACAGAGATGAGTAACAGATGAAACTTCTTGCAGAAAATGGCAGCTCCTGAATCACATACTCTTAATGTTGAACAGGCGCTGGAGTTTGTGTGAGTTCTCCTCCCACAAACCAAAGATGGGCAGGGTTGGTGGATTGGCCATGCTAAATTGCCCCTTAATTGGAAAAAATTATTGGGTACTCTAAATTTATTGTTTTTAAACTGTCCAGTAGAACCTCAACATTATTTTAAATTAGCATTGAAAGAGTAATTTTGAGGGAATTAATTGAACACGTCTCGTTGTGATGATTTACAGCAGGCAATCTTCTAAACTTTGGTGACTGATATGGTTCTCTGCTCCTCAGCCCAGCCTCTGTATCTACAATATACAGTGAAATGAGTCAGTCAAATCAATAAATGAAATTGGTAGGCAATATTAAGTGTCATCAGTGTTTCGCTGCAAGGAAATGTGGTAATAATGGGATAATGAGCAGATATTGTTTTATGGTGTTCAAGACATCAGAAAATCTCGACCTCTCATTTTTGATTATTGCCTTGATATTAATGCCCACCTGAGGGGGCAAAGTTATTCATTTATTGACACCTCTGACAGTGAAGCAGTTTGTCAGTATTGCACAGCAGTGTCATCCTACATTGTGTGCTCCAGTCTCTGGAGCAGAATTTGAACCCATAACCTTCTGTCTCTGAGGCAAGAATGTTACGACTGAAGCAAACCTATCAGTAGTATGCCTTTTGTTCATTTTGTATTTGCTGCAAAGAGAAATGAGGATTGAATGTTTATTTAACAGGTGGCCTTGGAAAAAGGAGTAAAAGTGGAAGTCCAGCAGATTCCCCACGCTCAAATGAGAAGGAAAAGGAGAAAAATAAGAGTTCAAAATCTAGCTCTGGTAAAGACCGGGATAAGAATGATTCCATCAAATTAGAAAAAATGGAAAAAAGTTCAACAACAAGCAAAAAGGTATAGTCTTGTCTGCATACATCCTCAATAATTGATCAGAGAATAGAATTAAAAATGGAAGTCAGGTACGTGAAAAAGAAATTTACAGAGCCTTTTTGAAGTCGGACATCAGTTTTTGATCCAATCTTAATGTCAAATTTTATAATTTTTAGAATAAGCTTTAGTGTATGCATGTAATTTATTTATACTGTGGACTAAAAATGTTTTGACAAGAACCTGCAAAGTTAATAAATTTTAAATAAGATGTTAAAAATTTATAGGAAACTTGAATCTTTATTATCAGTATGACATGATTGGCTTGGAAATATTGCCAGAATTAGCAGCTCTTTGGGGGAACTCCTCTTTCCTTAAGCAATAAAGTTTAAAGATAGTTGAAGTAAAACAGAAAATATTGAGAACTGATAGTAGACCCATGAATGTATAAAGAAACAGATCAGCATTTTAGTCCTTCAGTTCAGCCAAAGAACCAAAGATCATCTTTGTGAGCTTGTGCATGCTTAGATTGTTTCATACCTGTAAAGCACACTGAATCTTGGAAAAGAAATACGAGGGCCGATGCACAATAGTGGATCATTCCAATCCTGGCCACTTTACTTGAGTTTATGTTGTATACATATTATGTAAGCTAAGAATATAAGCCATTACATGCCTATAATGGACAATAAAAGTTCAAGTTATGGTAACTGTCAACATATAAAGTTTACTTGTATTAATTTCTTGATGAATGAGTATAAAGCATTGGCTTGCAGCCGTATCATGAATCACATAGATATTGGGAAGGGGGGTGAAATTGGAACCCAGTTTGAACAGTGTGAATGTTTTTCTCAAATCCTCTTTTGTTTGTCTCTTTGATTCTGTCTATGTTCCAGCTCTAGTTGTTCTGCTCCATTGAGTGTTCCACCTTTGACTCGGGTTCCTCTGCTTAACAAAATCCCATCCTGTGTTCCAGCTTAATTCACTTCCTGAAATTTGTTCCTGGCCACACTCTGGGCTGCACAACCACTCGCAAGTCCAAGACTTAGAATTAGGATGATACTTCGTACTGAAAGAGCAGCCTTATTCTACTGCCACACTGGCAAGTCACCTAATTTTCTGGACATTGCTTTGCACATTTTTAAAGAATTGCCATTTAACTAGAGAGGAAAAGAGACCTCGAGAAAGTAGATCCTGTTTTACATTTCTACTGTCATGCGGTGAGTTACTGGCATGGAGTGAACAGAGCTGGAACATTGTGGTCTCTCGGTGAAATCCTATAACAATACTGAATAGAAAGGATAGAACAGAACAGTAACTGGAAACCTTTGGTAACCTAGTAAACAATGCAGAATAGCGGTTCTTAAGTACATGAGCAAAACTTGAAAGAATTGCAAGCTCACAACGTTAAACTGGCTCAGTGGCATTGTTGAATTAGTTTGTGTACCAAAAACATTTTTGCTTGTGCCGATGTGCTTTGTTTCTCCTTGGGGGATGCAATTAGTGTGATCTAGATCTGTTCAACATGTCTGAAGTTTGTGGCACATTTATTTTCTTAATTGTTATGTCTTACAGGAGTCCAGACATGATAAAGGAGACAAAAAAGAGAAGCGCGAAGGTGGAGGGCTGAAAGAAGACAAAAAACAATATCCTTTTTATTCATCCTGTGATAATGAAATATTAAAATTTACAGCTGAAGATTAGAATTGTGGCCATTTCTGTGTAAAATTAGAACGCCCGTTAAATATTGTCTACCATATAAAATCAGTAAAACTAAAAACATGTTATAATGCAGATGTGCCCAATTTAAGGCACTTGCACTGCTTCCAAAACGGCGCCTGTTTCAAAATGTCATTAGAACGTCCACAGCAGAAATGCTGTATATTTTGCTATTTTTCTTAACAATCATACTCATAAATCATCAGAAAAACATAGATAATAAAGAATGACACAACTAATGGTAAGATTTTAATTTATTTTTGAAATCAACTGAATATCAACTATCCCACCTTTTTTTGGCATTTATCTTGGAATGCAGTTATGTTGATGTCAATTTGTTATTTCGCAATTGCTTTTTCCTTCCCATGATGCGCACACAGCTCAGTGAAGGCAGCGTTGGGTCATTGTGCTAAATAGCGATTATAGGAATTTGGAGAAAGGGGGATTGCAGTGCAGAGGGAGAAGGAGATGCTATGTAATTTAAATTAAAGGCATAAATAAAGGGAGGCACAGTGTCTAGGAAGCAGCGATCCGGGTTCAGTTCCGGCCTTGGTTCACTGTCTGTGTTTGTACATTCTCCCCGTGGTGCATGGGTTTCCTCCGGGTCCTCCGGTTTCCTCCCACAGGCAAAGATGTGCGGTTTAGGTGGATTGGCCATGTTAAATTGCCCCTTAGTTTACAGGTTAGGTTATGGGGTTACGAGGATAGGGCAGGGCGGACGGGGGAATGGGCCTAGGTAGAGTGCTCTTTCAAAGGATCGGTGCAAATTAACAACTGAATAGCCTCTTCCTGCACTGGAGGGTTTCTAATATTCTAAATCTAAGAGTAATCATGATTTGATGGTGGGCATATGATTGGAATCTATTCTGATAGACTGAATAAATTCACTTAGAACATAGAACGATACAGCGCAGTACAGGCCCTTCGGCCCACGATGTTGCACCGACATGGGAAGTCAAAAACTAAAGGCCATCTAACCTACACTATGCCATTATCACCCATATGCTTATCCAATAAACTTTTAAATGCCCTCAATGTTGGCGAGTTCACTACTGTTGCAGGTAGGGCATTCCACGGCCTCGCCACTCTTTGCATAAAAAACCTACCTCTGACGTCTGTCCTATATCTATTACCCCTCAATTTAAGGCTATGTCCCCTCGTGCTAGCCACCTCCATCCGCGGGAGAAGGCTCTCACTGTCCACCCTATCTAACCCTCTGATCATTTTGTATGCCTCTATTAAGTCACCTCTTAACCTTCTTCTCTCTAACGAAAACAACCTCAAGTCCATCAGCCTTTCCTCATAAGATTTTCCCTCCATACCAGGCAACATCCTGGTAAATCTCCTCTGCACCCGTTCCAAAGCTTCCACGTCCTTCCTATAATGAGGCGACCAGAACTGTACGCAATACTCCAAATGCGGCCGTACCAGAGTTTTGTACAGCTGCAACATGACCTCATGGCTCCTGAACTCAATTCCTCTACCAATAAAGGCCAACACACCATAGGCCTTCTTCACAACCCTATCAACCTGGGTGGCAACTTTCAGGGATCTATGTACATGGACACTGAGATCCCTCTGCTCATCCACACTGCCAAGAATTTTACCATTAGCCAAATATTCCGCATTCCTGTTATTCTTTCCAAAATGAATCACCTCACACTTCTCTACATTAAACTCCATTTGCTACCTCTCAGCCCAGCTCTGCAGCTTATCTATGTCCCTCTGTAACCTGCAACATCCTTCCACACTGTCTACAACTCCACCGACTTTAGTGTCGTCTGCAAATTTACTCACCCAACCTTCTGTGCCCTCCTCTAGGTCATTTATAAAAATGACAAACAGCAACGGCCCCAGAACAGATCCTTGTGGTACACCACTCGTAACTGAACTCCATTCTGAACATTTGCCATCAACCACCACCCTCTGTCTTCTTTCAACTAGCCAATTTCTGATCCACATCTCTAAATCACCCTCAATCCCCAGCCTCTGTATTTTCTGCAATAGACGACCGTGGGGAACCTTATCAAACACTTTACTGAAATCCATATACACCACATCAACTGCTCTACCCTCGTCTACCTGCTCAGTCACCTTCTCAAAGAACTCGATAAGGTTTGTGAGGCATGACCTACCCTTCACAAAACCATGCTGACTATCCCATATCATATTATTCCTATCTAGATGATTATAAACCGTATCTCTTATAATCCTCTCCAAGACTTTACCCACAACAGACGTGAGGCTCACCGGCCTATAGTTACCGGGGTTATCTCTACTCCCCTTCTTGAACAAAGGGACCACATTTGCTACCCTCCAGTCCTCTGGCACTATTCCTGTAGCCAATGATGACATAAAAATCAAAGCCAAAGGCTCAGCAATCTCTTCCCTGGCTTCCCAGAGAATCCTAGGATAAATCCCATCAGGCCCCGGGGACTTATCTATTTTCACCTTGTCCAGAATTGCCAACACTTCTTCCCTACGCACCTCAATGCCATCTATTCTAATAGCCTGGGTCTCAGCATTCTCCTCCACAACATTATCTTTTTCCTGAGTGAATACTGACGAAAAGTATTAATTTAGTATCTCGCTTATCTCCTCAGCCTCCACACACAACTTCCCACCACTGTCCTTGACTGGCCCTACTCTTACCCTAGTCATTCTTTTATTCCTGACATACCTATAGAAAGCTTTTGGATTTTCCTTGATCCTATCTGCCAAAGACTTCTCATGTCCCCTCCTTGCTCGTCTTGGCTCTCTAGATCCTTCCTCGCTTCCTTGTAACTATCAAGCGCCCCAACTGAAACTTCACGCCTCATCTTCACATAGGCCTCCTTCTTCCTCTTAACAAGAGATTCCACTTCTTTGGTAAACCACGGTTCCCTTGCTCTACCCCTTCCTCCCTGCCTGACTGGTGCGTACTTATCAAGAACACGCAATAGCTGTTCCTTGAACAAGCTCCACATATCCAGTGTGCCCAACCCTTGCAGCCTACTTCTCCAACCTACACATCCTAAGTCATGTCTAATGGCATCATAATTGCCCTTCCCCCAGCTATAACTCTTGCCCTGCGGGGTATACTTATCCCTTTCCATCACTAACGTAAAGGTCACCGAATTGTGGTCACTGTTTCCAAAGTGCTCACCTACCTCCAGATCTAACACCTGGCCTGGTTCATTACCCAAAACCAAATCCAATGTGGCCTCGCCTCTTGTTGGCCTGTCAACATATTGTGTCAGGAAACCCTCCTGCACACATTGTACAAAGAATGACCCATCTAATGTACTCGAACTATATCTTTTCCAGTCAATATTTGGAAAGTTAAAGTCTCCCATAACAACTACCCTGTTACTTTCGCTCTTTTCCAGAATCATCTTCGCCATCCTTTCCTCTACATCCCTAGAACTATTAGGTGGCCTATAGAAAACTCCCAACGGGGTGACCTCTCCTTTCCTGTTTCTAACCTCAGCCCATACTACCTCGGAAGAAGAGTCCCCATCTAGCATCCTTTCCGCCACCGTAATACTGTCCTTGACTAGCAGCGCCACACCTCCCCCTCTTTTGCCCCCTTCTCTGAGCTTACTAAAACACCTAAACCCCGGAACCTGCAACAACCATTCCTGTCCCTGCTCTATCCATGTCTCTGAAATGGCCACAACATCGAAGTCCCAGGTACCAACCCATGCTGCCAGTTCCCCTACCTTATTTCGTATACTCCTGGCATTGAAGTAGACACACTTCAAACCACCTACCTGAACACTGGCACCCTCCTGCGAAGTCAAATCTGTGCTCCTGACCTCTATACTCTCAATCTCCCGTACCCCAAAACTACAATCCAGGTTCCCATGCCCCTGCTGAATTAGTTTAAACCCCCCCAAAGAGCACAAACAAATCTCCCCCCCCAGGATATTGGTGCCCCTCAGGTTCAGATGTAGACCATCCTGTCTGTAGAGGTCCCACCTTCCCCAGAAAGAGCCCCAGTTATCCAGAAATCTGAATCCCTCCCGCCTGCACCATCCCTGTAGCCACGTGTTTAATTGCTCTCTCTCCCTATTCCTCGTCTCACTATCACGTGGCACGGGCAACAACCCAGAGATAACAACTCTGTTTGTTCTCGCTCTGAGCTTCCATCCTAGCTCTCTAAAGGTCTGCCTGACATCCTTGTCCCCTTTCCTACCTATGTCGTTAGTGCCAATGTGGACTACGACTTGGGGCTGCTCCCCCTCCCCCTTAAGGACCTGGAAAACACGATCCGAGTCATCACGTACCCTTGCACCTGGGAGGCAACATACCAAATGTGAGTGTCTCTCGCTCCCACAAAATCTCCTATCTGTGCCCCTGACTATTGAGTCCCCAATTACTAATGTTCTACTCCTTTCCCCCCTTCCCTTCTGAGCAACAGGGACAGACTCCGTGCCAGAGGCCCGTACCCCATGGCTTACCCCTGGTAAGTCCCCCCCCCCCCCCCCCCCCCCCCCACAAGTATCCAAAACGGTATACTTGTTACTCAGGGGAACGACCGCAGGGGGTCCCTGCACTGACTGCTTCTTCCCAGTCCCTCTTACAGTTACCCATCTATCTCCAGTCTTTGGTGTAACTACTTCCCTGAAGCTCCTATCTATGACCCCCCTCTGCCTCCCGAATGATCCGAAGTTCATCCAGCTCAAGCTCCAGGCCCCTAACACGGTTTTTGAGGAGCTGGAGTTGGGTGCACTTCCCACAGATGAAATCAGCAGGGACACTGACGGCGTCCCTCACCTCAAACATTCTGCAGGAGGAGCATTGTACTGCCTTCCCTGACATCACCTCTAGATTTAAAAAAAAACAAGAAAAAGAAAGGAAGAGCTTACCTGATATTCCCTCAAACCCTGCTCCCGCTGAAAGGTAAGCAAATTTAAAGGCACTCACTCACCTTCACGACAGGCCCCTGCTCCCGCTTCCCAACAACCGTGGTTTTTTTTTTGGTTAGAGGAGGAGGTAGGGTGGGAAACACTGATAAAGTGTTTCGGGTTTAACTGTCACTTGACAACAGCCCCTCCACAAACCACCTTCAAATTAGGCTGACCGTTCTGCACGTATGCAAATTTCCCCAGAACAGCTGATCAGTAGCTCTGCTCTGCTGGATGCTTGCCTTCACTCAAACTCCTCGGGTCTTCTTCGCAGGTACACCTTCAAATTAGGCTGACCGCACTGCACGTATGCAAATTTCACCAGAACAGCTGATCAGTAGCTCTGCTCTGCTGCCCTCTGCTGGGCATGGATTGATCAGGGATAGTTGTCATGGTTCCATTAGGGGAAGATCACATCTTACAAACTTAATTGCACTTTTTGAGGAAGTAACATGGAGGACCAATCAAGTTAGTGCAGTGGATGTTGTCTGCATGAATTCTAGTGAGGCGTTTGATAAGGTCCCGCATGACAGGCTGATAAAAGTAGAATCCCATGGGAAAGAGAGGAAGGTTGCGAGTTGGATCCAAAATTGGCTCAGCAAGAGGAAATAAAGGGTAATAGTCGGTGAATTCTTTTGCAAATGGAGAGCGCTTAGCAGTTGAGATGCACAGGGCTCAGAATTGGGGGCCTAGCTTTTTGTAAATATTAATGATTTTGAACAAGCTGGGCCGAAGAGCCTATTTCAATGCTGTAAAGGACTTCAATGTGAGAAGCATGATTGGGAAATTTGTAGATGACACAAATTTTGGTCATGTAGTTGATAGTGAAGAGGGAATGGTATCAATGGTTTGGTTGAGGGGTGGAAAAGTAACAAATGGAATTCAATCCAGAAAAGTGTGAGGTACATTTGGGGAGGGAAAACAAATCAAGGTGGCATGGTGACACAGTGGTTAGCACTGCATCACAGCACCAGGGACCTGGATTCGATTCTGGCCTTGGGTGACTTTGTGGAGTTTGCACTTTCCGTGTCTGTGTGGGTTTCCTTCCTTCCGGTTTCCTCCCACATTCCAAAGATGTGCAGATTAGGTCGATTGGCCAAGCTAAATTGCCCCATCGTGGATGAGGTATTGAATACAAAAGTAGGGTTGTAATGCTGGAACTTATAAAATGCTGATTAGGCCACAGCTGAAATTTGTTTACAGTTCTGGTCAGCACCTTACAGGAAGGACATTATTTCTTTGGAGAAAGCGCAGAGGAGATTTACAAGAATGTCCCCAGGGCTTGAAAATTACAGTATGAGTGGAATTTGGGTAGGCTGGGGTTGTTTTTCTTCGAACATTGGCTGAGGGGTGCAAAATTATGAGGACCAAGATAGGGTGAACAGGAAAGACCTGCTTCCCGAGCTGATAGGTCAGTTGCCATGGAGCCATAGATTTAAGGTGATTAGATGGGACATGGGAATTTCTTTTCCCCCAAAGGGTAGTGGGCATCTGGAATTCACTGCCTAACATAGAACATAGAACATAGAACGATACAGCGCAGTACAGGCCCTTCGGCCCTCAATGTTGCACCGACATGGAAAAAAAAAAAACTAAAGGCCATCTAACCTACACTATGCCCTTATCATCCATATGCTTATCCAATAAACTTTTAAATGCCCTCAATGTTGGCGAGTTCACTACTGTTGCAGGTAGGGCATTCCACGGCCTCACCACTCTTTGCGTAAAAAACCCACCTCTGACCTCTGTCCTATATCTATTACCCTTCAATTTAAGGCTATGTCCCCTCGTGATAGCCACCTCCATCCGCGGGAGAAGGCTCTCGCTGTCCACCCTATCTAACCCTCTGATCATTTTGTATGCCTCTATTAGGTCACCTCTTAACCTTCTTCTCTCTAACGAAAACAACCTCAAGTCCATCAGCCTTTCCTCATAACATTTTCCCTCCATACCAGGCAACATCCTGGTAAATCTCCTCTGCACCCGTTCCAAAGCTTCTACGTCCTTCCTATAATGGGGCGACCAGAACTGTACGCAATACTCCAAATGCGGCCGTACTAGAGTTTTGTACAACTGCAACATGACCTCATGGCTCCGGAACTCAATCCCTCTACCAATAAAGGCCATCACACCATAGGCCTTCTTCACAACCCTATCAACCTGGGTGGCAACTTTCAGGGATCTATGTACATGGACACCGAGATCCCTCTGCTCATCCACACTACCAAGAATTTTACCATTAGCCAAATATTCCGCATTCCTGTTATTCTTTCCAAAGTGAATCACCTCACACTTCTCCACATTAAACTCCATTTGCCACCTCTCAGCCCAGCTCTGCAGCTTATCTATGTCCCTCTGTAACCTGCAACATCCTTCCGCACTGTCTACAACTCCACCGACTTTAGTGTCGTCTGCAAATTTACTTACCCATCCTTCTGCTCCCTCCTCTAGGTCATTTATAAAAATGACAAACAGCAACGGCCCCAGAACAGATCCTTGTGGTACGCCACTCGTAACTGAACTCCATTCTGAACATTTCCCATCAACCACCACTCTCTGTCTTCTTTCAACTAGCCAATTTCTGATCCACATCTCTAAATCACCCTCAATCCCCAGCCTCCGTATTTTCTGCAATAGCCGACCGTGGGGAACCTTATCAAACGCTTTACTGAAATCCATATACACCACATCAACTGCTTTACCCTCGTCCACCTGTTCAGTCACCTTCTCAAAGAACTCGATAAGATTTGTGAGGCATGACCTACCCTTCACAAAACCATGCTGACTATCCCTAATCATATTATTCCTATCTAGATGATTATAAATCGTATCTTTTATAATCCTCTCCAAGACTTTACCCACCACAGATGTTAGGCTCACCGGCCTATAGTTACCGGGGTTATCTCTACTCCCCTTCTTGAACAAAGGGACCACATTTGCTATCCTCCAGTCCTCTGGCACTATTCCTGTAGCCAATGATGACCTAAAAATCAAAGCCAAAGGCTCAGCAATCTCTTCCCTGGCTTCCCAGAGAATCCTAGGATAAATCCCATCAGGCCCCGGGGACTTATCTATTTTCACCTTGTCCAGAATTGCCAACACTTCTTCCCTACTCACCTCAATGCCATCTATTCTAATAGCCTGGGTCTCAGCATTCTCCTCCACAATATTATCTTTTTCCTGAGTGAATACTGACAAAAAGTATTCATTTAGTATCTCGCTTATCTCCTCAGCCTCCACACACAACTTCCCACCACTGTCCTTGACTGGCCCTACTCTTACCCTAGTCATTCTTTTATTCCTGACATACCTATAGAAAGCTTTTGGGTTTTCCTTGATCCTACCTGCCAAAGACTTCTCATGTCCCCTCCTTGCTCGTCTTAGCTCTCTCTTTAGATCCTTCCTCGCTTCCCTGTAACTATCAAGCGCCCCAACTGAAACTTCACGCCTCATATTCACATAGGCCTCCTTTTTCCTCTTAACAAGAGATTCCACTTCTTTGGTAAACCACGGTTCCCTCGCTCTACCCTTTCCTCCCTGTCTGACTGGTACGTACTGATCAAGAACACGCAATAGCTGTCCCTTGAACAAGCTCCACATATCCAGTGTGCCCAACCCTTGCAGCCTACTTCTCCAACCTACACATCCTAAGTCATGTCTAATAGCATCATAATTGCCCTTCCCCCAGCTATAACTCTTGCCCTGCGGGGTATACTTATCCCTTTCCATCACTAATGTAAAGGTCACCGAATTGTGGTCACTGTCTCCAAAGTGTTCACTTACCTCCAGATCTAACACCTGGCCTGGTTCATTACCCAAAACCAAATCCAAAGTGGCCTCACCTCTTGTTGGCCTGTCAACATATTGTGTCAGAAAACCCTCCTGCACACATTGTACAAAGAACGACCCATCCAATGTACTCGAACTATATCTTTTCCAGTCAATATTAGGAAAGTTAAAGTCTCCCATAACAACTACCCTGTTACTTTCGCTCTTTTCCAGAATCATCTTCGCCATCCTTTCCTCTACATCTCTAGAACTATTAGGTGGCCTATAGAAAACTCCCAGCAGGGTGACCTCTCCTTTCCTGTTTCTAACCTCAGCCCATACTACCTCGGAAGAAGAGTCCCCATCTTGCACCCTTTCTGCCACCGTAATACTGTCCTTGACTAGCAGCGCCACACCTCCCCCTCTTTTGCCCCCTTCTCTGACTTTACTAAAGCACCTAAACCCCGGAACCTGCAACAACCATTCCTGTCCCTGCTCTATCCATGTCTCTGAAATGGCCACAACATCGAAGTCCCAGGTACCAACCCATGCTGCCAGTTCCCCTACCTTATTTCGTATACTCCTGGCATTGAAATAGACACACTTCAAACCACCTACCTGAACACTGCCGCTTTCCTGCGAAGTCAAATCTGTGCTCCTGACCTCTCTACTCTCAATCTCTCGCACCCCAAAACTACAATCCAGGTTCCCATGCCCCTGCTGAATTAGTTTAAACCCCCCCAAAGAGTACTAACAAATCTCCCCCCCAGGATATTGGTGCCCCTTGGGTTCAGATGTAGACCATCCTGTCTATAGAGGTCCCACCTTCCCCAGAAAGAGCCCCAGTTATCCAGAAATCTGAATCCCTCCCGCCTGCACCATCCCTGTAGCCACGTGTTTAATTGCTCTCTCTCCCTATTCCTCGTCTCACTATCACGTGGCACGGGCAACAACCCAGAGATAACAACTCTGTTTGTTCTCGCTCTGAGCTTCCATCCTAGCTCCCTAAAGGCCTGCCTGACATCCTTGTCCCCTTTCCTACCTATGTCGTTAGTGCCAATGTGGACTACGACTTGGGGCTGCTCCCCCTCCCCCTTAAGGACCCGAAAAACACGATCCGAGACATCACTTACCCTTGCACCTGGGAGGCAACATACCAAACGTGAGTCTCTCTCGCTCCCACAAAATCTCCTATCTGTGCCCCTGACTATTGAGTCCCCAATTACTAATGCTCTGCTCCTCTCCCCCCTTCCCTTCTGAGCAACAGGGACAGACTCCGTGCTAGAGTTCCGCACCCCATGGCTTACCCCTGGTAAGTCGTCCCCCCCACAAGTATCCAAAACGGTATACTTGTTACTCAGGGGAACGACCGCAGGGGGTCCCTGCACTGTCTGCTTCTTCCCAGTCCCTCTTACAGTTACAGCCTAAGTTGGTGGTTGAGGCTGAAATGCTCAACCTGTTTAAAAGGGACCTGGATTTCCATCTGAAGAGCTGTAAACTGGAAGGCAATAGATCAGGAGCTAGAAAGTGGGATTAAATTGAGTGGCTAATTTATATTTCTCTTTGGCTGGCACAGACATGATGGGCTGGATGGCCTCTTTCTGTGTCATGACTCATCTATTTAAGATCTATGGGGATAACATTTGAATTAAATAGGGATGCCAACAATGGGATCCAGTTGTATTCAATAAAAATTTGTTATACAAATTAAGTAACAATTCAAAGTAAGCGATACTCAACTGAAAACATACATGAATTGGTAGATTTTTGAGCAAAATAAAGGCATCTGAGACCTGTTGCCAGCAATTCCGGTGCCATGTGGGAACTTCAAGAGCTTGATGTGTCTTGAATAACCATGTGTGGGGGAAGCTCCTCCGATTGCTGAAACCTGAACTCAATTTCAGAGTGCGTCGACTGGAACCTTTTTCAGGGTGTTCAGGAGGCTGAGAGTTTCTTCCAGTGCATTTTCCAGAAGACGGTCACTCGACAGCAGCGGAGACCAAGAAAAAAACAAGTTATGGCTATCTAACAGGGTATGAAGAGGCAGGGAATGCCATTGGAAGTGTGCCACTCAAACCATGCTAAATAATGATGAGGGTGCAGGTGCCAAAGAGCTCTTTTAGAGCTAGTTCAGAGCTCTTCCACAGCACAACGGAGAAAATCACGGCACAGGATCACGGCGAATGTTTAGAAATATGATGGTCATGAGGAATTTATGGGGTTTTAGAATCATAGAATGTACAGTGCAGAAGGAGACCATTCAGCCCATGGAGTCTGCACTGGCCCTTAGAGAGCACCCTACATAAGCCCATGCCTCCACCCTATCCCCATAACCAAGTAACCCCACCTAACCTTTGGGACTCTTCAGGGGCACTAGCATGGTCAATCCACCTAACCCGCACATCTTTGGACTGTGGGATGAAACTAGAGCACCCGGAAGAAACCCATGCAGACACTGGGAGAAAGTGCAAACTCCACAAAGACAGTCACCCGATGCAGGAATTGAACCCGGGTCCTTGGAGATGTGAGGCAGCTGTACTATCGGTGCACTTTTGTCAGCTGTGTTGCCTCCCACCTGGTACCAGGGTAAAATAAGTCATTTAATGGGTGTAGAATATTTTGTGCTGGGAAGGAGAATGCACATAAGTCATAATCTACGTTGGAACAGTTATGTAGTTCGGGAAGGGTTGAAATACATGCCGAAATTGTCTTCAGGCATATAAATAGCAAAGCATTAGATAGAGGGAGGAGTGAAGCCAATTCAGGACTGAAAAGGAGAGATCTAAATGAAGTCAGAAGGCATGGCTGAGGTACTAAATGAGTACTTTGCATTTGTCTTTAACCAAGGAAGAATATGCCAAAGACCTAGTAAATAAGATGGTAGTTGAGATACTGGATGATTAAAAATTGATAGAGTAGTATTAGAGAGGTTGGCTGTACTTAAAAGGTGAGAATTCAGCAGGACTGGATGGGATGCAACTGAGAATGCTGAGGTAAATGATGGTGAAAATTGCTGAGGTACTGTCCATTTATCTTCTCATACTCCTTAAATAGGAGAATAATAGTGCCAGAGGACTGACAACCCCTGATATTATACCCTTGTTCAAAAGGGGTGTAAGGATATAAACCCAGCAACTACAGACCAGTGATTTAATGCCAGTGGTAGTAAAGCTTTTAAATCCAAGCCAAAATTTAACAGTCGCTTGGACAATATGAAATTACTTCAGGAAATTCAGCATGGATTTGATAACGTTTTTTGCAGAGGTAACAGAGAATTGGTGAGGGTTAATATGGGTTATAGGATTTCAAAAATTGTTAAATTACCACATCGTGGGCTTGCCAGCAAAGTTGAGGCCCACAGAATAAAAGATACAGTGGCAACATAGAAATGAAGTTGGCTGAATGACAGGAAAGAGTATTTTTTATTGGAGGACTGCGTGCAGTGGGACTCTCCCGTTGGGAGTACAAAGAATTTCAAAAATTACAGATGACACAATTGCGAACTGCAAGAAGGATAGTGATTGACATCAAGAGGACATAGACAGGCTAGTGAAATGGATGGACCGGTGGCAAATTAAATTTGGTGCTGAGAAATGTGAAGTGACATATTTTGGAAGGAAGACCGAGAAACAATATAGAGGATACAATTCTAAAGCAGGAGCAGATTTGCACAAGTTTTTAAATATGACATGGCAAGTTGAGAAAGTGGTTAAAAAGACACCAGGGATGCTATTCACCGATCGCGGGACTAAGTGTCTGCGCTGTCGTGAATGACGCGGGCAGTAGCGATTCTGGCCCCCACAGAGGGCCAGCACGGCGCTGGTGCAGTTCACTTCGCTCCAGCCTTACATCCTGGTGCGGACTAGGGGCGGTGCCAACCCGCTCATGCGCAGTGGCGAAGCGCCAACCGACACATGCACGGTAGACTCACTGAACACTCCAGCCCCGCGCAATATGGCGCGGGGGTTCAGGGGCCGGAAGCGCAACAAAGTAGGCCCGGATGGGAGAGGCCGATCGGTGAGCCCCGATCGCGGGCCAGACCCCATCAGAGCCCCCCTCCCCCCCCCCCCACACCCCGGGTGAAGGAGCGCTTTTCCCTGCCCCAAAGGCCGTCTCCCGACCCTTCGCGTAGAGTTACCGCCGGCAGCAACCAGGGGTGAACGCCGCTGGCGGGACTCTGCTGTTTCTGCGCAGCTGCTCGGAATAGATGGCCCGGCCACGGACAGTGGCCCGCGAGCGGCGCCATGCCAAACACGCTGGTGTCGGGGCGGCATGGCGCGGTTGCGGCGATTTTCTGGCCTGGTGCGGGGCTGGGAGAATAGAGCATCAGGAATCTGAAGCTCTATAAAGATCAAGCAAATTACAAACCTTTTTAAAATACTGGATTATTGTGTCCAATTTTGGATAACACCCTTCAGGAAGAATGCTAGGACTTTAGACGGGGTGCAGAAACGATTTCCAAAAATGGTTCACAGGATGAGATATTTGAGTTGATGGATAGATTCGAGAAATTGGGGGCTTTTCTTTGAGAGAGAAGGTTGAGAGCTGTTTCAATAGGTGCTCAAAGTCCTGATGAGTCTAGACAGAGTGGATGGAGAGAACCTGTTCCCATTGATGAAGGGTCAAGAACCAGAGGACACTCATTTCAGGTGGCATGAGAGAAAAAAAAAATTAACACAGCAGATGGTTAGGATCTGGAATGCACTGCTTGACAGTGTGGTGGAGACAGATTCAATCATGGCTTTTAAAGGTGGAATGGGTAAGCACCGGAAAGAGAAAATTTGCAGGGCTATCAGGAAAGGGAGTAGGACTAACCAATTTGCTCTTATTGAGAGATGGCATGGATACAACAGGCTAAATGGATTCCTTCTGTGCGTTAACCATTCTATGATTCGGCAGAGTTTCAGAGGCAATGGGGAAATGCTGCAAGGAAAGATCGAGAATAAATCACATTTATAAGGGATATAGGGAAGAATTGTCGTTCATGTTAACTTTCAAGCTACATATATTCCTTTGAGATTATACAAGAAAGCATGCATGTTTCTTTCCATCGAGGGCAGCACGGTGGCGCAGTGGTTAGCACTGCGGCCTCATGGCACCGAGGTCCCAGGTTCGATCCCGGCTCTAGGTCACTGTCCGTGTGGAGTTTGTACATTCTCCCTATGTTTGCGTGAGTTTCGCCCCCACAACCCAAAAGACGTGCAGGATGTGTGGATTGACCACACTAAATTGCCCCTTAATTGGAAAAAATGAATTGGGTATTCTAAATTTATATATATTAAATAAATGTTTCTTTCCAGAAGAGGGCAGGAATTTGAAGCAGATCTGGTCAATACGTTAATATGACCTATTTAAACTGACCTTTGAATTATAATGGCAGGGGAGAGGGCTTTTCACAGTAACTTCATTGCAGTGTTTATGTAAGCCTACTTGTGATAATAAAGATTGTACATAAAAAGATAAGTCCAACCAATCAGTGACCTCGTTCCAGGATTTTGTCTGCTTTTAAACCTGCTGCTTATTGTTAGGATGAACAAGTTCCACTCTGCTGTACTGGTAGCAACAAAATGGATCTTTTGGGACTGATAACTTTCATTTACTTGATGAATTTAGTATAAAATATCCTATGATGTTTCCCGGGTAACAGTCAAGCCCAAGCAAGAATAAAGGAGGAAAGTGGTGATGTTAGAGGTAGTTTTAGTTGAAGATGGCACAGCAAAGTGGATGGAGGTAGGGAGAAACTTCCAAAATGTGAGGGCAGGATGGTTGATGGTTCTGCCATCAGAAAAGCTAAGGAAGGCGGCATGGTGTCACAGCGGTTAGCACTGCTGTCTGACAGTGCCGAGGACCCAGGTTTGATCCCGGCACCGGGTCACTGTCCATGTGGAATTTTCACATTATCCCCATGTCTGTGTGGGTCTCACCCCCACAACCCAAAGATGTGCAGGGTAGGTAAATTGCCCCTTAATTGGATTTTTAATAAACACCCAAGGAGGGAGAAACACGGACCAAAATTTGAAGAAGAAAAGTAATGGGGGATTGGAAAATGTTACAGAAGTCTGATTGAACAAGCCTATTGTCGATGGAGCCAAGAGTTTTGAAGTGGTGTATATGAGGAGCTGAAGCACAATGAACCAATTGTGCTTCCCAAGGCAAGTGTTAGATAAGTGCGAATATATGAAGGTGGAATGGAAGGGTTGAAGCTGAGTGCAGTCTGAATTTGGTGCTTGGAGATGGAAATAGGTAACCTTGCTTTTCAGTCTTGCAATAATGAAATTTAATTATATACTGAAAGTAATTGAGTAAAGTTCATGGGAATTGAAAATCTTACCTACTGTTGTTATGGCCACCTCTAAAGCTGCAGATCAGGAGTTTCCAGAAAGAACAGGCTATAGTCACCAAACTGCAAAAGTGTGAGCAAGGGGATAATGAGTTGACTCCTCCCCAATTTTCCCATTGCCCCTGTGAAGAAGCATTTTGCCTCGCCAAAGTTTTTCTCTGCTGGTTCAATTGAGACTGGCATTTTGCTGTGTGACAAACTGAATGTGAACCCATAGTTTGCATTGACATATTGGCACTCATTTAAATTCCAACCAGTTAAACGTGCTGACACTGCAAATTCTAGTACTGTGCAGAAGTCCGCATCTTTGATTAATTTTTCATTTTAGTTTTCTGAAATATCATTTTGTTGAATGTTTTGCAGGTTTCTCCCCCCCCCCCCCCCCACATTGGATTTCAAGCTGCTGCCATGGATTTACTAGTGCTACTGAATTTTGGATACATGGACTTCATTTGTAAGGATGGCAAATCAAGACAGAGGACCTAACCGAAGCCTATTAAAACATTTTGTTGAATTCCTTTCACTCCATTTCTGTTGGCCATCGTTTAAAAGTTGAGTTGTGTTGTCTTTTAACTTGATGTTTTGTCTGTATGCATGTCATTTTCAGTATAATACTAGCAAGTGGTTTGCTCTTAAATATAAGCACAATGTGCTGTACGCAGCAAAACCACAGAGTACATTTTGTAGTCACTTTGAGAACAGATTGGAGTCTGCTGCAGACTGTCTACAACCTTCTGTCTTCACCTTTACGGCAATGAAGATATTTGTATATTATGTATACACTAGTATAGTGATTGTGTGTAATTAAAATCAGCCGTGGTTTAATTTACTGATTAAAACTATCCCGTGCAGCATCTTGTGTTTATTCCATGATTTTAAAACAAATTGCAAGAATTGTCCTTTAAAAGATGAAATTAGGTTCAAATTGTACAACCACAGGAGATTTCTATTTCCATGAATACCTATGTTTGGTCATAAATTTTCAAGATTGCATTTGAATTTTTTATCTGCTGTATTCTACCAGTGTAATCTTTTTCTAAATAAATGGATAGTTTTCTCAGTCGGTCATTTGTTGTAGTGGGAGTTTTGCTCATTCTTTTGGTACCGTAGTTTTGAATTTGCAATTATGACTTTTACTCTTGTCACATTCAAAGAAGATGTACATAAAACAAAAAATATCCTGATCACTTTGAAGTTGCAACTTTAAAAAAAGTTTCGGCATTCTATCAAAACATTTGAAATAATCTGAATGTCTGCTTTATTTATAGATGTGAAAACACTGTGTATTTATGTTTTCTAAAGGCTGCTGGGTGCCAACAAGATTCATAGAATCCTACCGTTCGGCCCGTCGAGTCTACACCGACCTCCCAAAAGAGCACCGTACTTGGGTCTCCCCCTCCGTTCTATCCCTGTAACCCCACCTAACCTGTACATCTTTGGATATTAAGGGGCAATTTTGGCAATCCACCTTACCTGCAAGTCTTTGAACTGTGGGATGAAACCGGAACACCAAGGAAATTCACGCAGGCACGAGAACGTCTTCAGCCAGAATTGCCAAATGGATGATCCATCTTGGCATTGGCCCTTGCTCCTCAGCTTGCCTCATCCCTTGGTCTTCAGCCAATTTAATTCACTCCACATGATTTAAGAAGTGGCTGAAGGTTCTGGGTACTGCAAAGTCTGTAGTCCTGGCACTGTTCCAATAGACAAAAACAGAAAATATTGGACAATCGCAGCAGCTCTGACAGCATCTGTGGACAGAGAAGGGAGTAAATGTTTTGAGTCTGGATAACTCTTCGTCAAAGCTGTCAAAGTACTGAAGAGTTGTGCTCCAGGACATACTACACCCCTAGCCAAGCTGTTCCAGTACTGCTACAACACTGATATCCATCCAGCAATGTGGAAAATTATCCAGGTATGTCCTGTGCACAAAAAAGCAGGAAAAATCCAATCTGTCCAATTGCTATCTCATTGGTTTACACTCAGTCATCAACAAAATGATGCAAGATGTGCCGACAGTGTTATCAAGCAGCACTTAGACAGCAATGAACTGTTCACTGATGCATAGTAAGGGTCCCAGCAGTGCCACTCTGCCCTTGACATCATTACAGGCTAGGTTCAGGCTTGGGCAAAAGAGCTTAACTTGTGAGGTGAGAGTTGTTACCCTTGATATCAAGGAAAAACTGAAGTTAATGCGAATCTCGGGGGAAATTTTTCCTGGTTGGAATCATACCCAACACAATGAAAGATTGTGGTAGTTGTTGGAGGTAAATCATCTTAGTTCCAGAGCTGAGATGTTCAAAATTAAAACATTGGGATTGACTTGGATTGAGAATTGGTTACCCGACTTGAAACAGAGTTGTAATAAATGGGTCTTTTTTGGAGTGGCAGGCGGTAACTGGTGGGGTACCGGAGGAATCAGTGCTTGGGCCCAGCTATTCACACTATATAATCAATGATTTGGATGACGGAACCAAATGTAATATTTCCATCTTGCAGGTTAAAGAGGAAATTAATGCAATAATGAGGAACGATATTAGCTCCAACAATGTGGAATCTATGGGTTGAGCTGAGAAATACTAAGGGCCAAAAACATTTTAGTTGGTGTTGTACATGGACCCCCAAACTAGTGGTGATGCTGGGAATGGCATTAAACAGGAAAAGAGATACATGTGATAAAGGAACATCTGTAATCGTGGATGATTTTAATCTACATATAGATTGGGCAAATCAAATTAGTTACAATACCGTAGGAGAAGGATTCCTGGACTGTGTACAGGATGGTTTTCTGAACCAATATGTTGAGGAATCAACTGGAGAACAAGCCATCCTCGACTGGGCATTGTATAATGAGAACGGAATCATTGACGATCTAGTTGTGCAAGACCCCTTGGGGATGAACGACAATAATATAACAGAATTTTTCATCAAGATGCAGAGTGACATAGTTGATTCTGAGACTAGGGTCCTGAATCCTAGTAAAGGAAACTACGATGGTATGAGGGGGGAGTTGGCTATGGTCAATTGGGCAATGTTACTTAAAGGGATGACTAGATAGGCAATGGCAAACATTTAAGGAGCGCATGGAAGAACTGCAACAATTGTTTATTCCTGTCTGGCACAAAAGTAAAATGGGAAAGGTGACCAAACCATGGTCTACAAAGGAAATTAGAGTTGATTCAGAAGGGGAAAATAGAGTACAAGAGTAAGCTTGATGAGAACATAATTAGTGTCACAAGTCTGCACACAAGTCTGTTTCTGTATGAACATAGAAGATGGTTAAGGGGGGGTTGTGGCATTGTTAATCAAGGAAAGTATTACGGTGGTAGAAAGGACGTTTGAGGACTCGTCTACTGAGGTAGTATGGGCCGAGGTTAGGAACAGGAGAGGAGAGGTCACCCTGTTGGGAGTTGTCTATAGACCTCCGAATAGTTCCAGAGATGTAGAGGAAAGGATTGCAAAGATGATTCTCGACAGGAGCGAGAGTAACAGGGTAGTTGTTATGGGGGACTTTAACTTTCCAAATATTGACTGGAAATACTATAGTTCGAGTACTATAGATGGGTCCGTTTTTGTGCGGTGTGTGCAGGAGGGTTTTCTGACAGTATGTAGACAGGCCAACAAGGGGCGAGGCCACATTGGATTTGGTACTGGGTAATGAACCCGGCCAGGTGTTAGATTTAGATGTAGGTGAGCACTTTGGTGATAGTGATCACAATTCGGTTATGTTTACTTTAGCAATGGGCAGGGATAAGTATATACAGCAAGGCAAGAATTATAGCGGGGGGAAAGGCAATTATGATGCTATTCTGCAAGATTTAGGATGGGGAAGGAAAACGGAAGGGGATGGGTACAATCGAAATGTGGAGCTTTTTCAAGGTACAGCTACTGTGTGTCCTTGATAAGTATGTACCTGTCAGGCAGGGAGGAAGTTGTCAAGCAAGGGAACCGTGGTTTACTAAGGAAGTTGAAGCACTTGTCAAGAGGAAGAAGAAGGCTTATGTTAGGATGAGACATGAAGGCTCAGTTAGGGCATTTGAGAGTTACAAGTTAGCCAGGAAGGACCGAAAGGGAGAGTTAAGAAGAGCGAGGAGAGGACACGAAAAGTCGTTGGTGGATTGGATCAAGGAAAACCCTAAGGCTTTCTATAGGTATATCAGGAACAAAAGAATGACTAGAGTAAGATTAGGGCCAATCAAGGATAGTAGTGGAAAGTTGTGTGTGGAATCAGAGGAGATAGGGGAAGCGTTAAATGGATATTTTTCGTCAGTGTTTACACTGGAGAAAGACAATGTTGGCGAGGAGAATACTCAGGTTCAGTCGGCCAGGCTAGATGGAATTGAGGTTCATAAGGAGGTGTTAGCAATTTTGGAAAGTGTAAAAATAGATAAGTCCCCTGGGCCAGATGGGATTTATCCTAGGATTCTCTGGGAAGCCAGGGAGGAGATTGCAGAGCCTTTGTCCTTGATCTTTATGTCGTCTTTGTCGACAGAAATAGTGTCGGAAGACTGGAGGATAGCAAATGTCCCCTTGTTCAAGAAGGGGAGTAGAGCCAACCCTGGTAATTATAGACCTTGAGCCTTACTTCGGTTGTGGGTAAAATGTTGGAAAAGGTTATAAGAGATAGTGTTTATAATCATCTTGTAAAGAACAAGTTGATTAGCGATAGTCAACATGGTTTTGTGAAGGGTAGGTCATACCTCACAAACCTTATTGAGTTTTTTGAGAAGGTGACCAAACAGGTGGATGAGGGTAAAGCGGTTGATGTGGTGTATATGGATTTCAGTAAGGCATTTGATAAGGTTCCACATGGTAGGCTATTGCAGAAAATAAGGAAGTATGGGATTGAAGGTGATTTAGCGGTTTGGATCAGTAATTGGCTAGCTGAAAGAAGACAGAGGGCGGTGGTTGATGGCAAATGTTCATCCTGGAGTTCAGTTACTAGTTTTGGGGCCACTGCTGTTTGTCATTTTTATAAATGACCTGGAAGAGGGTGTAGAAGGATGGGTTAGTAAATTTGCAGATGACACGAAGGTCGGTGGAGTTGTGGATAGTGCTGAAGGATGTTATAGGATACAGAGGGACATAGATAAGCTGCAGAGCTGGGCTGAGAGGTGGCAGATGGAGTTTAGTGCGGAAAAGTGTGAGGTGGTTCACTTTGGAAGGAGTAACAGGAATGCAGAGTACCGGGCTAATGGCAAGATTCTTGGTAGTGTAGATGAACAGAGAGATCTCGGCATCCAGGTACATAAATCCCTGAAAGTTGCCACCCAGGTTAATAAGGCTGTTTCGAAGGCATATGGTGTGCTAGCGTTTATCAGTAGGGGGATTGCGTTTCGGAGCCACAAGGTCATGCTGCAGCTGTACATAACTCTGGTGCGGCCGCTCCTGGAGTACTGCGTGCAGTTCTGGTCACCACATTATAGGAATGATGTGGAAGCTTTGGAAAGGGTTCAGAGGAGATTTACTAGGATGTTACCTGGTATGGAGGGAAGGTCTTACGAGGAAAGGCTCAGGGACTTGAGGTTGTTTTCGTTAGAGAGGAGAAGGCTGAGAGGTGACTTAATAGAGACATATAAGATAGTCAGAGGGTTAGATAGGGTGGACAGTGTGAGTCTCTTTCCTCGGATGGTGATGACCAACACGAGGGGACATAGCTTTAAATTGAGGGGCAGTAGATATAGGACAGATGTCAGAGGCAGGTTTTTTACTCAGAGAGTAGTAGGGGTGTGGAATGCCCTGCCTGCAACAGTAGCAGACTCGCCAACTTTAAGGGCATTTAAGTGGTCACTGGGTAGACATATGGATGAAAATGGAATAGTGTAGGTCAGATAGGCTTCAGATGGTTTCACAGGTCGGCGCAACATCGAGGGCTGAAGGGCCCATACTGCGCTGTAATGTTCTATGTACATTACACTGCAATTAAGTTACTGTGAAAATTCCCTGGTCACCACACTCCGGCGCCTGTTCGGGTACACTGTTTCTACAGATATGTGAAGAGAAAAAGATAGGTGAAGACCAGTTACAGTCAGAAACAGGAATTTATAATGGGGGACAAAGAAATGGCCGAGCAACTAAATACATACTTTGGTTCTGTCTTCACAAATGAGGACACAAATAACATACCACAAATGTTGGGGAATTCAGGATTTATTGAGAGGGAGGAACTGAAAGATCAATTTCAATGGAGAAATGATTTGGGAAAATTGAAGGCATATAAATCCTCAGGGCCTGAGAATATGCATCCCAGAGTACTTAAGAAAGTGGTTCTAGAAATAGTGGATACATTGGTCGTCACCTTCCCAGATTCTATAAACTCTGGAGCAGTTTCTACACATTGGAGGATGGCTAATGTAACCCCACTATTTAAAAAGTGAGGGAGAGGGAAAGCAGGGATTTTATAGACTAATGAGCCCAATGTCGGTGGTAAGGAAAATTCTAGAATCAATTATCTAAAATTTTATAGCAGACACTTAGAAAACATGGACAGGATTGGACAGAGTTAGTATGGATTTATGAAGGGGAAATCATGCTTGACAAATCTACTGGAGTTCTTCGAATATGTAGTTAGTTGAGTTGATGAGGGGGAGCTAGTGCATGTAGTTTATATTGACTTTCAGAAGGCTTTCGACAAAGACCCGCATACGAAATTAGTATATAAATTTGAAATACATGGGATTTGTATCGCGGTGGATAGAAAACTGGTTGGCAGATAGGAGTAAGAATTAACGAGTCTTTTTCCAAATCGCAGGCAGTGACTCGTGGGGTACCACAGGGATCAGCGCTGGGACCCCCAGCTATTCACATTATATATTAATGATTCAGATGAGGAAACAAGGTGTGATATCTCCAAATTTGCAGATGACAAAAGTTGTGTTGGAGGGTGAGCTGTGAGGAGGACGCAGAGATCCTTCAGTGTAATTTGGACAAGTTGAATGAGTGGGCAACTGAATGGCGGATGCAGTATTATTTGGATAAATGCGAGGTTATCCACTTCGGTACCAAAAACCAGGAGTCCCAGTCTGAGGATACGGGGTAGAACATATAGGACAGAGATAAAGAGAAATTTCTTCACGCAGGGAGTAGCGAGCCTGTGGAATTGATTACCATAGAAAGTAGTTGAGGCCAAAACATTGTATGTATTCAAGAAGCAGTTGGATATGTTACTCGGGGCAAAGGGGTCAGAGAATATGGGAGGGGGGGAGGCAGGATTAGGCTATTCAGTTGGATGATCAGCCATAATATTGAATGGTGGAGCAGGCTCGAAGGGCCGAATGGTCACATCCTGTTGCTATTTTCTGTTTCTATGTGAGCATTGCTAGCTAGGCCAGCATTCATTGCTTATCCCTAGCCCACAAGAAGCTTCTTTCTTGCTGTTGGGGAGGGAGTTTCAGGATTTTGATCTATCGACAGTGGAAGAACTGATATATTTCCAAGTCAGGATAGTGTGGTACAGAGGTGAGCTTCCAGGTGGTGGTGTTGCCATAAAGCTGCTGTTCTTGTCATTCTTGATTGTTGGTTTGGAAAGTGCTGTGTATGGAGCTTTGCCGAGTTTCTCCAATACATCATAAAGATGATACAAAGATGCTATTGTGCATCAGTGGTGGAGGGAGTGAACGTTTATGGAACGGATGTCAAGCAAGCTGCTTTTTCCTGAATGCTGTCAAGTATCTTGAGTGTTATTAGGGCTGCACTCATCCAGGCAAGGGGAGATTATTCCATCACTCCTGATTGTGCCTTGTAGATTGTGGACAGACTTTGGGAGTCAGGAGGGAAGATACTTGGTGCAGGATTCCTAGCCTCTGACCTGCTCTTGTTGCCACACAGGCCTAGTTCCATTGTGTTTCTGGCCAATGGTAACCCCCAGGGTGTTGATAGGGAGATTTAATGATGGTAATGCAATTGAATGTCAAGGTTACATTCTCTCTTGTGGGAGATGGCCATTGCCTGGCACTTGGGTGAAACCGATGATAAGAACATCACTGATGTTATCTGTGAGAGTGTCTCAACCCCGACGGATAACTTGAAACGCTGGTTCCTAGTTGTGTATTTGTGTTTAGAATAATCTGAGGAACAGTGTACAACCCATTGAGGAACGTGTCCAGTCGTCGTGTGAACAATTAATAAATATTTATTAGTGTAAAAGAAAAACATGACAAAAAACATGTACACTATGACACTTGTGTATGAATAACTAAACACACCATTTTACCTGAAGTTACCTCTTGTTCCAGAATGTACCCCCCTCACTTTAAACGCCCCTTTTCCTGAGCAACATCCAATTTTAATAACTCCATGGGTCAAATCCAGTTAATAGTTACTGCACAAGTGACCACAGCTGGGAAAACGTCTCTTCCTGGTTGCACAAATGCACAAAACTGCATCTTTTAGAAGAGAATGTCTGCAACCTGCCGAGGCTCTGACTGTCAGCTGGATGAGGCCTCTGTGCTCGGATCGTAGATCGTGGAACTAGCCTGTCTGGTTGTTGGATAGAGAACTAGCCTCTTTCCCAATGAAGGTGCTAGCAGTAATACTGTTCGACCTCTTTGAGATTCCCCTTTGTTGATTTTGCTGTCTCAAATTCCTTGCTCATAATTCCATAATTTGTCTCGCCCAAATGATCTGGTAAACAATGTTTCTGATATGGCCATTTGCACCTCAATGTCTCAAGACTCCTGCTAATCTTATTACTGAGCAAATTGCATCTCATTATTCCTCTAGATATCTACTAGTGTTACCTTTCTGTTATTTTCATCTCAAACTCACTATTAATCTCGTTAACTTTTCGCTTTCCTGACACGTCCCCCTTTTTAAAAATGAAATGTCTTAATTTGAAAGATGCTTTCATTTCGCAATCATTTCTTAGCTGTTCTACCTCATCAGCTCTTACAAAGATTTAAAAGCGTACATGAACAATAAAATTAACCCCAGACTATTTACACCCAATGTTCCCGAAAGTCTCTTTTATACTGGTGATAAATCATTCGCAATGCCGTTCTCTCTCCCGGTCACATGAATGATGTTTAAATTAAATGCGTGTAACAACAGGATCCATCGGAATAACCTGGTATTCCAATCTTGATTTTTTTTTTCTCCAGAAACCTGAGTGGGTTATGGTCCATATATATGATTGTTTCTGTGGGATTATTGGCAATATAAATCTCAAATTGGTGTCATGCCAGCACCAAACTTAAAGTCTCTTTTTCAATGGAGGAATACTTCTGTGATGACGGTTTAATTTCTTTGAGAAATAGCCCACAGGTTTTTCAATGCCATGTTTGTCTTCCTGTAGCAACACAACTCCCACACCAATGTCACTAGCATCCATAGCCAGTGTAAACTGCTTGTCGTGGTTCAGTGCGGTTAACACTGCTTTTGTTGTTAACAGTTTTTAAACGTTTGTTGCCCTCCGTCCAATTAAAGTGCCTGCTGTTTAAAAGCTCTATGAATAGTGCTACCACACTGGTAACGTCCGGCTCGAATTTATGATACAATCCATTCATTCCCTGTGCAAGAACGTGCCTGATACAGTTTAAGGTGCTGCACAGGGTGCATATGACTTGGTTGAGAATGAATGGATTCTTTCAGGCGGTAGCAGATGAGTGTGAGAGGTGTGGGTGGGGGCCAGCGAATCATGCGCATGTGTTTTGCGGTTGTGAAAAATTGGGAAGATTCTGGGCTGGAGTGTTCGCGGTCTTAGCCAGGATAGTGGAGGAGGTGGAGGATCTGGACCCTTTGGTGGCGATATTTGGGGTTCCAGAAAAGCCAGAGCTCATGGAGAGGAGGAAGGACGATACTGTGGCCTTCGCCTCTCTGATTTCACGGCGGCGAATTTTATTGGAGTGGCGATCGGCATCATCACCGGAGGGTAGCAGCTTGGTTGGGTGACCTGTATGACTTCCTGCGGTTGGAGAAGATAAAGTATGAGTTAAAGGGGTCTGCAGGGGGGGTTTGAGAAAAGGTGGGGGATGTTTGTGACCATATTTGAATTTGTCTCAGGGAGGGAGGAGGGTGAAAAAGGGAGAAAATCTGTACAGACTATATAGTTGATTGTTGGGAAGTATGTTTCCCGGGGTGTTTATTTACTGTAACCTGCTATGATACATGTCTGTGATAAAATACATTTTTAAAAATCCAGTCATTCCCAGAAATCTTAACATCTCTTTTGGTGGGTTCCAGAAAATCCCAAATGGCCTGTATTTATGCAGCTCGTGGGCCCATTGGACCATGATATGTCCCAGATATGAAATTTGGCCTTTAGCAAATTCACTTTTTGACTCATGACAAGATTGGCTTCTTTCAAATGGTCAAATAGTTATTTTAAGTGGCGCAGATATTCTTTCCAGCTTTGACTGAACACGACTAAATCACCAAAGTATATTGCACAGTGACTCAGTCCTTGAATAACTTTATTTGTAAGTCTCTGATAAATTGCAGGTGCGTTCTTCATCCCCAATGACATAACTTTGAATTGATGAGAGTCCATTTGGCGTTATGAATGCGGAGATCTCTTTTGCCCCCTCAGTCAAAGGTTATTGTTTTATTGGAACTATGACTCCCACACCTACATCATGCATTGCTACCTCAGTTCTACCTGATTGATCCACACAAACTCATTCATAGGCAGTAAATCATTCAATTCACCATGGCTCTTATCCGGAAGATAACTTAACGAGCTGTTTACGTTTCTCAGGACTTCCTCATTACCCAAGTTAATTTTAAGGAAGTCACTGTCAGAATTTAATGCTTCTTCTTCTTCCTGTTTCATTATTATCAAGATCTCCTGTTTGTTTGTTTCCCCTGCTACAAGACTAAAAGCCTGTGCTTTCCTATCTGCCATTGCTTTCATTCCCTTCTGTGCTGTCTGATTTGTTTCAGGTTGGAATCACCCTGTGATACTTCCATCAGTCTCTTTGAATTAAACATCTTTCCCTTTGTCTATTTGATCTTCATTCAGCTTGTTAAAGGTCATATCAGATAACCTGATCACATTTATCTCATCATGTGCTCGCAATTCCTCCCTCTTCTGTCTTATCTAATGGGCTTGTGATCTCATCACAATCAGGAAATCCCCGCGGAGAATGGGGTCACAATTTCTCTGTAGCTGGATCAGGTGGTCAACCAGAGTAGACATCACTACCATCTGTGATCCTACTTAATCATTGTCTGGAATTAAGTGAATCCCTGCAGTCGGCAATATTTCTGCCATTCCTACAACCACTTTTCCTGTCTTCAAACTACTCAAGTGTATTTTTATGAAAGGATTATTTGGTCCATCTCATTGTTCCTCTAACTGCCTGCTGGTCTTGTTACATTTCTGTTATTCTATTTTCATCTCAGGTTCACTGTTAATCTCGTTAAGTTTCCACATTCCTGATAATGCTACTTCCAACAACTACATCCATATTACTTTGTGCTAGACATGACTCAGACAAGCGGATAGATTTCCCCAATTCCCGTTGACTCTAGTTTTGCTGGGGCTCTTGATATCAAGATCAGATACTCTCTTAGTGCTTGACAAGATGTTTACCAAAACAGACTGTGAACTCAGTCCACCACCTTTACCCCATTTTAATTTCTAGCAATTTATTTTTATTTTCATTCCTTCAATTTTTTTTCCTCACCATTGTGCCCCTCCCCTTCCCCCAACCCACTTGGGCCAACTGTTCCGAGTTTCCCTTTACACATTGCCATTCGCATATTCTATCTCTTCCAGTGCCACTATCAGCACCCTTCTTAGTCTTAATCACCCTCATCTTCATTCCTTTTATCTTCTATCCGTGACATCTTATCGCTCATCGCTTGTTCCCTATCTAACCCCACCGCTCCACCCCCCCCCCCCCCCCCGCAACAGTATAAATCCATTTCCAGTTTTCGCTAACGTTGACAAAGAGTCATCCAGACTCGCAACGTTAGCTCCCTTCTCTCTCCACAGATGCTGTCAGACCTGCTGAGATTGTCCAGTATTCTCTGCGTTTGTTTCAGATTCCAGCATCCGCAGCAATTTGCCTTTGTCCGATACTCTTTACCTCTGGAGCTCAGCTCTTTCATCTATGTTTGAACCAAAGCTGCAATGATGTCAACAGCTGAGTGGCGGGCCGCATTCCGGACCTGGAGGTGGGGGGCCTGATCATGGGGGGAGACTTTAACACTGTGCTGGATCCCCCATTGGATCGATCCAAGTCCTGGACGGGTAGGAGGTCGGCGGCGGCTAAGGTGCTGAGGGGATTTATGGACCAGATGGGGGGGGGGGGACCCTTGGAGGCTTGCGAGGCCAAGGGCCAGGGAATACTCGTTTTTCTCCCATGTACATAAGGCCTACTCGAGGATTGACTTTTTTGTCCTGAGCAGGGGGCTGGTGTCGAGGGTGGAGGAAATGGAATACTCCGCCATTGCCATTTCGGATCTTGCCCTGCACTGGATGGACCTCGGGCTGGGGGAAGAGAGGGACCAATGTCCACTCTGGCGCATGGAGGTGGGGCTGCTGGCAGAGGAGGAGGTGGCCGGGAGGGTCCGGGGGTGTATTGAGAGATACCTCGAGACCAATGATAACGGGGAGGTTCGGGTGGGGACGGTCTGGGAGGCATTGAAGGCGGTGATGAGGGGGGAATTGATCTCCATCCGAACCCATAGGGAGAGGGGGGAGCAGAGGGAAAGGGAAAGACTGATAGGGGAGATGGTGCAGGTGGATAGGGGATATGCGGAGGCCCCAGAGGAGGGATTGCTGGGGGAGAGGCCTTCAGGCCAGATTTGACCTACTGACGACTAGAAAGGCGGAAGCCCAGTGGAGGAAAGCACAGGGGGCGGTGTATGAACACGGGGAGAAGGCGAGCAGGATGCTGGCGCACCAGCTCCGGAAGCGAGACGTGGCCAGGGAGATTGGGGGAGTGAGGGATAGTGCCGGGAAGGTGGTGCGGAGGGGGGTAGAGGTCAATGGGGTCTTCAGGGACTTTTATGGGGAACTGTACCGGTCTGAGCCCCCGGTGGAGGAGGGTGGAATGGGGCACTTCCTGGACAGGTTGCGTTTCCCGAGGGTGGAAGAGGAGCGGGTGGAGGGACTAGGGGCGACGATCGAGTTGGAGGAGGTTGTCAAAGGGATAGGGAGCATGCAGTCGGGGAAGGCGCCGGGGCCGGACGGGTTTCCGGCGGAATTCTATAAAAAGTATTTGGACCTGTTGGGCCCCCTGTTGGTCCGGACCTTTAACGAGGCATGGGAGGGGGGGGGCTTTGCCACCAACTATGTCGCGGGCGCTGATTTCCTTGATCCTGAAGCGGGACAAGGACCCTCTGCAGTGTGGATCATATAGGCCGATTTCGTTGCTGAACGCCGACGCTAAGCTGCTGGCAAAGATCCTGGCCACTAGAATAGAGGATTGTGTGCCGGGGGTCATACATGAGGACCAGACGGGGTTTGTGAAGGGAAGGCAGCTGAACACAAATGTGCGAAGACTCCTCAATGCCATTATGATGCCGGCGGTGGAAGGGGAGGCGGAGATAGTGGTGGTGTTGGACGCGGAGAAGGCCTTCGATAGGGTTGAGTGGGAGTATTTGTGGGAGGTATTGGAGAGGTTCGGGTTTGGGGTGGGGTTTATTCGGTGGGTGAGGCTGCTCTACGAGGCCCCGATGGCGAGTGTAGCCACGAATAGGAGGAGGTCGGAGTACTTTCGGCTGCATCGGGGGACGAGACAGGGGTGCCCCCTGTCCCCCTTACTCTTCGCGTTGGCAATTGAGCCCCTGGCCACGGCATTGAGGGAGTCAGGGAACTGGAGGGGCATGGTGTGGGGGGGGGGGGGGGGGGGGGGAGGAGCATTGAGTGTCACTGTATGCGGACGACCTGCTGCTGTATGTGGCGGACCCGGTGGGGGGGATGCCGGAGGTGATGAGGATCCTTGGGGAATTCGGGTGTTTCTCGGGGTATAAGTTGAACCTGGGCAAGAGCGAGGTGTTTGTGGTGCACCCGGGGAATCAAGAGGAGGGGATTGGTAGGCTCCCACTGAAGCAGGCAGGGAAGAGCTTCAGGTACCTAGGGGTCCAGGTGGCTGGGAGTTGGGGGGCCCTGCACAAGCTCAACCTCACAAGGTTGGTGGAGCAGATGGAGGAGGAGTTTAAGAGGTGGGATATGTTACCGCTGTTACTGGCGGGGAGGGTGCAGTCCGTCAAGATGACGGTGCTCCCGAGGTTTTGTTCTTGTTCCAGTGCCTCCCCATCTTTATCCCAAAGGCCTTTTTCAGGAGGGTCAACAGCAGTATTACGGGATTTGTGTGGGCGCATGGGACTCCAAGGGTTCGAAGAGTGTTCCTGGAACGAGGCAGGGATAGGGGGGAGGGGGGGGGGGGGGGCTGGCGTTGCCCAACCTCTCTGGGTACTACTGGGCAGCCAACGCAGCGATGGTGCGTAAGTGGGTAATGGACGAGGAAGGGGCGGCATGGAAGAGGATAGAGGCGGCGTCATGTGTGGGCACGAGCCTGGAGGCGCTGGTAACGGCGCCGTTGCCGCTCCCTCCAACGAGGTATACCACGAGCCCGGTGGTGGCGGCTACCCCCAAAATTTGGGGGCAATGGAGACGGCACAGAGGAGAAATGGGGGGCTCGATGGAGACCCCGATACGGGGGAACCATCGGTTCGTCCCAGGGAACATTGATGGCGGATTCTGGGGCTGGCACAGGGCAGGGGTTAGGAGGTTGAGGGACCTGTTTGTGGAGGGGAGGTTCGCGAGCTTGGGGGAGTTAGAGGGGAAGTTAAGGCTCCCCCCGAGGAGCATGTTTAGGTACATCCAGGTGAGGGCGTTTGCCAGGCAGCAGGTGGAGGGGTTCCCCTTGCTGCCCCCACGGGGGGTGCGGGATAGGGTGCTCTCGGGGGTGTGGGTCGGAGGAGGGAGGATCTCGGACATATACCGGGTGATGCAGGAGGTAGACGAGGCCTCGGTGGAGGAACTGAAGGGTAAATGGGAAGAGGAGCTGGGTAAGGAGATTGAGGAGGGGACATGGGCGGAGGCCCTGGAGAGAGTGAATTCCTCCTCTTCCTGTGCGAGGCTTAGCCTCATACAGTTCAAGGCGCTGCATAGGGCCCACATGACGGGGACAAGGATGAGTAGGTTCTTCTGGGGCGAGGACAGGTGTGCTAGGTGCTCGGGGAGCCCAGCGAACCACGCCCATATGTTTTGGGCGTGCCCAGCGTTGGGGGAGTTTTGGAAGGGGGTAGCAAAGACGGTGTCGAGGGTGGTGGGATCCAGGGTCGAGCCAGGCTGGGGACTCGCAATTTTTGGGGTGGCAGCGGAACCGGGAGTGCAGGAGGCGATAGAGGCCGGGGTCCTGGCCTATGCGTCCCTAGTAGCCCGGTGGAGAATCTTGCTCCAATGGAAGGATGCGAGGCCCCCAAGCGTGGAGGCCTGGATCTTGGATATGGCGGGGTTCATTAAATTGGAGAGGGTGAAATTTGCCCTGAGGGGATCAGTACAAGGGTTTTTCAGGCGGTGGCAGCCTTTCCTGGACTTCCTGGCGGAACGGTAGGGAAATGGGGCGACAGCAGCAGTAGCCTGGGGGGGGGGGGGGGGGGGGGGGGTAAGGATTGGGGGGAGGGAGAACTGTGCACATGGGTTTGTGGAGGGTGCTATCTCCCTCTTGTTTTTTTCTTCTTTATTGTTGTTTTTTCTTTTTGTTTGAAGTTGCTATTGAAGCTGGGGGGGTATTGTTCATGGGGTGTTACCGCGGTTGTATGTTAATAGAGCTAAGATGTTTATATTTTGTATTTTATTTTGTAAAAATTTCAATAAAAATTATTAAAAAAAAAAAAAAACAGCTGAGTGGCTGTTCGAGGTGCTCGTTACAACAGGATATAGATAGGCTGCAAATTTGGGCAGAGAAATGGCAGATGGAGTTTTAACCCAGACAAACGCAAGGTGATGCATTTTGGTAGATCCAATTCAGGTGGGAGCTATAAAATAAATGGCAGAACCATCAGGAGCGCAGACACAGAGTGAGATCTGGGCGTGCAGGTTCACAGATCCTTAAAAATGGCAGCACAGGTGGAAATGGTGGTAAAGAAAGCATATGGCATGCTTGCCTTTATAGAACGGGGTATCGAGTATAAAAGCTCAAAAATGATGTTACAATTATATAGAACGTTGGTTAGGCCACATTTGGAATACTGTGTCCAATTCTGGTCACCACACTACCAGAAGGATGTGGAGGCTTTGGAGAGAGTACAGAAAAGGTTTACCAGGATGTTGCCTGGTATGGAGGGTATTAGCTATGTGGAGAGATTGAATAAACTAAGATTGTTAGTTTGGAGGCTGAGGGGCGACCTGATAGATGTTTAGAAAATTATTAGGGGTATAGATAGGATGAACAGTTGGAGGCTTTTCCCCAGGGCGTTAATGATAATTACTAGGGAGCACAGGTTCAAGGTGAGGCGGGGGGGGGGGGGGGGGGGGAAGGTTCAGTGGAGATGTGCAGGGCACGTTTTTTACACAGAGGGTGGAGGTGGCCTGGAATGCACTGCCAAGTGAGGTGGATGAGGCAGACACGTTAATGACCTCTAAGACTTATCTGGATAGGCACATGAACAGACGGGCAATAGAAGGATACAGGCAGTGATCCAGATCAGTGCAGGCTTGAAGGGCCGAAGGGCCTGTCCCTGTGCCGTATTGTTCTTTGTTCTTTATTCTCGTATAATGTTAGTTGTTGACTTTAGAATTTTATGAAGTGTTACATCACTTGGGGCTAGTGGTTAGCACTGTTGCTTCGTAGCGCCAGCTTCCCAGGTTTGATTCCCTGCTTGGGTCACTGACTGTGCGTTCTTGACACGGGGTGAACTTGCAGACTCCACACAGAGAGTGACCCAAGCCGGGAAGCGAACCTG
Organism: Scyliorhinus canicula; assembly: GCF_902713615.1. Classification (NCBI taxonomy): domain Eukaryota; kingdom Metazoa; phylum Chordata; class Chondrichthyes; order Carcharhiniformes; family Scyliorhinidae; genus Scyliorhinus; species Scyliorhinus canicula. The sequence goes on along the minus strand of NC_052162.1, from coordinate 35,093,805 downwards.
GGACCCTGGCGCTGCGAACTCACTCCACTGTGATAGGATCCAATTACCACTTAAAACATTTTTTTTACAGTGCATAGGAGGCCATTCAGCCCATCGGGTCTGCACCAGCCCTTGGAAAGAGCACCCTGTCCAAGCCCACGGCTGCAGTCCGTAACCCAGTAACCCCACATTACCTTTTGGACACTAAGGGGCAATTTAGCATGGCCAATCCACTTAACCTGCACGTCTTTGGACTGTGGGAGGAAACCGGAGCACCCGGAGCAAACCCACGCACACACGGGGAGAAAGTGCAGACTCCGCACAGATAGTCACCCGAGGCTGGGCCCTGAAGCAGTGAGGCAGCAGTGCTAACCACTGCGCTACTGTGCCGCCGATTTTTCAAATAACCTCAGATGGTACTGGAACCCACGCTGGGTCTTGGTCTGCATTAAAAACTAGCTGTCTTTGCCAACTGAACTAAACCGGCCCTATCCCCGCCAAAAAAGGGACAGACTATTAGGCCAACCACGAATGAATGGAGCCAGCCATTCAATACGTTTCGTGGGAGTTGCACTGGAATTTCAAGTCCACCAACTATCCAAAAAGTGTAGTTCCCTCTACAGAGCACCTGGGACCTGTGGGAAAAGAACAAGCGAACAGTGTCTCTCACAGAATTATAGAATGGTTATGGAAGGAGGCCCTTTGGTCTTTTGAATGTGACTTGAATCTGTCTACACCTCCCTATTGGGCAGTCCATTCCAGATTTTAATCATTCACGCTATTTCTTCCCCTTCTGTTACCTTTGGTTCTTTTGCCAATTACCTTAAATCTGTATCCTGTAGCTCAAGATCCTTCTGCCAATGTTTTGCTTTTATACAGTTTCTATTTATAGACTTCTCATGAATATCTATCAAATCTCCTCAACTTTCTCTGCTCCGAGGAGAATGAGCCCAGCTTCTCCAATTTATTCACATCACTGGAGTCTCTCATTTCCTGGAACCATTCCAATAAACCTTTGGTGCACTCTCTACAAATCCTCCCTGAAGTGCAGCATCCAGAATTCACAATACTCCAGTTAAGGCTGAGCTAGGGTCTTCTAAAGGTTCAGCATAAGATTTTCCTGCTTCTGAATTCTAAGTCCATATTTATGAACCCAGGACCCTGTTTGCTTTTCCAACTCCCTTCTCCAGCTACTCTACAACCTTTAACAATCTGTGCACATATATCTCCGGCTTGCTCTGTTCCTGTACACCCCTTTCGAATCATAATATTGCTACATTTTATTGCTTCTCCTCATTTTTCCTGCCAAAATGCTTCATTTTGCTCAATTCAGCCTGAGATTTCATCAAGCATGTGTCTGCCCTTAAAGCTTATATCCCCCTTGAAGCTGATCACTATCCTGACAATTCACAATACTGCCAATTATTGTGTCATCTGCAGATATGGAAATTGTGCCCTGTACAACCAAGTATAGGTCATTAATATAGATCAGGAAAAGCAGTAGTCCTAATATTGACCCCTAGGAATCTCACTGTATACCTTCCGATATCAGACGGTTCCACAAATTGCTTTTAATCTTTTATTATTGTCACAAGTAGGCTTACATTAACACTGCAATGAAGTTTTTGTGAAAATCCCCTAGTCACCACACTCCGATGCCTGTTCAGGTAGACTGAGGGAGAATTCAGAATGTCCAAATTATCTTATGTGGTAAACCACGTTATTGTGTTTATTGTATTATATTCACTGCTGTATTGTACATGCCTGGGCTTGTCCAGGCTGGCTCCGCCTGTGGCTACTCCCCTCGGGGCTTCTGTATAAAAGTGGCAAGTCTCCGCTTCCGGACCCAGTTCGGGTCCAGAGGCAGGAGGCTTGCTGTTTCGTGTCTTAAAGCCTTAGTTACGTTTATCACTCGTCATCTATTATTGATGGTGTATCATCTTAGTCTTTCAGGACTTGTGGGAGGAAACCCACGCAGACACAGGGAGAATGTGCAGACTCCGCACTGACGGTGACCCAAGCCGAGAATCGTACCTGGGACCTTGGCGCTGTGCTACCATACCGCCCTTCAGTTTTACTCAGTGGACCACTGCCTCAATTACTCAACTAAAGCTGAATACCGTGCTGGGAAATATAAGGTAAATTAGTATCTATCAACTGCAAAACAAAATGTTCACTTTGCAATATGTTATTGCTGTTTATGGGACCTTGATGTGCACTAATTAACTGTTATGTTGCGCTACAAAGAAAAAGTAATTTATTGGTCATGGTGTGCATGGAGACATTGGGCACTATATTATACAGGATGATTCTTATCATGTAACTTGATTACTTTGTGCATGCTACCTCCAATTCCCACCTTCTTTTGCCCTTCCATCTGTGCATGTCACCTAGACCCTGTCACCTAGAATTCATTCTTTAAAACCCTCTGCCTTAATCCTTACATCCTACTTTCAGTTGCCATCCCTAATATCTTTTTTGGCTCGGTGTCCTTGTTTATTGTAACTGCGAAGACCCCTGGGATGTCTCCTCTTTTAACGGGGCTATACAAAAGGAAGTTGTAGTAAATATTAAACGGTATAGTAGCACAATGGTTAGCACTGTTGCTCCACAGGGTCCCAGGTTCTATTCTCGCCTGGGTCACTGTCTGTGTGGAGTCTGTAAGTTCTCCCTGTGTCTGTGTGGGTTTCCTCCGGGTTCCCCAGTTTCCTCCCCCATGCTAAATTGCCTTTAGTGTCCAAAATAAAGGTTGGGTACAGTTACTGTTTTGCGGGGGTTAAGGTGGAGGTGTGGGCTTGGGTGGAGTGCTCTTTCTAAGGGCCGGAGCAGACCTGATGGGCTGAATGGCCTCCTTCTGCACTATAAATTCTCTCTGGCTATGATGAGAATTACTCACATGAAAGCAAGATGGCACGTGGTCCAAGGGTTCTGAAATTTGTGGTTAAAGAATGATATTCGTATAGAACCTCACTGCCAAACAGTAACTGGTTGTGACAACAAAATGTAAAGTTTTGTTCTTACACACTCAGTCATTTAAAAAAATTCATTCATTGGATGTGGGCGTCACTGGTTGGCCAGCATTTATTGACCATCCCTGAGGGTATTTAAGAGTCAACTACATTGCGGTGGGTTTGGAGTCACATGTAGGCCAGAGCAGGTACAGATGACAGGTTTCCTTCCCTAATCCAGATTTCTCCCACCCGGTTTACTCACTTTTCCAACTTCTTCTTTCTTGGGGTATTTTGACCTCCCCATTGGTGGGCATCTGTTACAGTTTAGGGTTTTCCCAAATACATTTGGTTTGGGCGCCTAACTAAATGCAGTTCCAGCAGCAGAACAAGTCCAGCACTCTCTTATGTGGCAGGTAAGAATTAACATGCCACGTTTTAACAAACAACTTCCAAATAACATATATATCTGAAAAGGGAATATGTTATATGTCCACTGCATTCTCCTCCCTCTTCCATGTAGTAGAATATAACATTTTATTAAATTAACATATTGCAGAGGAAGCTACTTTGGCAGATTTATTTACAGGTTGCATGGTAGATACAAAAAAACAGTGAGACATGGCAAGATCCTAAAGCTATAAAAATAGAATACATCTGCAATAGGTTAGTATATTTTTCTTGCGACATGTTTTTGCAAAGTTTGCTGAGCAACGGCAGTTTTCAATGAAACATCTTTTAATAGACTTCCAAGTGCAATATGGACAATAACAGTTCCAATTAATCTACAAAGTTTGAATTTCCTGCCGTAGCATGATTTCCCTTTCATAAATCCGTGATGACTTTGACTAATCCTATTGAATTTTCTTAGTGTCCTGTTATTCATAATAGACTCTAGCACTTTCCTTACTATTGATTTATGCTTTGGAATATTTCTCATGTAAAGCCATTTCCTTAACAGATTGTACACTGCAGAAGGTGAAGTATTAATGTCTGGGGTTATTGTACAGGACAGTGCAAGTAAATTGATACATGGCTGCCTTAAGTTATGGATGTTGCTCTGATGAATTGTCCTTAATGACTCAGCATTTATAGAATTCAGAATTGTCTATTCCACTGTCTATCAATCCACATAGGTCAACTTTTCAGACAATTTGTTTCAGCTGAACAAACACCTTTTTTTACTTATTGATTTCTAAACATGGACACAACATTTAGGATGGATGTTTCCCATTCAATATGCTGATCAGGTCCAATTGCATGCAACCTAAAGAATGAAGGCTCCGGTGAGAAGGATGAGGAGTGATTGAAGAAAATTAATATTACTAGAAAAATAGTACCGGCAAAATTAAATGGGATTTGAAGCCAACTAATAACTCCTTGTCCCTTTGCATGCCATTGTGAGCCCTTGCCCTTCCAACCCCACCCCCCCCCCCCTCCATCTTGCACAGCACTCCTTCCACATTGCCCCTCTTGTCTTTGTTCGGCTACATCCCCCCAGCCTCAGCCAGAATCCTACGTCCAGTCGAACTTTGGTCGTTTGTTGTGGTGGCTGCATTCACCCCGAAGTCTCTGGCGAACTGAGGCCCATCTTGTGCACACCACTCTACCAATTGGGTTTGAAGCCAATGTGCATTTGCAGCTTTGTGTCTGCATGGCCCACTGTAAAATACGCTTCTTATCCAGATATTTGTGGAATCTCACCACCATTGTCCTCGGCGGGGGGGGTGGGGGGGGGGGGGGGGGGTCTTCCATTCACGGCTTCCTCACAAGCGCTCTGTGAGCCCTGTCCACCTCCAAGGGTCAGGGGAATGCCCCATCCCCCAGCAGCTTCTTGAACATGGCCGCTATCTATGCCCCAGCGTCCGCTCCTTTGGATTCCTCCGGGAGCCCAATGATCCTCAAGCTCTGCCGATGGGACCTGTTCTCTGGATCCTCCAACTTCTTCAGGAGCCTTTCCTGCTGGTCTTTTAGCATCCCCACCTCCAACTCCACCACTGTTTGATGTTCCTCCTGGTCAGCCAGCGCCTTCTCCACCTTCTGGATCGCCCGATCTTGGGCATCCAATCTAAGCTCCAGCCGCTCAATCAACTCTTTTATCGAGTCCAAGCAGTCCTGCTTCTGCTTGGCGAAGCCCTCATGGACAACTTGCATCAACTGCTCCATTGACCGCTGGGTTGACAAGCCAGAGGTCCGGTCCTCCACCATGCTGTCTCCTGCTGCAGCTTCAGCCCAAACCTTCTCTGTTCTTATGTTTCTGCCTTTGCGAGCACTCCTATTCCTCCTCTCCATGCACCGATGTGGGAACTCAGTTCACAATTGCCTCTGTCATCAATTTCTCAAATCAAGTCCGGTAAAAAGTCGGGGGAAAAGGTCCAAAAGTCCGACCCGAGCGGGAGCCACCAAATGTGCGACTTACTCCTTCATCGCCGCCACCGGAAACCAGCAATTTGTATTTCTTGAATGCAGGTTAGGATTAATTGGGTAAAAAGAGTCATTCGGTGGCATTCTCCCAACCCTCCCGTGGCGGGTTGGCTGGCGGGCGAGCACACAGAGTCCAGCGGGAGGCAAAAGTCAGAAACCCGCTATGTAAGATCCCAATGCAGGTTAATAGTGGGTCGTTCTTCCCACTAGAAGATGGCCCAAGCACAATTTGCATTCATTTGCACATTACTTCAGTAACTATTATTGGGCGGCGAATATAGCCATGATCAGGAAGTGGGTGGTGGGCGGGGGTTCGGTATGGGAGCGTATGGAGGCGGCCTCATGTAAGGGCACCAGTTTGGGGGCGTTGATAACGGCGCCTCTGCCGTTCCCGTCGGCGCAGTACTCGTGGTGGTGGCAGCCCTGATAGTCTGAGGGCAGTGGAAGAGACATGTGGGAGTGGAGGGAGCATATGTCTGGTCTCCAATCTGCAATAACCACCAGTTTGCCCCGGGAAGGGTGGACGGAGATGACAGAAGGCAGGAATTGAGAGGATGGGGGATATGTTTATAGAAGGGAGTTTTCCTAGCTTGAGGGAACTGGAGGAGAAATTTGGATTGGCGAGGGGAAACAAATTTAGGTACTGCAGCTGCGGGGCTTCCTACGTAGACAGGTCTCAACCTTCCCGCTCCTACCACCAAGGGAGATTCAGGATAGGGTAGTTTCCAGAGTGTGGGTGGGAGAAGGGAAGATCCCTGACATCTATAAGGAGCTCATGGGGTCAGAGGGCACGCAGACTGAGGAGCTGAAGCGCAAGTGGGAGGAAGAGTTAGGAGGAGAGGTGGTCTCCGGGCTGAGGCGTTGAGTAGAGTCAACGCGTCCACAACATACAGTTCAAGGTCGCTCACCAGGCTCACATGATAGTGGCCTGGATGAGCAGGCTCTTTGGTGTAGATGATAGGCGTTCAAGGGGGGGGGGGGGGGGGGGGGGGGGGGGGGGCGGGGGCAGCGAACATTGTCCACATATTTTGGACATGCCCAAAGCTCAGGGGATTCTGACAGGGGTTTGCAGACGTCATGTCCACGGTGTTAAAAACAAGGGTAGCACCGAGTCCAGAGGTGGCGATTTTCGGGGTGCCGGAAGATACGGGAATCCAGGAGGAGAAAATATTTTTTATTCAAGTTTTTCAATAACAATAACAATAATACATTTTCTCCCCGCAATTTAAAACAGACAAGGCGTTTTCCACACCAAAACAAGAAAAGAACTCTCCCCCCCAAAATAAATAATAACAAATAGCAATACAAGAAAGAAGAAAATAACATAACAAACCCACCGCCGCAAAAACAAACCCCCCAACCATCCCCAAACCCACCCCCTTTCCACCCCGCACGAAGTTCCCACCTGCATCCGTGGCTCCCCCAATTTCTCTAGCTGCCTCCCGCTTCCGGAGCTGGTGAGCCAACATCCGACTTGCTTCTCCCTGTACTCATATACCGCCCCCTGTGCCCTCCTCCACTGCGCCTCCGCCTTCCGGGTGGTTAAAATGTCAAACTCCACTTGGAGACTGCGCCGTTCCCTCAGAAGCCCCTCCTCTGGGGTGTCTGCATATCTCCTGTCCACTCTGACCATCTCCTCCTCCAGCCTCTCCCTCTCGACCCTCTCCCCCCTCTCCCTGTGTGCCCGAATAGATATCAGCTCCCCTCTAACTACTGCCTTTAGCGCTTCCCAAACCATCCCAACCTGCACCTCCCCGTTGTCATTGGTTTCCAGATAGCCCTCTATACCCCTATGGATCCGCCCGCACACTTCCTCCTCTGCCAAAAGCCCCACATCCAACCTCCACAGCGGGCGCTGATCCTTCCCCTCCCCCAGCTCCAGGTCCACCAAATGTAGAGCATGATCAGAAATGGCTATCGCCGAATACTCCACCCCCACCATTCTCGGGATCAGCGCCCTGCTAAGCACGAGAAAGTCAATCCGGGAGTACGCCTTATGAACATGGGAGAAAAAGGCGAACTCCCTAGCCCCCGGCTTCAAAAACCTCCAAGGGTCCACCCCTCCCATCTGATCCATGAACCCCCTCAGCACCGAGGCCGCTGCCGGCCTCCTGCCCGTCCTAGACTACGAGCGGTCCAGAGCCGGATCCAACACCGTGTTAAAGTCCCTACCCAGAATCAATCCCCTTGTCTCCAGGTCTGGGATCTGGCTCAGCATGCGTCGCATGAAGCCCGCATGTTCCCAGTTGGGGGCATAAACATTAACCAAGACCACCCGCTCCCCCTGAAGTCTCCCACTCACCATCACATATCGACCTGCACTATCCGCCACCACTTTGGATGCGACGAACGACAGCCTCTTACCCACCAAAATTGCCACCCCGCGGTTCTTTGCATCAAGCCCCGAGTGAAACACCTGTCCCACCCAACTTTTTCTTAGCCTCACCTGATCCGTAACCCTGAGGTGCGTCTCCTGGAGCATAGCCACATCCGCTCTCAGCCCCCTCAAGTGAGCCAAGACCCGGGATCGCTTCACCGGACCATTCAGCCCCCTTATGTTCCATGTGACCAACCGAACCCGAGGGGCCGTCCCCTTCCCTCTACGCCGATCAGCCATAGCCCTTCCTCAACCCACCACGTGCCCAGGGAACCCCCCAAGCCCGCTCCCCACGGTGTCAAACCCCCCTCCCAACCCCCCCCCCCCCCTTCACCATCCCTTCCCTCACAGTCCCTGCAGCAACAACCCGGCACCCCCCCTCCTCCTCTCCCCCAAACCCCTCCCCCCACCCCCTCCCAAGCTAGGGCCCCCTAGCTGCGTTACCCCCAACATTATGCTTCCGTCAGTCAGCTGACTTCTGCTGACCCCGTCTACCCCCGCCATAACTACGACCCCCCCCTCCGATGCAACACAGTCACCAATCCCTCCCTACAAATTCCGGCCCCGCCCCCAATTTCTCCGGTGCGGGAAGTAAGTCGGCGCTTCCAACCCGAGCCCTGCCCCTCGACCTAACACGCGGGAAAAAGACGGACACATGACCCATCGGGACCCCAAACTAGTCCCCAACCCACCAGTGGAAAAAACAAAAAAAGCACCACAATAAATAACCAACAGCCCCAAAGAAACCCCAAAAGAACCCAAATAACCATAACTAAAATAGCGAAAACAGCGAAAACAAACAGGAAACAACCATCAGCAAACACAGCCAATATAGGCAAAAGGATACCTAAGAGGGCAAAGCCTCCAAGCAAAGTACATTTCCCCCCAGCCCCCCAGTCCTCAGTCCGAATCCAAGTTCTCAGCCTGGACAAAAGCGCAGGCCTCCCCCGGAGAGTCAAAATAGAGCTGGCGGTGTTGTACGTGACCCAGAGGCGAGCCGGCTGTAGAAGGCCAAACTTCACCCCCTTCCTGTGGAGCACTCCCTTCGCTCGATTGAAGCCAGCTCTTCTCCTCGCCACCTCCGCGCTCCAGTCCTGAAAAATCCGAACGTCCGTGTTCTCCCACCTGCTGCTCCTCTCCTTCTTCGCCCACCTCAACACGCACTCCCGGTCAACCAAGCGGTGAAAACGGACCAGCATCACCCTGGGCGGTTCGTTCGGCCTGGGCTTCCACTGCAGCACTCGATAGGCGCCTTCCAGCTCCAGGGGACCACGAAACGACCCTGCACCCATCAGCGCGTTTAACATTAGGACCACATAGGCCGCCAAATCCGAACGTTCCAGCCCCTCCGAGAGGCCCAAAATCTGTAGATTCTTCCGGCGGGAGCGGTTCTCCATCTCCTCCATCTTTTCCTGCCATTTCTTGTGCAGTGCCTCGTGCGACTCCACTTTCACTGCCAGGCCTAAAAGCTCATCCTCATTCTCCGAAGCCTTGTGCCGCAGCTCCCGAATCTCCACGGCCTGAGCCGTCTGAGTCGCCACCAGCTTGTCCAGCGAGGCCTTAAACGGCTCCAAAATCTCGGCTTTGAGCTCCTTGAAGGAGCGCTGAAGCAGCTCCTGCTGCTCCCATGCCCACTGCTGCCACGCTGCTGCTGCTTCCCCGCCTGCCGCATCTTGCTTTTTCTGCCTCTCGCCTTTCTCTGTGGTAATACCGACTTCTGGACCGCTCCACTGTGAGTCCAGTCCATCCACCGGCCGCTGGGCACACTGGCTGTGTTTCCCCCCCCCCCCCCCCCCCCCGGGGAAAAGTCGAAACAGCGCCGTTGCGGGCTCTTAAAAGAGCCCGAAAGTCCAAAAAAAGCGGGAGCTGCCAAACGTGCGGCATTGCCACCACCAGAAGTCCCCGTTCATCACAGAATTGATGACACTTAGTCGAGTCAGTGGCATAGTGGTATTGTCGCTGAGTTAGTAATCCAGAGACACTTAAATACCCTCGGAGATGGCCTGGCAAACCAAAGGCAAGGGCAGTTAGGAAAGGGCAATAAATGCTGGCCCTTCCAGCGATGCCCAGATTGACTGAATGAATTTTAAAACATTTAGTCAGTGGTTGGGATTTACAAAATCAACATTTTGAGATCATTCGTTTGGACTGATGTTTGTCATGAACAATGCTTTTTTAATCGGGGCAGTGAGATAGCACATGGTTAGCACAGTTGCTTCACAGCTCCAGGGTGCCAGGTTCGATTCCTGGCTTGGGTCACTGTCTGTGCGGAGTCTGCACGTCGTCCCCCGTGTCTGCTTGGGTTTCCTCCGGGTGCTCTGGTTTCCTCCCACAGTCCAAAGATGTGCAGGTTAGGTGGATTGGCCATGATAAATTGGCCTTAGTGTCCAAAAAAAAAGGTTAGCTGAGGTTACGGGGATAGGGTGGAGGCGTGGGCTTAAGTGGGGTCCTCTTTCCAAGAGCCGGTGCAGACTCGATGGGCTGAATGGCCTCCTTCTGCACTGTAAACACTATGATAAATCCAGTTGGCGTGGGTTATGTTATCGTCTCTATGCCCAAGACATTTTTGGGGCCAGTTCTGGTTATCTACAAATGAGATAAATGTTTTACTTCTGCGACATGCCAAAAGTCACAGGAACTGGCGAATACTCCATTCCATCTGTAACATGGCAGTCATTCCTGGCAGCATTATATTCCTCAATATTCAGTAGGATGTTTCTTTTTGCAGCAATTTAATTTAAATTTATCTCAAAAATGTCATATCTTCCACCATTGTAGCACATACTGAGTAAAGTTGACAGAGTCCAAGAAAAGAACTGTGGCCATCATTGAACTATTTGGTCAGCTAAATGATATATTTTGCCATGTTTTGGGGGGATGGGGAGGAAGTATTGTTGTATTGCATTTGAATGATGTTCTAGACCTGAGATTGGATGTGATTTGGGTACAAATATTAATTTTCTGAGTTAATTGGACCTATTAAAGTATTGAGATGCAGAATAATGCGATACATTTCACTTACATTAGGTTTACGTGTCAAAATTAGCATCTTGACCTTTAGAAACTATAGTACCTTTCAACCAGCCCTCATATCTGGTTATGTTCTTTCCCAGATGCTGGAAAGTTGAAAGAAGAATAAATTAAACAATAGTATCATTTATTTTCCTTTCATTGTGTTTGTTTTCAGATTTGACGTGCAGATTGACGCGAGGAGCTGTTTAGCACAGGACTAAATCGCTGGCTTTGAAAGCAGACCAAGCAGGCCAGCAGCACGGTTCGATTCCCGTACCAGCCTCCCCGGACAGGCGCCGGAATGTGGCGACTAGGGGCTTTTCACAGTAACTTCATTGAAGCCTACTCGTGACAATAAGCGATTTTCATTTCATTTCATACCTGGATTTCATTCATTACTGATTGCTTCTCCCTCTGATTTCAGGGAAACTTACTGTACAAACCTTTCCTTGAGAATTTACTTTTGGGGAATGTTACATTAGTGCTGGGATTGCATTAATGTCCATTCTGGGCACTCAGCAGTGCAAAATCAGTCGTGATTCAACTGGACTGAGTGTCAATGTTGTATTATTTATATCTTACAGCTTGTTACAGTGAGAGTCCTAAGGCAGAGGCACCTGTAATTCACATGTATTTCTGTAAAAATATATCAATATAAATATATATATTTGCAACTAACTATGAGATGCTTGCAAGGCATCCGGGAACTTAGCTAACTAACTTGACTACATTCCTTATATGGACTGTTTCAGCAGAAGCAGCCACAACAAGGCACACTCAGCAAGGATGTTCCTAATCAGCAGTCCTCGGGCAGATGCTCCTATGGGATGCTGACAATGATATCAGTCTGTAACGAGATTAAGACAAGGGAACTACATACACATAAAGACCCAAGGACGGTCAATAAGGGGGTCTGGAAGATGTCATAAGGCCATGAGAATCCGCCTTAAGTGTCCATGAGATGATCACGCAGTTCGTTGTGGCCCAGTAACCAATTTCATTGGTTCTAAAGGTCATTATATGTGATCTACAATCACTGTGATTGGATTGTGTCCAGTCAAGATGGGCTGAGTACCGGGATGGGTGAGTAACTGAAATGGTATAAAGGTCAATGATTTTCTTTGTTCGGTAGAGAAGTGTCTGGATTGCCCAGAGACTAGCTCCCCGCCAGCTTAGCTTAAATAAACTTTTGACGATTCAAGCAGACCCGAGTCTCAACTGATAATTTCGGATTCATTCCCGCTAACATAACTATGCAGAGGTAATATTAATTTCTATCAATATTTAACAGCTATAATCGCAGTGTTTTAAAATGTCTTCTCTATGCTTACAGCTCTAGCTTCCAAGACTTCTACAGTTTGGTTACTTTTTCTGAGTCCACACCCAGATTTCTCTAATCAGGCATAGTTAACATCAATAATACAGAGGCTTTGCCCAACCATGTGCTTCAGCTTCAAAGCAGCATTTTCCCAAGTTATCCATTTCCCAAGAGATTTTGGGATAGATTCTCCCAACTGTCAAATTCATTTGATAGAAAATTCAATGAAAAAGCAGTATTGACGCTGCACTATTTCTACAAGGTTTCTGCATTAGTTACAGTGGAAAACTGGAAACACTCCACAGAAACTCTACCCAAGATTCATCAACTGAGGGTGTAAACTCTGTCATTTTAGGTATTTTTGCTATTGGATTGTGATGTGGCTGAACTAATCTCATAAAGCATCCTTTCAAGCAGCCAAAGAGAGACAATTTTAATTTTAGCAGCTGGACTGTAATTAAACCCAGTATTGTCCAGACCTATTGCACCAACAAGTCCTACATCTATTGTCATGTGAGAGTACCTTTAAGAAATGGGTGTTTATAAATGGGTGTGTATATAAATAACTGTAGTGAGAGTACCTTTAAGAAATGGGTGTTTACTACTGCAGTGATGTCAGAGAGTGGGTGGAGCTGGGCTGTCTGTCAGCTTTTTACTTTCCCTTTAGGCTTTTTGCTGCAGCGTGGGTTTGGTTTCATTTTAGTTTTGGAGAAGCTGAAATCACAGCAGGATGTGTATGAATGTGAAAGCTTGTGAATGTTCATTTGCTGATTTCACCATGGTAACTGCTCTCAATAGTGAATTTAAACCTGATCTTTGTGTCTGCTGAATGTTGTTTGGGAATTTAGTAAGGATTACTTAGTGTTGTATTTTTTGGGAGTTGTATTTGAATTGATGGTTGCTAAGATGTTCACTGTATGTTTTAAAAAGGTGAACTTGAGTTCATAGAATAAACATTGTTTTGCTTTTAAAAATACTTTTCCTTTTCTGCTGTACCACACCTGTGGAGTGGGCCGTGTGCTCCCCATACCACAATCTATTAAAAATTGTGGGTCAGGTGAACTCCATGATACACTTTGGGGTTCTCTAAACCCTGGCCCATAACAAATTGGGGGCTTGTCCGGGATAAAAGTCTATCTGTTGGATTGGCTTAGTGAACTTAAAGACAGTGAGGAGTAAGCATATTTGTGTTTGCTTTTCAGATGTGGTATTTCAGTTTAAGTAGGGAGTGTGTTGTGGACAATGGCTCTTTCAGAGGCCCGGAAGTTTTTGGGGGTGGATATGGCCACACGCAGTACCTTACGAACAGAGACTAAAAAAGGCTTTTAGATTTGGCAAAAACATTGCAGTTAATGTTACCTGACAGCATGCGAAAAGAAGATGTACTTACCGTGGTAGCTGAGCATTTAAAATTGCCTGAGATACAGTCTGACTCATTAGAAATGGCAAAGATCCAGTTTGAACATGAAAAATAATTAAAGCAGCTTGTATACTATAGAGAGGAAAGAGAAAAAGAGAGAGAAAGCAATAGAGAGGAAAAAGAAAAGGAGAGAGAAGAAAGGAAAAAAGAAAGAATGGCCCTAGCAGAACAAAAAGAAAGAGAAAGGGAGATTATGGATCAGGGAAAAAGAAAAAGAGAGAGAGTTTGAACTTCAGAAAATGGCCATGAAACATGACAGCCAGTTAAAATTGGCGGATTTAAAGAGAGTGATGAGGGTAAAGATAAAGAGAAAGAGCTTCAAAGTTGAAGGCTTGCTGGAGATCTATTTAAATATGTCCAAGCATTGCCGAGGTTTGACGAGAAGGAGGTAGAAGCCTTTTTCACTTCATTTGAGAAGGTAGCTAAACAAATGAAATGGCCACAGGACATGTGGGTATTACTGATCCAAACAAAGCTGGTAGGCAGAGCAAGTGAAGTGTTTGCATCACTACCGGAGGAGGTATCTGGAACGTATGAGGAGGTGAAAAAATCCATCTTAGGTGCATATGAACTAGTGCCTGAAGTTTACAGACAAAGGTTTAGAAATTTAAGGAAAGAATCTGGTCAAACATACATGGAGTAATTTTGATAGGTGGACAAGGTCTTTGAAAATAGACCAAACGTATGAAGCTCTCAGAGAAATTATACTTTTGGAGGAGTTTAAAAATTCAATTCCTGATGTAGTGAGAACTCATGTGGATGAGCAGAGGGTTAAAACTGAGAGATTAGCAGCAGAAATGGCAGATGATTATGAATTAGTTCATAAATCAAAGCTTGGTTTCCAACATCAGTTTCAGCCTGTGAAGGATAGAAGGATGGGGACATGAGAAATACTCAAGTAGTAAAGGTAAAGGTGATCTGATGGGAGATAATAAGGAGAGTGTACCTCAGGTTAAAAAAGAAATCCAGGAGGGTGGAAAAGAAATGAAAAGTTCCAAATGTTTTCACCGTAATAAACTAGGCCATGTAAAGTCACAGTGTTGGTGGTTGAAGAAAAGCACTTGGAAGGCTGATTTGGTAAACAGGATAAGACAGTGGGGTTTGTTAAAGTGGTAAAGGAAAGCCCAAGTGGAGGTGCAAAAGATTGTACAGCCTGATCAAGAGATGATAGATAAGAAGGTGCCAGATGCCTTTAAAGAATTTAAAGTTTACTCATGTGTATCAGGAGGAGCAGATAAATAAGTCACAATTTTAAGAGATACGGGAGCTAGTCAATCTTTAATGGTAAGAGATGAGGTGTTATGTAGTTTGGGAAGAATATTGCCAGAAAATGGGGTAATATGTGGAATTCAGGGTGAGAGGAGTAGTCTTCCATTATATAAGGTAAGGTTAGAAAGTCCAGTGAAGAGTGAAGTGGTAGTAGAAGTAACAGAGAAACTATCTTGCCCAGGAATACAGTTTATCTTGGATAATTGTATAGCTGGATCGCAGGTGGGAGTGATGACTACTGTGGTTGATAAGCCAGTGGAAAATCAGACAACTGAAGTGTTGAAGGACGAATACCCTGGGATTTTTCCAGATTGTGTAGTAACAAGGTCGCAAAGTCACAGGTTAAGACAAGAGGAGAAATGAAACAGCGAAGATGAAGTTGAAGTACAATTATCAGAAACGATTTTTGATCAGATGCTTGAAAAAGAACAAGAACAGGTGGAGGATGAGGCGGATATTTTTAGTTCAGAAAAATTGGCGGAGTTACAACAAAAAGATATAGAAATAAAACGGATGTATCAGAAAGCATACATGGAAGAGGAATCTGCGTGTCTACCAGAGTGTTATTACCGTAAAAGTGGTGCCTTGATGAGAAAGTGGAGACCTTTACATATGCAGGCGGATGAAAAGTGGGCAGAAGTTCATCAAGTAGTATTGCCAGTAGGGTATAGAAAGGAGGTGTTGCGAGTTGCACATGAGGTACCAGTGGGAGGTCATTTGGGAATAAGGAAAACTCAAGCTAAATTCCAGAAACAATTTTATTGGCCTGGACTACATAAAGATGTAGTAAAATGTTGTCAATCATGTCACACATCAGTTCAGTTGTCTGATTTTCCACAAGTGATAGGGAAACCTCCTGCAGTGATAAAACCAGCGCCCTTAATACCCATTCCTGCATTTGAGGAACCTTTTACAAGAGTCCTAATTGATTGCGTAGGACCGCTTCCTAAAACAAAAAGTGGGAATCAATATCTTTTGATGATAATGGATGTGTCTACTAGGTTTCCAGAGGCCATTCCAGTACGTAATATTACAGTTAAAAAGATTGTGGAGGAGTTACTTAAATTCTTTACTTGATACGGACTGTTCAGAGAAATACAATCGGATCAAGGATCACATTTTACCTCATGGTTATTCAAAGAAGTTATGGATAGCTTAGGAATAAAACAATTTAAATCAACTGAGTACTATCCAGAATCACAGGGAACGTTAGAAAGGTAGCATCAGACATTAAAGACAATGTTGAGGGCTTATTGTCACAATTATCCGGAGGTTTGGGATAAAGGAATTCCATTTGTACTGTTTGCAGTTAGGGTAGCACCTAATGAGTCAACCAAATTCAGTCCTTTTGAGATAATTTTTGGTCATGAGGTAAGAGGACCACTTAAATTGATTAAGGAAAAATTGCTGTGTGAGAAATCAGAAATTACATTATTGGATTACATGTCAAATTTTAGGGAACGATTAAATAGAGCAGATGAATTGGCTAGACAACATTTAAAAGTTGCACGAAATGTGATGAAACGGGTAGCGGACAAGAAATCCAAAGTTCGCAGTTTTGCCAGTGGAGATAGAGTTTTAGTGTTGTTACCATTGGTAGGTGAATCTTTAAAAGCAAGGTTTTGTGGACCGTATCAAATTGAAAGGCAATCAAGTGAGGTGAATTAGTGGTAAAAACACCAGATAGAAGGAAGACTCACCGAGTGTGTCATGTGAATATGCTTAAAAGGTACTTTGAGAGGGAAGGAGAGAAAAAGGAGGAGGTTTTAATGATTCTAACTCAAAGTGATGACGAACCAAATCCAGATGTCTGTGAATTTGACATACCTCAAATTAAATTGGAAAACGAGGATGTTCTTAAAAATTGGGATAGATTGTTCAGTTACCTTCCAGAGGATAAACGGACTGACCTGAAAGAGTTATTGATATCACATGGGCACGTTTGTGGAGATAAATTGGGAAGTACTAAAATGGCTATACGTGATGTAGATGTGGGAAATGCTGCTCCAATCAAACAACATCCATACAGACTTAACTCTTTAAAATTGGCACAGGTTAACAAAAACATTGAGAGTATGCTTAAAAGTGGCATAAATCATCATAGAATTTACAGAGCAGAAGGAGGCCATTCGGCCCATCGAGTCTGCACCAGCTCTTGGAAAGAGCACCCTACCCTACTCAACACCTCGACCATAACCCAGTAACCCCACCCAACACTAAGGGCAATTTTGGACACTAAGGGCAATTTATCATGGCCAATCCACCTAACCTGCACATCTTTGGACTATGGGAGGAAACCGGAGCACCCGGAGGAAACCCACGCACAGATGGGGAGGATGTGCAGACTCCGCACAGACAGTGACCCAAGCTGGAATCGAACCTGGGACCCTGGAGCTGTGAAGCGACTGTGCTATCCACAATGCTACCGTGCTGAAGTGGGTTGTAGCCAATGGAGCTCACCCATAGTGATGGTACCTAAACCAGATGGTAACCAATGGTTGTGTGTGGACTATAGAAAGGTTAATGCAGTTACAAGAACGGACTTTTATCCTATCCCACGTTTGGAGGATTGCATTGTGAAAGTGGGACAATCAGCTTTTATTTCCAAACTGGATTTACTTGTAGGTTACTGGCAGGTACCTTTATCCAAAAGAGTTAAGGAGATTTCAGCTTTTGTGACTCCAGATGGTATGTACCAATTCAAAGTTATGCCATTTGGCATGAAAAACGGCCAGCCATATTTCAATGGTTAACTACCAAAATCGATTCCGGATTACCCAATTGTGCGGTATACATCGACGATCTGGTAATTTTCAGCCAGACACGGAAAAAACATTTAAAACATCTGATGGAGTTATTCAATTGACTTCAGGAAGCGGGTTTGGTGATAAACCTAGCCAAAAGTGAATTTGGAAAAGCCCAAGTCACTTTCCTTGGCCATACAATCGGACAGGGTCGAATGGTCACACGGGAAGTGAAACCAACAGTTATTGAGGAGTTTCCGATACCCTCATCACAAAGGGAAATAATGCAATTTGTTGGCATGAGTGGATTTGATTGAACATTTGTGCAAAAGTTTTGTAGTGTGGTTGCTCCACTGATGGACTTGCGGAAGAAACTTCAAAAATTTCAGTGGAAAGCGGACTTTCAATGGGCATTTGACTGCTTGAAAGCTGTGATAACCAATGTGCCTGTGTTGGAGAATTACAAGAGACTCTGTGATCAGATTGAACTAAAGTATCTGACTTTGAAGAGAAATGCCGAGGCGTAAAGAAATGGACGGATCGAGCAGCGACCTTCTTGTTCAAAGAGACTGTCAACCAAGAAGGATTTCAGTTGGAGAAAGAAGAATTAAAATGGACTATATTATTATACCTCTTTGCGTGTGTTGTTGTTTGAAATGAAAATGTATATTTACTGTGTGCATTTCTTAAAGGATAGTGAAAAGGTGAAAAATGAAAACATCTTGAAGTTGATGGTTTTTTTTTCTTGGGGGGAGATGTCATGTGAGAGTACCTTTAAGAAATGAGTGTTTATAAATGGGTGTGTATATAAATATCTGTAGTGAGAGTACCTTTAAGAAATGGGTGTTTACTACTGTAGTGATATCAGAGAGTGGGTGGAGCTGGGCTGTCTGTGAGCTTTTTACTTTTGCTTTCGGCTTTTTGCTGCAGGGTGAATTTCATAGAAGTTACAGTGCAGAAGGAGGCCATTCGGCCCATTTAGTCTGCACCGGCTCTTGGAAAGAGCACCCTACCCAAGGTCCACAACTCCACCCTATCCCCATAGCCCAGTAACCCCACCCAACACTAAGGGAAATTTTGGACACTAAGGGCAATTTAGCATGGCCAATCCACCTAACCTGCACATCTTTGGGTTTGGTTTCATTTTAGTTTTGGAGAAGCTGAAATCACAGCAGGATGTGTATGAATCTCTGCAAGCTTATGAATGTTCATTTGCTGATTTCAACGTGGTAGCTGCTCTCAATAGCGAATTTAAACCTGATCTTTGTGTTAAAAGGGTCTTTTGTCTGCTGAATGTTGTTTGGGAGTTTAGTCAGGATTACTTAGTGTTGTATTCTTTGGGGGTGGTATTTGAATTGATGGTTGCTAAGATGTTCACTTATGTTTTAAAACGGTTAACTTGAGTTCATAGAATAAACATTGTTTTGCTTTAAAGAATACTTTTCCGTTTCTGCTGTACCACACCTGTAGAGTGGGCCGTGTGCTCCCTATACCACAATCTATTAAATTTGTGGGTCAGATGAACTCCATGATACACTTGGGGTTCTCTAAACCCTGGCCCATAACACTATCAATCATCTTAAAGTCTCTAACTCTGTTCATATTGCTGGTTACACATACCTAATTGCAGCCAGATTATCAGAACGCTGAAGAAGTTGTAACCAAAAGGCTAATCTTGACCTTCATTCATTTGTCCTGGAAAGCTAGAGAGAGCCTGACGTACATCACAATCCTTGTACATCCAAAGCTATGCAGGCCTCCCAGAAATGCACCTCTTCAACAATGTGCCCAGATGCCAAGAGTAACTGCAAGAAATTGACTCCCCACTTGTGTTAGACACATGGCAGCGGGAAAGGGTTACAAGAAATTGACTCCCCACTTGTGTTAGACACATGGCAGTGGGAAAAGGTTACAAGAAATTGACTCCCCACTTGTGTTAGACACATGGCAGTGGGAAAAGGTTACAAGAAATTGACTCCCCACTTGTGCTGGACACATGAAAGGGTGAAGAACTAAGATCATGGAAAATACCAGACAGTTTGGTACTCCTTCCTGAAAATCAACTTGATGTAGGTGACACAAACACGTAACAGTGCAAGATCATGTTTTTATTGAGGCACTGATTGCTTATTTACTATTTTTAACATTGATTGCTACATTTAATGTATAACATTAATAAATCATAGTGGAACAAACATAGGTATATGACAAACTTAAACTCCAGCAAAATCCTGTAATCTCTTCTTACCGACCTTGTTACCATATTTACATTTGCCCTCAAAGTAATTCCCCATAAACACAAACGACCAAGTTGACAAATAACATACCTGAGCAATTATATCTGTGGAGATTCCCTAGTCGTAAAACTCCACAAACAATAAATGTCTTACAATCCTATGCTCAGCAGAAAAATATTTTCATATATGTAGTCCGAGGTTAAGGCACTACGCATTGGTAGATCACTAAATCCCCAAAAACTGGCTAAACTAACAAAATGGGCATTAGTAGCAACTTTATTTAAAAAAATAAAGATGTGATTACATTCAGTTTTAATATTTATCTCGCAGTAGTATACCTCAATGATATCTAAGTTAAAAATGCAAAGCGAAGAGAGAATGTGGTATAATTTGATCCTGAAAACAAAATGACAGGAGATCACAGTACCATGGGGCAATCATCAGTCTGTCCGATTTAACAGCCATAAAGTAGAACAGCCGGCAAGGGACTTCTGGTATCAAAAAAAGAGGATAACAGTTAGTACAATTTTTTGGAATAGAGTGACTGCAGAGAAGACTCAGGAGGCATTTCATGTCTCTAACATGCCACACTTATGTGCTTTATCCTGCCCAGCTGGAAACTCTTTTATGCTTTGACTGGCATTGATCATTCAAAGCTAACCACTCCCATGAATGTGGACCTTAAACCTTTGTACAGCAAGTTACTGGCAGATAATACCAAGGCCTTGATTTCCATTGTCATAGTGTGATGACTGTGAAAGGTAGTTCAGAAATAGATGCTTTCAACTGAAACAGTAGTTTATTGTAGAGAAAGGGACAGGTTTCACTAAAGGTAGAAATCCAAATAAATTGTCAAGCTACCTTAGAAATTAATTGTATTATCTTCTGCTGTTGTTCAAAGTTCATTGTGCATACAATACTGTAACCTCAGTGAAGGATGAATTGTTAAATCATTCCAGGTTTAGAATCATAATATTTACAGTGCAGGAGGAGGCCATTCGGCCCATCGAGTCTGCACAAGCCCTTGGAAAAAGCACCCTTACCTAAGCCCATACCTCCACCATATCCCCCTGAGCCAGTAACCCCAACCAACCTTTTTGGACACTAATGGCAATTTAGCATGGCCAATCCACCTAACCCACACATCTTTGGATTGTGGGAGGAAACCGGAGCACCTGGAGGAAATCCACACAGACACCGGGAGAACGTACAGACTCCGCACAGACAGTGACCAAAGCCGGAAATCGAACCTGGGACCCTGGAGCTGTGAAGCAACAGTGCTAACAACTGTGCCACCGTGCTGCCAATGTTATTAATCCTCTAACTTCTAATGACAAAAAGGAGAAGCTTGCGTTTGTTGTTTCGAAATGTCTCAACAAACTTCTGAGTTTGGTGATGAGTCTCAGATGAATAACCAATTGACCTGTTCCAGGTCGTATTGTGTGAAAGATGTTGATTATGAAATTGGAACAATTCTCTTGTCAGGGCCAGATTTCTGAGGCCCAATTCAGTCTGAAATTGAGGCGGGCAGTCTCAAAAGATGGCGGTGGTGTGATGTGGCCAGATGTCCCAACTTTGAGCTCACTTGTACTTTCAAATAGGTCAGCTAAATCAATTTGGAGCTTGTTAAAAGCCTGGCTATGCAAACGTTGGGAATGTTATCAGGGGTAGTCAGTGTTTTGAAGCTGTCTGTCTTAGACCAGCAGAATTAAGGCATGTGAAACTATGTTGGGGGTAGGATATGGAGGTGAGCAAGCTCTGAAAGGTAAGCTTTCATGCTTTCCATCAGTTATCAGGCTTAGCCCTTTGAAGTTAAAGTGGCAACAGACCGTCATAGGGTCAGGGTCAGGAGAGAAGCCAACACTAAGTACCTTGCCATCTGGGGTCATCGCCCTCCTGGCATCACATGGGCCTCGGAGCAGTGGGCAAAGCTATTTAGATTCCACCCGTGCACCCTGGGTGGATGCAGCTATAAATGGGGGTGCTGCAGTCTCAGAAATCAAGGCCAGTGGAGATGAGGAGGAAGGACAGAGGAGCAGGAATCAGGAGACCAGAGGAGAGGAGCGAGGGTCACAACCAAGAGCACATGATTTACAGAGAGGCAAAAATACCTGTAGATAACTGAGAACCAAGCCGAAGGAGACTGCCACTCTCTAGGCAGATTGTCACAGACATCTCTGTCCAATGACATTTCACAGGGGACTGTACACTAGTGTATCACCCACATGAAAGATGCCCTCTTTGTGGCTGGACAACAGGCCAGATTCACAGCTGAGGTGCCATCGTAATCTCAGAGGGCATTGGTCAAGTGCCTGGACGGGTCAGATGGTGGCTGGCCCTACATTATTACAAGGGTTTCTGTCATTCTGGTGGACTGCTATGCTCATCAAAACATGGATCTCCAGAGAGGTCTGAACCTCGTGGACAGTGAGGCCCTGAAAGGGGACAGCTCAATGGGGCAAGCATAAGAAACAAGGAGGTAAGAGAAGAAGAAGAAGAAGCAGAGGAAGATGGTGCCCCTGTTGTATGATGAGGTGGCCTTCTCCTGCCACTCTCTGGAAGAGATCTCCCTCCTCCTTCATGGGTGGCATCCCCCCCCCCCCCCCCCCCCACACCTGTGATTCAGTGGCAGGCTTTGAGGCAATTCTCTCCCTCAGGTCATCCAGCAGCTTCAAGTGCTGGTGTCCTTGGGTGTCTGAAACGTGCCTCTATTCTTGCCCCCAGCAGCTATTATTTAATGAGAAACAGGTCTCCACATCACAATTAAGGGCTCATTCCCACAAAAATCTGAACTTCAATCAGCTTCCCACTGAAGATGGATTTATGAAGCAAAAACAGACCTGGCTTGTGTTTCCTGTCTCCATGGTGAAAATCTGCTTCACTTACACAGAACCTTGTTCTTTTTCAGTAACAAAGAGCAATGACTCTAACAGTGCAGCACGAACTTTCTTTAGATACAACCTAAAAGCATTAAACCCTTACCCTATAGTGGGGGTGATTCTCCTGCTGCATTACGCCCGGTGCACCTCCCGTTATCCTTGGAGAATAGCAGGAGAGCCGCTAAACGGGATTTGCGCCGGGCAACGAATGGAGTGCGATGCTCCTGGTCCACGGCACCGGTTGCAATGTGGTCCATGCCCTCACAGGTCGTGAAATGGCACACGTATTTAAATAAATATTTAAACTCAATTAAACATGCAATTCCGGGTTTCAGCCGGAATCACCCAGCTCCCAGGATTCGCCGCCCCTGCACAGTGTGAGGCTGGTGGTAATCACTACTGGTCTCCATCAACAGAGGCAAGACATGATGACCACGCCTGGGGGCTCGGAGGCCATTGGAGCCCCTGGGTGGTTGGAGACAGGGAATCCAGTTATCTAGCAATGCCAGGGTGCCAAGAGACACTGCTATGGGTGGAGCATGGCCATGAAAGGGAAGGAAGTTTGAGGGGAGGCATGAAGTGGGGGGGGGGGGGGGGGGGGAGGCGGGGGTTGTCAGGGGTGCTTTGCTGCTCTGGGCTCACCTGAACTGAGAAAGGAAGGTTGGGCAAGATAGGGGCTTTGCTGCCTTATGGCGCTGAGGACCCGGGTTCGATCCCGGCCCTGGGTCGCTGTCCATGTAGAATTTGCACATTCTCCCCGTGACTGCGGGGGGTCTCACCCCCACAACCAAAAAAAGATGTGCAGTGGATTGGCCACGCTAAATTGCCCCTTAAATGGGGAAAAAAGAATTGGGTGTCATTAAAAAAAAAGACAGGGGGCTAGATTCTCCGATTTTGAGGCTACGTCCAGAGGAAGCGTCTAGTTGTAAGGTGCAAAATATCGGCGAGGCTCCAGCACCGACCCTCCGAGCAGTCAGGGGCGAGCAGCCACATAAAACACACGGCTTTCAAAAAAAATGTCTCAAAAATTGCCGGGTCCTGCATGCGTACGGCGATGACCTGCAGCAGTCGCATCATACAACATGGAGCCAGCTGCACGCGGATCCGACCTGCCAGGTAGTGCCCCCCTGGACACCCCATGCCACCCCTGGAACACCCCCCACCAGTCCCCCCAGCCTTCACCGGAGACTCTGGCCAGCGGCACAGCTCCCCCCCTCCCCACCCACCTGTGGCAGCACAGGACACAGTCCACAGCTGCCATGCCAGGTTCATGTAAACTGAGAGCACTCGTGCCCCGCACCATCATGAACTTGCCCGTTTTGGAGGGGATGAAGCATCCGGAAACAGCCGCCGTCCCGATTCGGTCGGAAAAAGGGATTCTCCGCCCGATTGCCATTACAAAATGGATGTCGGGGAATGGAAAATCCCGCCCTGGGGCTTTGTAGTCCCATTGAAGGTAAGTCTGGCGAGAGAGGCAATCCGATAGAAATTCCCACTCTGAGGAAGATGGGCCAAAGAATTACAGTAAGTAAGTTGTAATGACGAAATAAGAAACTTACAAATGGATATAGATAGGTTAGGAGATTGGGCTAAAATGTGGCAGATGGAGTTTAATGCGGATAAGCATGAGGCCATACATTTTGGTCGTAAAAATGGGAAAGCAACTTATTATCTAAATGGGGAGAGACTTCGGGGTGAGGGATCTGGGTGTTCTGGGGGTCACCCAAGACTGGAATTGAACCCGGGTCCCTGGAGCTGTGAGGCACTATTGCTAACCACTGTGCCACCATCCAGGGAACAGACTGACCATCAGGCTGGGTTTCTTTCCCCATTTCCCCCAGATCCAGCAGAGGGCAGCAGAGCAGAGTCGCTGTTTGGCTGTTGCGGGGAAAATTTGCATCAGTGCATTGCGGTCACTGGGCGGGATTCTCCCCTATCCGGGGGTCGGGGGGTCCCGGCGTAGCGGAGTGGCACCAACCACTCCGGCGTCGGGCCTCCCCAAAGGTGCAGAATTCTCCGCACCTTTAGGGGCCAAGCCCTCACATTGAGGGGCTAGGCCCGCGCCGGAAGCGGTTGGCACCACGCCAACTGGCGCCAAAACCGGCAACAACGGCCTTTGATGCCCACCGCCCGGCACCGGGGCTGGCCGAAAGGCCTTCGCCGGTTCGCGCATGCGCCGGTGCGTCAGCTGCCGCTGACGTCACCACTGGCGCATGCGCGCTGGGGGATTCTCTTCCACCTCCGCCATAGTGGAGGCCGTGGTGGTGGCGGAAGAAAAAGAGTGCCCCCACAGCATCGGTTAGCCCGCCGATCGGTGGGCCCCGATCGCGGGCCTAGCCACCGTGGGGGCACCCCCCTGGGTCCGATCGCCCCGCGCCCCGCGCCCCCCCCCCAGGACCCCGGGGACCCGCTTGCGTTGCCGACCCCGCCACCACCAGAGGTGGTTCAAACCACGGCGGCAGGAGAGGCATCCCAGCGGCGGGACTTTGGCCCATCGCAGGCCGGAGAATCGCCGCAGGTGGCACGCCGATCGGCGGGGCGTGATTCCCGCCCCCACCAATTCCCGGGTGGCGGAGAATTTCTGCCACGGCGGGGGCGGGATTTTCGGCGGACCCGGGCGATTCTCCGACCCTGCGGGGGGTCGGAGAATTTCACCCACTTTAGCCAGAAGGTGTACCTGAGCAAGACAACCTCAGTGTTCAGGTAAAGGCAAGCATCCAGCAGAGGGCAGCATAGCGGAGCCGCTGATTACCTGTTGCAGGGAAAATTTGCATCTGTGCATTGCGGTCACTGTAGCCAGAAGGTGTACCTGAGCAAGTTGCCCTCCGTCTTCAAGTGAAGGCAAGCATCCAGCAGAAAGCAGCAGAGCGGAGCCGCTGATTGGCTGTTGCAGGGAAAATTTGCATCAGTGCATTGCGGTCACTGTATATTGAAGGTGGTTTGTGGAGGAGCTGTTGTCAAGTGACGAGTGAAGATCAAGATGGAGACTGGAGGGCAGGTAGAAGTAGAAAGAAGTTGAACCATGACGTCACAGTCAGTAGGTAAGTGATTGGCTGGTGACTGGTAAGTAGTTTTTATTTTCCCTGAGGTGTGTTGATAAGGTAAGGTTTTTCTATTTCTATTTTATTTGTATCGTGTGATTGGTAACAATTTTTCTTTTAATTTTCTTTTTCATTTATCTATTATTTGATATTATAGTTGGACGAAGTTAAGTTTAAGATAAAAAATGGCAGGAGATCTCAGACCCGTGTTATGCTCCTCTTGCTCAATGTGGGAGCTCAGGGACATGGCTGATGTCCCTGACTCCTTCATGTGTGGGAAGTGTGTCAAGCTGCAGCTCTTGTTAGACCGCATGACGGCTCTGGAGCTGCGGATGGACTCATTTTGGAGCATCTGAGGAGGTCGGGGATAGCATATTTAGCGAATTGGTCACACCACAGATTAGGATTGCTGAGGGAGAAACAGAATGGGTGACCAAAAGGCAGAGAAAAAGCAGGAAGAAAGTGCAGGTGTCCCCTGTGGTCATTTCCCTTCAGAACAGGTATACCGTTTTGGATACTGTTGGGGGAGATGGCTCACCAGGGGAAGGCAGCAGTAGCCAGGCTCATGGCACCATGCTTGGCTCTGCTGTACAGAATGGCAGGAAAAAGAGTGGAATGGCTATAGTCATAGGGGATTCAATTGTAAGGGGAGTAAATAGGCGGTTCTGTGGTCGCAAACGAGACTCCCGAATGGTTTGTTGCCTCCCAGGTGCACGGGTCAGGGTTGTCTCAGATCAGCTGCAGAACATTCTGAAGGGGGAGGGTGAACAGCCAGTTGTCGTGGTGCATATAGATAAAAAATGGGATGAGGGCCTACAAGCAGAATTTAGGGATCTAGGGGCCAAGTTAAAAAGTCGGACCTCAGAGGTAGTAATCTCAGGATTGCTACCAGTGCCACATGGTAGTCAGAGTAGAAATGAAAGAATAGGCAGTATGAATGTGTGGCTTGAGAGATGGTGCAGGAGGGAGGGGTTCAGATTTTTGGGACATTGGGACCGGTTCTGGGGGAGGTGGGACTACTACAAGTTGGACGGTCTACACCTGGACCGGACTGGAACCAATGTCCTTGCGGGTGCTTTTGCTAACGCTGTTGGGGAGGGTTTAAACTAATGTGGCAGGGGAGTGGGAATCAAATGAGCAGGTTAGAGGACAGTAAGGAGGTAGTAACTAAAGCCTGTAAGAAACTAGATCATGAAGTCAGCGTGACTAAGGGGAAGAGTAGGCAGGGAGCAGATGATGAATGCAAAGGGTCTGGTGGTCTGAGATGCATTTGTTTTCATGCAAGAAGTGTAGTAGGTAAGGCAGATGAACTTAGGGTTTGGATTAGTACCTGGGAGTATGATGTTATTGCTATTACTGAGACTTGGTTGAGGGAAGGGCATGATTGGCAACTAAATATTCCAGGGTAAAGATGCTTCAGGCGGGATAGAGAGGGAGGTAAAAGGGGTGGAGGAGTTGCATTACTGGTCAGAGAAGATATCACGGCTGTGCTGAAGGAGGGCACTATGGAGGACTCGAGCAGAGTGGCGATATGGGCAGAGCTCAGAAATAGGAAGGGTGCGGTTACAATGTTGGGGCTGCACTACAGACCTCCCAACAGCGAGCGTGAGATAGAGGTACAAATATGTAAATAGATTATGGAAAGATGTAGGAGCAACAGGGTGGTGGTGATAGGAGATTTTAATTTTACCAACATTGACTGGGTAACGCTTAGTGTCAGAGGTCTAGATGGAGCAGAATTTGAAAAGAGCATCCAGGAGGGTTTTCTAGAGCAGTATGTAAATAGTCCAACTCGGGAAGGGGCCATACTGGACCTGGTGTTGGGGAATGAGCCCAACCAGGTGGTTGAAGTTTCAATCCCGGATTACTTTGGGAATAGTGATCACAATTCCGTAAGTTTTCGAATACTCATGGACAAAGACGAGAGTGGTCCTAAAGGAAGAGTGCTAAATTGGGGGAAAGCCAACTATACCAAAATTCGGCAGGAGCTGGGGAATGTGGATTGGGAGCAGCTGTTTGAAGGTAAATCCACATTTGATATGTGGGAGGCTTTTAAAGAGAGGTTGATTTGAGTGCAGGACAGACATGTCCCTGTGAAAATGAGGGATAGAAATGGCAAGATCAGGGAACCATGGATGACAGGTGAAATTGTGAGACTAGCTAAGAGGAAAAAGGAAGCATACATAAGGTCCAGGCGATTGAAGACAGACGAAGCTTTGGAAGAATATCGGGAATGTAGGACCAATCTGAAACGAGGAATCAAGAGGGCTAAAAGGGGTCATGAAATATCTTTAGCAAACAGGGTTAAGGAAAATCCCAAAGCCTTTTATTCATATGTAAGGAACAAGAGCGTAACTAGAGAAAGGGTTGGCCCACTCGAGGACAAAGGAGGAAAGTTATGCGTGGAGTCAGAGAAATTGGGTGAGATTCTTAATGAGTACTTTGCATCGGTATTCACCGAGGAGAGGCACATGACGGCTGTTGAGGTTAGGGATAGATGTTTGATTACTCAAGGTCAAGTCGGCATAAGGAGGGAGGATGTGTTGGGTATTCCAAAAAGGCATTAAGGTGGACAAGTGCCCAGGTCCGGATGGGATCTATCCCAGGTTACTGAGGGAAGTGAGAGAGGAAATAGCTGGGGCCTTAACATATTTCTTTGCAGCATCCTTGAGCACGGGTGAGGTACCGGAGGACTGGAAAATTGCTAATGTTGTCCCCTTGTTTGAGAAGGGTAGCAGGGATAATCCAGGGAATTATAGACCGATGAGCCTGATGTCAGTGGTGGGGAAACTGCTGGAGAAGATACTGAGGGATAGGATCTATTCACATTTGGAAGAAAATGGGCTTATCAGTGATAGGCAACACGGTTTTGTGCAGGGAAGGTCGTGTCTTACCAACTTAATAGAATTCTTTGAGGAAGTGTCAAACTTGATTGATGAGGGAAGGGCTGTAGATGTCATATAAATGGACTTCAGTAAGGCATTTGATAAGGTTCCCCATGGTAGGCTGATGGAGAAAGTGAAGTCTCATGGGGTCCAGGGTGTACGAGCTAGATGGATAAAGAACTGGCTGGGCAACAGGAGACAGAGAGTAGTGGTGGAAAGGAGTTTCTCAAAATGGAGAACTGTGACCAGTGGTGTTCCACAGGGATCCGTGCTGGGATCATTGTTGTTTGTGATATACATAAATGATCTGGAGGAAGGTATTGGTGGTCTGATTAGCAAGTTTGCAGATGACACTAAGATTGGTGGAGTAGCAGATAGTGAAGGGGACTGTCAGAAAATACAGCAGAATCTAGATAGATTGGAAAGTTGGGCGGAGAAATGGCAGATGGAGTTCAATCCGGGCAAATGCAAGGTGATGCATTTTGGAAGATCCAATTCAAGAGCGAACTATACGGTAAATGAAAAAGCCCTGGGGAAAATTGATGTACAGAGAAATCTGGGTCTTCAGGTCCATTGTACCCTGAAAGTGGCTGCGCAGATCGATAGTGGTCAAGAAGACATACGGCATGCTTTTCTTCATCGGAAGGGGTATTGAGTACAAGGGTTGGCAGGTCATGTTACAGTTGTATAAGACTTTGCTTTGGCCACATTTGGAATACTGCATACAGTTCTGGTCGCCACGTTACCAAAAGGATGTGGATGCTTTAGAGAAGGTGCAGAGGAGGTTCACCAGGATGTTGCCTGGTATGGAAGGCACTAGCTATGAAGAGAGGTAGAGTAGATTAGGATTATTTTCATTAGAAAGACGGAGGTTGAGGGGGGAGCTCATTGAGGTTTACAAAAGTTATAGACAGGGTGGATAGCAAGAAGCTTTTTCCCAGAGTGGGGGACTCAATTACTAGGGGTCACGAGTTCAAGGTGAGAGGGGCAAGGTTTAAGGGAGATATGCGTGGAAAGTTCTTTACGCAGAGGGTGGTGGGGCATGATAGCGTCATTTAAGATGTATCTAGACAGATACATGAATGGGCAGGGAGCAGAGGGATACAGATCATTAGAAAATAGGCGACAGTTTAGATAGAGGATCTGGAATAGCGCAGGCCTGGAGGGCCGAAGGGCCTGTTCCTGTGCTGTAATTTTTCTTTGTTCTTTCTTTATTCTATTATTCAAATGTACTTGTTAGTATAAGTAATTGTAGAGGTGTCCATTAGAGTTAGACAATCCAATTTTCCACAACTCCCTAAATTCAGGGAAGGTTCCATTAGATTGCAAGATAGCAATATATTCAAAAAGGGAAGGGGAGACAGAATGTAGGAAATGACAGGTCAGTTAGCTTAACATCTGGAAAATGGTCGAAGCCATTATTAAAGATGTTCTAGCAGAGCACTTTGAAAAATTGAATCCAATAAGGCAGAGTCAACATAGTTTTGTGCCTGTGAAATCATGTCCAACCAATTTATTGGAGTTCTTTGAAGAAGTCACATGTGCTGTGGATATAGGGGAACCAGTGGATATACAGTACTTATATTTCTGGAATGTATTTGTCGACTGCAAACCCAGCCCTGTCGACGTTGCAAAGTCCTCCTTACTAACATCTGGACACTTGTGCCAAAATTGGGAGAGCTGTCTCACAGACTAGTCAAGCAGCAGCCTGACATAGTCATACTCATGGCGCTATATCGTACAGGTAACGCCCCAGACACCACTATCACCATCCTTGGGTATGTCCTATTCCACTGGCAGGACAGACCTAGCAGAGGTGGCGGGTGGTGCAGTGGTATACAGTTGGGAGGGAGTTACCTGGGAGTCCTCAACATTGACTGTGAATCCCATGAAGTCACATTGCTTCAGGTCAAACATGGGCAAGGAAATCTCCTGCTGATTACCACGTACCGTCCCCCATCAGCTGATGAATCAGTACTCCTCCATGTTGAGCACCACCTGGAAGAAGTGTTGAGCATGGCAAGGGCACAGAATGTACTCTGGGTAGGGGACTTCAATGTCCATCATGAAGAGTGGCTCAGTAGCACCACCACTGGCCAAGCCCTAAAGGATGTAACTGCTAGACAGGTGGTGAGGGAACAAACAAGAGGGAAAAACATTCTAGATCCCATTCTTACCAATCTTTCTGCCCAGATGTATCTGTCCATGACAGTACCGATAGGGCACTTAGTCCTTGTGGAGACTAAGACCCATCTTCACATTGAGGATATCATCCATTGTGTTGTGTGGCACTACCATTGTGCTAAATTGAATAGATTCAGAACAGATCCACCAAATCAAGACTGGGCATCCATGAGGTTCTGTGGGCCATCATTAGCAGCAGAATTGTCCTCAGCCACAATCTGTAGCATCATGGGCCTGCTTATCCCCCACTCTACCAGTACCACTAAGCCAGGGGATAAACCCTGGTTCAATGTAGAGTGCAGGAGGGCATGCCAGGAACAGCATCAGGCATAGCGAACAATGAGGTGTCAACCTGGTAAAGCTTCAACACAGAACTACTTGTGTGCCAAACAGCATAAGCAGTAAGTGATAGATAGATAGATAGAGCTAAACGACCCACAACCAACAGATCAGATTTAAGCCCTGCAGTGCTGCCACATCCAGTCATGAAAGGTGGTGGACTATTAAACAACTCACCAGAAGAGGAGGCTCCACAACTATCCCCAGCCTCAATGATGGGGGAGCCCAGCGGGGCCGTTAAAAGCGTGATTACGGGGAAGCGATTGGAGCGGGTCCGGGAGGACGAAATGGCAGCCGGCGCGGACCAAGCAGCGTGGGCCCAGTGGTCAAGAGAGCAGCAAGAGTTTCTGACAAGCTGCTTCGCAGAGCTGAAGACGGAGATGGTGGCCCCTATGAAGGCCTCCATGGAAAAGATGGTGGAGACTAAGAAGTTGCAGGAGAAGGTGATTAAAGAGGTGGAGGGGAAGGTATCTGATAATGAGATCCTGGGCCTGGCGGTCAGAGTGGAGGCGCACGAGGCCCTACACAAGAGATGGCAGGAGAGACTGGATGACCTCGAATATAGGTCTAGGAGTCACAACTGGATGAGGGCGGCCATTTCGCACGCTTTTCACGGCCTCCCGCGCATGCGCGCAATGAACGAGGGGACGGCGACGCCGACGATCGCACTGTGCAGGCGCGCACCACGTACGACCGCACCGCGCATGCGCGGTGGCGCAACGAGCGTACTGACGCTACAATGTGCTGCAGCTGTGGCTCCGCCCACTTACACCGGCAATATCCTACAAAATCCCGACGCTGCCTACTATGTGGCAAACTTGGCCACTATGCTGCTTTGTGCAGGTCTGCTCAGCCTGCCAACTCTCGTTGCTCCAACCAGCTACGCAGGGATGTCCGCGCCATCCAACCCACGGTCACCGAACCCGATTCTGACCTGCTGCCTGACATTGACACCGAGGACCCAAAGGCACCTTATCAAGCCGGCATCATTACCAAACACAGGGTGCCCCCGAAGCAAAAAGTCCAGCCTCTACTGGTATACAGCATTGATCCGGACGATGAGTGGTGTGTCATGGTCAACCGATCCCAAATCCGATTCCGCCTGGACACCGGAGCCTCCGCCAATCTCATTGGTCTGACCTCCAAAGCTTCCGTGTCAAGCCAACCATCCTGCCATCAGCCTGCCAGCTGTTAGATTATAATGGCAATGCTATTGCTGCCAGTGGCTCATGCCAACTTGAAGTGGTGCACTGGTCACTTAAAGCCCCCTTCCCTTTGAAATAGTGGGATCCTCCAAAGCCTCCCTGCTTGGTGCGCAGGCATGCAAGCTGTTGAACCTGGTCCAGAGGGTTCACTCCTTCTCTCCTGATGACGTGTCTGCTTCTCAGGACACTGACTGTCGGGCGCAGCTCGACGCCATCATTAACCAGTGCCACAATGTTTTCGAGGGCATGGGCACGCTCCCGTACACCCACAAGATTTTATTAAAGCTGAATGCCACGTCTGTGGTGCACGCACTTCGCAGGGTCCCAGCACCCCTCAAGGACCGCCTCAAGCAGCAGCTGCAGGACCTCCAGGACCAAGGAGTGATTTCCAGAGTCACGGAACCGACCGACTGGCTCAGTTCCATGGTATGCGTAAAAAAACCTTCCGGCGAATTGAGAATTTGCATTGATCTCAAGGACCTCAACCGCAATATTATGAGAGAGCAGTATCCCATTCCTAAGCGCGAAGAGCTCACTTGTGAGATGGCTCGCGCCAAGTTCTTTACCAAGCTAGACGCCTCAAAGGGATTCTGGTAGATTCAGCTCGACGAATCCAGCAGGAAACTGCATGTTTAATACCCCCTTTGGAAGATATTGCCTCAACAGGATGCCGTTTAGGATCATCTCTGCATCAGGAGTGTTCCATAGGATTATGGAACAGATGATGGAAGGTATTGAAGGTGTTCGCATCTATGTCAATGACATAATCATCTGGTCCACCACTCCGCAGGAGCATGTTAGTCGCCTCCAGCGTGTCTTCAGACAGATATATGAGCATGGCCTCCGCCTCAACAGGGCCAAATGCTCCTTTGGTCAAATAGAAATTAAATTCCTCGGAGACTACATCTCACAGTTGGGCATGCAGCCGGATGCGGACAAGGTAGCTGCCGTTAAGGCCATGAAGACACTGGAGGACAAGAAGGTGGTCCTCCACTTCCTGGGCATGGTCAACTTCTTAGGGAAATTCATCCCTAACCTCGCCTCTCACACCACGGCTCTCAGGAACCTGGTCAGGAAGACGACAGACTTCCAATGGCTCCCTGCCCACGAACACGAATGGAGGGAACTCAAGGCGAAGCTGACCACGGCCCCGGTCTTAGCATTTTTTGACCCAGCCAAGGGGACCAAAATTTCTACAGATGCCAGTCAATCCGGCATTGGAGCAGGGCTCCTTCTACGTGATGAGGCCACATTATGGGCCTCCGTTGCAAACGTGTCGCGTGCGATGACCCCCCCCGAACAGCATTATGCTTAGATTGCAAAGGAGTGCCTGGGCCTTCTGACCGGAGTCATTAAATTCCATGATCATGTTTACGGACTCCCTCAGTTCACCATCGAGACAGACCATAGACCGCTGATCAATATCATACAAAAAGACCTGAATTACATAACACCTCGCCTCCAGGGTATTCTTCTCAAGCTCCGGCGATATGACTTCCAGCTGGTATACATCCCGGGCAAGGAGCTCATAGTTGCTGACGCTCTCTCCGGGTCTGTCACCACTCCATGTGACCCAGCGGGATTTGTCTGCCAGGTTGATGCCCATGTGGCATTCGCTGCCTCCAATCTACCTGCCTCGGATGAACGCCTCGTCCAAATTCATCGCGAGACAGCTGCCGACCCCTTGCTCCAGCGTGTCATGCACCACCTAACGGACGGGTGGCTCAAGGGCCAATGCCCTCAATTCTATAATGTCAGAGATGATCTGGCGGTAGTAGACTGTCTAAAACTGGACCGCATTGTCATCCCGCACAGCATGCGCCAGCTCGTCCTTGAACAGCTACATGAGGGCTACCTGGGAGTGGAGAGGTGCCACCGACGGGCCCGAGAGGCAGTGTACTGGCCCGGCATTAATGAGGACATTGCTAACACCGTGCTCAACTGCCCAACTTGTCAGCGATTCCAGCCGGCGCAACCACGTGAAACCCTGCAGCCCCATGAGTTGGTCACATCACCCTGGACCAAGGTGGGCATTGACCTGTTCCATGCGTTTGGTCGAGACTACGTCCTAATCGTAGACTACTTCTCTAATTACCCGGAGGTGATATGGTTGTATGACCTCACCTCCACTGCAATCATTCGTGCATGTAAAGAAACCTTTGCTCGACACGGCATCCCGCTCACGGTCATGTGCGACAATGGCCCCTGCTTCGCCAGCCAAGAGTGGTCCAACTTTGCCAGGTGGTACAATTTTGCACATGTCACATCCAGTCCCCTGTACCCCTAATCCAACGGCAAAGCAGAGAAGGGAGTACATATCGTCAAATGGCTCCTATGCAAGGCTGCCGATGCTGGTTCTGATTGTTACCTTGCCTTGCTGGCCTATCGCTCTGCCCCCTTGTCCACTGGCCTGTTGCCAGCCCAACTGCTCATGAATCGCACGCTGTGGACGACGGTGCCGTCCATCCATGTCCCAGACCTCGACCACGTTCCGGTCCTTCGCCGGATGCAGCTGTCTCGTGCCCAGCACAAAGTGGCCTATGACTCCCGTGCAACTGATTTCTCTGCTCTGGTCCCGATAACAACGTCCACGTCCATCTTCCGGATGGTGGCTGGTCTGCCAACGCTGTTGTTCTCCAACAAGTGGTCCCCCGTTCGTTCCTGGTTCGTCTACCGGATGGCTCTCTTCTGCCACGCAATCGGCGTGCATTTCGTCTCATCCCACGCTCGCCACGTGATCTTCAGGTCCTGCCTCGCCATCATGATGACCCCGCCATGGACTTTGCAGAGCTCCCTGTCGCTCTGCCACCCTCTGACTCTGACACAGTCCAGCACATTTCGACCCACCCTTGAGGTGGTCAACCAGAATTCGTCGGCCACCTCAGAGACTAAATTTATGAACTTTTCGAATTTATGGACTCTCTGAATTGTTTCGTTGCTTTGTTTGATCGATCCACTGGTTTGTATATAATGTTGCTCCAGTTACTATTTTGTTGCACACTGTTTATCTGCACTAGACACCTTCCAATGTAAATAGCTTAGTTTTTATGTACATAGTCTTGTAAATATGCCTTCACACTCCACATGTAGTTAGGAACATTCTCACCACACATTATTTATTAACACAAACACATTTTTTTATAAAAAGGGGGGTGTCATAATATACACACCAGTATATCATGGTGCAGACACACACTGATTGACACACAGCAAGACCAATCAACACACACAACACCGCAGCCAATCAACAGTTAGCGCAGACTCACTATAAAGACAGAGGGCACTAGTTTTCCCGCTCCATTCGGGATGCAGCCTCTAAGAAGGACAGAGCTCACAGCTTGTAGCACAGATCTTTACGATGTGCTGAGCGTATAGACTGGTTAGGATAGGCATAGGTCTTCAGTTTAATCTAACATAGTGTCGACCCACAGTGAAAGTATGTTCACCAGTTTCTAGCTTAATAAAATAGTATTGTACTATTTCAAGTGTTGGTAGCCTGTATGTGTTACTGCTGAGGTAAACGCAGTCTCCACAGATCCAGAGTACCCAACACATCAACAACCTGCGATTCTGGGCCTCCCTAAAGGTGTGGAGGGGGTGGACGCGAGCACGTATGTGACTGCAATGCTGGGGACGCTGATGGGCGCGGGGGCCTTCCCGCGGCCCTTGGAACTGGACGGGGCGCGTAGAGTCCTCGCGAGGAAGCCTAGGGCGAACGAACCACCGAGGGCGATGGGGCTAAGGTTCCATCGTTTCACAGACAGGGAGCGTGTTCTGCGTTGGGCAAAGAAGGAGCGGAGCAGTAAGTGGGAGAACTGCGAGATCCGCATATACCAGGACTTGGGAGCTGAACTGGCTGAGAGTCGTGCGGATTCAACCGGGCTAAGGCGGTCCTCCACAGCAAAGGGGTGAAGTTCGGGGAAGCAGGGCTGCATCCGATGAGGCTTTGGGTAACGTACCAGGACAGGCACCATTACTTTGATACGCCGGACGAGGCGTGGACATTTATTAAGCATGAAAAGCTGGACTCGAACTAAGGGGCAGCTGCACGTGGGTGAAACGCTCTGGCGGGGATGTGTAACCGGTTGTTGGCCTGATGTAAGATTGGTAGTAGAATTTAAGTTGTTCGCTTTTCTTTTTCTGGGTTTTTTTCTGTGTTTCTCTGAGGGGGCGGGGTAACGCCCGGGTTGTGTTTTCCGGTGCACGGGAAGAATCCGGATGGCTCTTGCCCTCTTACCCTGTGGGGGAGGGGAGGTTGGGGGCCCGAAGGAGGAGACAATAGTAAGTTTGGAGATAAAGGCGGGAGCAGCCGGGGTCAGCATGCATCAGCTCCCCCTCCCTCACTGTCCCAAGGCCCTCAAGAGATGCCTTGGATTTTTTTCCTATTATGCCCAGTGGGTCCCACAGTATGCGGACAAAGCCCGCCCACTATTTAAAGCCACCCTTTTCCCACTGTCAGCCGAGGCTTGCCAGGCCTTCAACTGCATCAAGGCGGACATCGCCAAAGCCACCATGAGTGCGGTGGACGAGTCTGTCCCCTTCCAGGTGGAGAGCGACGCTTCAGAGGTCACTCTTGCTGCCACACTGAACCAAGCAGGCAGGCCGGTAGCGTTTTTTTCACGCACCCTCTCCACCTCTGAACTTTGACACTCCTCGGTCGAAAAGGAAGCTCAAGCCATCGTGGAAGCCGTGCGGCACTGGAGGCACTACCTCACTGGTAGGAGGTTTACCCTCATCACCGACCAAAGATCGGTTGCCTTCATGTTTGATAATTCGCAGCGGGGCAAGATCAAAAATGATAAAATCTTGAGGTGGAGAATCGAACTCTCCACCTATAATTACGATATAGTATATCGTCCTGGGAAGCTCAACGAGCCCCCAGATGCCCTATCCCGCGGCCCTCGCCTATTACATCAAGGCCTGCAACCTGCCCTTCTCCACCGATGAGGTCAAAGCTGTAACCAGGAATTTCCAAATCTGTGCGGAGTGTAAACCGCACTTCTATCGACCAGATAAGGCCCACCTGGTAAAGGCTTCCCGGCCCTTTGAACGCCTCAGTATTGATTTCAAAGGGCCCCTCCCCTCAAATAATCGCAATACCTATTTTCTTAACATTATAGACGAGTTCTCCTGTTTCCCGTTTGCCATCCCATGCCCTGACATGACCACCCCCACCGTCATCAGAGCCCTGCACAGTGTCTTCACCCTGTTTGGTTTCCTCAATTATGTCCACAGTGACAGGGGCTCATCCTTCATGAGCGACGAACTGCGTCAATACCTCCTCAGTGAGGGCATTGCCTCGAGCAGGGCTACCAGTTACAACCCCAGGGGGAACGGGCAGGTGGAGAGGGAGAACACGACGGTCTGGAAGACCGTCCTACTGACCCTACGGTCCAGGAATCTCCCGGTTTCCCACTGGCAGGAGGTTCTCCCCGATGCGCTCCACGCTATTAGGTCCCTCCTTTGCACGGCCACAAACCAGACTCTTCATGACCGCTTGTTTATCTTCTCTAGGGAAACTACCATAGGGGCCTCTCTTCCGCCCTGGCTGAGGACACCAGGCCCTGTCCTCCTTCGGAAACACGTTCAGACTGATAAGACCGACTCCCTGGTAGAGAGGGTCCAGCTCCTGCACGCGAACCCACATTATGCATACGTAGAACACCCCAATGGCCGGCAGGATACCGTCTCCCTCTGAGACCTGGTGCCCGCAGGCTCCTCCACCACTACCACTAATGTACCCTCCACACTATACCCCACCCAACCTCCCCTGTCCTGCGCCCCCGCACCTATTTGGTTTCCGTGCTCCCTTCCACCCGGCACACCAGTCCGCAGGAACGAAGCTCCAGAAGAACCGCCCCTGGAGCCCACCACCAGGCCCTCACCGAACACACTTCTACAGCCATCCAAAATGGCTGTGACACCAGTGCTTCATCGGTCACAACGTATGATCCGGGGAACCGGACCGACTAAATTTGTGAACCCATCACCCCCGCCGGACTTAATTTTTTCTACAGCGGGTGAAAGTGGTGAATGTATAAGCACTAGTAATTCACCAGTATACTGTGTTGTATTATGCCATGCCATTAACCCTGTGGGCTCCATCTATGGGCCACTGTGTGGCTTCACCCACAGGGGGAGATGTGGAGCATGTACGGGCTCCGCCCATGGCTCCGCCCCTTATAGGAAGTATAAGAGCAGCTGACCTGCGGGACCGCCTTCAGTAATGTACCAGCCGCAGGCAGGCAAAGAGTAAGCTGATTAAAACCACTGTTTACTTCGACTCGAGTCTCCGAGTGAATTGATGGTCGCATCAATCTACAACAATCTTCAGCAAGAAGTGCTGAGTGGATGATCTATCTCTGTCTTTTCCAGAGGTCCCCATCATCACATATGTCAGTCTTCAGCCAATTTGACTCACTCCACGTGATATCAAGAAATGGCTGAAAGCACTGGATATTGCACAGGCTATAGTCCTGACAATATTCCGGCCTTAGTACTGAAGACCTGAGCTCCAAAAGGTGCCCTTAGCCAAGCTATTCCAGTACAGCTATAAAACACTGGCATCTATCCGATAATGTGGAAAATTGCCCTTGTATGCCCTGTACACGAAAAACAGGGCAATTCCAACCCAGCCAATTACTGCCCTATCTACTTTCAATAATCAGTAATGTGATGGAAGGGATCATGAACAGTGCTATTAAACAGCACTTACTTAGCAATAACCTGCTCACTGATGCTCAGTTTGGGTTCCGCCAGGGTCACTCAGCTCCTGACCTCATTACAGCTTTGGTTCAAACATGCACAAATGAGCTGAACTCCAGAAGTGAGGTGTTAGCGACTGCCCTTGACATTAAGGCAGCATGGCATCAAGGAGCCCTAGCAAAACTGGAGTCAATGGAAATCGGGGGGAAAATTCTCCACTAGTTGGAGTCATACCAAGTGCAAAGGAAGATGGTTGTGGTGGTTGGAAGTCAGTCATTTCAGCTCCAGGACACCCCTGCAGGAGTTCCTCAGGTTAGTGTTCTAGGCCCAACCATCTTCGGCTGTTTCATCAATGATCTTCCTGCCAACATAAGAACATAAGAACTAGGAGCAGGAGTAGGCCATCTGGCCCCTCGAGCCTGCTCCGCCATTCAATGAGATCATGGCTGATCTTTTGTGGACTCAGCTCCACTTTCCGGCCCGAACACCATAACCCTTAATCCCTTTATTCTTCAAAAAACTATCTATCTTTATCTTGAAAACATTTAATGAAGGCACCTCTACTGCTTCACTGGGCAAGGAATTCCATAGATTCACAACCCTTTGGGTGAAGAAGTTCCTCCTAAACTCAGTCCTAAATCTACGTCCCTTTATTTTGAGGCTATGTCCCCTAGTTCTGCTTTCACCCGCCAGTGGAAACAACCTGCCCGCATCTAGCCTATCTATTCCCTTCATAATTTTATATGTTTCTATAATATTCCCCCCTCATCCTTCTAAATTCCAACGAGTACAGTCCCAGTCCACTCAACCTCTCCTCGTAATCCAACCCCTTCAACTCTGTGATTAACCTGAGGAATTGAACAAATGAATGTGATATAAAATAGCTCGTTAAAATATTAGTTACAATAATGTAGATGTGAGCCAGTCTGATAGTAGTGAGTTCACAAACAAAGGACAAAGGGATTCAGAAAGCATGGCAAGGAAGGGGGGAGGGGTGCCTCGTGGAGGATGGGGAAAAGGATGCTGGGTATCAAGAGGCCCATGGTTGAGGAATGCGAAGTGAGCCAATCAGGATATGCGGCCAGGTCAGGAGGTGTATAGGATGACACATGGGAATCTTGTATGTGAAACTTGATGCCATTTGAATGAGATATGCAGAGATTTATTTGTCTCCGATCGCACTCGGTTCTGGAGCTCCAGAAGACCGCCTGTGTGTTCTGAATCTCTGTGGAGCGAGTCAGCCTTGCAAGTTGGTTAAAAATAAATAATACTATACCTACAAATCCATCTCGAGATTTATTGAGAACGGACTGACAGGTAAAGAACTCAATATTGTCAAACCTAGTGAATCTCCTCTGCACACCCTCCAGTGCCAGTACATCCTTTCTCGAGTAAGGAGACCAAAACTGAACACAATACTCCAGGTGTGGCCTCACTAACGCCTTATACAATTGCAGCATAACCTCCCTAGCCTTAAACTCCATCCCTCTAGCAATGAAGGACAAAATTCCATTCGCCTTCTTAATCACCTGTTGCACCTGTAAACCAACTTTTTGGGCCTCATGCACTAGCCACACCCAGGTCTCTCTGCACAGCAGCATGCTTTAAGGTTATGTGTTCATTGATGGTTGCACAAAGTTCAGCACCATTTGCGACGCCTTCGACACTGAAGCAGTCCACATGAAAATGCAGCAAGAACCGGACAATATCCAAGGTTGGGCTGACAAGTGACAAGTTATATTCGCGTCACACAAGTCCTAGGCAATGAATATCTCCAATAAAAGAGAATCAGGCCATTGCCCTTGACACTCGTGGCATTCCCATCACTGAATTCCTCACTGTCAACAACCTGATGGTTACTATTGATCAGAAACTGAACTGGATTAGCCATATAAATATTGTGGCTACAAGAGCAGGTCAGAGGCTGGGAATCCAGCGGTGAGTGACTCACCTACTGACCCCTCAAAGCCTGTCCACCGCCTGCAAGCCACAAGTCAGGAATGTAATGGAAACCTCCCCACTTACTCAGAAAGCACGACACCTACCAGGAGAAAGCAGGCCATTTGATTGACCCCTTCCACAAACATTCACACCTTCGATCACTGAAGCACGATAGCAGCAGTGTGAACCATCTACAAGATGCACTGCAGGAACTCACCAAGGCTCCTCAGGCAGCACCTTCCAAACCCAAGGCTATTACGATATAGAGAAGGACAAGGGCAGCAGACACGTGGGAACGCCACCACCTGGAGGTTCCCCTCCAAGTCACTCGCCACCCTGACTTGGAAATATATTGCCGTTCCTTCGCTGTCACTGGGGCAACATCCTGGCACTCTCTCCCTAACCGCACTAAATGTGGGACGACTTTGGGAACAACGGAAGACTCTCAGATTTGACTCGCACACAGAAATGTTGGACAAAGCACTGCCACAAAGCGTTTACAAAAGTTTTCAACAGCCAATGTGAGTAATAAGACTGACAGTCGGGGAAGACTTGCTTGCGTTGAAGTGATGGGGGTCTGGGCTGCAGCAACCGTGCGTGTGGCGAAGCTACACAGGCTGCAGGGAACGGGGATTTTGAAGTCTGTTGACTGCACGGGCCACCACTCAGACAAAACATCGAAATATTCAGGAATAAAAGGGAAGAATTGCTAGTTGCTTATTCAGGGGATTGTTTATGCCATACCGTCCAACAGAGTGGGTAGGGGGCAAATGTAGACCCTCGAAGCCGGGATCCAAAAATGGCGGGAAAAATGGGAGCCACGGACACGTTTGATAAGGATTACAAAACATGTAATTCATATGAAGAAAGATTCCAATTATTTTTAATATCTAATCGGTCATTGGAGGACCTAAAGGTCACAACAGTTCTCAGCTCAATTGTCCATAAAATGTTTATGCTGCTGAAGAATCTTATTCACGCAGCAAAACCAGTCCTTCAGTGAATTAATAAAAACTTTTGAGCGACATTTCTCTCCTGAACCATTACTGATTGCGGAAAGGCTCCGTAATCCGGAAGAAGGGAAAAGTTACAGTTTGTAGCATCTTTAAGAAGATATTGGGAGTTTGGACACTTGATGATAATCTTCAAGACAGGCTTGTTTGTGGGTTATGCAGTGAAGCAATTCCCGAGGAAGCTGCTCACTGTATGTGATTTAACGCTGAAAGCTGCTTTGGAAGTTGCCACATCTATGGAGCTTGCTATGAGAGAAACTTTGCAGACATGGGCTGGAGCGAGGATCCACAAAATGGATAACTCAAGGAACAGGACTGCAAAGGTGCACCATATTACCATTGTGCACAGGTTAAGCACTTAGCAGGGAATACTGGACTAAATCAATTACTTGCAAAAACTGTGGTAAGAAGGGCCACATTGCCAAAGTGTTGGGCTCAGAAAACCTCTCTTACACTAAGAATGTGCAAGAAGAACATCACAAGTAAACAATCTAGTCACGTCTACAAATTAATGGATGGAGCTCTTGATCACTCAAAAGACAGTAAAGCCGAGCTACTGCAAGAGGCTAAGCTAAGTGTCTTGTTAATGCAGGGGGATCAACAATGTTTTTGGGCATATCCAAAATGTGAAGGTCAAGAAATTACAATGGAAGTGGATACAGGCGTAGCAATATCGCTAATACCTGAGACAATTTATTGTCAAAGCTGAAGCATCTGCCTTTAAAACTGTCAAATGTGATCCTAAGGACATACACTGAAGAGGTAGTATTATTAAAAGGGTGTACTATGGTGAAAGTAAAAGCAGATGGGTAGACTGCGAAGTTGCCTCTTCACATTGTCCGTGGAAACATTCTGTCCTATTTGGCAGAGCATAGTTGAATAAGATTAGGCTTAACTGGGAAACAGTTAATCAATTATTGGATTCAAAGAGCAACTTGCAATAGCCTCTGAAAAAATATGAGAAGGTGTTCAAAAATTCATTAAGCTCAATAACTGGAGTTGAGCAACACCTAAAATTCAAGTGAGACAGCACACCCAAATGTCTCAAAGCTAGAACCATACCATAAGCCATTCAGCCTAAAGTTGAAGAAGAACTAGAAAGAATAGTAAGGACAGGAGTCATTGAACTAATTGCTGCAAGTGATTGGGTGACACCAATTCTTCCTGTATGGCTCAGTGAGAATTTGTGGATATTTTAAAACAACTATTAACTCAGTTTTGTGCATCAATCATTATCCACTGCCGTTGATTGAAGACTTGTTTGCTGGACTTTCTGGTGGACAGAACTTCAGTCAATTGATCTTCCACAGGTGCATCTGCAGGTGAATGTGGCTGCTGAATCACAGCTATTACTCACCTTTGTAACGCACAAAGGTCTGTTTCTTTACAGCAGGCTTCCTTTCAGAATGTATTTGAATTGAATCCAGAGCCTGGGCACCTCCGTAACTATTCTCTTCGCGGCAACAAATAAATATAGCAGAGCGAGTTGCCTTATCAGGAAAGGTTAGAGAGGTTAAGTTTGTATCCACCAGAGCTAAGAAGAGTAAGAGGAGACTTGATTGAAACCTTTAAAATCCTGAGGGATATTGACAGGGAGGATGTGTAAAGGATATTTCCTGTTGTGGGAGAATCTGGAACTACGGGCCATTGCCTCAAAAAATGGGGTTTTTTATTAAGGTGAAAATTAGAAATTTTATATCTCAGAAGGCCATGAGTCTCTGGAACTCTCTCTTCCTCAAAAGACAGTGGAAGCAGAATCTTTGAAATTTTTTTTTTTTTAAATAATTTTTATTGGAATTTTTTGAAAAATATACAGCAACAGAACAATAATAATAATAACAATAATAAACACCCCCTGGCACCCGTAACAACGCATGTAACAAACCTCCCCACCCCCGCCAACCCAATAAACAACAAAATAAATTAACAATAAGCAAATTAACTTAAACAATACCCCCCCCCCCCCCCCCGCCTTTCCCCCCCCTCCCCCCTGGGTTGCTGCTGCTGCTGACCTAGTTCCTTATCGTTGAGCCAGAAAGTCGAGGAAAGGCTGCCACCTCCTAAAGAACCCTTGTACCGACCCCCTCAGGGCGAACTTGACCCTCTCCAGCTTAATGAATCCTGCCATGTCATTAATCCAGGTCTCCACACTCGGAGGTCTCGTGTCTTTCCACTGCAGCAAGATCCTCCGCCGGGCTACTAGGGACGCAAAGGCCAAAACATCGGCCTTTTTCGCCTCCTGCACTTCCGGCTCC
Organism: Scyliorhinus canicula; assembly: GCF_902713615.1. Classification (NCBI taxonomy): domain Eukaryota; kingdom Metazoa; phylum Chordata; class Chondrichthyes; order Carcharhiniformes; family Scyliorhinidae; genus Scyliorhinus; species Scyliorhinus canicula. The sequence continues at coordinate 35,049,630 of NC_052162.1, read as the reverse complement.
ACCCCAACCCCAAATATCGCGAGTCCCCAGCCTGGCTTGACCCTGGACCCTACCACCCTCGACACCGTCCTCGCCACCCCCTGCCAGAATTCCCCAGTGCCGGGCATGCCCAAAACATATGGGCATGGTTCGCTGGGCTCCCCGAACACCTAATGCACCTGTCTTCACCCCCAAAAAACCTGCTCATCCTCGTCCCAGACATAGGAGCCCTGTGCAGTACCTTGAACTGGATGAGGCTAAGCCTCGCACATGAAGAGGAGGAGTTCACCCTCTCCAGGGCGTCCGCCCATGTCCCCTCCTCAATCTGCTCCCCCAGCTCCATTTCCCACTTAGCCTTCAGCTCCTCTACCGACGCCTCCTCCACCTCCTGCATCACCTGGTAGATGTCAGACACCTTCCCATCCCCGACCCACAGCCCCGAAAGCACCCTATCCCTTACCCCCCGTGGGGGCAGCGAAGGGAACCCCTCCACCTGCCGCCTAGCAAACGCCTTGACCTGCAGGTACCTGAACATATTCCCCGGGGGGAGCTCAAACTTCTCCTCCAGCTCACCCAGGCTCGCAAACCTCCCATCAATGAACAGGTCTTCCAACTTCCTAATGCCCGCCCTGTGCCACCCCAGGAACCCGTCATCAATGTTCACGGGGACAAACTGGTGGTTCCCCCGCAGCGGGGCCTCCACCGAGCCCCCCACTTCCCCCCTGTGTCGCCTCCACTGCCCCTAAATTTTGAGGGTAGCCGCCACCACAGGGCTCGTAGTGTACCTCATTGGAGGGAGCGGCAACGGCGCCGTTACCAGTGCCTTCAGGCTCCTGCCTCCACAGGACGCCATCTCCATCCGTTTCCATGCTGCCCCCTCCCCATCCATCTCCCACTTGCGTACCATCGAGACATTAGCCGCCCAATAGTACCCAGAGAGGTTGGGCAGCGCCAGCCCCCCTCTATCCCTGCCCCACGCCAAAAAGACCCTCCTCACCCTCGGAGTCCCGTGCGGCCAAACAAATCCCAGAATGCTGCTGTTCACCCTCCTAAAAAAGGCCCTCGGAATGAAAATGGGGGGGGCACTGAAACAAAAACAAAAACCTCGGGAGCACCCTCATTTTAACGGACTGTACTCTACCCGCCAACGACAGCGGCAGCATAGATCATAGAACAGTACAGCACAGAACAGGCCCTTCGGCCCTCGATGTTGTGCCGAGCAATGATCACCCTACTCAAACCCACGTATCCACCCTATACTCGTAATCTAACAACCCCCCCCCCCTTAACCTTAAAAGCATGTCCCACCTTTTAAACTCCTCCTCCATCTGCTCCACCAACCTAGTAAAATTGAGCTTATGTAAAGTCCCCCAACTCCTAGCCACCTGAACCCCCAGGTACCTAAAACTCCTCACTGCCCTCTTTAGCGGGAGCCTACCAATCCCCTCCTCCTGATCTCCCGGGTGTACAACAAACAGCTCACTCTTGCCCAGGTTCAATTTATAGCCCGAGAAACTCCCGAACTCAGCAAGAATCTCCATCACCTCCGGCATTCCCCCCACCGGGTCTGCTACATACAGCAGCAAGTCATCTGCATAAAGCGACACTCGGTGCTCCTCCCCACCCCGCACCAGACCCCTCCACCTCCCCGACTCCCTGAGAGCCATGGCAAGAGGCTCAATTGCCAACGCAAAAACCAAGGGGGACAGGGGGCACCCCTGCCTCATCCCACGGTGGAGCCTGAAGTACTCGGACCTCCTCCCATTTGTCGCTACACTCACCATCGGGGCCTCGTACAGCAACCTCACCCATTTAATAAACCTCTCCCCAAACCCGAACCTCTCTAACACCTCCCACAAGTACCCCCACTCAACCCTATCAAAGGCCTTCTCCGCATCCAATGCCACCACAATCTCCGCCTCCCCTTCTGCCGCCGGCATCATTATCACATTTAGCAGACTTTGCACATTAGTGTTCAGCTGCCTCCCTTTTACAAAACCTGTCTGATCTTCATGTTTCACCCCTGGCACACAGTCCTCTATTCTAGTGGCCAAGATCTTCGCCAGCAACTTGGCATCCACATTCAGCAGTGAAATTGACCTATATGATCCACACTGCAAGGGGTCCTTATCTCGCTTCAGGATCAGGGAAATCAGCGCCCGTGACATCGTCGGGGGCAAAATACCCCCCTCCCACGCCTCGTTAAATGGTCCGAACCAACAGGGGGCCCAACAGGCCCGCGTACTTCTTATAAAGTTCAACCGGGAACCCATCCGGTCCCGGCGCCTTCCCCAACTGCATGTGGCCAATCCCTCTGACCAGCTCCTCCAACTCGATCGGCGCCCCCAGTCCCTCCACCTGCTCCTCCTGCACCCTTGGAAATTGCAGCCTGTCCAAAAAGCTCTCCATTCCCCCTCCCACCATCGGCGGCCCCGACCGGTACAGTTCCCTGTAGAAGTCCCTAAAGACCCCATTGACCTCTGCCCCCTGCCGCACCACATTCCCACCCCTATCCTTCACTCCACCAATCTCCCTAGCCGCGTCCCGCTTGCGAAGCTGATGCGCCAGCATCCTGCTCGCCTTCTCTCCATACTCATAGACAGTGGCGGACTGGGTCTAAAAATATTGGTTGCCAGGAGACAAAGGGGGCCCACCCACAACTACAATGCTATCATTTAATTTTCATAACGAATAAATACAATTTTCAAAAAATACATATGGAAAAAGGGTACAATTAAAATTTTTGTGGAAAAAATGTGTATTTCTTAGTAATTACAGTGTACATGTACTGTACATATTACTGGCAGTAGATACCAAATGTAAATACAGAATGTTATAATTGAATTTATTCTTTTTTTAATTTTAAGTAATTGGTTGATATTTTTAAATAGTTTACTGCACAATTTACACATTAACAGATAGTTCAAAAGCACAATAGAGCATTTCATGCAGTCCACTATATTAAGAGCAATTGTTTGTGTTCGCTAGATGATTGTACAAATCTGCCAATAATTGCTTCTGCATCCAATTGATCTAACAATTCCTTTTCAATGGATAGCAACCTGTATGATTCCAAATTCTCCTCAGACAGCGAATTTCTTAACCTTGTCTTTATGATCTTTAGCTTTGAAAATGTCCTCTCACATTGGACTTGAGTAACTGATAGTGTGCAGATGACTTTATAAAGTTCATAAAGGTTATCATATGCCTTGTCATGAAGTCTGTTGGATGCCAGAATTTTTAGTACACACGATGGGCAAGTGCTGCGAATTTTACAATTGTTGCAACTGGAATCCATATTCTCACCATCATCAAGCAATAGCTTTAATACATCAAAGTTTGAAGCAAAAGAAAACAATTCCAATATTACTTGATCTTTGTTGATTTGTGGAAACAGCTTAATAATACCTTCCAATGCTTCATCTTCAAGGCCCTTCTCTGCAATAATTTTAAACTTTGCTGGGTCCAAGCAGGACAAATCTTTATACAACTGTTTGTGTTGTACAAAGCGTGATTCTAGTGACTGGACAATGCGATCCATTATTAGGTTAAACACATTTACTCGAAAATCAGCTCGAGAATCTGAGGAATTTCTTTCATCATCAATAAGCTCATCTGCCATTCTTTTCTTCTTCCTCTGCCTCTTAACTGGCAATGCTGTTTCCAACGCATCAATTTCCAATGTTTAATTTTCATCCATATTCATCTGTGAAATCCTGTCATTACATTTATTTACAAATTCCAAAGCCTTGCTGCAAACGTTATCAAATGTTCTTGTCTGTCCCTTCAACTTTGTTGTAGCTGAATCTACCAAACTCCATGCAGTAAACATATCTAAACCACTTGTCTGTAGATAACGTGATAACGGGGTTGTAGTTTCAAATATATACAAGTAAGTAAATGCTGTCAATATGGTTTCAAACTTTAGAAGACTTTGAAGTAAAACATTTGCTTCATGTTTTGTTTTTGCATCAAACTTTTCTGAATCTTGTATCATTGATAAGCATGTCAATAGATTTACGAAACTACTGGCAGCGGCATCATCAAAACGTCCAAATATAGTTGTTGCTGCATTGGATTTTCCTGACCATCTGGTCTCCCAATTAGCTTTAATCGTTTCATTTTTTCTTGTCCTAGATGTTTTCCAACTACTTCTATCCATACAGCCATTCTCTTGTATGATGCTTTCACAAAAGTTGCTATATTCTGGAGCAAATTGAAAAAAGAAACTGCAGGCACACAACATTTTGTTGTTTCAGTTATCACCAAATTCAAGACATGGGCATAGCACCATATATGAACATGTTGATCAGCCACATCAGCAATTTTACTTTGTAAACCATTATACTGGCCATGGTAGCTTGCAGCGCCATCAGTGCTATCAGATAAACATTTTTGGGGGTCAATTTTAAGATGCTGTAATGTTTCAATCAATAGATCAAAAAGTCCCTGTCCTGTACCATCATTACTAGGCACAACTGAAAGTAGTCGCTCACAGATAATACCTTTAAGCACATACCGAATAATTATGCTAAACTGATCGATGGATGAATTATCTTGTGTTGAATCAACCTGAATAGAATAATATTTTGCTTGAGAAACTTCATGACTAATTCTTTCTTGTATCATATTCTTCATAATTTTGATTAACATGTTTATAGTTGTTTTACTCAGGTATGTAACAAGTCCACCACGGCCTTTACTTTGAGCCTTTCCTTGTTGCTGTAATCGTTTGATTCTTTGTTTAGACTTGTTTTGCACTGCAGAAACGTGAGCTGCCATAATGGGGTCATATTTTGCCATCAACTGCACTGTAGCTAAAAAATTGCCATGATTCAGAACCTCATTATCGAGAGTGTAGGCCGATTCATTTCTGTGACCTCGAAAAGGAAGTGCTTGCTTGCCTAACAGCTTTATGATGTTTATAATCCTCTCTGCTTCAATACTTCTTCTTTCCTTTTAATTAGTGATGCTGCAAAAAATGTATCTAAGGTGCCATCATTAACCACACTGATATATTGCTGAGCATTTCTGACATGTGTTGTTGTTGATTCATGTAAAGTCAAGCTCTGGCTAATACGTCTGTAGTCACTAAAGCCACGTACAAAGGGTGATGGATTACAAGTGTTGGGAAACTCAAAGGCTAAGCAGTATGAACAATATAAGCATCTATTTTCTTTGTTATATGTTAGCCATTTTCTTGGGACTAAGTCATTCATAATTTTCCTCTCATACAAACGAGCATCAAATGGCAGATCATCAAGTGGCTGAAGTGGATGTTCAGCAAAAAACTGTTTTAGCTTTGCTCGTGATGGATATTGGAAGATTCCAGTAATTCATCTTTCATTTTCTTGCGTAGGTTCATTTACAGGATGTGCTTCAGAAACCAAGTCATTTATGCTTGAAGGAATATCTGATTCCCTGTCACTAGTTGAAGCTATGTGTTCAGATGTTGCAACTACAGGCAGTACAGATACTGGAACAAGGAAGCTAGAAGAAATATTGGGCCTGGGTTGATTAGTAATGGATGCACTTGTATTTGTCTCTACATTCAAAGTAGCTCTTCTCTGTTCTTGTAACTCGCATGTCATTGCATCATCACCATGAGCATTGTTTCTTGCTTCTTGATTATTTGTTGCAGAACTGGATATTGATGTGGATTGTGCTTGTGGTATTATAAACTCTGTAATAGGCCTGCATCGCTTGGCTGATTCCTTCCTTTCTGCTTCTTTTTGTTCTTTGCGTTTTAGTGACCCAGATTTGTGCTTTTTCTTTTCCATGCTGGTAGGGGTAATATTCCTGAAATAAAAACGTAATTAAAAATAGCCCACATTGGGAAAAATGAATATTGATGGTCGCAAGAATAACTTGAAGGAATGCCAGATAAACCCCTACTTGATAAAAAATATAAATAACTTACTTACACTTCAATAGGCTATGTTCATTAGTCAATACTACTGTGGCCTATACAGCTTCAGAAGAGGAGATAATCCACTGTCCAGTGTTCACACCAGCAAGCAACTGAGACAACTGTTGAAACTTAGAAGTTTGGTCCGATTATAGTAAGACGTTAAGAATGGTCCCACGACCAAAGTTAACATGTCCAGTTTGATACCAGTGTAGTGTTACAAGTCGCAACTCTTTGAGTTTACCGATCATGGCTTATCACTTCAATATCTTTGACCTCATGATTCACGGTCAAAGGTACCGCTTCCCCTTTTCGGTGACCTCACAACCCTATGTACTGCTTGATATCCTTTCAAGTTGCCGACCATCTCAAATCACGAACTGTAACTTTACCTTTAAATTCACACACTCTTGCTGAAAACGTGGATTTCCAACTATGTCCGACCCAGGTGAACCAGCTCCCCCCCCCCCCCCCCAACTCCTTTTCACATCCGTTTAACACTGCTTCGTTCCTTCATACACTGAGTGATTATTTGTTTGTTTCTTTATTGCATTTTTATTTGGTATTGCTCTTTTTAAAAACAATTATATTTTATTAAGTTAGAATACAAATCTCAGGAAAGAAGTTGGAGATTTATTTATCTAATTAATTATAATTTTTTAAGGGCTCTTCAGAGATTCACGGGCCCCTTCTTGTCTCTCTGGGCCCCGGACCGATGTACCGGCTGAACCAAGACTACTGCTTGATATCCTTTGAAGTTGCCGACCATCTCAAATCACGAATTGTAACTTTATCTTTAAATTCACACACTCTTGCTGAAAACATGGAATTTCCTTAATTATGCATGACCTGGGCCCCCATATTCCACATCCTTCCACTACCTCCCCTGCTTCGTTCCTTTTCATGCACTGCTTATTTGTGCCCTGTTCTCTTTTTTTTCTTATTCCTTTTTATTACTAAAACATCAGGGGCCCACTTGCAATCGGGCAAGCTGACACCCTGGCCAGTCCGCCACTGCTCGTAGACCACTCCCTGCACCTTCCTCCACTGTGTCTCCACCTTTCTGGTGGTCAATAAATCAAACTTGGCCTGCAGGCTATGCCGCTCCCCCAGCAATCCCTCCTCCGGGGCCTTCGCATACCTCCTATCTACACTCAACAGCTCCCCCACCAGTCTCTCCCTCTCCCTCCTCTCCCCCCTCTCCCTATGGGCTCGGATGGAGATCAGCTCCCCCCTAATCACTGCCTTCAGAGTCTCCCACACCATCCCCACCCGGACCTCCCCAGTATCATTGACCTCGAGGTACCTCTCGACACATCCCTGGACCCTCCTACACACCTCCTCATCAGCCAACAACCCCACGTCCAGACGCCAAAGCGGGCGCTGGTCCTGCACCTCCCCCATCTCCAGATCCACCCAATGCGGAGCATGGACCGAAATCGCTATGGCCGAATATTCGGCCTCCTCCACCCTCGGGACCAGCCCCCTACTCAGGACAAAGAAATCAATACGTGTGCATGTGGGAGAAAAAAGAGTACTCCCGAGCCCTCGGCCTCCCAAACCTCCAGGGATCCACCCCTCCCATCTGGTCCATAAACCCGCCGCCGGCCTCCTGCCTGTCCTTGAACTAGAACGATCCAGTAGGGGATCCAGCACCGTATTGAAGTCCCCCCCCCCCCCCCCCATGATCAGGCCCCCCACCTCCAGGTCAGGAATGTGCCTCATGAAACCAGCATCATCCCAATTTGGGGCGTACACATTTACCAACACCACCCTCTCCCCCTGCAGCTTACCGCTCACCATCACATATCTGCTGCCACTATCAGCCACCACCTCAGACGCCCCAAATGTCACCCTCTGGTTCTTCACGTCGAGCCCTGAATGAAAAGCCTGCCCCACCCACCCCTTCCTCAGATGAACCTGGTCCACCACCTTCAGGTGAGTCTCCTGGAGCATGGCCACGTCCGCCTTCAGCCCCTTCAGATGCGAAAACACCCGGGCCCGCTTAACCGGCCCATTCAACCCCCTCACACGTGACCAGCCGGATCAGGGGGCACCCCGCCCCTCCCCCATCGACTAGCCATAGCCCATCGACTGCTCGCCCCGGCCAGCACCCATTCGGCCCGTTTCCCAAGGCGATAGAACCTCACCCTGACCCCCCCGACCCACACCAGCTCCTCCCTGGCCAATCCAGCAGCAACCCGGTACCTTCCCCCCCCCCTCCCCCCCCAAGGCTAGGACCCCTCCTAGCCGCGACGCTCCCTCCATAGTACTCCCGTGAACCAGCTGACTTCTGCTGACCCCGGCAGCACCCGTCCTAACTCCGACCCCTCCCGATATTGGGTCACCCCTCCCCCCCTGCATCAGCTCCTTGGCACCGCTTCAGCGCGGGAAAATGGATCTGATATCCACGTCCCTTGCCTCCAGCTCCACCCCCCTCGTCCCGCAGCGCGGGAAACCAGAGGAAAGCCCGCTCTTTCCCACTGCCCCACCCCACCCCCTCAATGCAACTCCCAAATAGCAGTCCCACCCCATCCACCAACCCCGTACAAACAAAAACAGATCAACCACAGACCCCAACACCTCCCTTAAGACACAAAACCATAACCAACATCATCCGAAAGCGAGAGAAGAAAGAAAAACCAAACAGAATAACCAGCAACAGCATAAACAGTGATACAAAAAACCCCCACAGCCCCCAGTCCCTAGTTCGAGCCCAACTTTTCAGCCTGCACAAAGGCCCACGCCTCCTCCGGGGACTCAAAATAGTAATGCCGGTCCTTGTAGGTGACCCACAGGCGCGCAGGCGGCAGCATGCCGAACTTCACCTGCCTGCTGTGGAGCACCGCCTTCGCCGGTTGAACCCGGCCCTCCGCTTGGCCACCTCCGCACTCCAGTCCTGGTAGACGCACACTACCGAATTCTCCCACTTGCTGCTCCTCACCCTCTTGGCCCAGCGCAGCACACACTCCCGGTCACTGAACCGATGGAACCGCACCAGCACCGCCCGCGGGAGTTCATTCGCCTTAGGCCGCCTGGCCAGTACTCTGTGGGCCCCCTCCAGCTCCAGGGGCAGATGGAAGGATCCCGCCCCCACCAGCGAGTTCAGCATCATGGCCACATAGGCCGGCAGGTCCGACCCCTCCAGCCTCTCCGCGAGGCCCAGGATCCGCAAGTTCTTCCTCCTTGATCGAAACTCGATCTCCTCGAAACGATCTTGCCACTTTTTGTGGAACGCCTCGTGCATCTTCACCTTCCCCACGAGGGCCGAGACCTCATCCTCACGCTCAGAGGCCTGCTGCTGCAACTCAAGGATCGCTGCACCCTGGGTTGTCTGGGTCTCCAGCAGCTTACTTGTCGTTACCTTCAGGGATTCCAGCAACTCCCCTTTCAGCTCCGTAAAATAGCGCAGAAGGGCCGCCTGCTGCTCCTCCGCCCACTGCCTCCACTCTTCAGGGGCTCCACCAGCCGCCATTTTGTCCACCTTCCCCCGCTTTTCCAGGGGAGCTGCTGCCGTTTTTCTCCTCGCCCCACTCCGGGTCCGCACCATAAATCCCGGGGGGTTTTGCTCCAGACCCCTTTATCCACTGGGAATCGTCGAATCAGCGCCGTTTGGGGCCCTTAAAAGAGCCCACAAGTCCTATTAAAGCGGGAGCTGCCGAACGTGCGGCTTAGCTCCGCATAGCCGCAACCGGAAGTCATCTTTGAACATTTTAAAGAAAAAGCCCGATAAATTCTTGATTAACAAGGGGGTGAAAGGTTATTGGGGATAAGCAGGAATGTGGCGTTGAAGTTGCAATCAGATCAGCCATGACCTTATTGAATTATATTATTTGAAGAACTGAGTGGCCTATCCCTGCTCGTAATTCACATGTTCCTATCCTGCTGTCTAACATGGGGAGAACATGGATGTAGGTCTAATTGAGGTGAAATAAAAATTGGAGGGAAATTGAAAAAGAGTTTCTAAAAAAGGCTTTTTCAACTTTTCGCAGAAAGAGACTGCTACATGGCTTTCTTATTAATGAATTTATTGTGCAGTAACAGTCATTGGTACCAACATGAGATGTTTTTCCCTCATGCAAAAACAAACCAATCTCTGCATCAACCTTGCTATGTATTTTATAGTTACAACCAATTACTACATGCAGAATACTCAGAAAATAATGGAGCATATGTGCTTTGTGCTGATAATGGTGCTGGCAAGACATTCTATGGAAGGACACCCTTTTTGTTCCTGTAATGTGTTCATGAATAATGGGCAATTGGCTGATTATATAATGAGGTTATTAACAGAGAGTAAATGTGTTCTATATTTAATTTTGTGGTAGTAAACAAAGCTTGTACGATAAAAGAAAGAAATGGTTCAACACTGAAACACGGCAAATAATTTTATGCTTATATTCAATTTGCTAATAATTTAATCACACTGTCAGTACATCCCATTCTGTTTCAAAAGAATGCCTCCGGGATGCTATTGACCTATATTGAATAGCTCTGTTAACTTTACTCTCAGTAGTTTTGCACAGATTTTCAATAGCAAATTCACAAAATAGACAAAATTCAGTTGAATTTTAATATTTTAACTTGATCATTACGTGTAAAATAAAGGACAAAACAACATTCAAAAATATACTAAATAATAATCAGAAGTATGTTGTCCTTGCTATCAAAGGAATTCTTAGTTTCTTTAAATATCGTAAAGAAATCTACTGATAAATTATTCAATGACCTGTTAAAGGATTAATTCATATATTTAGGTTACACACATTCAGACTCATTCATGCTTTTTTGAAACCTGCTTATATAAACCTCTTCAGCAAAATCATCTGAGGAAGGAGCCTGCTCCGAAAGCTAGTGATTTGAAACAAACCTGTTGGACTTTAACCTGGTGTTGTAAGACTTCTTACTGTGCTCACCCCAGTCCAACGCCGGCATCTCCACATAGAAATTAAATTGGTTTATTTTCCATTTTCAAAGTTGACTGACTTAGATTAATGAAATCATCTCCCTATAAATCCTATTTTAATGTGAATATTTAATCAACAACCAATACTTTAGGAGGAAAATATATTTATCATATAGGATGAACAGTTTAATAACTTTAAGAATTCTTCATTACCTTAGCCCATGAGATTCAATGTTAAAAATCACTTTATAGGCTAATATATTTTGATGCTGACATCAGAAACAGAATTAGTTAGCATGTCAATTGGTTTGATTTCAAATGTCAGTTATTTATTTATATTCTCTTATGGGATGTGGATGTCGCTGGTTAGCCAGCATTTATTGCCCATTCCTAGCTGCCCTTCAGAAGGTGGTGGTGAGTTGCCTTCTTGAACCTCTACAGTCCTTAAGGTGTGGGTACACCCACTGTGCTATTAGGGAGGGAGTTCCAGAATGTTGCCCCCGCGACAGTGAAGGGACGGCAATATATTTCCAAGTCAGGGTGGTGAGTGACTTGGAGGGGAACCTCCAGGTGGTGGGGTTCCCAGGTATCTGCTGCTCTTGTCCTTCTGGATGATAGTGGTCATGGGCTTGGAAGGTGTTGTCTAAGTTTTATAACCTGCCTGCTTACCATTGGCTGGGGACTAATGACAATCCCACAATCCTGTGGGAGTATGAGCTTCCCCAATGAGGGGGGCGGAGAAATCATTAGCAGACTCCCTGCATAAATAAAGCTGGCCAGTTTGGAACCAGCAGAGAGAGAGGAGTGAGCTGCAAGGGAAGTTGCTGCTGTTGTATATATATGTTATTGTAAATAAATGTTATTTCTTTGTATCCTGAAAACTCGTGCTGGATTCTTTGTGGCCCTCACAAAACTGGTGACGAGGGTTAAAGTGAATAGCTGTCTACACTGCTGAAGCCACCTTCCTGGATATTTGTTGGATACAGGTTGGAAGTTGTTTTCTGTTACACCATGCCTCTGTATGGACGTTTGGATGTCTTTGATGCTGCGCTGGAAAGCTGCAACCAGTATGCACAACGGATGCTTTACTATTTCCGGACAAACAATATCACTGAAAACGAGCGCCAGGTGGTCATATTGCTCACCTCCTGCAGCCTGCATACGTTTGGGGTGATTAGGAGCCTTACGTACCCAGCTGCGCCGGACACCAAAACATTTGATGAACTTGTGAACTTAGTGGGGCAACATTTCAACCCAACCCCATTCACGATAGTCCAACGTTACCGGTTTAATATCCCTGAGAGGACCTCAGGAGAATCCCTTGCCAACTTTCTATCCAGGCTACGCAGGATTGCGGAGTACTGTGACTATGGTGAGACCTTGTCAGAAATGTTACGTGACCGTTTGGTTTGCGGTATTAACAATGTGGCCACCCAGAGAAAGTTGTTAGCTGAGCCAACATTGACTTTTCAACAGGCCATTCAAATAATATTGTCCCGAGAGAGCGCAGAACGAGGAGTGCAGGAGCTACAGGGAATGGAGGTGCATGCCTTGGGGCGCCGACCCCTTCCGTCCGAAAGCGTCCCCCAGCACCCCTGCGGCACCTTGGGCGAGGCGACGTCTGGATCGACGCCAGTGGCCGTCGGGACGCCGGTCTTGGGGGCGCCGGAGGCGCCGTCGTCCCGACCGAAACTGGGGCCAGCCCAGGGGCCGTACCCGCCTGTTGGGTCGGGACTGGTTGCGCCATTTGCAAACAGTTTCTGGAGGGTTGACTGAGGCGCTAGGACGGTACCCAGATGTATTCCAGCCCGGTTTGGGGAAAATAAAAGGGGCTGTAGCCGGTATCCAAGTCGAACCAGGAGCCACGCCGCGCTATTTCTGGCGCGCCCGGTGCCTTACGCCTTGCTCGAGAAGGTAGAAGGGGAGCTCACTTGTTTGGAGACTTTGGGTATCATCAGATCCGTCCGTTTCGCTGACTGGGCAGCACCAATTGTACCTGTAATGAAGCCAGATGCCACAGTTCCCTTGTGCGGCGACTATAAACTTGTAGTGAATACGGCTTCCCGACTCGACCGATACCCAATGCCTCGCATAGAGGACCTCTACGCGAAGCTTGCAGGCGGACTCTCGTTCACAAAATTAGATATGAGTCTACCTGCAGTTGGTGCTGGACCGTGCCTCCCGGCTATATGTAACAATTAATACACACCGGGGCCTGTATAAATATACACGTTTGCCCTTTGGAGTATCCTCTGCCTGCTCTATTTTTCAACGCATTATGGAGGGCATTTTGAGAGGTTTACCGCGTGTTGCTGTCTACTTGGATGATGTTTTGATCACAGGGACGTCGGAGCAGGAACAGCTGGAAAATTTGGAGGCTGTCCTTCGACACTGGAGTCCGTTTACATCACACAAAGTGTGTTTTTCAGGTGAAGGAAGTAGTCTACCTGGATTATCGGGTGGACCGCGAAAGTTTGCACCCCGTCGCAGAGAAGGTGCGCGTGATTCATCAGGCCCCCGCCCCGACTGACACTTCACATCTTCATTCGTTTCTCGGCCTCGTAAACTATTATGGAAAGTTCCTCCCCAATCTGGCAACTACACTGGCCCCGTTGCACCTTCTGCTAAAGAAGAATCACACCTGGGTTTGGGGTCAGCCGCAAGAAACCACTTTCCGGCGGGTAAAACAACAATTGCCGTCGTCATTTCACATGTGATGCATCCCCGTATGGTATTGGGGCTGTCCTGTCCCACAAGATGGAGAACGGGGCTGAGCGGCCGATAGCTTTCGCCTCCCGCACATTGACTGCAGTGGAAAAAAAGTACGTGCAGATCGAGAAGGAGGGCCTGGCAGTGGTCTTTGCAGTGAAATGCTTCCCCCAGTGCGTATATGGCTGCCACTTCACTATCGTGACTGATCATAAGTCTCTGCTGGGACTTTTCAGAGAGGATAAGCCAATACCGCCCATTGCTTCCGCACGGATCCAGTGCTGGGCTTTGTTGCTCGCTGCATACGAGTATTCTCTGGAGCACAAACCAGGAACCCAGATAGGGAATGCCGACGCACTGATCCGATTGCCTTTATCAACTGGCCCCATGCCGACCCCACGACCGGTGAGGTGGTTGCAACCCTAAATTTTATGGACACCTTGCCTGTCACGGCATCACAGATCCGTGAGTGGACCCAGACGGAGCCAGTCCTGTCAAAGGTTCGGCACATGGTCCTGTATGGCAGGCAGCATAGACAGCTCCCAGGCGAGTTGCGGGCATTTTTCTCCAAGCTGTCCGAATTCAGCGTGGAAGGCGGCATCCTTTTGTGGGGGAGACGTGTGATTGTCCCGGAAAAAGGACAGGAGCTGATACTGAGAGACTTGTACAATGGGCACCCAGGTGTGACCAAAATGAAAATGTTGTCCCGGGGTTATGTCTGTTGGCCAGGCCTCGACACCGACATTGAGAAGGTGGCCCAAAACTGCTCTATTTGCCAGGAGCATCAGAAGCTTCCACCGGCTGTGCCCCAACATCACTGGGAATGGCCAGGGCGGCCTTGGGGCGCGCTTGCATGCGGATTTCGCCGGCCCTTTTCAAGGATCCATGTTCCTGCTATTAATCAACGCCCAGTCTAAATGGCTAGAGGTGCATAAGATGGGAGGCACGACATCCTGCACAACAATCGAGAAGATACGTTTGTCTTTCAGTACGCATGGTCTCCCCGAGGTGCTGGTCACGGACAACGGCACTCCGTTCACAAGTGAGGAGTTTGCGAGGTTCATGAAGATGAACGGCATACGCCACATCCGCACTGCCCCTTACCACCCGGCTTCAAATGGGTTGGCGGAGCGCGCAGTGCAGACATTCAAACAAGGCCTAAAGAAGCAGTCTTCCGGGTCGATGGACACGAGACTGGCTCGTTTTTTGTTTTCATATAGGACCACCCCCCATGCGGTGACTGGGGTAGCTCCCGCAGAACTCCTAATGGGCCGGAGATTTCGCACCCGCCTTAGCATGGTTTTCCCGGACACGGGCGCAGTTAATGTCAGTTATTTATTTATATTCTCTTATGGGATGTGGATGTCGCTGGTTAGCCAGCATTTATTGCCCATTCCTAGCTGCCCTTCAGAAGGTGGTGGTGAGTTGCCTTCTTGAACCTCTACAGTCCTTAAGGTGTGGGTACACCCACTGTGCTATTAGGGAGGGAGTTCCAGAATGTTGCCCCCGCGACAGTGAAGGGACGGCAATATATTTCCAAGTCAGGGTGGTGAGTGACTTGGAGGGGAACCTCCAGGTGGTGGGGTTCCCAGGTATCTGCTGCTCTTGTCCTTCTGGATGATAGTGGTCATGGGTTTGGAAGGTGTTGTCTAAGTGTTATAACCTGCCTGCTTACCATTGGCTGGGGACTAATGACATTCCCACAATCCTGTGGGAGTATGAGCTTCCCCAATGAGGGGGGCGGAGAAATCATTAGCAGACTCCCTGCATAAATAAAGCTGGCCAATTTGGAACCAGCAGAGAGAGAGGAGTTAGCTGCAAGGGAAGTTGCTGCTGTTGTGTATATATATGTTATTGTAAATAAATGTTATTTCTTTGTATCCTGAAGACTCGTGCTGGATTCTTCGTGGCCCTCACAAAACTAAGGAACCTTAGTGAGTTACTGCAGTGCATCTTGTAGATGGTATACACGGCTGACACTGTTCATCAGTGGTGGAGGCTTTGATTGTTTGTGGAAGTTAATTTAGAACACAGCACTATATTTGAACAGTATAAGAAAATAATATCAATATTAAGTGCGAAATATTGAAAAATGTATTTATTTCTTCCAGCCTAACACCTGTGTGACTATTGATGAAATTAACCTGCCAATTTTGAGCCAGAATCAGGTTCTGATGCCCTGCCAGAGTGGAGCAATGTGAAAGTCATTCTGAGAGTTTCAGATGATGTGAACAGCACAAAGTCCTCTTGAAGGATGTGTTTCTCACAGCAAAAAACCATTCAGCTACTTAAGAATGTCAAAATGGCCGATAAGGTTGCAAGTCAGAAGCGCCCCATTGAACAAAGCAGCCGAGCGAGTGTTTTAATGAACGACAATCCTTTAACCAATGCGGAACAGTTTTTTGTGCAGCCTCGATGGAGGTGGCTGGAAGAGTGAATGCTGCTTCGTTTGCAGCCTTTTCCAGGGCAGAACCAAGGAAGAAATCTGCCATTCTCAGAAAGTTTTCCAATTATGTATGCTCATAGAAAGATAGAAACATCAAAAATAAGAGCAAGAGGAGCCATTCGGCCCTTTGAACCTGCTCTGCCATTCATTATGATCATGGCTGATCATCCAACTCAATAGCCTGATCCCACCGTTCCCCATATCCTTTGATCCCCTTTGCTCGTATGTTGTTTAAATGTATGATGTTTCTTTACCATGCATTTTAAACAGACATTTGCTGCCAGTTTAGTGGAGGGTCAAAGAAGAGAATGCAAAGCAGTTTGGCAAATACTCCTGTACTTTCCAAAAATGCAATTATGTCCATGCTTTATGAAAGCACTGTGCCCTGCAGCCCATTAAATGTAGCCAGCAGAAAAGATAAAACATGTTGTGAGTATTGGATATATACATGCTGCATGTTCACACAGGAGGCTAGCTAGGCTGAGTACTTGGTTGACACATATTGGGCGGGATTCTCTGGCTGTTCACTGGCGACAGGGTCCTCTGGCCCCACCAGCAGCACACACCTGCCTGCGAGTTTCCCGATGGCGTGGGGTGCTTTCAATGGGAAATCCCATTGACAAATGGTAATTGACGAACTGAGATACTTCCTTCGAATTAAATCATCTGTTTCGCGTTGGTAACTACATAATACTCTTCTAAATTAGTTTGTTAAAAAGTTAGTATTATATCTTTAGACTAATGGAACAAAAGAAATAGGATTGCGGAAGCACATGTGTTTGATGCAAGATTAACAGAGGTTTCTTGAATAGATTTTCACTGTACAAGGTGTGGCACACGACTCCCCAAAAGCCTGTGAAGTAGCTAATGATGTCATGTAAGCGACTTGACTGTTCTTAAAGCAATATTGCACTAAAGAACTATATGACACATATGTAACATCCCTCCCCCATTATTGCTGAGGCACCATTGTAACTAATAACTAGGATATTAACAAAGTAATTTACATTTATATACCAGTGCAGGCATCTTATAACACAGTCAATAGGACAGACAGGTGGGCGTCTATTTCTCGCTGGTTACTTGCGCATTGATGTGACATTGTCATTCTCGGTATATTTTCAAATTCTCCAGTAGATGTCTCTCCCCTGGAAAGTGTTACAGTGTATTTTTCCAAAGGAAGATTAATAGTATCAGGCACTTTAGATGCTGTCTTCTTCTGTAGATTAATAAATAACTATACGGTCAGATGGAATGGAGACCGTTACCTCTTGAGGTAGTTCTGGCACTGCTGCACAAATGCATGTTGACAATAATTGATCTGCATGGCGCCTCTGTTGTTTTGACCATGTGGGATATTGATCAGTCTGAGCCAATGCCGTTTCATGGAGCAACTTCTCACTAGTGGCTAACACTGGCTTTCCTTGTTGAAATAAGCGTTTCCCTGAGTTACTTTCTCATCTCAAGATCTGTGACTCTTGGTTTTGCTCTACTATGCCAGATGACTCCTCCGGCAAGAGTAAATCAATGATAGTCCTCAGCTTCCTTTTGATCAATAACAAAAGTGGTGAACTTGTGCAATATATTGGTATATTGCTTGAAACATGTTAACACGGCGCTGAAGTGAACATTGGTCTTTTGAAGCCTTCAGTGAGTATTTCAAGCACTGGATGATCCTTTCAGCTAAACCATTCATGGATGGGTGGTATGGTGTTGAATTAATATGTTAAACTCCACACAACTTCAAGTAGTCTTCGAACTGTAAACTGTTGCCCATTATCACTCATAATCTGGTCTGGTTTTCCAAATCTCGCAAAGATCTCATTGAATTTCTCAATGGTTTGTTCTGCCATGGGTGACTTCATTATGACCACATCAGGCCACTTTGAGTACTCGTCTACAATGACCATGAACATGCACCCCTTGAATGGACTAGCAAAGTCAATGTGTAGACTTTGCCACAGTATTTTAGGCCAATCCTATAGATGTAATTGGGACAACGGTGGTGTGTTCCTTACCCGCGCACATGACTGGCACAGTTCTGTCTTTTCTTCTGTTTGGTCATCAATTCCCGGCCACAGTAGTAACTTTGTGCTAGTTCTTTCACTTGGGTGTTCTTCGTGTAACTGTTCCAAAACTGTTTGTTGTAAATTTGATAAAATAATTACTCTCATCCCCCACAACAGATTTCTGCCCTGTGCTGTTAATTCCAGTCTCCTGGAAATGTGCCGTTTTAATTCAGGATAGAATCATAGAATCATAGAATCTACAGTGCAGAAGGAGGCCATTTGGTCCATCGGGTCTACACTGGCCCTTGAAAGAGTATCCTTGAAGTACCCTGCCTTCACCCTACGCCCATAACCCAGTAACACCACCTAACCTCTTTGGACACTAAGGGGCAATTTAGCATGGCCAATCTACCTAACCCGCACATCTTTGGACTGTGGAAGGAAACTGGAGCACTCGGGGGGGGGGGGGGGGGGGTGGAGAGACCCACATAGACTTGGGAAGAAAGTGCAAACTCCACACATACACTCACCCAAGGCCAGGATCCCTGGGCCCCTGGAGCTGTGAGGAAGCAGTGCTACCCACTGTGCTGCCCACTGTGCTACCCACTGTGCTACCATGCTTCCCAATGGACCACATTTGCATTCCTCCAGTCCTCTGGTACCACCTCTGTATATAGTGAGGATAGGAAAATCATCCTCAAAGCATCTGCTATCTCCTCCCTGACCTCTTTCAACAGCCTCTGAAACAGTCCATCTGGCCCTGGTGACTTATCAACTTTCAAGGATTGCAACCCTTCGAATACTACCTTTCTCTTTATGATAATCTCATTCAATATCTCAGTGTTCTCCCTAGGCTAGTACATCTGCATCATCCCTTTTCTTTGTAAACTAGCAGACAAAATATTCATTTAAAGCCCTTCCCACATCCTATGCATCTACATACAAGGTCCCTTTTTCATCTGTGGCCATCTAAAATGGCCTCCCGCACAGGCTGATGGGAATGGTGGTCAGGTTGGGACACAAATAAGACGCAGCTTGTGAGTATTTGTAAACAACAACCTAGACCTATACAAAAGTGCGCACTTGCTAGAGGCCACTCACAGGACTCCCCAGGACAATGGGTTTCATATTGAAACTTAACATTAGTAGCAGACTCAGGGGCACCTATTCATCTGATTTGGGACGTGCATGTGTACCTTGGACAAAACCAACTAGGACCTGCCCAGCTATTGAGGTACCCACCCCTAATTTGCCAGAATCGAACAGGGTGATTGAAATCCTATCGATCCACTGGATCTCTACTTGGGACCACCCAAAAGAGCGCAAAAGATCGGAGGATAAGAAGAACTGCGCAACCAACATTCTGTCTCTTTTGGGACCGACTTCTGTGTACCAACTACAGCAAATCAACCAGCCAAGTTCAAGGACCCGCGATCTCCACCTAAAAGACAACACTCAGCTTAGATGCACCAGACGACCTCCAGACACCACACGTGGGGAACCAGATATAGGCCTTATCTAACCTACACAGAGCCGGTCACTTGGAAGTTAAGTAAAGGTCACTTAAACTGCTAGATAGAGTCTAATATGTAGTCGCGTGTAAGTTAATAAGTATAGAACCAATCCTATGTTTGATAATAAACTATAATTGTACTAAAATACTGGTTGTATGGTCATTTGTCCAAAACACGGAACGCACTCGCTTATTGTGGTTAATAGTAATAAAGATGGAAGTCAACACATCTATGATAGGGACCACTTTTTCCTTAACTAATCTTTTGCCATTAATATATTTATTGATAAAACATCTTTGGGTTTTCTTTAACTTTACTTGCTAATCTTTTTTCATGCCCTCTCTTTGATTTCCTTATTTCCTTTATCACTTCGTCCCTGCACTTCCTATATTCGTCCAGACTATCTGCAATGCTTAGTTCTTTGGGCCTATTGTACACAATTATTTTTGTTTGACCTTCCCCTGTGTTCCTAGACAACCGGGGAAGGGGGGGGGGGGGGTCTAGATCTGGCAGTACCACACTTACCTTTGGAGGGGACATGTCCACCGTGTACATTTAGGATCTCGCTTTTTAGTGCTTCTCATTGATTTATCCTCTAGCAGGATAAGCCCCTTCGCATTTCTGAAAGAATTGCATTTTGCCAGTTCAGAATTTTTGTTCCTGCTTTATCTCTGTGCTTCTCTGTGGTAATACCAAGGCTGAATGAATTGTGATCACTATCCCCGATGTGGTCGGCAACTGTCACCTTACTTACTTGCCCTTCTTCATTCCCTGAGTAGGTCGAGAATTACATCTCCCCTCATTGGGTTTGTCACTAATAGGTTGCAAAAAATGTCCTGGACACAGTGCATGAATTTTTCTCCCTCAGTTCCCCTTATATTGTTTGAATCCTAGTTGATATTCTGACAGTTAAAGTCTCCTGCTATTATTGCCCTCTTGTTCTTACAGACAGAAATTTGCCTTCATATTTGTTCTTCTATCTCCCTTTCACTATCTGGGGGTCTATACACTATACTCCCAGTAGTGTGATTGCCCCTTTTTTTATTTCTAAGCTGAACCCATAAAGTCTTGTTTGTTAATCTGTTCAGTATATCAGCCTTCTCACAACTGGAACTGATACTTTAACCATTAGTGCTACTCCCCCTCCTTTTTTATCTCCCACTCAATCATGTCTGAAGACTCTATAACCAGGGATATTGGGCTGCCCATTTTGCCCCTCCTTTAGCCAGGTTTCCATTACAGCAATGACATCCCGCTGCCATGTGTCTATCTGTGCTCTTAATTCATCTACCTTGTTTGTAATACTCCTTGCACTGAAGTGTAAACAGTTTAACCTCAACATTTCCCCTTGCTGGACAGTTTTTAAACTTTGCTTCTCCTGTAATTCCAAGTCTATCACTATATGTTCTCCATCACCAGCTAATGTTCTCCCTTCATTTTCCTGATCTGAATCTGACCTTTCTTTTCTTTTTTTTAATTTAGAGTACCCAATTATTTTTTTCCAATTAAGGGGCAATTTAGCATGGCCAACCCACCTACTCTGCATATCTTTGGGATGTGGGGGCGAAACCCACGCAGACACGGGGAGAATGTGCAAACTCCACACGGACAGTGACCCAGAGCCGGGATCGAACCTGGGCACTTGACGCCGTGAGGCAGCAGGGCTAACCCAATGTGCCACCTTGCTGCCCGAATCTGACCTTTCTGATCCTACTCCTGGGTTCCCATCCCACTGGCGCACCATTTTAAATACTGCTCAACAGAACTAGGGAAAGCCCCTGCAAGGACATTGGTCCCAGCTCTGTCGGAGTTCAACCCGTCCAGTTTGTACAGGACCCACCTTCCCAGAATCGGTCCCAGTGCCTCAAGAATGTGAATCCCTGCTGGCTACACCATCTCTTCAGCCGCATGTCCTTTGATTCTATCCTCTTATTCGTATTCTTGCTCACAAGTGAAACTGGGAGTAATCCTGAGATTACTACATTTGAGGTCCTGTATTTTAGTTTACCTCTTCCTGTGTTCCTGTGTTCAGCTTGCAGGTCCTCATCCCTTAGTTTACCTATTTCATTGATACAAATGTGTACCACAACCATTGGCTGTTCACCTTCTCTCTCCAGAATTCCCTGTAGCGCTACGTGACATCCCTGACTCTGGCACCAGGAGGGCAGCATGCCATCCTTGATTCATGTTTGCAAGCACAGAAGCATCTGTCTATGTCCCTGACTATTGAACCCCCTATCACTGTACTCTGCCATTCATTTTCCTCCCATCTGTCTGAGCAGCAGAGCCACCCACGGTGCTGTGAACATGGCTGTTGCTGCTTTCCCCTGAGAGGCCATCCCTCAGTGTCCAAAGTGGTATATCTGTTTAGGAGGGGGATGACCACAGGAGGCTCCAGCACCACCTTCCTGAGGCTTTTACTCTTCCTGATGGTCACCTAATCACTTTCTGCCTGTGTAATCCTCACCTACCATGTGACCACCTCACGAAGTATGCTCTCCATGACTTCCTCAGTATCACGGATGCTCCACAGTGAGACCACCCACAGCTCTAGCTCTGTATCTGGTTTGTTGTTGACTGCATTTGGTCACACCTTTTGTGCACATGGTCAGCGTCCCTTGTTTACCACATTGTGCAGGAGGAGCAAATCACAGTCTGAGGTCTCCTGCTATGACATCCCTCTTGATTGAGCTAGTTTCTCCCATTAAAAAAATTACCAGCTAGAGGTCTTAATTACATTGGCAGGGAACCTTGGGTGGGATTCTCCAATAATGGGGCTATGTCCCCACGCCTGCGTCAAAACGCGGGTGTTTCAGTCTGGACTTTACTCAAGAAAGTCCAGAGCAATTCTCCAATTTGCAGGGGGTCAGCAGGGCCCCGGAGTGCTTCTTGCAGCTCTGGCTGTGGATACGGGGCCCTGCACTTCCGGTCGGTAGTCCGCGCATGTGCATGGCGGCGGCCTATGGCGGCCGCCCTGTGGGACATGGCGGACTCAGCCCCGGAGCAGCACCAGGAATGTAGGTCTCCCTGGGTTTGGTGCTGCCCGATCACTTGCCTGGCCGTCTGTGAGGCCCCTCTTGGGGAAGGATCCTCCGCCCGCCCCACCAGGGCGGCCGCGGACTGAGTCCACAGCTGCCGCTGGCCATTCCCGACAGGCAAAACTTGGTTAGAACCATGCTGTCGGGAACTCGGCTGGTTGTCCTCACAGAATCGCCGTGGGGCCCTCTGTCAATGGCCCCCTACTGCGCCGTGTAGACCACGCGTGTGCGAATCGCGGTGATTCTCCGGGGACCGGTGAATCGCGGGAACGGTGTTGTGCCGGATTTCGGTGTCAACGCCCATTCTCCACCCCCATGCCGATCGCAATTTTGGCTGGGAGAATCTTGTTTCCTACCTAACACTTTACAATTGTGTAGTACTATTCTATACTCCTTTTGATTTAGTCCCTACCTTAGTATTAGGCAATGAATTACTTTAAAATATTGACAATACTTACCGGGACCTACTCACTAATCAGCTGCTTTGGTTGGTTCCACGTCACTTTCTGAACCGACGTTTGTTGACTATGCTTTCTCCTGTTGAGCACTAGGTCCTCTGCAATCCCCTCCTGGGTTATGTTGACTGAGCTGAGTTTTGCCAGACTGCTCCTCAGTGACTCCGCACCAACGGCACCAAAGTCAAGTTGTAATGGTAAGTTCAGGTTGAAACGTACTAGCATGTCTGATGTTTCCAGTGCTTCTTTTGCCGATTGATATGCCTTTCACATTCTGGTGTCCACTGTCATGCCTGTTTTGGGCACAACAATGGACGTAAGGGTTTCAATAGGGTTGCCTGATTCTGGACAAATTTCCCACAGTAGTTGACTAACCCGAGGAATGATCTAAGTTGAGTGACGTTTGTTGGTCTTGGGAGCCTCCATTATGGCTTCTATTTTTTTTTTTTAGTTGCTTTCTGCACACCCTTACTGTTAATTACATGTCCAAGATATCGTATAGATGTCTGGAAGAAATCACATTTATCTTTCCTGACACGAAGCCCATGCCTTTGAAATCATGCCAGTGTAGATTCTAAGTGTTGCAAGTGTCCTTGATCACTTGTGCCGGTAATCAATATAATTTAAGTAACACTGTACCCACAGTAAGCCACTAAGGATCTGGTCCATTGAGCATTGAAATAAAGCTGATGCTAACGTTACTACAAAAGACAATATCTTGTAACGGAATAGGCCATTGTGAGGGATGATCAATGTGACTGCTGGCCTTATATAACATATCAGATTCTGAGAGATAGCAACGTGAATTCTGGCCAATGTGGTTAGAAACCATGATTGATGCGATGTTCCATTCTGTCCTCCTTTGCTGCAGCCTGTGCTTCTGTGGAGGTGTAAGCACTGACTGGTTCTGGCCAATTCCTAGTTGATGATCTGATGCAATATCAAATGAATTTGCCATAAATTCCATTGATTGCGGCAATGAAGAGAAACCCTCTGGGATGTTGCCACAAATGAGAGATGCACCCACCCTCAGAGACAGAACTTGGAGTCTGCACACAAATGTGATGTTAATATTCTTCTTTTCAGGGAATGGGTCCACAATATATTGCCAATTTTATATTTATATCATGCTGAAGTGCTGAAAATGTATTATGTGGCAATCATGTCATTTATATCATGTGTGTTGCCCTAGTAAGTCTAATATAGGCCTGACATACTGATAATGAGTATCACAGGCACTTCCCCAGCAGATTATGGCATGCTGGATCCCTAAAACCATGGTGCCAAATAATATGCATCACCTACATCTGATGTACATCAATGCTACATTTAAACTCAATTTCATTATTGGCCTATAAATTTCAGCGCGATGGCAGTCAAATCATAAAATGTGCTCAGGCGATCTTCTGAGCACTTTAGAAACAGTCTTCAAAATACTTTGAACAGGCAGATGCTTCTGACTGTGCACTTAAAGCATTAAAAATTTACCAGTCAGGAGCAGAGCGCTGACACACATGCACAAATTTCTGTCCTAACAGACTAACAGTGTTTCACAGGGAGGTACTGTAACTAGTGAATTAACTACTGTATTTCACACTTTACAGCTACTTATCTTAAACCTGTGGTGCAATATAATGGCAGCTTAAAATTGGTATGCATTATATTCCAACTAAATTGTAAATGCCGGCTTCCGGACATGTGAGCAATTTATAAAAAGGTATATGCCAGCTAGCTGCAATTGAATGGCCCAAGTCAATTAGTGTATGTCCTGCCTGCCTGCCTGCCTACTGTGAAAAGTATCACATCCTTAGAATCTATTATTAGCTCATGTTCAGGTTAAACAGGAGGAAGGAGATTTGTAGTGTTGAATGCAGTAATAATTTTGTAGCTGGATTTTTGTGTGGCATGTTTCACCTTCATTTTACTCTTTTAAGTTATTTTGATTATGATTCTAAGAGGGTATTGTATTCATAGTCTATATATAATATATTATATACATCTATATATATATATATTCAGCTTAAAATAAGTAAAGAAATAGGTTGGTGTTTTAAGTTTCATTTTACTGGAAAGTGATTGAAGTTTTGTTTAGTTTCTCTAGGAACAAATCTGTGAAATAATTATTAGGTAATGATAGCTATAGTTAGCCTGACAAGGGGCTATGATCAGACGAGGCCTCTGCAATACTTGGAGTTTGGATCAGAAATTGGCTAGCTGTAAGAAGACAGAGGGTGGTGGTTGATGGGAAATGTTCAGCCTGGAGTTCAGTTACTAGTGTACCACAAGGATCTGTTTTGGGGCCACTGCTGTTTGTCATTTTTATAAATGACCTGGTGGAGGGCGTAGAAGGATGGGTGAGTAAATTTGCAGATGATACTGAAGTCGGTGGAGTTGTGGACAGTGTGGAAGGATGTTGCAGGTTACAGAGGGACATAGATAAGCGGCAGAGCTGGGCTGAGAGGTGGCAAATGGAGTTTAATGCAGAAAAGTGTGGGGTGATTCATTTTTGAAGGAGTAACAGGAATACAGAGTACTGGGCTAATGGTAAGATTCTTGGTAGTGTGGATGAGCAGAGAGATCTCGGTGTCCATGTACATAGATCCCTGAAAGTTGCCACCCAGGTTGGTAGGGTTGTTAAGAAGGCATACGTTGTGTTAGCTTTTATTGGTAGAGGGATTGAGCTTTGGAGCCATGAGGTCATGTTGCAGCTGTATAAAACTCTGGTGCGGCTGCATTTGGAGTATTGCGTGCATTTCTGGTCGCCGCATTATAGCAAGGATGTGGAAGCATTGGAAAGGGTGCAGAGGAGATTTACCAAGAGGGTGCCTGGTATGGAGGGAAGATCGTATGAGGAAAGGCTGAGGGACTTGAGGCTGTTTTCGTTAGAGAGAAGAAGGTTAAGAGGTGACTTAATTGAGGCATACAAGATGACCAGAGGATTAGATAGGGTGGACAGTGAGAGCCTTTTTCCTCAGATTGTGATGGCTAGTACGAGGGGACATAGCTTTAAATTGAGGGGAGATAGACATAGGACAGATGTCAGAGGTAGGTTCTTTACTCAAGAGTAGTAAGGGCGTGGAATGCCCTGCCTGCAACAGTAGTGGACTCGCCAACATTAAGGGCATTTAAATGGTCATTGGATAAACATATGGATGATAAGGGAATAGTGTAGATGGGCTTTAGAGTGGTTTCACAGGTCGGTGCAACATCAAGGGCCGAAGGGCCTGTACTGCGCTGTAATGTTCTATGTTCCAGCAAGAGATTAGATCCTTGTCATGGACTGGAGGGGTGTCAATTTAAACTGCCTTGATTACCCTGCTCTCGATCTGTCCGTAAACGGAAAGGTGTATTTTATTTTGATTTCCCCTTTTATAAATGGTGGTGTATTTTCCCCAACCGTTAAGTTTGGAAATGTTCCAAACCTCTATTAATAACTTGCACAGAAAACTCAAGGTAAGAAAAAAGTAAAAAGGGTTGGTTTATTTTGCACACATGCAAATGTCGAGAGGAGGTTCCCAATATCCATCCCGTTTACATTCACACAATAAATGGGGGATAAGGAAAAAGGAGGGTTCAGGGCACGACCACAATAAAATACAAGTAGGGGTTTTACATGTGCCCAGAGTACAGAATCAGAAGTCAACAGGAATATTCCTTCTGAGGGGAAGTTGGCTGATTGTAGAATGCTCTGCCTTCACCTGAGGAAGGAGCAGTGCTCCGAAAGCTAGTGATTTAAAACAAACCTGTTGGACTATAACCTGGTGTAAGACTTCTTACTGTTCCCAGAGGGAGACTTCCATAATGGAGAAAGCAGGTGGAATGAGTTAGTCTGGAGGCACTCGCTCCAAGCTTGGCAGGTTTGATGAGGGCCAGAGTTCTTTCTACTGACACCAGTTTGATGATAGACAGCACAGGTTGTCACCGGGGAGTTCTGTTCACATTGGAGGTCAAACAGGAAGTGCCGGAATTCAGTTCCACTGGATGATCTTTGATGCACAATCAATGGACACGAAACGTAGGTGTAGTCCGAATCGAAAGGCTTTAATCAGCAAGAAGTGAGCCCAGCAGCAGGAGTACAGAAATGGCCTGGCTGCTGGGGAACACGTGTTCTTATACCCCGCCTCGTAGACGGAGCTACCTTCCTTTCGACCAATGGGAATGCAGAGAACACGATACTTGGGCCAATGGGCAGCGAGCCCTCTGCACCAATGGCAGCTCACACTCCCAGGTACCGTAATACCCCTAGTTATACTACCACATGCTTACAATGCAGCTTGGGTGAAGTCATGTGACATGCCTTCTCAATGTTGGACACAGGGGGCTGGATGCTCCGATTTGAAGACTAAGTGCTGACTTCGACGTGGGAGCAGTGGTGTTTTGCGCCCGAACAAATGGCGCAAAAGCTGCACCGATCCTCCATCTGGTGGGGAGTGGGGGGGGGGGGGGGGCGAGCAGGCACGC
This sequence comes from Scyliorhinus canicula, assembly GCF_902713615.1. NCBI lineage: Eukaryota > Metazoa > Chordata > Chondrichthyes > Carcharhiniformes > Scyliorhinidae > Scyliorhinus > Scyliorhinus canicula. The sequence goes on along the minus strand of NC_052162.1, from coordinate 35,022,205 downwards.
GGCGTAAAGCCCCCAACTTTACCTGCAGACACGGCCGGAGAATTGCCAGGTCTGTGGCTGCGCATGCGGACCCTGCCGCGCATGCTGCCAAGGCCGTGCGCGGATCCGGCCTGCCAAAAACTGCCCACCTTTGACCAGACTCACCATCCCCGGACCACCCCCCCCCCCCCCCATCAGTGTCCCCAGCCCCCACCAAAGCCCTCCTGCCCGCGGAATGGCTCCCACCCGACTGCGGCGGCGCCGGACTCAGCTCCGCAGCCCCCACGCGGGGTTCACGAAATAAAATAGGGTTCCACTCCATCGGGAACTCGGGCCATCAGGGGCAGGGCATCGAGGGAAGGCATCAGGTGACGTCCTGAGGCTGCCCCGATGGCGCTCTCGTCGAGGGGGCGGAGCATCGCAAAAGCGGTGCTGCTCTCGATTTTGCTGCAAATGGGGATTCTCTGGCCGATCGCCGATCACCAAACGTGATTTAGGCGTCGGAGACCAGAGAATCCCACCCAGGATGTATGTTCCCAAAGCTGGAATCTAGGTGGTTAATTGGAGTCAAGATTCCTTTGTTCTAGGAGACACTGGTTCGGGTTGGTAAATGAGGCTCTCTTGTCGAAAACATGGTTGTGCAACTGCCAGAGTTTCGGCCGTTAGCACCATTATGAGTAATTAATGCCTGCAAAGGCTTTCTTTGTTTGAATGTGGCTGGAGCAGACTCACTGACCACGTGGTCATTATTACTTTGAAGCTGCTGCAAGGCATCAGGTGACCCACTGGAGACACTTTGTCAGCTCAACCAATATGTATTTTGGAAAAGCACAAAAAAAGTGACTTTATAAAGTGAAAGAGAAAATGCTGGAAAATCTCAACAGGTCTGGCAGCATTTGTAGGAAGAGAAAAGAGCTAACGTTTCAAGTCCGATGACTTTTTGTCAAAGCTAACAGACAGAGAAAGTGGGAAATATTTATACTGTGGAGTGAGAATGAAAGATGAGTCATAGCCACAGAAACCCAGGGAAACCCGGTGCTAATGGCCACAGAAACCAAGGGGAAAGAGTGCCAATGGCGGTCCCCAGAGAGAACAAAAGATGTGAAAAGCCAAACAGCAAAAAATCTAACATCAGAAGATGAACTGTAGATGTGGGGGAAGGGGAAGGAGGAAGCAAAGAGGTTAAGGAAAGGTGGATAAGATTGGGGGGGGGGGGGGGGGGGGGTTAAATATATGTTAAGGAAGGAAGAAATGGTAAAAGACAGTTAAATGAAATGGGATGAAAACAAATGGGTCAAGGTGGGGTAGAGCTGATCATCTGAAGTTATTGAATTCGGTATCCACCTTGCTTTTACGACTTTATAAAATAGTTCAGCCTATGACTACATATATATATTTTCCGTCAAGTCTCGACTGTGACATACTTTAAACATACCACAATGCTGTTTTAAGATTTTCAATTAACCTTACTTAAATAAGATGCATTTTGAGGGTGAAAATTAATTAGTGTATCAAAGTAGAATAGAAGTCATTTTGGTGAACAACACCATGGTTCGATAGTCTGATAAGAAATAAGAACTGCCCAATTGAATGACCATTATGGACAGGCCTTACAGAATGATAATAGAACAGATGCAAACAATTTACAAGCTCGTGTTGAAGGCCAGAGCTGAATTATTTATTGGGAGCATGAAAATTATCAGGGGGAGCATCATAAGATGAGATAAAGAGTTCAGGGAAAGGACAAAATACATGTATGGAGGCTTAAGAATCTAACGGTAGGTGGATGATTTCAAAGGTGGGCTTTTACCTCATGGTTTTGACAAATAATGTAACATTTTATTGGGGATCTTGTATAAAGAATTTTTTTGAGCGTACCATAATGCTATCAATAATAAATCCAGGTGTATAATACATCCACCACTAAGAAAACGTATAAAGTGGAGATTTTGGGAGGCTTCAGTGAAGTAGGTGGTTGAGAAAAACGTTTAGGGGTAGATGCTTTTGTGTAGTTTGAGAATTGTGAAGATATGAGGCACCAAAATTAAAAGAGAAGAAGAAGGAAGAGTTGCTCGCCCATCGTCTTCACTGCCTGACCTGCGATCAGTGCTTGTCATGACCATATGTTTTTGCTGTATAACTAGTGTGTTTATCCCATCTTATACTCAGACTAAATTCAACATGTTCACCAGATTGGTTGCAGTTGATCCTGATCGATTAGATTACTGTTAACAGCAACAAATTGTTCTTAAGTAGAATATCAACAAATGAGAATGATGAAAAAACTAACACTATGTGCACAGTGCATTAAACGCTGAGGCCTGGAGTTTCCACTGGTTTGTCCTGTCTTTCAGCACAAAGCTAACTCAGCGAATGCAAAAGGCGGTGGAAATTCATGTGCAAATTACATCCAGTGCAGGTAGAGCGCCAGGGATCTTTGTGCTGGTTCAAAAATATCTCACTAGAAGCAGGATCCATGAAGCAGGATCCAGCCTCAAAACTAGGCATGCCTCCTCTCCAAGGAAGTTTCCACTAATTGTGGGCCTTTGAGGAGGATCTTAAAATCAAACTGTTTTTAGATGCGAAGACACTGATGGGCACATTTCATAGAATCATAGAATTTACAGTGCAGAAGGAGGCCATTCGGCCCATCAAGTCCACATTGGTCCATGAAAGGGCATCATACCTAAACCCACACCTGCACCCTATCCCCGTAATCCAGCAACCCCACCTAACCTTTGGACATTAGGGTGCAATTTACACCAAGAGGGGACTAGGTTGCAGGCTATGGCGTGGAGCTGAAAGTCACACTCAGTGATGTCTATCAGGGAGATAAGTGACTTGGGAGGTGGCTAAATCAGCGATGTAAGTGAGCTGGGATTTCAGGAATATCATTCAATTTCTGATTCACTGGAGACTTACAATATTTTCTTGCAAAATTTCCGAAGCTGAGATTCTTTCCCACAAGGATCTTGTGACATTCTGGAAACTTCCTACCACACGATCCTCAATGAGACTTTACCAGATCTCTTTGGGCTAATGTCATGGCTGTCTTGTTCTCCAGACTGCTCAGGGCTAACGTCCCGGAGGTGCTCAGTCCAGCTATTCTGACTCTTTTGCTGGGAATTTGCCTAGCGCAGCACTAGGTAGCTCTGCATTGCCACTGAAGTCAGAGTTTAAGTTTTCTACCACTCGGGTATCTTCCTGTGCTCTCTTTCTTACATCCCAAGTACACTTCAGCTACTAGTTCTTGCACCCAGTTTTCTCTTGCTTGCTGATCATGTGCCTGCCTGGCTCCATCTTTCAAACTCTACTACTTCCACGCATTTATTCTGCTTCTCTTATAGCCACAACCAAACAGCCAGTCCAAAACCAGGTCTAGCTTGTGCCAAGTTGCTATTCCAATTGTTTACTGTCTTGTGCTGAACCTCTTATGCTCAGCTCCTTCCCTCTCCCTGATTTCTGCTCTGTGACACTTAGCTTGATCTCCCAGTTTCCTTGGATTCCCTCTTGCACTGTTGATTGTGATTTCAGAATGTTCTCCTCCTTTTCCTAAATATTAATTTCTTCAGCTGTCCCTGCTACTCTCTTTTCCCACTTTCTGTTCCCTTTCCTTGCTCTACATATTCTAAAGATATGCGACAACTGGTTACACCCCTGCTCAGCAGACTACGAACTCTGCAGCCACCCCATCTGCAGCATGGGCAGCACGGTAGCACAGTTGTTTCACTAGCTCCAGCGTCCCAGGTTCGATTCCCGGCTTGGGCCACTGTCTGTGTGGAGTCTGCACGTTCTCCCCGTGTCTGAATGGGTTTCCTCCGGGTGTTCCGGTTACCTCCCACAAGTCGCGAAAGACGTGTTAGGTAATTTGGACATGCTAGATTCTCCCTCCGTGAACCCAAACAGACACCGGAGTGTGGCGACTAGGGACTTTTCACAGTAACTTCATTGCAGTGTTAATGTAGGCCTACTTGTGACAATAAAGATTATTATTATGCTTGGATTTTTCCCTTGTCAGCTTTCCTCATGGTAATTTATACATTCGCCCACTGAGTGCTCGGAACTATCGTTAGAATTTATCAAGCTGGGGGAGAAATGAGAGGGAACCCTTTTGGTGAAAATCCCATTTATATGGAGGAACTCCTTTCAATCTGGCAGGATTACCTATGTTCCAAAGGCACACTTGTTTATGCATGCACAATTCTGGAGACTGGTGTAACATCAGCAAGTTCTCAGCTTGCATTTGTGATGATTCTGGTCACAAAGCTAAGCGAATGTTCGGAAAAAGCAATGGGGAAATGGCAGCATTGACCTGTGTGAGAGTTATGTTCACTTTACATTTGCCACCAGCTTTAATTTCCCACCTCCAAGCATAAAACAAAACAACATCATGAGTTGATGTCCCTGCCTCTGTGGGTAGGAATTAATTGCAGTGCTGCATCTAACGCAGTGTGACCTTTATAAATGGGATATCAGAGGCATAATTTTTGTCATCCCTTTGTTTGCTTTCTGTTCAGCTTTCTTCACTGAGTGCATTTAAAAAAAATAATCTAATGTTATAGTTGCTATGAAATATCACGGCAGCAGGGTAGCATGGTGGTTAGCATCAATGCTTCACAGCTCCAGGGTCCCAGGTTCGATTCCCGGCTGGGTCACTGTCTGTGTGGAGTCTGCACGTCCTCCCCCTGTGTGCGTGGGTTTCCTCCGGGTGCTCCGGTTTCCTCCCACAGTCCAAAGATGTGCGGGTTAGGTGGATTGGCCATGCTAAATTGCCCGTAGTGTCCTAAAAAGTAAGGTTAAGGGGGGGTTGTTGGGTTACGGGTATAGGGTGGATACGTGGGTTTGAGTAGGGTGATCATGGCTCGGCACAACATCGAGGGCCGAAGGGCCTGTTCTGTGCTGTACTGTTCTATGTTCTATCTCTGAATTAGCTGGTTTCATCGCTATTAATATAGTTCACTAAAATATCCTTCATGATTAAAAAATACGCTATTGAAGATATTGGGCACGATTTATCCATCGCGTTACGCCTGGCACGGATCAGGGCTCGCTGGGTAAATAGTGGGAAAGGCCAAAATCAAGATTCGTGCCGGTTGTGAACCAGTTTGCAATTTACCTGGCCCACTCCCGATGGCGAGTTCCAGATCTCTCCCAAATATGCCGAGCAGATCATTAACCCTCATTTGCATTCGTTTCAATCTCATTTGCGAGATGAAGTCGAATGCTGTGGCCTCCTGGGTATTACCTGTCTCCCCCGCGAGAAATCACGCAAACATCGTTTAAGACCATAAGACATATGAGCAAAATTAGGCCAACTGGCCCATCGAGTCTGCTCCGCCATTCAATCACGGCTGGTATTTTTCTCATCCCCATTCTCCTGCCTTCTCCCCATAACCCCTGATCCCCTTTTGTACTCCTTTTTAAAATGGAGGTGCTGGTGCAATGGCCACTGAGGGGAGTTGAGGAGGTGAGTAGCCATTTCCATTTTTAGGCATGCAGCTCGAGGTGCTCAGTTGCGCGAAGGTGGTGGCGGCGTTTGGCTTTGTTGGGGGAAGGGCTGAAGAAATAAGGTCAGGGGTCGCCACTGTGCCTATGGGGGGGATTTGCATCTGTGAGGCCTTCAAGCCATCTTTAAAATTGTGGTGACCCATAACAGGAGCAACCACAGCTGCAGCCTCTCTGTCCTACCAGACGCTTCCAGGACAAAGACCTTCTTTTGGTTCTGGGCTGAAGGTCACGTTAACTCCCTTTGACTGCGAGCGGCCTCTCTGCTAGCAAATGAGGTATTTGCCTTCTTAGTTGTGATAGCATTTCACACTCCTCAACGCTCAAGTGGGTTCTCAAAGTCACACGTGCAATGTCTCAGATGATGATTATTGCATCGCATTTCAATCAAACTTTGAAGCCTGAACAGTTTTCCAGAAGTCTCGGAGCGTCAGCACCACAGAGACAGCAGCTAACAATCACACACTGAAGAATTGGGCTTCAGCTCAATACAGGGCTCGAGCGGGGATCTGTGTGGCATTTCACAAGCGACTGCCCACAGATGCATGCGGGAGGCCTTGTATGCCTAGGCATCCAAATGCAGCAATTTGAGCTGGACCAGGCCCGCCAAGATGCCCAAGCTGCAGCATTCTGTGCCGTGGCCTGGATGCTGCAGGTCCAGGGGGCAATAGATGGCACACATGCTGTCTTGCACGTACCAGGGCATCAGGGAATGTCCTTTATTAAAAGGAAGGGGTTACATTCCTGAATGTTCAGATTGTGTGCAACCACCGGCTCCATATCATGCACATGAGTGCACGTTACGAAGGGAGCGCGCATGACAGCTACTTCATGGGGCACTCCGAGATCTCCAGTGTCTTCGAGGACCACCCCAGGAACACAGGTTCGCTTTTGGGGGACCAGGGGTACCAGCTGAGGTCCTGGCTGATGATACAGTGCGGAGGCCTGAGACCTGACATAGTGAGGCCCATGCTGCCAAGCGTGCTGTCATTGAGCAGTGTACCAGACTGCTGAAAATGCAGATTGGATCCTAGAATCCTGAAAGTGCATAAGGAGGCCATTCAGCCCATCGACTCTACACCGACCTTCTGACAGAGAACCATACCAAAGCCTCCACCCTACCCACTGCAGCCCCACCTAACCCACACATCACTGGACACTTAAGGAGAAATTTTGGTCTGGCCAATGCACCTAACCTGCACATCTTTGTGACTGTGAGAGGAAACTGCAGCATCTGGAGAAAACCCACGCAGACACGGGGAGAATGTACAAGCTCCACACAGTCACCCAAGGCCAGAATTGAACCCGGGTCCCTGGCGCGGTGAGGCAATGTTGCTAACCACTATGCCACCGTGCCATCCTGGGATGCCTGGACTGCTCTGGTGGTGCTCTGAAGTACACCCTCAATGGCTTTCCAAGACCACTTGTGATGGTCTGCTGTGCCCTCCACTAGCTGGCACAGCAGGGCAACATGCAGGAGGAGGAGGGGCATGCGGCCACATCTGAGGAGGAAGAGGCGGACCAGGAAGGTGTCGGAGGATGGGGGACAGACGGCTGCAAGGGTCCGGCACACCTGGACGACTTCATCCACACCAGATTCTCATAGAACGAGGCTGTGTTTGTCAGCTCACGCCCTCTCTGTCGTATTAGGTACACTGGTATAACACTGGCTGCAACTGGATGCAGCTTAGATCAGAAAGATACTCCAGGCCTTGAAGTTAGTTCAATAAGGTTTATTGAACTATTAGCCCAGTTAACACAGTTCTCTGTGAGTTCGACTCTCTGCTAACTTAAATGTGGGTACTCTGTCTGATTGAACCAGACTAGCTCTTAGCCACGTGGTGGGGGTGTGAGATTGCAACAACACCCTTGACTGACTCTCTAGATGTTCATCAGTGGAATGAGGCGGAGTGTGAGTGCCTCATGTCTTTTATAGTCAGATCCCACCCTGAGTGTCCTGCCTGCTTATTGGTCATGTCCTGTTCTCTGTGTCCATTAGCTGCTTGTCTGCATATCATTATGTGTGTGTCTGCATATCGTGACACTCTCCCCCATAATTTCCCTCCTTTCCCCCTCCCCCATTTAACTCATTCCAACCCCCATTCCCCAACCACCCTGTTCCACCCTTCAAGGGTTTGTGTAACATCACCTTAGGGGCTTGTTTTGGCGCTGTCAGCAGGTTACCCTACAAGGCAGGAGAGTGATGACCACTCACTGTGAGGAAAGCTCTGGTGCTCCTCAGGTTCTGCTGAAGTCTGACTCCTGTCTTTCTGCTGACAGCGCGCTCTGCATAGGGGGTGTTTGATCTTGGACCTCTGTGCCCATGGGGGCATGGGGGGGGGGGGGGGGGTGGTTACAGGTAGACCTGTTGTGAGGATTAACATGACAGAGGCTGTACATCTAGCAGATGTAAGGTGTAACGTTTCCATTCCCCCTTGCTACAGATAGTGACCGCCGCCCCCCCAGTGTCCACTCGGTGTTCGTCACTCTTCTTGATCTTTTGTGGTCCAATGGGACGTCTATGTGTGACCCCAGGATGCATATCAGAGGTGGAGGCAGCCTGCAGCGCTCTGTGCTCTGTAGCCTTTGATGGCCTTGGTGGATGTACTATGGAGGGCCTGAAGCTGGGTGGGGACCCCAGCCAACTTACCAGTGCCACAGGCGTTGCCATGCCATTCTGTTCTGCCCACTGCCCTTGAATGCACTGGTGAACAGGAGACTACCGTTGTCTCCTTGGTGGCAGACCCAGGTTGGCCTCCAGCACCCTGACAGTGCCGTAGGGCTCTGGGGGTCTCCATGGGATGGAGGGGCAGCTGGAATGAGATCCAGAAGCCTCTGGGTCATGTGGTGCTGCCAGTCCTGGTGGCTCCCATTGTCTCCGCAATGGTGTCGACGCCCTCAGCAATGGCCCTCAGTGACTGAGCCATGCTCTGGGGAGTCTCAGCAATGTCTACCTCTGTCTGAGACATGTCCCTCAGCGACTGGGACATGATGTCAAGGCCCTTAGCCATGGTCCCTGCCTAGGGCACCACCACTCAATGCACCAACGTCGTGTTCCAGCTTTCCACTCTGGTCGCTGCCCTATCAATGTTGGCCTCAGTGCCACGTATTGTTGGCATCATCTCCTAACCCATAGCCTTTGGGGCTCCTCCAATTAGCTATACACTCATTGGAATGTTGCTGACATCCCATCCTAAATGTCACTCCTGTGGACTATCATCTGCATCAGCTCTGGGAGGACATTGTCCAGAGGCTCAGCATCTGACTGCGGCCCAGCAGACCTCCAACTGCTGTATTCCCTGGATGTTCCTGCCTCTACCTGATGTCCATCAGCAACTGCCTCGATGATGGTCTCCTCAGAGCTGTCCTCCGAGGTGTTCTCTTGGGAGTCAGTGAGGCGAATGACTCCGGATGGCCTTGCCTCATCAGGTGGAGATCCTGTGGGACAATGGACACGTGATTGTTAAGAGGGAAGGGTCATTTTGTCTGATGTGAACTGCTCATTTGAGACAGGTCACCTGTGTGAAGAAGTAGTGTATCCTCACCACTCTGGTGCAGACCAACCTTGTTATTGGTGACTCCTCTCTCCTCGAACAACCCCACGATTTCCAGGGCCCGTGCTTTCATATTGTGTGAGGACTCAGATGTCGGGGACTCTGCGGCTCGTATTGGCCCTTTCACGCTTATTATGTGGTATCTTCTGCGGGGACAAAACCAGGGCATTGTGAGCTGTGTAGCCATGTAATATGGCCAGCTGCAAAGGACCATGGGGATTGTGGTCAATTTGGGACACAGATAGGTACACAGCCACTGTGTATTGTGCAAAGAAACCAGACTTGGCTGAAACTTGTATCCATTAAGAGTCGATCACCATTTTCCCCAGGACAATAGAGTTTGAATCAAGGAGTTACAACAGTAGCAGACTAACCGGCGCACCCCCCTTATTTGGAAAGGCCTACGTGCCTGGGACAATGATAGCTGGGACCCGCCCAGCTATCGAGGTATCCGCCCTCTAATTGGCTGAGATCGATGAGGGTGATTGAAAACCCTATCAATCCATTGGACCTGGAGTAAGGACCGCCCAAAAGGGTGCTAAAGAGATGAAGGATAAAAAGCCCTGCGCACTAGAGACCGATCTCTTTTGGGACCGGCCTGTGTGCGACAAACTGCAGCAAAACAACCAAGTTCAAGGACCATTCCTGAAGGACGAGCCCAGCTGAGATGAACTGAGCAACCTCCAAATCGACCACGTGGACCCGGATAACTCGAAGTTAAGTAAAGGTCATCCTAGTTGTTAGGTGTAGTTTAGTGCAGAGCCACGTGTGTTATTGCATAGAGATACAAGTCTTGTGTTATTAATAAACTGTGTTTTTGAGCTAACATGCTGGTTGTGTGGTCATTTGGTCAATATAAGAAACAGCTTGTGGTTCACATAAAGGGTAAGAAAAGGCAAGAGCCGCACGCTTGATGCTTCGGGGGTGGGGAGGGGGGGAGGTCTATAGCAGATGTCATGTGTGGGCACCGCCGCTGAACATGGAGGGGCTATGCTGGTGAGTGCCAGTGGTTTCTGAAGAACAAGTGTGAGGATCAGATGTGGGGAGGGTGTGCGGTATCAGCCAGTGATTTGTGGGGGCGGTCTGCTAATTTGAGGGGCGGCAGGCGGAACTGATGCCAGGAGAGAGGTGGTAACTTACCCTTTCAGCTGGGTGGAGGTCGCTGGTCTTCTTCCGACATTGGACGGCCGTCCTCCTGGTCATGTTGCCCGCACTGATATCGCTGCCACTGCCTCCCAGGCGGCAATGTTGACCCTGCAGTTGGTCCTCTGACCCCCTTGGAAAAATAGGATGGTATTCACATATTCACGGCATTGTGAAGTCTGGTCAGGTCGGTATCCCCAAAGTGAGGGCAGGTCTCTGTGCTGCCATGCTTGTGTGTTGACTGGGAGCGAGTGGTGAGGGAGAGTTTAAAAACAGCTCCCTCTTGTTAGCAGCAAGAAGCTGAGGCACAAGTCCGGCGAATCAGATGGCGAGACAGTCAGTAAATGCGAGAAGTTGTGGGGGCTCATTTTTGGCTTTTGACCTCGCCAATGTGGCCATCGAGGAACACTCACCAATCTAGCCTAAAATTACACTTGGAAATGTTTCCATTAAATCACTGCCATTATATACTTTCATATGATATTTCTCCCCTGAAATTTGTGAATTTTCCCCCCTACTTAGTAAAAGCCATTCAAACAGGCAGCAATGGCAACAACAGACTTTATCAAAGGCAAGCTGGAATTTCAGCTTTGTATGTAAATATGGGCCCTCATTGTCTGTTACAATGTCTGTCCGTCCATTGGTTTTTAATACCCAATCATACTTTACCATCAGCTACCGATTGCCTGAGGGTAACATAATCGTTTTGAAACAGAGCTGTGTTCAGATTAACTTATTTGCGTGACATTTGCAAGATCCCATTTTGTCGAGTTCAAGCTTTATTTCACTACAGTGCCTTGTGAGACTGAACGATGCATAAATGTATTTATAGGCAGAAGCTCCAAGTTTACAAAAATCTTTCATATTAAAGTTACTACTATGTCAGTACATTTTTACAAATGTACTTCTTAATGATCTTTGCGCATTAAACAAAAATGCCTGTCATCACTTGCTGGACTAATAAAAATCCTTCATCTGCTCGTTGCTTGCTTGACGTGAAACTATAGTTTTATATATATACAGCTCATAAAATTGAGGTTGTTAATAGTCAAGGCACATAAAAACACTACAGATAAAAATTGCAGAAATACTTAGTATTTATTTCTTTGGGTTGGCCTGTCAAGTGTTAGTAAATGTGTTGTAACATCATCGCTTTGCAGAATTTGCATTAAGAAAGGCATTGGAAGCATTAGCAAATTGCTGTAAGGCAGACCTGCTATGTATGCATTCACCCTGCCAACTTTCCGTTATAAATTTATATATGCGTAGTTATAATACTTTAATACCACTGCTAGAAGGAGTTTTTAATTACACAGCTAACTTCCATTGTAAATGTAGGCTTTGGAATTTATATGTTGATATGCAAATAAGGACGGAACTAATTGCAGTACTCTTAAACGGGAACTGACTTACATCATTATACCCTGGTTCAATTATCCATCTCCCTCAAAACCTCCTTCGTCTGAATAAGTCTTGACCATGTGTACATTTCCATTGGAGTTTGACTAGTAATAGGTTAAAAATCTTGCGGTTGTGTGCTCTTGGTGTCAACTATTCACATTACAAATTCTGCTGTGCCTAATTATAATGGAACCACCCTTGAACGTTTGTCACACTGCAATTCTACTCTCCCTCCTGTAGAGATGCTGCAGCGCTGCCATCAGTGAGATAGTGTAATTACACTGTGACAATTGACATATCCACTTATAAATGTGATAACAGAAAATTATAACCTGAATCAGGGCGGAATGTACAACCTAGAATTCTTATTACAGCCAAAGCTGAATGCTCCTAGATCTCTTTCTTGGGTTGCTTTAGCTCTTAACCTTTGTTTCTATAATGTCTTTCATTCTTCTTTTTATTGTAGAATGTATAAAATACCTCAGCCATCTAACAATTTCCCATTTTTATTCTAAGCAGCTTAATATTTTTATGTCACCATTGGCTACAGGATTAGTGCCAGAGGACTGGAGGATAGCAAATGTGGTCCCTTTGTTCAAGAAGGGGAGTAGAGATAACCCCGGTAACTATAGGCCGGTGAGCCTAACGTCTGTTGTGGGTAAAGTCTTGGAGAGGATTATAAAAGATACGATTTATAATCATCTAGATAGGAATAATATGATTAGGGATAGTCAGCATGGTTTTGTGAAGGGTAGGTCATGCCTCACAAACCTTATCAAGTTCTTTGAGAAGGTGACTGAAAAGGTAGACGAGGGTAGAGCAGTTGATGTGGTGTATATGGATTTCAGTAAAGCGTTTGATAAGGTTCCCCACAGTCGGCTATTGCAGAAAATACGGAGGCTGGGGATTGAGGGTGATTTAGAGATGTGGATCAGAAATTGGCTAGTTGAAAGAAGACAGAGAGTGGTGGTTGATGGGAAATGTTCAGAATGGAGTTCAGTTACGAGTGGCGTACCACAAGGATCTGTTCTGGGGCCGTTGCTGTTTGTCATTTTTATAAATGACCTAGAGGAGGGCGCAGAAGGATGGGTGAGTAAATTTGCAGATGACACTAAAGTCGGTGGAGTTGTAGACAGTGCGGAAGGATGTTGCAGGTTACAGAGGGACATAGATAAGCTGCAGAGCTGGGCTGAGAGGTGGCAAATGGAGTTTAATGTAGAGAAGTGTGAGGTGATTCACTTTGGAAAGAATAACAGGAATGCGGAATAGTTGGCTAATGGTAAAATTCTTGGTAGTGTGGATGAGCAGAGGGATCTCGGTGTCCATGTACATAGATCCCTGAAAGTTGCCACCCAGGTTGAAAGGGTTGTGAAAAAGGCCTATGGTGTGTTGGCCTTTATTGGTAAAGGGATTGAGTTCCGGAGCCATGAGGTCATGTTGCAGTTGTACAAAACTCTTGTACAGATGCATTTGGAGTATTGCGTACAGTTCTGGTCGCCTCATTATAGGAAGGACGTGGAAGCTCTGGAGCGGGTGCAGAGGAGATTTACCAGGATGTTACCTGGTATGGAGGGAAAATCTTATGAGGAAAGGCTGATGGACGTAAGGTTGTTTTCGTTAGAGAGAAGAAGGTTAAGAGGTGACTTAATAGAGGCATACAAAATGATCAGAGGGTTAGATAGGGTGGACAGTGAGAACCTTCTGCCGCGGATGGAGGTGGCTAGCATGAGGGGACATAGCCTTAAATTGAGGGGTAATAGATATAGGACAGAGGTCAGAGATGGGTTTTTTACGCAAAGAGTGGTGAGGCCGTGGAATGCCCTACCTGCAACAGTGAGGGCATTTAAAAGTTTATTGGATAAGCATATGGATGATAATGGGATAGTGTAGGTTAGATGGCCTTTAGTTTTTGGACTTCCCATGTCGGTGCAACATCGTGGGCCGAAGGGCCTGTACTGCGCTGTATCGTTCTATGTTCTGTGTTCTATGTTCTAATAGTTTTTTCCACTGATACTTATAGAAACATTTAAAATTATGAAGGGAATAGATAGGATAGATGCGGGCAGGTTGTTTCCACTGGCGGGTGAAAGCAGAACTAGGGGACATAGCCTCAAAATAAGGGGAAGTAGATTTAGGACTGAGTTTAGGAGGAACTTCTTCACCCAAAGGGTTGTGAATCTATGGAATTCCTTGCCCAGTGAAGCAGTAGAGGCTCCTTCATTAAATGTTTTTAAGATAAAGATAGGTAGTTTTTTGAAGAATAAAGGGATTAAGGGTTATGGTGTTCGGGCCGGAAAGTGGAGCTGAGTCCACAAAAGATCAGCCATGATCTCATTGAATGGCGGAGCAGGCTCGAGGGGCCAGATGGCCTACTCCTGCTCCTAGTTCTTATGTTCTTATGTTCCTCTCTTGACTCCTGGCCCATTGTATGAAAATGCTTGCTCAACTCTCATTCTTTCAGATCTCAAGTTTCAATGTGGTATGCTCGAAACCTTAACTTAACTATTTCTCGCAGATGTTGATCAACCTGCCTTATGTTCCAAAAATGTTTAGATTTAGATTTATTGTCACATGTAACGAGGTACAGTGAAAAGTATTGTTCTGCGTACAGTCCAGGCAGATCGTTCCATACATGATAAACATCGGACATACGATAAATACATAATGTAAATGCATAGACATCGGATGAAGCATACAGAGTGTAGTGCCACACAGTAGAGAAGGTGTGTGGAGAGATGAGTTCTGTCCATAAGAGGGTCATTCAGAAGTCTGGTAACAGTGGGGAGGAAGCTGTTTTTGAATCTGTTAGTGCGTGTTTTCATACATTTGTATTTTCTGCCAGATGGAAGAGGTTGGATTGAGAATAACCCAGGTGGGAGGGGCCCTTGATTAAACTGCCCGCTATGGTGTAGGTGTAGAAAGAGTTCAATGGATGGGAGACGGGTTCATGTGATGGATAGGCTGTGCTCACCACTCTCTGTAGTTTCTTATGGTCTTGGCCGAGCAATTGCCATACAAAGCAGTGATACAGCCAGATATAATGCTTTCTACGGTGCATCTGTAAGAATTGGTAAGAATCAATATGGACAGGTCGAATATCCTTAGTTTCCTGAGGAAGTATACATGCTGCTGTGCTCTCTTGGTTGTAGAGTCAACGTGGGTGGACCAAGACAGATTGCTGGTGATGTGCACACCTAGGAATTTGAAGCTGTCAACCATCATCACCTTGGTATCGTTGATGTAGACGGGTATGTACGGCACTTTGCTTCCTGAAGTTATGTTATGTTTTTATCTCATTCATTTCATCCTGCTTTCATCCCATCCTGAATGGCTGAAACCAGCCCCTGCCAACCCTCAAGACCTTCTGCCTCAGATAGATAATTGTGGTTTTGACAACTTTTAAGACCAGCCTTCCTGAGTAAGGGTCATGTGGTCAACACTGAGTGAAGTGACCCTCCCTCAAGAGAAGAATTTTCCGAGTTAAAAAGAATGTACTATGGACTAGTGTGAAGCATGCAGGTAATGAAGCAACCTTGTAAATAAAGTTTGTTTGTTCAATTTAAGAAGCCTCCAATTTATATTCACAATAATAGATCCCCTCAGGAGTACTATATGCTATGTATAGTCTAATTCTCCTGCCACCCTAAAACAACATCTGACTGAGCGATGCCGAAGAAAACCCACAGAATATTAAGATCTATGTGTTCAATATAGCCAATCACAGCTTGGATAGCAATTGGAACATTACAAATAGCCCCCCCCCCCCCCCCCCCAAACCACTTGCTACAATGGCTATGGATGTGACCGGGGTGGGGGGTGGGGGTGTAGGGGTAGAAACCGAGAAATCAGACAGATTTGCTTCTCCTGATTACTATCGAGCGATCACCTGATCGGGTGGACCGCAGGCAAAGACAAAATTGGGCTTTTGCTCCGATGATTTTGCGTGCACCTGCAGTTTCTAGACTGACACTTGACGAATGGACACTTGTGTGAGCCGCTGGAGAGATGCTAGAAAAAAATAAAACTTTGATCTCGGGCGTGTTGTGCCCGGTGCGGAGCTGGGTTCAATGGATGAATTGCACGCTCGGGATCCCAAATCTACCGAAACACCTGACCCCGCTCCACCCAGAGCGATCTGGATCATGCTCTCGCTGGTTGTAAACCTGATAATGATATTTAAACGAGCTATTAGACTCATTTAAATACCCAAATGCTGCTCCCACCTGGTGCCCAGGAATCAACGGCCATGCCTATGAGTCCTTGACAGTCTGTCCCTTAGCACTGTTTTCCACAAATGTGGACCAGGCGGATGGCACCTCGGGACCTTAGAGACCCCCAGATGGTTGGGGACAGGGCAGGGTCGTACCCTAGCATTTCCCCCAGGCACCATCTATCTGGCATCCTGACTGTACCACTCTGGCACTCTCAGGCTGGCAGGGGCACTGCCAGGGTGTCAGCACCAAGGTGACCAGGTGGTCATGCCCGGGGAGGCCCTTTCACATTAGATGGGGAGTGAGGGAAGGTTCCAAGGGCTTTGAAAAAGTTGGAGGGGGTGAAGGGGGATCAATAAAGTGGGAGGGGGGGTGCTGAAAGGGAGAGGTGCAGAGTGTCGTGATATCATGGTTGTGTTGTAATTCACCAACTGACCAGTAGGAGTCTCACTAGTATATAAGTGGGCAGCACGGTAGCACAAGTGGATAGCACTGTGGCTTCACAGCGCCAGTGTCCCAGGTTCGATTCCCCGCTGGGCCACTGTCTGTGCGGAGTTTGCACGCCCTCCCCGTGTCTGCGTGGGTTTCCTCCGGGCACTCCGGTTTCCTCCCACAGTCCAAAGATGTGCAGGTTAGGTGGTTTGGCCATGATAAATTGCCTTTATTGACCAAAAAAGGTGAGGCGGGGTTATTGGGTTACGGGGGTAGGGTGGAAGTGAGGGCTTAAATGGGGCGGTGCAGACTCGATGGGCCGAATGGCCTCCTTCTGCACTGTATGTTCTATGTTCTGAATGTAAAGTCAGCTGACCAGACACTGGCTGGAAGAAGTAAAAGAGGGAGCTTGCATGTGAATGATTTTGCTTTTGTTCATCTGTTGTCTTGAATATAATTTACTGCCAGTTAATGTTAATAAATAATTTATAACTTTAGCTACACGTGTTCTTGTAATAAATCAGCCCATCCATCAAGAACATTACACAGAGATTAGGGCGGCTGATCAAAATGGCGCCCCAATCTGCGAGGAGCTCGCCATTGGCTGAGAGAAACCCCCCAAGCCCAAAAAACTGGAAAAGTGCCGGTGAATAACGAGGAGAACCTTGGCGCTACAGCCGCCGTGAAACACCCCGCCAAACTCGCACAAAAGCGGAACATAGAACATAGAACAGTACATAGAACAGTACAGCACAGAACAGGCCCTTCGGCCCTCAATGTTGTGCCGAGCCATGATCACCCTACTCAAACCCCCATATCCACGTAACCCAACAACCCCCCCCCTTAACCTTACTTTTTATTAGCACACTACGGGCAATTTAGCATGGCCAATCCACCTAACCCGCACATCTTTGGACTGTGGGAGGAAACCGGAGCACCCGGAGGAAACCCACGCACACAGGGGGAGGACGTGCAGACTCCACACAGACAGTGACCCAGCCAGGAATCGAACCTGGGACCCTGGAGCTGTGAAGCATTTATGCTAACCACCATGCTACCCTGCTGCGGAGTTAGAATTATTTCCGCTAAATCGCACCCATCATTTTAAAAAATAACCATATGTAATGATGAGGACTCTGGAGGCTGGATAAGCTAAGATAACTGAACTGTCTTCCACATTGATATATTAATGATCTCTTTATTGCTATTATTTCACTGTGAGTTGTGTTTCTGCATTGACTGTCAGAAAATTGGTTTGCATATTAAAGAATAAACATTAGCGTTGATGTGCAAGAATTATTTGCATTCACATTTGCTATAACTTGCACTGAATTATTCATCCTCTGATGTAGGCATCTTTCATCGGCCTGCTGTTAAATTATGAAGAACCCTGTGACTTAATGGATCATTATTTTGAATTCTTATTTTCTTTTAACTTTTCATCGACCAGTTATGGCAGGCTGGTGGATTGAGCTGTAAGCCCAAGCTACTTGCCTGTTATCTGAGACCTGTGCTAATGATGGCGGCTGCTGATGTATGGATAGGACCCAAAATTGATCTTGGCAGTCGCGGTAAATCTGGCATGCCTACAATTCGGTCGCAGTCAGCTGCACATGATCTTTGTGTGGGGCTTCACACAATAGATGAGCAGATTGATTGAGGTTTAAGCTGCGTTTGTACTGGTGAGCAGTTTGAGCCCTCTCGTGCGGGAAAAGAAAATGTTCAGGTTATAGCCAAAGCAGGATTTTATTGCTGCCTTCTTGAACCATTTGCAGGGATTTGTGGCACTTTGCCTGCAGCCAGCACTTAAGGGTCAACCGCATTGATGTGGGACAAGAGTCATAAAGGATAGCGGCTGAGGATATCACAGCCTCAAGGTCATATTCATGGTCAATTTTATAGATGCCAGATTTTTTATTTAAATTGACTTTAAATTCTTAAACAGGATTTTGAGTTGATGCTCTCTGGATTATTAGTCCATGCCTCTGGGATATTTGACTGCTGAAATAACCACTATACTGCAGAAGCAGGGTTTGGAAGAAGAACACACGGGAGGATCTGGCATAGGGTGAAAGGCAGGAGAGATTAAATGACAAGAGTTGATGGTGCAGAGCAAAAAGGAACAGTAATGGGACAAGTCAAAAAACAAAAGTGTCCAGAGGGCATGTGAATGACAGAATCACAAGCAGCCACCCATCTGAAGCAAGAAGAAGAGGAAAATGAGGCTGAATAAAATAGACAACTGAGATTACAGTCTGAAATTGGTGAACTCAGAGCTGACTCCAGAAGGCTGTAAAGTGTCCACTCAAAAGTTGAGATATCGTTCCTCGAGCTTGTATTGAACTTCATTGGAACACAGCAGGAGACCGAGGATAGAGAGAATAGCGTGACAGCAAGAATTAAAATGATAGATATGCAGTCATTATAGGAAGCAGGACTTGAAGAAACGTAAGGCCTCCCTTCCATTCTCCCAGTTTCTCAATCTCCATCACATATGTTCTGATGATGCCACCTTACACATCAGCACTGCTCCCTAAACCGAGCCTTCCCTTCCACTACGGTTGGCAAGGCCCTTGACCATGCATTTCCTGTACTTCTGCTCTCACCCCTTCTCCACCCTTCCAGAACATGCCTCATGTTTAAGCATAGAATTCCCACAGTCTAGAAGGAGGCCATTTGGCCCGTTGAGTCTGTACTGACTCTCCGAAAGAGCACCCTACCTAGGCCCACTCCCCCGCCCTATCTCCGTAACCCCACCTAACGTTTGGACTCCCAGGGGCAATTTAGCCTGACCAATCCACTTAACCTGCATATTTTGGATTATGGGAGGAAACCGGAGCACCCGGAGGGAATCCACACAAACACGTGGAGAACGTGCAAACCCCATGTTGAGAATTGAACCCGAGTCCCTGATGCTGTGATGC
Organism: Scyliorhinus canicula; assembly: GCF_902713615.1. Taxonomy (NCBI): domain Eukaryota; kingdom Metazoa; phylum Chordata; class Chondrichthyes; order Carcharhiniformes; family Scyliorhinidae; genus Scyliorhinus; species Scyliorhinus canicula. The sequence continues at coordinate 35,003,056 of NC_052162.1, read as the reverse complement.
AGTAGTGTTAACCACTGTGCCATCGCTTTTCATTTGTCGGCTTTGGTTTTAGTCACTGGTTCTTGCTTTCGGACATCAGTTATTGATCAGTCAGCCATTCACTCCTTTGGACACACATTTTATTCCTTTACTTCTCCCATTGCCACACCTTTTGGCCTTCCGCCACAAACTCTTTTGCCAATTAATCTCTCCCACCTTCCACTCTATCACAGACTGACCCTTTTGTTCTTTTTCTCCCTCTCTCCCTCTTCCTGCAGGTATTGACAGCTTCCACCTTGGGCAGTGGCGCTGCAGATGTGTCATCGCTGGAGGCCCTCTAATCTTGGGAATCTAGTCATCATCCTTAATCAGACGGCAAGTACACCGCCCCCTGGTTACTAAGTGACCAGCTTGCCAAAGTAATTGTCGCGTCAGTATTCCCAAAAGTGCAGGGTTGGGACGCACATTTGATCTTGATGTCCGGGTCCGAAACAGAAGATCTGACCCATTAACTCTCTCCAAAGACACTGCCTGACCTGCTGTGCATTTCCAGCATTCTCTACAGTTTTGGCAAATCTTTATAAATTGCTGCCTAGTCCTCAGCCAGAGTATTTTGTCTGATACTGGGAGGACATTTTAGAAGAGGGTGCAGAGGGGATTTGCTGGGTGTGAGAGAATTCAGTCATGTGGGGAACACTAGCGAAGCTGGAAATGTTCTCCAGGGAAGGTCAAGGGGAGATTTAATATAACTGCTCAAATTATGAAGTGTTTTGTTCGATTTGATGGGGAGAAACTGTTTGTCAGAAGGATTAGTCGCCAAAGGGCACAGAGTTAAGATAATTGGCAAAAGTCTGGAAGGAAAGGAGAAAAAAAATGAAATGGATTAGCTGGGCTGAATGGCCTGTTTCTGTGTTATATACATGTCGCCTCATTATAGGAAGGACGTGGAAGCTTTGGAACGGGTGCAGAGGAGATTTACCAGGATGTTGCCTGGTATGGAGGGAAAATCTTATGAGGAAAGGGTGATGGACTTGAGGTTGTTTTCGTTAGAGAGAAGAAGGTTAAGAGGTGACTTAATAGAGGCATACAAAATGATCAGAGGGTTAGATAGGGTGGACAGCGAGAGCCTTCTCCCGCGGATGGAGGTGGCTAGCACGAGGGGACATAGCCTTAAATTGAGGGGTAATAGATATAGGACAGAGGTCAGAGGTGGGTTTTTTATGCAAAGAGTGGTGAGGCCGTGGAATGCCCTACCTGCAACAGTAGTGAACTCGCCAACATTGAGGGCATTTAAAAGTTTATTGGATAAGCATATGGATGATAAGGGCATAGTGTAGGTTAGATGGCCTTTAGTTTTTTTCCATGTCGGTGCAACATCGAGGGCCGAAGGGCCTGTACTGCGCTGTATCGTTCTATGTTCTATGTCCAAAGTAATCCTATGCATGTAACTTGCTTTCACAGTCACTGTCTCATTTCCAGTTCAACTCTGGGCTCAGACTCATTAAACTCCATTTTGTTAGGATCAACCTTGTTCTGATGACAGGGCTTGAGCCAATGATTCTCTTACCTCAGTTGCTGACTATTTCTGCATTGTTTGCGGCAACATCACTTTTGATGACAGTACGATGACAAATTGTTTAACTAATAGAATACTGTTTACCCTGTCAATTGCTTGACAGTGTAAATTCATCTCTCTTCCAAGGATACTTAGTAATTTTCTCATAATCATGGCATGCCTTTGTGCATTTATCTTCAAAAAACTCACACCTCGAAAACAATTTTATTCTCAATAGCAATGTAATCCTATTCTCGCTGATTACATCTATAGCTCCCTTTGAAACAGTTGGTGATATGGAACACAATTTCCATGATGGCTTTTCTTCAATTATATTCCTTTATTCATGTGTATATCAAAGTCAATTGCTTGTGAACCATTTGCTGTTCCACTTTGCACCTGTTGTCATGTCAGGCATTTTCCAAGTCTGTATTGGCAGGAATCCATAAGTAATGCTGCTGACTTTCAACCTGAATCGCAAGAGAGTGCCCCACAGCAAAAGTCTGATCTTGTCATTTTTCATAGTCTGTGGCCCTTTATCTCCCTAACTGAGACATATCGCTGAAGAGATCATGTTGCTGTGAACTGCGATGACTATTGGGAACGTCACCAAAACTACAGGCATCCATTTCCCTCACAAGGCTGCAAAACCTTCGGAACAATAATTCCTCGGAAATTGAATTCCCAGAGGGAGATTAATAGATTTCTTGACACACATACTGATCCAGAAAATCTCTGGCTCTACCCTTTCATCAAAATGTCTGGCTCCACAAATAACAGTTTATTTTGAATTCTGATACAATTATATACTCCTATTGGCTTTCAAAATGTTGCTGTCCTGTCAAGCAAATAGCTGATTTGATTCACCTGTCTCCAAAATCTCAACAAAATTAATATAACAGAGCCCATTCTTTTTTAAAAAAATATTTTTATTCAGGTTTTGTAGAATTTTTCATGAAAGAACAGTAATATCAATAATAACTAGAGTGAATATTAACATAGTGTAAAAAGAGAATATAGAATAACAATAAAATAGACATTACCCCACGCAACCCAGTCTTCCCACGCCATCCCAATGAAGCACTCACACCCTCACCCCCCCACCCCACCGCCCCCCTACCGTGCCTAGCTCTATATTTTTTTAAAATAATTTTTATTCCAGTTTTCAACAACAAATTTTATCACAACAGAGAAAAACAGTAACCTCTCCCCTCCAATACAAAAACAATAAATTAACAAGAAAAAGAAATAAGCATAAAACCATGAGAACAAACCCCCATAACGAACCAGTAGCCTCCCCCCCCCGGCTACCTTCCCCCGATTCCCGTCCATTTTCCCCTGATTCTTGGCCACCCGACTATTCTTCCTTTTGTTCGTTGGCCACAAACAGGTCCCGGAACAATTGCATGAATGGCTCCCACGTTCTGTGGAAGCTGTCATCTGACCCTCGGATGGCGAATTTGATTTTCTCCATTTGGAGAGATTCCGAGAGGTCGGACAGCCAGTCTGCAGCTCTGGGTGGTGCTGCTGACCGCCAGCCAAACAGGATTCTACGGCGGGCGATCAGGGAGGCAAAGGCAAGGGCGTCCGCCCTCCTCCCCAGGAATAGATCTGGCTGGTCTGAAACCCCGAAGACCGCCACTATCGGGCATGGCTCCACCCTCACCCCCACCACTTTGGACATAGCCTCGAAGAAGGCTATCCAGTACTCCACAAGTCTGGGGCAAGACCAGGACATGTGGGCGTGGTTGGCCGGGCCTCTTTGGTACCGTTCACATCTGTCCTCCACCTCCGGGAAGAACCTACTCATACGGTTTCTTGTTAAGTGGGCTCTATGTACCACTTTTAGTTGCGTCAGGCTGAGCCTTGCGCATGTGGCGGTGGAGTTGACCCTATGCAGTGCTTCGCTCCAGAGTCCCCACCCTATCTCAATCCCCAGGTCATCCTCCCATTTCTTTCTTGTTGCGTCCAGTATGGTGTCGGCCCGTTCTACCAGTCGGTCATACATGTCACTACAGTTCCCTTTATCTAGGATACTTGTGTCCAGTAGGTCTTCCAGTAGTGTCTGTCGTGGCGGTTGTGGGTACGTCCTTGTCTCCTTACGTATGAGGTTTTTGAGCTGCAGATACCGTAGCTCGTTCCCCCTGGCTAGCCAAAATTTCTCTGTCAGTTTGTCCAGTGTTGCGATCCTGCCGTCCGTGTATAGGTCCCTGACTGTCAGTGTCCCTCCGTCCTGCCTCCACCTTTTGAAGGTGGCGTCAGTCAGTGCTGGTGTGAACCCATGGTTGTTGCAGATGGGAGCCTTGTCCGACATTTTGGTCAGGCCAAATTGCTGCCGCAGTTGGTTCCAGGATTGGAGGGTGGCTGTCACCACTGGGCTGCTGGAGTGTTTTTTGGGTGGGGATGGGAGTGCTGCCATGGCGAGGGCCCGGAGGGAGGTCCCCATGCAGGAGGCCTCCTCCGCACGCATCCACTCGGCCTCTGGCTCCTGGATCCATCCCCTTACTCGCTCGGCTGTTGCCGCCCAGTGGTAGAATTGTAGGTTTGGGAGGGCTAGCCCCCCCCTGGATTTTGTTTTTTGTAGGACCTTCTTTGGGATCCTAGCATTTTTACCCCCCCCATACGAACGCCATGATTAGTTTGTCCAGCGCTTTGAAAAAGGCCTTGGGGATGTAGATCAGAATGGATCTAAACAGGAAGAGGAACCTGGGCAGTACGTTCATTTTGATCATCTGGACTCTCCCCGTGAGGGAGAGTGGGAGTGTGTTCCATCTTTGCAGGTCCTTTTTTACTTCCTCCGTCAGACTGGTGAGGTTCCATTTGTGGATCCCTTTCCAGTCATGGGCTATTTGGATCCTCAGGTAGCGGAATTTGTGTCGGCTTGTTTGAACAGCAGCCCCTTTAGTGCTGCCCCCCCCCCCCCCCCCCCCCCCTCTCCCTGCGGGTGGACTGGGAAGATCTCGCTTTTGCTCATGTTGAGTTTGTAGCCCGAGAAGGCTCCAAACTCTTTCAGGAGCGCAATGATTCCGTCCATGCTGCTCTGTGGGTCCGAGATGTAGAGGAGTAGGTCATCTGCATAGAGTGAGACTCTGTGCTCTCTGCCTCCCCTTCCGATCCCCCTCCAATTTTTTGCTGCCGTGAGCGCGATTGCTAGCGGTTTGATTGCTAGTGCGAGCAGCAGCGGGGACAGTGGGCATTCTTGTCTGGTGCCCCTGCGCAGCTGGAAGTATTGGGAGTTGGTATTATTGGTCCGTACGCTCGCCATGGGAGAGTTGTATAGGAGCTTTACCCAAGCGGTGAACCCTGTTCCAAGCCCGAACCGCTCCAGTACCTCTATGAGGTATTTCCATTCGACTCTGTCGAAGGCCTTTTCTGCCTCCAGGTGTAGCCACCGAAGTTGGCCATTCCCTCAATACAAAATGGAGGAACGCAAAGCTTGCAGGTTAAAATGGACAATGTTTGCAGCACCAGCAGGCTGCACCAAGCCAATGTGTATTCTGTCTGCTAAGAGAGCAGACAGCACCAAAACGAACATTCCGCATACTAATGAGGCAATCTCAGGGATAGTTAACATAGTAATGGAACGATCCCAGGGACAATGGACACAAATAGGGAAGTGATTGCAACAGTGTATGGGAAACCAGACACCCCAGCATCAACGGGGTTCGAAAACAAAGCACCTGAAGGCCCGCCCAATAGCCAAGGAACAGCCTCAGTATTGGGGGGATTCAAACAAATCGATTGGGAAGAGACCCAATCGATTTCCAGCAGGTAGAGGGTTCTGCCCAAAAGGGCGCGAAGCCCTAGGACCTATAAAAGACAGGTCCCAAACTTAGTTTGTTCTTCTTGACCAGCCCTCCTCTCTTGACCAGCCCTCTCGACCAGCCTTTTATCGAAGAAGACCTTGACCGAGAGAGAGAGGAGAGGTTTGGGACAGCAGCCGCCAGCAAGTAAGTGTCTCACAACGATCGCTACCAGAGATAGACACTCCTGACCCCTTTTTAACCCGTACCAACCTGAAGTCTGCAGACCAGTGCAGAGCAAGAGGCCTTGTCCCCTGATCCAGCAGTTCCCTTTGAGATAAGTATTGGTTTATTTTGCGGTACGAATAGTTTAATCATCTTAGCGTGTGCATGGGTAGTATTATAATTGTATTATAATAAACTCAGTTGTTTGAACTTACTAATTGGTGTATGGTTTATTGCTTTGAACTTGACCTTGAAACTTGTGGCGGTATCTTAACGATGCCTGGCGACTCCAGAGCTAAGTAACGAAACAGAGCCAAATTGAGTGTTAAGCACACTCACCCAGAACGAGCAACACAGGGAGACGATCACCTCTTGTGTTCTCTCCCCGGGGGGGGGGGGGGGGGGGGGGTGGGGGGTCATTATCACGTTCAGCAGGTGCCTGATGTTCGAGGTAAGCTGTCTACTTTTGACAAAGCCCGTCTGGTCCTCTGCGACCACTTCGGATACACAGTCTTCTAGCCTTTTGGCTAGGATTTTGGTCAATATTTTGAAGTCTGCGTTCAGCAGAGAGATGGGTCTGTATGACCACATTCCGTTGGGTCTTTGTCTTTCTTAGGTATCAGCGAGATTGAGGCCTGTGCTAACGTGGGTGGCAGTGTTCCCCTAGCTAGCGAGTCTGTGAACATCTCCCACAGGTGCGGGGCCAGCGCTGCCGTGAATTCTTTGTAGAAGTCTGCCGGGAATCTGTCCGGTCCCGGCGCCTTCCCCGTCTGCATGGAGCTAATGCTGTCCATGATCTCTCCCAGTGCTAGTGGTGCTTCCAGGTCCCATTTTCTGCCCTCTCCCACGACTGGTATGTCCAGTCCATCAAGGAACCGGTTCATCCCAGCCTTCCCCGTTGAGGTGTACAGCTCTTGGTAGAAGGCCTTGAAGGTTTTGTTAATCCTCTCTGGTTCTGTTTCCAACGTGCCTCCGGTACCCCTGATTTGCCCAATTTCTCTGGTGGCTGCCTGCTTTCTCAGCTAGTGTGCCAACAGGCGGCTGGCTTTGTCTCTGTGTTCGTACAGGGTCCCGCGCGCCTGGCGGAGTTGGTGCACTGCTTTCCTGGTGGAGAGCAGGTCAAAGTTCCTTTATAGTTCTTTCCTCTCCGCCAGGAGCTCTACGGTCGGGGCCTCGGAGTATTTACGGTCTACCTCCAGTATAGAGTCGACCAGCTTCTGCCTAGCCACCCTTTCCTCCCTATCTCTTTGCGCTTTGAAGGCAACGATTTCCCCTCTTAGTACGGCCTTAAGCGCTTCCCAGAACGTGGAGGGTGAGACCTCCCCGTTTTGGTTGTTCTCCGTGTACTCTGCTATGGCCCGTGCTATCCTTTCGCTGAAGGCCTTGTCAGCTAGTAAGGCACCGTCTAACCTCCATGTGGGGTGCTGGGCCCTTCCCATCTCTAGCCGCACGCCCATGTAGTGTGGAGCGTGGTCTGATATCACAATTGCGGAGTATTCCACTTTGGCTATCCCTGGAAGCACCGTTTTCCCCACCACAAGGAAGTCAATTCTGGTGTACACGTTGTGTACTGGGGAGAAGAAGAAGAATTCTTTCTCCCCCGGGTGGGCGAACCTCCAGGGGTCCACTGCTCCCATAAAGTGACTGAGTTCCCTTGCCATGTTTGAGGTTTTCCCCGTTTTGGGGTTTGATCTGTCCGTCTTTGGATCCTGTACACAGTTGAAGTCCCCCCCATGATTAGTCGATGCGTCGCTATGTCCGGGATTTCTGCCATGGTCTTTTTGATGAAACTCGTGTCATCCCAGTTGGGCGCGTACACGTTGACTAGAACTACCGGTGCCCCATCCAGGGCACCGCTGACCATGACATACCGCCCCCCTGGGTCTGTAACCGTCTTTGTCGCCCTAAACATTGTCCTCTTGCCGATCAGGATCGCCACCCCCCTGGCCCTTGTCACATAGCAGGAATGGTAGGTTTGTCCCACCCAGCCCTTTCTTACCCGCAGTTGGTCCTGCTCCCTCAGGTGCGTCTCTTGGAGGAAGACTATGTCGGCCCTCATATTTCTGAGGTGGAACAGAGCCCATTTGTGATGTGAGTGTGCACGTGTAGTATGTGAATTGAGACTTTGAGTGTGCACTGTGGAAAGTATATTTCCAACACATCAATTAATTTAGGGATGAGGAGATGAGGAGAATCATTTTTCCCCTCGAAATGTTGTGTGACTTTGGAACTCTGTTTCAGAAGGCAGTGTAAGTGGGGGTCATTGAATATTTTTAAGGTGGAGGTACGTTGATTGCCAGAACCAAAGTGTTATTGGGGACAAATGGAACTGTGGAATTCGAACACAAACTGATTAACCATGATCTTATTGAATGGTGAAGCAGGTTTAAAGGGCTGAATGGCGTACTTCTGCTTCTAATTTGTATGTTTGCATTTACTTTGATCATTTCATCATGTTGAAGTTGATGCTTTCAAGATTTGATCATATTTTTACTTGATTATTTTTCAGATGAGATATTTGGACGAGAAATGAATCATGACTCATTTCAGGGAGCACAACTGAGTTTGTGTATTCAGTGGACAGTCTAACAGGCAGGCCTGAGGTTGGTCAGAATATCAGATCTTATTGCAATACTACCGTAGAGCTGTGAGCATCAGCCATGCCTACAGAGGCAGCTCGCCAGCCCCCTTGTCTGCAGTTGCGCGCAGATAAATTCTTAAGGTAGGGTGGGGGCAGAGGAGTGGAGAAGTTAACTGGGGCTGAACACTGTCATACATTCATCGGGCGCGATCTGCTGCCTGTGTCCCACCCAAAGGGGGGCGTGACGCAGCCGGTAAATTCCGGGAGTGCCCTCTTCCGGGATTTACCCAGCTCGCCATGCCTCACCAGATCTAACAGGACAACCCGAGACGTCACGATCTGGATCCCACCACTTATGGGCGGGATCAGTATTTGGCAAATCTGCATATTAGAGTGAGTAGCTAGTCTCACTGCTCACCTGATCTACCAGAGGCATTAGGGTCTAACGCTTTGCCTCGCAAACCTTAGGTGAGTGCCGTTAAGTACTGGCCCCCACAAATAAGGATCAGGCAGAACGGCGGGGGAGGGGGATCTCCCAGGGGATCGGAGTCCCCCAGATGATTGGCCCCCGGGTAGGGTGGCTCCCTGGCACTGCTGGTGCCACCTGGGCATCTTGGCACTGCCAGGCTGACGCCGGGGATCGGGCCTGGACTCGATGGGATGCCCTGCCTATGCGAGGTAGGGTGTGGGTGAGCCCAAGGGCCCCCTTATAGGTGAGTTGGAGCTTTGAGTGGTCCAGGTGCCATATCAGGGGGTCGAGAGATTGGGGTGTCATTCAAAAATGGCGTTCTAATCTCCTCCTGCACTGAGAGTTCTGGCGAGTGTAGCTCCTCAGTGCAGGAAATGGGACTAAGTGCGGTCTTGACAGGGTGTTCTCCACTGAGGCCCCAGATTGCAACTGAGTCCTGTTCGATAGCGTGGGCCGGGATTCTCCAATCCCGCGGCCAAGTTCTGACGCCGGCATGAAAAGTGGCGTTTGCCACTCCGGCGTCAATGCTCCCCTTCCTAGGGGGCTAGGTCGGCGCCGGAGTGGTCCCCGCAGCTCCAGCTGGCGCGGCATGGTCATCGCGAGTTTGTGCATGCGTGCCACGGCCGGCGTGATTCCACGCATGTGTGTGGGTTCCCTTCTCTGCGTCGGCCCCCGGGCAATATGGCGGAGCCCTACAGGAGCCCAGCGCGGAAGAACATAGGCCCCCACGGAACCAGCCTGCCCACCGATCGGTAGGCCCCAATCGAGGGCCAGGCCACTGTGGAGGCTCCCCCCTGCGATTGGATCCCCCCGCCCCATCACCAGGATGGCCCTGCAGCCAGATCTTCCAGGTCCCGCCCTGTGGGACCATATGTGGCCCATGCCGGTGGGACTCGGCCGAACCTGGCGGCCATTCGGCCCGTCGGGGCCCAGAGAATTGCCGGGGGGGGGGGGGGGGGGGGCGTATCCAAGGGCCCCCGACCGGCGCTATCCCGCGGGCGCCCGAGAATCGGTGCCAGAGAATCGGCCAGCCGGTATGGGGGTGGAGTGGCGCGAGTTCTTGCTCCCCCATCCCCCCTTGGGGATTCTCCGACCTGGCGTGGGGCCGGAGAATCCCGGCCGTGGTCTTTCTCTGTGCTTTGAGCACTAGGGACTTTCAGTAGCGCAGTTGTGCTGTGGAGCTAGGGCAAGCAATCTTGGCCTCACAGGAAGGTAAGGTGAAAATAAATGTTGACCTTTCTTGGTGTCCTCTAATCCCTTCAAGATGAGATCACAGTAGACATGGCAAAACTAATTGAAGGACACATGGCATTAGCAATGCCTAGTTTTTCACCCATTTCTGGGAGGGGCTGAAACTAGTATAGACCTCTGATTTGCAAATGCAAGCATTCTAACACTGGTATGCACTTTAGACATCCAGGAACTCTTTACTCAATATATTAGGTTTTTTGTCCATTTTCAGTAACAATAAATGCAGCAAAAATCAGAAGAATTGATGCAAAGTGGGTACAGGCTGTCATAATGTACACCATATATCTTCTTCCTTTTGATAGGGGGAGGGATGACCCTTCCATACCAAGAGCAAGTTTTAAGATCAGCTGCCGCCATTAATAAGGCCACAGAATGGGGCAGCACGGTGGCACAGTGGGTTAGCCCTGCTGCCTCATGGTGCCGAGGTCCCAGGTTCAATTCCGGCTCTAGGTCGCTGTCTGTGTGCAGTTTGCACATTCTCCCCATATTTGCGTGGGTTATGCCCCCACAAACCAAAGATGTGCAGGGTAGGTGGATTGGCCACACTAAATTGCCCCTTATTGGAAAAAATGAATTGGGTACTCTAAATTTTAAAAAAAATTAGGCCACAGAAAAGAATCAGACTGGATTTCCACACAATAATCGGGTGTGCGCCTTTCGAAGAAGCAGAACGCAATTGTATAATAGCAACTCCTTTTAACAAGATAATAAAATCCGAGAACAACACCAGAATAGGGAAAGAGTCTAGATTAGAGCTGAGTTAGTCCGACCTGCAAACCATCAAACCATTTCCTTGCCCCCCATGAATTGAATGAAGGCCAAAGTGGTCGTGGGATTATCGAACGATTTGACAGAGTTGGGGGATACAATTTTCAGGATTGCAGGAGAAAGTATAGCACAATTCACTCCAACCGCCTTGTGTTGCCTTCAAACTCCATTGAAGCACCAAAGCTTGGCCTGAGTCATTGCCGAGAAGTCCTGGAAGAAAGAAATCCTCACTCTCCAGAGGATCCCCAAACTGCTCCTTTTATGGATAGATGACCTGTCAGTACCAAAGCAGGATAGAGTCAACAACACCAAAACCCTCCCATAATATCCAAAAAGAAACAAAACAATCCCGAGAACAATATGTCCAAGGGGACAGACCCTTTGGATTAACCCCACGGCCAGAAGAAGAAGAAGAAAAGAAAGGCCAACAAAGGAATGAGAATCAAATGTCCTTCCCACATTTTAAACGCACCCATGAAGACCTGTATCCACCGCTACCCACCCTTCAACAAAGACACAGCACGGTTCCTATATGGTTAACCCTCGGATAAAAGAATAATGAGCACCTGACATGTCTACCATGACTAAGACAAGATAATACAATAATATAACTGTAATAATACAAGTCCTTGAAGCATTCCGAAGAAGCAGAACGCAATTGTATAATAGCAACTCCTTTTAACAAGATAATAAAATCCGAGAACAACACCAGAATAGGGAAAGAGTCTAGATTAGAGCTGAGTTAGTCCGAACTGCAAACCATCAAACCATTTCCTTGCCCCTCATGAATTGAATGAAGGCCAAAGTGGTCGTGGGATTATCGAACGATTTGACAGAGTTGGGGGATACAATTTTCAGGATTGCAGGAGAAAGTATAGCACAATTCACTCCAACCGCCTTGTGTTGCCTTCAAACTCCATTGAAGCACCAAAGCTTGGCCTGAGTCATTGCCGAGAAGTCCTGGAAGAAAGAAATCCTCACTCTCTCATGGAGACAGGTCCCACCTCGTTGTGCCGTCTATAGGACCTCCTGGCAGTCTTTTGTTGTGCCGTCTGATGCACGATCAATTGCACAGAGACGAGAGTTGAATCCAACTGAGGCTTTATTACTCCATGATGTGTGGCCTCCCACAGCAGCTGGCGAAATGGCTGCTGTACGGAGGACACACATATTTATACTCTACCTACTGGGTGGAGCCAGCAGGCAGGGATGACCGCTGTACCTGTAGTACAGGGTCTTACCATACATATCCTAATATATGTACAACAGTGGTTTACCACATTCACCCCCTGTTAAAATTGAATCCGGCGGGGGGTGGAGAACTATATACAGCAAGTTTGAGTTTAAATTACAGCAGTGAAAAAAAAATATTATTTTGAAGTCCAGTGGTTTGACAGTCCCGAACCAGTTATAGATTTAGTCGGTCCGGGGCCTTGATGTGCCAATGGGAGCGACACAGTGGTGGTGGTGATTCCTATGTTGGTCCGGTCCTCGGTGACTTCGGGAGCATGCCAAAATCCTCTTCATCCTCGGGCGTGGGCAGGAGAAGGATGGATGGTCCTGAGGGGGTTGCTGCTGGGAGCGCCGGGGCAGGGGAAGGTGGAGCTGGGTCAGAGGGGTGTGTGTGTGTGTGTGTGTATGTATGTGTGTAGAACCTGCTGGTGCCAGGTCCCTGAGGGAGACAGTATTCTGGCGGCCGTTGGGGTACGCCACGTAGGCATATTGGGGGTTTGCATGGAGGAACTGCACCCTCTCCACCAACGGGTCTGCCTTGTGGAGTTGGACGTGCCTACGGAGGAGTACAGGTCCTGGAGCTGCGAGCCAAGTCGGGAGCGACACCCCGGATGTGGACTTCCTGGGGAAGGCAAAGAGTCGTTCATGGGGTGTATTGTTAATGGCGGTGCACAGTAGTGACCGAATGGAGTGTACTGCATCAGGGAGGACCTCCTGCCAGCGAGAGGCCGGGAGGTTCCTGGACCGTAGGGTCAGTTGGACGGCCCTCCAGACCGTCCCATTCTCCCTCTCTACCTGCCCGTTTCCCCGAGGGTTATAGCTGGTCGTCCTGCTGGAGGCGATGCCCATGCTGAGCAGGAACTGACACAGCTCATCACTCATGAAGGAGGATCCCCTGTCACTGTGGATGTAGGCGGGGAAACCGAACAGAGCGAAGATTGTGTTGAGGGCTTTGATGACAGTGGCAGACGTCATGTCGGGGCATGGGATGGCGAAGGGGAATCTGGAGTACTCATCGACCACACTGAGAAAATACATGTTACGATTGGTGGAGGGGAGGGGCCCTTTGAAATCCACACTGAGACGGTTCAAAGGGGCAGGAGGCCTTCACCAGGCACACGCGGTCCAGCTGGTAGAAGTGCGGTTTGCACTCCGCACAGACCTGGCAGTATCTGGTGATTGTCAGTACTTCCTCGATGGAGTGGGGCAGATTGTTCGCCTTTATGAAATGATACAACCGTGTGACTCCCGGGTGACAAAGGCTGTCGTGCAGGGTCCGGAGTCGGTCTACTTGTGCGCTGGCACATGTACCTCGGGATAGGGCGTCTGGGGGCTTGTTGCGCTTGCCGGGGCGATACATAATCTCGTCGTTGTAGGTGGAGAGCTCGATCCTCCACCTCAAGATTTTATCGTTTTTGATCTTACCCCGCTGTGTGTTATTGATTGCCTGCCTGATTGAGCGTGGCGGCTAGGGCGATGTCTGATGCGTCACATTCCACTTGAAAGGGCAGTGTCTCGTCTACTGCATGCATCGCGGCCTTGGCGATATTGGCTCTAATACGGTCAAAGGCATGTTGAGCCTCGGCCGTCAGGGGAAAATGGGTGGACTGGATGAGTGGGCGGGCTTTGTCCGCATAGTTTGGGACACACTGGGCGTAGTATGAAAAGAACCCCAGGCAGCGTTTGAGGGCCTTGGGACAGTGGGGAAGGGGGAGCTCCATGAGGGGGCGCATGCGGTCAGGATCGGGCCCCAGAACCCCGTTCTGGACCACATAGCTGAGGATGGCTAAGCGGTTCGTGCTGAACACGCACTTCTCCTTGTTGTAGGTGAGGTTTAGGAGAGTGGCGGTGTGGATAAATTTTGCAAGGTTGATATCGTGGTCCTGCTGATCATGGCCGCAGATGGTGACATTGTCTAGGTACGGGAAGGGGGCCTGCAATCCGTACCGGTCGACCATTCGGTCCATCTCCCTTTGGAAGACCGAAACCCCGTTGGTGACGCCGAAGGGAACCCCGAGGAAGTGGTAGAGACGACCGTCTGCCTCGAAGGCAGTGTATGGACGGTCCGCCTTACGGATGGGGAGCTGATGGTAGGCGGATTTGAGGTCTACAGTTGAGAAGACCCAGTACTGTGCAATCTGATTGACCATATCAGATATGCATGGGAGGGGCTACGCGTCGAGCTGCGTGTACCTGTTGATGGTCTGGCTGTAGTCCACGACAATTCTATGTTTCTTCCCCGATTTCACCACTACCACTTGGGCTCTCCAGGGGCTGTTGCTGGCCTCGATGATGCCTTCCCAAAGCAGCCGCTGGACCTCTGACCCGATGAAGGTCCTGTCCTGGGTGCTGTACTGTCTGCTCCTGGTGGCGACGGGTTTGCAATCTGGGATTAGGTTTGTGAAAAGGGAAGGTGGGTCGACCTTTAGGGTCGTGAGGCCGCATACAGTAAGGGATGGTAGGGGCCCGCCGAATTACAAGGTTAGGCTCTGGAGGTTACATTGGCAGTCCAGGCCGAGTAGTAGGGCAGCACAGAGATTGGGGAGGACATATAGGTGGAAGCCACTGAATTCTATGCCCTGGACCGTGAGCGTGACTATACAGTACCCCCAGATCGCCACGGAGTGGGATTTGGAAGCCAGGGAGATTCTCTGCTTGGCTGGGTATACCGCAAGGGAGCAGCGCCTTACCGTATCTGGGTGGATGGAGTTTTCGGTGCTCCCGGAGTCCAGCAGGCAAGAGGTCACGTGTCCATCGATCTTAATGCTGGTCGAGGCGGTGTCCATGTTGTGCGGGCGAGGCTGGTCGATGGTGACCGAGGCGAGTCGTGGCTGGTCGTTGCTGGTGTAGGACGATGGGGTGCCCGGGGGGCACGGGTCCTGGAACAATGGTGGTGCCCATGTGCCATGGGGTAGACAAGATGGCGGCGCCAGGAGATCTTGGGGTAGATAAAATGGCGGTGCCCACGGGCCGCACATGGCGGGGTTTGAAAAAGATGGCGGCAGCCATGGGCCACACATGTTCCGAGGGGGGGGGGGAAAGATGGTGGCGCCCACTGGCCGCGCGTGCTCTGAGGGGGAGAAGATGGCGGCGCCCACTGGCCGCGCGTGGTCCGGGGAGGTGAAGATGGCGGCGTCCATTGTCCGTAAGCGAGGGGGGGCCGAAGCAATAGCGGCGACTGACCAGGCCTGGCACACCGCGGCAAAGTGCCCCTTCTTACCGCAGGCCTTACAAAAGGCAGCGTGGGCCGGGCAGCGTTGGCAGGGGTGTTGGTGTTGGCCACAGAAGTAACATCGGGGACCCCCCGTGGTTGGCTGGCTGGCGCGTGGCACAGGCGTATGGGCTGGGTAAGGCGCCCGCTAGGGCGGCCGTCTGTGGATTCCACCATGCCCGTGTGATCCCCCCTTCCTGGCTCCCGTCCAACTCTAGCTTTACCCCGCCCTCTCCCCCTCCCTATTTCCTTACTTTTTGTTTCCCCTGAACTTCTGTTTTCCCCTTCCCTCCTGCCAGACGCTCCCTCCCTCTGGGAGGTGTGCCATGGCCTCCCCCTTCGCTATACCGCAGTACACCAGCCTATTCGCGAGTGTAGCGGCTCCCCATAATGGTCGCATTATACCTCTCTCCTGTAAATGTCTCTCCCCCGTTCTCCCTCGTGCATTCTTTTCTGTTCCTCTTGGAGCCCTAAAGCCCATGCTGCATTCATTGCCCTCTACTGCTATTTCCCAGGTTGTGTTTCTGCACCAACTTGTTGGCCTCCTCCAGGGCGTTAAAGTAATAGTCTTTGCCCTGAAAGGTGATCCAAAGCTCGGCGGGGTAGAGCATGCCAAACTGCATCTTGCTTTTGTACAGTGTGGATTTGGCCTCATTGGTATTCTGCCCAGCACTTGGCCAGGTCTGTGCCAAAATCTTGGTACAAGAAGATGGAGTGTCCTTCCCACTTCCACGCCTTTCGCCCAATCAGGATCTGCTTTTTATTCTGATACCTGTGGAGCCTCACAAACAGCGTCCGCGGTGGCTCCCCAGCCTTGGGCTAATGCCGAAGCGATCTGTGGGCGCGGTCTACATCCGGGGGCTTGGCAAAGCCCTCCTCGCTGACTGCCTGCACCTGCATCGCTGCCACATACTCTGTGGGGTTCCCCCCACTCCGTGTCCTCTGGCAGCCCCATAATCCGCAGGTTTTGCCAACATGATCGGTTCTCCTGGCCGTCGATTTTTCCCTTCAGCCTTCTCTGTGTCCTGACCAAAATTGCCACCTTGGCTTCGAGGGCTACGATCTGATCCACCTGGTCCGTGGCGACCTTCTCGAGAACCTCGTCATTGCCTCTTGGGCCTCAAGTCTCATTTTGCTCACACTCTCCCTCATGGGGGCCGTCGCGACCTCAACTGTTGCCTCCAAGGCCGCCGCGACGGTCCTCCTTCGTGAGGTGAGGAGACCCATCATTTTCTCCATCAGCGCCTGGGTCTGCCTGGAAAGTCCGGGGGACCGTCTGTCGTTGGTTCCTTGCCGCCACGCGGGCTCCCCTGCTCCGAGGCTGAGGTTTCCCTCTCCTCTTTGGAGGTTTGTCAGCTGGGTTGCTGACTCTTCAGTGTTTCGGGCGGCATTGCGGTCGTGGGGGTGGGGGTTGATTTGAGGGATTTTCCATTCTTTGGGTGCTTGTTTGTTGGGGTTAAAGGGCCTTCACCAAGGTTTCTAGACGAAAGCCATCCTTTGTCAACTGCTCAGCTAATGGCCGCCACCGGAAGTCGGTAGAATTCATTATATAAAGAAACATTGTGAGGGGCATTTTAACTCCACATAAAAAATTGGGAGTGTTAAATCTGCTCATGTGCAATGCCAACGCCGACAACCCTCATATGCCCACCCTTCTGATTTAACCACTGCGCATTTGGGACATCCCAATAACTTGATCTTGACAGGTGGCTCAGTTATTATAATATGTTAATGAGACTCTATTTTGGCAGCCATTTGAATTTAATGCTGGCTGGCCAGGTTTCCCAGAGTTTAGGAAACCCAGCAGCTAAATCGAAGGGGGACCAGCTCGATCCAGAAGGTAAGCTTTTTAGATCATTAATTTATGGAGGAGCAGGAGCGCTTTTCTCCAAATCACTCAATAATAATCTTCTGCTGGAATCAGCTGAGCCCCCCCCCCCCCCCACCCCCCCCACCTACCCCACAGCTCTCCCGGTCACTTATCCCTATTGTGTGGCACAGTAATGTCATTCTGAATTGTTATTGCCGTAAGGAACCACCATCATGCATTTATTCTACAAGACAAAATGCTAAAAAAGAAATGTGTTTTTGTTATTTTATTCACAATTCTGTGACTATCTGGCACTTGCTTTGAAGGCCAATGTATTAGCAACAGTACTTGGGTGTGCTGATGAGCACCACGACTATACATGATTAGTGCTTGGCTGTTTGGAACAATTTCAAACCACAATAGGTTCTAAGTCCCATTGACTTTATTGATTTTTTTCTGGTGATCTTGTTGATACCTACAAGATTCTTCCAGGGCGTGACAGGGTGGATGTTATCCCTGGCTGGTGAGTCTAGATCCAAGGGACACAGTGGCAGAATAAAGAGGTAGGCTACTCAAGTCTGAGATGAAGAGGAATTTCTTCACTCACATGGTGGTGGTTCCTTTGGAATTCTCTACCCCAGAGGGCTGTGGAAGCGCAATTATTGAGCATTTTCAACACATAAATTGATATTTTTCTGGAGACCAATGACATCAAGGTATATGAAGAAATGGATAAAAAGCATTGATTCGTAGAAGGCAGTCACCTTGAGGAAGTCCCATCTTGGAGAACTGATTGCCAAACAGAAGGGGTCTTGTGATGGAGGCCCTCCCCAACCCTTCCGGCTCGGTATCTAACCATATTCAATTTTGGGTTTCCTCATCAATCTATCATCTGCCTGTCAGTCTAAAAATTGAGGCTGGGGGGTAAAAGGTCCATATGTGGCCAGTAAGTGGACACTTAAGAGCCTTATTTGGGGCAAGGGAATCCAGTCCTTGCAATTTCATACACCCCAGCCTCAGACCATGCCGGGGGTTTGTGGGGAGTTGGGGGGGGGGGGGGGGGGGGGGGGGGGGGGGGGGGAGCATAAATTTCTGGCCTTTGTTCTCGCCGCCCTCACCAGGACGATCGCCTCCTTCACCAGCACTTTCAATACCGCCCCATCTCCTTCCTCATCGCTTCCATGTGCTTTGTGAACTGTTTTTCAAGTGCCACGGCCAATGCCTCGGTCATCCTTTCTGCCGTGAGCAGTGCGGCCTCACCCGGCGCTTCAGCCTCCGCCTTCCTTCTAGTTCCTGAGCCGACCTTTCCACCCAACGGTGGACCTTCATTAGCCCCCTTTTTTACGCCCGTTTTTCTTTGAGATTTGGGCATCTCTCTTCTCTGTGCCTTCGTACCCTTGTTTAATCAACAGTTGCTCCTGGGACGGGGCATCAAAGTTTGAAAAATCAATTCTCGGGTGGGAGCCCTCCAACGTGCGGCTTCCTCCGACCTGCTGCCACCGGAAGTCTGCCAATCCATCAGTTGACGGATTATTAGAAAAGTTGTGGAAGGTGTTGTGTTTGGTCCTTTGTACTTCATGAAGGAACTCACCAGACACTTTGACTTGTCCAAACCAGAATCTTTTATTGAGTCTCGTGTGGTAAGATAGCAATCTGATCCAGGGCACGTTATCATGGAGTCTGCTAACTACTCCTCTGGACTTGCACCTAGCACTGACCATGCACTTGTATGTCTTATTACCCTCTCAATCTTCTTCTGAAGATGGCCAGATGTGTCTCCCTTTATATCCAAGTCACAGAACGATGTTGAGTTTCTTGAGTGTTGTTGGAGCTGCGCTCTTCCAGGCAAATGGGGTACATTCCATCACACTCCTGACTTGTGCCTTGTAGATTGTGGATAGGCTTTGGAGAGTCAGGAGGTGAGCTACTCACCGCAGCATTCCTAGCCCCTGACCTGCTCTTATAGCCACAGTATCAATATGGCGAGTCCAGTTGTTTTTCTGGTCAATGGTAAACCCCAGTGGGCGATTCCGCAATGGTAATGCCATTCAATGTCAAGGAGAGATAGTTTGATTCTCTCTTGTTGGAGGTGGCAATTGCCTACCATTTGTGTAGGGTGAATGTAACTTGTCAGCCCCAGCCTGGATATTGTCCAGACCTCACTGCATTTGGACATGGACCTCTTCAGTGGGGCGGCACAGCGGCGCAGTGGTTAGCACTGCTGCCTCACGTGCTAACGCTGAGGGCCCGTGTTCGATGCCGGTTCTGGGTCACTGTCCATGTGGAGTTTGCACATTCCCCCCCTGTCTGCGTGGATCTCAACCCCAAAACTCAAAGATGTGCGGGGTAGGTGGATTGGCCATGCTAAATTGCCCCTTAATTTGAAAAAAAGAATTAGGGACTCAATTTATTTTTAAAAATGGACTGCTTCAGTATCTGATGAGTTGCAAATGGGGCGCAACATTGTACAGTCATCAGCAAACATCCCCACTTCTGACATTTTTATGGAAGGAAGGTTATTAATGAAGTAGCTGAACATGGTTGAGCCTAGGAATGGCTGCAGTGATGTTCCGGGACTGAGGTGGTTGACCTCCAACAACCACAACCATCTTGTTTTGTGCTTGGTATGACTCCAATCAGCGTAGAGATTTTCCCCTGATTCCCATTGACTCCAGTTTTGCTAGGGCTCCTTGATGGCACACTCGGTCAAACGCAGCCTTGATGTCACTCTCACCTTATCTCTGGAGTTGTTTTTCCATGTTTGAACCAAAGCTGTAATGAGGTCAGGAGCTGAATGGCCCTGGCGGAACACAAATTGAGTAGTAAGGAGCAGGTTATTGCTGAGCAAGTGCCACTTGATAGCACTGTTGACCACCCCTTCCATTGCATCACTGATGATCACGAATAGAGAGATGGGGCGATAAATGGCCAGGCTGGTTTTATCCTGCTTTTTGTGTACATGACACGTTCAGGCAATTTTCCACATTTCTGGGTAAATGCCAGTGTTGTAGCTGTTCTGTAACAGTTCAGCTAGGAGTGTAGCAAGTTCTGGAGCACTATTGCTGGAATACTATCAGGGTTCATAGCCTTTGCAGTATCAAGTGCCTTCAGCCATTATTTGATATCACATGGAGTGCATCGAATTGGCTGGACTGGCATCTGTGATGCTGAGGACCTTTGGCATGAAATGAGCTCCTGTGCAGCTGGGTGAAGTATTTGATTCAGCTGCCTATTCCTTCAACTCAGGGAATCCCTCCCTATGCCTCTCCAGAGCTCTGCAATTGACTCCAAAGGCTTTTTGATCTGCTCACATTTGCTCTGTTTTTTCTGTGTATAATAATCAGCTCCTTTCTAGCTATAAATGTTCAGCTGGAATAGTGGAAAGTAAATAGAATGAAATATTTCTGTCATTTGACCCTGACAAATGGATGGATGATTCACACATTCTGTGCCACTTCCAGCATTATATTGAACGATTATAAAGACAGGGCAGAGAATCTGGAGGAATGTGTCCCTGACCAATTTATTGCTCTTATCCACTCACATTCCCTTGAAAAATCAGCAGAGAGATGGAAAATCTAGGTCACTGATACTTTTGGGAGGTAGTTTAAAATTACCCATTTAAAAGTAACCAGAAACATTGTGGACAAAAAATTGAGGAATGGTTACATTGGACATAAATTAATTTCAAAAGCCCCAGTTTACATTTAAATTGTGGACAATATTGGATGATACCTATTTTTCTTCACATTCTTAAGAGTTTACAATTGGTTGTGAAATCAATAATTTGAGTGGACCGCAAATTAATAATTTATTGCGGTTACCGTGACAACTTGTAGCTGCGATTTGTAAATTTGTAGGGTAGGTTTAACCACAGTCGAGAAGATGTGTAAGAACTACAATGGTAAGACAGTCCACAACATCTGAAGCGTTGTAACTGTATTAGTAATTCGAACATCATAGCAAGAAACTGCTTGCCATAACTTTTTGCACACCGTTCACCCTTCCAAAAGGGAAGTTTGCCTTCTATACTTGGGCAGCACTGTAGCATAGCACAGTTGCTTCACAGCGCCAGGGTCCCAGGTTTGAATCCTGGCTGGGTCACTCTCTATGTTCTGCATGTTCTCCCCGTGTCAGCGTGGGTTTCCTCCGGGTGCTCCGGTTTCCTCCCACAGTCCAAAGATGTGCAGGTTAGGTGGATTGGCCATGCTAAATTGCCCTTAGTGTCTAAAAAAAGGTTATGTAGGAGTTACTGGGTTACGAGGATGGGGTAGATACGTGGGCTTGAGTAGGGTGCTCTTTGTAAGGGGCCGGTGCAGACTCGATGGACTCCTTCTGCACTGTAAATTCTATGATTCTATGATATTCATTCTCCATCTGCACAGTGCCTCATATCCCTCTCCCTGTTGAGAGATTTTTTTTGTGCCTGTGTTGATGAGTGAGAATTACTGACCTACAAATCCCAGAATTACCAGAGTAACTGTGAGCTTTGACATATCCCATGATTCATGTCCCATTATGCGCAAGGTGGGTAAAAGAATTGGAGAAGCTGGTTTTACTTATTTTCAGGAAATCTTTGGCTGCAGAACTATCAAACTACATCCAAATAGGCCACAATGGTAACATAACATGTTCATGAGTAATAACATCCGGCACTTACAATATCTACAAAATGCTGCTGCTGACACAGCCTAAACTTACCTTGTTGGACAAGCCTTATTCAGTCAACTGCCAAGCCAAAAATACAACTTGCTTCCATGCATGCAGCTTGACCCCATATTTAGATTCGTCAAGAAAAGGGAGAGTATCATTTTATCTCCAGTTCAAATAATTTCGGACTTACAAAAACGGGAATAAATATCCAATGCATAACAATTACAATTAGATGGAACTTGCCCCGTTGAGTCCCTTCAACTGAATTAGGAGACACTCAGGATGACGTAACTCAATTGTGAACTTGTGACCTTTCGTGATGATATCCAAAATAGTACTGATGCCCAGTAGTGGATCTCTTTTCTTTACAATTACTTGAAGGCTTCTGTCTTTATAAATGTGTTTGAAGAAAATCAGTGCAATAACCTGAGGGAATTGCACAATGAAAAGTGCAGAGTCCTTTCTATTTTAAATTGCCATGCACTTTATAGACTCAAATTTGAATATATTATACTAGGTAACGGTTACAATATGCTGCTTTCCCCAACAACTCTTTTCTCATGTGAATAACTCGACAACAGTTTCCGTAAAACTGAGTTACAGCTGTGAAACCCAGTTTCCTTAATTAACCCTGATCGTAGTAAATTACGTGGAAGAGATCACCTACCATGCTCACAACATCTGGGCACGGTTCTCAATCACCCATGGAAGTGAGGTCAGATGCGGGCGTGCTCTGAAAATACTGCGGCCCATTGGCAGTCTTCTGTCTCCAAGAAGCACTGGCATTTTTAAAGGGAGGTAGCCTGGGGGAAGCTGGCAACCCGCGTCTCCAATTAGCTGGATGTTGAAGAGCTTGTTAACAGGTTGGAGAGCGACAGGATCAAACCTTCCAAAAGTTGATAATGGGCAGAGGAAGTTGTTAATGCACTGGACGTGCTGATGCACATCAGGAGCACGTCGTGTACAAACCATTATTCATTGTTGCTGGCTGATGAAAAAGCTTGCATAAAGTGGAATAGTCAAACTGAGGAGATCATGCTGTGGTGCACAGTTCCTGTCATTTGAGTACTTGAGGAGCGAGCAGGTGAGTGAGTGAATGCTTGGGCACGTGTATGATGTGTGACTGCTGGTCCTTTGCTCTCCTGCTTGCTCCATTCCCCCAGGTAACAGCAAGCTCAGTGCTTGCTGCATTTGTCTTTTAAAGTGACTCTGTGGAATTAGTTCCTGCCTCCTCACTGCACCCACGACCTCTAATTAGGCACCCAACCTGCCACCAGGTCAATTTGGGTCTTTTTCATTGAAAATGACGATGCATTACCAAAGTCCACACGGTGTGGGGTTGGGATGTGGAAATGGTGCCAATGCAGCGTTCCTGAAAATTCAGGCACTAGCTCCAGCCAGTTTGAATGAAGGAAATTATCGAAATTTTGAACTGTTTTCTTCAATTTCTAGATGTACCTTTGCAAATGAAAAGTTTAACAATGTTCACAATCAATAATAATAATCTTTATTATTGTCACAAGTAGGCTTCCATTAACACTGCAATGAAATTACTGTGAAAATCCCCTCGTTGCCACAGTCCGGTGCCTGTTCGGGTACATTGTGGGAGAATTCAGAATGTCCAATTCACCTGATAAGCACGTCTTTCGGGACTTGTGGGAGGAAACCCGAGCACCCGCAGGAAACCCACGCAGACATGGGGAGAACAGGCAGACTCCGCACAGACAGTGAACCAAGCGGGAATTGAACCTGGGGCCATGATGCTGTGAAGTAGCAGTGCTAACCCACTGTGCTACCGTGCCACCCAATAATATAAATTCAACACAACTGTGTGGATCATTCAAAAATATCCTAGCCTCACTCAATCACTTCAGTTAACCTCTGAGAATAACAATTTCTAGTAAACCATGACGGGGTGATTCCTTCTTCACTCTGTACTGACTAAAATGACCCTCTATGTAAAATATTTGGACAATCTGAATCTCAGTTCAAAATTGCACATGAATTGGCATAAATTGGCACTGAATTGGCAACCCCATGCAGAGAGGACACAGATTGGCTTGTGTGGAATATTTTGAAGAAGTAAGGGGATGGACTGAAAGGCCTTCTTATTTGGTCAGGGACAGGAGAGTGTGACCACAAGGGAATCGAGAAGATGGAAGTGGAGGAGCCTTGGCCCATGTTTTCACAGGTTTGCCGTTCTTACAGCTTTTACGGATTAGAGTGGGGGCTGCAAGGTGAATGAATGATCTGATCTTGGCACCATGGCACAGAAAGCCATTCAAGCAGGGGAAGTCATTAAAAACATTGTAGAAGTAGGAGACTGTGTAGTTAAGGGGATATGCCCAGTCCTCTGTAGCTGAGGTGAGAGTCCAGAAGGTGGTGTTGTCTGCCTGGTGCCATAGTTTGGGAAGTATGGGGCGGAATTCTCCGACCACCTGCAGGGTCGGGGAATTGCCCGGGGCCGGCGTAAATCCCTCCCCCGCCGTGGCCAGAATTCTCCACCACCCGGGAATCGGCGGGAGCGGGAATCATGCCCCGATTGGCGGGCCCCCTGCGGCGATTCTCCGGCCCGCGATGGGCTAAAGTCCCGCCGCTGACAGGCGTCTCCCGCCGGCGGGAATTGGAGCACCTCTGGTGCCGGCGGGATTGGTGGTGCAAGCGGGCCCCCGGGGTCCTGGGGGGGGTGGGGGCGGGGCGATCGGACCCCAGAGGGTGCCCCCACGGTGGCCTGGCCTGCGATCGGGGCCCACCGATCGGCGGGCGAGCCAGTGCCATGGGGGCAATCTTTTTCTTCCGCCGCTGTCACGGCCTCCACCATGGCGGAGGCGGAAGAGACCCCCCTACCGCGCATGCGTCGGTGGTGACGTCAGCGGCCACTGACGCACCAGCGCATGCACGGACCAGCGAAGGTCTTTCGGCCAGCCCCGATGCTGGCCGGCTTTGGTGCCAGTTAGCGTGGCAAAAACAACTCCGGCGCCGGAGTGGTTGGCGCCACTCTGCTATGCCGGGACCCCCCGCCTCGCCGGGTAGGGGAGAATCCCGGCCATGGTGTGGGATGGATCTGCACCTGTAGGGGAGGCTGAGACTCCAGTTGTCAGGGGCCATGTGGATACCAACGACGTAGGAAGGACTAGGAAAGTGGTTCTGCTTCGGGAATATGAGCAGCACAGATCTTAATTAGAAAGCAGAACATCAAAGTGAATAATCTCTTGATTATTATAATAATAATCTTTTTATAATAATCTTTATTGTCACAAGGAGGCTTACATTAACACTGTTCTGCAACACAGAGTTGGGAATGGAGATCAATTGGGGAGTATGGAGTGAGGCACTGCGAAGGGTAAACGGGACATCCTCTTGTGCACGGATGAGCCTGATACAGTTTAAGGTGCTGCACACGGTGCATATAACTCGGGTGAGAATGAGTGGGTTCTTTCGGGGGTAGCAGATGAGTGTGAGAGGTGTCGGCGGGTGCCAGCGAATCATGCGCACGTTTTGGGATTGTGAAAAATTGGGAAGATTCTGGGCGGGAGTGTTTGCGGTCTTAGCCAGGACAGTGGAGGAGGGAGTGGACCCGGACCCTTTGGTGCCGATATTTGGGTTTCAGAGAATCCGGAGCTCATGGAGAGGAGGAAGACCGATGTCTTGGCCTTCGCCTCTCGGCTTGCACAGCGACGAATTTTGCTGGAGTGGCGGTCGGCATCGCCACCGGGGGTAGCAGGATGGTTGGGTGACCTGTATGACTTCCTGCGGTCAGAGAAGGTAAAGTATGAGTTAAGGGGCTCAGCAGGGGAGTTTGAGAAAAGGTGGGGGATGTTTCTGACCGTGTTTGAGGAGCCGTTCGTCGTGGGGTGGTGGGTAATGGGGAGGGGGAGGGTGCAAAAGGAGAAAAATCTGTACAAACTGTATAGTTGATTGTTGGGAAGAATGTTTCCCGGGGTGTTTATTTGCTGTAACCTACTTTGATACAAGTCTGAATAAAATGCGTTTAAAAATAAACACTGTTCTGCAACAACGCCCCTTGATTGCCAATCTGCAAATCCTTCCAAACAAGCTGATAACTGGCAGTAAGAGTGGATGCGACTCCTGGTCAACCACACTTGACGTGGAGTGGCGACTGTCAAGCTATTAGCCCCTAACGACAGACTGATGACCTGTTCTGGGAATAACTAGCTGTGGAAACAGGCAGGTCTGTCTGAGTGTATCACTCAGTGTGGGAGGGGAAGTGGAATTGGGAGATGAACAGCCTCTCTGGTCCTTTTCTACAAATGATACACTGTGGCAATGAAAGTACTAAATATGGATTAAAAAAAGAAAGATTTGGAATACTGTTTTTGATGCACTGAATGTTAGCGTATTATGTGTTTCTGAAAAGGTTTGGGCTCCAAACTTGCTGCATCTCAACCATTGAGTACAGCTTCTATTGTATTTGTTTTGCCATATGCAAGTTCAAATATGTCACAAGGTGTTTAACTCAGCTGCTTGCTGGATCAGCTTGTGCAGATTTGTTGCAAAGCTGAAAATGATCTTTTTATCCTGACTCATCATTGTTCAGTAACTGACTTTTCGATGAAAAAAAACAATATCAATGTACCATCCGCAGCAAAGTTTCAGGCAGGCAGGATGTGAGGTGAGCACTCAACCCTTCCAACGCAATTGATTTGACATCCAGGCTATTTTAGCTCGTGGCCTCCATTTGCATCTGGCCTGCCAGCTGTCTGAATGAAATGAAAAGAAGGAGGCTGGAGACTGGCATTGGATATGTCACATTTCCAGTGCCCTTAGAATATGAGGGAGGTGGGGTGGGGTGTGGGTGACCTGAAGAGGAATCATTAAGACTATTAGGTGGGTGGTAAGTGGTGGAGAGTGTGGTATTGTATTCCAGGTCACCACAGGATCAGAAGGGCACTCCCCCTCATCCTGGCCGTGGTAAGGACACCTTTCGACTTACTGAGGAGACCATCCCTTCGTCCCTGCCAGATATTAATGAAATTATTACATACAGTTCACCAGGCAGTTAAAATGCCATCAGCAATCCTAATGGCATCATGTATCAATGATTTCTGTCTGAGTCGGGCAGCCTTGCTGTCCAAAAAAATAAAGGGCTCAGTTGAACGGTGGCAAGCGAGAATTAGGCAGGAATACATCTGCATGGCTAAATTAAAAGTGCATATGTGCCCAGCCTGCCACCATTCACCGCCCCCCCCCCCCCCCCCCCCCAACCCCCACCCCGATTCCCTGCTGAATCAGTCAATCACAGCCAGGGTTTAAGTTGCTGGGAACAGCGTGACTGTGGAAGTCGGGTAAGGACGGGACACTCTGCTGTCATGTTCTCTGTGGCTGAATAGTCTGCTGATACTCAAATGTTCAGTGATGCACTATCAATTATGACGAGACGGGAGTAGAATGTAATCGAGGCTTTATTACACAGAGATGTGTGGCCTCCTGCAGCTGCTGCCGAAATGACTGCTGTTCGGAGAGCACACACATTTATACTCCGCCTACTGGGCGGAGCCAGCAGGCAGGCATCTACCCCCGTACCTGTAGTACAGGGGCCTTACCGTAATACCCTTGTATGCAGTGCAGTATATACAATATAATACAACATAATAAATGGTGACTACCACATTCACCCCCTGTTAAAAATGAGTCCAGCGGGGGTGGTGGAAAACTATTTACATACAGGTTGTCATTAAAATTTCAGAGGAGGTTACAATTTAGACGATCGGGTGCCTTGATCCGTCATTGAGTGTGCCGCAGTGTTGGTGACGAGTCAGGCGTCGGCTCGGTCATCGGTGACACCGGGAGCATGTTGACATCCTCTTCATCCCTGTGTGAGACCAAGGGAAGGGCGGATCGTCCTGGAGCGGGGGCTGTGGCGGGGTGCGCCGGGGGAAGGGAGGGTGGCGCTGGGGCAGAGGGGGGGGGTGTGTGCGTGGACCCAGCTGGTGCCATGTCCCTGAGGGAGACTGTGTCTTGGCGGCCGTCGGGCTACGCTACGTAGGCGTACTGCGGGTTCGCGTGGAGTAGCTATACCCTCTCAACCAATGGGTCAGCTTCGGGAGCCGCACATGCTTACGGAGGAGAACAGGTCCTGGAGCTGCCAACCATGTTGGGAGCGAAACCCCGGAGGTGGACTTCCTAGGGAAGGCAAAGAGACGTCCATGGGGGGTTTTGTTAGTCGCATACACAGGAGCGACCGAATGGAGTGAAGGGCGTCGGGGAGGACCTCCTGCCAGCGGGAGGCCGGGAGGTTTCTGGACTGTAGGGCCAGCTGGACGGCCTTCCAGACTGTCCCATTCTCCCGTTCCACCTGCTCGTTTCCCCTGGGGTTATAGCTGGTCGTCCTGCTCGAGGCAATGCCCCTGTTGAGCAGGTAGTGGCGCAGCTCATCGCTCATGAATGAGGATTTCCGGTCGCTGTGAACGTAGGCGGGGAAACCGAACAGAGCGAAGATGGAGTTAAGGGCTTTGATGACGGTGGCAGGCGTCATGTCGGGGCATGGGATGGCGAAGGGGAATCTCGAGCGCTCGTCGACCACACTGAGAAAATACGTGTTGCAGTCGGTGGAGGGGAGGGGCCTCTTTGAAGTCCAAGCTGAGCGCTCAAAGGGGCGGGAGGCATTCACCAGGCGCGCACGGTCTGCTCGGTAGAAGTGCGGTTCACATTCCGCACAGACCTGGCAGTCTCTGGTGATAGCCCTGACTTCCACGATGGAGGGCAGATTGCGGGCCGCAATGAAGTGTAAAAGTGGGTGACCCCTGGGTGACAGAGATTGTCGTGCAGGCTGCGGTCGGTCCACTTGTGCGCTAGCACATGTACCTCGATAGGGCATCGGGGGGTTCGTTGAGCTTACCGGGGCGATACAAAATCTCCTAATTGTAGGTGGAGAGCTCGATCCTCCACCTCAAGATCTTATTGTTTTTGATCTTACCCTGCTGTGTGTTGTTAAACATGAAGGCAACCGATCGTTGGTCAGTGAAGAGAGTGAATCTCCTGCCGGCCAGGTAATGCCTCTCATGTCGCACAGCTTCTACGATGGCCTGGGCTTCCTTTTCGACAGAGGAGTGCCGAATTTCGGAGGCATGGAGGGTGCGGGAAAAGAATGCCACTGGCCTGCCTGCCTGGTTGAGGGTGGCGGCCAGAGCGACGTCTATTGCATCACTCTCGACTTGGAAAGGCAGAGTCTCGTCGACCGCGTGCATCACGGCCTTGGCGATGTCGGCTTTGATACGGTTGAAGGCCTGGTGAGCCTCGGCCGTCAGTAGGAAAGCGGTGGATTGAATGAGTGGGTGTGCCTTGTCCGCATAGTTTGTGACCCACTGGGAAAAGAACCCCAGACATCGTTTGAGAGCCTTGGGGCAGTGGGGGAGGGGGAGTTCCATGAAGGGGCACGTGCGGGCCCTAGAACTCCGTTCTGGACCACATAGCCGAGGATGGCTAATCGGTCCGTGCTGAACACGCACTTCTCCTTGTTGTCGGTAAGGTTATGGAGTTTGGCGATGTGGAGAAATTTGGAAAGGTTAGCGTTGTGGTCCTGCTGGTCGTGGCCGCAGATGGTGACCTTGTCCAGATGCGGGAAAGTGGCCCGCAGTCCGTACCAGTCAACCATTCGGTCCATCTCCCGTTGAAAGACCGAGACCCCGTTAGTGACGCCGAAGGGAACCCTAAGGAAATGGTAAAAGCGGCCGTCCTCTTCAAATGCGGTGTACTGCCGGTCCGCTTTGCGACTGGGGAGCTGGTGGTAGGCAGATTTCAAGTCTGCTGTCGAGAAGACCCGGTACTGTGAAATCTGATTGACCATATCAGATATGCGTGGGAGGGGGTACACGTCGAGCTGCATGTACCGATTGATGGTCTGACTGTAGTCAACAATCATCCTGTTTTTTTCCCCAGTTTTTACCACTACCACTTGGGCTCGCCAGGGGCTGTTGCTGGCCTCGATAATACCTTCCCAAAGCAGCCGCTGGACCTCAGACCTGATGAAGGTCCTGTCCTGGGCGCTATACTGTCTGCTCCTGGTGGCAATCCGGGGTGAGGTTCGCAAACAGGGAAGGTGGGTCGACCTTAAGGGTCGTGAGGCTGCATACAGTAAGAGGTGGTAGGGGCCCGCCAAATTTAAAGGTCAGGCTCTGGAGGTTGCACTGGAAGTCCAGGCCAAGTAGCGGGCCAGCGCAGAGGTTGGGGAGGACGTAGAGGCGGAAGCTGCTGAACTCTGCGCCCTGGATGGTGAGTGTGGCAGTGCAGTACCCCCGGATTGCCACGGAGTGGGAGCCGGAGGCCAGGGAGAGTCTCTGGTTGGTGGGGTGGACCGTGAGGGAGCAGCGCCTTACTGTAACGGGGTAGATAAAGCTCTCAGTGCTCCCGGAGTCCAGAAGGGAGGAAACTTTGTGCCTGTCGATCTTCACCATCGTCGACGCGGTCGCGAGGTTGTGCGGTCGATCGTAACGGAGGCCAGGTGTGGTTGGTTGGCGGCGATTGCAGGCGATGAGTGGCCCAATGAGGTGTCCGACGGGCAGTGATCCTGAGGCTGGGAAGATGGCGGCACCCACGGGCTGCACATGTCCTGGGGCAGGCAAGATGGCGGTGCCCACGGGCCCCACGTGTCCTGAGGCGGGCAAGATGGCGGCACCCACGGGCCGCATGTGTGAGGTGAGCAAGATGGCGAGGAAGATGGCGGCACCCACGGGCTGCACGCGTTGAGGGGAACAAGATGGCGGCGCCCATGGGCCGTGCGTGGTCTGCAGGGAGGAAGGTGGCTGTGCCTGGGGGTCGCACATGGGGGACGCCAGGGCAACAGCGGTGACCGAGTGGGCCTGGCACACAGCAGCAAAATGTCCTTTCTTACCGCAGGCCTTGCAGAGCGCACTCCATGCCGGCCAGCGTTGTCGGGGGTGCTTTGACTGGCCGCAGATGTAGCACTTGGGTCCCCCGGGGTTGTTTGGTTGCCGCGCGTCGCAGGCCTGGGGTTGGCTGGGAGCGGTCGCTGATGGGGTGCATGGTAGGGTGTTCGCTGACACGGTCCATGATGTCCAAGAGGGGTGGGCCGCGCAGTCGGGGGCATACGCTTGAATATTGCGCAAGGTGACCGTGAGCGAGGGTGCTAGTTTCTTGGTCGCCGCGAGGTCGAGGGTAACCACTTCTAAGAGTCGCTGGCCAATGTAGGCCGACTCTATACCTGTAACAAACGCGTCTCTAAGTAGCAAGTCCGAATGTTCAGAGGCCAAGACAGCCTGAGAATCGCAGTCTCTCACTAGGATTTGGAGGGCACACCAGAAATCCTCCACAGACTCACCGGCGAGTTGATGCCGCGTGGCGAGGAGGTGCTTGCCGTAGATCTTGTTGGTCTGCTGCGTGTAGGTCTCCTTCAGTTGCGCCATGGCCTCAGCGTACGTCGGCGTGTCCCGAATGAGGGGGAACATGTCCGAGCTCAGGCGCGTGTAGAGGATCTGGAGCTCCTGTGCCTCTGACAGTGGGTCAGTCGCAGATCCTATGTATGCCTCGAAGCAGGCTAGCCAATGTGCGAAGGCTAACTTGGCATTGTTTGCATGAGGGTGCAGCTGCAGGCGATCAGGCTTGATGCGGAGAGCCATTGTTTTAAAATCTCTGTGTAATAAATCGATGCACTATCAATTATGACGAGACGAGAGTAGAATGTAATCGAGGCTTTATTACACAGAGATGTGTGGCCTCCTACAGCAGCTGACATTTATACACCGCTTACTGGGCGGAGCCAGCAGGCAGGGATCTACCCCCTTACCTATAGCACAGGGGCCTTACTGTAATACGGTGCAGTATGTACTATAAAATACAACAGTGGTGACTACCACATTCAGCTCAATATAAAAAATATGGCTGGCTGTTCATTGTAAGGTCCTGATGCGTTGCTAATGAAAATATCCCACTGCAAGAAACATAACCAACATGTAGAATCAAAGAGGACGGCAACAGCAGAGGAGGCAATTAGGCCGTCATGTTCAGGCCAGGTCTCTGCAAGAGAAACACAGCTGGACTCACCTGCCATCAGCCCCACTCCCTTCCCCCCACGCCCCCACCGACCCCATCCTTTCTTTGTCGATCAGCTAATTATTTATCTTCCAGAGCTTATCCAATTCCCTTTTGCAAGCCACATTTTGGCTGATCATCTCTTTTCACGTTGTGCTTTGATGCTTTCTGCAGAGCACAAACATGAAAAACAGATGGGTACAAATGGAGAGCAGATTTTCCTGCCAAATTGCATTGAAAAAGATTATAAATTAAAATGTGTACAACATAGGCTCCCATCATTTGCAAATGAAAGTGAATATTTCCATTGGTTTATGTTCAAATGCGCTGCATTGCCTGGATGTAGCAGACATCAAAAAAATAAACAGGGTGGAATGCAGACCAATGAAAGAATCCATCCAGTTTTCTGACAAATGTGTGATTCTCAGCAGAGGTGAAGATGCAGGGAACTGGCTCTTTTCATTTTTAATGCTGTGAAGGCAATTTCTGTGAATAAAATCAGTTTTTTCTATATTTTTGAAGACAATTGAAAAGCAGAGGAGACAAACAAATAGCAGAATGAAGTGAATTTCACTAATGACATGGGTTAATCAAATATGTGCACTTGTGTACCTCGATCCAAGTGTTGAGTGACTTTGACCCTCTCCACAATGAAGCTCTGAAAGTGCAGTGCAACAGATGACACATTGGTTAATGATACAGAATTTTACAATATGTATTGTGATGCCTGTTGACTAGGTGATGTTGAATCTTTGTAACTTTGGTGTTACCACAGAGTTTCAAATCGCGAAGGCTTGGCACTTTGCAGGTAATTCGCCAATTTTTGCACAAAATAATTATTTTCATCTTAATGTTCCTGAATCCATTAATCCTGCAAATGTGCTGTTAATTTGATCAAATTCACAATTATTTTCTTAGCTCAGCTTCTGAATTTTGGAGGAAGTTCAGATAATGATATCGTCAGCAGTACAAGTGGAAGTATGTTTTTTTTAAAAGTATTTTATTAAGGTTTTGCAGAATTTTTCATAATAAAACAGTAGTAACAATAATAACAAAACAAACTAGAGTGAACATTAACATAGTGTAAGAAGAGAATATACAAGAACAATTAAAGAAACATTACCCCACGCGACCCAGTCTTCCCACACCATCCCAATGAAGCACTCACCCCTCCCCCACCCCCCACCCGACGGATTGCTGCTGCTGATATTTTCATTTTCCTCGAGAAAGTCGTCGAACGGCTGCCACCTCCGAGAGAACCCTAGCGTAGACCCTCTTAAGGCAAACTACATTTTCTCGAGGCTGAGAAACCCAGCCATGTCATTAACCCAAGTCTCTACACTCGGGGCTTCGAGTCCCTCCACATTAATAAAATCCGTCTCACAGCTACTAGGGAGGCAAAGACCAGGACATCGGCCTCTTTCGCCCCCTGAACTCCCGGGTCTTCTGACACTCCAAAGATCGCTATCTCTGGACTCGGCACCACCCGTGTGTTAAGCACCTGGGACATTGCCCTCGCCAACTCTTGCCAGAACACTCTAAGCTCTGGGCATGCCCAAAACATGTGGACATGGTTTGCAAGGCTGCCCTTGCACCTCATACAACTGTCTTCTGCCACAAAAAACTTGCTCATTCTCGCTGCCGTCATGTGTGCCCGGTGGACCACCTTAAATTGAAATAGACTGAGCCTGGCACATGATGAGGAGGAATTAACCCTGCCCAGGACCTCTGCCCACAGACCCGCTTCCAACTCCTCACCTAGCTCCTCCTCCCACTTGCCCTTGAGCTCCTCCACTGGAGTTTCTTCTGCCTCCTGTAGTTCCTGGTAGATATCCGACACCTTCCCCTCCCCCACCCAGGTGCCACCCTATCCTGTATCCTCAGTGGCAGCAGCGCAGAAAGGCCACTACCTGTTTTTTCAGGAAGGCTCGTATTGGCAGATATTTAAAGGAACTTCCTGGCGGCAGATTAAATTTGTCCTCTAGCGCCTTCAAACTGGGAAAGCTTCCGTCTATGAACAGATCTCCCATCCTTCTAATGCCTGCCCTCTGCCAGCTCTGGAACCCACCATCCATCCTAACCCGGGACAACCTGTGATTGTTGCATATCGGGGTCCAGACCTACACTCCCTCCACCTTCTTGTACCTCCTCCGCTGTCCCCAGATCCGCAGTGTCGCCACCACCACCGGATTTGTGGAGTAACGGGTCGGCGAGAATGGCAAAGGAGCTGTTATCAAAGCTCCCAGACTAGTACCTTTACATGGTTACATGACGCTGCCTCCAGCTGCTCCCCCCCCCCCCCCCCCCCCCCCCCCCCATCGCCACTTCCTAATCATAGCTATATTGGCCGCCCAGTATAGTTGCGAAGTTTGGCAGCGCAGCCCATCCCCACCGCCCCCCCCTCCCCCCCCCCCCCCCCCCCCCCCCCCCCGACTGCGCTCCAACAGCGATTTCCTTACTCGCGGGGTCTTATTCGCCCACGCAAAGCCCGGAATGATCTTACTCACCCACTTAGAAAAGGCCTTAGGGATGAAGATGGGGAGGCACTGAAAGACAAACAAAAATCTGGGGAGGACAGTCATTTTCATGGTCTGTACCCTCCCTGCCAGTGACAGTGGGAGCATGTCCCACCTTTTAAAGTCCCCTTCCATTTGCTCCACCAACCGGGTCAGGTTGAGCCTGTGCAGGGCATCCCATTTCCTGGCCACCTGTATACCTAGGTAACAACTTTTCTCTACCATCCTGAGTGGCAGCTCTTTCAGCCTCTCCTCCTGCCTCTTGGCCTGGATCACAAACAACTCGCTCTTTCCCATGTTCAGTTTGTACCCTGAAAAACTACCAAAATCCCTCAGGATCCGCAGAACCTCCCCCATCCCCTCCACAAGGTGCGAAATGTACAGGAGCAAATCATCCGCCTATAGCGAGACCCGATGTTCCACCCCCCGAACCGTCCCCACCAGTTCCTCGAGGCTCTCAGCGTCATAGCTAACGGTTCTATAGCTAGGGCAAATAGTAACAGGGAGAGGGGACACCCTGCCTCGTCCCCGGTGAAGCTCGAAGTACCCCGCCCTCAGCCGGTTTGAACATACACTTGCTACAGGCACCTGGTACAGCAATGTAACCCAGCCAATAAAGCCCTCACCAAACCCGAACCTCCCCAGCGTTCCCACAGATACCCCCCTCCACCCGGTCAAAGGCTTTCTCTGCGCCATCGCTGTTACC
This sequence comes from Scyliorhinus canicula, assembly GCF_902713615.1. NCBI lineage: Eukaryota > Metazoa > Chordata > Chondrichthyes > Carcharhiniformes > Scyliorhinidae > Scyliorhinus > Scyliorhinus canicula. The sequence goes on along the minus strand of NC_052162.1, from coordinate 34,968,348 downwards.
ACCTCCGCCTCCCCTCCCTCTGAGGGCATCATAATAATATTCAAAAATCTCCGGACATTGGTATTGAGTTGGCTGCCTTTACCAAACCCAGTCTGGTCTTTCTCCATCACCCCTGGGACGCAATCCTCAATTCTGGTGGCCAGAATCTTAGCTAGCAATTTGGCATCCACGTTTAAAAGCGAAATGGGCCTGTATGACCCGCAATGTTCCGGATCCTTCCCTTGTTTAAGAATGAGTGAGATCAAAGCCTGTGGCATTGTGGGGGGGAGGGTTCCTTTCTCTCTTGCCTCATTGAAGGTCTTCATCAGGAATGGGCTCAATATTTCCGAAAATTTCTGATAGCATTCTACTTGGTAACCGTCCGGCCCCGGGGCTTTACCCGATTGCATGCCCTCTATACCCTTGACAATCTCCTCCAATTCAATCGGGGCCCCCAGCCCCTCCCAGGTCCTCTCCCTACTTTGGAAACCTCAACTGGTCCAAAAATTGCCTCATCCCTCCGCTTCCCGTCGGGGGCTGGAAATATGGTTTTAACCAGGCAGAAACCATGGCCTAGATCTTTCATTCCCCAGGAGGACGGTACCCTCAGAGGTACTCCAGAAGATGCACTGGGGGATCCCCAGACATCCCCATGAAAGCATTGTTGGAGAATTGTCCGGGAAGTTGCAATGGGTAATTACCCTGTGGCTGGAACCCTCCGAAACTCCAAATTAAACCAGACTTTGGAGGGTTCCCACTCTCTTAGTAGAATAGTTGTCCAGGAAATGTTAGAAGGACTAAATCTATGTTTTATTTCTGGGAACTATGGTACTGACCCCCGGCCACACTATCACTGGACACCCTGACTACCCTCCCAGCCCCCAGCTATTCCCTCCACCCTTGACTACCCTGCACCACTCAAGCACACCCCACTCACTGACTATCCCACCACCCACCCTATAACCACACAAATACTGCCCCATCCCCCACTGCCCACCAAGCCCTCCCTGACCATCCCTCCACTCCCTGACTACCCTCCAACCACCACATCATCCAAAAGCGTCCCCCCCCCCCCCCCACCGCCCATCCTGACCACCCCCCCCCCCGGCTACCTCCCCCACAGTAGGCCGGGTTTCCCAATATCCTGGAAACCAGGTAACTGGAGGAATGCAAGAAATGTCAAATTCTGCAATTGAGTGCCTTTTCAGCACCCCTTGTGGATCAGGAAGATTGAAGTGTTTTAAATGTGGCATCCACCAAACTAACGCCTCCCCATAATCTGAAAACCTTCCCTGCTCCGAATCAACTGACCTTCCCTGAAATGAAGTCTTCTCTGATCAGAAGCCGGTCTGATCTGTTTCGCAACTGGTCTAAAGACCTCAGCCCCCAATTTGAGCAAACCCGCCCATCCAATTTAAAGTCTCCCCCCCCCACCCCACTGCCCCCCAAAACCCATGATCACTCTCTCCCTCTTTCCGCTTGTGGCTGCAGTTGTTACTGCTTGCTGGCCACAGCCAATAGGCTTTTCAATTTGTCCGGCTTTCAGTCAGAAAACGTAGACAAAAAATTTGAACGAGGCCCTGCCGTTAAATTCATTGGAACGTCTGCATTATTCATATTTCTGGGTATTCTGGCCACTGTGACCTTTTCCCAGTTCCCTTCCCACTTCCCTGGAAATAGCGGGGGACTTGGTTCTTCCTCCTGTAATTGTTTTCTTGCTCACATAAAGGATGAGGAAAGGCCACCTGGTTTTGAGTGCACAAATGACTAGGGCTAATCAGACTTCTGACAAATCCACCAAAGGCTCCACTGGATAGAGGGTTTTAAAAATCATATTTAATACAAGATTCTCATCATAAGTAACATCAAACACAGTTTCCTGGTGAACCAACTTTTACTTTGGTGCACTTGTCTAAAATATACATCCATCAAGTGTTGCTGGCAAGTGCAGATTTAGGTCTTACAGTAGGCGACAGTCATAATGCAGCACATACTTTGGATTAATTAAAAATTAATGCAAAATTCAGCAACTGGTAAGCAATCCTGGGGAGGGGATATTCTAATGTGGCACAGAAGGAGAGCTCATAAATGAGTGTCCATTTATAAGAATATTTTGCCCACATTCCAATGCAGAAGATTTTGTACAATAATTCCTTTCTTCACAAGTTATTAAGCAATGGAAATCATTTCAAGTTTTCTAAGATATTTATTATAACTTATCTTCTGTGATGGCGTTCATGGGCGGTATGCAATATAAACTGTTGGGTTGCTAACTTGGCCTGTATCTATAAGGTTGTCGCTTGAATAAGGAAAATCCATGTGGTGATTGTATATCTGTGTAGATGCAATACAACTGAGCAAGCACTAGAGGGAGCACGGGGAGAGATATAAATACACACGAACAGGAAGTCAGGACACACTTCACAGGAACAGGAGCTGGTAGCAAGACAGACTAGCAGCACAGATGTAACTTTAAGTTAAGCACTGAAGAGAGAACAAACTCACTATAAAGCATCTAATTCAACTTTAAGACTACGAGCTTTTTAAGACACAAGGAACAACACATGGTACCAGGTCTGTCTTCAGAACGCTGCAGACACAGAAAGACGAAAATGGCAAGGAAAACTCCTACCGGACATTCGACGTGGGAAGACTTTGCTAATTCGATGCTATCTATTGGAACCCCACCTCAGCTGAACACAACCGGTAATTTAAGTAACGAATGGAAAATATTTAAACAAATGTTTGATCCATATATCATAGCTAATGATTTAGAAGCAGCCTCAGAAGAAATTAAACTAGTACTGTTTATCGCAGGACATGAAGCTAGAGAAATATATAATTGCTTTAAATACTTGAAAGGTGAAGACAGCACCAGTTAAAATCAGCCGTTTTGCGTTCTGCGCATGCGCAAGCCGTGCATGCGTAGTTAGAAAAAGTTTTGGTCGCGGATCATTCTGCGCATGCATGAGCCGCGCATGCCCAGTTGAAAGGAAAGATCTCACTATTCGAAGGTGGTTCTACGCATGCGCAAGCCGCTCATGTGCAGTGGAGAAAAGACCGCACAGTAAAGGAAGATCAATTTGCGTATGCGCAATCGATTCCTACGCATGACGTCATGAGCTTCATGATGTCAGAGGACCAGGACCACACCCACTTAAAAGGGAAATGCCAGAAAATTGAAAACAAGAAACTTAAAGCTGTAAAACCCAATTTTCTTACCTCAAAAGACAGAACAACGTCTGAACTTACACCAGCAGTTGAAAATAACTCTCACAACACCCTGGAACAAGCAGTCTGCACCATCCAAAGTGAAGAGAACAACAACAATTCCAAAGCAAAAAAAGATAAGAAAACGATACCAAATCCGAAACAAAAAAAGATGATTTGTTTTTCGAACAATACTACTCAGACATGGCTGAGTTGGTTGAGTTATTCGGATATGCTGATCATAGCATCAGCAATACGGTCGCAAAGCACAACACGACTCTACTCATGGTAGATGAATCCAATACCATGGTGCCATGGCAGATCGTCGATACATTGGATGACAGCAATACCCAAGACGAAGACGATGCCACACAGAGAGCATAGAAATACTCCACAGAGAGAGCGATGACAGGCTCCACAGAGAGAGTGATGAAGTACTCCACAGAGCGAGCAATGAAAGACTCCACAAAGAGAGCGACGCAAGCCTCCATAAAGAGAGTGATGCAAGCCTCCACAGACAGCTCGTTGAAAGACTCCAAAATGGAAGCAAGCAAACGCTCCATAGCGAACACCATGCATGAACAAGACCATGAAGGTCAACCCACCATATCTGAGCAACCACAAGCAGACTATGAAAGTCTACCAAGCTCACATAATCAAGAAGAAGACAATGTAAATCTACCCACTGCATGCGAAAACAGTGACAATGTTATCACACTCGACATACAGGAGGTGCAGGATCACAGAGAGACTGACAGATCTCAGCTCGTCTGTACAGAAGCTCAGAGCAGGGCTACTCATGAGTCCAGAGAGACCACGTCAATTGAATCTTGAAGATTTTGACTCCAGAAGAGGAGCACCAAGAGTCCAGAGAGACTACGTCAATAGAAATCGTGAAGATTTTGACTCCAGAAGAGGAGCACCAAGATCCACAAGAGAATGAAATTGTGAAGATTTTGACTCCAGAAGAGGAGCACCAAGACCAACAAGAAAATGAAATCGTGAAGATTTTGACTCCAGAAGAGTCCAGAAGAAAGCAAAGAAGAGGAATCAAATCCACCACAAATGACTCCAGAAGAGGGCTACAAAGGAAGCAAAGAAGAGGAATCAAATCCACCACAAATGACTGATGTCACCAACATCAATGACACATCAGATCATTCTCACCATTCTCTAGACGAAATGTTCAATGTAACAGGTACCACAAAGGACACTCGCACCAATACCTGTGACAATGACTCAAATTCTCCACACGGGACAACTCATTGAGCGCAACAAGAAAAACAAAAATCGCAAGAAGCACTGCAGAAAACACGAACAACAGCAACAACAAAAACTACAAGCACAACAACAAAAAACTACAAGAAGAACAACAAAAACAACAAGAAGCATAACAAAGACAACACCAGGCACGACAAGAACAACGATGAAACAACAAAAACAGAAGCAACAAGAACGGACAACGAAAACAACAAAGACAGAAACGACAAAAACACAACAAGAACGAAATGAAAACACAAAGGACAGAAAACGACAAAACAGCAACAAGAACGACAACGAAAACAACAAAAACAGAAACAACAGAAACAACAACAATGAAACAACAACCTGTACAAAATGGTACAACTCTGCACATGAAGGACAATACCATAGCACACTGCAAAACAATGACAAGACTACAAACATGCCATGGCCTGACAACGAATCTCACAAATTCACATCTGCTCCAGAACAAGCAAGCACACCAGCTTTCAAGGCAGATGACACACTAAATCGATACCACAAGCACAGAAAAAAAGTCCATGTCAGTCAACATCAGTGGTTCGACCATTCAAACACCTCGGGATGACTTGTTGGTTACTTAAAAAAAAAACAAGAACACCGACAACATTCACAACGGAGGTGCAATATCAATATCACCACGTCAACAACGAAAAAGAAAAAACTCAACAAACAAATTAATCAAGTTTGGACTCATAAATGTTTTTATTAAGATTGGACTTATAAATATTAATTGGCTTTGTAAAAATTTCCAAGATCATCATCACTTGTATAGATACACATATCATAAGTAATCTAACTGTTTTGTACAATTTTCTTTAACAATGTACAGAAAATATGTAAAGAAAAAAGGGGGATGTGGTGATTGTATATCTGTGTAGATGCAATACAACTGAGCAAGCACTAGATGGAGCACGGGAGAGATATAAATACACACAAGCAGGAAGTTAGGACACACTTCACAGGAACGGGGGCTGGTAGCAAGACAGACTAGCAGCACGGATGTAACTTTAAGTTAAGCACTGAAAAGAGAACAGACTCACAATAAAGCATCTACTTCAACTTATTAAGACACAAGGAACAACACAATGCAGGTAATTGCTGTGCTTGCAATTTTATATGATTAATGTCAGGGTAATTGCAACTGCTTCTAAATTTTAGACTTTTGATGATTGACTAGCTTCCTTATAGATCCTCCTCCTCAAGGTACCATGTCCGAAGAAGGTGTTGGCGACCATGGACTTCCATTGTATTGATCCATGATTATAGTGGCAAAATACTGTAGTGGTTTGCCATTGCCTTGTGCACAATGGCTTTCCAGGTAACTCTCCCACTCTTACCATCTTCCATCAGGAATATTGAAAGGACATATAGGCTCATAACCAACTTGTTGGACCACATTGTGACCACACCTTCCATGGCCATCAAGTCCTAAAGTGGTACTTGAACCTGGAGCTTCTAACAGCAAATTGCGGATGCATTTTAAAAAGTATTTGTTCTTGGGGGTCTGGGTGATCCCATTTAGGTGTATTGCCCATTCATATTCACTCTGAGAAGGTGGAGCTTCTGTTTGAATTGTTACAGTCTTTGTATCAATAGTCCTCACACAATGCAGCTCGGTAAGGACAATAGCTCAGCAATAATAAAGGAATACCAACACAGGACCAAGGCAAGATTGTGAGCAACTTAGTAGTAAATGTGGAGATAATGGCTTCGCAATGGCTCTTATTTTTCTTGGCGGTAGAGACCATGAGGTTAGGAGATATGGTAAGAAATACTGTAGTCAAAACTCAATAAAAAACATTTATAAAACAAAAGAAATACTGTAGTCACGGTCTACACATAGATGGGTAGATTTGAACTTCAATGGTAGGAGACCCAATCAAGCAGACAAGTTGGTTCTGGATTATTTTGAGCTCCTTGAGTGTTATTGTAGATGTACTTATCCAGGTGAGTACTGTTGATTTCTGTGCATGCCTGACTGAACCTTGTGGCAATGAGGTGAGGAGGTGGGCCCCTTATTGCAGAACATCTACCCTGTGTCCTACCCTTGTAGTCACATTGTTGATATGACTGGCCCAATCAGCCTGCTGGTTAACAATGTCCTTCCCACTCACCACCCACAACACTCCAGTACCTCAAGATGTTGATGATGAGGGCCTTATTGATGATGGCACCATTGAAGGTTGAGAGAAAAGGGTTTGTTTGGCCTTTTCTAGTTGGAGATAATCATTACCTGGTTCCTACAGAGCTGCCAATTGCAGTCTAAGCTGAGTTATTCAATATTAAGTGTAACATATTTTCACGACCACATTTTTCGTGATTGAATAAGTAAAATTGCATTTTCATTACATGGTGTCCTTTTTGGACCTTTGCTGATGTTTCGATCATTGATTTCCTTTCCTGTTTAAACTGCAAATCAGTTCCCTTGAATGTTATTATTATCTTTACTGTGATCTCTCGCTGTATTAAAGTGAAGACACATTGCAGGATAGAGGCATGCTGTCGGAAGTTGGTTAAAGGTGCCTGGAATTCAGCATCGCAGTTAAGATTTTGTAACACCAGGAACATGTTCTTGGGGACTGGCCAAACTAACGGGTGGTTCTGGGCTTTTAGGACATAATAATGAAGCCGATGTGATGTGACAGAACTGAGCAGTGATGGGGATGGGGGTTTGGGGGAGTGTCTGGTGGGGGTATGGAAAACTGAGAGTCCAAGGATGTGGCATCATTAGAAGTGGGAGGAATCTATGTGTATTTTGGGGTGGGGGAAGGGTTTATTTGAGACCAAGGGAGGAGTGTTACAGGGTCCCTCAATACTAGAGGAAGGCAAACCTAGAATCACTGACTTGATCTGTTGTTTTGGCTCTGATTCATTCCTCATCAATTTAGTTCTTGGAAAATAAGTACATTGGTGTTTTGGGAGAGAACCCGATGGTAATCATAGAATTTACAGTGCAGAAGGAGGCCATTCGACCCATCGAGTCTGCAACAGCTCTTAGAAAGAGCACCCTACCCAAGGTCAACACCTCCACCCTATCCCCATAACCCCATAACCCAGTAACCCCACCCAACACTAAGGGCAATTTTGGACACTAAGGGCAATTTATCATGGCCAATCCACCTAACCTGCACATCTTTGGACTGTGGGAGGAAACCGGAGCACCCGGAGGAAACCCACGCACACACGGGGAGGATGTGCACACTCCGCACAGACAGTGACCCAAGCCGGAATCGAACCTGGGTCCCTGGAGCTGTGAAGCAATTATGCTATCCACAATGCTACCGTGCTGCCCCATGTAACTCTGTGACAAAATGCCAGGGGCAAGAAAGCAGCTGCCTCAGCTAAGTCCAATTCAACAAATGTCATGAGCACAGTTTTTAATTTATTCCTGGCCTACCATGATAGAATAACTGCATAGTTGTCCCTGATAATATCTGTCATGAGTTGCATATGAAAGAATCATTCTGGAAAATTTTTCCTGTGTGAAGAGAATTATCTATTCTAAACAAGGTAACACATTTGCTTTGGGAAAAGGACTGAACTAATTTTCAGTAGTGTACTCATGAATTATTGTCCATCACATGGAAAGTGATTAAACACATATAATTCTATTAAATCGTAATCCTTGTCTGATTTCCAGCTAATGATGTTTGTCCATTGTTAGTTTCTGTGAATTATTGTATCATTTCGCATGGCTCTGCTCTTTTGCTAGTCATTTCAAACCATTTGTCTCCAGTCAGGAGGAGCAGACATACATAGAAACATACATAGAAAATAGAAGCAGGAGGAGGCCATTTGGCCCTTTGAGCCTGATCTGCTATTCATTATGATCATGGCTGATTATCAAATTCAATACCCTGATCCTACCTTCCCCTCATATCCCTTGATCCCTTTAGCCTTAAGAACTGGGCAGCACAGTAGTAAGTGGTTCCCACTGCTGCCTCACGGCTCCAAGGACCCGGGTTCAATTCTGGCCTCAGGTGATTGTCTATGTGGAGTTTGCACTTTCTCCCCGTGTCTGCGTGGATTTCCTCCAGGTGCTCCGGTTTCCTCCTACAGTCCAAAGATGTGCAGGTTAGGTGGATTGGCCACTTAGTGTCCAAAAGGTCAGGTGGGGTTACTGGGTTACGGGGATAGGATGGAGGAGTGGGGTTAAATAGAGTACTTTTTTCAAGTGTCAGTGCAGACATGAAGGGCCGAATAGCCCCCTTCTCACTGTATATTCTATAATCCTATATCCTTCTTGAAATTACAGATGTTTTCGCCTCAACTAATTTTTGTGGTAGTGAATTCCAAAGATTCTGGGTGAAGAATTTCTCCTCACCTCAGTTCTAAAAGGTTTACCCCTTATCCTCAAACTATGACCCCTAGGTCTGGACTCCCCCACCAACGGGAACATTCTGAATCTACCCACTCCAATGCTGTTAGAATTTTGTAAGTTTCTATGAGATCCCCTCTCACTCTTCCAAACTCCAATGAATATCATCCAAACCAACTTGTTCTCTCCTTTTGTGACAGTCCGGCCATCCCAGGAATCAGCCTGGTAAACCTTCGCTGCACTCCCTCCATAGCAAGAACATCCTTCCTCAGATAAAGACACCATCTCTGCATCCTCACAGCTCACTCTCTCACCCAACTTTATATTATCAGCAAATTTGGAGATAATACATTTAATCCCTTTATTCAAATCATTAATATATTGTGGCCACCTAAAATAGCCACCCGCAAAGGATAATGGGAATTGTGGTCAAGTCGGGGCACAGACAGTGCACAGTCCCTGTGTATTGTGCAAAGGAAAACCAGACCGAACCAAAACTTGCACCTGTTAAAGGTCAATCACCGATTTCCCCAGGACAATAGACTCAAATTAAGGACTAGCAATAGCAGCAGACTCCCCGGCGCCATTTCCCCTTATTTGGAAAGGCATACACACTTGGGACAGTAACGACTAGGACCCTCTCAGCCATCAAGGTACCCGCCCCTAATTGGCCGGTATCGATCGAGATCAAGAGTGATCAAGACTTTATCAATGCATTGGATCCTGAGTTAACCCCGCCCATACATGCAAGCTTTACACTTGAACTAGACTCGGATGATGACCTCCTGGATTTGGCCAGTTACCCTGGCGACTTATTTGATCTCTCTGACTTCACCTATCCCAGCCCACTAAGCAATGACTTGTTTCAATTCAGCCCCACGCCTGACTGGAGCCTCCCACCGACTTATCCGCCCAGACCATGACTATCCTCTGACACGCCACTACCCCAAACTTCCGCTATGGCACCGTGACCCTTCTTGCCGATTGGTACGATATGATGGATCAGACAATTCACAGGACCACGTGGCAAAAACTCAGAGCAACGGTATGAACCTGCAGACACGAGTCTGGCAGCCAGAAGGTACAGATGATTCAGACAATGAGCCTCTTCTGGGAAATGATTTAACGGAACAATTGATGCATGCAAATATCTGAGGTGTCCAGATGATGACAAGCGGACGCCTACTAAAACTAAGGTGTGCAATTTCTGATGGAGCCTACCCGCATTCTGCTCTTCTTCTTCCTCACCTCTCTTTTTAACGCATGGTTTTTATTCATGTCGGCTCGATACCACATCGCACAAGAATTTGTTTATGCAGTCAAAAACGCAGTATACTGACCAATCAATGGCAGTCAAAGACACAATCTGTGGGCACAGCCTTGCTATCCCCATGGTGAACGGATTCACACGAATACAAGCTCTTCCTGTTCATCACGATCACCCAGGTAGGGAGACACGGCACTAATCCCCGCCCTACCTGAGGGCTCCAAAAACTGGTCAAGTAAAGCTCGGGAGTGGAGTAATGGCATTTCCCCTGCCCTACCCGGGGATCCCACCCTTTCATGACTTATAGGCAGCGGCCTTTACGCACCCCATGTCACCCTCAAATTCGCTTGACTGGTTTTCTACACGCTTCATTGCCTTGGGCAGGTCTCAATCTTCACGCCCAACCTGACTATCTCCTCAGTTTGGTTGTGGGATCAAGAATGTGTTCCACAACGCTCCACACTCGAAACCCTCTTCTCTTCTAGCTTTCTCTCGACCCTTTCGATCACTCCCACCTGCGATTGCTGATTACTGCTGCTCTACATGGAACCCCTCTGTGCCCCTGGAAGGAAACATTATAAAACTGGCCGCCCTAACATTCGGCTTGTTAAGCAAAGCCTCAACTTCCCATGGTTGTGGTTTCAGATGGAGACTGGTCGAAGAAATTATCTGCCCACTCCAAACATCGGCCACACAAGCTGTGAGACACTGGAACACTGAATTCTGCACTTTTATTTGCATTTCTGGTTTTCTCTCCAAAATCTATCGAAAGAAAACGGGGAAGTTACACATGGTGACACAAGCATGGTGACAATCATAAAGGGTAATTGGAAGTAAGAGAGAAAGACCAATAAACACAGATGTTAACCACAAATAATAACAAAGTACTCTGCTGGATTCCCTAGTAATACGCGGAAAAGACACGGAAGACAGACAACATACGGAATGAATCCAGGCCCCCTACTCTTCACACTGATCATCGCTGGACTTACTGAACTCCTGGCGCAACACAACATGAACTTAGACCATACTGCACAACTGTGGTATGCTCCACCAGGTGCAGGGGAATGTGAGAACAATATTTTGTGGGTAAAACCCAACAGAAACATCCTATTTGGGTGTAATAATCAAAGGGCAATGTAAAAAAGGCCCAACGGGACCACATCTGCGTGCTACATCAGCACAACCGGAAAAGGGGATTGGTGGGAACTTACGAATGAAGGCTGTCCCGATAATTGGATGTTCAAAGAGAAACTCAGGGAACACATTAGGAATTGGACAAAATTGCCCCGGGACACTCACTAAGGGTAAGTTGACCCTGTACAAAATCAGGATAGGACACAAGCCAGCCCCAAACACCACCACCCCACAGACCACCTCTCGCTAGGACACCACCCATCAACTCTTTGAGATTGAGACCAAAACCCCAAACTGGTGGGAAAACTTTGCAAAATGGAACCCCCTCTCCGACGTCATCGAGACCCTCCTCCTGATTGCAATTCCATTCCGTAAATGGAAGGAAAAAGCCTCCCACCCCCAGATATGCAGGGTCTGAGCCCCCCTTTTCAGAATTCAATAAAAAAAACCAAGGTAACCTAGGTGATGCACTATCAATTATGACGAGACGAGAGCAGAATGTAATCGGGGCTTTATTACACAGAGATGTGTGGCCTCCTACAGCAGTTGACGAAATGGCTGCTGTACGGAGAGCACACACATTTATACTCCGCCTACTGGGCGGAGCCAGCAGGCAGGGATCTACCCCCGTAACTGTAGTACAGGGGCCTTACTGTAAAACCCATATATAATACAACAGTGGTGACTACCACATTCACTTCCTGATAAAAATGAGTCCAGCGGGGGTAGTGGAAAACTATATACATACAGATTGCTTAAAAAAATTACAGAGAAGGTTACAAATTTAGATGACCCGGCGCCTTGATCTGTCGTTGAGAGCGCCGCAGTGCTGGTGGCGACTCAGGCGCCGGCTTGGTCTTCGGTGAGTCCGGGAGCGTATTGAAATCATCTTCATCCCCGGGTGGGAGTAAGGGGAGGACGGATTGTCCTGGAGTGGGGGCTGTGGTGGGGTGCGCCGAGGGAATGGAGGGTGGCGCCGGGGCAGAGGGGGGGTTGTGTGGGGAACCAGCTGTGTCTTGGCAGCCGTCGAGGTACGCTACATAAGCATACTGCGGATTGGCATGGAATCGCTGTACCCTCTCAACCAACGGGTTCGCCTTGTGGAGTCCCACGTGTTTACAGAGGAAAACGGATCCTGGAGCTGCCAGCCACGTTGGGAGTGAAACACCGGAGGTGGACTTCCTGGGGAAGGCAAAGAGACGTTCATGGGGGGTTTCATTAGTCGCGGTGCACAGGAGCGACCGAATGGAGTGAAGTGCGTCGGGGAGGACCTCCTGCCAGCGGGAGTCTGGGAGATTTCTGGACCGTAGAGCCAGCTGGACGGCCCTCCAGACCGTCCCAATCTCCCGCTCCACCTGCCCGTTTCCCTTGGGGTTGTAGCTGGTCGTCCTGCTCGAGGCAATGCCCCTGTTGAGCAGGTACTGGCGCAGCTCATCGCTCATGAATGAGGATCCCCGGTCGCTGTGGATGTAGGCGGGGAAACCGAACAGAGCGAAGATTGTGTTGAGGGCTTTGATGACTGTGGCAGATGTCATATCGGGGCATGGGATGGCGAAGGGGAATCTGGAGTACTCATCGACCACACTGAGAAAATACGTGTTACGGTCGGTGGAGGGGAGGGGCCCTTTGAAATCCACGCTAAGGCGTTCAAAGGGGCGGGAGGCCTTCACCAGGCACGCACTGTCTGGCCGGTAGAAGTGCGGTTTACACTCCGCGCAGACCTGGCAGTCTCTGGTGATAGCCCTGACTTACTCGATGGAGTAGGGCAGATTGCGGGCCTTAATGAAGTGGTAAAAATGGGTGACTCCTGGATGACAGAGATTGTCGTGCAGGGTCCGGAGTAGGCCCACTTGTGCGCTGGCACATGTACCTCGGGAAAGAGCATCGGGGTGGGGTGGGGGGGGGGGGGGGGGGGGGGGGGGCTCGTTGAGCTTACCGGGGCAATACAAAATCTCGTAATTGTAGGTGGAGAGCTCGATCCTCCACCTCAAGATTTTATCATTTTTGATCTTACCCCGCTGTGTGTTGTTAAACATGAAGGTAACTGACCGTTGGTCAATGAGGAGAGTGAATCTCCTGCCGGCCAGGTAATGCCTCGAATGTCACACAGCTTCAACGATTGCTTGGGCCTCCTTTTCGAAGGAGGAGTGCCGAATTTCGGAGGCATGGAGGGTGCGGGAAAAGAATGCCACTGGCCTGTGCCTGGTTGAAGGTGGCGGCCACAGTGATGTCTGATGCATCGCTCTCGACTTGGAAAGGCAGAGTCTCGTCGACCACGTGCATCTCGGCCTTGGCGATGTTGGCTTTGATACGGTTGAAGACCTGATGAGCCTCGGCCGTCAGTAGGAAAGCGGTGGATTGAATGAGTGGGCTGGCCTTGTCCGCATAGTTTGGGACCCACTGGGCATAATACGAAAAGAACCCCAGGCATCGTTTGAGGACCTTGGGGCAGTGGGGGAGGGGGAGTTCCCTGAGGGGCTCATGCGATCGTGGTCGGGCCCTAGAACTCCGTTCTGAACCACATAGCCGAGGATGGCGAATCGATTCATGCTGGACACACACTTCTTGTTGTAAGTTAGGTTGAGGAGAGTGGCAGTGTGGAGAAATTTGGAAAGGTTAGCATCGTGGTCCTGCTGGTCGTGGCCGCAGATGGTGATGTTGTCCAGGTACGGGAAAGTGGCCCGCAGTCCGTACCGGTCAACCATTCGGTCCATCTCCCATTGGAAGACCGAGACCCCGTTGGTGACGCCGAAGGGAACCCTAAGAAAATGGTAAAGGCAGCTGTCTGCTTCGAACACAGTGTATGGGCGGTCCGCCTTGCGGATGGGGAGTTGGTGGTAGGCAGATTTCAGGTCCACTATCAAGAAGACCTGGTACTGCGGAATCTGATTGACCATTTCAGATATGCGCGGGAGGGGGTGCACTTCGAGCTGCGTGTACCAATTGATGGTCTGACTGTAGTTAACGACCATCCTGTTTTTCTCCCCAGTTTTCACCACTACCACTTGGACTCTCCAGGGGCTGTTGCTGGCCTCGATGATACTTTCCCGCAGCAGCCGCTGGACCTCAGACCTGATGAAGGTCCTGTTGGGCGCTGTACCATCTTCTCCTGGTGGCGACGGGTTTGCAATCCGGGGTTAGGTTTGCAAAAAGAGAAGGTGGGTCGGCCTTAAGGGTCGCGAGGCCACAATCAGTAAGGGGTGGTAAGGGCCCCCCAAATTTCAGGGTTAGACTTTGGAGGTTACACTGGAAGTCTAGGCTGAGTAGCAAGGCAGCGCAGAGGTTGGGGAGGACGTAGAGGCGGAAGCCGCTGAACTCGACGCCCTGGACGGTGAGGGTGGCGACGCAGTACCCCCGGATTGCCATGGAGTGGGATCCGGAGGCCAGGGAGATTCTTTGGTTAGCAGGGTGTACAGCGAGGGAGCAGCGCCTTACCGTATTGGGGTGGATGAAGCTCTCCGTGCTCCCGGAGTCTAGAAGGCAGGATATCTCGTGCCCGTCGATATTCACCTTTGTCAAAGTGGTCGCGAGGTTGTGCGGTTGAGACTGGTCAATCGCGACCGAGGCGAGACCCGGCTGGTCATCAGCTGTTGCCGGTGATGAGCGGCCTGATGAGGTGCCCGATGGGCAGGGGTCCTGAGGTGGGTAAGATGGTGGCACCCACGGGCCACACGTGTCCTGGGGCAGGCAAGTTAGCAGCGCCCATTGGTTCTAAGGCAGGCAAGATGGCGGCGCCCACAGGCCGCATGTGTTGTGAGTGGAGCAAGGTGACGGCGCCCACGGGCCACACGTGGTCTGAGGAGAGGAAGATGGTGGCCCCCACTGGCCGCACGTGGCGGGTGCCGGCATAATAGCGGCGATTGAGTGGGCCTGGCACAGGGCAGCGAAATGTCCCTTCTTGCCACAGGCCTTGCAGAGCGCGCTCTGCACCAGGCAGCACTGCCGGGGGTGTTTTGTTTGTCTGCATAAGTAGCATTTGGGTCTCCCGGGGTTGATTGGCAGCTGCACGGCGCAGGTGTGGGGTTGGCTGGGGGCGGTTGCTGATGGGGTCCACAATGGGGTGGCCGCCGGCAAGGTCCACGATGCACAGGGGGGGTGGGCCGTGCATCGGGGGCATAAGCCTGAACGTTGCGTGAGGTGACTGTAAGCGAGAGCGCTAGTTTCTTGATCGCTGCGAGGTCAAGCGTGGCCCCTTCTAAGAGGCGCTGGCAGATGTAGTCTGACTTTTTCCACAGACTCACCGGGAAGTTGGTGCCGCGTGGACAGGAGGTGCCTGGCATAGATTTTGTTGGTCCGCTGAGCGTAATTCTCCTTCAGTAGCGCCATGGCTTCTGCGTAGGTCGGCGCGCCCTGGACGAGGGGAAAACGTTGGAGCTCAGCCGCGTGTACAGAATCTGGAGCTTCTGTGCTTCTGGGATTGGGTCTGGCGCAGACCCGATGTATGCTTCAAAACAGGCTAGCCAATGTTCGAAGTCCTTTTTGGCGTTGTCTGCTTGAGGATGCGGCTGCAGGTGATCCGGCTTGATGCGGAGGTCCATCTCTGAAAAATCTCTGTGTAATAAATTGATGCACTATCAATTACGACAAGATAAGAGTAGAATGTAATCGAGGTTTTATTACACAAAGATGTGTGGCCTCCTACAGCAGCTGACGAAATGGCTGCTGTACGGAGAGCACACACATTTATACTCCGCCTACTGGGCGGAGCCAGCAGGCAGGGATCTACCCCCATACCTGTAGTACAGGGGCCTTACCGTAAAACCCATATATACAATATAATACAACAGTGGTGACTACCACAGCGTGCTGTACCCGGCGAAACGTTTGAAGGCCGTGAGTATTATGTCAAAACCCCAGACGAGGCCAATGACTTTATTAGAGATCATAAACTGGGGAGAACTGAATGGTGGGAGAAGGAGGATTTGGAACAATGAAGTTCGGAAGATGTGGGTAGTGTGGGAAAGAAGGGTGGGGGGCGGATTTCTTTCTACTCGGGTGAAATGATTTAATTGTGTTGATTATTTGTTAAGGGGCAATACGTTTGTAAGGGGGCAACTGCTCCTTCCTCCTGCTGCCTATGGAGGTGTTTATTTTTTGGAGGGGGCGACCTGTGGTTATGGATGTGTCATTGTTTGGGTGGAGGGGGTGCGGGCGGAGATCCAAAGGGAGCCGTTTACATTGACCAAGGAGGAAAGGGTAGGGGGAGGGGTGGAAGGGTAGATAGGAGGAGCCTTCAGGCAGGAGCTGTTACGCTGGCAGGTAATGCTGAGAGGGTTGCCCGCATCATGATAGCCTTCTGTGTCGTCCATAACATCGCGCAGCAGAGGGGCAATGAGCTGGAGGAGCAAGATGAACGGCAGACCTTGTCCAATGAGGAGGATACAGGTGAGGGGGAGGATGGGCAGGACACGGGGCCCAGGCAGACACGGCAAGCTGCACAACATGTGCGCCTGGGCCGACCCACACTAGACTCTTTTTTTTTTAGAAAATATTTTATTGAAGCATTTATAATTTTCATAGTTTAGCACATTAACATTTCTCAAACAACTGCGCAGGCCGACATACGCAAAACACCTAAACAAACAAAAAACAGAAGACAACGTCCCCGACTACCCCTGCCCTATTCCTTAATTACCCGTCTACAAAGTTCCCTGTCCTTATCTCCGGTTTTCCTCCTCCTCCTTATTTCCCCCTGTACAGCTGACGTACAATTTTCCTTGAAGAAACCGATGAACGGTTGCCATCTCCAGACGAACCCCTGAATTGATCCTCTCAAGGCGAACTTTATTTTTTCCAGGCTGACAAACCCTGCCATACCGCTGACCCACACCCCTGCCTTCGGGGGCTCCGAGTATCCTCCATTCCACCAAAATCCGTCTCCAGGCCAACAGGCAGGAGAAGGCCAGGACATCGGCCTCTCTCTCCCCCTTGGTCCCCGGATCTTACGATACCCCAAATATTGCCAATTTTGGACTCGGAGTTACCCTCCCATCCAGAACTTCTGACATAATGTCCGTGAATCCCTGTCAGAATCCCCCCAATTTCGGACTTGCCCAAAACATCTGTACATGGTTCACCGGGCTACCCCCACAAGGCCCACATTTGCCCTCCAACGTCTCAAAGAACCTGCTCATCCTCGCTGCCGTCGTGTGGGCCCTCTGGACCACCTTGAACTGGATCAAGCTAAGTCTGGCACACAACGAGGATGTATTGACTCTCTTCAAGGCTTTTTCCCACAGTTCAATTTCCAGCTCGCCTCTCAGCTCCTCTTCCCACTTCCTCTTCACCTCCTTGATCGGGGCTCCTTCCCACTCCATCAACTTGTATTTCTCCGTAACCCTCCCTTCTCCAGCCCCAGTTTTTGACGTCACCTTGTCCTGTAGCCCCTCAGGGGGAGGCGAGGAAAGCTTGGAACCTTCCTCCGTACAAAGTCCTGCACCTGAAGGTACCGGAACCCGTTCCCACCCTGCATCTCAAACTCCTCCTCTAGTGCTTCCAAGGTCGAAAAGCCCTCCTGGATGAATAGGTCCCCAAATCTTTCAATCCCTGCCAACTGTCATCTCTTAAAGTCCCCATCCAGGCCCCCCCCCCGGGGCAAACCAGTGGTTGTCATAAATCGGTGACCACACTGACGCCCCCTCCGATCTCATGTGCTGCCTCCATTGCCCCCACACCCTTCGGGCTGTGACCACCTCTACACAGGATTGTAGAGTACCGAGCCAGCGAGAACGGCAGAGGCGCCATTCGTAAAGCCTGCAAACTCTTACCCTTGCAGGATTTAACCTCCATTCGCTCCCAAATCAATTCATCCCCTGACCATCGATATGTTGGCCGCCCAGTAATAGTTAATAAAGCTCGGAGGGCCCCATTCCAGGAGTGCCTTATTGACTCTCGCGGTTTTACCTGCCCACACAAAACCCGAGATCGTCGCGTTTATTTTCGTGAAAAAAGCCTTTGGGACAAAAATCGGAAGACATTGAAAAAAGAGTAGTCTCGGAAGGACCATCATCTTCACCGTCTGGACCCTCCCCCCAGCATCAACGGGAGCATGTCCCATCTGCGCAAGTCTCTTTTCATTTGATCGACCGCTTTGTCCAGATTTAACTTATGAGGCTGCCCCCAATCCTTAGCCACTTGAATCCCCAGATATCTAAAACTCCTCTCAGCCACTTTAAAAGGTAAGTCCTTGAGATACCCTCAATTACAACTCGAGAGAGACGATTGGTAATACAAAGGCTTTAATTAGCAGAGAACCAGACAGCTACCGAGAAGTGTGCTCACTGCACACCGCCCACTGAACACTACATTATATATGGCTCCCTGGGGGGTGGAGCCGGAGGCGGAGTCCCTCAGGGTTCCAAACCCGGTCTTAAAGGGATCATTACATTAAAGGTGCAGTAATCATTCATCACATTCACCCCCTGTTTTAAAAGAAAAGACAGAGTCCGTCGGACGTGAAGTGGAATTACATGTCCAGTCTTTTGGGTGGTCTGATTGTCCTTGTTGACCTTCTCAGCTCTGGTGGTGGTGCGGCGGACACGGGCGTCTTCAGTGGGGGTACATCCGGGAGCACGGTGGTCTGAGCCTTTGCCCGTGGTGGAGCAGGGGGGGTATCCGGGGTGACTAGGGTGATTGGTGCTGGCGCCGGCGGGGGGAGAGGGGTGCTAGAGGCGGGGTGCTGTCGGAGTCGGCAGCCGGTGCGGGTAGGGGAGCGTCAGTAGAGGGGGCATCAGTGGGAGAGCCAGCGGGCGCCAGGTCTCGCAGGGAAACTGTGTCCTGCCTGCCGTCGGGGGGCTCGACGTAGGCGTATTGGGGGTTCGCATGCAGCAGCTGGACCCTCTCGACTAGAGGGTTCATCTTATGGCTCCTCGCGTGCCTCCGGAGTGGAACTGGCCCCTGAGTCGTCAGCCAACGTGGAAGCGAGACCCCAGAGGTGGACTTCCTGGGGAAGACAAACAAACGGTTGTGAGGGGTCTCGTTCGTTGCCGTACAGAGGAGTGACCTAATGGAATGTAAGGCATCGGGTAGGACCTCCTGCCAGCGGGTTGTTGCGAGACTGCTTGACTGTAGGGCTAGAAGGACAGCCTTCCAAACTGTTGCGTTTTCCCTCTCCACCTGCCCGTTTCCCCGCGGGTTATAGCTGGTCGTTCTGCTCGAGGCGATGCCATTGTTCAGCAGATACTGACGCAGCTTATCGCTCATGAACGATGCACCCCGGTCCTGTGGATATAGGTGGGGAAACCAAACAGGGTGAAAATGCTGTGCAGTGCCTTGATTAAAGTGGCTGAGCTCATATCGGGGCAAGGGACAGCGAATGGGAAGCGGGAGAATTCGTCGATCACAGTGAGGAAATAGATGTTGCGGTTGATGGATGCTTAATCGCTTAAAGGGCCCAGAGGCTTTCACCAGGCGAGCCTTGTCTGTCGGTAAAAGTGCGGTTTGCACTCTGCACAGATCTGGCAAGCCTTGGTCATGGCCTTGACCTCCTTGATGGAGTAAGGTAGATTGCGGGACTTGATGAAATGAGCGAGCCGGGTGACCCCCGGGTGATAGAGGTCATCGTGGATGGCCCGCAGATGGTCTTTCTGCGCGTTGGCGCACGTGCCGTGGGACAGGGCATCTGGGGACTCATTGAGCTTCCCCGGACGATATGTAACATCGTACGCGTAGGGGGAGAGTTCCATCCTCCACCTAAAAATTTTAGCATTTTTTATTTTGCCCCGTTGTGCATTATCAAACATGAAGGCTACCGACCGTTGGTCGGTGACGAGGGTGAACCTCCTACCGACTAGGTAGTGCCTCCAGTGCCGCACGGCCTCCACAATGGCTTGTGCCTCCTTCTCGACTGCAGAGTGCCGAATTCCCGAGGTGGTGAGGGTTCGGGAGAAAAATGCTACTGGCCTGCCTGCCTGGTTGAGTGTAGCAGCAAGGGTGATGTCTGATGCATCGCTTTCTACCTGGAAGGGGATAGTTTCGTCCACCGCGTGCATGGCGGCCTTGATGATATCGGCCTTAATACGACTGAAGGCCGACCGGGCCTCAGCCGTCAGGGGAAAAACGTGGTCTTCATGAGTGGTCGGGCTTTGTCCCCATATCTGGGGACCCACTGGGCGTAATAGGAAAAGACCCCCAAGCACTGTTTGAGTGCCTTGAGGCTACGGGGGAGGGTAGGTTCTTTTAGGGGGTGCATGCGGTCAGGGTTTGGGCCTAGGACCCCGTTTTCCACAACATAGCCGAGGATGGTTCTGGTTGTGTGGAAAACGCATTTCTCTTTGTTGTAGGTCACATTGAGGGCCCGGGCGGTCTGGAGGAACCTCCTCAGGTTTGCGTCGTGATCCTGCTGGTCATGGCCGCAGTCCTGCTGGTCATGGCCGCAGATGGTGACATTGTCCAAGTACGGGTAAGTAGCCCGTAAGCCGTACTGGTCCACCATTTGATCCATCGCCCTTTGAAAAACGGAGACTCCATTTGTGACGCCAAAAGGGACCCTGAGGAACTGAAAGAGCCAACCGGCTGCTTCGAAGGCCGTGTAGGGGCGGTCCTCCGGGCGGATAGGGAGCTGATGGTCGGCGGATTTTAGGTCAACCGTGGAGAATACCCGGTACTGGGTGATCTGGTTAACCATTCCCCTGCGGGGAAGGGGGTACGCATCGAGTTGCATAAAACAGTTTATGGTCTGACTGTAGTCCACCACCATCCGTGTCTTTTCCCCAGACTGGACTACCAATACTTGTGCTCTCCAGGGGCTGTTGCTAGCCTCTATGACCCCTTCTTTCAGCAACTGCTGAACCTCTGACTTGATAAAAGTCATATCTTGGGCACTGTACCGCCGACTCCTGGTGGCGACAGGCTTACAGTCGGGCGTGAGGTTCGCGAAGAGGGGGGGGGGGGGGGGGTGGTGCCAGGCTACATACTGTGAGTGGGGGCAGGGGTCCGCCGAACTTCAGTGTCAGGCTTCGGTGGCTACACTGAAAGTGCAGACCGAGCAGCAGGGGGCGCAGAGGTGAGGGAGGATATAAAGTTTGAAACAGGCGTATTTGGCGCCCTGGATCAAGAGATCCGCGATATAATACCCTGTGATTTCGACCGAGTGGGACCCGGACACGAAGGCGATAGTTTGGGAGGCGGGATAGATGCGCAGGGAGCAGCGCCTTACCGTTTCTGGGTGAATAAAGCTCTCCGTGCTCCCGGAGTCGAAGAGGCAGGGGGTGTCGCGCCCGTTGATTTGGACCTGCATCATGGTGTTCCGTAGGTGTATCGGCCGTGATTAATCGAGGGTGATCGCTCCCAGTTGCGGGTAGTCAGAGTCCTCAGCTGAGTCAGACTCACAAAATGGCCGCCCAGTGAGTCTTTCCACGTACTCGACTAACGTTTCCCCGGAGCGCTGCCGGCAGGTCGAGAGCAAATGCCAGGTGTGTACCTCGTTTATTGGCTTAACAAAGCGCTTCCGCAGGATTTCGACCGCCGTCTCGTACGTGGTGGCCTTTTCAATCACGGAGGAGAGTCTGTGGCCCACCCGGACGTGTAGTAAGTTCAGCTTGTGAGGTCCATCGACTGGAGTTTCTGCAGAGTTCAGGTAGGCCTCAAAACACCGAAGCCAGTATTTAAAAATTTCTGCGGCCTCCGGCGACCGAGCGTCCAAATTGAGTTTCTCCGGTTTGAGACCACTGTCCATCTCGAAGTAATCTGCTAATTAAATTGAGATACCCTCAATTACAACACGAGAGAGATGATTGGTAATACAAAGGCTTTAATTAGCAGAGAACCAGACAGCTACCGAGAAGTGTGCTCACTGCACACTGCCCACTGAACGTTACCTTATACATGGCTTCCTGGGGGGGTGGAGCCGGAGGCGGAGTCCCCCAGGGTTCCAAACCCGGTCTTAAAAGGAACATTACATTAAAGGTGCAGTAATCATTCATCACAGTCCTTCAATCTCCTATCCTGCCCCTTTGCCTGGATCACAAACATCTGTCTCTTTCCCATATTTAACTTGTAGCCTGAAAATTGCCCAAATTCTCCTAATATCTCCATGATTTCGGCCATCCCCCCACCGGGTCTGTGACATAGAGCAGCAAGTCGTCCGCAGAGGGAGAGATCCTGTGCTCCACCCCTCCCCCCTCACTATCTCCCACCACGCATTCGATGATCTAAGGGCCATTGCTAAGGGCTCTATGGCCAGGGCAAACGGTAATGGGGTGAGCGGGCATCCCAGCCTTGTCACTCTGCAGAGACTAAAGTATTCTGACCGGACACGGTTGGTTCTTACATTTGCCACCGGCGCCTGATATAATAGCCGGACCCAATCCACAAATCCCTGCCTTAACCCAAACCTGCCTAGAATATCCCATAGGTACTTCCACTCCACCGGTCGAAAGCCTTCTCCGCATCCATGGCTTCTGCCACCTCAACATCGCGCCACTCCACTGGTATCACTATAACATTAAGAAGCCGTCTAATATTGGACGTTAAGTGCCTGCCCTTCACAAATCCTGTCTGATCCTCCCCATTTACCTCCGAGACACAATCCACTGTTCGGATGGCTAAGGTCTTTGCCAGCAATTTAGCATCCACATTCAAAAGGGAAATTGGTCTGCACGATTTGGGTTGCACGGTAGCATAGTGGTTAGCACAATTGCTTCACAGCTTCAGGGTCCCAGGTTCGATTCCCAGCTTGGGTCACTGTCTGTGCGGAGTCTGCAAGTTCTCCCCGTGTGTTTCTTCCAGGTGCTTGGGTTTCCTCCCACAGTCCAAAGATGTGCAGGTTAGGTGGATTGGCCATGCTAAATTGCCCTTAGTGTTGGGTGGGGTTACTGGGTTATGGGGATAGGGTGGAGGTATGGGCTTGGGTAGGGTGCTCTTTCAAAGAGTCGGTGCAGACTTGATGGGCTGAATGGCCTCCTTCTGCACTGTAAATTCTATGATTCTATGATCCACAGCTGCCCGGGTCCTTGTCTCGCTTCAGGATGAGAGAGGTTAATGCCTGTGATAGCGTTGGGGGAAGCACTCCCAGCTCCTTGGACTTGTTAAAAGTCTTGATCAGAAGCGGCCCCAATAGCCAAGACAACGTTTTATAAAATTCCACTGAGAATCCATCAGATCCCGGGGCCTTGCCCGATTGCATGGCTCCCAATCCGTCTATCACCTCCCCGAGCCCAATTGGGCCCCCAAGGGCTTCCACCAGCTCCTCATTTACCTTCGGGAACTCTAGCCTCTCCAGGAATTGATTCATACCCTCCTCCCTGACCGGGGGTTCCGACTCATATCGTCGACTACAGAATTCATGGAACATGTTGTTAACCACCCCTGGGTCCATCACTCCCTTCCCCCTCATATCCTTTATTTTCCCTATTCCTCTTGCCGCCTCCTGCTTCCTCAGCTGATGTGTCAGCACCCTGCTAGCCTTCTCCCCATATTCATATACTGCCCCTTTTACCCTCCTCAGCTGTCCCTCCGCCTTACCTATGGAAAGGAGCCCAAATTCCATTTGGAGTCTCCGACGTTCCTTTAGGAGTTCCTCATCCGGAGACTCCGCATATCTCCTGTCCACTTGTAAGATTTTTCCTACCAACCTGTCTAGCTCCGTATGTTCAGTCTTCTCCCTATGGGCCCAAATCGAAATACGTTCCCCTCTAATAACCACCTTCAATGCCTCCCACACCACCCCAGCCGTGGTCTCTCCCATGTGGTTCTTTATATACCCCCGAATGGCCTCCCTCACTCACTCACTGATCTCGTCGACCGCTAACAGCCCTGCATCTAATCTGCACTGCGGGCGTTGGGACTTTCCTGTGCATACCCACAGGTCTATCCAAAGTGCCGTGTGGTCTGACACCACAATTGCTGAGTACACCGTGTCCTCCACCCCCACTAACAGTGTTTTATCCAGTACAAAGAAGTCTATCCCGGAATATGCCTTGTGCACATTGTGCACTCACCGAGGTGAGTGTCTCTGGGATGGTGGAGGGTGTTGGAGACAGCTGTGACGGAAGGTCAGTGTCATCCTCTGCCTCGAGCTCTGGGGTATCTCGGTTGAGGGCTGCTCTCCTCGTCAATGCTCAGCTCACAGGAGGGCTCTGGCTGTGGCACTGGCTGGGGGCGGGGGACACGGGAAGGAGCCGCTCCATCACCAGCAGGTCCTGCAGGACACAAGACAAGAAGCATAATTAGGCTGTGGGTCGGGGGGGAGTGGGGGAGGGTGAGAGTGAGGGTGAGAGTGATGTGAGGGTGATGAGGGGTTGAGGATGATGTGGGGTGAGGGTTGGCACCATGAGGACTCAGCAGGGTCTCACTTCCTTGCCCACAGCTGACCTCCACCCTGGGGACCTCCTTTTCCTCTGGGCCGCTGACCATGTCCAGGGCCCTCTGCTTTGCCACAGGCAGGGGCCGCAGGCCCGGTGGTCCCCCTCTAGTTTTCTCCCGCTCCCGGCGGTTACGAGTGGGACTATAAAATCTCCCACCAGTGTTTTATTGCCTCTTGTTGTTTCTTAGCTTCACCCAAACTGTTCTACATCTTGATTTTCTGAGTTACGATATTTTTCTTTTATCCCTTCTCTTTATTATCAGGGCTGTGCTCATCACCTCTCTTTTTCCATTTTATCTAACTCTTCTAAAAGTTAAGTACCTTTGAATATTCAGTTCCCAAAGTTGGTCATTTTTCACCAAATATATGTAATGACTGATGCACTATCAATTACGACGCGACGAGAGTGGAAGGTAATCGAGACTTTATTAAGCAGAGATGTGTGGCCTCCTGCAGCTGCTGCCAGAATGGGAGCAGCTCGGTGTGCACACACATTTATACTCCGCTTACTGGGCGGAGCCAGCAGGCAGGGATCTACCCCGTACCTGTAGTGCAGGAGCCTTAACGTATTACCTCTATTATACAATCAGCGGTGACTACCACATTCACCCCCTGTTAAAAAGAGTCCAACGGGGTTAGTGGAAAAAAATTACAGGTTTGTGAAAATTGAAAGTTTACAGTCTGGTGAAAATTTACTAATTCAGCTGCTCGGGTGCCTTGATCCTCCGCTGTGAGCGCCTCAGTCCTGGTGGTGATGCAAGCGCCGACTTGGTCACCTGTGACTCTGGGAGCGTGCTGTCCTCAACTTCATTCCCGGGTGGAACTAGTGGGAGGACAGATCGTCCTGGAGCGGGGGCTGTAGTGAGTTGTGCTGGGGGGAGGGTGGGTGGCGCTGGGGCAATTGGAGGTGGGGTGTCGGGTGGTAGGCCGTGGGTGGGGATCCAGCTGGTGCCAGGTCCCTGAGGGAGACTGTGTCCTGGTGCCCGTCGGGGTACGTCACGTGGCTGTACAGCAGGTTCGCGTGCAGTAGTTGTAGCCTTTCGATCAACGGGTCCGTCTTGTGGATCTGGATGTGTTTGCGGAGGAGAACGGGTCCAGGAGCTGCCAGCCACGTTGGGAGCGAAACCCCGGAGGTGGACTTCCTGGGTAAGGCAAGGAGACGTTCATGGGGGGGGGGGTTTCATTAGTCGCGGTGCACAGGAGCGACTGAATGGAGTGAAGTGTGTTGGGGAGGACCTCCTGCCAGTGGGAGGCTGGGAGATCTTTGGACCGTAGGGCCATCAGGACAGCCTTCCAGACCGTCCCATTCTCCCGCTCCACCTGCCCGTTTCCCCGGGGGTCGTCCTGCTCGAGGCAATGCCCTTGCTGAGCAGGTACTGGCGCAGCTCATCGCACATAAAGGAGGATCCCTGGCCGCTGTGGACGTAAGCGGGTAAACCAAACAGAGTGAAAATGCTGTTGAGTGCTTTAATGACCGTGGCAGATGTCATATCGGGGCATGGGATGGCGAAGGGGAATTGGGAGTATTCATCGACCACATTCAGGAAGTACGTGTTTCGGTCGGTGGAGGAGAGGGGCCCTTTAAAGCCCATGCTGAGGTGTTCAAAGGGGCGGGAAGCCTTCACCAGGTGTGCTCGGTCCGGCCGGTAGAAGTGCAGCTTGCACTCCGCGCAGACCTGGCAGTCTCTGGTGACGGTCATGACTTCCTCAATGGAATAGGGCAGGTTGAGGGCCTTTATGAAGTGAAAGAACCGGATGACCCCTGGGTGACAGAGACCATCGTGTAGGGTCCGGTGTCGGCCCACTTGTGCAATAGCACATGTACCTCAGGATAGGGGACTCATTGATACAAAATCTCGTAATTGTGGGCGGAGTGCTCGATCCTTCACCTTAAGATTTTATCATTTTTGATCTTGCCCTGTGGTGTATTATTAAACATGAAGGAAACCGACCATTGGTCAGTGAGGAGAGTGAATCTCCTGATGGCCAGGTAATGCCTCTAATGCTGCACAGCTTCCACAATGGCTTAGGCCTCCTTTTCGACAGAGGAGTGCCTAAGTTCGGATGAATGGAGGGTGCAGGAAAAGAATGCCACGGGTCTGCCTGCCTGGTTGAGGGTGGCGGCCAGAGCAATGTCCGATGCATCACTCTCGACCTGAAAGGGGAGGGTCTCATTGACCGTGTGCATCGTGGCCTTGGCGATGTCAGCCTTGATACGGTTGAAGGCCTGGCGGGCCTCAGCCGTCAGGGCAGCCATCTGCTTCGAACGCAGTGTATTGGCAGTCCCCCTTACGGATGGGGAGCTGGTGGTAGGCAGATTTCAGGTCCACTGTGGAAAAGACCCGGTACTGTGCAATCTGATTGACCATATCAGATATGCGTGGGAGGGGGTTCACGATGAGCAGCGTGTACCGATTGATGGTCTGATTGTAGTCAATGACCATCCTGTGTTTCTTTCCAGTCTTTACTACTGCCACTTGGGCTCTCCGGGCGCTGTTGCTGGCCTCAATGATGCCTTCCCGCAGCAGCTGCTGGACCTCCGACCTGATGAAGGTCCTGTCCTGAGCACTGTATTGTCTACTCCTGGTGGCGACGGATTTGCAATCCGGGGTGAGGTTTGCAAACAGGGAAGGCGGGTCGACCTTAAGGGTCGTGAGTCCACACACAGTGAGGGGTGGTAGGGGTCCACCGAATTTTAGAGTTTGACTTTGGAGGTTGCACTGGAAGTCCAGGCCGAGTAACAGGGCAGCGCAGAGGTTGTGGAGGATGTAGAGCCGGAAGTTGCTGAACTCTACGCCCTGGACTGTGAGGGTGACGATGCAGTACCCCCGGATTTCCACGGAATGGGATCCCGAGGCCAGGGAGATTCTCTGGGTAACGGGGTGTACCGCGAGGGAGCAGCGCCTTGCCGTGGAGGGATGGATGAAGCTTTCTGTGCTCCCAGAGTCAAGAAGGCACGATGTCTTGTGCCCATCGACTTTCACCGTCGACGTTGCGGTTGCGAGGTTGTGCAGCTGGGTCGAGCATGATGGAGGCGGGTTGCGGCTGGTCTTGGCAGGCCCCGGGCTGGTTGGTGGCGGTGGCAGGTGATGAACAGCCAGATGAAGTCCCCGATATGCAGGGGTCTTGAGGCGCTGTCCAAAATGGCGCTGAAAATAGCGGCGCCCATGGCGGGTGGCATTAAAGATGGCGGCTCCCACGGGCCGCATGTGATCTGCGGGGATAAAAATGGCGGTGCCCACGGGTCGCACGTGGGGGATACAGGAACACTGGGCCTATGTACAGCAGCGATCCACCGGGCTTGGCACACAGCAGCTAAATGTCCCTTCTTTCCGCAGGCCTTACAGGTTGCAATCCTCACTGGGCAGCGTTGCCGGGGGTGCTTTGTCCGCCCACAGAAATAGCATTTGAGCCCCCTGTGGTTGGCTGGCTGCCGCGCGGCGCAGGCTTGGGGTTGGCTGGGGCGGCTGCTGGTGGGGCTCACGATGTCCATGAGGGCGCCGTGCGGTCGGGGGCGTATGCCGTGCGGTTGGGGGCATACGACTGTACATTACGGGAGGCTACCATTAGCAAGTTCGCGAGTTGCCTGACCGACACAAGGTCGCGTGTACCCCCCTTCTAACAGGCGCTGGCGGATGTACGCCGACTCCATGCCTGTAACGAAAGTGTCCCTGATTCAGAGTTCTGTATGTTCAATGGCCGAAACTGCCTGGCAATCGCAGTTCCTTGCCAGGATGTGCAGAGCACGCCAGAAATCGTCTAATGACTCACGGGGAGTTGCTGCCTCGTGGACAGGAGGTGCCTGGCATAGAGTTTGTTGATTGGCCGGATATAGTGTCCTTTCAGAAGCTCCATAGCTTCAGGGTAAGTGGGCACATCCCGGATAAGGGGCAAAATCTCGGAGCTCACCTTGGGTGCAGGATTTGGTGCTTCTGTGCATCCGAGGGCTGTTCAGTCGCTGATCCGAGGTAGCTTTCGAAGCAAGCTAGCCAGTGGTCGAAGGCCAACATGGCATTGGCTGCTTGAGGGTGCAGCTGCAGACGCTCTGGCTTGATGCGTAGTTCCATCGCTGTAATAACTCTGCTTGATAATTTGATGCACTATCAATTACGCATCACGGTAGCATTGTGGATAGCACAATCGCTTCACAGCTCCAGGGTCCCAGGTTTGATTCCCGGCATGGGTCACTGTCTGTGCGGAGTCTGAACGTCCTCCCCGTGTGTGCGTGGGTTTCCTCCGGGTGCTCTGGTTTCCTCCCACAGTCTAAAGATGTGCAGGTTAGGTGGATTGGCCATGCTAAATTGCCCTTAGTGTCCAAAATTGCCCTTAGTGTTGGGTGGGGTTACTGGGTTATGGGGATAGGGTGGAGGTGTTGACCTTGGGTAGGATGCTCTTTCCAAGAGCCGGTACAGACTCGATGGGCCGAATGGCCTCCTTCTGCACTGTAAATTCTATGTAAAAAAAAATTACGACGAAACAAGAGTGGAGGGTAATCAAGGCTTTATTAAGCAGAGTTGTGTGGCCTCCTGCAGCTGCTGCCAGAATGGGAGCAGCTCGGTATGCACACACATTTATACTCCGCCTACTGGGTGGAGCCAGCAGGCAGAGATCTACCCCTGTACCTGTAGTGCAGGAGCCTTAACGTATTACCTCTATTATACAATCAGTGGTGACTACCACAATGACTACTAAATTAAATCCATTAATTTATATCTGTGCTATTAATTAATCTATGTGTTTGCAAATGTTTCATGGAAGGGGCTGGTTTAGCACAGTTGGCTAAACAGCTGGCTTGTAATGCCGACCGAAGCCAGTAGCGCGGGTTCAATTCCCGTACTGGCCTCCCCGAACAGGCGCTGGAATGTGGCGACTAGGGGCTTTTCACAGTAACTTCATTGAAGCCTACTTGTGACAATAAGCGATTATTATAGTTATGATGCCTTTACTTTCAGCTTTTTCCTATTCTCTGTTGTTACTTTGAAGACCTTTGAAACTGAAGGCAGAGAGAGTCCTTGTGGAAAGCGCCAATTGTTTATTAAGATTTATGTATTCAAAATTGTCTATTTCCTAATACTGTAAAGTAATTGAGATAGAACCCTCGATAACTTGTAAGTTTGACACCAAAATGTTTCTCTGGACGTTAGAGTAACCTGTTTTCACAAGAGGATTTTCATGTAGTGCAGGATTATTTTATGCATTATTCATGTAATGCCCAACAACTGTAATAAATTCTGTAGGTGCACATCATCGAGGATGGGATTTGAAGTGTTTGGTGAGGGATACCTGGTTGCAGCTTGGGATATTAGAGTGGAGCTTGGAGAGACACACCTGCACCGCCCGATCCCATTTTCGGGTAATATTGTGCTTGCAGTGGTCCCTTAAAAGACGCGCATTTGGGCCAAAGGTAGATCTGGTTTTGAGCATGATGCTTTCAGGGCAATTTAGTTTCAGGCCTGGAACCTCAAGCAGCTAGGCATATGAAGCGGGTGTCACACGTGTGGCCCTGGATATATTTGCCAATATGGCGGATGAAGAGCTTTTGATCTGCAGTGGAAATGCACTCTGCAATCAGATTTCCATGTCTCAGCCTGAAAGGGATTATACCCCAAGACCTTTACAACAGTGAGACTGATTTTTATTGCTTCATGTTTAAGCAGTGAATGTCAAAGCTAGAAAGAAGAGCTTTTGATAAAATGCGAACCACCCATGAAGAGTAATTTATGATAATGAGTTTGTCCTTGTATTGAGTGTACTGTGGAAATGAGGTCAGTCTGCAGTGATGCGGGATCCCACAGGATTATTATTTCTATGCTTGGCTGGGTCTAATTAATTTGCTCATGTCCTGGGTAATTCACTAATTTTACTTGCGGATGGCTGTAAAATAATTCAAAAAAATTGAACAGATAGTAACAAGTGCTTAACAAGTGCTTCACATGACTTGGAGGATCTTGATTCAAGTTCAAATCAATTGAGCTCTTCATCACCCACATCGATTGTGGTGATATGATTCACTGTACATACACAAGGGGTTAATGTAAATACACTACAACTAAGTAACCACTAGAGGAGCACCAGAGATGTCATGACAAATAGACATACAGCCAATGGGTCATGCCAACGGGACACAACCAATGGGTAATCAACACACCCAGAGGTGGCATTACCACAAGGGGGCACTTCACAACCCATATAAAAGGACAAGGCACACATGCTCTGTCTCTTTCCACAGACAGACATCTAGAGAGTAATACAGGGTTGCTCAACAGCATCACACCCCAGCAGGTGGCTTAGAGCAGACCGGTTTAGTTAGACTGAGTTACTACAGTTAGATTAGCAGGAGAGTCAAACTCATTTAAGAACTGTGTTAATAGGTCAATGAACATGTTGAACGCATTACAAAGTCTGGACCTTCGTTTGTCAAAGCATACATCAAGGAAGCAGCTTATGCTACACGAAGAAGCATAACACAACATGGTACCAGTAGTGCCTGTTTAATCTATTTAGTTCAACTCAGCAAGATCCGAGACAACCAGCAACAGCACCCAGGCAAGATGATCGAGATTCCGGTTCCTCAGCAACTCAGGTACCACGGCAATCTTAGTGCCAACTGGCGTGCATTCAAGCAGAGATTTCAGCTTTGTATAGATTTATTTTACATAGAATGTACAGTACAGAAGGAGGCCATTCGGCCCATCGAGTCTGCACCGGCTCTTGGAAAGAGCACCCTACCCAAGGTCAACATCTCCACCCTATCCCCATAACCCAGTAACCCCACCCAACACTAAGGGCAATTTTGGACACTTAAGGGCAATTTATCATGGCCAATCCACCTAACCTGCACATCTTTAGACTGTGGGAGGAAACCGGAACACCCGGAGGAAACCCACGCACACACGGGGAGGATGTGCAGACTCCGCACAGACAGTGACCCAAGCCGGGAATCGAACCTGGGACCCTGGAGCTGTGAAGTGATTGTGCTATCCACAATGCTACCGTGCTGCCCTGGAAGCAGCTGAACTAAATGGCGTGCCCGATGCTAAAAAGATCACCATTGCGGGTGAGCATGCAACAGAGATCTGCAACTCCATCAAATACTCCAAAGGGCAGGACAAAAAAGACTTCCAGACAGTCCTGGACAAGTTTGAAAACTACTGCGAGGTAAACACAAAAGAAATCGGTAAAACTGGCACCTATACTCACAACGAGGCAGAGGTAGGGATGCAACAGAAGCAACATAAACCCAAAAACCCAAAAGCTTTCTATAGGTATGTCAGGAATAAAAGAATGACTGGGTAAGAGTAGGGCCAGTCAAGGACAATGGTGGGAAGTTGTGTGTGGAGGCTGAGGAGATAAGCGAGATACTAAATGAATACTTTTTGTCAGTATTCACTCAGGAAAAAGATAATGTTGTGGAGGAGAATGCTGAGACCCAGGCTATTAGAATAGATGGCATTGAGGTGCGTAGGGAAGAAGTGTTGGCAATTCTGGACAAGGTAAAAATAGATAAGTCCCCGGGGCCTGATGGGATTTATCCTAGGATTCTCTGGGAAGCCAGGGAAGAGATTGCTGAGCCTTTGGCTTTAATTTTTATGTCATTATTGGCTACAGGAATAGTGCCAGAGGACTGGAGGGTAGCAAATGTGGTCCCTTTGTTCAAGAAGGCGAGTAGAGATAACCCCGGTAACTATAGGCCGGTGAGCCTCACGTCTGTTGTGGGTAAAGTCTTGGAGAGGATTATAAGAGATACAATTTATAATCATCTAGATAGGAATAATATGATTAGGGATAGTCAGCATGGTTTTGTGAAGGGTAGGTCATGCCTCACAAACCTTATCGAGTTCTTTGAGAAGGTGACTGAATAGGTAGACGAGGGTAGAGCAGTTGATGTGGTGTATATGGGTTTCAGTAAAGCGTTTGATAAGGTTCCCCACGGTTGTCTATTGCAGAAAATACGGAGGCTGGGGATTGAGGGTGATTTAGAGATGTGGATCAGAAATTGGCTAGTTGAAAGAAGACAGAGAGTGGTGGTTGATGGCAAATGTTCAGAATGGAGTTCAGTTACGAGTGGCGTACCACAAGGATCTGTTCTGGGGCCGT
Organism: Scyliorhinus canicula; assembly: GCF_902713615.1. Lineage (NCBI taxonomy): Eukaryota > Metazoa > Chordata > Chondrichthyes > Carcharhiniformes > Scyliorhinidae > Scyliorhinus > Scyliorhinus canicula. The sequence goes on along the minus strand of NC_052162.1, from coordinate 34,935,753 downwards.
TGCTGTTTGTCATTTTTATAAATAGAACATAGAACATAGAACAGTACAGCACAGAACAGGCCCTTCGGCCCTCGATGTTGTGCCGAGCAATGATCACCCTACTCAAACCCACATATCTACCCTATACCCGTAACCCAACCCCCCCCCTTACTTTTTAGGACACTACGGGCAATTTAGCATGGCCAATCCACCTAACCCGCACATCTTTGGACTGTGGGAGGAAACCGGAGCACCCGGAGGAAACCCACGCACACACGGGGAGGACGTGCTGACTCCGTACAGACAGTGACCCAGCCGGGAACCGAACCTGGGACCCTGGAGCTGTGAAGCATTTATGCTAACGACCATGCTACCGTGCTGCCCGCAGAAGGAAGCCATTCAGCCCATCGAGTCTGCACCGGCTCTTGGAAAGAGCACCCTACCCAAGCCCACACCCCCACCCTATCCCCATAACCCAGTAACCCCACTCAACACTAAGGGCAATTTTGGACAATGACCTAGAGGAGGGCATAGAAGGTTGGGTGAGTAAATTTGCAGACGACACTAAAGTCGGTGGAGTTGTAGACAGTGTGGAAGGATGTTGCAGGTTACAGAGGGACATAGATAAGCTGCAGAGCTGGGCTGAGAGGTGGCAAATGGAGTTTAATGTAGAGAAGTGTGAGGTGATTCACTTTGGAAAGAATAACAGGAATGCGGAATATTTGGCTAATGGTAAAATTCTTAGCAGTGTGGATGAGCAGAGGGATCTCGGTGTCCATGTACATAGATCCCTGAAAGTTGCCACCCAGGTTGATAGGGTTGTGAAGAAGGCCTATGGTGTGTTGGCCTTTATTGGTAGAGGGATTGAGTTCCGGAGCCATGAGGTCATGTTGCAGCTGTACAAAACTCTGGTACGGCCGCATTTGGAGTATTGCGTACAGTTCTGGTCGCCTCATTATAGGAAGGACGTGGAAGCTTTGGAACAGGTGCAGAGGAGATTTACCAGGATGTTGCCTGGTATGGAGGGAAAATCTTATGAGGAAAGGCTGATGGACTTGAGGTTGTTTTCGTTAGAGAGAAGAAGGTTAAGAGGTGACTTAATAGAGGCATACAAAATGATCAGAGGGTTAGATAGGGTGGACTGTGAGAGCCTTCTCCCGTGGATGGAGGTGGCTAGCACGAGGGGTCATAGCCTTAAATTGAGGGGTAATAGATATAGGACAGAGGTCAGAGGTAGGTTTTTTATGCAAAGAGTGGTGAGGCCGTGGAATGCCCTACCTGCAACAGTAGTGAACTCGCCAACATTGAGGGCATTTAAAAGTTTATTGGATAAGCATATGGATGATAATGGCATAGTGTAGGTTAGATGGCCTTTAGTTTTTGACTTCCCATGTCGGTGCAACATCGTGGGCCGAAGGGCCTGTACTGCGCTGTATCGTTCTATGTTCTATGTTCTATGTTCTATGTTCTAAGCACAGTTCCTGGGAAGACGCAAACTGGCAAAACAGTGTTTCGCGCATGCACGTGATGCTGTGCATGCGCAGTTGCGAAAAGAGCGCACAGTAAAGGAAAAGCGATTTGTGCATGCGCAATCCATTCCTACGCTTTACGTCATGAGCGTCATGATGTCAGAGGCCCAGGATCACGCCCACTGAAAGGGGAAATGTCCGAATTTAGTGAAGAAGAGTTTTAAAGCCAGAATACTCAATTGTTTCACCACGAAAGACAGCACAATGCCTGAACTTCGACCAGTTGATGAAAATAACCTCCGCAGAACCCTGCAACAAGCAGTTAGCACCGCCCTAAGAGATGGTTTGGTCCTTGAAGACTACAACTCAGAAGATGATTTCATCATTGGACGTAGCGAGCACCGTAACAAATCCGAACTGCAACGAGATGATTTGTACATTGAAGCATCCTACACAAACATGGATGAGTTCTTGGGATCTGAGGATCCTCAGCCCAGCATAGACGACATCCCGACCCATGAGTACAGGATTCTGCAGCAGCCGGACACCAAGAGACAGAGAGCAGTACAAGCCCACAGAGAGCGGCCTGAAGCCGCACCAGTGGTCCACGCACCACGAAGAGTGGTCTGTGCACCACGAAGAGTCTCCAACTCCACACAGAGAGCGATGAAAGTCTCCACAGTGAGACCACGCCACGACTCCACACAGAAAGCGATTAAAGACTCCACAGCGAGACCACTACACGACTCCGTTGAGAGCGCACAGATCGACTCCACAGTGAGACCACTGCATGACTCCACACAGGAAGTGATGCCAGACTCCACAGAGAGCGCGATACAAGCCTCCACAGCGACCTCGTTGACAGACTCCAAACTGGAAGGAACGCACGACTCCACAGCGCAATCCATTCCTGAACAAGACCATGAAGGTCTATCCACCTTATCTGAGCAACCAGCAGCAGCAGACGATGCACATCTGCCACGCTCACATGAACAACAGAAAGACTATGACAGTCTACCCAGATTACTTGAGCCACCAGAGGAAGACTCTGACAGTCTACCCAGCTCATCTAACCAACAAGAAGACACTGCAGGCCTACCCACTGTATGTGAGAGTAGTAACAAAGGCATCACAATTCCCATACAAGATGTGCAACATCACAGTGAGACTGACTGATCTCAGCTCGTATGCACAGAGACACTCGACAATCCAAGTGAAACTATGAGTCCAGTGCGACCACATGAATTGAAACCTCATCCACTCGAGCCTCTCCACAATAAAATGAAATCTTGAACATTTTGGCTCCAGACACGAGGAGAATCAAGAAACTGAAGATGACTCAAATGAACATCAACAAGCCAAAAATGATTCAAGTGAACCGGACATGACTCCAGACGGGGAGCACCGAGGAATCAAAGATGGAACGCTCAATGAAACAACAGATGCCACAAAGGGCACTGACACAAGTAACTTTGTGAAGGACTCGAATTCTCCACTCGGTGTGGTCATTGAGCGAAACAAGCACAACAAAACCTACAAAAACAACAACACAGACAACAACAAGAAGCGTACCAAAGGCACCAATGTCAACAACAAGCATGACAAAAACAACAACAATGGAACAATGACTGGTACGACTTGGTACAACTCTGCCAATCCAGGACACTGTGACAGCACAGCTCAAGGCAATGGCAAGTGTGCAGACATACCATGGCATGACAACGCCTCTTACAAATTCACGTTTGCTGCACTACAAACAAGCAGACCAGCTTTCAAGACAGATGACATATGGCATCAATACCGCAAACACCAGACACCCGTCCAGGTCAGACAGGGAAGATAACATCAAGAATCTCTACCACAAGCATCGAAAAAAAAAGAGTCCTAATCAGACAATGAAGTAATTTGACCACCTGAACACCTCCTGATGACTTCTTGGTTCCTTAAGCACAGAGACACTGACGGCATTCACAAAGAAATGACAACATCAACATCGACACTTCAATAACAAAACAAGAAAGCCATTCGACAGTATAAATTCATGAACTTTGAACTCATAAATATTATTTGGTATTGTATAATCATCACTGTCATCATGACTTGTACATGTCATCACTTATCGACCTATTTTGTTCAATTTTCTTTAACAAAGTACAGAAAAGATGTAACATGAAAAAGGGGGGATGTGGTGATATGCATCACTGTATATACACAAGGGGTTAATGTAAATACACTACAACTAAGTAACCACTAGAGGGAGCACCAGAGATGTCATGACAAACAGACATACAGCCAATGGGTCATTACAACAGGACACAACCAATGGGTAATCAGGACACCCAGAGGTGGCATTACCACAGGGGGTACTTCACAACCCACATAAAAGGACAGGGCATACATGCTCTGTGTCTTTCCACAGACAGACATCTAGAGAGTAATACAGGGTTGATCAACAGCATCACACCCCAGCAGGTGGCTTAGAGCAGACTGGTTTAGTTAGACTGAGTTACTACAGTTAGATTAGCAGGAAAGTCGAACTCATTTAAGAACTGTGTTAACAGGTCAATAAACATATTGAACTCATTACAAAGTCTGGACCTTCGTTTGTCAAAGCATACATCAAGGAAGCAGTATATGCTACACAAAGAAGCATAACACAACATTGATATGAGTTAGACAAATCAAATCAATAAATATAGGAGAGAAGATTAAAGACTCAAATGCAAAAGGCAATGACACTAAATCTCCAGTACAAGTGGTTCCCTTAAAAAATATCAAATATGTTGTAATGTTAAAATGACTGGATTGGATTTCCAGTGAATCCTAATCTGATGCTCACTCCGTGTGTGCTGGAAGCAGTAAAGGGCAACAAGGCATCCAAAATCCATTTTATCAATTCAAAGCTCAAAATCTTGCTATTTTACTTTCATCAGAAGTTCAGGGATCCACTATCGGGGGAAGTTATGGAAATTATTTGAAATATTTTGAACTGGTTCCAAATTCACTGTTCGGCAGTCCCTGCCCTTTCTCAGGCATTAACTTTAGTAATAACTATCCCTTTCAGAATACAAAATATGACTTCCTTGTGAACTGAGGAAGTGGAGCTGTTGTGCAATTGTGCCTGAGGTATATGCTGACTGCAGCGACTGTCAGGAGCTTTTAACATGGCTGATCTTAATACTACTCATGTTGGTTCTTGTAATAACTCTCTAGGAATAATTCTAGCGGGCTGTAAAGTGATGGAAGGGGTCATCAACAGTGCTATCAAACGGCACTTGCTTAGTAATGACCCGCTCAAAACTGGAGTCAAGAGGAATCAGGGGGAAACTCTTTTCTGGTTGTAGTCATACCTGGTACAATGGAAGAGATTTGAACCTTAGTCATCTCATCACTGCAGGGGTTCCTCAGGCTAATGTCCTTAGGGTATTCCCGGCCATCTTCAGCAGCTTCATCAATGACCTTCCATCATAAGGACAGGTCTGTTGATGATTGCACAATGTTCAGCATCATTCGTGACTGAAGCAGACCATGTCCAAATGCAACAAGACCTGGACAATATCCAGGCTTGGGGCTCTCAAGTGGCAAGTAACATTCACAACACACAAGTGGCAGGCAAGGACCAGCTCCAACATGACAACATCAGGAGGCAGTGGCATAGTGGTATTGTTGCTGGACTAGTAATCCAGAGACCCAGGATAATGATCTAGGGACCCGGGTTAGAATCCCAACACGGCTGGTGATGGAATTTAAACTTAATGAAATAATTAAAAGTCTAATGATGATTGTGAAACCATTGTCGATTGTCATAAAAACCCATCTGGTTCACTAATGCCCTTTAGGGGAGGCAATCTGCCAACCATACCTGGTCTGTCCGACATGTGACTGCAGACCCACAGCAATGTGGTGTTGCTAATATTAATAATGCTGGTGAACCACAAGCCTTCCCTTATATCGATCAAATGACCACACAACCAGTTAGTTAGTTCAAAAGATGGTTTATTTACATACCAATACCTTCAGCGACCAGCAGCAGGGTCCCATTCTCTGGTATCTAGGATGGATTGCCCTCTGGTGTCTGGATTGCCTCACTTCGGACCCAATAGTTCGACAGGACTCTGATCACTCTCTTTGATTTCAGCCAATAAAGGGGCAGGTGCCTTGGTGGCTGGGCGGGTCCTTAGCGGTTATTGACCTTGGCAGTTGAGCTTTCTGAGTAACGGGAGTGGCGCCAATCAGTCTGTGGCTGTACCGGTTGCTTGATTGGAGTTCTATTGTCCTAGGAAAATGGGCCATTGAAATGCAAACGAGCGGGGGTCTCGATCAGGCCTGGTTACCTGTGTTTCAGACACACATAGGTTCTGTATCTGTCTGAGTCCTGGGTTGGCCATTATTCCCATTGTCTTTTGCAGGTGGCCATCTTAGATGGCTACATCGGTTAACTCTTAAATGCCCTCTGAAATGGCCTAGCAAGCCACTTAGTTGTAATTAATAGCAACGAAAACACGAAGGAATGAAACTGGACGGACAAACATCATCGACTGAGGCACCGGAAAAGACAACGGCAAACCCAGCCCTGTCGACCCTGCAGAGTCATCCTTACCAACATCTGGGGGCTTGTGCCAAAGTTGGCAGCGCTGTCTCACAGACTAGTCAAGCAGCAGCCTGACATAGTCATATCACAAAATCATACCTTACAGACAATGTCTCAGGCAACACGTCACCATTCCTGGGTATGCCCTGTCTCACCGACAGGACCGACCTAGCAGAGGTGGCAGCACTGTGGTATACAGTTGGGAGGAAGTTGCCCTGGGAGTCCTCAACATTAGCTGTGTATCCCACGAAGTCTCATGGCTTCAGGTTAAACACAGGCATGGAAGCCTCTTGTTGATTACCACATACCGGCCACCATCAGCTGATGAATCAATACTGCTCCATGCTGAGCACCACTTAGAGGAACCACTGAGGGTGGCAAGGGTGCAGAATATGCTCTGGATGTGGGACTTCAATATCCAGCACCAAGAGTGGCTCGGTAGTACCAACACAGACCGAGCTGGCCGGGTCCTAAAGGATATAGCTGCTAGACTGGGACTGCAGCAGGTGGTGAGGGAATCAAGAAGAGGGAAAAACACACTTGACCTCACCCTCACTAACCTGCCTGCTGCAGATGCATCTGTCCATGACAGTATCGGTAGAAGTGACCACTGCGCATTCTTTGTGAAGTTCCGTCTTCACATTGAGTGTACCCACCATCGTACTGTATGGCACTACCACCGTGCTGAATGGGATAGACTTCGAACAGACCTAGAAACTCAAGACTGGGCATCCATAAGGTGCTATGGGCCATCAGCAGCAGCAGAATTGTATTCAACCACAATCTGCAACGTCATGGCCCGGCATATCCACCACTCAACATTACCACCAAGCCAAGGGATCAACCCTGATTCAATGAAGAGGGCAGGAAAGCATGCCAGGAGCAACATCAGGCATGCCGAAAAATAAGTAACTCACATCCTGACTCCCCCAAAGCCTGTCCACCTTCTACAAGGCTCAAATCAGGCGTATAATGGAACGCTCTTCACTTGCCTGGATGAGTGCAGCCCCAAGAAGCTCGACACCATCCAGGCAAAGCAGACCTCTTAGAACATAGAACAGTACAGCACAGAACAGGCCCTTCGGCCCTCAATGTTGTGCCGAGCCATGATCACCCTACTCAAACCCACGTATCCACCCTATACCCGTAACCCAACAACCCCCCGCTTAACCTTACTTATATTAGGACACTACGGGCAATTTAGCATGGCCAATCCACCTAACCCGCACATCTTTGGACTGTGGGAGGAAACCGGAGCACTCGGAGGAAACCCACGCACACAGGGGGAGGACGTGCAGACTCCACACAGACAGTGACCCAGCAGGGAATCGAACCTGGGACCCTGGAGCTGTGAAGCATTTATGCTAACCACCATGCTACCCTGCTGCCCCAAGCTTGTTTGCTCCTCCTTCCACAAATATTCAAACCTTTCACCACCGAAGAACAGTGGCAGCCTTGTGTACTAGCCACAAGATGCACTGCAATAACTCAACAAAATTCCTTCGACAACACTTCCAAACTCACGACCACAACCATCTAGAAGGACAAGAGCAGCAGATACCTGGAAACCCCACCACCTGGAGGTTCCCCTCCAAGTCACTCACCACCCTGACTTGGAAATATATTGCCGTTCCTTCACTGTCACTGGGGCAACATCCTGAAACTCCCTCCCTAACAGCACAGTAGGTGTATCTACACCTCAAGTACTGCAGCAGTTCAAGAAGGCAACTCACCACCACCTTCTGAAGGGCAACTAGGGATGGGCAATAAATGCTGGCCAACCAGGGATGCCCACAACCCGTAACTGAATTTGAAAAAAAAACATCGCCCGTTGACATTCTACGGTAATTTCATCGCTGAACCCCCCCACTATCAACATCCTGGGAGTTAGCATTGATCAGAAACGGAACAGGATCGGCCATTTAAATACTGTGGCTACAAGAGCAGTCAGCTGCTAGGAATCCTGTGTAATTCATCTCCGGACTCCCCAAAGCCTGTCCACAATGTGCAAGGCAGAAGTCAGGAGTGTAATAATATTAATATTAATATAATCGCTTACTGTCACATATTCTGGCGCCTGTTCGTGGAGGCCGGTGGGGGAATTGAACCCACGCTGTTGGCCTCGTTCTGCATTACAAGTGAGCTGTTTAGTCCACTGTGCTAAACCAGCCCCCAGAGTGTATTGGAATAGTGTCCACTTGCCTGGATGAGTGCAGCTCCAACAACACTCAAGAAGGTTGTTACCAACTAGGGCAAAGCAGCCAGCTTGATTGGCACCCCACCCACAAAAGATGTTCACTCCCTTCACAGCCGTGTGTACCAACCACACGATGTACTGCAGAAACTCACCAAGGGTCCTTGGGCAGCACCTTGCAAGTCCATAGCCACTACCATCTGGAAGGACAAGAGCAGCAGATATCTGGGAACACCACCACCTGGAGTTTCCCCTCCTAAATACACACCATCCTGACTTGAAAATATATCCCCGCTCATTTACGGTTGCTCGGTCAAAATCAGCACCGTGGTTGTACCTACAGGGACTGCAGCCGGTCCAGAAGGCAGCACACCACCACCTTCTGAAGGGCAAATAAGGAGGGGCAATAAATGCTGGGCTAGCCAGTGCAGCCCACATCCCTTGAATGAATAATAAAAAATAAATGATCATAGAATTTACAGTGCAGAAGGAGGCCATTCATCCCATCAAGTCTGCGCCAACTCTTGGAAAGAGCACCCCAACCAAGCCCACACCTCGATCCCATCCCCGTAACCCAGGAACCCCACCCCTCATTTTTTTTGGACACTAAGGGCAATTTATCATGGCCAATCCACCTAATCTGCACATCTTTAGACTGTGGGAGGACACCGGACCACCACAGGGAGAACATGCAGACTCCACACAGACAGTGACCCAAGCCAGGAATCAAACCCGTGCTCCTGGAGCTGTGAAGCAACTGTGCTAACCACTATGCTGCCATGCTGCCCACCAGTTGTGATATCCATACCTGCATCAATGGCTGGAGCTGTTGTAGTCCAAGCTCATATGTATCCATATGTATCCAAAACTAAAATCATGGGCCTGTCGTTCTGTAAAGGGGATAGAGGATTTCCATCAACTGATTTACTTCTGAGATCCTGACGTTAAAATGTTTGGGCTGATGATTCACTGCCAATAGTCGGTGGTTCGCAAACCAATTGACCCTGGGTGCGATTTAACGGAAATGAAACAGAGTCCTGTGTTGAGCGTGTTTATCTGATGCTGGCAGTGCCAAGAACGACCCTGCTATTAAACGGGATTCTGCTTCATTCCGGGGCCTTGGTGAGAAGCGTCCCGCTGAGGCCTCACATAGTCCCGTTTCCTGTACTAAAGAGCTCTGCTCACCAGTGCAGGAAGAGATTGGGGCACCATTTTAAAATGGCACCCCGATGTCTAGGCCCCCCCCCCCCACCGCAGCCTCAACCTAATTGCTCGCTTGAATATGCAAATCTGGGCCCCCTAAATGGGCAGGATCCAAATCACGACGCAATCGAGACCCAGCTAGTGACACAGAATTTTAGTGTGAGGGCCGAGCCACAGCATCCACAGAGGTACCATACTCCATGGTAGATTGGAAGTTGCTAGTGTCCTGGGTCAGAATGCATTGATATGTGGAAGCTTTTGTGTTCTCAGACACTAATTGCAAACTATCCAATATCTTCTACAGGTCCATTTGTGTAGAAAACAGTTTTCTTGGCTTGACCCCTGTGGTGATATGCCTGTGAATTATAATTGCATATAGTCAGCAATGTGTCCTCCCTCCAGCAGGTGGCATCAGACATCAGTCATGTGACATCCGGCTATCGTCAGTTGGTAGTAAGGCTTACACAAGGTCAGTCACACGTCAGGTAGCTCCAGAGCAACCTTGTCTATATAGCATTCTGTAGCATCCTTCCACGTGTTAACTAATAAACCATCATTCTAAGTAAGTCATCGGCAGTTCTGTATGAATCATTTCAAGGACAAGACAACAGAACACAACATGATACCAGATGTTTTGAACATTTAAGGAAACAGCAGAATAGGAAAGCCGGCCGAAGAACGAAACAGAAAAAATATTCTTCAACTGACCTGATAAACTACGGCCTGTGGCAACTCAATGCAATAAAAGAGGGAGGCTCGAGGTGGAGAGTTTAAAGGCACCCCATCAGCTTCCAATATCGGGTAATGTAGCCAAAAACTGGCGCGTTTTCAAACAGCAGTTTAAACTCAATATTTCAGCCTTTAGCCTGCAGGCACAACCTGACGAGAGGCACATTGCGTTGCTGCTCACAGTGGCAGGTACACAAGTAATCAAAATCTACCATACCTTTGCTTTCAATAGCAAAGGGTAAAGCAAGAGATACGATCAACTGATAGAGTACTTTGATCGACATTACTCTTCCAAAAAGAATGAGACATTTGAAAGATATATTTTTCGTACGCATACCCAGAAACCTTTTAAGTTTTGTCACTGACTTGAGGCTGAAAGCCCAGTCCTGCAATTTCAATAATCTGAAATCTTCAATGATCCGCGACCAAATAGTATTTGGTATATCAAATGACAAGCTCGGTGAGAGATTGCTGTGGGAAGAAGATTAGGTGTTGGATAAAGCAATTAAGATTTGTCATGTGAGTGAGTTGCCTGTACAGCAAATCAGTACACTCAGCTCGGTGCCAACATGGACGAAGATGCCAGCGCCATCAGCACTATGACACAGTTCAATAAGAAACATGGTCTCAGTGCGGACGGCATTTTAAGCGGACGGCAGGAGCTGCCATCTTGTGCCAGAAACGTAGCATCCGACATGGTCCAAGGCAATGTCCAGCATATGGAAAAGTATGCTCCAGGTGTGGCCGAACAAATCATTTTGCGAAACAATGTTTTTCGCGCCCTTCAATGGACCAAATTAGAGCAGTTAATGCTGTGGAGGAGATGCCTCCAGAAGAGCAGTTCTTTATTGATCGAATTTCAGAAAAGGGCCAGACGGGCCCAACTGAACCAAGTGAAGAAATCCTTTTGAATATTCGTGAGCGGCTGTATGGTCCAGGGACCGAGTGGCCAGAAGGTTACTGTGATTTGCAATGAGATATGCCAGTACACTCACTCGATGAGAAGCAAGCAAAGGTCCAGGTGAAAGACGACAAATCTAATGATGTGCTGGAAGAGCCAAAAGGAATTCCAGGCTTCTGGTTAACAGTCTTCAAGAAGGCGTATATACTCAGTGGTATGATACAGGAGTATGATGAGCCCATATTAACGCATCTACAAGATGTGAAAGTTAAATGTTCAGAGCGTGAACAGCAGATGAGCTTCACTCTGGAGCTTACGTTTGAGCCAAATGGGTATTTTACATATGAGGTGATTATGAAAGCGTACAGGTTGGAATTGTGGCCTGATAAGTGGTAATTCTTATTTTCTGATGAACCAGAAATTACGGAATTAACCGGATGCCAGATCAACTGGAAGACAGGAAAAATTGTCACAGTAAAGACCATTATAATAAAGCCAAAGCATAACGATCGGATAGATTTCAATGACATGTGAACCAGCCATAGTGAGTAGAAGAGTTATTTTATGGGCATCGGTAGCATTATTCAAATCGGAAGCCTCTAAATAAATTTGGAACTGCTGCTTGAACACCCGCCTGTTAATGTCAAGTTTACCGGTGATCCTTAGTTGTCATGGAGCTTGAGCTTTGTCCATCAGTCCTGGATTTGTCAAAGTTCTGCAGTCACAGGTTGGTGCTTCGCAAGTCTAACAGCTTCTTGGTTTTTGTTGCTCTACTCTTACTAAACTCTTACTTAGCTTCAGTAGACATCCCTGGTACCATGTTATATTACACATTGTGGTAATATGTCGTTACTCTTTGCCTCGTGATTCAGAATGGTCTGATGGTGTGATGATAAAGAAACCAACAATCTTTAACTTGAAGCAAAACTGATTTATTGAATAACGATTAAATTAGAGTTTGCACATTCTACAGAGCTATAACTATTAATCAAGTAAGACTGAGTCTGTTGAGCTATAACCTATGATTAAGTATTAACTGATGAAGTCCATGTGCTACTTCTCTCTAATCTAAACTAGTCCTTGAGTTGTGATCTATCTCTCTCCTCTGCTAACACTAACCAAGATTCCTTGAGCTTTGATATTTATACTGGGAACTGGTGGTCCCCTCTAGTGTTTGAATTACACTGAGATGTAATAATTAACCCTTTAATGTTATGCCTATATACATATTATTACAGGAGCATTTGCAAAACGATTACTAAAACTATCAACTGGCTCATTCTTCAATGACACAGACTGCAAAGATGAGTACATTGATGAATCCTCTGAGGACTATGCAGACAATGGAGTAAGCAAAGGTGTGGATGATAGCTGGAGCTGGACGAATATAAAACGCTAGTAAAGCTGTTTCACGGGAGAGATGGCAAACTCAGTGAGGGAACCTGTGCAGCGCTGCGTCAGTGGCTTGGCGGGAATGACGAGGTGTTGACAAGGGATGCCCAGCCTGTGCCGGACCTCGAGCAGTGCGAATACTCTGAGATGGAATACATAGAAAGGGTTGTGAATCTATGGAATTCCCTGCACAGTGAAGCAGTTGAGGCTCCTTCATTAAATGTTCTTAAGATAAAGATATATAGTTTTTTTGAAGAATAAAGGCATAAAGGGTTATGGGCGGGAAAGTGGAGCTGAGTCCACAACAGATCAGCCATGATCTCATTGAATGGCGGAGCAGGCTCAAAGGGCCAGATGGCCTACTCCTGCTCCTAGTCCTTATGTTCTTACAGAAATGGACAGCACGATTGCAGCAGCGGACACCTCAGACAATACTGATGTAGCTCCGAACCAACTGAAAACAGAAAATATTGTACCAATTCTGGATAAACTAGCTCCACAAGCATGCTGGGAACCAGCAAAGCCCCAGAAAGAAGTTCCGGTAATGAACTCCCTAAGGCCATTCTACCGCAGGGGGAGTTCAATGAGCAAATGACGGCATCCGTATGCAGTTCCACGGTGACGGGTGTTACATACATCATAATCCATGCCAGGGATGAACCATGGCCTGGATCCGTATGCAGCATCACGACGACATTGATACTGAATCCGTATGCAGTTTCATGACAACGGGTGATGTGTACGTACTATCACACGATGAAAACGATGGTGTGTGCGTAGTGATATCGAGTGACGAGGAGCCATCACTCGGGGCTCAAGCACAAGATGGGGATGTAAGGCAATCCAGACACCAGAGGGCAATCCATCCCAGATACCAGAGGATAAGGCTCTGCTGCTGGTCGCTGACTTAACGACCACCGCACAGTCTCTCGGAAGCTTGCCGACATCTCTGCAGATGAGCCACAACACACTGATTCCAGTGTGCAGGCCAGCGACAAGATGGGAGCTACCAGGGCCAAACCAAAGCTGAAAAGCACTCAAAAGGTAGCTCACAAAAAAGATAAAAGGAACAATCGCATATTGGCACTAAAAACAAAAAAGAGGAAGAGAAGGAGAGTGGGGGATACTGTGAGACCCACCGAGGACACGAAGAAAGGAGACATTGACAATGTGACTGACAGGCCGAAGACTACACAACAGAGCAGCATCAGAGAGCATCACAAGGGCACACAGCAACGCAGCAGCCAACAGCATCGAGCAAAGAAACAGAAGAAGCTGAAGACATCAGGATGGCCTACAAGAATACAAGGTGTCAAGGCGCATTGCCTAAAAAAGGCTAAAACATAAAAGACCGGCACGGAAACTAGTCTTCGAAAAAGCTGACAAGAACCCAGACGACCTGCGGGCTGAACCCATCAGGGAGGCAGAATGAGCTGCGCACAAGGTACACAAACCTAACAGGCATATCATGTCTATGGACGCATTCGTTAAATCTTTTTTACATAAACCACATGTGTAAATATATTAACCATGTTTGTATATAAAGATCAACATCTCCAAAGGAAGGGGGATGTGGTGATATGCCTGTGAATAATATTGCATACACTCAGCAATGCAACCTCCCACCAGCAAGTGGCATCAGAGATCAGTCATGTGACATCCGGCTATCGTCAGTTGGTAGTAAGGCCTACACAAGGTCAGTCGCACACCAGGTAATTCCAGAGCTACCTAGCCTGAATAACATTCTGCATGTTATCCACCCATGTATTAACTAATAAATCATTCTAATTTAACCATCAGCAGTTCTGTATGAATCATTGCAAGGACAAGACAACAGAACACAACAACCCCTAACATCAGTGTTTCCTTCATCTTCATCAAAGCCAGGACCTGAGCCTTCTCCTGGACTGCTCTCTCTATGAGTCCCTTCCATTATTCTTCTGTGCTGTGTTTGTGCAGAGCCATTGTAACTTGTTATTTATCCCACATAGAGTGCCAATTTCTGACTTGGTGCTTGAGAGGAATGAATAAATGCCAGTGCTTCTTCAGGATTGCCTTCCTATGTATGTTGTTCTGCAGGCTCCAGGTCTTCAGATGAACCTAGAATAACTGGAGAGGAACAGGGTTGGTTGGCATGGGGAGTAGCAGACGATTGGCAGCATAATGCAACGTCAGGTTGCCGTGCCGTCTAAATGTGGAAAAGTGTAAATAATAAGCCGACACCCAGCTTAGCATGGCCTCCAGCCTCACTCTCAGCATTGATCCATGTCACAATGTTGTCCACATAGCCCTCCTGAATCTGGGTCCGGGTTTGGATGGAAACTCATCCTCTGGTGCCAACAACTAAAAGCAGAATGCTGTTAATGCCTGATGTAAGGGCAACAACAGGTGAGTGCGAGATTGGATTGAAAAGGAGCATTGGTACAGTGTCCCTTGTGAAATATCTAGTGTAGGGAGAGAAGTGTACAGGGTGCTTTGGGAAGGGGTGATGTGACCTGATATTATAGAGCTGGGAAGCACACACTCTCACCTCTGCTGGCCAGATCAAGGGTGCTTGAAGTGTTTTGGATGGGGTGCCTGTCATGGTGCATAGGTTTTGATTGCGTGGGGTGGTGATGGTGGGGACCATGATTCTATTTGCTGTGTCCTTCTGCAGTACCTGTTTGGGGATCTTTTAGTCATCGGAGTAAACAGGACTTACATGCCCTTACCTGTTCCACTTCTGGATCAAAGAATCCAGCTGCTTCCGCTTGATGGATTTGGCTGTACAGAAGCCTCCCACTGTGCAGAGTTACATCTGGTTTTAATTCACTCTAAATAGGCGGACAGTACAGCAGGAACCATACCCTTCAGATGTTTTGCCCATTACTGCTGGAATGAAGTGGACAGCTACGGGTGACATTTAGCAGCGGCCCGAGTGTGAAAAAGGTGTAAGGGTCAGACTGATGGTATCAAGTGAACCGATTTCCCCACAAAACCTCTATATAGAAAATCAGACTGATTATCAGGTCTCAGTATAATTTAAACTATTTCTCTTTTTAACAGATACAAAAACAAACAGTTGCACAGGATGGCAGTTGCACAGGGTGGCATCATCCCAGTTGCACAGGATGGCATCATCCCAGTTGCACAGGGTGGCACCATCCCAGTTGCACAGGGTGGTACCATCCCAGTTGCACAGGGTGGCACCATCTCAGTTGCACAGGATGGCATCATCCCAGTTGCACAGGATGGCATCATCCCAGTTGCACAGGATGGCATCATCCCAGTTGCACAGGGTGGCATCATCCCAGTTGCACAGGGTGGCACCATTCCAGTTGCACAGGATGGCATCATCCCAGTTGCACAGGGTGGCACCATCCCAGTTGCACAGGGTGGCACCATCCCAGTTGCACAGGGTGGCATCATCCCTGTTTCACAGGGTGGCATCATCCCAGTTGCACAGGGTGTTATCATCCCAGTTGCACAGGGTGGCATCATCCCGGTTACACAGGGTGGCATCATCCCAGTTGCACAGGATGGCATCATCCCAGTTGCACAGGGCGGCATCATCCCAGTTGCACAGGGTGGTACATCCCAGTTGCACAGGGTGGAATCATCCCGGTTGCACAGGGTGGTACATCCCTGTTTCACAGGGTGGCATCATCCCAGTTGCACAGGGTGGTACATCCCTGTTTCACAGGGTGGCATCATCCCAGTTGCGCAGGGTGGTATCATCCCAGTTGCACAAGGTGGCATCATCCCAGTTGCGCAGGGTGGTATCATCCCAGTTGCACAGGGTGGCATCATCCCAGTTGCACAGGGTGGTATCAACCCATGATTTGCCAGCAGGAAAACCAGCCTTAGCTCTCCAGCTACACAGCCGAGTTTACTCTCCAGACGCTCTGTGCACAGAGAATTTGGGGGTATAGTTTGCGTCGTAACTCTGGTGGGGCCTGTTAGAGCCAGCAAGGCTGACTCCACACAGATCTGGGCACCATCTTTAAAGGCTCCCAGATCAGTATTTGAAAGAAATTCACCCGACCAAGCCGTGGACACGGAGGACTCCCCCCAACAAGCATCAGGATTGACACTGTCTGGATACCAGAGGGCAGTTCCAATATGTTGGGGTCAGTGCCAGGGTGCTGGGTCAGTTCCTTTGTGCCAGGGGGCAGTACCTGGGCATGCCATTCTCCCCCTTGCCTTCAGGGGCCATACTGACCATTGAGACCCTGACGGGTTCCCCTCAACAGCTTCAGGTTTTGCAAAAGCTGGTGTGAACCTTGCCGACATGATGGGTGGATTTCCTACCTGGTGGAACATATGGTGGGAAACCCTTTGAATCCATTCAAATTTATTTAAATGTATTACATCACCGATGAGAGAAGGGGTAAAATCCGAGAATTAGGTCTCAGCGGCGAGATTCTCTTGCCTGATGTCTGGTGGGATTTTCTCACTCCATACTCCCCAATTTATCTCCCTTCCCATCTCCCCTTCCTACTTTTCCTTAAATCTTCACCACCCGCTCACCTCCCTGCCCCCCAGCTACCTGGTTAAATCACCGAATCTTCCCTCCCCTTCCACATCTGGAAGCAGCAGTCGCTCCCGCAGGGTCTATCCCGGCAACCTAGGGAACTCCTTCCAAACCTTTCGCACAAGGTCCCTTACCTGCAGGTACCTGAACTCACTCGCTCTCGCAAGCTCTACCCTCTCCATCAGCTCCTCCAAACTGACAAACCCTTCTTCCAAATACAAATCCCTCAACTTGGCCAGCCCCATTTCCCTCCACCTCCTGTACATGCTATCCAACCCCACCCCCGGTTTCCAACACATGATTCACACACATCCCCTCCATTCTAAAATGCCTCCTCAACTGGTTCCTGTTGTGTTTTTTGTTTTAATTCTTAGGTGAAGGTTGCAGTGCTAACAAAGAACAGCAAGCTATGTTTAACAAACAAAGCTAATTTATGACACTACACTGAATTAGGTTCTAACATATTACTTATGAATTGGTTAAGTAAAGATTATACTGCACATCTACACTATTAACTATATTATTAGTTCAACTATCTCACGACTACCCTGTTTTGCTGTCTGGCACTCTCTCCATCTCTCTCCCAGAAGACAAGGAGGCATGTGATATTTATATGATTGGTCTGTAGCACCATCTAGTGACTAGAGTAATAACATTACATTAACCCTTTATGTGCTTTACAATACCCACATATTGTGACAATTCCAAATCTTCACCGTGGGACTGCACCACCGGGCTCCCTGTAAACCTAAGCAGTGCCATTGGCAACACAGCTGTCACGATAGCCCTTAAGCTGGACCTCTTACTGGATTCCTCCTTCATCCTAACCCATTCTACCCCCTCTCCTTCCCACCATTGCCGCACCTTTTCCACATTTGCAGTCCGATAGCAATGCAGCAGGCTTGGCAACACCAACCACCTTCCCCGCCCACACAAAGTCCAAAATAACCGTGTCCAGCTTCTCAAAAAAGGCCTTTG
Organism: Scyliorhinus canicula; assembly: GCF_902713615.1. Classification (NCBI taxonomy): domain Eukaryota; kingdom Metazoa; phylum Chordata; class Chondrichthyes; order Carcharhiniformes; family Scyliorhinidae; genus Scyliorhinus; species Scyliorhinus canicula. Next base: position 34,917,804 of record NC_052162.1, on the reverse strand, counting down.
ATATAAAGATCAGGAGTGTCTGAAAAATAAACAGGAACCTCGGCAGAATACTCATCTTTACCACTTGGACCCTCCCTGCTAAAGTCAATTGCAATGTATCTACCTCCTAGATCCCCCCTGGCCTCCTCCACCAGCTTTGTTAAGTTCCACTTGTGGAGCATCGTCCATTCCCTCACTACTTGAATACCCAAATACCTAAGCCTATCCCGAACCACCTTAAATGGCATCCCACCTATATTGGCTTGCCGCCCCAACTAATTCACCAGTAAGTGTTTTATTGATTTTAGTTTGATTATTACAACTAAAGTTTTAAAAATAAAATCTTGTCCCGCAGTGCTTTCTGTTAAGGATTCCCACCTTTCAAATGTTATCAGTCTCTCGCTATTTGTGAACTTAACGTGCTCCCCTGAGGTAAGTTTGGAGATGGGGTGACATCTAATTGGGCGCCAAGTGCTGGAATTGCTACCTTACCGCCTCTGCCTTAAGTCCGGGATGGGAAGGCTTCTTGACAACCTTCCTGCCCGGAAGCAAGATGAGGCCCATAAGGGGGCCTGATCAAGGGGCCCGACATCCAGAAGGAGGGGACCCGTTGAGAGCCATCCTTCTTTCGTTAGACCCTACCCCTCCCACTCCCCTAAATCAGTAACGCCCCCTGGGTTGCTCACTGATCCCGGTCCTGTATTGGGTGAATGTCTGCCGCTGGCACTGCTCTCCCAGCGCTGTTGATGGCGATGAGGAGCCGCTGGCCTTTGGTGGCAGCTCTCCAGGGGCATGGGCGTGGGTGGGATTTGAGACGTGGGGGCAGGCTCACCACTGGACACTTACTGGCACTCTTTTTGAGGGTATGACACGGTCTCTCACCAGTCCTCCAGCTGGCAAGCGAGACCCCTGTTCCCTGGATTAAATTCCACCGAACGACAAAAGTGATGTGGCAAAGGTGGCACAAATTTCCTAATATCAGATTTTCACAAATTCTAAGCGCATTTCAAAATATTAACTGATTTAATTCTAAGTGGGACATTGGTGTGACAGCTAAGATCCTCATTACAAAATCTGCTCCCTCCTCAGGACAGCAGTATTAAGCCTTATAATTGTGTAGAACTGTGATGCTGTTACAGCTGAGTTTGTGCCTGTGCACAATAAATGTTTCATATCTTCTAGTTTGTTTAAGGGCTGCGTTTATCATTCCATTAGCTACAATCAATTGAATTACTAGACTGCTCATCACCACTGATTCTATGAATGCTACGAAAATGCGCTTTCTATCTCGCAGCACTCAGTTCAAATACATATTGCCTATTTGTGGTGGTATCATAAAACAAAAAGCGCAAAACTTAGTGAAGCATAATATTTCTTCATTTGCAATATTTGTTAACTTGTCGTAAAGGTTTTAATCGTACATAATAGTGATTTTTCCAAATAAGAGATGTTTGTGCTGCGGGATGGAGATGAGAGTGACCAGTTGGCAGTATTCAGCATCTGTAGGGCTAAAGGAATAATTAGTTGGATTTAGGCATCGGATCATTTTCTTCTGCTTTAACGGTGTTTCTTACTCCCACTTTCATTAGAACACTGGTCATGTTGGGGCACTTTGATTTAGATTAATTTATGATCCTACTTAATGCTCATTTGTGGATAGACTTGTTCTGTGGATTCGCCCTCATTAGAAGTAGATTGAGGTTAACAAGACTCTTTTCATTTTCAATCCCTGCAGCCATATTGGAAATTTTTCACCTAGCAGTGTTTAATGGATTTCAATCTTGTTCTGAGTCATGAAAGGACAGTGCACTTATTCATGAATACACACTCTCTTGTTATTTCTTTTATTGAGAGGGATTGCGGCTGTCATTCAGAGATTTTGTTTGAGAGCTATCTAGATGTTATGCTAGTGAAGGGATTAGGTTGTAAATAGAATCAGAATCAAATGCAGCCAATCTGTGATTTCACTTCTGTTATTCCTTCATGGGGTTTGGGGTGACGCTGGCTGGACCAGAATTTATTGCCTATCCCTAACTGCCCTTGAACTGAGTGTCTTGCTCGGCCATTTTAAGAGTCAATCACACTGTGTGGATCAGGGCACCTCCTCCAGAGGTCCCTAACGTAACAGATGCCAGTCTTCATCCATTTCAATTCGTTCCACGTGGTATCTGAAAACAGCTGAAAGCACTGGATACTGCAAAGGCCATGGCCTCCGACAATATTCCGGTAATAGTATTGAAGACTTGTGCTCCAGAAGCTGTTGCACCCCTAGTGAAGCTGCTCCAGTATAGCTACAACATTGGCAATGTGGCAAATTGCCGCGGTATACTCTGTACACCAGCAACAGGACAAAACCAACCAGGCCAGTTACCACCTCACAAGTGTACTCTCGATCATCAGTAAAGTGATGGAAGAGGTTATTAAAGCACTATCAAGCAATACTTACTCAGCAATAACCTGCTCACGTACGCTCAGTTTAGGTTCCGCCAAGGTTACTCAGCTCCCAATTTCATTACAGCTTTGGTTCAAACATGGACACAAATGGCAGGCATTGACCTTCTCCTACAAGAGAGAATCTAATCATTGTCCCTTGACATTCAACGGCATTGCTCTAACTGAATTCCTCACTATCAACATCCTGAGGGTTACCATTGACCAGAAACTAAACTGGACTAGCCATATTGATACTGTGGCTGCAAAAGCAGCTCAGTGGCTCAGAGCCCTGCAGAGATGACCTCACCTCCTGACTCCCCAAAGTCTGTCTACCATCTACAATGCAAAAGTCAGGAGGTTGATGGAATACTCTCCACTTACCTGGATTAGTGCAGCTCCAACAACACTCAAGAAGTACAACACCATCCAGGACAAAGCAGTCCACTTGATTGCTCCCCCTTCCACAAATATTCAATCTCTCCACCACCAACGAACAGTGGCAGCTGTGTATACCATCTAAGAGATGCACTGCAGGGACTCACCGAGGCTCTTAGGCAATACCTTCCAAATCCACAACCACTGCCGTCTAGAAGGACATGAGCAGCAGATATCTGGGAACTCCACCACCTGCAGGTTCCCCACCAAATGACTTACCACCCTTACTTGGAAATATATCGCCGTTCCTTCGCTGTCACTGGGTCAAAATCCTGGAACTCACTCCCTACACCACAGGGACTGCAGCGGTTCTTGAAGGCAGCTCATCACCACCTTCTCAAGGGCAACTAAGGCTGGACAATAAATGCTGGCCAGGCCATCCCAACGCACACATCCCCTAAATGAATAAAAACTGCTAAGGGTGGCAGATTTCCTTCCCTAAAGGACATTAGTGAACCAGGTGGGTCTTTGTGACAAACGTCACATAGTCATTATTAAACTTTCAATCCCAGGTTTTTAAAAATTCAAATTTTGCCATTTTCCCTGGTGGGATTCAAACCCCGATCCCCAGAGTATTACTCTGGACCTCTGGATTACTAATCCAGTGACTAGTGCCAGATTTAGAAAGGAAATCTTGGAACTGTCAAGCTGACATAATTCCAACTCACGGTAACAAAAGCCTCTGCCCAAATTCAGGCTCCAAAAGGTCCATTCTAGTTTACTTTATATACTTTTAATTCCACTTCATTTCCTCATTTTATTTTGTTCTTTTTTAAAACAATAGTTTGTAGTTATTGGATTCCACAGTGTCACATTTATAGTAATCTGGGCCACACCTCGCCGTGTCCTTGAAGGCACAAGTGATGCACAGATTAGAGAAAAACGAACAACAATTATCCCATGTATATTTTGTCATGACTGGCAACAACCAGCGGCCACGTAACGAGACCATACTTCTCTTTATACAGTGGGTGGTTATGATCTTGAATGCAGTGGATTCCACCTCCCTTGCTGGATTCTCCCCAGATGCAAGGCATCATTGTGGCCATCACTGCAATCAGGGACCACCCAGTGAGATCCATGAACAGGAAGGTTTTCCACTCCCTCTATGCCCAACTGCTCTGTGATCACAACAAGAGCTTCCTCAGTCAAGGCTGCCTTACTGCAACTGTTAAAAGTGTGGGATGGATCCTCGAGGACAAGCGATACTGAATCTTCTACAGGAGCTCCAAAGGCATGGAGGCAATATAGCCAATGCCACTTGCTCAGATGTAAAAGCATTCAGCAGGCCATTGGGCTTCTTATGAATTGATTTCTGTGCCTGGACCAGTTTGGTGGTACTCAATACCCTCCTGTAAGGCTCTCTCGCACATTGTTGTGGTCTTCTGTGCTCTCCATAACATGGCCTTTCAGAGAAATGTGGACCTTGAGTACAATGAGGCCTTGGAATAGGATGAACAGAGGCAGGAGGTGAGAGAGAGGAGGAGGAAGAGGAGGCAGAGAGGGATAATACTGGACAGGGAAGTTCTCCTGCCGCATGATGAGGTGTCCTCCTCTTACCACCCTCTCATAAGAGGATCTCCTTCCTCTCCCCCAATATTAGATCCAAATTGGCATCACAGCCTGGCATGGTAACTGCTCGGCTCAGGACCGCAAGAAACTTCAGAGAGTCGTGAACACCGCCCAGTCCAGCACACAAACCCGCCTCCCATCTATTGACTCTATCTACACCTCCCGTTGCCTTGGGAAAGCGGGCAGCATAATCAGAGACCCCTCCCACCCGGCTTACTCACTCGTCCAACTTCTCCCATCGGGCAGGAGATACAAAAGTCTGAGAACACGCACAAGCAGATTCAAAAACAGCTTCTTCCCCACTGTTACCAGACTCCTAAACGACCCTCTTATGGAATGATCTGATTAATATTACACTCCTGTATGCTTCACCCGATGCCGGTGTCTATGTATTTACATTGTGTACCTTGTGTTGCCCTATTACGTATTTTTTTTAGTGTATTAAATGATCTGTTTGAGTTGCACGCAGAAAAATACTTTTCGCTGTACCTTGGTACACTTGACAATAAAGAAATCCAAACCTAAAGAAGTGAGGGATTTTCCTGGCCCTGTTGCTTCCAGCTTACCAGTGACATCTCTCTTCCCTATGGCACTGTAACATCATCTTTAGCACATAGATCTCTCCCTCAACACAGTCAGCAGTCTCAGTGAAGGCTGCTGTAGGGTGTCTAAATGAATCCCACCCTTCAGCTGACCCATCTCCATATCTGCCTCCCCCCTCCCCAGCCCCCGCCTTCGACTGTGAGCGTGTAGGGAACCTGAACCTGTTTCCATATCATTTAAGGTCTCATCTCCTTCCCTGAAAATCTTGAGTTTAATTAGTTTCCCACTGGACGCAGGTTTTTGACCTAAAGGCAGACCCAACTCCTGTTTGCTGTCTCTGTGGGTGAAATTTCAGCCGAATATTTGTGACACGTACTACAGTCAGTGAAAATGACAATTATTACCAATCTCCATTTCATGCATAATAATGCACACTGCAGAAGAACTTTCGGACTGAGGCAATCAGGTGAAGTATCAGCAATACAGGAATGCTTTTTGCTTTACATTTCAGGTCAAACGTTCAGAATAGAATATGCTTGTGTACAGAACAGGCAGCAAATGCATATGGCCTGTTCCCTGGGTTACCTTATTAAGACCAGCTCCTATCCTGACACCAGTATCATAAACCCACATTGTGATGACATTGAGATAAAGGAAGCAAGGAGGTTTAACAGTATTAAGTGCGACTGACGGACAGAGGCTCTTGTAACTGCAGTTGATTACACACTGGTAAAGGGCAAAAAACGCAGAGAAGTGTCAGGCTTCACTGCTTCAAAAAGAATAAGAAACCGCTCGACCACAAAAGCCGTTGAGCAAAAAAAAAAAATCAGAGGCATACACTGTGATTCGGTCAGGCATTTGCAGACTTCTTTTTTTCTATACAGTTTATTTACAAAATGTATTAAAATTCCTTTCTTTTACAACACCTCATTACCGAGACTCATTAAATGATGTCCACTCATGCATCTTTATGCTTTAAATATTTGCTATTTTGCTCATTTGTTAACATTTCTGTGTTTGCTGATGTGCAGTTTTAACAAAAAAAAAATTCTTTAAGTGACTACAGCTTAACTTCTATAGCTTGAAGTTAATAGCGGGACGTGTAGGCAATCACTGTCTTACATGCAAGTTTAAAAAGAATGAAAAGAACTCAAATCCTTCACCTCTGTGAAGTCGATCACTCTTCAAAACTGACACAAGTTGATAAATCTACATTGGTTCTGTTCATATAATCCTTTAAAAAAATCAGTTTCTTTTTCTATAGATACTTTATTTGTGGAGCACTGATTAACCCTTTCTCAACTGATCAGGCCGCTTTCGATTCAGATGAAATCTTCTCAATGATCAGACGTTTGAAAATGTTCAGAGAGGAAAGGGTTAAGCATATTTGCTCCGATATAAAAGTAGGCCATTTCATTGTACATGATTGTTCACATTCCTTTTGACATCTTGACAGCGCCTCCTTCGCTTCTTCACAGATTGGATGTTAACCCACTGAATCCCCATTTGTAATATTAACAGAGGTAATTAGTATGTAGGTACTTTACTGAACAGCCTGGATTTTACTTGAAAAAAAACCTTACAATTATGTTTTTGTTTCCTCTCACAGAAAAGATATCATGTAAGAATTTTGCCTCTGTATTTTGCAAGGAATATCTAATTTTTAAAATTGCTATTATTTCTTATTAGTTAATCAGTCATTAAAGGAACTGTTTTCAGACATTACTTTAGATTGCACATTTCGTTTGAGTGTTTTTCCAATTTTTCATTTATTTGGTGCGAGAAGACTGCACTGGCACCCAAAGTAATGAATTCCAATATTATTGTTCAGACATTTTATACATGAAACCTTTCTCTGCAATAGTTGTGTTATCAAATGATGGCTTTTTGCTGAACTAAATTGATTTTATTCCCGTATATAATTTCACAGAGAAGCTTGATTCTCTTTTTTAAACTCTGTCCTGTATTTTCAAGCAAGCTAGACTCTTATTGTGATTCAGAATGATGAGTTGCATTGTTGTGATTCTCCATTATGTTCCATAAGGCACTGAAGGAGTATTCAGTTTTTTATGAAAAGTCTGGTGCACCATCAGCCACTCTTGTACCATGTCTGACACCTGGTACAGCGTGCAGTGACCACAGGTAGTCAGGGGTCATGGCACGGCCGTTTTCTCCAACGCTCCCAAATATGGACAGTGTTCCTTTGTTTTGCGTGGCATCAGTGTAGGTGAGCTGTGTTACAAAGAAGGGGAAAGAAAGAGTACATACTATTAAAATCGAGAGCACCAAATACATTACCATACAACGTATGGGTCAACTGGCAAGTAAATGCTCCGTCTGACATTAAATATGATACAGTTTCCACATTGCAAAGAAAATGTCTGGTCAGCTAAAATAACACAACTGAAGTTTGCAAAACAAAAGCAAAATACAGCAGATGCTGGAAATCTGACATACAAAGAGAAAATGCTGGATGAACTCAGCAGACCTGAGAGCATCTGTGGAGAGAAACTATTAATGTTTTGGATCTAAATGATTCTTCATTTAGATCTAAAACTCTCTCCACAGATGCTGCCAGACCTGCTGAGTTTATACAGCATTTTCTGTTCTTATTTAAGTCAGCAAAATGACTGTCAAATAAGAATACATTTCCAGACATGTACAGTGAAAGTGAATGATCTATCATGGCCTCTTTTTGTGGTCCCCAGCAACACCTATGCCAGTCAGCCAATTCGATTCACTATACATGACAGCAAGGAACGGCTGCAGACTCTGCAAAGGCTTTGGGTCCTGACAACGGCAATAGTACTGAAGACTTGGGCTCCAGAACTTGCCGCGCTCCCTGGTCAAGCTGTTCCAGCGCAGCCAGAACACTGGCATCTATCCAACAATGTTGGAAATTGCACAGGTAGTCCGGTCACTTTGATCATAAGAATGAGAAATCAGAATATTTTGAAAAGTTGATCATCAAAGAGACTTCTGCTTATATTCCCTGGAGTTTAGAAGAAAGATCTCATTGCAGGCAACAAAATACTTAAGGGGTTTGGTAGGCGGATACTGAGAGATTGTTTCTGCTGGTCGCGGAATCTATAACATAGGGCCACAATCTGAAGGTAAGGGACCAGTCATTTAGGATTGAGATGAAGAGAAATACCTTCACTCAAAAAGTTGTGATTCTTTGGAACTCTCTATCCTGGAGGGTTGTGGATGCTCCATTATGGAATGCATTTAAGGCCCGGAGAGACAGATTTCTGGGGCGAGATTCTCCGGTCGCCAAAATCGCTGTGGAATGCCGTTAGTCACAGCCTTCTATTCAGAAAAGCACCCTTCTACTGCTACCATGTCATCTGTGCCCAAGCCAGTTCTGCATCCAACTTTCCAGCTCTCCTTTGATCCAATGTGACTTCACCTTTTGTACCAGTCCATGACTTGTCAAAGGCTTTACTGAAGTCCATGTATACAACATCTATTGCCTTTCCTTTATCTATCACCTTTGTCACTTCCTCGGAAAACTCGATCAAGTTTGTGAGGCACGACCTTTCCTTCACAAAACCATGCTGTCCATCATTAATAAGTCCAAATGTTTCCAAATGTGTGTAAATCCTTTTTCCAAGAATCTTTTCCAATAATTTCGCTAGCACTGATGTAAGGCTCACTGCCTCTAATTTCATGGATTATCCCTGCTTCCCTTCTTAAACAGTGGAACAACATTGGCTACTCGCCAGTCCTCTGGAACTTCACCTGTAGCCAATGAGGATACAAAGATTATTGTCAAGGCCCCAGCAATTTTCTCTCTTGCCTCCCACAGTATTCTGGGGTAGATTCCATCAGGCCCTGGAGACTCATCTACTTTAATGTTTTGTAAGATGCCCAACACCTCCTGTTTATCAATACCAACATGACTCAGAATATCTACACACTCTACCCTATACTCCTCACCCACCAAGTCCTTCTCTTTAGTAAATACTGACGCAAAGTATTCATTTAGTACCTCTCCCATTTCCTCTGGCTCCATACATGGATTCCCTCCAATATTCTTGAATGGACCAACCCTTTCTTTGGCTACCCTCTTGCTCTTTACATACGTATAAAACGGCTCAGGATATTTGTTAATCCTGTTTACCAATGATTTCATGATCCCTTTCCTACCCCTACCTTAAGTTCCTTCATACTTTCTTTATATTCTTCAAGAGCCTCATCTGTCCTAAGTCTTTTAGACATTCTGAATGCTTTCTTTTTCTTTTGACAAGGTTCATAATATCCCTGGTTATCCAGGGATCCCTATACTTGCCACCCTTATCTTTCATCCTCACAGGTACATGCCGGTCCTGAATTCTAATCAACTGACATTTGAAAGCCTCCCACATGCCGGATGCTGATTTTCCTTCAAACAGTCTCGCTCAGTCAACACTCTCCAGATCCTGCCTAATGCTGTTGAGGATCAGGAAAGGAAGTTGAGCAGTCCACAATTTAGCAAAAAATTGAATCGAGGGATCGGAGTGTGGGTGCCATGGGAAATCTGAGAGAAGATAGGAAAGAATACAGGGAAACTTATGGGTTTAGCCCTTGGGTGGAGGAGGCTTGTAGGGAACATTTGGCTGACTGAGAACGGGGAAACAAGTTGCAGTCCTGATAAAGGAGAGGGGCGACTGAATGGATAACACCCCAGTCTTAGTGCTGAAAAAGCATGGTAGCACAGTGGTTAGCACTGTTGTGTCACAGCTTCAGGGCCCCAGGTTTGATTCCCGGCTTGGGTTACTGTCTGTGCAGAATCTGCACATTCTCGTGTGTGGGTTTCCTCTGGGTGCTCCAGTTTCTCCCCACAGTCCAAAGATGTGCAGGTTAGGTGGCTTGGTCATGCTAAAGAGCCCTTCGTGTCCAAATAAGTTAGGTTGGGTTGCTGGGTTATGGGGATGGGGTGGAGGCATGGGCTTAAGTGGGGTGCTCTTTCCTAAGGGCCGGTGCAGACTCGATCGGCCAAATGGCCACCTTCTGCCCTGTAAATTCTATGAAGCTTCTTCTGCATCATTGAAGGTGAGGGTAGAAGGGCAGGGGAAAGGATCTAAGGAGTTGTTGGTACCAACAAACAAGCTGGAAATTTTCTCTTCAGTTAAACCTGGAGTAGTGAATGGTTTTGACTGGGGAGAGAGAAGTCGCCAGGCCCGGATGTGATGCATCCTAGATTGCTGAGAGAGGTAAGGGAGCATATTGCAGAGCTATTGACAGAAATCTTTCAGGTCTCTCTGAATGCAGAATTAGCCCTGGAGGATTGCAAATGTGATGCCATTGTTTAAGAAAGGGGCAAAAGAAAACCCAGGAAACTATAGACCTGTCAGCTTGACATCAATAGTGAGAAAACTGATGGAGGCCATAAAATGGGGTAAGATAAATATACACTTAGAGAAAAATAAGTTAATACTAGATAGTCGATATGGCTTTTTCAATGACAGGTCATGTCTGACAAATTTAATTGAGTGCTTTGATGAGGCGACACAAGCAGTGGATGTTGTATTTTTGGACTTTAAGAAAGCATTTGCTACAATACCACATGGCAGGTTGGTTAACAAATTAAAAATGTTTGGGATCGATGGGTCCTTGGCAGCATGGGTTGGAAGTTGGCTAAGAGATAGGAAACAGAGGGTAGGTATGGATGGGCATTTCTCAGACTGGAGACGAGTTGAAAGTAGTGTTCCCCAGGGCTCAGTGTTGTTTAATAATTTAGAAGTGGGTGTTGAGGGCAAAATCTCTAAATTTGCAGATGATACTAAGCTAGGGAGAATAGCGAATTGTGAGGTTGACACTGAGCGACTTCAGAAGGACATTGACAAGTTGGCAAATAGGCAGACACCTGGCAGATGAACTTAATTGCAGCGAATTGTGAGGTAATGCATTTTGGTAGAAGAAACATGGGGAGACAATATAGGCTCAATGGTACAACTTTGAGGGGAGTACAGGAGCAGAGGGATCTTGGGGTTCAAGTGCATAATTCTCTGAAGATGGCCAGGCACGTTGAAATAGTTATGAAGGTACATCCTTGGATTTATAAATAGAGGCATAGAGTATAAAAGCAAGGAAGTGACACTACACCTCTACAAATCATTGGTCAGACCACATTTCGAGTATTTTGTTAAGTTCTCAGCACCTTATCTAAGGAAGGACATTAAAAGGACACTCCCTGGAGAGAGTGCAAAGGAGAGAAAATGATATCAGGAATGAAGAATTTTAGACACAAGGAAAGATTGGAGAAATTGGGCTTGTTCTCCTTGGAGTAGAGAAGATTAAGAGGCTACATTATTGAGGTGTTCAAAATTCTGAACACTTTTGACAGGGTAAAGAAGGATATTCTGTTTCCAGTAGTTGGTATGTCAGTTATTGGGTGCTACAATTTCAAGATGGTCAGCAAGAGAGCTAGGTGTGAGATGAGGAGAAACCTTGGGGGCGATTCTCCGATCTGGCGGCCAAGTGTTCACGCAGTCGTGAACGTCGTTGCGTTTCACGACGGCGCGAACAGGGCCCGGGCACGGCCTATTCTGGCCCCCACAGGGGACCAGCACAGCGCTGGAGTGGTTCACGCCGCTCTTGGTGCCGCACCAACCCACGCATGCGCAGTTGTGCCAGCTTAATCCTGCGCATGCGCAGTTGGGCTGTGCAATCCTGCACATGCAGGGAACTTCTTGCGCGCACAGGCCCCAACCCAACATGGGGGTCGGTGTTCTGGGGCCGGCTGTGGCGGAAAGTCGGCCCGGGGGGGGAAGAGGCCAGCCCGCCGATCGGTGGACCCCGATCGCGGGCAAGACCCCTTCGGAGCCCCCCCCGGTGAAGGAGCCCCCCCCCACAGGCCGCCCGCCGAGCATTCCCGCAGATTTCCCACCGGCAGCAACCAAGGGTGAACGGCGCCGGGGGAGTGGCCGCTCGGCCCATCCGGGCCGGAGAATCGGCGGCCCCGCCGAATCCAGTGACCTGCGGCTGGTGCCGCGGCAAATGCATCAGCGCAAATGGCGCCGTTTCTCCGCACCTCGGAGAATCGCGCGCCGACATCGGGGCGTCGTGACGCGGTTGCTCCGATTCTCCGGCCTGGCGCGGGGTTCTGAGAATTGCCCCCCTCTTTACTCAGAAAATTGTTGGGGTTTGGAATGTGCTGCCTGGGAGAGTGGTGGAGGTGGATTCGATCGGAGGTTTCAAAAGAAAACTGGATGTCTATTTGAAAGTGATGAATTTAGAGGGCTATGGAGATAGGGCTGGGGAATGGGACTAGCTAGGTTGCTCTTTTGAGAGCTGGTTCAGACACGCTGGATTGAATGGCGCCCTTCAACAAATAAAATAGCAAGGCAAATAGTCCTTTGTGTGGAACTGTCAGTCTTATTTGATGTTATATCTATGCCATAGCCTCCAGTGATGTTTATATTGGGATCAATCTGATATTTCTTAGCAATATGAGTAACAAAATGACTGATGGCTCAATAAAAATCTCAGTTTGTGAACCACATGGAGTTGCAGATAGTTATTGATAGTTAGTTATCTGACACAATTGCCAATTAATACAATCTTTGACTGAGCTTCATAAGAATTTAATTAAAATTTTGGAAGTAACTCTGCTAAGAATATTTAAGGGACCACATGGTGATGTAACAACTACCTAATAGTCATATGCCTTGAGAATAAACTTGTCAGATATTCGAATGTGAATGCAAAATATTTGTGTGAAACTCCTTTGCCTAAAAGCTAACTGGAATTTTAGACAAATACACGTGTTAATATTTGAGGCGGCTAATTTCAAAGCAGTAGATTGTGAATTTAGGAAGTGGGAAGCCATGGGAAGATTCTGGTACAACTATCCTTTGTGCTATTATTCCTATAGAAAGTGTCCTCTTTGGAAAAAATCCGTATCCACTGCTGATTTCATTCTGCATAAAACAAATACAATTTCTGTCATTGCAATGTCTCACCCTGTGTACAGATTAAAGATGTGCAACTGAAATATCCCGTTCTGCCTTTGTTTCATGCATTGACTGACAAATTGTGCATTTCAGATTTCCAAAATTCAGTTTTTCTTCTCATCCTCAACTGATAGGAGGCTTGATTTGTCTTTGTAACATTACTGTGTCAAATTCCTTCAGTTTATCCATAAGGTAACATTCAGTTTACCTCTGGTATATCGGTATCACAGAGTATGCCTCGGTGATAGGGACCCTTTCTAGCCCAGGTAGAAACTTTCCTTTGATAGGTTTTTTTTGGTGTTTGCATTCCCTTTCCCTAAATCACTTTACTGATGCAAATGCACTGTTGCAAATAGCAATACCCAGCATTTGGTTTCTACAATGTAATTATATTTTTCAGAACATGGAATCTGATGGCGATGAAGGGAAATTTACAGTCTTCGGTTAAGTGCAGTGAAGAGCTAACCGATTACAGGTCATATAAAACTAACATAATTTACTTTTGTAGGAATTTATAGCCATGCCTGATACGGTATTCATTGTGAGAATTGTCACCACTGCTTCTGTATTATTTTATTTCACATAAGCTTTTGATATTTACACAGTCGTGCATATTTTACACGGTTTTGATAGAATAAATGAAAGGAAACTGCTTGCAGAGGCAGAAGCGTTGGCAGCCAAAGGACACAGTTTGAAGGTGATTGGCAAAAGATCCAAAGGCAACTTGAGGAAACATTTTTTTAATGTAGTGAGATTTTGTTATCTGCAGTGGCCTGCCTGAAAGGATAATGGAGGCAGATACAATTCCTTTTTGAAAGCCTCAATTGACCTGGCCTCCACCACTCTGCCAGGCAGGGTATTGTTCAGACTGGGGAAGGACTTTCAGGTCAATGGTTGGTCAGTGATGTTGGCGTTCTTTTCAAGATGGTGCCTGGATAGGAGAACAGACTACATTCCAACAGACCTGCCTCGCCACGGAATATGGCGCAAAACCTCAGGTTGTATAATTAAGGAGGTCAGGACTAGAAAATTTGGTCTGTTTCCCAACCGTCTTCCGCAGGGGGAAACGCTCCACATTCCAGCAGGACTTAGTCTCACGATAGGAGAATTCCACCACTGATTAATTTAGAATGAGAATGTAGTTTTACATTCAATAAAATAGACAGGGCATTGGACCATGGGAAATAGGATGATAAAAGGGGTGAGAAACTGTAGTTTATGAGGAGAGATTTGGGACACTGGGGTTAATGCCACTGAAGCAGAGAAGGCGAAAAGGCTATTTAATACATGTCCATAAAAATATGAAATCTTTCAATGGCAAAAGACTATTTCTTCTGGTTGGGTATCAGGATGAGGGGATCTGTAGATCAAAATTGTCATTCGGAGTAAAGTTTGATGTTTGTTTACTCCGAGGACAATTGGAGCTGTGAATGC